>NW_026061737.1:12747246-14120869 GCF_023897955.1 Schistocerca gregaria | reverse complement strand
GTCCAATGCACCAAGCTTGCAAATAAGTGAATAACCGATAGCAAAAACTTGAAAGTACTGCTTCCTACTTTCGATTACATCTTCTTAGAAGCTTTTTGTGTTCTGATATGATGTTTTCAGTTTTTTCCACATATTGCAAACACTTGGCACAAATTTCCAGACGATAAATGTAACCGTTTCAGAGAGAAAAGCGGCCAATGGGACGATCTGGCAATACATTCGATTCGTTAGCAAATGACGAAAGCGATGGATTTCTCTGGTTTTTACTACATATGAACACTTTCTACATTCTCCCGTGCAACGTGGCGTACAGACGTACTTTCATGCAAAATCCTAAGGTCCTAGCTCATGTCCAATGCAATAAAGCCGCAAGTAAGTGAATAACCGATCGCTTAAACTTGAATAGTACTGCTTCCTACTTTCGATTACATCTTCTTAGAAGCTTTTTTTGTGTTCTAATAAGATGTTTTCAGTTTTTTCCGCATATTGCAATACGCGACATACATTTCCAGACGATAAATGTAACTGTTTCAGAGAGAAAAGCAGCCAATGTGAAGATGTTGCAATAAAATAGATTCGGTAGCAAATGACGAAAGCGGGCGGTTTTCTCCAGTTTTTACTACATATGAACAGTTTCCACATTTCCCCGTGCAATGTGGTTTCCAGACGTCGTTTCATGCAAAATCTTTACGTCGTCGGTCATGTCCAATGTACCAAAGGCGGCAAATAAGTGAATAACCGATAACTAAAACTTGAATAGTACTGCTTCTTATTGGCGATTACATCTTCTTAGAAGCTTTTTCTGTGTTCTAATATGATGTTTTCAGTTCTTTTCCGCATATTGCAACACACGACATAAATTTCCAGACGGTAAATGTAACCTTTTCAGTGAGAAAAGCGGCCAATATGACGCTCTATCATTAATTCGATTAGATGGCAAATGTCGAAAACGGGCGGATTTTTCATGTGGTTACTACATGTGAACACTTTTCACATCCTCCTGTGCATCGTGGTTTCCAGACGTCGTTTCATGCAAAATCATTAGGTCGTCGGTCATGTCCAATGTACCAAAGCCGGCAAATATGTGAATAACTGATAACTAACACTTGAATAACACTGCTTGTTACTGGCCGATTACATTTTCTTAGAAGCATCCTCTGTGTTCTACTATTTTGCCTTTAGTGTCTGCGCATACCGCGGCAATCGACGTAACTTTGCAGACGATGAATGTAACAGTTTCAAAGAGAAAAGCGGCCAATGTGACGATCTGGCATTAAGTCGATTCGAAGGATAATGTCGAAAACGGTCGGATTTCTCATGTTGTTACTACATATGAACATCTTTTACATTCACCCGTGCAACGTGGCGTACAGAGGTACTCTCATGCAAAATCTTAAGGTCCTTGCTCATGTCCAATGCACCAAGGCGGAAAATAAGTGAATAACCGATAACTAAAGCTTGTATATTACTGCTTCCTACTTTCGATTACATCTTCTTAGAAGCTTTTTCTGTGTTCTAATATTATGTTTTCAGTTTTTTCCGCATATTGCAATAAGCGACATAAATTTCCAGGCGATAAATGTAACTGTTTCAGAGAGAAAAGCGGCCAATGTGAAGATCTGGTAATACTTTCGATTCGATAGCAAACGACGAAAGCGATTGAATTCCTCAGGTTATTACTACGTATGAACACTTTCCACATTCTCCCGTGCAACGTGGCGTACAGACGTACTTTCATGCAAAATCTTAAGGTCCTAGTTCATGTCCAACCGTGCGACTGCTAAGGTCGCAGGTTCGAATCCTGCCTGGGGCATGGATGTGTGTGATCTCCTTAGGTGCGTTAGGTTTAAGTAGTTCTAAGTTGTAGGGGACTAATGATCTCAGCAGTTGAGTCCCATTGTGCTCAGAGCCATTTAAACTGATGTCCAATGCACCAAAGCCGGCAAATTAGTAAATAACCGATAGCTAAAACGTGAATAGTACTGCTTCCTACATTCGATTATATCTTCTTAGAAGCTTTTTTCGTGATCTAATATGATTTCTTCAGTTTTTTCCTCATATTGCAATACGCGACATACATTTCCAGACGATAAATGTAATTGTGTCAGAGAGAAAAGCTGCCAATGTGAAGATGTGGCAATATAATAGATTCGGTAGCAAATGACGAAAGCTGGCGGTTTTCTGTAGTTTTTACTACATATGAACAGTTTCCACATTCCCCCGTGCAAAGTGGTTTCCAGACGTCGTTTCATGCAAAACTTTAGGTCGTCGGTCATGTCCAATGTACCAAAGGTGGCAAATATGTGAATAACCGACAACTAAATCTTGAATAGTGCTGCTTCTTATTGGCGACTACATCTTCGTAGAATGTGCTTCTCTATTATACTATGTTGCTTTTGTGTCTCCACATACTGCGGCAAGTGACATATCTTTGCAGACGATGAATGTCTTTACTACATATGAACACTTTTCACATTTTCATATGCAACGCGTCTGCTAGACCTCCCCTCATGCAAAATCTTAAGGTACTAACTCATGTACAAGGCACCAAAGTCGGCTAAATATTCAATTTTCGGTAATTAAAACTTGAATTGTATTGCTTCTTGCCGGCTACTACATCAACTTAGAAGCTTCTTCTGTGTTCTACTATGGTGCTTTTAGTGTCTCCGCATACCTCAGAACGCAACATAGCTTTGCACACGATAAATGTAACCGTTTCAGAGAGAAGAGCAGCCAATGTGACGATCTGGCATAAAGTAGATTCGATAGCAAATGACGAAAACGAACGAATTTCTCTGGTTTTTACTACATATGAACAATCTTCACATTCTCCCATGCAACGTGGCTGCTAGTCCTCCCTTCATGCAAAATCTTAAAGTTCTAGCTCATGTCTAAGGCACCAAAGCCGGCTAAAATATCACAAGTCGATAACTGATTTTGAGTCGTACTGCTTCTTACTGGTTATTAATTCAACTTAAAAGCTTCTTCTGTGTTCTACTATGGTACTTTTAGTGTCTTCGCATTCCGCAGCACGCGACATAGTTTTGCACACGATAAATGTAACCGTTTCATACAGAAGAGCGGCAAATGTGACTATCTGACACTAAGTCGATTCGATAGCAAATGACGAAAACGGGCGGATCTCTTACGTTTTTACTACATATGAATTCTTTTCACATTCTCCCGTACAACGGGCTGATAGTCCTCCCTTCATGCAACATCTTAAGGTTCTTGCTCATGTCCAAGGCACCAAAACCGGCTAAAAATCCAAAATCGATAACTAAAACTTAAATTGTACTGCTTCTTACTGTCTATTACATAAACTTAGAAGTTTCTTCTGTGTTCCACTACTGTGCTTTCAGTGTATCCGCATATCGCAGCACGCGACATAGCTTTGCACACGATACATGTAACCGTTTCAGAGAGAAGTGTGGCCAAAGTAAGGATCTGACATTAAGTCGATTCAATAGCAAATGACCAAAACGGGCGGATTTCTCAGGTTTTTACTACATATGAACACTCTTCACATTGTCCCGTGCAACGTGGCTGCTAGTCCTCCATTCATGAAAAATCTTAATGTCCAAGCTCATGTCCAAGGCACCAAAGCCGGCTAAAAAGTCAAAAATCGATAACTAAACTTGAGTTGTACTGCTTCTTACTTGCTATTACATCAACTTATAATCTTATTCTGTGTTCTACTATGGTGCTTTTAGTGTCTCCGCATATCGCAGCACGCAACATAGCTTTGCACACGATAAATGTAACCGTTTGAGAGAGAATAGCGGCCAAAGTGACCATCTGACATTAACTCGATCCGATAGCAAATGACGAAACGGGCAGATTTATTAGGTTGTTTCTACATATGAACACTTTTCACATTCCCACGCACAACGTGGCTGCTAGTCATCCCTTCATGCAACATCTTAAGGTACTAACTCAAGTCCAAGTCACCAAACCAGGCTAGTGAGTAAATAATCGGTAACTAAAACTAGAATTGTAGTACTCCTTACTACCCGATTATATCAACTTAGAAACTTTTTCTGTGTACGACCATGATTCATTTAGTGTCTCCGCATACTTCAAAACGCTACATAGTTTGGAAGACGATAAATGAAACCGTTTCAGAGATATGAGCCTCCAATGATTCGATCGTTCATTAAGTCGATTCGATAGCAAATGAAGAAAACGGGAGGATTTCTGAGGGTTTTACAACATATGAACACATTTCACATTCACCCGTGCAACGCGGATGCTAGTCCTCCCTTCATGCAAAATCTTAAGGTCCTAGCTCATTTCCAAGGCACCGAAGAAGGGAAAAACGTCAGTAATCGATAACTAAAACTTAGATTTTACTGCTTCTTACTGGCTATTACATCAACTTAGAAGTTTCTTCTGTGTTCTACTATGGTGCTTTCATTGTCTCCGCATTCCGCATTTCCGAGAGAAGAGCGGCCACTGTGACGATGTGACATTAAGTCGTTTGGAAAGCTAATGACGAAAACTGGCAAATTTTTCAGGTTTTTACTACATATGAACACCTTTCACATTCTCCCTTGCAACGTGGCTGCTATTCCTCCATTCATACAAAATTTTAAGGTCCTAGCTAATGTCCAAGGCACCAAAGCCGGCTAAAAAGTCAAAAATCGATAACTAAACTTGAGTTGTACTGCTTCTTACTTGCTATTACATCAACTTATAATCTTATTCTGTGTTCTACTATGGTGCTTTTAGTGTCTCCGCATATCGCAGCACGCAACATAGCTTAGCACACGATAAATGTAACCGTTTGAGAGAGAATAGCGGCCAATGTGACCATCTGACATTAACTCAATTCGATAGCAAATGACGAAAACGGGCAGATTTATTAGGTTGTTTCTACATATGAACACTTTTCACATTCCCCCGCGCAACGTGGCTGCTAGTACTCCCTTCATGCAACATCTTAAGGTCCTAGCTCATGTCCAGGCACCAAAGCAGGCTAAAAAGTCAAAAATCGTTCACTAAAACTTGAATTGTACTGCTTCTTATTGGCTATTACATCAACTTAGAAGCTTCTTCTGTGGTCTAGTGTCTCCGCGTTCCGCAGCACGCGACATAGCTTTTCACACGTTAAATGTAACCGTTTCAGAGAGAAGAGAGGCCAATGTGACGATATGACATTAAGACGAATCGATAGCACAGGAACAAAAACGGGGGGATTTCCTAGGTTTTTACTACATTTGAACACTTTTCACATTCGCCCGTGGAACGTGGCTGCTAGTCATCCCTTCATAGAAATTCTTAAGGTCCTAGCTCATGTCCAACGAACCAAAGCCGGCTAAAAAGTCAATAATCTATAGCTAAAACTATTATATTACTGCTTCTTACTGACTATTACATCAACTTAGAACCTTCTTCCGTGTTCTACTATGGTACATTTAGATTCTCCGCATTCCGCAGCACGCGAAATAGCTTTGCACACGATAAATGTAACCGTATCATAGAGAAGAGCGGCCAATGTGACCATCTGACATTAAGACGATTCGATAGCAAATGACGAAAACGGGCGGATTTCCTAGGTTTTTACTACATATGAACACTCTCCACATTCTCCCGTGCAACGTGGCTGCTAGTCCTCCCTTCATGCAAAATCTTAAGGTCCTAGATAATGTCCAAGGCACCAAAGCTGGCTAAAAAGTCAAAACTCGTTAACTAAAACTTGAAATGTACTGCTTCTTATTGGCTATTACATCAACATAGAAGCTTCTTCTGTGGTCTACTATGGTGCTTTTAGTGTCTCCGCTTTCCACAGCAAGCGACATAGCTTTGCACACGTTAAATGTAACCGTTTCAGAGAAAAGAGCGGCCAATGTGACCATCTGACATTAAGTCGATTCAATAGCAAATGACGAAAACGGGCGGATTTATTAGGTTGTTATTAGATATGAAAACTTTTCACATTCACCCGTGCAACGTTTCTGCTAGTCCTCCCTGCATGCAAAATCGTAAGGTCCTAGCTCATGTCCAAGGCACCGAAGCCGGCTAAAAAGTCAAAAATCGATAATTAAATTTTATTTGTACTGCTTCTTACTGGCCATTACATCAACTTAGAAGCTTCTTCTGTGTTCTACTATGGTGCTTTTAGTGTCTCCGTATATCGCAGCACGCGACATAGCTTTGCACGCGATAAATGTAACCGTTTCACAGAGAAGAGCGGCCAATGTGACTATATGACATTAAGTTGATTCGATAGCAAATGACGAAAACGGGCGGATTTCTTAGGTTTTTACTACATATGAACACTTTTCACATTCTTTCGTGCAACGTTGGTGCTAGTCCTCCCTTCATGCAAAATCTTAAGGTCCTACCTCATTTGTAAGGCGCCAAAGCCGGCTAAAAAGCCAAAAATCGAAAACTAAACTTAAATTGTACTGCTCCTTGCTGGCTATTACATCAACTTAGAAGCTTCTTCTGTGTTCTACTATGGGTATTTTGGTGTCTCCGCATTCCGCAGCACGCGACATAGCTTTGCACCCGATAAATGTAACCGTTTCGGAGAGAAGAGCGGCCAATGTGACGATCTGACATTAAGTCGAGTCGATAGCAAGTGACGAAAACGGACGAATTTCTCAGGTTTTTACTACATATGAACACTTTTCACATTCTCCCGTGCGAGATGGCTGCTAGTCCTCCCTTCATGCAAAATCGTAAGGTCCTAGCTCATGTCCAAGGCACCAAATCCGGCTGTAAAGTCAACAATCGATAATTAAAACTTGTATTGTACTGCTTCTTACTGGTTATTACATCAACTTAGAAGCTCCTTCTGTGTTCTACTGTTGTGCTTTAATGGCTCCGAGTTTCGCAGCACGCAACAAAGCTTTGCGCACGATAAATGTAACCGTTTCAGAGAGAAGAGCGGCCAATGTGACGATCTGATATAAAATCGAATCGATAGCAAACGACGAAAACGGGCGGATGTCTTAGGTTTTTACTACATATGAACACTTTTCACATTCTCCCGTGCAACGTGGCTGCTAGTCCTCCCATAATACAAATTCTTAATTTCCTAGCTCATGTCCAAGGCACCAAAGACGACTAAAAAGTCAATAATCGATAGCTGAAACAATTATTTTACGGCTTCTTACTGTCTATTACGTCAACTTAGAAGCTTGTTCTGTGTTCTACTATGGTGCTTGTAGTGTCTCCGCATTCCGCAGCACGCGACATAGCTTAGAACACGATAAATGTAACCGTTTCAGAGAGAAGAGCGACCAGTGTGACGATCTGACATTAAGTCTTTTCGATAGCAAATGACGACAACGGGCGGATTCCTTAGGTTTTTACTACATGCGATCTCTTTTCACATTCTCCAGTGCAACGTGGCTGTTAGTCCTCCCTTCATGCAAAATATTAAGTTCCTACCTCATGTCCAAGGCACCAAAGCCGGCTAAAAATTCAAAAATCGATAGCTAAATTTGAGTTCTTCTGCTTCTTACTGGCTACTACATCAACTTAGAAGCTTTTTCTGTGTTCTACTATGGTGCTTTTAGTGTCTCCGCATATCGCAGCACGCAACATAGCTTTGCACACGATAAATGTAACCGTTTCAGAGAGAAGAGCGGCCAATGTGACGATCTGATATAAAGTCGAATCGATGGCAAATGACGAAAACAAGCGGATTACTTAGTTTTTTACTACATTCGATCACTTTTCACATTCTCCCGTGCAACGTGGCTGCTAGTCCTCCCTTTATAGACATTCTTAAGGTCCTAGCTCATGTTCAAGGCACCAAAGCCGGCTAAAAAGTTAATAATCGATAACTAAAACGATTATTTTACGGCTTCTTACTGGCTATTACGTCAACTTGGAAGCTTCTTCTGTGTTCTACTATGGTGCTTGTAGTGTCTCCGCATATCGCAGCACGCGACGTAGCTTTCCACACGATAAATGTAACCGTTTCATATAGAACAGCCTCCAATGTGACCATCTGACATTAAGTCGATTCGATAGCAAATGACGAAAGCGTTCGGATTTCTTAGGTTTTTACTACATATGAACACGTTTCACATTCTCCCGTGCAACGTGGCTGCTAGTCCTCCCTGCATGTAAATTCTTAAGTTCCTACCTCATGTCCAAGGCACCAAAGCCGGCTAAAAATTCAAAAATCGATAACTAAATTTGAGTTCTACTGCTACTTAATGTCTATTACATCAACTTAGAAGCTTTTTTGTGTTCTACTATGGTGCTTTTAGAGTCTCCGCATATCGCAGCACGCAACATAGCTTTGCACACGATATATGTAACCGTTTCGGAGAGAAGAGCGGCCAATGTGACGATCTGACATTAAGTCGAGTCGATAGCAAATGACGAAAACGGGCGGATTTCTTAGTTTCTTACTACATATGGACACGTTTCACATTCTCCCGTGCAACGTGGTTGCGAGTCCTCCCTTCATGCAAAATCTTAAGGTACTAGTTCATGTCCAAGGCACCAAAGCCGGCTAAAAATTTAAAAATCGATCGCTAAAACTTAAATTGTACTGCTCCTTGCTGGCTATTACATCAACTTAGAAGCTTCTTCTTTGTTCTACTATGGGGATTTTGGTGTCTCCGCATTCCGCAGCACGCGACATAGCTTTGCACCCGATAAATGTAACCGTTTCGGAGAGAAGAGCGGCCAATGTGACGATCTGACATTAAGTCGAGTCGATAGCAAGTGACGAAAACGGACGAATTTCTCAGGTTTTTACTACATATGAACACTTTTCACATTCTCCCGTGCGAGATGGCTGCTAGTCCTCCCATAATACAAATTCTTAATTTCTTAGCTCATGTCCAAGGCACCAAAGACGACTAAAAAGTCAATAATCGATAGCTGAAACAATTATTTTACGGCTTCTTACTGTCTATTACGTCAACTTAGAAGCTTGTTCTGTGTTCTACTATGGTGCTTGTAGTGTCTCCGCATTCCGCAGCACGCGACATAGCTTAGAACACGATAAATGTAACCGTTTCAGAGAGAAGAGCGACCAGTGTGACGATCTGACATTAAGTCTTTTCGATAGCAAATGACGACAACGGGCGGATTCCAAAGGTTTTTACTACATGCGATCTCTTTTCACATTCTCCAGTGCAACGTGGCTGTTAGTCCTCCCTTCATGCAAAATATTAAGATCCTACCTCATGTCCAAGGCACCAAAGCCGGCTAAAAATTCAAAAATCGATAGCTAAATTTGAGTTCTTCTGCTTCTTACTGGCTATTACATCAACTTAGAAGCTTTTTCTGTGTTCTACTATGGTGCTTTTAGTGTCTCCGCATATCGCAGCACGCAAAATAGCTTTGCACACGATAAATGTAACCGTTTCAGAGAGAAGAGCGGCCAATGTGACGATCTATTATAAAGTCGAATCGATGGCAAATGACGAAAACAAGCGGATTACTTAGTTTTTTACTACATTCGATCACTTTTCACATTCTCCCGTGCAACGTGGCTGCTAGTGCTCCCTTTATAGACATTCTTAAGGTCCTAGCTCATGTTCAAGGCACCAAAGCCGGCTAGAAAGTTAATAATCGATAACTAAAACGATTATTTTACGGCTTCTTACTGGCTATTACGTCAACTTGGAAGCTTCTTCTGTGTTCTACTATGGTGCTTGTAGTGTCTCCGCATATCGCAGCACGCGACGTAGCTTTCCACACGATAAATGTAACCGTTTCATATAGAACAGCCTCCAATGTGACCATCTGACATTAAGTCGATTCGATAGCAAATGACGAAAGCGTTCGGATTTCTTAGGTTTTTACTACATATGAACACGTTTCACATTCTCCCGTGCAACGTGGCTGCTAGTCCTTCCTGCATGTAAATTCTTAAGTTCCTACCTCATGTCCAAGGCACCAAAGCCGGCTAAAAATTCAAAAATCGATAACTAAATTTGAGTTCTACTGCTTCTTAATGTCTATTACATCAACTTACAAGCTTTTTTGTGTTCTACTATGGTGCTTTTAGAGTCTCCGCATATCGCAGCACGCAACATAGCTTTGCACACGATATATGTAACCGTTTCGGAGAGAAGAGCGGCCAATGTGACGATCTGACATTAAGTCGAGTCGATAGCAAGTGACGAAAACGGACGAATTTCTCAGGTTTTTACTACATATGAACACTTTTCACATTCTCCCGTGCGAGATGGCTGCTAGTCCTCCCTTCATGCAAAATCATAAGGTCCTAGCTCATGTCCAAGGCACCAAATCCGGCTGTAAAGTCAACAATCGATAATTAAAACTTGTATTGTACTGCTTCTTACTGGTTATTACATCAACTTAGAAGCTCCTTCTGTGTTCTACTCTTGTGCTTTAATGGCTCCGAGTTTCGCAGCACGCAACAAAGCTTTGCGCACGATAAATGTAACCATTTCAGAGAGAAGAGCGGCCAATGTGACGATCTGATATAAAATCGAATCGATAGCAAACGACGAAAACGGGCGGATGTCTTAGGTTTTTACTACATATGAACACTTTTCACATTCTCCCGTGCAACGTGGCTGCTAGTCCTCCCATAATACAAATTCTTAATTTCCTAGCTCATGTCCAAGGCACCAAAGACGACTAAAAAGTCAATAATCGATAGCTGAAACAATAATTTTACGGCTTCTTACTGTCTATTACGTCAACTTAGAAGCTTGTTCTGTGTTCTACTATGGTGCTTGTAGTGTCTCCGCATTCCGCAGCACGCGACATAGCTTAGAACACGATAAATGTAACCGTTTCAGAGAGAAGAGCGACCAGTGTGACGATCTGACATTAAGTCTTTTCGATAGCAAATGACGACAACGGGCGGATTCCTTAGGTTTTTACTACATGCGATCTCTTTTCATATTCTCCAGTGCAACGTGGCTGTTAGTCCTCCCTTCATGCAAAATATTAAGATCCTACCTCATGTCCAAGGCACCAAAGCCGGCTAAAAATTCAAAAATCGATAGCTAAATTTGAGTTCTTCTGCTTCTTACTGGCTATTACATCAACTTAGAAGCTTTTTCTGTGTTCTACTATGGTGCTTTTAGTGTCTCCGCATATCGCAGCACGCAACATAGCTTTGTACACGATAAATGTAACCGTTTCAGAGAGAAGAGCGGCCAATGTGACGATCTGATATAAAATCGAATCGATAGCAAACGACGAAAACGGGCGGATGTCTTAGGTTTTTACTTCATATGAACACTTTTCACATTCTCCCGTGCAACGTGGCTGCTAGTCCTCCCATAATACAAATTCTTAATTTCCTAGCTCATGTCCAAGGCACCAAAGACGACTAAAAAGTCAATAATCGATAGCTGCAACAATTATTTTACGGCTTCTTACTGTCTATTACGTCAACTTAGAAGCTAGTTCTGTGTTCTACTATGGTGCTTGTAGTGTCTCCGCATTCCGCAGCACGCGACATAGCTTAGAACACGATAAATGTAACCGTTTCAGAGAGAAGATCGACCAGTGTGACGATCTGACATTAAGTCTTTTCGATAGCAAATGACGACAACGGGCGGATTCCTTAGGTTTTTACTACATGCGATCTCTTTTCACGTTCTCCAGTGCAACGTGGCTGTTAGTCCTCCCTTCATGCAAAATATTAAGATCCTACCTCATGTCCAAGGCACCAAAGCCGGCTAAAAATTCAAAAATCGATAGCTAAATTTGAGTTCTTCTGCTTCTTACTGGCTATTACATCAACTTAGAAGCTTTTTCTGTGTTCTACTATGGTGCTTTTAGTGTCTCCGCATATCGCAGCACGCAACATAGCTTTGCACACGATAAATGTAACCGTTTCAGAGAGAAGAGCGGCCAATGTGACGATCTGATATAAAGTCGAATCGATGGCAAATGACGAAAACAAGCGGATTACTTAGTTTTTTACTACATTCGATCACTTTTCACATTCTCCCGTGCAACGTGGCTGCTAGTCCTCCCTTTATAGACATTCTTAAGGTCCTAGCTCATGATCAAGGCACCAAAGCCGGCTAAAAAGTTAATAATCGATAACTAAAACGATTATTTTACGGCTTCTTACTGGCTATTACGTCAACTTGGAAGCTTCTTCTGTGTTCTACTATGGTGCTTGTAGTGTCTCCGCATATCGCAGCACGCGACGTAGCTTTCCACACGATAAATGTAACCGTTTCATATAGAACAGCCTCCAATGTGACCATCTGACATTAAGTCGATTCGATAGCAAATGACGAAAGCGTTCGGATTTCTTAGGTTTTTACTACATATGAACACGTTTCACATTCTCCCGTGCAACGTGGCTGCTAGTCCTTCCTGCATGTAAATTCTTAAGTTCCTACCTCATGTCCAAGGCACCAAAGCCGGCTAAAAATTCAAAAATCGATAACTAAATTTGAGTTCTACTGCTTCTTAATGTCTATTACATCAACTTAGAAGCTTTTTTGTGTTCTACTATGGTGCTTTTAGAGTCTCCGCATATCGCAGCACGCAACATAGCTTTGCACACGATATATGTAACCGTTTCGGAGAGAAGAGCGGCCAATGTGACGATCTGACATTAAGTCGAGTCGATAGCAAATGACGAAAACGGGCGGATTTCTTAGTTTCTTACTACATATGGACACGTTTCACATTCTCCCGTGCAACGTGGTTGCGAGTCCTCCCTTCATGCAAAATCTTAAGGTACTAGTTCATGTCCAAGGCACCAAAGCCGGCTAAAAATTTAAAAATCGATCGCTAAAACTTAAATTGTACTGCTCCTTGCTGGCTATTACATCAACTTAGAAGCTTCTTCTGTGTTCTACTATGGGTATTTTGGTGTCTCCGCATTCCGCAGCACGCGATATAGCTTTGCACCCGATAAATGTAACCGTTTCGGAGAGAAGAGCGGCCAATGTGACGATCTGATATAAAGTCGAATCGATAGCAAACGACGAAAACGGGCGGATGTCTTAGGTTTTTACTACATATGAACACTTTTCACATTCTCCCGTGCAACGTGGCTGCTAGTCCTCCCATAATACAAATTCTTAATTTCCTAGCTCATGTCCAAGGCACCAAAGACGACTAAAAAGTCAATAATCGATAGCTGAAACAATTATTTTACGGCTTCTTACTGTCTATTACGTCAACTTAGAATCTTGTTCTGTGTTCTACTATGGTGCTTGTAGTGTCTCCGCATTCCGCAGCACGCGACATAGCTTAGAACACGATAAATGTAACCGTTTCAGAGAGAAGAGCAACCAGTGTGACGATCTGACATTAAGTCTTTTCGATAGCAAATGACGACAACGGGCGGATTCCTTAGGTTTTTACTACATATGAACACCTTTCACAGTCTCCCGTGCAACGTGGCTGCTAGTCCTCCCTTCATGCAAAATCGTAAGGTCCTAGCTAATTTCCAAGGCACCAAAGCTGTCTAAAATGTCAAAAACCGATAACTAAACTTGAATTGTACTGCTTCTTACTGGCTATTACATCAACTTAGAAGTTTCATTTGTGTTCTACTGCGGCGCTTTTAGTGTCTCCGCATATCGCAGCACGCGACATAGCTTTGCACACGATAAATGTAACCATTTCAGAGAGAAGAGCAGCCAATGTGACGATTTGTTATTAAGTCAATTCGACAGCAAATGACGAAAACTTTCGGATTTCTTAGATTTTTACTACATTTGAACACATATCATATTCTCCCGTGCAAGGTGGCTTCTAGTCCTCCCTTCATACAAATTCTTAAGGTCCTAGCTCATGTCCAAGGCACCAAAGCCGGCTAAAAAGTCAATAATCGATAGCTAAAACTATTATTTTACGTCTTCTTACTGGCTATTACGTCAACTTAGAAGCTTCTTCTGTGTTCTACTATGGTGCTTGTAATGTCTCCGCATTCCGCAGCACGCGACATAGCTTTGCACACGATAAATGTAACCGTTACAGAGAGAAGAGCGGCCAATGTGACGATCTGACATTAAGTCGGTTCGATAGCAAATGACGAAAACGGGCGGATGTCTTAGTTTTTCACAACATATGAACACTTTTCACATTCTCCCGTGCATCGTGGCTGCTAGTCCACTCTTCATGCAAATTCCTAAGGTCCTAGCTCAGTCAAGGCACCAAAGCCGTCTAAAAAGTCAAAAATCGATAACTAAAACTTGAATTGTTATGCCTCTTAGTGTTTTTTACATCAACTTAGAAACTACTTCTGTGTTCTACTATGGTACGTTTAGTGTCTGCGCATTCCGCAGCACGCCACATAGTTTTGCACACGATAAATATAACCGTTTCATTGTGAAGAGCGTCCAATGTGACGACCTGACATTAAGTCGATTCGATATGAAATGACGAAAACGAGCGGATTTCTTAGGTTTTTACTATATTCGATCACTTTTCACATTCTCCCGTGCAACGTGGCTGCTAGTCCTTCCTTCATGCAAAATCTTAAGCTCCTAGCTCATGTCCAAGGCACCAAAGCCGGATAAAAAGTCAAAGATTGATAACTAAAACTTGAATTATACTGCTTCTTACTGGTTATTACGTCAACTTAGAAGCTCCTTCTGTGTTCTACTATGGTGCTTTTAGTGTCTCCGAATTTTGCAGCACTCAATATAGCTTTGCACACGATAAAAGTAACCGTTTCAGAGAGAAGAGCGGCCAATGTGACGATCTGATATAAAGTCGAATCGATAGCAAACGACGAAAACGGGCGGATTTCTTAGGTTTTTACTACATATGAACACTTTGCACATACTTTCGTGCAACGTGGCTGAAAATCTTCCCATCATGCAAAATCGTAAGGTCCTACCTGATGCACAAGGCACCAAAGCCGCCTAAAAATTTAAAAATCTATCACTAAAGCTTCAATTGTACTCCTCCTTACTGGCTATTACACCAACTTAGAAGGGTCTTCTGTGTTCTACTATGGGGCTTTTGGTGTCTCCGCATTCCTCAGCACGCGACATAGCTTTGAACACGATAAATGTAACCGTTTCAGTGAGAAGAGCGGCCAATGTGACGGCTGACATTAAGTCGATTCGATAGCAAATGACGAAAACGGACGAATTTTTCAGGTTTTTACTACATATGAACTCTTTTCACATTCTCTCGTGCAACGTGGCTGCTAGTCCTCGCATCATGCAAAATCTTAAGATCCTAGCTCATGTCCAAGGCACCAAAGCCAGCTAAAAAGTCAATAATCGATAGCTAAAACTTTTATTTTACGTCTTCTTACTGGCTATTACGTCAACTTAGAAGCATCTTCTCTGTTCTACTATGGTGCTTTTAGTGTCTCCGAATTCCGCAGTATGCGACATAGTATTGCACACGATAAATGTAACCGTTTCAGAGAGAAGAGCGGCCAATGTGACGATCTGACATTAAGTCGATTAGATAGTAAATGACGAAAACGGGCGGATTTCTATGTTTTTACTACATATGTACACTTTTCACATTCTCCCGTGTAACGTAGCTAATAGTCCTCCCTTCATGCAAAATCTTAAGTTCCTAGCTCATGTCCAAGGCACCAAAGCCGTCTAAACAGTTAATAATCGATAGCTAAAACTATTATTTTACGGCTTCTTACTGGCTATTACGTCAACTTGGAAGCTTCTTCTCTGTTCTACTATGGTGCTTGTAGTGTCTCCGCATATCGCAGCACGCGACATAGCTTTGCACACGATAAATGTAACCATTTCAGAGAGAAGAGCATCCAATGTGACGATCTGACATTACGTCGATACGATAGCAAAAGACGAAAACGAGCGGATTTCTTAGGTTTTTACTACATATGAACACTTTTCACATTCTCCCGTGCAACGTGGCTGCTAGTCCTCCCTTCATGCAAAATCGTAAGGTCCTAACTCATGGCCAAGACACCAAAGCCGGCTAAAAAGTCAAATATCGATAACTAAACTTGAATTGTACTGCTTCTTACTCGCTGTTACATCAACTTAGAAGCTTCTTCTGTGTTCTGCTATGGTGCTTTTAGTGTCTCCGCATATCGCAGCACGCAACATAGCTTTGCACACGATAAATGTAACCGTTTCAGAGAAAAGAGCGGCCAATGTGACGATCTGACATTAAGACAAATCGACAGCAAATGACGAAGACGGGGTGATTTCTTAAGTTTTTTCTACATATGAACACTTTTCACATTCTCACGTGCAACGTGGCTGCTAGTCCTCCTTTTATACAAATTCTTAAGGTCCTAGCTCATGCCCAAGGCACCAAAGCCGGCTACAAAGTTAATAATCGATAGCTAAAACTACATTCCTGGAAATGGAAAAAAGAACACATTGTCACCGGTGTGTCAGACCCACCATACGTGCTCCTGACATTGCGAGACGGATGTACAAGCAATGATCACACGCACGGCACAGCGGACACACCAGGAATTGCGGTGTTGGCCGTCGAATGGCGCTAGCTGCGCAGCATTTGTGCACCGCCGCCGTCAGTGTCAGCCAGTTTGCCGTGGCATACGGAGCTCCATCGCAGTCTTTAACACTGGTAGCATGCCGCGACAGCGTGGACGTGAACCGTATGTGCAGTTGACGGACTTTGAGCGAGGGCGTATAGTGGGCATGAGGGAGGCCGGGTGGCCGTACCGCCGAATTGCTCAACACGTGGGGCGTGAGGTCTCCACAGTACATCGATGTTGTCGCCAGTGGTCGGCGGAAGGTGCACGTGCCCGTCGACCTGGGACCGGACCGCAGCGACGCACGGATGCACGCCAAGACCGTAGGATCCTACGCAGTGCCGTAGGGGACCGCACCGCCACTTCCCAGCAAATTGGGGACACTGTTGCTCCTGGGGTATCGGCGAGCACCATTCGCAACCGTCTCCATTAAGCTGGGCTGCGGTCCCGCACACCGTTAGGCCGTCTTCCGCTCACGCCCCAACATCGTGCAGCCCGCCTCCAGTGGTGTCGCGACAGTCGTGAATAGAGGGACGAATGGAGACGTGTCGTCTTCAGCGATGAGAGTCGCTTCTGCCTTGGTGCCAATGATGGTCGTATACGTGTTTGGCGCCGTGCAGGTGAGCGCCACAATCAGGACTGCATATGACCGAGGCACACAGGGCCAACACCCGGCAACATGGTGTGGGGAGCGATCTCCTACACTGCCCGTACACCTCTGTGATCGTCGAGGGGACACTGAATAGTGCACGCTACATCCAAACCGTCATCGAACCCATCGTTCTACCACTCCTAGACCGGCAAGGGAACTAGCTGTTCCAACAGGACAATGCACGTCCGCATGAATCCCGTACCACCCTACGTGCTCTAGAAGGTGTAAGTCAACTACCCTGGCCAGCAAGATCTCCGGATCTGTCCCCCATTGAGCATGTTTGAGACTGGATGAAGCGTCGTCTCACGCGGTCTGCACGTCCAGCACGAACGCTGGTCCAACTGAGGCGCCAGGTGGAAATGGCATGGCAAGCCGTTCCACAGGACTACATCCAGCATCTCTATGATCGTCTCCATGGGAGAATAGCAGCCTGCATTGCTGCGAAAGGTGGATATACAATGTACTAGTGCCGACATTGTGCACGATCTGTTGCCTGTGTCTATGTGCCTGTGGTTCTGTCAGTGTGATCATGTGATGTACCTGACCCCCAGTAATGTGTCAATAAAGTTTCCCCTTCCTGGGACAATGAATTCACGGTGTTCTTATTTCAATTTCCAGGAGTGTATTATTTTACCGCTTCTTACTGGCTATTACTTCAACTTAGAAGCTTCTTCTTTATTCTACTATGGTGCTTGTAGTGTTTCCGCATATCGCAGCACGCGACATAGCTTTGCACACGATAAATGTAACCGTTTCAGAGAGAAGAGAATCCAATGTGACGGTCTGACATTAAGTCGATTCGATAGCAACTGACGAAAACGGGCGGATTTCTTATGTTTTTACTACATTTGAACACATTTCACCTTCTCCCGAGCAACGTGGCTGCTAGTCCTCCCTGCATACAAATTCTTAAGGTCCTACCTCATGTCGAAGGCACCAAAGCCGCCTAAAAATTCAAAAATCGATATCTAAATTTGAGTTCTACTGCGACTTACTGGCTATTACATCAACTTAGAAGCTTTACTGTGTTCTACTATGGTGCTTTTTGTGTCTCTGCATATTGCAGCACGCAACATAGCTTTGCACACGATTAATGTAACCGTTTCAGAGACAAGAGCGGTCAATTTGACGATCTGATATAAAGTCGAATCGTTAGCAAATGACGAAAACGGGTGGATTTCTTAGGTTTTTACTACATATGAACACTTTTCACATTCTCCCGTGCAACGTGGCGGCTAGTCCTCCCTTCATGCAAAATCTTAAAGTCGTAGCTCATGTCCAAGGCACCAAAGCCGGCTAAAAAGTCAAAAATCGATAACTAAAACTTGAATGGTACTGCTTCTTACTGGTTATTACATCAACTTAGAAGCTACTTCTGTGTTCTACTATGGTGCTTTTAGTGTCTCCGCATATCGCAGCTCGAAACATAGCTTTGCACACGATAAATGTATCCGTTTCAGAGTGAAGAGCGGCCAATGTGACGATCTGACATTAAGTCGATTCGATAGCAAATGACGAAAACGGCGGATTTCTTAGGTTTTTACTACATATGAACACTCTTCACATGCTCCCGTGCCACGTGGCTGCTAGTGCTCCCTTCATGCAAAATCGTAAAGTCCTAGCTCAGTCCAGATCACCAAAGCCGGCTAAAAAGTCAAAAATCGGTAACTGAACTTGAATTGCACTGCTGCTTACTGGCTATTACATCAACTTAAAAGCTTCTTCTGTGTTCTACTGTGGTGCTTTTAGTGTCCCCGCATATGGCAGCACGCGACATAGCTTTGCACACGATAAATGTAGCCGTTTCAAAGAGAAGAGCGGCCAATGTGACGATCTGACATTAAGTCAATTCGATAGCAAATGTTGAGAACGGACGAATTTCTTAGGTTTTTACTACATATGAACACTTTTCACATTCTCCCGTGCAACGTGGCTGCTAGTCCTCCCTTCATGCAAAATCGTAAGGTCCTAGCTCATGTCCAAGGCACCAAAGCTGGCTAAAAATTAAAAAATCGATCACTAAAACTGAAATTGTACTGCTATTTACTGGCTATTACATCAACTTAGAAGCTTATTCTGTGTACTACAATGGGGCTTTTAGTGTCTCCACATATCGCAGCACGCCACATAGTTTTGCACACGATAAATGTATCCGTTTCAGAGAGAAGAGCGGCCAATGTGACGATCTGACATTAAGTCGATTCGATAGCAAATGACGAAAACGGTTGGATATCTGTGGTTTGTATTACATATGAACACTTTTCACATTCTCCTGTGCAACGTGGCTGCTAGTCTTCCATTCTTGCAAAATCGTAAGGTCCTAGGTCATGTCCAAGGCACCAAAGACGGCTAAAAATTTAAAAATCGATCACTAAAACTTAAATAATACTGCTCCTTACTCGCTATTACATCAACTTAGAAGCTTCTTCTGTGTTCTACTACGGGGCTTTTGGTGTCTCCGCATTCCGCAGCACGCGACATAGCTTTGCACACGATAAATGTAACCGTTTCAGGGAGAAGTGCGGCTAATGTGACGATATGACATTAAGTAGAATCGATAGCAAATGACGAAAACGGGCGGATGTCTTAGGTTTTTACAACATATGAACATTTTTCACATTGTCCCGTGCAACGTGGCTGTAATTCTTAACTTCATGCAAAATCGTAACGTCCTAGCTCATGTCCAAGGCACCAAAGCCGGCTAAAAAGTCAATAATCGGTAGCTAAAACTAATATTTTACGGCGTCTTACTGGCTATTACGTCAACTTAGAAGCTTCATCTGTGTTCTACTATGGTGCTTTTAGTGTCTCCGCATTCCGCATCACGCGACATAGCTTTGCACACGATAAATGTAACCGTTACAGAGAGAAGAGCGGCCAGTGTGACGATCTGACATTAAGTCGATTCGATAGCAAATGACGAAAACGGGCAGATTTCTCAGGTTTTTACTACATATGAACAATTTTCACATTCTGCTGTGCAACGTTTCTGCTAGACCTCCCTTCATGCAAAATCGTAAGGTCCTAGCTCATGTCCAAGGCACCGAAGCCGGTAAAAAAGTCAAAAATCGATAACTAAATTTTATTTGTACTGCTTCTTACTGGCCATTACATCAACTTAGAAGCTTCTTCTGTGTTCTACTATGGTGCTTTTAGTGTCTCCGTATATCGCAGCACGCGACATAGCTTTGCACGCGATAAATGTAACCGTTTCACAGAGAAGAGCGGCCAATGTGACTATATGACATTAAGTTGATTCGATAGCAAATGACGAAAACGGGCGGATTTCTTAGGTTTTTACTACATATGAACACTTTTCACATTCTTTCGTGCAACGTTGGTGCTAGTCCTCACTTCATGCAAAATCTTAAGGTCCTGCCTCATTTGCAAGGCGCCAAAGCCGGCTAAAAAGCCAAAAATCGAAAACTAAACTTTAATTGTACTGCTTTATACTGGCTATTACTTCAACTTAGAAGCTTCTTCTCTGTTCTACTATGGTTCTTTTAGTGTCTCCGCATTTCGCAGCTCGCGACATAGCGTTGCACAAGATAAATGTAACCGTTTCAGAGCGAAGAGCGGCCAATGTGACGATCTGACTTTAAGTCGATTCGATAGCAAATTTATTTATTTATTTATTTATTTTTTTATTTAACCTGACAAGATTAGGGCCATCAGTCCCTCTCTTACATCTAACCAGGCATTCTACTTATTTTACAGTCGTATGTTGTAGTAGGCATGTTAAACTACATCTAATACAAAAAGTGAGATAAACAATTAGAAAGGTACACCTCGAAAAATACATTATTGAAGAGAAAGATTTCAGATAGGAGTGCTGGCAGCAGGGAGTGTGGGGGGAACTCATGGTGAAGGGAGGAGAGGAATAGAGGGACATGATGAAACATAATTAAGGAAAATATAAAGGAAAAGAAGACTGCGTGGCTAATAGAGATAGATGAAGAGGAAGGCATCTCAGAAGCAAGATAGGAGACGCTAGCTTTGCTATTTGACATATGAGAGGATTGGCCTTGCACATTAATTTTGTGGAGAATTTTCATGCGGATGATAGTAGGAAATGCTTCAACTTCTTCTTAAAAGCAACAGGAGATTGAATTTTCCTCAAGGTGAGGGGCAGTTTGTTCCAGAGGCGAACAGCGGCAACTGAGAAGGAGTTTGCAAAAGTTTTTGTTTTGTGAGTGGGCACAGGTAGGATACCAGATAAGAGCGACCTCGTGTTTCGATTATGATGGCATTACACGTTTTTAATCTCTGAAGCTAGGTACTGGGGTGCTTGCGCGACGAGGAGTCGGTGAAGTAGACATATAGTGTGGTAGTCACGCAGTTTGTCCGGCCGCAGCCACCCTAGCTCGGAGTATGAAGCACTAACATGATCATATCGGCGAATGTTGCAGGTGTAACGCACACAGGCATTCATGGTTAGCTCTAGCCGTCTTTTGTTTTCACTACTCATGCCTTGTTGAATCACATCACAATAGTGGAGGTTCGGTAGAACGAGTGCTTGCACGAGCTGGCGTTTCAAGTTCTGTGGGAATATGTTCCGAAACTTTTTGAGAGCATAGAGAGAAGCAGACGTCTTTCGGCACACTGCGACTGTATTCTCCGCCCAGTTGAGATGCTCGTCCAAAGTTACACCCAAGTTTTTCACTGTTTTCTGATATGGTATTGGAGTACCTTCGAGCAGAATAGGAGGTAGCCGTTCGCGGAAATCTGAACTTATTAATTTCTGATGGGCTATTAAGATTACTTGCGTCTTTTTTGCGTTTAATTTAAGCCCCTGGTTTTTCGCCCATGTCACTACTGAAGACAGATCATCATTCATCAGAGCGATTGCAGTGTTTACGTCTTCAGGTCTGACGCTTAGGTAGAGCTGGAGGTCGTCGGCATATGTTTACAGGAGGACAAAACCGACGAAAACAACAGTGGTCCTAAGACTGATCCTTGTGGCACTCCCGAAGAAACATGTTTCGAGGAAGATTTTTCATTTGCGCAGACAACACATTGCTGTCTGTCTTTTAAGTAGCTTTCAAACCATCTCATTGCACTATCAGAGAAATTAAGCTGTTGCATTTTTCTGAGTAATATGTCAAAGTTAACAGTGTCAAAAGCTTTGCTGAAGTCCAGTAGCGTCAATATTGTTGCCTTTCGATTGTCGATGGCATATTTCAAGTCATCAGTTACTTTAATTAGAGCAGTGTTTGTGCTGTGATGTTTACGGAAACCAGATTGAAATTTGTCATATAGACTGAATTCATGCAAGTGTTCAGTGATTTGGTCATGAACAATATATTCAAGTGCTTTGGAAACAGCTGGCTGTATGCTAATTGGTCGGTAATCACTAGGCAGTTGCGGGTTTTCGATCTTAGGGATGGGTCGAATTATGCTTCTTTTCCATGCAGTGGGGTATATTCCGTTCACGAGGGAAAAATTAAATATGTCAGTTAAGACAGGTACTAAGATATCGGCAACATTCTTAATCATGGTTATACCGATAATGTCGTTGCCTATTGCATCAGAAGAGATTCTCATTATTGCTATTCTTGCCGTATTTGTTGTTACATGTTTTAGATGGAAGGTATCGTTGTTAGTTATCCTGTTTGGGGATTCTTGTGGGCGGTAATTATCAGCCGTGCTGGTAATCAGAGGTGCAGAGAAGAATTCATTTAATTCGTTAGCTGACACATGAAAAGTAGTTTCCGATTTTGCCTTTCCGACCCCCAAGCTACGGAGATTCTTCCATAGAGTCGTGGGTTTCAGATCGCTGCTTACAAGGGAGCGAGCGTGCCTGATTTTGGCATTGCGAATGCATTGTTTCACTCTGTTCCGTAGCTTTCTATATTCTTCGAAACGCTCGGTTTTCGGATCTGCCTTGAAACGCCTGTGGGCAGCATCATTATTAGTCATCCTTTGACGTAATTCAGCTGTCAGCCATGGAGCAGGAGATTTTCTTACACGGACTGTGTGCGCAGCTGCATGTTTGTCATAGAGGGCAAAGAGTTTATCACCAAGTTCATTAATTTTGCCGTCGATTGAAGGTTCTCTGATTATTTGATGCCATGAGATTTCTGAGCAATCGGCTGTTAGAGCGTCAAGGTCAATACTTTTCATGTTCCTACAAGTTATGTAACGCGTAAAGTCAAAAATCGATAAATAAATTTGAATTGTACTGCTCCTTACTGGCTGTTACATCAACGTAGAATCTTCTTCTGTATTCTACTATGGTGCTTTTTGTGTCTCCGCATATCGCAGCACGCGACATAGCGTTGCACACGATAAATGTAACCGTTTCAGAGTGTAGAGCAGCCAATGCGACGATCTGACATAAACTCGATTCGATAACAAATGACGAAAACGGGCCGATTTCTTATGTTTTTACTACATATGAATATTTTTCACATACTACCGTGCAGCGTGGCTGCTAGTCCTCCCTGCATACAAAATCTTAAGTTCCTAGCTCATGTCCAGTGCCCCAAAGCCGGCTAAAAAGTACAAAATCGATAACTTGAATTGCACTGCTTCTTACTGGCTAGTACATCAACTTAGAAGTTTCTTCTGTGTTCTACTATGGTGCTTTTAGTGTCTCCGCATTCCGCAGTACACGACATAGCTTTGCACACGATAAATGTAACCGTTTCAGAGAGAAGAGCGGCCAATGTGACCATTTGACATTAAGTCGATTCGATAGCAAATGACGAAAAGGGGCGGATTTGTTAGGTTTGTACTACATATGAACACTTTTCTCATTGTCCCCTGCAACGTGGCTGCTAGACCCTGCATGCAAAATCTTAAGGTCCTAGCTCATGTCCAAGGCTCCAAAGAAGGCTAAAAAGTAAAAAATCGATAACTAATCTTGAATTGTCCTGCTTCTTACTGGCTATTACATCAACTTAGTAGCTTCTTCTGTGTTCCACTATGGTGTTTTTAGTGTCTCCGCATATCGCAGCAAGCGACATAGCCTTCCACATGATAAATGTAACCGTTTCAGAGAGTAGAGCGGCCAATGTGACGATGTGACATTAAGTCGATTCGGTAGTAAATGACGAAAACAGTCGGATTTGTTGGATTTTTACTACATATGAACACTTTTCACATTCCCCCGTGCAACGTGGCTGCTAGTCCTCGTTGCATGCAAAATCTTAAGGTCATAGCTTATGTCCAAGGCACCAAAGCCGCCTAAAAATTGAAAAATCGATAACTAAACTTAAATTGTACTGCTTCTTACTGGCTATTACATCAACTAAGAATCTTCTTGTGTTCTACTATAGTGCTTTTAGTGTCTCCGAATATCGCAGCACGCGTCATAGCCGTCCACACGATAAATGTAACCGTTTCAGAGAGTAGAGCTGCCAATGTGACGTTCTGTCATTAAATCGATTCGATAGCATATGACGAAAACGGGCGGATTTGTTAGGTTTTTTCTACATATAAATAGGTTTCAAATACTCCCGTGGGACGTGGCTGCTAGTCCTCCCTGCATGCAAAATCTTAAGTTCGTAGTTCATGTCCAAGCCCCAAAGCCGACTAAAGAGTCAAAATCGATAACCTGAATTGTACTGCTTCTTACTGGATATTACATCAACTTAGAAGCTTCTTCTGTGTTCTACTATGGTGCTTTTAGTGTCTCCGCATATCGCAGTACGCGACATAGCTTTGCACTCGATAAATGTAACCGTTTCAGAGAGAAGAGCGGCCAATGTGACCATCTGACATTAAATCGATTCGATCGCAAATGACGAAAACGGTCGGATTTGTTAGGTTTTTACTACATATGAACTCTTTTCTCATTGTCCCCTGCAACGTGGCTGCTAGACCTCCCTGCATGCAAAATCTTAATGTCCTAGCTCATGTCCAAGGCTCCAGAGAAGGCTAAAAAGTAAAAAAATCGATAACTATACTTGAATTTTACTGCTGCATACAGGCTATTACATCTACTTAGTAGCTTCTTCTGTGTTCTACTATGGTGCTATTAGTGTCTCCGCATATCGCAGCACGCGACATAGCCTTCCACACGATAAATGTAACCGTTTCAAAGTGTAGAGCGGCCAATGTGACGAACTGACATAAAGTCGATTCGATAGCAAATGACGAAACCTGGCGGACTTCTTAGGTTTTTACTACATATGATCACTTTTCACATTCTCCCGTGCAACGTGGATGCTAGTCGTCCCTGCATGCAAAATGGTAAGGACCTAGCTGATATCCAAGGCACCAAAGAAGGCTAAAAAGTCAAAAATCGATAAATAAACTTAAATTGTACTGCTTCTTACTGGCTATTACATCAACTTAGAAGCTTCTTCTGTGTTCTACTATGGTGCTTTTAGTGTCTCCGCATATCGCAGCACACGACATAGCTTTGCCCACGATAAATGTAACCGTTTCAGAGAGAAGAGCGGCCATTGTGGCGATCTGGTATTTCGTCGATTCGATAGTAGATGCCGAAACCGGGAGGATTTCTTAAGTTTTTACTACATATGATCAGTTTTCACACATTCTCGTGTAACGTGGCTCCCAGACCTCGTTTCATGCAAAATCGTAACGTCGTCAGTCATATCCCTGGCGCCATAGACGGCTAATAAGTCAATAATCGATAGCTAAAACTTGAATTGTACTGCTTCTTACTGGCCGATTACATCAACTTAGAGCCGGCCGCGGTGGTCAAGAAGTTCAGGCGCTCAGTCCGGAACCGCGGGACTGCTACGCTCGGAGGTTCGAATCCTGCTCGGGCATGGATGTGTTTAATGTCCTTTTGTTAGTTAGGTTTAAGGAGTTCTACGCTCTAGGGGACTGATGAAAACAGATGTTAAGTCCCATAGTGCTCAGAGCCATTTGAACCAATAACTTAGAAGCTTCTTCTGTGTTCTATGGAGTTGCTATTAGTGCCTCCGCATGCCGCAGCCAGGGACATAAGTTTCCAGACGATAAATGTAACTGTTTTATAGAGAAAAGCATCCAATGTGACGATATGTCATTACGTCGATTCGACGGCAATTGACGAAAACGGGACGATTTCTTAGGTTTTTACAACACATGAACACTTTTCCAATTCTATCGTGTAACGTGTCTTCCAGACTTCGTTTCATGCCAAATCTTAAGGTCGTCGGACATGTCTGAGGCACCAAAGCCGGATAATAAGTCAATAATCGATTACTAAAACTTGAATTTTACTGCTTCTTACTGGCTGATTACATCAACTTATAAGTTTCTTCTGTGTTTTACTGTGTTGCTATTAGTGCCTCCGCATACCGCAGCACACAAAGTAAGTTTGAAGACGATGAAGGTAACCGCTTCACAGAGAAATTTCAAATTCTGTGTCTGTGTCTATTGCCTGCTCATATTGTTTAAAGCAGGTTGCTCTAAATGCCCAGTGGATCTGATTCCATTGATACCTATTCTAAACAATCTCGGATTGGTAAAGACCAAGCTCTGCTTATACTTATAGTCTGGGAAGTTGACAGTAAAATATGATGGTTAAAGATGTCCACTGAGTATTCCCATATACACTGAAGTTAGCTTTGAACAACAAATTATTAATTGGCCACCTACTCTTGACTCAATAGCTACTAAGATCTTTCACTAGTGAAGGAGGTGACGACGTTGTTATGTCCACTAGAGGCTTCTGTAGTTTGCTGAAAATGATGTGATATAATTGTGCCTTGTGATTTTCTGTGGAGTTCCAGAGTAAGTTCTATACTGGTGCAGGACATTCATTCGTGCTGTTCTCATTCGAGGCAATCCTGGATTCTGAATCTCAAGCACCAGAGGATTATAAACAGCAATGCAACCTCTGTCTTCCTGGCTGTGCAGTATTTCAAAGTGCTCTGGTTGACAGTCTCTTCTCATTGTGCAGTGCTTGTAGATTATTGTAAATGGATTATCTGCATTATTTAGAACATCTCATTCTAAACTTTCTAAAGAAAGAGACTTTTCTGTCATTACCACTTTTTGTGTGAGGTGATAAATACCAGGAATTTGATTGCATTTTGAGAACCTAATCGTAACTAACATTATTGTCTATGTAAATTAATGGAACTGGATTTTTCCTGAGGTCAGCAGTTTTCCGAAGGTCGTCGTTTTTCCACGATGTCGTCGTTTTTCCCCAAGGTCGGCGTTTTTCCCCGAGGTCGACGTTTTTTCCCGAGGTCTGCGTTTTTGCCCCGAGGTCGGATCAAAGATTTTTTTTCCCGAGGTCTAGAAATCTATCGATATATTGAAAATCCAAAGTATTTTCATGTATGTAGACTATACCGTTATGTCATGTCATCTTGAAACATTTATCCGACCACTAGATAATGGTATTTATCAAGATAGCGATATATTTCGTTATATCTATTTATTTCGATAATCGTTTTCTTAGGGGTACAGATTTATTTTGAGACGTCCATACTTTTCCCATTATCGATTCTATTCGATATATCGACTTACGTAGATGCGCACATTAAATCATGATATCGATTTATTTCGAGATATCTATCTATATTGAGGAGTCTATTTATTTCGAGATATCGATTGATTTAGAGTATCCGTTATATCGAGATATCGATTTATTTTGATATACCGACACAATTAAGGTTGTCTATATATTTCCAGGTATCGATATATTTCCATGTATTGGTGTACTACAGATATCGATTCTTATCGAGATATCGATATAATTCAAGGTACCTCCATATCTCTAGTAATCCATAAATTTCTAGATATCGCTATTTTGAGAGATATCTTTATATTACGTGGTACCAATATATTTCGAGATATCGATATATTTCTGTACCTCAATTTATCTCGATATGTCGACTAGCATCGAGATTTCGGTCTATATGGTAAGCCGAAATGCGTCTAGATGTCGATATACTTCGGGATATCGACTCATTTCGGTGTAGCGGTTTTTTGGAGGTGTCGATTTATTTCGAGGTTTCGATTTATTTCACGGTGTCGATTTATTTCGAGGTTGCGATTTTTCGAGGGTTGCGATTTATTTCGAGGTGGCGATTTATTTCGAGGTGGCGATTTATTTCGAGGTGTGGATTTATTTCGAGGTGTCGATGTATTTCTAGGTGACGATATATTTCGATGTTACTTGTCGACTGCATCAGCTTAGAACCTATTTCGTACAGAGTGGTGCGACTGCATACCTCAGCAGGCGACATTGATATCCAGACGATCAATTTTACCGTTTCCGAGAGAAAAGCGTGCGATGTGATGAATTGGCACTACTTCATTATGAAAACAAATGACGAAAACGTGAGGTTTTCTTCGGTTTTTCTGCCACTGCTGCCAACTTTCAGCCCACCCCCTCCTCCCCTTCCCCAGTCGTGGCGATCAGCTTTTGTGATGGAAATGGACACAGGAAAGTAATAACGTTCCATGAAATCCCATTCTAGGGACGTTCAAGGGTAAATGTTCCAGACGGTTTATTTGCATTAAGACACGCATACTGCGCATCTACAATGTCACATCTGCCAGATCGTTTCTATTGTCAACAGTGGAAAACAAAACAGCGTACTGAAGAAGCCATAGTGAGACGCGGTTTTTGGTAGACGAAATAATAGGAATACTCTAGCCACTGATAATGATGATCTAATGAGAATTCTGTTATTGTTTTGAAAGATGCATTTAAATATGCATTGAACGTAGCTCCAAATTATTTTGAGAATTATAATTGCGGTATTATGAATCTACATTGGAGATTTTGTAATGCAAAACATTTCGATCTGAGAATACTTTACGTGATAGTACGGCATTGACCTTGTGTGTCATTAGGGTAAAGTTAATTTGCCGCCATTCACATAAAATTTATCCGCCATTAACATAAAATCTATTTTTCAGCGTACTGCAATAAGGACTCACTTCAGATGATTGGACAATTAAAGAGAACTCAAACCGTTATTTTAATAGTATTCGTAGGTCCATTGCAGCATTTACCGTGGACAGTCCCTGAGCCTAGACTGTCAGTTTTATGTAGGGAGTACTACTTTAAAAAAGCACTCCGTGTTCAGATCACAAGTGGCCAATCAGGACCATCCGACCGCCACGTCATTCTCACTGAGGGTGGAGGAGGAGCTGGCTCTCCCACTCGTTGTGGTAGTTTCCTTTGACTGGAGCCGCTACTATTCGGACGAGTAGTTCCTCAATTGGCATCGGAAGGCTGAGTGCAACCCGAAAAATGCCAACAGCGCATAGCGGCCCATATGGTCACCCATCCAAGTGCCGACCACGCCCGAAAGTGCTAAACTTCAGTTATCTGACGGGAACCGGTGTATCCACTGCGGCAAGGCCATTGCCCCTACCACTTTTTATGATATTTTTGATCGTAGTTCAGGTCTGATGGCTGGGAAGAATGGACGTTTACCATGTTATGCACATTTATATTTTCACTACGTCGACACAGCTGGTCCAATTACGACCACAGGTGATGGTAGCCATAATGATCGTGCCAAGCATCCCGTGTACATTAGTTACACCCAAGTGTGTGGGCATCACAGCATTCGTGACATTTAAATTTGTTACTTCTTTGCTACTATATTCGCAATAAATTTTGCAGGCAGTATCCGCATATGACGCTGAATGTACCTACAAAATTATATCATTGTACGACACATGTTTCGGGAGATACGTCATAAAAACTCAGGACAAGGCCAGACGCTGCATAGTACGGACGTGGACGCACAGCTCTAAATAAATGCCTGGTCAACACCAAGCTTTTCCGCTAGTCATCTTTAAAGATAAAAATTCCCAATATTGTCTACCAGCGTATTTTTGAAAAACCTTTATTTTGTCATCCATTTTTTTCCTGTAAAAATCGTAAAAGCCGTGCATCATTGTGTTTTTAAAAAGCGTTTCTTATTGTCATCTCTTTTTATGTATTTTAAACCATCTATCGCTTGTGTAACCTGTGGCTACAAGTCCATTCCCTTTATGGTGTAATCGAAATAATAAACAACGCAAAAAAGTGTGGGTCAATTTCTTCCTCATTTTTCGGAACTTCTGATAATAGTAAATCGTTGGCTCTTTGAGGGCGTGGTAGGTACATACAAGAGATTAGTGTAAGATTAGAATTTGGGTTAGATGCAGTGCCAGGAGGTTCTGTTTCTATCTGGCTAGCTTCAGAGTACTTCACCATCTACTAAGTGATGCGTTTCATTGTGAATGGTGTGTTCTGTGCTAGGTCTACCCTTTTACTGCACAATGCTGTTCCTTCGATGCTATTAAAACCAGGATGTTATCAAAATATATGCACAGTGGCAGACTGGAGTCTGCTGAAATATTTCCAGTGGTGGGGAGGGGGGAAGGCGCGTCGGGGCTGGAGTGCATGATTCTGAAACTGGCACTCTGTGTACAAATCAGCTGGTCAGTTACGAGGTGCATCAAGCTACAAGACCCTAACTCTATAAGCGCTACAACTGGCCAAAGCTAAGGTTTATCAGTATTGTGGAGAATTCTTATCTGGAAGAGTATATTGTAACGAATAAAAACTCTTTACTCCAGATTCCAGGGAGGGTTGGGGGCGATGGGTGAAAGTGCCCTTTTGCCTATCCTCCCCTCCCGACCTCCTCCCCTCCCCCTCCCCTTCACCCTCGCAGACGCTAATGGCTGGCCCGTTCATTTTGAGAACATCAGAGCTCCAGTAACCTTTCTGAGAAACTGTTCTTGTTGTCCTTGTGCGTCAATCTTACCACTCAGAACACCAGTGGGAATGTTGGTTATCGCTTAAATAACTGGTTTTCGGCTCTTATCAGTTTCCCAACCCTTCTTTAAGCTAATTGTTAAAGCCCGTCACAATACCAGTTCTTGTAATAACCGATTTTCAGTCTTTTATTTACATTATTTTCTCTAGTAAACGTAGAAATCAAACAAAGAGTAAACAATTTTTAATTTCTCAGTTTCTTGATAAATGGAATCAAAATGTCAAATTAAATACCCTTATGATGACCTGCAGCCGTTCAGAACGAAATTAGAATTATATTAATACCGTCAGCTGCTCACGTGTGTCGATATATATCAACGGCGACAGGTGACAATGTGTGCACGTCTGGGACTCGAACCCGGGATCTCCTGCTTACATGGCAGGTGCTCTGCCCATCTGAGCCACCGAGGGCACAGACGATAGTGTGACTGCAGGTACTATCTCGCGCACGCCTCCCGCGAGACTCACATTCTCACCTTGCATGTCCACACACTACATTCGTAGTGTCCCACACCGACACACTCATTACTCGTGGAACACATTCTTACCAAGTCCAGTTCGGGGAATACGTGTGCATCTTCACAGAAGAAGGTCATGGCTGGTATTGCCAGAACCATATACTTATATTGATATGGACATGTCTTCCACGAGGAATGAGTGTGTTGGAGTGGGACTCTACGACTGTAGTGTATGGACATTCAAGGTGAGAATGTGAGTCTCGCAGGAGGCGTGCGCGAGATAGTCCCTGCAGTCGAACCATACACTCTGTCCTCTGTGCCTCAGATGGATAGAGCGTCTGTCATTTTAGCAAGAGATCCCGGGTTCGAGTCCCGGTCGCGGCACACATTTTCACTTGTCCACGTTGATATTTATCAACGCCCGCGAGCAACTGACGGTATTAATATAATTCTAATTTCTTTAAATTAAATAGTCAAATAAAACTTTGTCCGATCTTCGCTGCTGGCGAGTGCTTCTATACTACAGAAAACTGGCAATATTATCCTACTGATTATAGTTTTTAGAAGCTCTGCTCAAAAATTATATTGTAATCGGTTATCACAGCACTATGCAGGCATTACGTATAGTCCCGCGATAAAGAGTGAAAACTGCGGCAGGAGAACTCTCTTTTTCGTTTTAATTTCTCTGTTTTTAAGGGCTAAAAGCAGATAACGGCATACTACGTAGACACAGCAGCAGATCAGGCACTTTCTACTTTTATCCAGAACTATGAATGATTTGTTAAATTTTAACTTTTTTCCTTGTATGATGTCGCAAGTCGACCAAATCTAACTTTGTTCTTCACTCGTACCGCATATCGTAAAATACTTCCAGACTTCCAGATGGTGCCATTCTATGTTACAACTGACGTTCGACAACAGCGAGAAACTGTGTCCAGTCTCGCGCTCTGCTTGTATAACAGGCACAGTATTGTCTCGGCAATGTTGGACCAATCCATTTGTTGCTCGTTTCTATCAGCAGTGTTATTAAAGTGGCATACATAACTTTTCCCATTTTTTTCTGTAATAACGCCGTATTTCAGTGCTATGGAAATCTTACGAATAAAAATTACTCGTCTTTTTTTAAAAAGGTTTATTTGAAAACTAAAAATTTTACTACGACATCTGTGGCTAATTGATATATCTGTTTTTACGTGGTTATCAGGAAAAAATGAAAAGATACTTGTTATAACCGAGAGCAAACAAATACTGAAAGACATCGGTTATTCAGAACTAAAATACCCATGTCGTTTTAACTGATCGGTTTTTCTATCTATAAACTGCAGTGTCGCCATAGAAAAGTGTGTCGCTCCATCAATGTCCATAGCAACTTTGAGATATGTGTTTATGCGCAATATCGGCAAATGGAAACACGAAGAGGTAATAAGCACCTGAGCGATAGAATTTATTTCACAGTCAGAAAAGTCGAGTGACAGGCAAGACTGAATCACTGTAATAGAAATTATATGGAAAGCTGTGTAAAGGAAAATTTCCAGTTCTTTCGTGGATTCCAAAATTGAAGCAAATTCCGGGACACCAAGGTGACATAGTCTTATACGGATAGTATTCCATGACTAACGTAATTGGCCCATATACTGTACTGGTATACGGATAATATTACACGACTAACGTAATTTACCTGAAATAATTTACAAACATGTTACTGTAACATTCGCTACTACTCATTACGCTAATTCACCTTCAGCCATTAAGCGCAAATCTCAGTTATGATACGTGCGCCAAACAAAAATTTATCAACCTAGTAACTCAAGACAACTACAAACGATCATTGTGTGCAAAATAAATAGAACACTTCATAAGAAGAACATGACGGGTTTGAATCATTCCCACCGCAAAGGATGAAAAATTCAGGCTCGCACACAAGACCACTTGATAACTAACCAGAAATTCAGATTAGTTGTAGCTTCGGTGACAATCGCCTTTTTTACATTTTCCCCGTAAACTAGATAATTATGAAACGTAAGCAACTACTGTAAAATATCTGCGGCAACGGCCTTGCCGCGGAGGTTGCATCGGTTCACGTGGGATCACCGAAGTTAAGTGCGTTGTCGGGCGTTGAAGGCACTTGGATGGGTGATCATCCAGGCCGCCATGCGCTCTTGCCATTTCTCGGGGTGCACTCAGCCTCATGATGCCAATCGAGGAGCTACTCGACCCAATAGTAGCGGCTCCGGTCAAAAAATACCAACATAACGACCGGGAGAGCAGTGTGCTGACCCCCGCCCCTCCTATTCGCATCCTCCACGGATGATGACACGGCGGTCGGATGGTGCTGTCCCAGTAGGTCACTCGTGGCCTGAAGACGGAGTGCTTACAAAGCAAACTACTCTCCAGTGGATGGTCGTACTACTGAGACCTTGATGCCTGGCATCAATAACAGATGGCAGCACAAGAGGTTGGCTTACGCCTACTGCCGAATTTTGCGATCTGTCGTAAGCCTGCGTAAGCACGTAGGGCCTTCCGTCTTAAGTGCAAGCATATCCATTGCGTTTTCTGTCAAGCGACTTGAGTGGAATATTTCATTATTTCTGAAATTTTATAGAAATGTTTTTCTTTGTATATCCTCACCATCGGTACTGAATTTACTGTAAAATTATTTGCTCACTTTTCGGAACTTCCGTTCATAGTAAATCGATACTATTTGAAGCCGTGGTAGACACGAGTCTAGTGTGCTTCACCTTCAGCACCTTCTGTGTCAGTCTCGGTTAATATGTCGCTGATTTCACAACGAACAGTTCGTTGTCTACTGAGTATACTGTCTGTTGCACGACACTATCCCTCCCACGCTGCTAAATGTAGGTCGTCGGCAAAATATGACTGCAGTGGAACAAGGGCGTCTGCAGAAATTTCCCCAGGAGGTGGTGGTGGCATTGGTGGTGGTGTGTGTGTGTGTGTGTGTGTGTGTGTGTGTGTGTGTGTGTGTGTGTGTGTGTGTGTGTGTGTGTGTGTGGAGGACTATTACTATGAAACTCACACAGTCCAGACCGCCAAGGAAAATAAACCTTGAGATTTGGAAAGAGTGTTGATCTTATACCGCTTATACTGCATATTTCAAAATTCCACCTCTAAGGGGGAGACGCAGGACATGAAAGGATTTCTGAATCATGTAGCTATTAAGGTAATTTTGAAGCTAGGCATACGAACATTTGTATCTGGTTTCTAGGTCAGAAATAAAGAAATATGTGTTCCAGTATCTTTGGGAATTTAACCTCTATGAGGTGAAATATTGGATGAACATTTTATTTTGAGATAAATAATTATGGAAGAACTATGAAAGTATTTTTAAGGCTACATCTACGAAAATTGGTATTTGACTTCAAGGCTACAAATAAGAAAATACGTGTTTCGGTGTTTTTGGAAGTTCAACCCCTAAGGGGATGAAATAGAGTGAGCTGGTGCGTTTCTGGCGCCAGTTTCCGTCGATCGTTGTTTCGATCTTTGAGTCGCGGTCCAGAGGACACTGCTCCCTAAGCGACTGTAGTAGTTCTCTGTGCAGCCCAACATCGGGCTTACCACGCTTACACTGGACACAGTTGCCAACAAATCGCCTGCCATCGCGATATAGGTTGGGCCAAAACATGTATTCCTGAACTCGGTTCAAGGTCTTGAAGAACCCAAAATGACCCCCGTCCGCCGACTCGTGGAAATATCTGAGTGCCATGCTAACTCGTTCCTGTGGAATACAGACCTTCACTTGGCCACGGTTGGCTCCCCCTTTACACAAGAGGCCCGCACGAAGGCAACAGCTAGTGACGACGTCGCCATCCACAAACTGCTGCATATTCGGTCCCCACCCGGCGTCCTCGGCCTCTTTGCCGGCTAAGTCGAAGAAGAAGCCGGGTGTCTCGGAGAGAAGGAAATTCACCCCCAGATCCGGCTCCACGTTTCTGAAAATGGTTCATTATGAAAGCATTATGAAAGCATATCTGACAATTCGTATTCGGCTAATCTGTTACAATTTTTAAAAACTACGTGTTTCACTGGTTTTTAACTTCGAGCATAAGGGGATGAAAATTTTAATGAAATATTTATTGCGTTATATTAAAATATTTTAAATCTGCATCTACGAAAACCGGTATTTCACTTCTCAATTAGATATAAAGAAATATGCGTTATACAAGCAAGAATACAAACGGCTTGATTAACAAAAACCTTGGATCCCAGCTGTCAGCATTGCTTTTTGGTCATTCAGCAAAAGACCATGCTTCAACGGCGTTAAGTTTAGAAAAGTTTAGAAAGTGTTGCAGTTTATAAAAGACATAAAAAAACGATTAAAGAAAAAATGCTTTGCAGACCATGAACGGTCTAAGTAAGTAAAGAAGCGGATGATAAGCTAGCTCTTTATGCAAATAAGTTGGTCAGTTTAAGTTCCGAGACATGTCATGCAGCAGGAACGGAATCCTATAGTTGCTACGATTGGCTAAAGGAAAAGTTTTGCAGAATCACGCGAAATCACTTCTGCAAGTGGCTGAGAATCTCGTAATGAATAAAAATTCTGTACTGAGAATTCCAAGGTGGGAGAGGCGAGATTCCTCCCCCCCCCCTTCCCCCTTCTCAGAATCCTATCCTTCTTTACCTACAGCAAAAAATAAATAAATAAATAAAACTAGAGAAATTTCTACTGTGAAACTATTTGCATAGAAGAGAACGGCCATTAAAATTTAACTCTTCAAAGTTTTAAGCCCTGGCCCGTTCGAAAATTCAATTTCTTTGTAGTTGCATTTTTTAAAGGTGTACTTGTCTAGACTCCTGGAACGGAAAGGTTTTTTTTTTTAATCCGTGCTTTACAAAAGTTTCTACAGTCCATTGTTTGAAGCAGTGTCACGGCTGCCATGAGCCGCGCGGGGTACCCGCCATGTGTCCAACGCCTTGTCACGGTTCGCGCGGCTCCCCCCGTTGGAGGTTCGAGTCCTCCCTCGGGCATGGTTGTGTGTGTGTTGTCCTTAGCATAAGTTACTGTAAGTAGTGTGCAAACATACGGACTGATGGTTCAAATGGCTCTGAGCACTTTGGGACTTAACATCTGAGGTCATCAGTTTCCTAGAACTTAGAACGACTTAAACGTAACTAAATTAAGGACATCACACACATCCATGCTCGAGGCAGGATTTGAACCTGCGACCGTAGCGGTCGCGTGGCTCCCGACTGAAGTGCCTACAACCGCTCGGCCACATCGGCCGGTCTATCATGTATTCTAGAAGAGCTGCAAGGTCGTCAGTGGCGCCTGTTCTTTCTAGAACAGTTACTATCTTCATATCTATGGTTAAACGTCACCCAGCCATTGACCTTCGTCTGTGCGAATGCGCACAGGCTACCGGAAATCTTACGGGAATCGTCACCTTAGTGTGAGCCAGTAATGAGTGGATGGACAAATACCTAATAAGTACATTACGTAATCGGATTGTGGGCGGTTCGGGGTGTGAGTCTCACGGGAAGCGTGCGAGGGATAAATTCCTGCAGTAGTGCTGTTCATTTGTGCCCTCGATAGCTCAGATGGATTGAGCGTCTGCCTTGTAAGCAGGAGATCCTGGGTTCGAGTCCCAGTAGCGGCACACTTTTCAGCTGTCCCCATCGAAGTATATCAACAACACCTGTCGGCAGCTGAGGGTTTCAATTAATTATCAGTTGTGTAGGTGATTCGATGAACCCTTTGCCAGGCACTTAAATGTGTTTTGCAGGGTATCCATATAGATGTAGATGATAACTCGTCCCGTGTCGCACGTGCTCAAAAGGATTCATACTGCAGAATGCATGCAAACATACTCACCGAAAATACGGACGAATATCAAGTGCAGGCTGCCGAGTGCTGCATATCCAGCTTAGACAGATCGGCTTCTCCTGCCAAGAAGAACAGGAAGTTGCTGTCTAGGAACAATCAGAGGTAGAGGAAGGGCTGATAAATACTCCTTGAATTGCAGACTAAACGTAAATAACGAAAATACATTTTTGGTAAAAATTGGTCAAAACATAATCGTTTGCCCTCCGTATTGGATTAGCTGTTTTGAATATTGAAAATCTGACTTCAGATTCGTTTTCAGCGACATTAAGAATATATGTGTAACACTCAGTTCATGCAAATCGAAGTAATAATATAACTAAATGTTTTCCCTAAACTTTGAACACTTTTTTTTTCGAGTAACGATTTTCTCAGAACGGCATGCAGCATAAATTAAAAGTGGTTCGATCTCTTAACTTCTACCTCTGACCCCTAAAAGTAAACACTTTTCTTAGGAACTTATAGCTATAATATGACATTTGTTAATATTAACTAATTTTTGTGTAGGCATAAGGAGTGAAACAAACCCCTCAAAATCGAACTCAAAGTTCGAATTAGCACTGTATCGTTAAATTTAAGGTTGTTTCATTGCGGTTAGGTATACGCTCCCATTAATTTTATGTATTATCGACTGATGTTATCCATTTTCAAGTTCAGAGAAATAATGTAGTATCAACTGATGTTACCCATTTTTGAATTCAGGTAACATCTGAGGTGCCACACTGCACGCACTCTGCGTACTCCAGTCTCGCAAGCCCTTGATCAAATCATAATTACGGGCGCCATTTTTTATTGAAAATCTAAAATTAAGCTCATAGTATTGTCACTCGTAATTCCCAAACAGATCGTTCGAATGTATTTTCATTGTCTCAAAAAAAATTTCAAATTTACCCTTTTTTGCTCATTTGTATGAGAACCTGGCCGTAACACCGGAATATAGTCACTAGATTTTTTTTCAGAGACGCTGTACGTTCGCGAGAAGACTTTCGTTCTGCGCGTGTCGAAGGACATTCCTCAGATATTACTGTGTGTGTGCTACTCAGTCGTGCCATTTAAGTGTACATCTTTGCATAGTTTTCCTTTCACGATGTAAACAGTGTTCCGCTCAGTTGCTAACTGGCCAGTGAGTGGTTCCGAAGGTGTCGGATGTGCGGTGCGTTCGGTCTGCTAGGGCAACAGCAGACTGGCGTGGTGCGATGGCAGAAGCAGACACTGAGGGAGCTAGCTGCTGGGACGCCAGCGAACAATTTATGCCAAGTAAGACGAAGAGGACTATTCTAAAATTACGAGCCGTCTAAAAAGTGTTTACCATTGGTAAATCTTGCTGTTGAGTCTGACAAAACTGACAGTTTTTCCTAGAGATACAGGAAATCCCCCCACCCCCACTCAATGAATATTTGGTTGTGATGACAGGCCGATTGGTAGTGTAGCCCGAGATCTAAGTTAGGTTGGAAGGTGGTAATTTGATTGAGAGTTGTTTACGCCAACGATTATGAATGCCGACTAAACGTTGTGCGAGCAGATTGCCCTGTAGCGTAGCCTAGTGTTTCCGTCCGCGCCACATTTAACACACTTTCTCTAACTGTGTACAAAAGTCTCACAACAGCCACGATAACTACGTTTCTGGTGGGGGGAGGGTAGAGTCCACTATGTAACTTTCACGGCAAATTTTAGTAACCGCATAAACTAACCGAAATAGAAGCGTCATTTTAACTATATTTCCTTTTGTGGGAAAATAATGGTTCTCCTCTTTTGGCAGCAACTGTAATATGTAGGCGACTTATTAGTTTTTTTTAAACTCTGAATCATGATCTCAATAGACGCAGTGCTTTTTTTACGTTACTTGATTTGTGGTCTATAGTAAACAATGCAACGAATTGGTAAATTCTTTGAAGTTTGACGTGTGTTACATAGACGACGTCTGCAATGTTCGTAAGGCCAAGTTTGCATATATTCGGTGTCTGTTTTTTTGGCCATGTACTGTATAATTAAGGGGAGGAGGATTATGTTCAAGGAGCAGTGCATCAGCAGTCTATGGAGAAATTGAGAATTTGGATCTAACGAACGGCATGCTCGGGCAGTTCGTGATATTCTGTTGACCACTGTGTAATTCGGACACAGTGATCATTGCCTCTCCCTAGTAACCAGGGGACTCGGGTGCTAATCCTGGTCTGGCACAAATTTTCGACAGTGCCCATTGACTAAAGTCTGTGCCCATTGTCAGCTAATATCATTGTTTCGGTGTTAAATAGTATTTTGTTCGCGATACGTGGTTTAGCTTTTTCATGGATAACAGCTTTGAAAAGCGTACAGGTTATATTGATATTCGCTCGTCGTTAGTCCAAGGCAACTATAGCGATTTATAAACACAGTTGTAGTTCGTATTAAGCCCACATACGTAATTGTGTCCTGTGTTTCTTTACCAAGAACTACTCCGTAAGTAATTCCCCTGTAGTGGTATTTTGTTATAGTATTTTGTTTAAATATTTATAGACTACAGGCTTGGATGAAATATGAAACACATGTCCGAAGTTCCTGTTGATATTGCAGATACTGTTTCATCCGTACTAGGGGCCAAAACATTTCATCAAATACAGAAGGACACAATTTGTCTCGAGATTTAGCAATTTTTCGTAATAGAGGCCTTGCGTCGATATGTTTTTCTCTAATTCTTGTTTGGATTTAATCTTAAAACACACTAACTCTTCCACCACTTATTCGATATGTGTTTTCATCCCTTTCGTAGCCTAGAGTTCCTAAACGGTCGATAATATTAATAATTTCCTTTCTCAATTTTATTTTCTGTAAAATCTCCTGTTTATGGTTATTGCTAACATGTTTCACGTTCTCACTTTTATTATTTTTATTTTTCTAGTTTTGTGCCTTGTAGCCAAATTTTCTTTGAATCTGGTTTTCAATTCTGAAATAGTAACAGTTGAAGGTCAAGAGAAGATTGCGGTCTATTTGAGGAGAGTGGCTTGGAGATTTTTTATAACAGACGTATACAGGTCATGGGGATCCTTACCTATATACATTTACTTCGAGTGTGATGTAGCCCATTCTCTTGTCATGATCTCGGCTGTATCGTAGCACATTGTCTCGGTTAGGTTGGAGATTTCTGTTGAGAGTTGCCGAAGTCAACGAAAGTGATTACAAAGTAAACACTGTGCTAACAGAACGATCTGTAGCGTAGTCCAACACGTTCTTTCTGTCCTTTTAAAGCCTCTTTTAATTAAAAATAACTAAAGCTGCAAGATACAATCACAAAAACTGTATTACGTAATAGAGTAATCCCAGACTATTGTTGTGTAAGTTGTGTGCGTACACTATTTTTTTTGTCAGTGAATATACACTTTTTTACTCATTTGCTGGGTTTCAGTTTTCCCCGTTTTCTGGCAAAAAACCTTTTCCTGTGAAGGGCCCATTAGCTTGTCGGTTATATTTGTGACATTCTCGACGGTCAGTAATTTCGTGATAGTCCATCCACCGGCGTCATTGTTAACATCGGATATAGATTTAAGTATTAGGAAGGCTAATATGAAGCTAATGCATGAGTAGGTCTAATAATTAATAAAAATAGGAATGCGGGTAAGCTACTACATACAGCATAGTGAACGCATTGTTGTGGCCAAGATAGCCACGAATCCCACGCCTACCAAAGTCGTAAAAGTAGTCTTCAGATGATGAAGAAATTGATGGAATGTGTGATGAGATAAAAGAAATCATTCAGATAGTGATGGGAGATGAAAATTTAATATTAATGGGTGACTGGAATTCGACAGTAGGAAATGGAAGAAAAGGAAACCTAGTAGGTGAATATGGAATGGGGGTAAAAAATTAAAGAGGAAGCCGCCTGGTAGGCTTTTGCCCAGAGCATAACTTAATCATAACTAACACTTGGTTCAAAAATCATGAAAGAAGGTTGTATACGTGGAAGAGACCTGGAGATACTGCAATATTTCATATAGATTATATAATGGTAAGACAGAGATTTAGGAACCATATTTTAAATTGTATGACATTTCCAGGGGCAAATGTGAACTCTGATCACAATATATTGATTATGAACTGTAGATTAAAACTGAAGAAACTGGAAAAAGTTGGGAATTTAAGGAGATGGGACCTGAAAGAACTGACAGAATCAGAAGTTGTACAGTGTTTCAGGAAGAGCATTAGGGAACGATCTACAGAAATGGGGGAACGTAATACAGTATGATGGGGGATCTGAGTGGTGTACTGTCAAGGGGAGGGGGTTCCTCAGGGATCAGTGTTGGGGCCGCTGTAGTTCCTTATTTATATAAATGATATGCCCTCAAGTATTACGGGTAACTCTAAAATATTTTTGTTTGCTGATGACACTAGCTTGGTAGTAAAGGATGTTGTGTGCAACATTGACTCCGTTTCAAGTAGTGCAGTACATGACCTCAGTCAATGGCTTGTAGAAAATAAACTAACGTTAAATCACAGTAAGATTCAGTTTTTACGGTTTCTAACACACAATTCAACAAAACCTGACGTTTTACTATCACAGCATAGGCATATGATTAGTGAAACTGAACGGTTCAAATTCCTAGGTGTTCAAATAAATAGTAAGGTGTTGTGGAAAGCCCACGTTCAGGATCTTGTTCAAAGACTTAATACTGCCATTTTCACTATTCGAACGGTACCGAAAGTGAGTGATACTTCGCCAAGTAAATTGGTCTACTTTGCTTATTTCCATTCACTTATGTCGTATGGTATTATGTTTTTGGGTAACTCTTCCCATTCTAGAACGATATTTTTGGCTCAGAAACGAGAGGTTCGGGCAAAAAGTGGTGTGAGTTCACGAACCTCTTGTCGACCTCTGTTCAGGGAGTCTGGGTATTTTGACATTGGCCTCTCAATATGTATATTCCTTATTGTCGTTTCTTGTTACCAATATTAGTTTATTTCCAACAATAAGCAGCTTTCACTCGGTTAATACTCGGGAGAAATCAAACCTCCATTTGGATCGGACTTCCTTAACTCTTGTGCAAAAATGTGTGCAGTATACTGCTGCATCCATTTTCAATAAGCTGCCACTCGAATTCAAAAATCTTAGCAGTAATCCACGCGCTTTCAAATCGAAACTGGAGTGTTTCCTCATGGGTCACTCCTTCTATTCTGTCGAGGAGTTAATTGAAAAATTAAGCTGATTCTCATTGTACTGCTGATAGCGTTTGCTTAAACTTATGGACTGATTTTCTCTCAGGTTCATGAACATGTATTTTTATCTGTTATTACTTTTATGTTGTAAGTTCATGTGTCGCCCTAACCGCCGTCTGCTTCACGTCTGCTGTGCAGCGAGCTACCTTAATTTAAGTATTAACTGTATTTTTCTTACTTGTCACTTCTTCTTCCGTGTGTTTTTGCTTTTGCTGCCTCGGAGTGTAGAGGCAGTGGGGAGTCTAGTGCGTCGCATGGTGCACCCCAGGTGTTAGATGCTTCACCCACTGTCCCTGCTGTCGAGACATCTTCGCGGGTACCGGGCGCGGCTGGCCACCCTCTCCCCAAGGGGAGTGGCGGGTTCAGCGGCGTTCGCGGCGCACGAGGCGGAGGGTCAATGTGGAGGCTGGCCGTGTGGCATCGCCCGCTCTGCCTGTGAATGGACATGTGGCTGCTCCTTCAGCAAGGTCCGAGCAGGCACACGGGGGGAGGGGTTTATTAGTTATTGGGAGCTCCAACGTTAGGCTGGTGATGGAGCCCCTTAGGGAAATAGCGGAAAGGTCGGGGAAGAAGGCCAGTGTTCACTCTGTGTGCTTGCCGGGGGGTCTCATCCGAGATGTGGAGGGGGCCCTACCGGCGGCGATAGAGAGCACTGGGTGCACCCGACTGCAAATTGTTGCTGATGTCGACACCAATGACTCCTGCCGTCTGGGTTCAGAGGTCATCCTCAGTTCGTACAGGCGGTTGGCGGAGTTGGTGAAGGCGGAAAGCCTCGCTCGCGGGGTGGAATCAGAGCTAACTATTTGTAGTATCGTTCCCAGAACCGATCGCGGTCCTCTGGTTTGGATCCGAGTGGAAGGCTTAAACCAGAGGCTCAGACGATTCTTCGGAGAGCTGGGGTGCAAATTTCTCGACCTCCGCAATGGGGTGGAGAAATGTATGGTCCCCCTGAATAGGTCAGCCGTGCACTACACGCCGGAAGCGGCTACGAGGGTAGCGGAGTACGTGTGGAGTGCACATGGGCTTTTTATTAGGTTAGAGAATTCCCTCCCTAGGCCCGACAAGACGCCTCCTGAGACGCGGCAAGGCAGGAGTAGGCAAAATGCGACAGGGAATAACAATATTAATGTGCTAATAGTAAACTGCAGGAGCGTCTATAGAAAGGTCCCAGAACTGCTCTAATTAATAAACGGTCACAACGCCCATATAGTACTAGGGACAGAAAGTTGGCTGAAACCACATGTAAACAGTAATGAAATCCTAAACTCCGATTAGAATGTATATCGCAGAGAAAGGCTGGACAGTAAAGGGGGAGGCGTGTTTATAGCGATAAGAAGTGCAATAGTATCGAAGGAAATTGACGGAGATTCTAATTGTGAAATGATTTGGGTGAAGGTCACGGTTAAAGCAGGCTCAGACATGATAATTGGATGTCTCTATAGGCCACCAGGCTCAGCAGCTGTTGTGGCTCAGCACCAGAAGAATAATTTGGAAAATATTTCGAGTAGATTTCCCCACCATGTTATAGTTCTGGGTGGAGATTTTAATTTGCTGGATATAGACTGGGAGACTCAAACGTTCATAACGGGTGGCAGGGACAAAGAATCTAGTGAAATATTTTTAAGTGCTTTATCTGAAAACTACCTTGAGCAGTTAAACAGAGAACCGACTCGTGGCGATAATATATTAGACGTTCTGGTGACAAACAGACCCGAACTATTTGAATCAGTTAATGCAGAACAGGGAATCAGCGATCATAAAGCGGTTACTGCAACGACGATTTCAGCCGTAAATAGAAATATTAAAAAAGGTAATAAGATTTTTCTGTTTAGCAAAAGTGACAAAAAGCAGATTACAGAGTACCTGACGGCTCAACACAAAAGTTTTGTCTCAAGTACAGATAGTGTTGAGGATCAGTGGACAAAGTTCAAAACCATCGTACAATATGCGTTAGATGAGTATGTGCCAAGCAAGATCGTAAGAAATGGAAAAGAGCCACCGTGGTACGACAACCGAGTTAGAAAACTGCTGCGGAAGCAAAGGGAACTTCACAGCAAACATAAACATAGCCAAAGCCTTGCAGACAAACAAAAATTACGCGAAGCGAAATGTAGTGTGAGGAGGGCTATGCGAGAGGCTTTCAGTGAATTTGAAAGTAAAGTTCTATGTACTGAATTGGCAGAAAATCGTAAGAAATTTTGGTCCTATGTCAAAGCGGTAGGTGGATCAAAACAAAATGTCCAGACACTCTGTGGCCAAAATGGTACTGAAACAGAGGATGACAGACTAAAGGCCGAAATACTAAATGTCTTCTTCCAAAGCTGTTTCACAGAGGAAGACTGCACTGTGCTTCCTTCTCTTGAAGTCGCATAGTTGACAAAATGGTAGATATCGAAATAGACGACAGAGGAATAGAGAAACAATTAAAACCGCTCAAAAGAGGAAAGGCCGCTGGTCCTGATGGGATACCAGTTCGGTTTTACACAGTGTACGCGAAGGAACTTGCCCCCCTTCTTGCAGCGGTGTACCGTAGGTCTCTAGAATAGCGAAGCGTTCCAAAGGATTGGAAAAGGGCACAGGTCATCCCCGTTTTCAATAAGGGACGTCGAACAGATGTGCAGAACTATAGACCTATATCTCTAACGTCGATTAGTTGTAGAATTTTGGAACACGTATTATGTTCGAGTATAATGACTTTTCTGGAGACTAGAAATCTACTCTGTAGGAATCAGCTTGGGTTTCGAAAAAGACGGCCGTGTGAAACCCAGCTCGCGCTATTCGTCCACGAGACTCAGAGGGTCTTAGACACGGGTTCACAGGTAGATGCCGTGTTTCTTGACTTCCGCAAGGCGTTTGACACAGTACCCCACAGTCGTTTAATTAACAAAGTAGGAGCATACGGACTATCAGATCAGTTGTGTGCTTCGATCGAGGAGTTCCTAGATAACAGAACGCAGCATGTCATTCTCAATGGAGAGAAGTCTTCCGAAGTAAGAGTGATTTCAGGTGTGCCTCACGGGAGTGTCATAGGGCCGTTGCTATTCACAATATTCATAAATGACCTGGTGAGTGACATCGGAAAGTCTCTGAGGCTTTTTGCAGATGATGCTGTGGTGTATCGAGAGGTTGCAATAATGGAAAATTGTACTGATATGCAGGAGGATCTGCAGCGAATTTACGCATGGTGCACGGAATGGCAATTGAATCTCAATGTAGACAAGTGTAATGTGATGCGAATACATAGAACGATAGGTCCCTTATCATTTAGCTACAAAATAGCAGGTCAGCAACTGGAAGCAGTTAATTCCATAAATTATCTGGGAGTACGCATTAGGAGTGATTTAAAATGTCGACTGTCAATGGTAAGAAAAGTGTTTCTAAAGAAGAAAAATTTGTTAACATCGAGTATAGCTTTAGGTATCAGGAAGTCTTTTCTCCGAGTATTTGTATGGAGTGTATCCACGTATGGAAGTGAATAATGGACAATAAATAGTTTGAACAAGAAGAGAATAGAAGCTTTCGAAATGTGGTGCTACAGAAGAATGCTGAAGATTAGATGGGTAGATCACATAACTAATGTGGAGGTATTGAATAGGATACTGGAGAAGAGAACTTTGTGGCACAACTTGACTAGAAGATGGGGTCGGATGGTAGGACACGTTCTGAGACATTAAGGAATCACCAATTTAATATTGGAGGGCAACGTGAAGGGTAAAAATCGAGGAGGGAGACCAGGAGATGAATACACTAAGCAGATTCACAAGGATGTAGGTTGCAGTTGGTACTGGGAGATGAAGCTTCCACACGATACAGTAGCATGGAGAGCTACATCAAACCAGTTTGTGGACTGAAGACAACAACAACAACAACAACAACAACAAGGTATTTGTCTCATGTGTAACCTTCAACAGAAGTGGGGCAGACAAGAGGGTTAGATTATATGTACTTTCCATTGAAATTGATCCATAATGGGGAGATACTCAATGGGAAAATAATATGCTAATTTATTATCCACAGACCGCAAATGGACTGATCATGAACGAGGAATGAAAATTTGGTCACACTTCTGATAGTACACGTATTATTTGACCCCCACCCCCCCTCTCTCTCTCTCTCTCTCTCTCTCTCTCTCTCTCTCTCTCTCTCTCTCTCTCTCTCTCTCTCTCTCTCTCTCACACACACACACACACACACACACACACACACACTCAATCGCGCGCGCGCGCTTGTTCTACTAAGTAATTCAATTCATTAATGGTGTCGGAAGAGATGGTTAGCAAGAAATCCTTTAGGCTCCTCGTAAAATGAAATCTGTCAGTAGTAAAGCTTTTTATGGCTGCCGGCAAGTTATTGAAAACATCGTTCTCCTTAATGATGGAGACTTTCTTGCACCAAAGTAATTAACTTACCAATTTTTGTGGAGATTATTCACTTCTAGTTATGACTTCATGAAATGAGCCGTTGATTTGAAAATATTCATTTGTTTTTAAACACAATATTCACGGGGAGAACGTATCTTCCATCTCCACCAGTTAACTGATCTATTTATATGACCCTTATTCTAAGTTGTGTTATATTAACGGTAAAACACAAAACATTTCTTACATGCATTTCCACTATTTTCCAACAAGCTGACAATTTTTCATGAATAATATATTAATAGTGAAATTTTTAGAAAAATTTTGAAAGACAGGTTTTGCGGGCAAATTTCAAAAATTAAAAGACCATAGTGTTCATTATAATACAATTTCTCCATGGTTTTTAATTCCTACTCCGAAGTTTTCTTTTGTTTCCTTTACTGCTTGCTCAGCAAACAGATTGAATAACATCGGGGATAGGCTACAACCCTGTCTCACTCTCTTCCTAACCACTGCTTCCCTTTCATATCCCTCGACTCTTCATGCCCTCGAGTAAGAAAACTGGTCGTTAGAATTCCATGGTTCTGGGATAAATGGTTTGAGAGGAAAGGTACATTTAGTTAGAAAAGTTACGGAAAATTTAAAGTTGTATTGCACTTACCGTCGTACATGCACTCATTTAAATTCATAGTTTCTTTCACTTTCCAATAGTACGCATGCTGTACATAAACATAACATTTGTTTCATGATATTTACTTTTTTATTTCTTGCAAGTCTTCTAGAACTTCTTTCGAAAACTTTGTGGGTAGATCTTGGCATTTGTTTTGTTCAGAAACGTTATTACTCTAGCAAACAACTGACTACGAGACAAGAAAAAATGTATTCAATAGGTGAAAGCTCAAAGCTACGGGTAAAATGTCCCTAGGCTTATCATCTCAAAGAAGAGATGGCACAGAGAAACAAGTGGGCATGTCTTACATAGCAAGCTGCCATTTAAACCGACATTTAGAACCTTCAAATACGGATTTGGACTAAAATACTTTCATATTCACACTAAGTGTAAATAAAACTGGTACAATCACCAATAAACAAAATTATTTTCATTGTTTTCGGGGTTCCTTTTGCCTTTCGGAATAAATATATTGCGAATCAGCAGTTAACATGCCTGGTTCCCCAAACAGGAGACGACTAGAAACTTCCGAAATGTGGTGGTGTAGAAGAATGCTAAAAAAGTTTTGATCGAATAGCTGATGGGGAGATACGAAATCAGATTAGGGAGCAGAGAAATTAATGGCACAAATTGACAAAAAGAAGCGATCGTGGGTAAATGTCATATTTCGATTCCACCCATCCGCTGTGACCCACGACGTTCTGCATGACGTTGATTAGTTGCATTTCGAAGGATACCAGTGGCCTTATTAAATGTCAACTGCGATTGCCTTCGTTTCTAGAGCAATTTATAATGTTCGTTAACTATGATTTTTTTCGGAATATATCGTGATGAACTCTGGGAGGAACCACAGAACACAGCTTAAATTGTCGTTGAAGAAACGAGTAGTGATTGTATTTTTATCTTTCTTATCCGACACGTTGGGGAATCCAAGGTATAATGGGGTACACAGTTGAAAACTTTGATTAAATGTACAAAATTGATAAATAAGAGAGTTACAAATTTTTATATGAACACATTATGATGTATTAATCACAAAAATACAAGAACATTGCCATAAAATAAAACAACAATATTTTCTCACTCAAAAACAGAAATTTATAACATTTGCACGCGTCACAATGGGGTGGTAAATACAAGTGATTACAAAAACGTATAAAATTATCCGAAATGCAGAAAATATTGGCTTGCTCGTTATTTTTTTTAGTTTAAAGTGAGTATTAATGTCAAACTACAGTTTTCATGAATCGTATCCTTTCCTTGAGGCTGTTTACAAAATTCACACACGGGGAGACACTCATCATCTTCGCTATCTATTCCTGCACAAGAATCGTGTGTCAGTTTTTTGCAGGTGGAACAAGCGACCCAACTTCCAACTGATTTTGAATATAACCCACCACAATATACACATTGACAGTCAGAACTTTCCTCATAATCACTCTCGTTAGTATTGTATTCTCTCCCCTTTTTTCCATTTACCTTCAGAATCTTTCTCTCTTTTTTGAGTTCTTAATTTTATTCTCTTTCGCAGAAAGTTTTCTGTTTGCTCTTTCTTCTTTGTCAATGTTCTTTTTTCTATTTCTCCCATTAATGACTTTTAACTCTTTTTTTGTACGGCGAATCAGTTAAAACAACGTTGTTCCCCCTTTTCAGTCTCGTTCTTTTCTTGCTTTCGTTAACTTTTGACAAGAAAATCAGAATCTCAGGTGAAATATGAAATGAGGAGGTTGTGTTGTCAGTTGTCATCCAAGAGCACCCAAGATTAGAACAATTAGCCCCAATAACTTTGTTATTCTTAGGCGGCAGTTCATTGTAACAATTCGCTGAAACCTCGTCCCCTTGATTATCCAGCCCGTTTGAGTCGTCTTTTTCAGCTGGTGTGCTAGGTGAAGGCAATTCCAATTGTTCAGATATAATAACCTCTTTATCTGACGGCCTATCACGTCCGCTGTCAGTTGTGTGTGCCGGGAGGAAGTGTGCGTCGTGAATATGGATGGGTCCGTGGGCCATATTGCAGTAGCTTCGAAACCTTTAATAGCGGTTTTCATTGTTGCGCTTTAGACGAAAGCTGAACCAAAAAGCGTTGAAATTTCAAAGATAGTTACGACTTTCGCTGCATGGTTCCGTAGCCATTTTCGAAGCTGATCACTATAACGAGGATTTATAAAACAAACATCAAGCGGCTGAAGTCTGTGAGAGCAATGTGGTGGTAAAGAAACGCCACTCTCCCTCGCGTAGTCCATAACGTCAATGTTCGTGGTATGTGCTGAGTGGCCATCTGATATAAGGAGAACTGGGACCTGCTTTGATGCCTTAGAAAATACCACTAATTGTGGAAACCATACAAATAAGGACTCTGTGGCCATACATGCTGTGCTGTGGACCTCAGCGCAACCTCCTGCTGCCTGTCCTAACTCAAATTCTTTCTGCTTCTTCTTTCGTGGAAAAATAATCGTAGGAGGAATGTCAGCTCCGCTTGCTGACGTACTAATGAGGCTGGTTGCAGTTTTGCCCCTTTCTGCAGATGTTAACGATCGCACTGGACGGTTCCCTTTGCAAGCTGCGATGTTCGATCAGTTTTTAGCATTAACCGAGACGCCTGTTCCATCACAATTAGTTATTTGAGAAGTCATTAGTTTGTGATTGTCAGTTACATCTGTAAGCAACGAAAAAAACCTATCGACAGCTACTTTATTAAAATCCATGATTCTTGTACCAGATGTTGCTTCGGGCTTGCGAACAAACCCGCATTTGCTTCTTCATTGTTTCATGATGTAATAAAGATTTCGATTTGTTTTGCTCGAAATTTTCGAAAAGGTATCTGTGAAACGTGCAAAAATTGAAATGGCAAAACTGTGCACCTGCCGAAATACGAGTGCGTATACTCATTTGAAAAAATGTTCCTAAACTGCTTCTGATACGCTAGAGGTTACCTCACAGTAAACAGCAATTGTAGTTGACCATTTGCCTGCACCGTATAAAGTACGGCCAATAAAATATTTTTGTAGGGAGGACACATCATCTCATCCTAAATGGAGAGTTCATCTATACGTGTAAAAGTAACCACTTGTGCCAGAGGGAAGCGTGTTGGGAGCCTTACTGTTCATGTTGTATATTAACATTACAGATAATATAAGAAAGCTCACATATTTCGAAAATGATGCCGATATCGACATTGAGGTAACAAAGGTCGTGTGAAGCGATATGCACATACAGGGGATAGTAAAAATGTGACCACCTATACTTGCATCTACATGGATACTCTGCAAATCACATTTAAGTGCCTGGCAGGTTGTTCATCGAACCACCTTCACAAGTCTCTATTATTCCAATCTCGCATAGCACCCGGAAAGAATGATCACCTGTGTCTTTCCATACGAGCTCTGACTTCCCTTATTTTATCGTTGTGGTCGTTTCTCCCTACGTAGGTCGGTGTCAACAAAATATTTTCGCATTCGGAGGAAAAAGTTGGTGATTGGAATTTCGTGAGAAGATTCCGTCGCAAAGAAAAACGCTTTTCTTTTAATGATGTCCAGCCAAAATCCTGTATCATTTGTGTGACACACTCTCTCATATTTCGCGATAATAGGAGGACGTGCTGCCTTTCTTTGGACTTTTTCGATCTACTCCGTCAGTCCGATCTTTTAAGGATCCCACATTTCCCAGCAGTATTCTAAAAGAGGACGGACAAGCGTAGTGTAGGCAGTGTCCTTTGTAGGTCTGTTACGTTTTCTAAGTGTTGTGCCAATAAAACGCAGTCTTCGGTTAGCCTTAACCGCAACATTTTATATGTGTTCTTTCCAATTTAAGTTGTTCGTTATTGTATAATAATAATGGCGTGTGACGAGGGCCTCCCATCGGGTAGATCGTTCGCCTGGTGCAAGTCTTTCGATTTGACGCCACTTCGGCGACTTGCGCGTCGATGGGGATGAAATGATGATTAGTACAACACAACACCCAGTCCCTGAGCGGAGAAAATCTCCGACCCAGCCGGGAATCTAACCCGGTCTTTTAGGATTGACAGTCTGTCGTGCTGACCACTCAGCTACCGCGGGCGGACGTTAGTTATTGTAACACCTAGTTAGTTAGTTGACTTTACGGCTTTTAGATTAGACTACAACTTCTCTGATAGTGATTGGTCCATTCTGCTTCACCAGCAATATTGCGGGATCAGTAACGACCTGATTTGCGGATATTGCGGGCGTACCTTAACTGGCTTCTGTCTTCATTGATTAGCGGCTACCTTTGAAATGGTTGTACCACTCCTTTAGCCCTGCAGTACCCATTACTTTGTCCACAAACACACGATGGTTTCAACTTGAGAATCGCCAAGCTTGGAGCCAAATGTGATGTAAAGACGTCATTTTGCTCATAATACTAAATCCAACGTGTACGACTTGCAAGTGTTCCGAAGTAGTGGAGAAAATCAGGTATGTGTGCTAAATATGCCTGAAAACATGAGCCCATGCGCGCCCTGATACCATTGTTGATTTCAACAATTAAAAAAGGTCGGATATTTTTTGAACAGCTCATGTATATAAGCCATCGCCAGTGATGTCGAAAGAGCAAGATACCCCTAACTACGCCAGTTGTATAGGTAGTTCGAATGGAGCGGTCTATTGTCTGACGTATCTCCATAACAGCTCTGAACCGAATACCCCAAAGTTCGACAAATGGTTCAAATGGCTCTGAGCACTATGGGTCTTAACATCTATGGTCATCAGTCCCCTAGAACTTACAACTACTTAAACCTAACTAACCTAAGGACATCACAAAACACCCAGCCATCACGAGGCAGACAAAATCCCTGACCCCGCCGTGAATCGAACCCGGGAACCCAGACGCGGAAAGCGAGAACGCTACCTTTACGTCAGGAATCAAGCTGAGCTCAGAAGGGCGCAATTCCGGGGCTGTCTCAGGCCGATACTGATCTTCGGCCTGACGTGGCTGCTTGTCCTGTTCCAGGGGTTGCCCCTCAGTCTGCAAGATCCGAGCAGTCGCAGAGGGTGGTCTTACTGGTAGTTGGGAGCTCCAACGTCAGGCGCGTAATGGGGCCCCTTAGGGATATGGCAGCAAGAGAGGGGAAGAAAACCAATGTGCAATCCGTGTGCATACCGGGGTGAGTCATTCCAGATGTGGAAAGGGTCCTTCCGGATGCCATGAAGGGTACAGGTTGCACCCATTTGCAGGTGGTCGCTCATGTCGACACCAATGATGTGTGTCGCTATGGATCGGAGGAAACCCTTCCTGGCTATCTGATTTGGTGAAGACTGCCAGTCTCGCTAGCCGGATGAAAGCAGAGCTCACCGCTCACCATCTGCAGCATCGTCGACAGGACTGACTGCGGGCCTTTGGTAAAGACCTGAGTAAAGGGTCTGAATCAGAGGCTGAGATTGTTCTGTGACCGTGTGGGCTGCAGATTCCTCGACTTAAGCCATAGGGTGGTGGGGTTTCGGGTTCCGCTGGATAGGTCAGGAGTCAACTACACGCAACAAGCGGCTACACGGGTAGCAGGGGTTGTGTGGCGTGAGCTGGGCGGTTTTTTAGGTTAGATGGCATTGGGCAAGTACAAAAAGGGCGGCAGCCTCAACGAGTTCGGGGCAAAGCAGGACATGAGGGGACCAAGCAGCAATCGGTATTGTAATGGTAAACTGTCGAAGCTGCGTTGGTAAAGTACCGGAACTTCAAGCGCTGATAGAAAGTACCGAAGCTGAAATCGTTATAGGTACAGAATGCTGGCTGAAACCAGAGAGGAATTCTGCCGAAATTTTTACAAAGGTACAGACAGATATAAAGGATAGATTGCATGCAACCGGTGGTGGAGAGTTAGTCGCTGTTAGTAGAAGTTTATCCTGTAGTGAAGTAGAAGTGGATAGTTCCTGTGAATTATTATGGGTGGAGGTTACACGCAACAGCCGAGCTAGGTTAATAATTGGCTCCTTTTACCGACCTTCCGACTCAGCAGCATTAGCGGCAGAACAACTGAGAGAAAATTTGGAATACATTTCACATCAATTTTCTCAGCAAGTTATAGTCTTAGGTAGAGATTTCAATTTACCAGATATAGACTGGGACACTCAGATGTTTAGGATGGGTCGTAGGGACAGAGCGTCGAGTGACATTATACTGAGTGCGCTATCCGAAAATTACCTCATGCAATTAAACAGAGAACCGACTCGTGGAGATGACATCTAGGACCTACTGATAACAAACAGACCCAAACTTTTCGACTCTGTATGTGCAGAACAGGGATTAGTGATCATAAGGCTGTTGCAACATCCCTGAATATGGAAGTTAATAGGAATATAAAAAGAGGGAGGAAGGCTTACGTGTTTAGCAAGGGTAATAGAAGGCAGATTTCAGTCTACCTAACAGATCAAAACGAAAATTTCTGTTCTGACACTGACAATGTTGAGTATTTTTGGAAAAAGTTCAAGGCAATCGTAAAATGCGTTTTAGACAGGTACGTGTAGAGTAAAACTGTGAGGGACGGGATAAACCCACCGTGGTTCAACAACAAAGTTAGGAAACTACTGCGAAAGCAAAGACAGCTTCACTCCAAGTATAAACGCAGCCAAAACCTCTCAGACAAACAGAAGCTAAACGATGTCAAAGTTAGCGTAAGGAGGGCTATGCGTGAAGCGTTCAGTGAATTCGAAAGTAAAATTCTATGTACCGACTTGACAGAATATCCTAGAAAGTTCTGGTCTCAATTTAAATCAGTAAGTGGTTGGAAACAGCATGTCCAGACACTCCGGGGTGATGATGGCATTGAAACAGAGGATGACAGGCGTAAAGCTGAAATACTAAACACCTTTTTCCAAAGATGTTTCATAGAGGAAGACCGCACTGCAGTTCCTTCTCTAAATCCTAGCACAAACGAGAAAATGGCTGACATCGAAATAAGTGTCCAAGGAGTAGAAAAGCAACTGGAATCACTCAACAGAGGAAAGTCCACTGGACCTGACGGGGTACCAATTCGATTCTACACAGTACGCGAAAGAACTTGCCCTCCCTTTTAACAGCCGTGTACCGCAAGTCTCTAGGGGAACGGAAGGCTCCAAATGATTGGAAAAGAGCACAGGTAGTCCGAGTCTTCAAGAAGGGTCGTAGAGCAGATGCGCAAAACTATAGACCTATATCTCTGACGTCGATCTGTTGTAGAATTTTAGAACATGTTTTTTGCTCGAGTATCATGTCGTTTTTGGAAACCCAGAATCTACTCTGTAGGAATCAACATGGATTCCGGAAACATCCATCGTGTGAGACCCAACTCACTTTATTTGTTCATGAGACCCAGAAAATATTAGATACAGGCTCCCAGGTATATGCTATTTTTCTCGACTTCCGGAAGGCGTTCGATACAGTTCCGCACTGTCGCCTGATAAATAAGGTAAGAGCCCACGGAATATCAGACCAGCTCTGTGGCTGGATTGAAGAGTTTTAACAAACAGAACACAGCATGTTGTTATCACTGGAGAGACGTCTACAGACGTTAAAATAATATCTGGCGTGCCACAGGGGAGTGTTATGGGACCATTACTTTTCACAATATATATATAAATGAGGTAGTAGATAGTGTCGGAATTCCATGCGGTTTTTCGCGGATGATTCTGTAGCATACACAGAAGTTGCAGCATTAGAAAATTGTAGCGAAATGCCGGAAGATCTGCAGCGAATAGGCCCTTGGTGCAGGGAGTGGAAACTGACCCTTAACATATGCAAATGTAATGTATTGCGAATACATAGAAAGAAGGATCCTTTATTGTATGATTATATGATAGCGGATCAAACACTGGTAGCAGTTACTTCTGTAAAATATCTCGGAGTATGCGTGCGGATCGATTTGAAATGGAATGATCATATAAAATTAACTGTTGGTAAGGCGCGTACCAGGTTGAGATACATTGGGAGAGTCCTTAGAAACTGTAGTTCATCAACAAAGGAGGTGGCTTACAAAACACTCGTTCGACCTATACTTGAGTATTGCTCATCAGTGTGGGATCCGTACCAGATCGGGTTTGCGGAGGAGATAGAGAAGATTCAAAGAAGAGCGGCTCGTTTCGTCACAGGGTTATTTGGTAACCGTGATAGCGTTACGGAGATGTTTGACAAACTCAAGTGCCAGACTCTGCAAGAGAGCCGCTCTACATCGCGGTGTAGCTTGCTCGCCAGATTTCGAGAGGGTGCGTTTCTGGATGAGGTATCGAATATATTGCTTCCCCTTACTTATACCTCCCGAGGAGATCACGAATGTAAAATTAGAGAGAGGCTTTCAGATAGTCTTTCCTCCCGCGAACCATACGCGACTGGAACAGGAAAGGGAGGTAATGACAGTGGCACGTAAAGTGCCCTCCGCCACACACCGTTGGGTGGCTTGCGGAGTATAAATATAGATGTAGATGAGTGTGGTGCGTGATGCGGCGCTCCCCATCCCTATATACCGATCAAATCAGTCACGACTTGAACCGAGCGTGCCCGAACATTGTCCTACAAAATGATGGCCGCCTCCTGCAGAAACCGACGCTGCTTCTTTCTCTCAGTTGCTTTTCAACTTTGTAACACAGTCTGTTTCGTTTTAGAGTCCAAACCGCTTAACAGATATTGTTCAAATTTGTCATGGAGACAGTTTGAACCCTTAGAAAGAACATAGCCCACTTTAAAAAGCAAGAATTTTTTTTTTGAATCAGTGAACGTAAACTACATTAAAACTTACTTATTTTGGTTGTATAACTTAAGAATTCTATAATGTATAAGTACTTCAGTAGTCGCCGTGCGGGATAGTCTCTCAAACGAAATTGCTCCCACGTCCGAGGCCTTTCAATATCACGTCTTCCATTCCGTTTGTAGTTCAGAATATTTTGGGGAAGTCTTCACGATATTTTTGAATTTTTTAGTTTCTGTTGAAAATACTTAATTTTTCTCTAGTATCTTCATTCCTAATCATTTCTTGTTGTGCAGCTCTTCGAATTTCTTAGGAACCTCATCTCTGCCGTGTGATTTTTTTTTTGCTTTTTTTTAAACCATGTTTTCGCTTTCATAGCATAATACAGGAACCGCGACCACGTTATAGAATTTCGGGACAATCTTTTTGTACTTTATTGCCCAATATTCAGATAATAGTGTCACAAACAGCTTAGAATTTGTGTAATTTATTTTAAGTATCAGAGTAAAAATCAGATCTTACAGCGTAGCCTAAATGAAAGATTAAGAGACCAGTTCTAAAGCAGGATTTTCCAAAACTAGTTTTAAACTGACTGAGTATTTTCCTCGGAGTGCACTTATTTTCGTTTTGTTCCTAGAAATTTTAAAGTTGTATTCATTGCATATTTCGTTCAGGTGGTATATAGATCTTTGGAGGTCATTTCGTGAACGTGAATCATGTCATCTACAAACAGAAGCACAATCAGGTATTTCTCATTCGTTATCCCAATTCCTTTGTCTTGTCATAGTTCCTGCTTTCATTTATGAAGAACGAAGTCAATGTAAATACTAAAAATGCTGACTTAATCTGCTCATTTAAATGTATACCGAACGAGCTGCCGCAGTGGTTATTACATGGTATGATGATGATGATGATGATGATGATTGGTTTTTGGGGCGCTTAACTGCACGGTTATCAGTGCCTGTACAAAGCTCCAACCTTTACACAGTCCAGTTTCGCCACCTTCACGGATGATGATGAAATGATGACACCACAGACACCTACTTCCCGGGCGGAGAAAGCAACCCAGCCGTGAATCGAACCCGGAATCCCATCACCAACAACGCTAGCTTCTACACGACGAGCTGTCAACTAGTACACTAGACTCGCATTCGGGAGGATGACGTTTAAATCCGCATCCGGCCATCCTGATACGTTTTCCGTAACTTTCCTGAATCGCTCCAAGTAAATGCTGGGATGGTTCCTTTGAAAGGGAACGGCGGACTTCTTTTACCCTTCCCTGACGCAGTGCCAACTCCTGCTCCGTCTCTAATGACCTCGACATCGATAGCACATTAAATGCAATCCTCCTTCCGTCCTTCATTTAAAGGCATAGGTTTACGCAATAAGTCGGGCGTTAAAAGTTAAAAACTGCGTACTCGTCTAAGGCAGCATAATTTCATGGCGCGCAAATTATCGAGACTATATTCACCGAGCATTTGTGAAAGGCAGCACGTGGCGACTTCCAACAAACTTCACACATAATTTCGAAACTTGGCGAAACTTTTTTTCCCCTCTGACATCCCTGACATAATGATGAAAGGAAAAAGACTTTTATCACTTCTACATTTTCGCTGATCGTGCAGTAAGGTGTCAGCATCAGGCTTGATGTTTCACTTTATTACTTCTTTACTACTCACTTTATTCGCAACACATTTGTCAGACAGTATCCACAAACGTCGCCGAATGTACCTGAAAATTATAGAATTGTACAACACCTAGTTCACTACATAAATATTGAGACGTTTTCGAAAAACTAGCTTCTCTTACAACTGAGGGTCTTCAACTGCAAAGGGTTATGTTTCTTCAGGTCAAGTTTTTAACACATTAACTGATACGGAATGTGAACGAACTTCTGAAGGTGTTTTACGAATGGGACTTCCAGTTTTCAGACAGCAATTTGGAGGGGAGAAGGGGGCCGTGGTTACGCGGTCTATTTGGAACTTCAGTGTTTTCGCAAATGATGCTGTTGCCTGTAATAAAGTTCTGTTTGAAAGGAGTCACGCCTTCATAAGATTTCAGTGTAGTGCAAAGCATGACAACTTAGTTTAAATGTTCCCGAAATGTAAAATTGTTCGGTTCACAAAACGATATAACCTTATCCTACGAGTATAGTGCAGCGAGTCAAACTCGCTATCGCTCAACCCACATGAATACCTGGGTGTAAAAATTTCTAGAGATTTGAAATGGAACCGTCACATAGTCGCAGTCTTAGGGAAATACGGTGGATGGCTGCAATTCGTTGGTAGAATTCTAGGAAAATACAATCAGTGTACAAAAGAAATTGCTTACTAATCACGCTTGCGACCCATCCCCGAATATTGCTCGAGATTCTTGGATCCTAATCAGATACAACTGCCCGGCGATACTGAATGTATACAGAGAAGGGCGGCACGAATGGTCACAGGTTTTTTGACCCGTTGGAGAATGTCACACAGTTTCTGATCAAATTGAACAGGCAGGCGCTTGGAAAGAAACGTAAAATATCTAGAGAAAGTCTACTTGGAATATTTCCGGAGGAATCCTTAACTGTTGAATATAGGCGAATGGTAGTCAATGGAGGGAATGACTGCGAATGATCGTTCGATTTGCGTTCTCTTCCGTAGGCTGCGATGCAAACCAATCCTGGTCATATTCCCGGTGTGAGATGTAGTTGGCAGCTCTGTAAATGCTGACTGGTGAGTCGCTTAAAGCCCAGGTGAAATTAATCTCGGAGGGACACATCACGCTCTCAACCGACTAAGCTTGTCCCCTAAGGATCGCCTAGAGCCTGTGACTAGTGCATTGAATGTAAATACGGAAAACTGCAAAAACTCACTTTTTCAACTATTTGTAATTCCATTAACTAGTTTTGTAACCTTTACAGACTCATCTTCAAATGTGGCACACAGAATTTCCGTCTCTCTGGCGTGGAGACAGAGCGACAGTTACATGGCGACATGTGTCGGAAAACCAGTTATTCCACTTACTGACTAACGGACAGTTCATGGTAGACACAGACTATCCCGTGGAAGAGTAAAGTATCTCGAGGAGACCTAATTAGAAAGTTTCTAGAACTGACGTTACATGATGAAAGTAGGAATGGAATATACTTAAACCGCCTACGTATTGTAACTGTAGGAAGCGTGAAGACCAGAAGAGACTAAGCACAGCACGCACAGAGGCTTTCAAGCAGCCACAGTTCGCACGCTCCATACGTCAGTGGAGTGGGAATAAGTCCTAATAACTGGTATACTGGCAAGTTCCATCTGTCACGCAATTCACGGTCATTTATAGACTACAAATTATAAGCTGCCTATGTTTTGTTTAAATTTGGATTACAAGAAAATGGGCGTTTTGCAAAATGTCCTACATAAGTCTCCTCTTCATCAACACCACCACCATGAGTGTTCTGCCCTAGGGCAGGTCTTCACATGTAGTTCTCCATGCAGTCCCATCATTTGTTACCCTCTTGTTTTCTCACAACTATTTTCTGTTCTTACGCTGTCCACCACCTGGTATGTTCTGCGTCTTCTTCTTCTTCTTCTTCTTCTCCTTCTTCTTCTTCTTGCATTCACCATTTCCTTCATACCATCAATAAACAATCTCTTCTCATTCAGTGTCCATGCCAATTGTGTTTGCTCATCCTGCTACCTTTAAAATTTCTCTCTGTTCTCCCAATCAACACCACCTCATTTCTCACTGTGCCTGCCTATTTTATCCCCTATCAACGCACCCACATAAAAGCCTCCTGTTATGAAACGTCTCGTTGGCAATTGCTATACGTATTTTCACCTCCTTATTACTTCCAATGTCGTCCATAATAGCACGTCGCAGTTATCTAAAAACACTAAATTGTTGTGTATCTTCCTGCCTAACATTATAGTTGTTCTTGCTTTTCTTGCACCTATCACCGGACATTTTGCGTTTTTCTTATTATTTCTCATTCCAATTTACTCACGTCTCTTGTTCAATTCTTTTAACATTTCAGTCATACTTTCGCTCTCTGCCAATAACACCACATGATCCGCGAGTCTAATACATTCTGCTCTCCTAACAACAACCCGCTCCCGTCTATGTCGTTTCAAACGTTTTTGAATGACATGCTCCAAATATATTTACACACTAGGGAGAATAAACGTACCCCGGAGGACTTACCCCAGCGCGATGGAAATCGATACACGTGATGTTCATTCATGCCCAATAGTATCCGAACGACCTGAATTGAATTTCGCCTGATTCACATGCAACCCACATAGCGCAACTGTCTAGCAGGTCTCCTTATCGCTCCTTGGTACAGTCGTTTGACTATTGAAAGTGGTTCCAACAAGTCACCACGAGAAAAAACTGTTCTGTATTGCAATAACTCAAGATGCAAAGTAATACCACGATACTACAAATATCACCTTATCACAGATAAGATTGCCCTTAAGGCTTGTAGCTCACATTTATTACAATAAATGACATACCTGACATTTTACCACTCTCATTATTACGTCAGATAGGTAATGCACGTGGTAAATTCGTCGTATTCATGATTTACTCTTCAAAGTAACATACCGTACTTATTATTTAACACAAAATAAGATTAAAAATTAAAGATATTCACGAGCAGCTAATTGAGAATATTTATGAACTTCAAATGACACGACGAACCGTCTCGTTCTGCATATGGATGCAAACTCAGGTCATGCAGACTAAGCAATGATTTCGTGCCTGACGGATATTGACTGTCACTCCTGATTAGGCATACAGAGAGTGATATACCTCGATTTTAGACAGAGCCAGTTTGCAAATTCCAACTTTAAATTACATATCGCAAGTATTTTTGCCGGACGCGAATTCCTACCCAGCACCTATTTTCACTGTTAACGAACGACGAGAGATGTTGAATCTTGGTTCTTAACAAGTAACTTATTTGAATTGCCGTGAGGTAAGGCTTTGTGTTGGACAGGGGTTCGAACTCAGAACTTAATCGGATAGATATCGACGCACAATCAACTGTGACATTTCGGGTTTTCTCGGCAGTAGCTAGATGTTTTAACTGAAATGACGAGACGAAACATACATTTTTTTCCTTCCCAAGACTCCAACCCGGCATCTATCGCTGTTATATTCTAGAGAAAACGAACGTTAAATATGGGTTTGTTGCACCAGCAGCGACATGTGAGCGTGTTTGAACTAGAAATAATATGACGAAGAGTTCAGTGCTCACTGGGAATACAGCTCCACACATCATATCGCTTTTGACTACACACAAAGATACGTCAGCTTCCGAATTTTTGTCCAGCTCGGACTAACATCTTGAACTTACAGTGATCTCGCAAATAGTTCTGTGTCTCACTGGGTGTCAAAAACGTCACATATCGTTAGTGTTGACAAAGAATGAAAATACATTAAACATTAAAATAATTATCCACCAGCAGATAGGTGTTCTCATGCTAGAGCTTGATAATACATAATGAAATCTATAGTGCCGGGCCAGGATTCGAACCCATTCACGCGCAGTATGTGGAGATGTTGAGGAATCTGCAGTTCTGAACAAACAACAAATTGTAGACGTGCTGTATTCTCACGAAGGGATCAAATTCAGCGTTAAGTACGGTCTAAGTTGCATTCCCAGATCAGAACCGATTTTATCGACATACAGAAGCTCATATAAAATATGGACTAAATGTCCTGTGAGCCTACATAGCGTTTGTTTCGTCACTAGAAATAAATAACAAGTATAAGAAAGGTTTCTACGTGTCGCCGCTCCAGTCTTTATTGTGATTCATCCTAACGTCTACTTTGTAGTAAAGGAATATTATTTTTCATGTTAATTTCAGACCACAATGTCATTATATCTTCTTCACTTGGTGTAGCCAGAAGAGAATGGAATCTGTCTCTTCTTATCTAAAATCATTGACAGAAGTTGGAATCGAACCCAGTCCATAGATATACAAGCATATTATAAGTATGTGGCTCATTTTTCTATCGTAACGCCGTTGCACCTCTCTGGATGAGAATTGACACACAGGCTTCCTGTAGTAATTTGCAGCAGGTTCAGTAAATTCATTTACTTGGTTGACCGAATCACAATGAACTAGCTGCCTCGACTACCCAGTGCATAAATTCGACTTTATTTTGTAATCACCGAAATAAAATCACGTACCTGCCACCTACACAGAACAGCCAACAGTGTAGGATGCACAAATTTGAAAAGGAAGTGTTTCTTTCCACTTGAGCTACTGTATTGCGCCATCTCTTTGTTGAAAACGTCGTGCATTGCAAATGTCGCATTTCATAAGTAAAGTTTTGTATTCCTAGAAACCCAAAATTTGTTTGTCAGCTGCGGGAAGAGGAGTTACCCGTTGTGCAGCATTGTAAGTTTTCACCATTGCACTATGAGCCGAAAGTATTTTTTTGCGATTTCCTTATCGATGTTTTATCTGACTGCTTGTAGCTCTTTCACAGAAGGGATAAAAACGTTACAGTCAGCGAGACTGGAAGTGCGAACCATAACAGATGCTATTTCTCAGGTCAGCGCATTACCATAGAGCTGGCGTAGAAGTACGTGTCTTAGCTTACTCTTACGAGTTCGATAATGTCTAGCACTCGTAAACCGCTATTTAAAGGACGAGATTAGTTGCGATTTCCACGTGCAACGACTTTTCTGGGCTGAAAACCGTAAATTTACAATCTTTTGTTACACCTAACGTGATAATAAATCAGATTATTCAATGGAAATGACAGGTAAAATCAAGTGAACTTTGAGGATAAATTCCGTGCGCACCAGGAAGGAACTCGTCGAACACAGAGTTGCAAAACATACGTTGCCTTGTTGTCAAATCTCAGTTACAGTACCAGCAGAAAGAAGACGAACCGATGTGATCGTACAGCGGGCTGTGAAGTGACCATAGCTGGTGTCTCCAAGTCGCGGTTGCTACGGCCTGGAATACGTAATGCGTCTGATTCGCATTTCTGTAACTAGGTTTAGGGACTGGAGCGTGGTTACTAATAATACTCCAAACTAACTGAAAACTAAGCATCATATACCAGTAACTCTCACAGTTGTTTTTATATTTATTTCGTAAGTGTACTAAAAACTAAGAAGCTCATTCAGAGACGTTTTGATGCCTCGCCGATAGTCGAGCAAAACAAACAAATAAAGAAAAAAAGAATGTGTGTGTGTATATGAGAGAGAGAGAGAGAGAGAGAGAGAGAGAGAGAGAGAGAGAGAGAGAGAGAGAGAGAGAGAGAGAGAAATCAAAAAGAATGAGAGAGAGTAAGAAATTGTTGTAAAGAAATTGAATCATGGTATGTAAAGAAATCTTTCATTAAAATTACACGTTACACATCATTACGAAATATCGTATTCATGATCTATGAAACAAAAATTGATCTAATGTAATCTAATCATATCATATTGATGGCTATCCATGAAGAGTCATGAATTACCGAAATTTTTGCCAATACCAGTAATGAAATCTAAACTTGAAAATAAAAGACGACAATTTTTGTAATAAACCTGGACTCCTAACAAGACAATTTCGTCCCTGTTAACTAACCACGAAAGATGTCTGATATACCTCCAAGCTCAAGTAACTAAGTGCGCATGCATTTAAAGATTAAGTGCATGATGTGAATTTATATGACGGAGATACGAACCCAACACGTAATCGTATTGTTAATTAAGTAAAATCAAATGTTACGTATCGCTTTTCCTTACCAGCTGCTAGGTGTTTGAATCTAAACTAAGGATACAAACTTTTGTACCTAAGTGACAATCTAACTACACGCCTACCGTACATCCACAAATATAGCTTAAATATCAGTTGCTTACTCACCAACGGTAAGGTGTGTGCGTGTTTGACAAGAAATAATGACACCTATTGCGATTGTTGGCAACACATGAATAGACATTAAAAGCACACGTTGGTTTTCACTAGCGGGACGGTGTGCACGTTATAGGGCTTGAACTGAAACTATGAATATTTTTGTATTGGATCAGGATTCGGACCCACATCCTTACCTTTGGAGGAGACCTAGAGAAGGTTGCAGTCTTGCGAAAAGGGACGAAATGGTTGAACTATAATGTCCCGAGAGCTTCAGATCCTCGAAAGAGGAGAAACGAATTCGAATCACAGTCCAGCACCAAATTTTTCAACGTCTCTAGTTGAACCAATTACAAGTAAAATAAGAGCCCCATCCTTTAAATGGCTATCGGTTCATAAAATAAAATAAAATTTTCTAATGTAAGTAAGTTTACTGGCGACTGTATTTCTGTTTACGATGACTTCCGCTATGTCATTTCCCAACGTAACCTGGCTCTGCCCAGTTGGTAATGATGGAACGTGATTTGTATTGCGAATTCTGGATTATAACGTCTTTCTTTTGAGGTTACCAGACGCAAAGTAAATCTGTTTGTGCTTCTTAAAAGTAAATGTCTGAACCCACGCATTGCTCCTGTGATAGTTCCACCAGGCCACTGTGCCCACATTTCCCAGCCCCAGGAGTGAGCTGCAATGGATGATGTGCTGAGCTTACAAAAGTAGTCACGGTGGATAAAACGCGAGTCTATTAAATGTTTAAGTAGAAAAAAGCTTCTGACGCGGAGATTATGCTATTCTCATGTCAGCAGGATGTAAAGACCCTTGTAGACATCATAGGCTCGATGTGAAGCCATTTTGAAATGTTCACAAATTCAGATATTTTCTTAGTTCGTGAAGATCCACTGGGAAGTGTGAAGTTACCGGATAATTGGATTATTACCGACATTATTACTATCATTTTCTTCATGCCGCTGCTGGAACACTGTACTTGAATATAAGTTCGTGCCTTTTGGTCACTATACAAGTAGTTTCCCAAGAAGAGGTTCTTTCTCTGTCTACAGAATTCTTTTCATGTTAATATCAAACATCAGCAATTACTCATAGATTACATTAAAACTAAAGTAATCGATGAAGACGTTACTTGATAACAAAAACGCGCTGCCATTCTTCTATTACTTGCGCCTAGAAATGGCTGTCGAGTGCTGCCAAACCAAAAGCTAAGAGATGTTACTGCCTGCCGATATACGTTCGAATCCCTGCCCAGTACAAAGCCTTACCTCACGGCAATTCAAGTAAGTTACTTGTTAAGAACCAAGATTCAACATCTCTCGTCGTTCGTTAACAGTGAAAATAGGTGCTGGGTAGGAATTCGCGTCCGGCAAAAATACTTGCGATATGTAATTTAAAGTTGAAATTTGAAAACTGGCTCTGTCTAAAATCGAGGTATATCACTCTCTGTACGCCTAATCAGGAGTGACAGTTAGTATCCGTCAGGCACGAAATCATTGCTTAGTCTGCATGACCTGAGTTTGCATCCATAAGCAGAACGAGACGGTTCGTCGTGTCATTTGAAGTTCATACATATTCTCAACTGGTTGCCCGTGAATAACTTCAATTTTTAATCTCATTTTGTGTTCAATGATAAGTACGGTATGTTACTTTGAAGAGTAAATCATGAATTCGACGAATTTACAATGTGCATTACCTATATGACGTAATAATAATGAGAGTGGTAAAATGTCAGGTATGTCATTTATTGTAATAAATGTGAGCTACAAGCCTTAAGGGCAGTCTTATCTGTGGTAAGGTGTTCCGTGATATTTGTAGTATCGTGGTATTACTTTACGTCTTGAGTTATTGCGATACAGAACAGTGTTTTCTTGTGGTGATTTGTTGGAACCATTTTCAATAGTCAAACGACTGTACCAAGGAGCGATAAGGGGACCTGCTAGACAGTTGCGTTATGTGGGTTGCATGTGAATCAGGCGAAATTCAATTCGGGCGTTAGGATAGTTTTGAGCATGACTGTACGTGTAGGGTCAAATGAATGATTAGAGTTGAAGAAAAACTGGATGATTAATTCAAGACAAAGAGCTTCACAAATTGATAAGTCGATAACGTGTTGGGCCACCCCTGGCCTTTCCGCGGTCAGTTACTAGGCTTGACATTCACTGATAAAGTTAGTTTATACCCTTCTGACGGATATCGTACCAAATTCAGTTCAGTTGGTTCGTTACATCCTCAAAATCGCGACCTGCTTTAAAGAACCTGCCCATTGTGCTCCAGATGTTGAAAATTGATGAGAGATATGGCGATCTTGCTGAGCAATTTATTGCCTTGCGTGTACAAACACGTAGATACGATATCCGTGTGTGGTGCGTAAATTGTCGGTAGGCACCTCACTTAGTGTCCCGAGCAGAGTTCAAGCCGCCATAAAGACAAAGGGTGGACGCACTGCATATTAATGTCCACTAACAGGTGTCTGTACACTCACTGATAGGATAGTGTATTTCGAAATGTTAGCAGAGGCCAGAAGTTGGAGCATTTGGTCTTCCTTTTTAAAGCTTACGTGGGGCGAGTCGTAGAATCTCTAAAAAGAGACACCTCTGGCAACACTAGTTGAAAGTGGCCTTCAAACTAGCCGTCAGAGCTGCCGTAGCCGAGACGCCCCCTGGGTAAACGCTACGGATTTCTGCAGTCGCGCCTCGCGATCTGTCACGAATTATGGAATGTATTCGCAGATACCAATTGTAATACGACAACGGCTATACAGTTTGCTGGAAACGTACAGGATGTTCTGAAATTCCCATCACTACCTGCTACAACTTGTAGACGGGACTGAGTACATAATACTCTTATTTTAAATTGTAACCTGTCTCCCGAGACGTACCGTATACTAGAACCACTTGAAAACATGTTGGTAACGCTGTCACTTTGATAAGTAATTTGTTACATTGAGGAGCCAAAGAAATATCGTTTAAGGTCCCCGCGAGCACGCAGAAGTGCCTCAACACGCCGTGGCATGGACTCTACTGATGGCTGAAGTCGCGCTGCCGGGAACTGACACCATAAAACCTGCAGAGCTGCCCATAAATCCGTAACAGTAAGAGGGAGCAGAGATCTCTTCTGATCAACACGTTGCAAGGCATTCCAGATATGCTAGTTAATGCTATAAAATTTACTAGAAACGTACACTATGTTTGGGGAGTTTGGTGGCCAGCGAAAGTGTTTAGGCTCGGAAGAGTGTTCCTGCAGCCACTCTGTAGCAACTGTGGTTGTGTGGGCCGCTCCATTGTCCTGCTGGAATTACCCACTTCCGTCGGAATCCACAATGGACACGAATGGATTCAGGTGATCAGACAGGATGTATCTAGACGTATCAGGGATCCCACATCACTCCGAATGCGCACGCTCTACAACGTCACAGAGCCTCCACCAGATTGAACAGTCCGCAGTTGACATGCGGGGTCCATGGAGTCATGATGTTGTCTTCATACCCATACACGTCCATACTGTATATACATTTTGAAATGAGACACGTCCAACCAGGGATTATGTTACGAGTCATCAACAGTCCAATGTTCGTACCGATGGGCCCAAATGAGGCGTAAAGCTTTGTGCTGTGCAGTCAGCAAGGGTACACGAGTGGGCCTTCGGCTCTGAAAGGCCATGTAGATGATGTTTCCATGAATGGTTCGCATGCTGATACTTGTTGATGGTCAAGCATTGAAATTTTCAGTTATTTTCGGAAGGGTTGCACTTTCGCCACTCTGAACGATTCTCTTCAGATTCCATTCTTGCAGGATTTTTTTTCTGGCCGCAGAGATGTTGGAGATTTATTGTTTTACTGGATTGCTGATATTCACGGTGCCCTCGTGAAATGGTCGTACAGGAAAATCCCCACTTCATCGCTACCTCGTAGATGCTGTGTCCCATCGGCCTTGCGCCAAGTATAAAACCACGTTCAAAGTCATTTAAATCTTGATAACCTGCCATTGTAGCAGCAGTAACCGATCTAACAACTACGGTAGACACATGTCTTACATAGGCGTTGCCGGCGGCAGCACCATATTAAGCCTGTTTACATATCTCTGTGTTTGAATACGTATTATTATAATAGTTTCTTTGGCATTTCAGTGTAGATGTGACCGAGTACATCTATTGTTCTACAGTTTCACTCTTTAATAACCAAAGAATCAAAAAAATCGGTCTTCAGAGACACTGGTTTTACAGGAGGGCGTTTTCCAATTTGAAATTACAATGATATTATTTCCTTCAGCTGCTGACGGGCGTTAATAGATATCAACGAAGACAGGTGAAAATGTGTGCCCCGACCGGAACTTGAACCAGGGATCTCCTGCTTAGATGGCAGTCGCTCTATCCATCTGAGCCACAGACGGCACAGAGGATAGTGAGACTACAGGGACTGTCTCGCGCACGCCTCCCGCGAGACCCACATTCTCACCTTTGTATGTCCACACACTACATTCGTAGCGTCCTTTCGCACATGTCCGGAAGAACAGACACAATATCCATATAAATATATTTTCCAATTCGCGTGCGCTGCGTCTCCACGGGGCACCACAGACGCACCTGCTGACGGTGAAGACACCCATAGTCGAAGACGTTGTGCAATGGCAACGAAAAGCGTGTGGGGAGGAGTCAGACGTTGTGGACAACGATCTTGATAAAGGCGACCAGCAGCTCTTCCAGTACTGTGCGCTTTGGCCACACAGGATACTCGTGTCGGTGTATTCGGCAAAAGTGTACTCAGAAATGTTGCTCTAACACTCACAGTCACATGAACGAGACTCGATCCAGGTCAGAGAGGAGACAGCCGTCAAATGACAGCATAGGATCAGACGTAAGTAACCCCCCCCCCTCCAGTGATTATAACCCTGTTGCATACCACATTAGCGAAGGTGTATTTATACGGCTGTAGCACGGATATACCTTTCCATACATGGGCTCCTCTTCAGAATATCGTCACTCAGTTCCCTAGAAGTTTTTAACGGGAATTTTGCAACATCCTGTATCTCTCCACTAACTATACAGTTCTTTCCAGAATTAGATCCCTCTGCAGTGGAGTGTGCGCCGATATGAAATTTCCCGGCAAATTAAAACTGTGTGCGGGACCGAGACTTGAACTCGGGACCTTTGCCTTTCGTGGGCGAGTGCTCTACCATCTGAGCTACCCAAACACGACTCACGTCCCGTCTAAACAGCTTTACTTCTGCAGTACCCCGTCTCCTACCTACAGCTGTTGCACGACATTCGAAATATACGGATGTATTTCAGAATTTCGGCGTAATGCAACTTCGCAGAAACATGGCTGAATTTTCCTGTATATTGTTATCATTAAAACCAAGCACCGTCTCTGTCTCCATATCAAAAAGTATTAGCTAATATTTTCATCATTTCTAGCACTATTAAAGTTGGTAGGTGTAGGAAAAAATACTACTATCATTCTGAAAATATCGTTGAGAAGCGATAGAATTCCTACAAACAAATTTAAGAAAATCATTTTGGGTACTAGGCCATGTCATTATACAACAGTGAAACAACTAAAATAACGACATTTCGACCATCATTTGAACGATCCTCTTCAGAGCGAATAAATGCCACGAAATTTCAAATCAGCAGCAGCGAAATGAAAGGTCGATTTGGAAACAGTTCCTATTTCTTCTTTCTTATCTTCGATTAATTTCCCAAATATCTCGTTCGTTTCGTATGTTGCTTTCTTTATACAAGGTGTTCAACATTTCTAGAGCTTGCAATTTTACCTAGTAACTCATGCATGCAAACGTCATCTAACGAGGCTACAGAGCATCAAAATACAGGCACCAGCCCCGGCGAATGTATGTAAGTAGAGTGTGATGCCGTGATTATTTATCAATTTGATCATGTATCATGTTCCGGAAGTTACAAGGGAATATCGTTATCATACCTCTGACGGCGGAATACAAGTACTGGTACTGTTGTTGCTAACTTTCATAGGTGGTAGTATGGATCAAAGTAAGAAAAAAATGTCCGGTAAACATGGGCTACAAAATGCATACCTGAGGCGCTATGAGCACTTGTTCAACAGTGGAGATATGTTTTATGCTAGCGAAGATGAACAAGTCCTCACAGCTCTTAAGGTATGCATTTTACAGCCCATGTGTACTGGACATTCGGTCCATACTACCACCTCTGAAAGTTTCCTGCCCTACATCTTAGCTGCAACACTACTGGTACATACTGTCACACGCAACAGGAATGTCTTCTCTTCCAATTTTCCGTTATAGGGACATAACCTCAAATTTATACATTTATCCATCTCCATCATCATAGAAAATTGGTAACATCTTCATTGAATCTTTCTGTGTACACATATTTTACAGACTCCAGCGCCTGTAACTTCGATACCCTGTAGCGTCGCTGGATGACGTTTCCAGACATCGATTCCTATGTAAAACTTCATCTGGTAGGTCCCCTCTACAGACGCGATAAGTGTGTAGCACGACGTGTGAAACATTCTGTATGCAAAGTGAATAACATGGGTGAATGGGCTAGAACCGAACCGCCCCCCCCCTCCCATTATCTCTCTCTCTCTCTCTCTCTCTCTCTCTCTCTCTCTCTCTCTCTCTCTCTGTCTCTCTCATTCTCTCACTTTCATTCTCTCACTCTCTCTTCTCAACTATCAACTGCCAGCTTTCCTTTATGTCTTTTAAGTCTTAAAATTGCTGTCTGATTTCTGGCAGAGCTCTAGATAACATGCCGCTCACTGTATTTTGTCGCTGGTTGCATCATCTTAAATTCAAACTGTATATTTTGCTCAAAATTGTCAGAAGTTATTTTGTAACATCTATAGATGTTATAAATATGGGTTGAATTTCTTCAACCGATCTCTAGCGGCTAGTGTGTTCTCTCAAAATCGATTTTCCTCTAGCTCGTCTCCTCTAATTCCTGTGTAAATATTTTGGATCAGTATTTTCAGCCAGGACGTATGAAAGTGATGGTTCGATAGTATCCGCACTTATCACTATTTGCCTTATTTGGTGTTGGTGTTATTTTTTTCGTTTAGTCTGAAAATTTAGCAGTCACGTCAGTTAGCATAGATGTTGAGGAGTGAAGCAGCAAACGTCGACAGAGTGAGTCCTCGCCGGTGCTGATAGAGCCTTCTGGTGGCGGAGCCCTGCACTACAGACAACTGAGTGTGTGAGGAACTAGTAGCGACATCTAGCAGCGAAGTGATGAACAGCAAAATGGCCGCGAAAATTGAGTGACTTAAATGTCTAGTTGCTGTTTATTTCTTCCTTTACACTATTATTACAAAACAGATTACGGCATCACTGCTCGGTTTGTCTGTTACCGTATTTTTGTGTATTTCACACATTACAAAATAGTTCTGTTCTGATAACATATAATGCAAACTACATCTCGAGCGACATTAATGTACGCAGCATGTTACATTCATCATTCCCTCTTCGTAATTTAGTATTACTAATAGTTTTGTCCACACTTTTAAGCATTAAAAATGGATATGTGGCTCGGAACAGGACTACTGTTACATTAAATGTTAACAACATAATCGCACAGTATAGTGAGTTAAAGAATATTGAACAGCAACGAGAACTGTAAGTAAGTTTATGCAGTGCAACGTTAGTGATATAATAGTACAACAGTAATAGGCGTTTTTCAGCCCTTATTTCTATTTTACAGTTTCACTCATTACTGATGGCAAATGCCTTGCAGAGAACGTAATATTCTGCATCTTCGGTCCGGCCTTTACAATCTCTTTCATTGAACTGCACTTAACCTGGAGAGGTAGTAATACAATTTTTTCTCTGATCTACAAGATACTTTTACAAAAAGTAGTGGCAGAGAGGTAGTCATGTAACTATTAATCGAAATATTATATGAACTATATGGGCGTGTTAGTAAAATCACCAAGAAATTCCTCTCATTAATTTTAAGTGTTATCTGTTTGATACAGCATTCAGCTCACATAAAACCACGAGAAATATCGTTTTTATAAAAAAAACAGTTTATGTCATTAGTGACCTGTGTAAAATCAAACATCTCATTTTGACACTAGAATAATTTGAGAAAAAAAGGCCTGTTTTAGTTTTTGAAAATGCAATAAGTGAAAACAATGTATTTTTAAAAGGTATTGTCAATTGTTACGAAACGATTTATTATACAGAATTTATTAATCGCATAGTAAATCATGATACAAAAAAGAACACCTTGTTGGCTTGTGATACAATATTTTGCATTTTCTTATGACTTTGAAATAATTACTGCTTTTTCAGCACTGAGAATGAGTAAAATACATTATGTAATATATGAATCAGTATGATAAACTTTTTTCGAATATTCATTGTTAACTACAAGAAAATGGCAGATGTTTGGGTATTTACCTCAGAAGTATTCAGCACACGAAGGATAACAAAAATCATTTTTTTGGTAAGGTTTTTGTTTCATAGTTTCCTACAAATATTACTGATACCACAGTGAGATATATTAAGTACCTTAAAATATATGTAGATGTGGTCTGGTGAAGAAAGTGTGTGAATTAAAATTTAAAATGCTTGCACCAGCATAATCAGGTTTAGTTTGTAGTGTGGGAGTGAGCTCCACGTGGGACCCGAAGCACGGACCCCACGGGGGTGCCCGGCATGCGCCACATGCCAAGGCAGAGGTGGAGGCTAGTGTTCGGAAATCTGAAAATTCCAGCGCCGGCCGGGGATTGAACCCCGGCCCGGCTGGGGCGAATAGCCCCAGCCGAGGCGCTGGAACGTTCCAGACCCCCTTACCACTAGACCACCGGGGACCCCGGCTGTTTCTTGCTCCATAGTCCAGCTAGTGGTCGTAGAGCACTTCCTGTTGTCCCCCGTGTTTACACCGAGGCAGCAGTGGCGTGGTGTAACAGGAAGTGTTTACTTGCGTCCGCTGGATGTCCACTTAGTGTACGACTTATTTACCCGGCTGACGTTCGTGTCGCTATAATCTCCTTAGTTCCGTTACAATTACATGCAGGGACTGAAAATCTGCCTATGCAGTTGCACGCAGTCGCATCTCACTATTTGAACCTCTGTAATTCGATCGTGTTGTCAAGACCCATGTCAGAACTGTTTATCGAAGAATGCTCATGTGTTCGGTACATTTCATAAACGGAAGCGACTGGGATAACAGACAGCCCGTAAACATTTTGTAATGAAGTGTCAGCCGGTACGTAATACTCGATATCTGGAGTTGTTTTATCGGTTATTAAGATAATCGTTTCACCCCTATACACTTAAAAAATTCCCGTGTTTTCTTAATAAAGCATAAGCACAGTACATAAATCCCTCGCGAAAATGACATCGGAGAAGTACAAGTGTTCGAGTGCCACAGAAAACAAGTGGGTCCTTGAAGGTGTGGAACGGAGAGCAGAACTAAAATAAGATGTAACGTTTCGGGATTCCCTCATAGTCGCGTAGACACTCCAGAAGCAGGAAGATCCGTTTGATGACGTCTCTTGAGGAGCGAGGAAAAAATTCACTCTCAAATAACTACTGTACAAGATGCCTCGCCGCCTCTTGAAGGGTGTCATGGGATTCTGCAGCCGTGGACTCGGCGACCTGTGAGCCAACGCGGTGTTTCTGACCACATACATTTTAGCTGCGGGTTCTCCGACGTGCAAAGGAAGCCGCGACAATGGGGAGGCTCTGCGTGCCGTTTTGTAATAAGAACGCCTCTCCACATTTTATCGTAGGAATGATATAAATTTTAAACTTCTTAGATCCACCGAGTCATTATGTATTCTTAAAATATCTTTTAACTCTTTTTCAACACATATGTATCTTTTACCTCTTTCACTGAAGAAGCTGACCAACAGATTTTTTTTCAATTTCAGGTATTGGTTTTATTGCATTCTCCTTTAGCGTATTGATCAGAAATTGTAGGTTAAGATACCTTTGCCTTATTGAGTATCGTTTGCTATGCCAAACTTCGACAGCATTCATGGTCCTGTGCATCGAATTGATGACGGTAGATAGCTGACCGAAATCACTTTGAAATAAATTCTCTGAACGCAGATAACTTTGATACAGTAGTGTTAGGTATCGAAGTATTATCTAACGCAACTGAAGCCAACCTAAGAGTGAATTTATTTCGAAATAATTTTAGTCGACTGTCTGTCTTCACCAATTCCACATTTCAGGTTGTGTACTAGCATTTTCCATCTATTGACTGATTAAATAGTCTACGCCACTGGGCACTTGCTACGCTGTTACTCTCCATGCTTCATCAAGGCAGTCCGGTGGAAGATGGACTCTACAGCACACGTGCGGCAAGACAAACGAACTACTTCTTCATCCCTGTATTGCTCCACTAATCGCAGTTCTTGTATGTCTTCCACAGGCATTGCTTGAAATGAAAATTACAACTGTAAAATAAATGTCTCGGATAACACTGTTTTCATAGTTTAATTTGCAATCATTTCGAAGTAAAGCAATGCAGTTTTAAATGACAACCAAGTTATGACATTTCTCGGTTGAGAAAAAATATTTCACAATTATTTTGACTTTCCTCTGGTAAAAAAGCTAGTCTTCCGTGCTTCAGGTATCAACAAGTTGTTTCGAACACCTCTGAAACGTCCGTCCATAAGAAGAGCTTTATTTTCAAACATTTTCTCCCCTTCTTCGTAACTGATCACCAGGATTCATTTGTCAGGAACAGGGTTATTATCAGTCTCCAAAAAAACTTCAGTCACTTTCAAAATATCTTCGTGCTGCCGAATCCCTGAACTACTGCCACGGTTATGGGACATCCCAGAAGCTTCCCTTACACAGTGCAGTCTTTCTCATAATTCGTTATACTTGCGACGTAATCTAAACCTTTATCTCGCAAATCTTGAAATTGCTCTTTAAACCCTCCGAAAAAAGGCACTGTCTACTCACCGCAGACTGTTTCCCAGCAGTTATGCATTCGTTTCTCAATCTCCACATCTGTTTCGTCAGGTTGGGCGAGAAACTTACAGTTGAGCCGTGATTCTACCATTTACAATTTTTAAACTGCCGCTGCTCCTATTCCGTTCGGAGTTCCTGTACAAGCAATTCGTATAATTACCACATTTCCGGTGCTCCTGGCACCGCTTACCATCCTTTCCCCTTTCTGTTTCCTTTTCCTTTCCTTTTTCTAACCACAGGCTCCAGTCACATTAACGTGATCACCGCCTGTGTCCGACGCTAATGAGTAGGGTATGCGTAACGCGGAAACTCAGCCACTTATGTGACATCCAAAAGGACGTGATCATTGCCTTTCGGGCCACAGGTGGATGCATTTTCGAAACGGCAGAGTTCGTAAAATGTTGGCGTGTTGCCATATTTAAAGCACTCCGCGCATGGCGCTGTCGAGAGCCGACGCTGAGGCCGTTGTGGTGCCCCACGGTCCACAGAGGACAGGAGTTAAAGGAGACCGCAGGTGAATAACGTGCAACTGCTGAGCAACTGACCATGCACGTGAACCGAAGAGCCTACCGACAGTGTCTCCTCTAAGACCACTCAGCGAAAAATGCTATGTGTGGGTCTCCACAGCAGACTCCTGGTCCACACACCTATGCTGACTGCTGTTCGTCCGCGACGAAGGCTGGAATTTTCACGCCAGTTCTGCGACTGGGCGTCCACTGAACGGTGACCTGCGGGCTTTCCAAGTGACAGACAGGCGTCGGCGTGTAGGGCGCGATTCACCTGAAAGTGAACACCCTGCAACAGTCGGCGGCAGGGTTAGGACAGGAGGAAGGATCGTTACGATCTCACAAACGTTATCGTGACACTCCCGTCGTTCTGGAAGGCACAGTGGATGAGCAGAAATATCGGTCGGAACCGTTGCCACACCTACATCGAGTCTTTTTTCCCTCGGTATCTACCAGCAGAACAACTAAATCTGTGACACAGCTTGCAGTGTGAAAAGCACCAGGATGAGTTTGCTGTACTCCGCCGACCACCAGGCTTCCCGGAATCGAGAATATGTGGGACCACCTCGATGAAGCTCTTCCTATCCTGGGTCCTCAACCGAAAAACGTAGCGCAGCTAACTAAGGCACCGGCGTCGGCATGGCTCAGTACCTCACTGACTCCTACGCGTTTCTCAGTTGTCCGCGCTTCCCGTTAATCGTACCCCCCTACAGTAACTCAATGACGACACTCTCCCGTACACGTCAGCATCATCAACAGCCGCAGACTGCTGTTCACTCAGCCTGTCACCTCATTTATGTCTATACAGCATAACAGCTGTCTGTTACACTTCCTGGGACACTCCTGACGATATCCTTGTGTCTGATCAACGCTCGCCGTCGAGAACGTACTGGTATCTGTTGTAGACTTGAAGCCGCTCTCATATCTGGGAACCGACTCCGTATGCTCATACGACGCCCTTGGTTAACAGTGTGCAGTGGAGCACCGTGCCAAAGGCTTTTCTCAAATATAGGAGAGTGCAATGTGCTTGGGACCTTTCATCCGTGGTTCGCAGTATATAATGTGCGAAAAGGGCAAGCTGCGTTTCACACGAGCTTTCTAAAACCGTGCTGATTTCTGGACGTAAGCTTTTCGGTGTCTAGGAAATTTATTATAATCATATTTAGAATACGTTCTAGGATTCTGCAGAAAATCGATGTCTGTAATTTTGCACATCCTTTCTGTTACTCTTCTTTTACACGAGTGTCACCTGCGATTTTTTAAACTGCCTTAGGTTGGACCCATTACAGGTGTAATATTCAGAAGGCAAATGTATATTGATCTCGTTATATACGGCTGCAACTTGCGCTTTTGCCAGTCCTTTGCGAAATACTGCTGGGCAAGAGAAAGGCGATAAATGCGAATGAAGTAAGTAAAACTGAAATTGTTTTAATTTCTTCGCTGTCGCCGAATCCTTTCCAAGCGATGCGTCCTTGAGCGGGTCAAACAGGTAGCAATAAATGCTCTACAAGTGAGGTTGACTTTTGAAGTTTTTCTTACCAGTCAAGTACAATGCAGACAGCTTCCATTCTCCATAATATCAGCAATATGAAAATGAAAATTCACGAAAGTCAAATCTGGACTGTAGCGATAATGACGCAGAGTCTCCCAACCCATTACTGTTTCTTTTCCCTTCCAGTGGTTTCTTGGATCAGCTGCGCTATGTTTGGGCGAGCGTTGTTGTGTAATAGTATCACGTCTTTTCTTTGACATTGGCGACCCTTTCCTCTCGTTTTCGGCTTTACTTTGCTCATCACTATGTGTGAGTGGTCAGCGCTGCATCCTGTACGCTGATCTTCCAAATAATCACCAAAATACAACTACTTTGGCATCCAAATGATGGCCAGCATCACTTTCCTCGCTGATGCTCGAGTTTGAATTCCTTTCGGACAGGTGAACTAGTGTGCTTCCATTTCACTCCTTGTCTTTTCGAGTCGGGTTCCCCATTTTGAACGAAAGTTTAATCACACGTTAAAATCTCGTTCGAAAAAGGTTCACCTTCACGTTCATAGCACTCTTTGTTTCCTTGTGTTGTGTGAATTCTCTCGGGACCCACGTTGGACTTGTTTCGCTGTACTTGAGCATGTCAATGACGACGTTGTGGACTGTGCCACTACCTGTTGCAGCTATTTTGCTATTCAGTTCTACTGCAACACGTCGGCCATCAGGAGTAATGTCGTCAGAGCCGGCTTTAAGCGAAGGAGGAGACAGTTCAATTGGCCGGCCACGGTGTTTTTTTTATTAGTCACTGAAGTTAGATTGTTTTTGAACTGTCCTACGTATTTATCAAAAATTTCCGTCGTTCGCACAGCTTCGACCATACTGAAAAAACGTTAGAGAAAATATTTCGGCCGTTTTCCGTCTTCTGAAAGGGAAAACGCATCGTTGAACGTTGTTCAGTTAATGTGGAAACTTCAACCAGATACGCCATTCTCAATTGCAACATTAAGGTTATAAATAAAACAATTATTTTTTGTCAGCCGCTCTTAGCTCATCACAGTCATGCCATCCTAAAGTCATGAAACTACAAAAATTCTTCCTACGGACTATTCGACTTCATTAATTTGCTTTGCAGGGGAAACTCACGAAGGAGTATGCGCTTAGTATTTAGTCGGTCATTTCTAGTTGATGAGAAAGTTAAAACAAACAAGTAGCAAACCATTGCTCATTTATTTAGGAACAACATTTATCAGATACAGCTGAGTAACGTTTAACCCAAACCTTAAATGTCATATATATGACACTGCTCGTAGCTGCATCATCTGGCAAGAGTACGCACTAACACCAATAACAAGAAAATGCACCATGACTTTCGTAAACTGTGCATTCTTCATGCCACTGTTGGGAGCAGACATCACACTCAATACAGTCTTCCGTGACAGACTCGTTTTAGTCTTCACCACACCTTGGGCAGTTCAAGACATGAAGTTGGAATAAAAGACAATTGTGAAGGTGATTCGATAAACCCTATGCCTGGCACTTAGATATGATTTGCACAATATCCATGTGGGTGTAGATCCCTCCTTGGATTGTGCCCTGGTTGTTGCTGAAGATGATGGAGCAGTTTAATCCAGATTAGCCACAGAGATTCTACGTTGTTCGTTACTGATATTTTGTCCCTCCTTGGTTTAGTTTGTTTTCCTAACAATGCATTTTTGTACGTAGACTCAAACAGAATTCCGGATGTTTTTGCAGCTTGCTTTAGATGTTCGAAAACCTAAAATTGTGCAGTTCACAAAACGAAAAATCATAGTGTCCTATGACTACAGCATCAATAACTCTCATTTTCAGTCGGTCAGCTCACACAAATACCTCGGTGTAACACATTGTAAGGATACGGAATGGAAGCAGGACTGAATAAAACTCAAACGATTTCTACACCTGGATAAGCGTTCGACAATGTAAAATGGTGCAAGATCGAAGTTGTGAAGAAAATAGCTCTAGGCAGAGACGGGTATATATTAGTACAAGACCCAAGAGGAAATAAGAGTGGAAGATCAAGAACGAAGTGCAAGGATTAAAAAGAGAGTAAGACTTTGATGTAGTTATTCGCCTATACTGTTCAATGTTTGTATCAAAGAAGCAATGAAGAAAATAAGAGAGAGGTTCAAGATTCGCACTGAAATACGGGTTGAAAGGATATCAGTGACAGTGTTTGCTGATAATATTATCGTTGTCAGTGAAAGTGAATTACTACAGGATCTGATGAATGAAATATACAATATAATGAGTGTAGAATTAGGGGTCAGAGTAAATCAAAGACAATAGTGATGAGATGAAGCATAAACGGGAAAAGCGAGAGTCTTAATATTGGTGATAACGAAGTAAGAAATGGAACCATCACATCGTGTCGGTCAAAGATAATGGTGGTGGCGAACTGTAATTTATTGTTAGAATTAAAGAGAAATATAATCAGTGCACAAAGATGATCTTTTTTGAACTATTGGTGCGACCCATACTCTAATATTGCTCCATGGTGTGGGACCTGTCCCATATACGAGTAGCAGGGGATATTGAACTGTTCATAATAAAGACAGCACAGGTTTGTTTGGCTCACAGGAGAATGTAACAGAGATGCTGAAGAAATTGGGAGATGCCTGAAGATACACATAAGCTATCCCGAGAAAGCTTACTTGCCAAATTTCTAGAACATACCGTAAATTTTGAATATACGAGGTGTGTTAAAAAAAATTGGGAACGTTCGTAATTTCGCGCCAATGGCGTGTTGGGGCGAAATGCAGTTGACATCCCTGCACGCGCGTGTGCTTAATGTGTAACTGCGGGAAGTTTCACTGTTGTATGTCTGTTAGCTTATTGTTCAGTGCTGTATTGACTAGAACGTTGTGTCGCACAGTTGGCGAACTTCGAGAGGGTATAGTTAGAGGAGCAAAGCGCCTGCAATAAATTTTGCGTGAAACTCAAGAAAACCGCCGCTCGGGGTAGCTGCGCAGTCTAGGGGCCTTGCCACGGTTCGTGTGGCTCCCCTCTGTCGGAGGTTAGAGTCCTCCCTCGGGCGTGGGTGTGTGTAAGTGGTGCAAGCCTAGGGACTGATGACATCAGCAGTTGGTCCCATAGGAACATAAGAGCTAAACTCAAGAACACCTCTACAGAGACACGCCAAATGATGCAGGAAGCCTACGGTGATGAGTGCTTAAGCCGCACTCGGTGTTACGGATGGTTCACACGGTGTAAGAACGGCCGGACGGAAGCTAAAGACGACGCTCGTCCTCCGACTTCTGCCAGCAACGCTTGTGTCAGGAACGTCAACGATCCTGTGCGTGCTGAACGAAGACTGACTGTCCGAGAGATTGCAGAAGAATGTAACATTGCAGTTGGATCGTGAAATCCTAATACAGCGTCTTGCAATGTATCGTGTTGCCGCCAAGTTCGTGCCACGGCTCACGAGTCAAGAGCAGAAAGACCTCCACCTCCCAATCTGAGAAGAGCCTTAGGATCACCCAAATGAGAACGAGATGTTCCTTAAGAAAATTATAACTGGTGATGGGTCTGCAGTTTTGACGTTGTCATGAAGGTTCAATCTTCACAATGTGTAGGGAAATGTTCTGAACGATCAACATATAAAATAGCTTGTCAGGTCAGCTTGGCCCTTGCAGACATTTATTTTCAAAGTTGAAAACCAAGTTGAGAGGACGAAGATTTGTAACGATAGACGCACGGTCCAGCGAATGGCGAACCAAGTCTGCTCCCAGAAGTGGAAACGGTTTATCAGTCGTGGGGGTGATCATATACAAATATGTGAAGGTAAGCGTAGAAAATTTTTGTGGACAAAGTTCCGGAATTTTTTAAACAGACCTCTTAGACGAAAGGTAATGAATACAGGCAAGTGGTCTGCAAATGTTCGTACGCTTGAGTTCGCTTCCATTCGCTGCTGTTGAAACTGGGCTTAATAATAATATTCCCTGTGTGAGATGTAATTGGAAAACTATGTAAACGCTGAGCTGTGCGCCGCTTACAGCCCACGCGAAATTATTCTCGGAGGGACACATCATTATCCCCTTCGTGCCTAAAGTTGCTTCGGCCAAACTCAAACTCAAACTCAATTGCCAGGCCGATAGCTCGTTATCCTACTGCTCTGCAAGTAACACTTGGTCTGAAACCATCTGTACGGTTATGTAGGTTAAGACACTGCAGCCACTCAAAATGGTGGCTCCACGTTTGCGAGTAACTGACGAGAAAAGAAATTCTGAATTTTCTGTGACACTCCGTAGCATTAAGAAAGCTGAGTGACGTTAGTTGGTTGTGAGGTGTAATGGAAAGGATAATAGCTTCACATGTTGTGTTCGGATACCAAGATTTAAAAGCCTGAAGTCTTATATTTCAGAAGCAAGGAGCGTAACAATCAAGTGATTTATGAACAGTACGTGCACACATTTTTGCTCGGTTGATTTTAATTGAGGTTGCAACGTGCAGATCAAGCAAGTACCGTACTGTAGAGAGGTGGAGCAAGAGAAGCGTTTGGAACATGTGTTTACCCTTATTTTGGATAGTTAGCTTTCTTATCTGAGAAGTAATTGTGGCTAGCCCTTGACATGCATCACGAATTCCTTCGTCGTTCAGTCTAATATCGCCTTCCCCCCCCCCCCCCCCCCCCCACACACAATACCCTCCACCTCTCATGATTTTGAAAATAAAAGTGTTCCTAGAAAAGTTGTTCACTGTACAGTTTATTTATGTGCCAAAGTTAGTGATAATGTGGGGGAGGGAAGGCCACAGACCTCAGGGAGGGGGGGGGGGGGGTAGGACAGGGGGTACTGGCAAATGTCTGATGACAGTCAGGAGCAACGGTCTAAGAAAGGCTGGGAACCACTGTTCAACTGCCTGTGAATGTATACTGAACATAAATGTGGAAAACTGACACAACCCACTTTTTGAATTTTTTTTAATTCGAGTTAACTAGTTTTGGAACCGTTTGAGGGACATCTGAAAATGTGGCGCACAGAATTCGCGTCTTTATTTCTTTAGATTGAATCTGGGTACTGGCTCTTTGACAATAAGACAGAGCACTCTTTAATGTATCGCCACGAGCGGCAGTTAAACGGCGACATGTATCGCGAAACCAAAACACCTACTTACCGTGGCAGCGTGGGCGCTATTGCAGTTAATATCCATCTAGCAACTTGCGTTTTAGTTGTCTGTTGGCCACTGGTCAATCTCTTTCCATTGTAAATATAAATACGAATTGTCACCATATATCACAAGCATAACGTTTACCACAGATGTACGTTACAAAGATCTTCACTTAAAAATACAGCATACTTTGCTCTGAAACAATTTTTTTGGATTTTTGTGCTTATAACACGACGGCGTGCTGAGAAGATAATGACTCGGTCTGTTTTATTTGAAGTCAGTAACATTCCACATCTTTACTATGGATATCTGCAGCCCTCTGCTTCGTACCGCGTTACATAGCGGTGTGTGACGTGACTATGTTGGGGGTGAGAAAAAGCTCACAACACTAAAAGCACGAATTCGAAGACTTCGTCCGCATGTGGAGCACACTCTCCTTGAGCACGGCAGTGCCAAACTACACACGATCGCTGCGGCATCTGCAGCAAGCCGACGTCCTTGGTTCACTGCCGTCGATCATCCTACACACAGTCTCGATTTTCGTCTATGTGCAAAACTAAGAAAACCTTCGAGCACTTCAATTATTTCAAGCGGTGCAAGCAGAGGTAAGGTTGTGGCTCTGTTAACATAGTCGAACAATATACTGTGACGGTGTCAACAAAATAGTATCTAGTTGGGGAAATTGTGCTGGTTCCGAGGGTGAGTGTGTTGAAAACTAAATTTATTGACGTGAAGAATACCGATGCAGAATGTTCATGAAGTTTGTTTTATTTAAAAATCTTTGTGACTTTTCACTCAAAACTTGTCAACATTACTTTTCTGTACGTCCTCGTACAATGGATGTCTCAAAAAATACGTACATTGATCAAAATAAGTGTTAACATGAATGCTTTTAACAGCACTAGGTTCAAAAAATTTTAACTCTATGCCAATTGCAGATTAATTTTAATGGCAGCTAGCGCGATTATATGAGTGGACTATTAGATTTAATGGTGAGCATTTATGTAATTTTTAAACATTCTCTGCCTTGTCATTCTTCCTCTCTTAAGTGCCTCGTCTTCCAGTAACACTGTCGATCGATAGCATGATCTGTTGTCCGTCCATGGTTTTTCAGACCATTGATTCAGTGCTGAACCCAAACTGCTGGTCTGAGTTATTTAGCCTGGATAATCCTGTGCGTCGTGGGTCACGTATGCCATTAATCTTTCAAAGAAATGGTTCAAATGGCTCTGAGCACTATGGGACTTAACATCTGAGGTCATCAGTCCCTTAGAACTTAGGTTTAAGTAGTTCTAACTAACCTAAGGACATCACACACACACACACACACACACACACACACACACACACACACACACACACACACACACCCGAGTCTGGATTCGAACCTGCGACCGTAGCGGTCGCGCGGTTCGAGACTGAAGCGCCTAGAACAGCTCGTCCACAATGGCCGGCCATTAATGTTTCATTGAATTATTAATTTCAACAAGTTTTATTTATTGTTGCGAAATTGCGCTACCAAAACAATCGAGTTTTGCTATGTGGATGCTGTTGAGAATTTCTGCATTTTCGTACCGCTATATTTTTGACTATATCTGTCGATGGTGTTGTTGTTGTCTTCAGTCCTGAGACTGGTGTGATGCAGCTCTCCATGCTACTCTATCCTGTGAAAGCTGCTTCATCTCCCAGTACCTACTGCAACCTACATCCTTCTGAATCTGCTTAGTGTATTCATCTCTTGGTCTCCCTCTACGATTTTTACCCTGCACGCTGCCCTCCAATGCTAAATTTGTGATCCCTTGATGCCTCAAAACATGTCCTACCAACCGATCCCTTCTTCTAGTCAAGTTGTGCCACAAACTTCTCTTCTCTCCAATCCTATTCAATACCTCCTCATTAGTTACGTGATCTACCCATCTAATCTTCAGCATTCTTCTGTAGCATCACATTTCGAAAGCTTCTATTCTCTTCTTGTCCAAACTAGTTATCGTCCATGTTTCACTTTCATACATGGTTACACTCCAAACAAATACTCGGAGAAACGACTTCCTGATACATAAATCTGTATTCGATATTAACAAATTTCTCTTCTTCAGAAACGCTTTCCTTGCCATTGCCAGTCTACATTTTATATCCTCTCTACTTCGACCATCATCAGTTATTTTACTTCCTAAATAGCAAAACTCCTTTACTAATTTAAGTGTCTCATTTCCTAATCTAATCCCCTCAGCATCACCCGATTTAATTTGACTACATTCCATTATCCTCGTTTTGCTTTTGTTGATGTTCATCTTATATCCTCTTTTCAAGACACTGTCCATTCCGTTCAACTGCTCTTCCAAGTCCTTTGCCGTCTCTGACAGAATTACTATTTCATCGGCGAACCTCAAAGTTTTTACTTCTTCTCCATGAATTTTAATACCTACTCCAAATTTTTCTTTTGTTTCCTTCACTGCTTGCTCAATATACAGATTGAATAACATCGGGAGAGGCTACAACCCTGTCTCACTCCTTTTCCAATCACTGCTTCCCTTTCATGCCCCTCGACTCTAATAATTGCCATCTGGTTTCTGTACAAATTGTAAATATCCTTTCGCTCCCTGTATTTTACCCCTCTGTCGATGGTATCCTTAATATTTTTCGATACGATCGCATTTCAAATGCCTAATAGAGTCCATGACTCAGCTCCATAGAGTAGGACACCGAATGTGTAACATCGAAGTAGTCGACTGCTCTGAAGGTTCTCAGCAGTCGCCGCGGACTAAATGACTGCAGGGGACTCGATGCATTGGCCATAAGTTTTCTAGTAATTCTGGAGATTTTCCTTTGGACTAAGTATGAAGTCGTTCCTTGTTGCTTAGATCGTGCAGGTTTCAGACCGATTGTGTTAGTATTGCTACACTACTAAATGTGTATCCACCACCATATCAGGGTATATAATGAAACGGCGGCCCTCTTTCGTCATGCCTTACAAGGAGATATCTCCAGCGGTAGGATCGACTTTTTGGAACCATCTATACGGTTATGTAGGTTAAGCACCCAAGTATCGCACACTGCAGCCATTCATCCTGTTGAGTCGACGTTAGCGAGGAAGTGACGAGAAAAGAAATTCGGAATTTTGTGTGAGACTCGATAGTATGAAGAAAGCCGAATGACATCAGTTGGTTATGAGGATAATTGAAAGGATACTAGCTTCACATGCATGAGGTTGTGGGTTCGAATCTCACCAGAGAAATAAATCTATTTTAGGTCTTTATCGAAGTGACATTGATAATCATATTCCTTCAACTGATGTAAATATATATATAGATTTTTAGTTCCACTCCTGGGTCACGTGATTCAATAGTGATATGAACTTCTTCATTTGGTCTGGTTTTTCTTCTTATCATCCCTTCTCCACTGGAAATATTTGTTTGTGAACTTTTAATTATCTTCATGTATCAATTCCGATTTAATGCCTCCTGTTTTTATTACCCTGTATTTTCATCTACGTTATTGTGTACATTATATCGATTTCTCACTTTGCTTGAATTTTATTTTACTTAGAAAACATTCTCTCATTTATGTCCTCATCTACACTATAATTTCCATAGTGCACAAAGATTTTATGTTATGTTTTAAATATTTGTATATCGATTACCATGCAAAAAAAGGCACGTCTCCCAAAGAAAAACGTTTTTCACATTAATGCACAGTCAATATAAATAGATTATTTCGTCTTTTGTTTTTTAATTCATTTATCGGAGTTTTGAAGTAATTCAATAGTCAAACAGATAGGTGTAATAAATTACACATTCACAAAAATTCCGATTGGAAGAAAAATTAAACAAATGGAAAAGTTCATACGGTGACTAAAACGATGTGACAAAAGAATAGAACGAAATAAATTACATTTAAACCAATAAATAGAGTACAAATAAACATCAAAGTCATTTCTATAAAGATTTAAAAAAAATTACTGCACCTGACGAGGCATGGTTAAGCTTCTATCGTAACCATTATGACACGTAACCAGACTGTGGAATACGACTTCCTTCACGCTATGTAGCATCACGCAAAATTTTGAAATCTTTTCCGTCAGTTACTTTCAAACTGAGGGCCACCTGGATGCAGGGATCTTAAGTTGCACTACGGCTTATTTGGATTCAAAAAGTCGATCCCACCGCTGGGGGCTCTCCTTGTTAGTTTTAAGAGTAACAAACGGCTCATTTTGAAATAACAGTAATATCGCAGTCCAGTAGCGCCGGACCCTGCAAACTTGAAAGACAACTCCAGCAAAGGCAAAGAAAATGTTACTGTAGCAAGTAAATTACTGTAGGCAACTGAACAACAACGAAATAATAATAATAATTGGTTCGCAGGAGAGCTTCTGTAAAGTTTGCAAGGTAGGAGACGAGGCACTGGTAAAGCTGTGAGGACAGGGCGTGAGTCGTGCTGGGGTGGCTCAGTTGGTAGAGCACTTGCCAGCGAAAGGCAAGGGTCCCGAGTTCGAGTCTCGGTGCGGCACCCATTTTCAGTCTGCCAGGAAGTTTCAATAATAATAATAATAGATCCAGTCATATTAATATGACCAACTCCTATTTTCGAGGTCAACGTGTAATAACCCATAGACTCCAGGAGATAGCATTAGTAGGTGATGAATGGGGGTGGGGGGAGGAGGCTGGAAACAGTGAAGTCGTTGTCATAATGCGTAAAAGGGGCGATTTATGTGACGTCCAACAGGGCATAATCGTTGGCTTTCTTCCCAAGGGTGGAAGCATTTCCGAAACGGCAAAATCTGTAATCTTTTCACATGCCACTGTATGTAAAGTAAACCGTGAGTGGCAAAATCTCGGTATTCTAATCCGGCTCCAAGGCAAGTGTGTTGGACTACGGGCAGTAGGCGACACAGGTGAACGATAGCTGCAGATGTGTGTGCTGGCGAGAAGACGTGCAACTTTTGTGCAGCTGACAGCCCAGGCGAACCGAGGGCTGCCACCAATGTTTCCTCAACAACTTATGGGCTTCCGCAGTGGGCACCTGGTCCCTGCACCCACGCTGACTGCTCTTCATTGGCGTTGAAAGCTTCCATTTGCACGCCGGTACCACAACTGAAAGTCCACTGAGTGCTACAGGTGGCCTCTCCATATTCATCACATTTTGTGCTCCATCGGACAGATTGAAAGCAAACGCCCTGCAACCCTGAGGGAGTGTTATGGTGTGGGCAATGTTTTCGTGGCACTCCCTGGGTGATCTCGTTGTTCTGAAAGGCACAATTGATCAACCCTAGTACGCACCTATCCTTGGGGACCAAATACACCCCTAGATGCACGTGTAACATAGCTCGCAGTGTATGTGCGTGGTTCTGAAAGCTCTAGGATGAATTTACCGTACTGCCCTCACCACCAAATTTTCCGCCTTTAAACCCAATCGAGAATCTGAAAGGTCACCTCGATCGAGTAGTTTGTGCCACGGATCCTCAATCGATAGAATTCTATCGCAGCATGACAAGTACTGGGGTAGGAATGGCTTCTTATGACTGTCGTTACATCATTGACTCTATTCCTGTACGTCTCGTGCTGCAGAAGGTGTTTATTCGGTATTTTAACACGTGGTCAGATTACTGCGACTGGACAGTGTAATAATAATAATAAATTTCGCTTATTTCAGTGCCCTCGTTTAAGTCTTTCAATTGGACGGCACTTTGAAGACATGCTTATCATTAACGTACTCCAGTTGTCCAACCGGGGAAAGGGAATCGGCAGTTTAACGTGGAATCCGCACCACATGTTGTTTCTACCGACTCCTCATATCATTGAGAGGTGAAGGCTGTATTAAAAGCAGACAGAAAAATTTATTTGTTCATCTGGGATTCGATCCCGAGATTCTCGATTTGCAGGCACGCGCTGTGCCGGTAGACCACCAGGTCCAACAGTTACGAGACGGTAATCGAACTGTATTGGCAGAGTATTTCGTCGTATTTTGCGTCAAGTAAATGTGCTGTGGTGCAAGCCAAAGTACATTCACGCTAAGGGCATCAGTTCCGATCCCAGAAAAATGTGCAGCCAGAGCAGTATTGTAAGTAAAAATCAAACTCTTCCATTTTTCTTACCGAATTGCTATACATCTAGAAAACAAACCAAAATTGTGAAAACATTTCATACAAGATTACTGACAAATTTTTATGAGTAAAAATAAACGGGTATGGTAATATACATAGAGGTGAATGAAAAGTAGTGGCAGTTTGGCTATAATTCATGTCAGTCTTCATTGACTAAAATTCACTTTATCACATTTCCGTCTCGCGTCTCGATCACTTTCCACACCCACATGAAAGATGTCATACACTGTCTGTGCATCCATCTGTGATGATGTCTCGCTAGGACCACCATATGGTGTCTTATCATTTGCTGTAAGACGTGCCACGAAATACTTCGTTCATTTGGGTGATCAGGCCATAATTGGGGGGACTCTACCGGATGAATACGGTGGATGTCCCAGTATGTCCCGCTGCCACGTATGCGGTGCTCCTGCACAGGGCTCGTCGTTTGGCGTCGTGTAAGTTGGTAGAATGCAGCACTGGAGGGAAAGATTGTTGCGCGCTCCGACCACGTGCCCTTCCAGTCTGCACCCAAGCACGTTTTTCGTGTTTCCCAAACATACTATTAAGGCACTCGAGCTAGCCTCTCCAACTCTGAGAGAGTACACACTGCAACTGACTCAAACACGACTTGTGCTGCTGACTTTACTACTTCAGCCCACCATCTGTCAGCAACAGAAAGTGTGCGTACCGAATGACTCACATCCGTCATATTATGGCATTGTGCTACCACTTTTTATCCAACACATGCAAAGACGCATGTGTGACTACTTGTTGTCTCCCATCTTGGTAGTGGCCTAATTATTGGGAGATTTTGAAGTGCATTATCTATACGTGGTGTATCAAAAACAATCATCCGACCTGGGCCGTCTATATTTCTGGAACTAAGAAACATATACAATGAATACAATGAATTTTGTCCTTTGATGTACGAAAACTAAAAAAGTTATTTTCATCCTTTTCATTGGTGTTCAATATGCATCGTTGAGATGCACGGAACATGTCAATGCGGTGTTCAAATTGTACCAACACTGCAGCAAGCATGTCTGGAGTTACAGTTTCCACAGGTGCTGTTATGCGATGTCTCAGTTCATTTATTGCTGTTGGTAATGTAGGTACATAAAGAGTCTCTTACAAAACCATACATATATAATCACATATAGTCGGGTGCGGTGACCTTGGAGTCTAGTAGTCTAAGGGTGAGTGATTTAGTCCAGTGTGAACGATCCATCGTTCAGCAATCGTTTGATTTAGAAATTCCCACACTTCCAGATGCCACTGTCGCGGTGCCCCATCGCATTGGAAAATGAAGTCGTTCGAATCAAACTGTGGGAAGAGAAAGTTTTCAGGCATATCGAGATATATGCTTACTGTAACAGTGTTTCCGGCAAAGAAATATGAATCATACACATTTTCCCTCTAAACTGTACAAAATACATTAAATTTAGGAGAGTCTATTTTATGTTGTACACCTTCATGTGGTTGTCCCGTACCTCATATTGTCACATTATGACAGTTCACCTCTCTGTGTAAATGGAGTGTTGCCTCGTCACTAAACACTAACTGTGGGAGAAAACGGCCATCCTCCACCTTGACAAGAGTGAAATTATGGAACTTCACACGATGTATCGCCCTCACGAACAGCTCGCATTAGCTGAATTTAATATTGTTTGATGCATAAACGTCGACGCAGAGACGCCAGACGGACATCGGGGACGTGCTGAGCTCTCGAGCTGCACGGCGAACGGATTTCTGCGGACCCCTCGTGAAACTGTGGCGGATGCGTTTGACGTCTGTGTCAGGCATTCGGGGACGGCTCGGCGATTCGCCTTTCCGCAAACCTTCTCTTTCTCTTAATCGTTGATGCCATCATCTAATGCTCTGTGCTGTAGGAGGATCATCATCGTACCTTGTACGAAAGTCACGTCGAACACTTATTACTGCCCACACTGCGCAAAATGCAGAACACAAAACGCTTCCTGACGCCGCGACACCATTTTTACTAGGACTGAAATGGTCGGACAGTGCTGCTGCCAAGCGGTAACCATGTAAAGCCGTAGGGTTTGCTCTTTCCAGCAGTACGCTATTCACGCACATATGTCGAATAACATAATAGTTACTTTTTTTAAAAAAATCGGTTGATCCTTTTTGATACACCCTGCATATTTACACCCTAAGCAGTACCACCAATAAATTATCCCAGTGTGAAGGAAATCGTTAGATGTGATGTACGTGTAAAGGCAAACAAATGATAACAATTGCTGTTAAATTGGGTGACTCATTCAGGAGAAAGTCATAACGCGTTGGGCCACCTCTGGCCCTTAAGGAAGCAGCTATTCGACTTGATCTTCATTGATAAAGTTGGTGGATGTCCTCCTGACGGATGTCGTACCATATTCAGTTCAATTGATTTGTTACATCGTCAAAATCTCGACCTGGTTGCAAGGATAATCCCATATAGCTCCAAAATTGGGGAGAGAGGTGGAGATCTTGTTGGCCAGTGTATTGTCACGTACGTACACACAGATGAAACTCTCAACATGTGTGATGCATAAAATATCGTCTACACTGAAAGCGTTCCCAGCAGAGGTTAACCCCTCGTAATGGCAAAAGGTGGTCATACCGCATATTGAAGTCCACTACCAGGTGTCTGGATACTTTTGATCCGATAGTGTATTTCAGAATGTTAGCAGTGGCCAGAATTTGGGACATTCGGCTTTGAGCTTAAAGCTGGTGCGAGGCGGTTCAAGATACCTCTAAAAATAGACACATCTGGCAGCATTAGAGTGAAATGTCCATCAAAGAAGCTGTGTTGCGCTCTCTACCTACAGTTGTTCTCGTGGGCGTCAGAGCCCCCGTACGCAAGAGGCCCCCTGGGTTTTATACTGCGGACACGGTAGTCGCGCCTGATGAGCTCTCAGAAATTATGAAATGTATTCGAAATTTCTATTATGGTGGAACAACAACTGTACAATATACCGGAAACATGCACGATGTTCCGAAATTTCCGTTACAAACTCCTAGTGTAGATGGGGAATCAGTACACAGTACTCGTATTCTGAATTGGAACCCATCTCCTGTAACGCACCGTTTCCTCGCTACAGCCGTCGGAAAACATGTTAGTAACGCTACCACTTGTACAAGTAAGTCATTAGCTGTGACCCAGTACATCGATAGTCCCACAATTCCACTCATTGAAAGGAAACTTGATAAGTTTTTAGAAACACTCTTCTTTACAATACGGCCTTTTCAAACTTAGGTGCGCTGCGTCTCTTTGTAGCACTGCAGTCACCCGTGCTGACGGTGAACGCACCATTATCTCAAAGTCGTTGCGCAGTTGTGGCGAAAAGCGTATGCCGTGAAGTTGGACGCTGCTGAGAACGAGCTTGATAAAGGCGACGAACTTCGCCATACAGTAGGATCATATCGGTGTATTCGGCAAAAGTGCACTCCGCAATATTGCTCTAATACTGACAGACACTTGAGTGACGCACGAGCCTTGTCAGAGTGGCAGGGCTGACGGTGAATGACATCCGACGTAAGCATCTTCCCCCACCCCTTCCGCCATCCCACGATGGCTACCCTGTTGCATACCCACCTAGCAAACATGTATTCAAACGGCTGTAGCACGGAAAGTATACGTTTCCGTACGGGGTTCAAATTAAAAATATTGTTGCTTAGTTCCCTCTAAAAGTGCTAGAATTTCGGAAAACTCTGTATCTGTCCAGTAAACTGTACAGCTGGTGTCGTACCACATTCGAAATATCCGATTATGTTTCAGGATTTGGGTGTTATGGCATTTTGCAGAAACATTACTGAATATTGTTATCATTAAAGTGAACTACCGTTTCTGTCTCCATACCATAAATCATAAGTACCATTTATATCGTTTCAAGCACTATTCAGCTGCTAGGTTTTAGGAAAAAATAATTGTATCATTCTCAAAATATCGGACAGAAGCGATATAGTTCCTACAAAGAACGCTAGCGAAGATGAACAAGTGCTCATGGTTCCTGATGTATGCATGTAACAGCCTATGTGTACTGCACATTGTTTTCTTCTCTCGTTCCGTACCACCACACCTGAAAGTTTCCTGTCCTACATCTTAGCAACAACGATAACGGTACATACTGAGGTAACAGAAAGGTTCTCTGTTATAATTTTCCGGTACAAGGACATAATCTCAAATTTATGCATTTTTCCATCTGCATCATCTTAGAAAGGTTGTAACATCTTCGTGGGATCCCTCTATTTTTGTAGGCACCGGTATCTATAACTTTGACGCTCTGTAGCGTCGCTGGCTGACGTTTTCAGAAGTAGATTCCTATGTAAAACTTCATCAGTTACGTCCCCTGAACAGCCCTGAGTAGTGTGAAGCATGATTTGTGAAACACCCTGTATAAAGAATGAATAACATCAGGGAATGGACTAGAATCCTGTCTCACTCACTTGTCACGTATTTCCTTTCTTTCATGTCCTTCAACTCGTACAGCTGCTGTCTCGTTTCTGGTGGAGTTCTAAGTAATGCTTCGCTCTCTATATTTTATTCCTGGTTGCATCTTAAATTCAAACTGTATATTCTGGTCAACATCGTCAAAAGTTTTTTCTGTATCGAAAGATGTTATAAATATGGGTGAAGTACCCTCCAAATTGATTTTCCTCTAAATCAGCTTCTGTAAGGTGCTCCATTCCTCTGCAAATAGTTTGTATCAGTATTTTCAGCTAGGAGTTATCATAGTGGTGGTTTGAAAATATTCGCACTGACCACGAGTTGCCTTATTTGGTATTGGTGCTATTACGCTTCTCGTTTAGTGTGAGGATTTAGCGGGTATTTCAGCCGGCGTACTCGTTCAGGAATGAAGCAGCAAATCCCGGCAGAGTGAGTCGTCGCCAGCTCCGCTAGAGTCCACTGGTAGCGAAGCCCTGCGCTACAGACAACTGACTGTGTGAGGGACCAGTAGCGACACCTAGCAGCGATGTGGTGAAAAGGAAATAGTATTGCTAAAAGTTTATCCACGATTTTTAGCATTTAGAATGGAGTTATGGCACGGAATTTCATAGAAAAAGAAAACAGCTATAGTAGCAGTCTCTCTCTCGCAATGCAACAATAGTACAACAACAATAGACCAACTGAATCTGTAGAGGTAGTAATAAAATTTATTTTCTGACCTGCAAGATACTTTCATATAAAGCTGAGCCTGAGAGGATGTCAGCTAACTACCGTCAGAAATATAATATGAAACATGTAGACCTGTCAGTAAAATCGTCAAGAAATTCGTTTTTTAAATGTTAAATGTTATCTGTTTAATTTAACATTTAGCTCACATAAAACCAGGATAATTATCCTCTTTCATACAAAGAAAGAGAGTACCTCATTAGTGACCTGTGTCATATCATAATCTCATTTTGACTCTTGAATAATTAAAAAAAAATTTGATATAATATTTTGCATTTCTTTTGACATTGAAACAATTTATCCTGTTCCTGCACTGAGAATGTACTAAGTAAATATGTAATATATGTATCAGTATTATAGCCAAATTTATTTTTCTAATTACTGATTATTAAATACCAAAACAGCTTCCAATTTCTTGTAGTTATCTTAGCAGCATTTAGAACAAAAACGAAAATAAAACGTATTAGTTTTTTTAGTAAGGATATTATTTCATTGTTGTAATCCTACAAATGTTCATGATACTATGCTGTTTCTTTTGACAGTGAGATATAATATGTAGAAAGTACCTGGAAAATATATGCAGATGTGGTCTGGTGAAGAAAGTGTGCGTATTAAAATTTAAAATAAGTGATTGCAGCAGCATAATGAGGTATATTTTGTAGTGAGGGAGTGAGCTCCACGTGGGATCCGAAGCACGGACCCCACGGGGGTGCCCGGCATGCGCCACATGCCAGGGCAGAGGTGGAGGCTAGTGTTCGGAAATCTGAAAATTCCAGCGCCGGCCGGGGATTGAACCCCGGCCCAGCTGGGGCGAATAGCCCCAGCCGAGGCGCTGGAACGTTCCAGACCCCCTTACCACTAGACCACCGGGGACCCCGGCCGTTTCCTGCTCTGAACTCGGTTTGGTAGTCCTGTCACACTTCCTGTTGTCGGCTGTGTTTACATCGGACGCTGAGTGGCATAGTGTAGCCGGCAACATTAGAACGCTGTGAGGGGGAAGTGTTTACCTCCGACTAGTAGCTGTCCCCCCTACCCAGGTGAAGTAGCTTTACAGTTACCAAAGACATTTGAAATCAGCCTTTGCGACTGTATGCAGTCGACGGTTGTTAATCGTTTGTTTCAACCTGTTCCCAAATGCCTCGAGAAAACCGAAGCAACTTCTTCACTAATCGAGTCGACTGTCATAACAGAGCGACCCGCAGACATTCTGTAATTACAAGTCAACGCCTAGCTTACACCAGATAATTCTGTCTGTTTCATCAGTTGTTTTAACAGTGCACGAAATACCACAGCATATTATTAATCCGTTGCAAATAAATTTCTGTGTGTGCAGTTCAGGTCTGCGCCGTAGATTTTTCGTGAGAACGTCGGGATAAAATCGTAACATGTGTTTCATATTAATATGAAATTTAGTTATCAATATCTTTATCACAGTGTTCACACTCACAATTTTGGACTTTTCAGTGGCTGGGGTACGATATAGCCTTTGAGTACGTTATCGCGTTGCGCAATTTCTTCCTTTTTTTCCGACTCTGAGGGAGCTGTCGCCTTCTCTCAGCGCTGCCCTTTTTAGGCTTTTCTCGCGTTTTCTGTAATTTAGAGCATATTTACAAGTCCTGAGACGAACTCTTCCTGTGTGTCGTAGGTTTAAACTCAATATAGATTTTCGTTTATATTCCGGCAAATACTTTTATTTTCTATTACTCCTAGCGGCGCTCCCTAAGCTGTTCATCGCAATGACACACGAATGAGAATCCTAGCTTACAACTTTACACTAAGATGATTCCTAACAATGACCCGCATATGCCAACACAGGCAATAAGCGACAACCACGTGACTTAACCTTTGTTTGCGCACTGTCGGTCTCGTAATTAATAGTGATTCAAATCTGACGCCATTTTGTCATATAAGAAACTCCGACCAAGGAGAAACTAGACGTTTTCACGTCAGAATACCTTCCAGGAAGTTTTCGACTTTCGTAAAACAGAAACGAGTTTCGACGCTGTGGAATGCTTCGAGAAGTAGTAGGTGACGAATTGTTTCGGGATTTTACTATCCATGCTGCAAACGATCATCGAGCAGAAAGATAATGTTGCTGATAATTGTTAAAAGGCGGGAGCAAGCAGACCGGCGAGGCGAGTTCCCGCCTCTTGCTGAAAGCTTATGGAATTGGCTTACTCAATGCAGGGTAGCAAGGGTATTTGTCTGAGGTTATAGCTTAACGGAACGCTAAATCATTAACGGTTAGTCTGGGAACCGAAGTCTCAGATACAAATAAGAAGTGACACGCTAAATCCAAAGACATAAGGTGGTTTATAAGAAATTTAGTTCACAAAATGCATCCATTCGTAACAGTTTGTTCAATATTGAAAAATGAATGAAGCTGAATTTATGTATTTTTGAAGATTTGTGCGTGCCTTCCGTTTCAAATACAAAAGGAAATAACATGTAAGAAAACTGGGGACACAATTGAAAAAAAGTCGCAATTTTATTTCGATTTTTCCTGATTCCATCTGGAATAAAGGCGAGTTAAATAGAATAATTAATTCTAACTTTTTCTTACATCCTTCGAATTGTGCGGACTCGATTGTAACTGGCCCTTGGGCTTCGAATTTTTTAGAGTCTGCAAAGTAAAAATAAATCTCCTCGTGCTACTATCCACTTTTCAGCGGATGCTGATTTGGTTGTCCTTCTTAGTATATCAATATGATTCTAGAGTCCTAATCCACGTACGCAACGCTGTTACGGTATAAACGTACGTTTATTTTTACCAAATTTGCGTAAGAATGCGCTTTTGCTATGCATACCCACTCCTTAAATCCGCCATCAGGCAAAAGAAAGTGAATACATTTCCTTTGTTTTTCACCCTTCATCGATGACAAGTGATAATGACTTGGCAGCAGAGACCTGTTTAGCTTGAGTGAGTGCTTAAACGAAAGGCATGGACGAATAAAAATACAAAACAGATATATACGTAACGTCACGTAACCATGAAGAAAAGCAGACTTGGTTTATTTTACCATATAAGTTAATTCTTTTAGAATCTCATAAGTGGAATTAACAATTTCGGTCGCTTTCTACATCTAGGAACGTTCTTTATAATAGATAAGTCTCTGATATTCACTTACAGCATTGTTGTGTCTTTTCCCCTTGCATTTGTGAATTGTCTTCTCAGACTGCAGATTTCTGAGCAGCACTGTTGCCATTAGCCTAAATTTATGTTGGTCTACAGCGCTGAGGTTGATCCCTCACCTGTGGTCGAGTGAGAGATCATTCCAAAGTGTGGCAGGCAGCGAACGACTTTGCGAGGGGCTGATCGTAGGGCCTCCAGAGGAAGCTTCTTGGAACGCAAATTCTGGGCGTTCACAGAAGGTGAATTTGCTGGTAGTTCGGAACTCCAATAATAGGCGAGTAATTGGGCCCCCTTAATAACATGGCTGCCAAGGAGGGGAAGGACGGCAGTGTGCACAAGGTGAGGGAGTCATTCCTGATTTGTAAAGAGTGTTCCGGATGCCATGAAGAGTACAGGGCGCAGCCAATAGCAGGTGGTGGCCCCAGTCGGTTCCAATGGCGTGTGTCGCTTTGGATTGGAGGAGATTCTCTCTGGTTTTGTTTAGCGGATATGGTTAAGCGAGTTTAAGGCGGAGCTCACAATCTGCACCATCATCGACAGAACTGACTGTGATCCTTCGGTGCAGAGCCGAGTGAAAGGTATGAACCATAGGCTCGGGTGGTTATCTTACTGTGTAGGCCTCAGAGTCCTTGACTTGTGCCATAGGGTAGTGGGTTTCTGGATTCCGCTTAATAGGTCAGGAGTCCACTATACACAGGAAGCGGCTACACGGGTAGCGGGGGCGGATTTGTAGGTTAGAGGGTCTCAGGAAAACATAGAAATGGCGTCTGTCTAAAAGGGGGCAGGTAACACACAGTAAGGTGGTTGTAGAAACGATCGGTGTTGTAAATTATCGTAACTGTGTTGGGAAAGAACCAGAGCTCCAGGCCCTAATAGAAAGCACTGAAGCTCTCAAACAGTTATAGGTACGGAAAGCTGGCTAAAGCCGGAAATAAGTTAAGCCGAAATTTTTTCAAACGACCTAACAACGTTCAGAAGGGATAGATTAAACATAGTTGGTGCTGGAGTATTTATTGCTGTCAGAAGTAGTTTACCTTGTAGTGAAACTGAAGTAGATAGTTCCTGCGAAATAGTTTGGGTAGAGGCTGTACTTGTCAATCGGACTAAACTGGATCGTTTTACCGACCCCCGAGTGAGAGGATATAGTTGCTGAACAGTTCAAAGAAAACGTGAGTCTCATTTCAAAAGGTACCCCACTCACACAATTATAGTCGGTGGTGATTTCAATGTATCCTCGATATGCTGGAAAATTTACACGTTTAAAGCCGGCGGCAGGCTTAAAACGTCACCTGAAATAGTACTGAATGCTTTCTAAAAAAAGTATTTTGAACTATTAGTTCGTGAGCCCACTCGAAGCATAAATGGTTACGAAAGCGTACTTGACGAATACAGGGATTGGCGACCACAAGGCAGTTGCCTGTACACTGAATACTGTAACACCTATAACCATCAAAAAGAAACTTAAAGTACATCTGTTTAAAAAAAGCTGACAATGCTCTTAACGATTTTTAAGGAAACAGCCTCCACTCCTTCCGATCTGATCATGTAAGCGTAGAAAAGATGTGGAATGATTTCAGAGAAATAGTATCGATTGCAATTGAGAGATATATATACCACATAGATTAATAAGTGATGGTACTGATCCCCCATGGACAAAACGGGTGAAATCGCTGTTGCAGAAGTAACGAAAAAGCATGCCAAATCTAAAAGAATCCAAAATCCGGAAGACTGGCAATGTTTTGCAGAAGTTCTAAATATAGCGGTTACTACAGTGCGAGATGCTCTTGATAATTTCCGCAACAAAACTCTGTTTCGAAATCTGGCGGAAAACCCAGAGATTCTGTTCATGCATAGAGTACACCAGTGTCAAGACGCAATCCGTACCTTCACTGCGCGAAAGTAACGGTGGAGTTACTGATGACAGTGCCACTAAAGTAGAGTTAAGAAACGTGGTTTTCCGAAACTCCTTCAGCAAAGAATACGAAGTAAGCCTTCCCGAAGCCCAGTCAACAGAAAGTGCCAAAATGAGAAGCATATGTCCTCGGTGTAGCAAAGCAGCTTAAATCACTTATTAAAGGCAAGGTTTCCGTTCCAGATTGTATACCAGTCAAGTTCCTCTGAGTGTGCTGATACAATAGCTCCATGTTTAGTAATTATATACAACCGCTCACAGAAAGATCCGTACCTAAAGACTGGAAAATTGCTCAGGCCACACCAATTTGTTAAAGTACTGCCTTTTGTGATGTTTAACAATACTGTTGGCAAGCGTACTTGTTATACAAATGGGCACGGCATAGGCTTACGGTCGTAAAATATATTTCAGCGTTAAACTGGAAATAGTTGTAGGAGAGTATCAGAAGTAATAACCTAATGAGATCTTTAATTTCTTGTACATTAGGTTTATGTGTTGGAGAAGATTCTCATCAGTAATTTTAATAGTCTCAAAAATGTGAATGTTAGCAAGTAAATTAACTACGTTAAAGGATACGAAATTACCATCATTAGGAATTGGAAATGTTTTTAATTTTAGCTGTTAGTTAAAGGGAATTTTTGACAGTGTAGTTTTCTTCAAAGACATAATACTCTTTAAATGGTGTATGAGATTTTTTGCCGATTTCATAGAAGCGCCGTCTGTATAGTTAACACTGTGGACAGGAAGCGAAGGCGGTGTGCAGTCGGAGGCGATGCTGGGTTCGTAGCGGTGGGCACCAATTGTCGGCTACGACGGGACTGCCCGGGAGGCACACTCACGTGGCCGCACGTGTCACGGTGGATGCAGCAGAAGGTCCATAGTATCAGTGACCCTGTCGCGGATGCGTGCACCACCTGTTCTAGTGTCTCGTGTACACGAAGGACCTCTGCGGACCGAGCTGCAACTTTCTTAGCTCGCTGGACTGTGCAGTTACTGATATACAGGGGCTATGCTCTATGCAGCCTGCCTGGCAGAGGTGTGTTGCAGGGTGGCATTAGAGCCTGACGGCTTCCGCGACTGGACAAATGAACTGGCGATAAAAAAAAATCATAGCAACAAACGAACAAAAAATCATGTACAGTAATGAAATTTCGGGAATACGTCTGTCTATGTAGGATATTTAAGTAATTAACATTGCAGCATCACAGGGCAACGTAAGCGCGAAATAAGCCGTTGCAAAAGTGACATGCTGGTAAGTTAATAACAGATGTAACGATCAGAATGTTGAATGCAAGCATTGAAACGGGCACGCATTGTGTTGTAATGGTGTGCGATGTCAGTTTTGTGTCGCAAATGCCGGTGGTTTGGGGGTCAGTGAAATGCATGCTACTGGGCCCCTTGGCTCGGGGCTGTCCCTGAAGTAATCGATTTTTAATTCGTTATGTCGCCGACTGCTGTTCGAATTGCTACTGCAGAAGAAATGTGATGTGCCAGAGACGTACGCCAGACACGACTGCCTTCCCTCTTGGTAGCGCCACGTGACCGGTCGGAGCTCGAGCTTTTTGCGACCGTACATTCTCGCGGTCACCGCTGCCAGTATACAGTGCTAAATTTCTGCCAAGTCTCCTGCGAAATCGCTGGAGGAACATCCAGCTTCTCGTGTCCCTATTACACGACCTCGTTCAAACTCATTAAGATGATCGTAATGGCGCCTCTGTCTCCTCAAAGGCATTCTTGGCTAAGATCAAACCACCACGTCCAATCTAGAAGGTAACTAACGCTCACAACCGCCACGGCGTGTATTTACAGTAGACCTGATCTGCACCCTCACAGTGCCCCTACTAACACCATTCTTATGCGAATGGCGCGAAATTTAAATTGACACCATTTTTCAATTGTAGAAACACGCCTACCAACTTTCGTTTATCTCTCACAACTGCTTGTGGTGTTGCGATTTTTTCCGTAGCTGTATGTTCAAGAATTCTGCAGCAAATGGATGTCAACGATATTGGACTGTAATTTTGCAGGTCCGTCCTATTACTGTTCTTATACACTACTGGCCATTAAAATTGCTACAGATGATTAACGGGTATTCATTGGACAAATATATTATACTAGAACTGACATGTGATTACATTTTCACGCAATTTGGGTCCATAGATCCAGAGAAATCAGTACCCAGAACAACCACCCCTGGCCGTAATAACGGCCTTGATACGCCTGGGCATTGAGTCAAACAGAGCTTGGATGGCGTGTACAGGTACAGCTGCCCATGCAGCTTCAACACGATACCACAGTTCATCAACAGTAGTGACTGGAGTATTGTGACGAGCCCGTTGCTCGGCTACCATTGACCAGGCCTTTTCAGTTGGTGAGAGATCTGGAGAATGTGCTGGCCAGGGCATCAGTCGAAAATTTTCTGTATCCAGAAAGGCCAGTACAGGACCTGTAACATGTGGTAACTATTTGCCTGAAATTCTTTACATTGTATGCTATAGCATACAACTGTAGCTATTGTTATTTTCCTGGTTACCTTACTCGCTCACCTACTCGGTTTAAACTGCCGAGAGAAATATCGCAATCACTATTATTGTAGTAATTCCTAACTTGTTGGCATTCTTCGTTAATTTTATAGCGAACTGCTTTTCGTCCCCTGACACATCGTATCTATTCTCGACGGCACCCCTTCACAACGAATACTCTCCGCTCCTCTCTACTCCGTACTGTAACTGGGTTTTCTCTGTTTGTGATGGTCATCTGTCAGGATGAGCACTACTGCAAAGGGCATTTGATTCTAAAGCATTATGTCAGGGTGAAAAACACTAAATAAATTACTTTTTCTCTCTTAACAACATTTTTGCAGGGTGGGTTCATCCTTGCCTCAGGTATGAGGTAGAATGAAACAGCAGTTTTACATAAGATAACTTTTATTGAAAGTTTTGTACAAGGGTTTCTGGCTGGGATACTGGCAACTGTGTCGTTTGCGAAGCCTTCTGCTTGCGTGAGCGGCGGCGTCTGATTACGCACGGCGGTGTGTATCTCGTGTCGCCGTTTCGCCCAGTTGACTGGAGACGCGCATCGCGAGGTGGTCCGTTTAATTATTGAGGAAGAAGTCGTGAATCGGACGGTGACGACTCGGATGTGCGCTGTCTCCTTCCCGTCCTCACGAGTCACTCGGGTACATAAAAATCTGGCCTCAAATACCTTCTGTCTTCTGGCGCCGAGGCTGCTGCTTGCTATTCCATTACAGCGGCGGACTCGGTGCTTCTGTGTACGATGTAGTATCTTCCTGCATGACGGTCTTGAGCACCGACTGTACCGGAACTGAACTGAAAGCTACTCCTGTCGGGCCCACTGCGTCTCGCGTACTTATTCACTTCACTTCACTGGAGGTGAACAACATCGCTGTCGTTGCCTCTTTTGTCACGTCGAAAAGCTTCGCGAAGAATCTTCTTAACGTCGGTCATTGGCTCTCGGAATGTAGGCGAGAGCCTTTGATCACGTGTGACAATTGAGGAACACGTGAGCCGGACGGGCGATGCCCTGACGGCTGAATCGACAGCTTCTGCTTACGTGGGGGAGGACGATAGCTTCTCCTGAATGTGCTGACTTCGCGGTCATTGCCTCCTCTGCTCTGCCCGTTGTTTGCCAGAGTGTAACTCTTCTAAGCTAAACGAAGTTTCTCATTAATTTTAAATTTCTACTTCACTTCACTAATTTATTTCCCTATCTTAAGTACCACTCAACAGTATTTACGCCGATCTCCGTGCACTGTTTTAGGAAAGTGTAATGCCGTCACTACACGGACGGTGTTGTGAACGTCAGTCTTGAGCGTGCCAAGTTGAAAGTGCTGCCGAACGCTCTGACTTGTGCATACAGCATGTGCGTGTCAACGTGGTACACGCGACCGCAGCGGCAGCATCTGGGTCACACATCACCCGGTTGTCCGCCCCGGTAGCTGAGTGGTCAGCGTGACAGACGGGTTCGATTCCTGGCTGGGTTGGAGATTTTCTCTGCTCAGGGACTGGGTGTCGTGTTGTCCTAATCGTCATCATTTCATCTCCAAGGACGCGCAAGTGGCGTCAAGTCGAAAGACCTGCACCAGGCGAGCGGTCGGGAGGCCCTCGTCACACGTTTCTCTCTATCACCCACTTTACAAAATGCATGGGCGTAAAATTCTTAAGCTAGCGCTATTAAAACGCGCCTTTCCTCTCTTGTCCACGTGAGAGTCACGTTGTTCTGCGTGTAGTGTCCACGGACATGTTATAAGGCAGAAAGAGAAGCTCCGTAACAAATAGCGCGATTCAAAGTCTTACTTTATATTTGTTCCTATTCAGCAGCAGAATCTTCACAACATGTGAAATAAAAAAGAATTGTTTTACACTTTCTTGTTATATCTTACTGCATGTAGTGCAATCTGTCTTGTAGATTAAACCATTCGAACAAACTCCATCCTCAGATGGAACGTACATATGTAACATCGAATATTAGAGAATATACTTTCTTTTCGGTGCAATAAAAGTATCAGATCCTAACAGAAAAAGCGAAGACTAGTAATAAAAATATTCGGATCCACTGAGGCGCAAACAAGAATCACATTACCAGCTACCTCATCATTTCGCTCTACCGACTGTGACTGTCGAATGGTCATACATTGAATCTGACCTATTGAAAGTTTTAATGGTAGATACGTTATTAACTGACACTGAAATATGACAGATTGTATCAACGACAATGCGTTTCTTATGGATCCTCACTGTGCCCGTTTACAGTCTGTCCCCACTCTGGCTACCCAGCCACGTCACCGGGCGCCTCCACAGGCTGTCTCACGACGCAGTACCGCCCTGCCGCGGCGCGCGCTTTAAGTCGGCGGCGACGCCGTCTGCATACACGGCCCGGCAGCGTTAATTTTTAGACGAGTGTTTTAGTACCGTAAAGAATACAAAAGACGATAGCTTCTTCCGAAACATAACGCTATAGAGTAAATAATATTAACATATGAACGTAAGTCGGGATTTTACTACAAACATGGAACCGAATGCCTGTTCATGTGAATGTACGTTCCTCTACTTCTACCCCATAAAGCGCAATGAAACTGTAGAATTTAAGAATTATTCTCACTTTGTGTTTCTACTAAAGGATAGAAGTTTTCTTTGAAGGATTGCGTTGAAACTTAACAGGTCTTGCAACACGATGAGTGTTTAAAAAGTAACAAGAAATTTACAATTTCTTGTGTTGTACTAGTCCGATTTGCACTACATTTTTTGTCACTGCCTTCGTAAACGTACGTGAAAAGTATGTGGACAATGTTATATCCATTGGCTATTTGCTCTATTGTCAGCTGTCAAAAAGGATACATGTGTTTTGGTAGCATCAACGATTATTTGTTTTGTGTAAAAACAGATTAGAGAATCTTTCTTACATAAAGAGTATGGAATTTTAGAAAAGTTAAATATTCCTTTTGGCGAGCCTGTTACGAGTAAAACTGGAGTTTTTTGTTTCACGACAATTTGTAGTTTCCGTAATGTCGGCACTATTTTTAGATTGATGTAAAAGCCCTCCATCGTTTGTGGAAGGATCGATTTTATGAAATTGTCTACGACGACGGGTTTCCTCCCAAAATTACTAGTTTTCCTTCGTGGCGATCCCTGTAAACCACGCGGTTTATTTTTGCTTTCCTTCCTTAGGCGTGACAGACGTTTGCATAAATTGGAGCCCTTTGCTTGGAACGGGTAACAGTTCTTTTCGTGTCACCTCCTTAACACACGCTCGTTACATCTACATCTACATCCATTCTCTGCAAGCTACCTGACGGTGTGTGGCGGAGGGTACCTTGAGTATCTCTATCAGTTGTCCCTTCTATTCCAGTCTCGTATTGTTCGTGGAAAGAAGGATTGTCGGTATGCCTCTGTGTGACCTCTAATCTCTCTGATTTTATCCTCATGTCTCTTCGCGAGACCTACGTAGGAGGGAGCAATATACTGCTTGACTCCTCGGTGAAGGTATGTTCTAGAAACTTCAACAGAAGCCCATACAGAGCTACTGAGCGTCTCCGTGCAGAGTCTTCGAGTTTATCTGTCATCTCTGTAACGCTTTCGCGATTACTAAATCGTCCTGTAACGAAGCGCGCGGCTCTCCGTTGGATCTTCTCTATCTCTTCTATCAACCCTATCTGGTGCGGATCCCACACTGCTGAGCAGTATTGAAGCAGTGGGCGAACAAGGGTACTGTAACCTACTTCCTTTGTTGTCGGATTGCATTTCCTTAGGATTCTTCCAATGAATTTCAGTCTGGCATCTGCTTTACCGACGATCAACTTCATATGATCATTCCATTTTAAATCACTCCTAATGCGTTCTCCCAGTTGCTGACCTGCTATATTGTAGCTAAATGATAAGGGATTTATCTTTCTATGTATTCGCAGCACATTACACTTGTCCACATTGAGATTCAATTGCCATTCCCTGCAACATGCGTCAATTCGTTGCAGATCCTTCTTCATTTCGGTACAATTTTCCATTGTTACAACCTCTGGATATACTACAGCGTCATCCGCAAAAAGCCTCAGTGATCTTCCGATGATATCCTCAAGGTCATTTATGTATATTGTGAATAGCAACGGTCCTATGACACTCCCCTGCGGCACACCTGAAATCACTCTTACTTCGGAAGACTTCTCTCCATTGAGAACGACATGCTGCGTTCTGTCATGTAGGAACTCTTCAATCCAATCACACAATTGGTCTGATAGTCCGTATGCTCTTACTTTGTTCATTAAACGATTGTGGGGAACTGTATCAAAAGCCTTGCGGAAGTCAAGAAACACGGCATCTACCTGTGAACCCGTGTCTATGCCCTTCTGAGTCTCATGGACGAATAGCGAGAGCTGGGTATCACACGACCGTCTTTTCCGAAACCCGTGCTGATTCCTACAGAGTAGATTTCTAGTCTCCAGAAAAGTCATTATACTCGAACATAATACGTGTTCCAAAATTCTACAACTGATTGACGTTAGAGATATAGGTCTATAGTTCTGCACATTTGTTTGAAGTCCCTTCTTGAAAACGTGGATGACCTGTGCCCTTTTCCAATCTTTCGGAACGCTACACCGCTGCAAGAAGGGGGGCAAGTTCCTTCGCGTACTCTGTGTAAAATCGAACTGGTATCCCATAAGGTCCAGCGGCCTTTCCTCTTTTGAGCGATTTTAATTGTTTCTCTATCCCTCTGCCATCTCTTTCGACATCTACTATTTTGTCATATGTGCGACAGTGTAGAGAAGGAACTACAGTGCAGTCTTCCTCTGTGAATTAGCCATTTAGTAGTTCGGCCTTCAGTCTGTTTCAGTACCATTTTGGTCACAGAGTGTCTGAACATTTCGTTTTGCTCCACCTACTGCTTTGACATAAGACCAAAATTTCTTAGGGTTTTCTGCCAATCAGTACATAGAGCTTTACTTTCGAATTCATTGAATGCCTCTCGCATAGCCCTCCTCACATTACATTTCGCTTCGCGTAATTTTTGTTTGTCTGCAAGGCTTTGGCTATGTTCATGTTTGCTGTGAAGTTCCCTTTGCTTCCGCAGCAGTTTTCAAACTCGGTTGTTGTACCACGGTGGCTCTTTTCCATTTCTTACGATCTTGCTTGGCACGTACTCATCTAACGCATATTGTACGATGGTTTTGAACTTTGTCCACTGATCCTCAACACTATCTGTACTTGAGACAAAACTTTTGTGTTGAGCCGTCAGGTACTCTGTAATCTGCTTTTTGTCACTTTTGCTAAACAGAAAAATCTTCCTACCTTCTTTAATATTTCTACTTATGGCTGAAATCAGTGATGCAGTAACCGCTTTATGATCGCTGATTCCGTGTTCTGCGTTAACTGTTTCGGGTCTGTTTGTCGCCAGAATGTCCAATATGTTATCGCCACGAGTCGGTTCTCTGTTTAACTGCTCAAGGTAGTTTTTCAGATAAAGCACTTTAAAAAAATTTCACTGGATTCTTTGTCCCTGCCACCCGTTATAAACGTTTGAGTCTCCCAGTCTAACGGGTGATCAAAAAGTCAGTATAAATTGGAAAAAGTGATAAACCATGGAATAATGTAGATAGAGAGTTAAAAATTGAGACACATGCTTGGAATGACATGGGGATTTATTAGAAAAAACAAATTCACAAAATGTCTGACAGATCTCTTATGCGCGTCGTTTGGTGATGATCGTGTGCTGAGCCGCCACTTTCGTCACACTTGGCCTCCTAGGTCCCCAGACCTCAGTCCGTGCTATTGTTGGCTTTGGGGTTACCTGAAGTCGCAAGTGTATCGTGATCGAGCGACATCTCTAGGGATGCTGAAAGACAACATCCAACGCCAATGCCTCACCACATACTCCGGACATGCTTTACAGTGCTTTTCACAACATTATTCCTCGATTACAATTACTGTTGAGGAATGATGGTGGACATATTGAGCATTTCCTGTAAAGAACATCATTTTTGCTTTGTCATGCTATTCTGATCTGATGAAGCGCCACCTGTCGGACATTTTTTGAGCTTTTGTATTTTTTTTTTTTTTTTCTAATCAAATCCCATGTCATTCCAAGCATGTGTGTCAATTTGTACCTCCCTATCTACATTATTCCGTGATTTATTCAGTTTTCAAATTTATACTGACTTCTTGGTCACCTGGTGTATCTGGCAAATTAAAATCTCCACCCAGAACTAGAACATGATGGGGAAATGTACTCCGCAAATAGCTCCTCTTCGTCTTCTGCAATTTTCTTGCAATGCAACGCTGTTATCCAGCACTTCCAGATACCGAAGTATGTCAGTGACTGATGCTGGCAACAAGGATCTCACGAACAGAAACGACGTATTGTACACCACTGCACGCCGATCTACGCCGCTAGACAGGTAACAGGCAACTGATTTTGGGTGCCCCTGGTGAGACAAGCCTCTACATCCTTACATTTGTCCTCTATCCATCCCTGCTTAGCCATTTTGCACTTCCTGTCGATTTCATTTTTGAGACGTTTGTATTCCTTTTTGCCTGCTTCACTTACTGTATTTTCATATTTTCTCCTTTCATCAGTTAGATTCAATATCTCTTCTGTTACCCAAGGATTTCTAGCAGCCCTCATCTTTTTACCTACTTGATCCTCTGCTGCCTTCACTATTTCATCTCTGAAAGCTACCCATTCTTCTTCTACTGTATTTCTTTCCCCCATTACTATCAATTGTTCCTTTATGCTCTCACTGAAACTCTGTACAACCTCTTGTTCTTTCTCTTTATCGAGGTCCCATCTCCTTAAATTCCCACCTGTTTGCAGTTTTAATCTACAGGACATAACCAATAGATTGTGGTCAGAGTCCACATTTGCCCCTGGAAATGTCTTACAATTTAAAACCTGGTTCCTTAATCTCTGCCTTATCATTATATAATCTATCTGATACCTTTTAGTATCTCCAGGGTTCTTCCATGTATACAACCTCCTTTCATGATTCTGAAACCAAGTGTTAGCTACGATTAAGTTGTGCTGTGTGCAAAATTCTACCAGGCAGCTTCCTCTTTCATTTCTTAACCCCAATCCATATTCACCTACTACGTTTCCTTCTCTTCCTTTTCCCACTATCGTGTTCCAGTCACGGGCGTAGCGTGCCATCATCATCAGATTACTCCTGTTGACTGACGTCCAGTGCCGGCGGGCGGGTGTGGTATATATACCTGTCGCCTCTCCCCTCCGTATGGACTCCGCGTATGGACCGAGGGATGTGCAGGCCGCGGTGGTCTTTCAAATTTCAACGCTTTTTTCATCAAAAGTGCAACAATGCTATTTGCTATTAAAGGTTTGAAAGCTACTGGAGTATGGCCCACGGACCAGTCCGTATTCACCGATGCAGATTTCCTCCCGGAAGACAAAACTGACATCGGACTTGAGAGGCCGTCAGATAAAGAGGTTATTGTATCTGGAGCTGAACAGGTAAAAAGACGACGCCAACAGGTTGGGTGATCAAGCTGGCAGGTTTCAGCGAATTGTAACTATGAACTGCCGCCCAAGAATGACGAAGTTATTGAGGCTAATTGTTCTAGTCCTGCAACTGCTAGATCGTACATTTATGGGTGCACTTAAGACTCACTACAGCGAGAATATTTGGCAGTGGATGCTCCATGAAAGCAAACTTGTTGGATCCTATGATATAGTGTGTTTCTTTGGCAAGGGAAGGAAATACAGTAGAAGGATGAAGTAGTGAAGGCAGCAGAGGATCAAATAGGTAAAAAGACGAGGGCTATTAGAAATCCTTGGATAACAGAAGAGATATTGAATTTAATTGATGAAGGGAGAAAATATAAAAATGCAATAAATGAAGCAGCCAACAAGGTACACAGACGTCTCAAAAATGAGATCGACAGGAAGCGCAAAATGGCTAAGCAGACATGGATGGCTAGAGGACAAATGTAAGGATGTAGAAGCTTATCTCACTAGGGGGTCTTTGGCAAAGTTCTTTTCCTCTCTTTTCTTTAATAATGACTTCTAACTCTTTTTTGTACAGCAAATCAGTTGAAACAATGGTCTTTCCCCTCATCCATTCTCGGGAATACGAACATCAGGGCAACATAAGAACCTCCTGCACTCAGCAAACAGACGACCATTACTAGAGACCCACACTCAGCAGCAGTCAGAGAACAAATTTGGCGTTTACCTCTGCTTGCAGTATCAGTCTGAACTACACTAAGGCCTGTTTCCTCAACGTTCCATACACGATCTTCTGGATATTTATGTTTCCAGAATTCAGCTTATAGCAAGTCGTAGAATGAGTTAACTCTCTCATGCGAAAAGCGTTTTGCTCGAGCATATGATGTTCCAGTTGGCTTTCTAATCGAAAGCTTATCTTGATGACGTCGAAGAAAATGGCCAAGACAAGCCCTTCCATTCACAACTGCAAGTTGGTAGGCCATTTTTCTAACATCCATACTAGTAAAAGCATAGAATTTGGCCTCCATATAGTGTATGTAAACCACTAGTTCTCTTTCTAGGGCAGCTGGTTTTCTTCCAAACTTTTTAGTTTCAACATCTGTCAGGTATTAGCCTCATACACATACTGGCACAGAGTTGTTTTTGGGACAGTGCAATGTTTGCTTTTTTAACTCCCATGATTTTTACTACAACAGCAGACACTGCCTCTCGCATTTTGTTTTTATCCCACACCTGCCTTTTACGGGTTCATTTAGGTGCCAGATTAGTCCTAGGCATCTGAAAACAGAAATAAAAACATTTTACGGTCTGCTTATAATATGGACCCTGAGGTCCACATTACACTTACACCTTGTAAACTAGTGTAGACAGCTTAAAATGCAATAATACCATACTTTTAATCTATTTGAAACTGTTGCCAATACTTAGATGCAACCTACTAAGTATTAACCAATAATGGTATGTTAATACACTACTAGAGTTCAGCTAAATATTATTAAGATATTAAGGGGGGGGGGGTGCATATTACCACCACTTACTCTACATGGTAATGCAAAGCAGGTGAAACATTTGGATAAAGGTGTACTTGCATTCACGTTGCTTGTAACAGCAAATCTGTTTGACAGGCTCATTGTCATTGTAAAAGCAAAACTAACAAGTAAAATGAAAACATCCACCATAAGCACGAATCCAGTATTTTGATGAATAAGGACTCAACTAGAAAGGTAGGCTGAGGTTGGAAAGTACCAGCCACAAAATCACTTGAAGTTTACCTTGTGGAAGAAAATATTATCCACTGTAACTCCAAATTAGTGTGCACTGACTGTAAAGTAAGAATTAATAGATATTACTATGCATGTATTGGTTATAGCATTAAGTTAAATACGTGTAAGCATATACATAATGTTTATGAAGTAGAGAGTATAGAAGAAAAACCGTTTGAAATTTCTGAATTACCAGATGTACTACTTATGAATGTTGGAGAGGAAAATTCTGAAGCCAGTTTGTTCCTGTGACACAGAGGTACTGGCAGAAATTGTTTCTGGTATTTCAGTTACTGAAGTTTAGCTGGCCAACAAAATGGTAACTTCACTGAAGGCTAGTGTAGGTGCTGTTCATGCCAGTAGTGGCGTCTCTTTCAATAGCCCACAAAGGAGTCACAAGAGAAAACTTGCAGTACAGAGGAGACTGTTTTGAGCAAAGAAAACAAATTCCTCAAGCTGCATACTCATGGCAGTTCCTGATACAGAAGAAACTGTGAACACTTCTGGATGAAGGTTTACACCACATTAGCTAGTGTGTTGATCTCACATTCAGGAACATGATGGCTTTATTCCGTGTCCTGCCATCCAGTTTTAGGTTTTCCATTATTTCCCTAGATCAATCAAGGCAAATTCTGGGATGGTTCCTTTTGAAAGGCCAAGGCCAATTTTCTCCCCCATCCTTGAAACAGTCAGAGCTTATGCTCTGTATCTGTCTCGCGTGTGTTGACAGAATGTCAGATGTCGATATTCCTTCCTTCTTCACTGGCCTCTGGTGCGGCAGTTCTGCTGACACATGGGACCACCAGAAACTGCTGCGGCTTGTGCCAGCAGCCTAGAATGCTGGCATCACTGGGTCAGCCCCCTCCCAAGCCGTGCTGGGCAGTGATGACTGTGACTGAGGCTCAGCGCACTGCTGGTGATGGCCACACATTTGACAACTGTCCCAACGTGACAACAGAGTGAGTTGCAATCGTCAACTTGTAATATATATTTATTTTTGATCTAGCTAGATGGGTAACACTAGTGCAACTGTTAAACAGATTAAATATTTTCATATTCTAGCAAGGAATACACTAACATCTGATTGTTCACAATCAATTTTCCTGATAATGTAACTCATTTACCAAAAAAAAAAATTTGGTGAATAAATAATAATTTCAGTATCAGTACAAACACATGCAGTTGGAATTAGGAATGAGTAATTATGAATTAGCAATATAACCCAACTGAAAGCCTTTCAGGTTCCAATTTGCAGTATAATTTTACTTTTTTAAAAAAAAATCCCCTTTTTGAAAAGTTATCTGTAACCAAATAACTCATATTCCAGAATTTTCTGTTTTTAGCGGGCCATTATTTCCTAAATTTAAGCATATAATTTTGTAGTTCTAATTTACCAGGGCACAAAAGTGGCTGTTTTTATTTGGAAACAAGTAATAAACTTGTCATTAATGCTAGTAACACCCTGACACAGATGCTAAGAGAGCAGATACCAAGTCTCACTGCTTGCCTGCTGGCTGCAGATGTTGATTGATTGTCTGAATGAGGAGAGGAACGAAACAGTGACATCATTTGTCCCAAGATCCAAAGTGGCAGAGACTGTGGGAGCAGCAAACCAACAGCACAATCTATTTGATGACGAAGCAAAACAGGCAAATGGAGATGGAACACTGGGGTGGCAGGAAGATTAAAGAACTGGAGGGAGGAAGGGGGAGATCATAAGACACCCCAATGGTGCTATGTGTGACATGGTGCTGGAATCACTGCTAACCCACCCCAGTTCCCACTTCATACCATGATTGCGACACAATGGGGGATGACACAAGAAGAGGGGGTGGTGATGAAACAGCACAAAATGGAGAGGAAAACCTGACCAGCATGAAAGCAATGATGAAAGCCTTCAATTGTGGAAGACAATTCAGGTACTTAAATCCATGGAACAAACCACTTTTATGATGAAAACCAAGGACAGATGTAACTATGTAAGGTTGTATGCTACCATCTGTGATAATGGAGAATGGAAGAGTGTGTTTAGTGCAAAAGGCCAAATGGTAGGGGAGTCTCATAAAATGTGGGGGTTACAGATCATTATGGAGTAAGAGGCTTAGATTCAACCTTGTATGACCAATACGAAGTTCGCAGAGGATGGTAGATCCCCAGTGGGCCATGTGGCAAGAGTCCCCTTATCGCAATAAGTTTATTAGGCAGGGGGTTGGCCTCCAAGAGTCAGCTCAAGGCTGAGCAAAAAGGAATTGGACATGAGGCTGCAAACCCAGCACCAGAGAGGTCACACAAAAGGGGCACACCCTCCAGCCACAGGATCAGCAGTTCATTACCTGGGATACCCACATGAGTGGGAACCCAAAGAAAGTCAACTGAACAACCAGCATGGTCAAGATTGGTAAGGTGGTCTTAGATGTCATAGACCAAGAAGAGGAAGGGAAAACCACTGCCTGATAGCCTCAAGGGCAGTTATCGAGTCTGCACATAACGTGGGTGGGAGAGGACTGTTAAACATACTAAAGAACCTGGTAAATGGCCATTAGCTATGCAGTACACATGCTACATGGGGCAGGTAAGAGATGGTGTTACTTGCCAGCAGAAGGCACATTCCTTCTAATTAGCAGATTTAGAGCCTAGAGCCATTCCATTAAAACACAACAGCAGCCTGAAACTCCCATAAAAGCTGGCAGAACAAACAATGAAACACAGACCCCTCTGAATCTGGGATCAAGGAACTAACCAAGGGGGAGGAGGTTTTTGGAGAGAACGGGGAACAGGACAAAGAGGGAAGATAAAAATCATGGCAAAGGACTGCAAGCTGGAGCCCAACTGTTAAACTCACCTGAAGAGCGAGCAATTTCCTGCTGCTAAAGTATAAAATATAAGGGATGTGTGGGGAAAGAGAAGATGGTGATGGCATAGGAAACAAGAAGCTTAGACTGTTGAACCAGAAGGGCAGTGAGTGGGGGACAATCCCAGCTTCAACCAGGAAACAATACGGTTAGTGCAAAAGGTACTGATGATCAGACAGATACCACAATGGTGGACCTGCTCCAAGAGGATCAGTATGGAAGGAGCAACTGAGCCCTAAATTTGGCTACCATGCCCCCCTCCCCCTCCCCCCCCCCCCCCCCCCCCCCACACACACACACACACACACACACACACACAAGTAAATGTCATAAGACGACCCAAGAAATGGAAGTGGTGGACCACAATCAGAAATTGGGTCTCGAGATAGAGCTCCAGTAGGTATCGTACACAATATGGTGACAGAAATGCACCACCCACAATTTAAGAGGAGAAAACTGAAAACTGTGTGAGAAGGTCCATGCAGAAGCATACCACATGGCACCCTGGAACTGTCACTTCACAAAAGCCACCAAGTGTTAAATAACTCAGACACAGAAGTCATCCACATGCAGAGCAGGGGTGACCAACAACAGTTTGACGGAGGTCACAAGTCCTTTAATAGTGATGAGGAAAAGGATACTTAACACTGAACCCTATGGAATGCCATCCTCCTCAGCAATGGAGTGTCCTCATCCCAGGACTTATGTCCCTTCTTCTCTTTCATAAGTAGAGGAGGACACACGCTAGATGCCAGAGAGGTAAGGGGGGAGAGAGGGTTCTGCTAGTTCTATAAAGAGAGACCAGGCAACCTTGGGGGATGCTAGAGCTGACGGTTCCATGGCCAATGTGTACCAGCAGACTCTTGGACTGAGAGGAGGCCCTAATGGCAGCAGACACCAGAGAAGAGGCACTTCTCTGGTGGATGAAAGGAGCAACAGTTGGAGGGGAGGAAGATGTAAGTTGAGGGGAGAGGGAGAGAAGAGTGAGGCATCACTGGGATAAGGTGGGGGAAAGGATGTAACAGAGTCAATAGTAGATTTTTGTAGACACAAGGCGAAGCTGATCGTAAACCCCAATATATTCTTTCCTTCTTACAAACCAGCGACAGTTATGACAATGAATACATGTGGTCAGTAGAACAAAGGCACACCTGGGCATCCTCATTCATTGCATACAGGATTAATACATGTGTACAAATCATAAACACCAAAAACATTTTAGCAGTGGCAGGACATACATCACGTGCACAGTGATAAGCCATAACCTTGACCTTGTCTTGGGGGTATCCACTTCAAAGACCAGAATAAAGTGGTCATTATCAGTGTGGTTGTCCTTAGTGCCTTTCTGAATATGATGAACAAAATGAATGCCTTGCCACTCCAGACTGGCCCATGCTTCACCAGTTTGGAAGATGAGGTCTCTATGAAAAAGACATCCTGAAGCATATTCAAAGGCTAGTGAGGAGTAATGGTTTGCCAAACTTGTCTTTGATAGTTTCTACCAAAATAATGGGTTCATGGTGGGAAGGTGTCCTTGTCAGTCTTGATGCAGACCAGGTAATGGGGAAAAGATTTGACCCCAAGCAAGCGAGTCTGACCCTCCTCCCATGAGGGGATAGTTGTAAGTTGAAAAGTCGTTCCTGACTAAAGGTCCGCCAAAGACGGCCGGTTTTTTAAGTCTGATACGTTTGATACACAAAGTGTAGACCCTAATAACACCAAAACCAATCAGGGGCTCTCCCCTTGTGCACTACTCAGCCACACCAAGGGCCAATGCCATAGGGGCTGCTGCTGGGAGTTCCAATGCTCCAGAATGACAAGCCACTACTCATAGGCATACACAGGGAGGTAGCAGCTCGTGTATCAGAACTGTCATCCCTGTTTTCAGAGGACTCCATCAAAAGAGTACATAACACCCCAAGCACACGAAATGACTACTGTGCTAGTGGTACAGCACAAAAAGGACAATGGCTTCAGGTAAAAAATGGAAGAGGTGGTAAGCCCACATGCCAAAGACTTCATGTATGGTGTTGTTCCACAGCTGGCTCACACCATGGAGACAAAATTTAGAGTAGTTCAATCCCCAAAGAGGGACCAAAAATTCCAAAAAGGGAATTGTAAAGCAAGAGGAATGATAGTGTAAGGGATAGCAACAAAAAAAAGATAGCCAGGCCAATGTAAGCAAGGGAAAGGATTGAGGACAGGGATGGATGAGCACGGGAAAGTTAATGCAGTTTTGAAAAGTAGAAAGGATCCAATTGCTAGCAGCCTCATGTGCACAAAATAATTGTTACCCCCCCTTCCACTGGGGAATGGGGATGGAGCAGATATAGAAACATGATTCTGTGATGTTAAAGATAAACAAATCTTCATATGTGAGTATTACTGGATTTGCTCCAAGTACCCACTGGCCAACATGCAAACATGTAGTACTGAGGTCAGACTGGCCATTGTGACAGCTCTATTTCTCATGCAGTGAAGTAGACAACACTACCCAGTGCTGTTGGCACTGTTGCAGTCGCATGTTGTATTGCCATGCTAGGTGACACGACAACTCACCATAGTGCACACAACTACACACTGCTTACTCTAGAGCCCTGCAAATTAATATTAAACCGACTGAGCATATACAAATTAAGAGATGACTCACAATTCAATAATGTGCATATCAGAGAATCAGTTTCATACCTAGCGTGAAATGAAATGACAGTATGGCATTTCTGGCCGGGAGATCGTATGCAGGAGAAATCGGCTGCCTACTGCAAGTCTACATCAGTTGATACTGCTTATTTTTGCATCTAAAGAAATGGTAAAATGGTGATAAGCACAACACAACACCCAACCTCTGAGAGGATAAATTCTCAAATTGGCCAGTAATTGCACCTGGAGCCCCTGCACAGCTGTTGGTCTCTCTATCCGACAGCCACAGTGATGGACAGAGCTGGCGTCCAGCACACTCATTTACTGACAGTCCTGTAAGGCATTGTGTATCGGAAGAGGAAAGCAACATTGGGCATATGAATATAGGGATGACTCACAAGGCATTTCAGTATTGTGCTTACACACAATCAGTTGCATATATGGTGTGCTGTTTGGATGCTCTTGCTGCCATGGTATGCCAAAAGCTTATCCCTCACACCCAGTGACAGGTCCTATAAGTAAACACTAAATCAGAATGCAGGCATTGTGTACTGAAACAGGAAAGTAACATTGAGCATATTTGAATTTATAGACGTCTCACAAGACATTTCAGTATAGTGCATATTACATAATTAATCTCATACCTGGTGTGCTGTGTGGAATCTCCAGCTACCTTTTTTAAGCCAAAAGCTTACCCTTCACGCCCAGTAAGTAAACAAACTTTAAAACAGACAGGAAGACAAGATGTCCAGCGAGTGAGATCACAGGTGTTTTCTTCGTCCACTAAAAGAACTTATTTGAGAGGAAATAGTGTCAAATTTAAATTTCCTTTGTTTTGTATATTTGCTGTAGTGTCCATTCTTGTCACAAAACTGAATATTTGCGTCCCCATAGAGATGATTCTTGAAAAAAAAAAAAAAAAAACTTTGTGTAATCTGAAGTCACGATAATTGTGACATAATGCGAAATTTTCCATTCCAAAACACAAAAAATTCTATTCAAATTTTCCTGATAGCGGAAAATTCGTTTAAGAAAGGCAGCTACTAGTTTCATCAGTGCCTATTGTTACTATAAAAGTATAATTAAAAGTTTTTTAAATTGTATTTAACTAACACATTTCATATTGTTCACTAGTTAGAGGTGATCTAGGTATAAATTTAAAACCTGACCAAACACTAAAGTAAATTCTCTAAAAGCAAAGTAATTACTAATTCATTCTTCTGTCATTGTATCTCTAAATCATTACAAAAACAACAACAATAGCATGTAAGACCTCCATGTCATTTTTGCATACATATAGCCAATCTCGTGTCCTGGACAAATTTAAAACTTAATTATTCTTTTGAAACTGATCATGAGTGGGAAATGTGGAAGCTGTTATAGCATTGTGAGTAAAGGGATTTGTTGCTAACCTTGTAGGAAATATTTTCACTGGGGGAGGGAGAGGTGGGGGGAGAACAGAAGAGGCTCTCTCCTGGAACTGCAGAGTATGCAGTAGGAACATTTTGGTTGGGGTACAGGAAAGGAAAATCTGTGTCCTTGTGGCACAGTTGAAGGAAGCAAGGAAGGAACTGATAAGGATCAAGAGAGATAGGGAGGAGGAGGGTGGTTGTGAACTGGCAGCTTGTAGGAGGGTAGGAAGAAAGAGAACATGATCTGATGTTTTTGGCGTTGATGATAAAACTGTGTGTCTACCACTGCCAGAGCCTCTGGTAGAACACGGAGCAAGAAATGTGCAGCACACTTCAACTGAGGCCAAGAAGCTTAGAAATATACAAAATGTTAGGAAGAAGAAAGTGCTGCTGCTAGGTATTAGGCATGGGTGAGTTGTAGGCCCCGAGTTACAGGAATGTTTAGGGGCAACATACCAGGCCACCAGTATGTTCCAGCCAAATGCAGGGCTAAGTCATGTGATAGAGGACTTAAGGTCTTTACAAAAGAAGACCATGTAGTGATAGTGGGTGGGGCAGGAAACAGTTTACACAGGGATAGGGCACATGACATAGGTGGTGACCTGGGCAAGATAGCTTCCCTGACTTGTGGCAGTACACTTTGTTGAGCTGTTCCGGTGTCACGATTGGCCAAACCTTGATGGAGATGTGAGGCGAATCAATTTGGGGTTAGGGAAGCCAACTTTGCTCACATGCCCGTCTGGACTATCGACAGATGGGGTTTCACTGGGTGTGGCCTATACCTAAACAGGACTGGCAAAGGAAGATTGGTACAGCTGATTCGTGAAAGTATAGGGGGTGGATCTCGGGCCACACATGGTCAAATACCTGTTGTCATCAGTATGAGAAGTAGGTCTTTTTTAGGATAAATCCAGACAACAGGTTCCCCTGCCTAAAGAGTGTCTCCAGCAGTTTGAATTAACAGGGCTTGATATCACCAAGATATTAATAATTTTGTGTTTGTATGGATCTCCCAGAGATAGTGTGGACACTGTTTTTCAATAAATTAACAGAATTTCTATATAAAGTCTCAAGTACAAAGCTCAGCACAATTCTGTGTGGGGACATTAAAATCAACATGAATATCATAAATGAATCCAGCAGCACCTTCATAAATGTACTTCAAAGTTTTGGCCTCTCCCTATTGGTCAATAGTGCAACAAGGGTTGCTACAATGACTTCATCAGTAATTGACCATGTTGCCACAAATATGGGCAGGGAAAAATGTGATGTAGCTGTAAAAGATCTTGGATTATCAGACCATCTCTGTCAAACAACAACAGTAATATGAGACATGAAATCATCCCATAAACTACAAGCCTACAAATGACATCCATTGGAAATGAAAATAAAAGATTTTTCAAAGGAACTAGCAAAAAAAAAAAACAAAAAAAAAACGCTGGGATGAAGTGTATAGGGAAACCAATGTGAATAAGAATCCACATTATTTAAATTGAACTTTGAAAAGGCATTTCCAAAAGTATGCATGTCTGTATCAACGTCACACAAAAGTAGATGGATAACAGCAGGTACTAAGAAGTCCTCCCAAACAATTAAATACCTCACTTCCATGGAAAAGAGTCACAATGATCCATAGGAAGGTGCTGATAGCTGCAACAAATTCGTTTAATGACACAGTAATATATAATGCAGGGAATAAAAGCAAAGCAGTCTGGGATGTTATAAAAATGGGAACGGGAACAGGGAGAGGCAAAGAAAGACAGACAGAATAACATATTCCTAAGGGAGGAGGATAAGGTAATAAATAAGCCACAACACTTATCAAAGTATGTAAATGAGCATTTTTCAAGTATTTTAGGGAAGTTACGGCAAGAATTCCCCAAAACAAATATAACCCCTGTAAAAAATGTTGCACTAAATACAATGATGTTACTTCAAATCACAGATAATGAAGCCAGTAAAACTGTTGGAAAACTAAAAAGCCAGTAGGCTTATATGAAGTATCAATGTGTGTACTAAAACAATGCATAGAGGTTGTACAAGGTCCCTTAACACACATAATAAATGAATCCTGTACACCAGGGACATTTCCACAGCAGTTAAAACAGGCAAGAGTTGTGCCTTTGTTTAAGAAAGGTAATGCAGAAAATTACAAGCTGTCACCATTCTCAAAAATAATAGAAGCAATTATGAAAAACAGATTAATGAATTACCTGAATAAATACAATCTTTTAAGTGAATCACAGTTTTGATTGTGATGTGGCAAAAATACGGAGTCAGCTGTCGTAGAATGCACAAAAGTTGTACTTGATGCTCTTGATAAAGAAGAGTCTGTCAGAGGGTTCCTTTATGATCTTTCTAAGCCCTTTGATGCAGTCGACCACAAGATTCAATTAAATCAATTAGAAGCATTAGGAGAAAGAGTGGTAGCTAAGGACTGGTTTTGATCATACCTAGCAGATAGGGTACAAAGAATAGTGATAACACATACTTCAAATAGAGCTTAACATTTAGTAAAACACTTACCCGAACAAATGTAAGCACATTACACACATCCATGCCCGAGGCAGGATTTCAACCTGCGACCGTAGCAGTCGTGCGGTTCTGGACTGAACTGCTCGGCCACCACGGCCGGCGAAAAATACATTAATATGGGGTTTCCGCAAGGTATCAAATGAGGACCAATAGTATTCCTGATGTACATCAATGACTTTCCCAGTAGTGTTACTCATGGTGAAAAAATTCTTTTCACTGATGACAGCAATATTATAGTCAGTGAGAAAACAAGAGAACTCCTCTAAGAGAAAGCAAATGAAACTCTCAAGGAAGTCTACAATTGATTGATTTTTATTGTTGTAGAGACCTCAGAGGCATTACAAAACAGAGAAACTTCTGGTACAAATTGATATTGCATAGTAATTTTAGCCAATTACAGACTTACTCATGTATAGAAGCATGTAAAAACTGATCACAAAGTGTGGTCATACCATATTCTTTGCCTCCCTTCAAAATTCATCCGTTTCATAAATGTTGAGTTCAAGAAGAAATTCTTTTACTTTTTTTTTTATTGGAAGATCTGTGATATGTTGGGGTATGGCATTAAAAAATTTTATGGGCTTGTATAAAGAGCACTTTTGTGTTTTTTTATAGTTACATCAGAAAGAAACTAGGTCTTGCTTGTTTCTTGTGTTATAATTATGCTGCATGTCATACTGTTGATACTTCGGATAGATATCCTTGGTATGCATTACACACAATGGTATAAATATTGACAGCAGGGTCATAATCTGTAATTTTTTAAAGCTTGGTCTACAGTGAGCTCTGGGTGCCAAGCTACATATCAGTCTTATTGCCTTATTTTGTAGTTTGAAGACATTAGCTGCCTTGCTTTGATGTCCCCACAGTAAATGTGACTGTGGTTTGTTTTGCTTTAAGTACTGGCACATTTAGACAAAGACACAGCTTCCTTGGAGAAAATATTCCTTTGCTAATGCTGCTTCCCACCTTTTTGAATCAATTGAGATTCCTAGGAAATCAACAGCATTTGAGCTCTGCTCAAGTTCAGTGTTATTATTCCACGATACATACAGGTCTTGATTTTTTTTTTTTTTTTTGACACAAAGGGAATTAGCTTTACACCAGTTTTCAACTTTGACAGTGCACTGGTCTGCTTAATATTTGACCTTCTGTGCTGTTTCTGCAGTTATACAGACTGCAAGATCATCTGCAAATAAGTAACTCCTAGCTGATGGCCCAACTATGTTACATGATAAGTCATATATATAAATAATAAATAGAATTGGGCCAAGTACAGAACATGCCCACAAGTAAGTAATCTGATTCTGTACCATTAAAAACCACCTTCTGCACTCTATTACTTAGATAGGATTTTATCAATTCCCGAGCACTTCGTGTAAAGCCATAGAATTGCACTTTGTTCAATAAGATTTCATGAGACACAGTGTCAAAAGCTTTTCATAAATCACAGAGTCTATTATGAACCATGAGCTTGCTTTCTAGTTGCTTCACACACTGTGTTAAAAGTGATAAGGCAGATTTAACAGTTCCTAACCCTGATCTGAAGCCAAATTGTCTATCACTGAAGATATAGTTTCCTTCAAAGTATTTTACTATTTAATATAGCTTCTATCACTTTAGACAAGACTGGCACAATTGAAACAGGCCTAAAATTATCACAACTTTGGAGGCTGCCTTTTTTGTGTTTTCGAGTGACTTTACTGCCCTGGGGAACTGAGCCTCCAAAATACATGTATTTACTACATGTGTTATCAATTCTGGCAGCTGAACTGAATCACATTTAACATGGCTGAACTTAAACCATAAACGTCATCAGTAAAACTGTTCTTCATTTTCCTCAGTATATAGGTAACATCCTGTACCTTGACAAATTTAAAGCTAAATGTACTTCCAGGTTTTGTGGTGTTTCTCAGGCAGTATTTATGGTCAGTGACTATATTGTAAGTGCCAATCACCTTCTCAGTGAAGGATGTATTTAACTGTGCAGCATTCAGATTGCTGCCTTCAGCTTGTGAAGTCATTTTCCTGTTGCATTGACTGTTAATGATATTATTTTCTGATGTTAGTATTATATCTTCATTTTTTCATACACCTAGCTTCCTTTAAGGCCTGTCTTAATCTTTCCTTTTTCACTGTGAGCATGTCTTTAAATACTTGAGAACCTGTACTTCTGTACAGGCATAATATTGATCACACTCCCTCTTGATCTCCAACACCTTTTCACCCTTGACCTTATTTACTCTTAGTGCCTTTTTATTATTTGGTACGTTAATGGGAAACGACATCTTAGCATATACAGAAAGAGTAGATATGAGTTCTTCCACCTTTCTACCTATTGCATGTTCTCGATAAACTTGCAACCAATAACTTTTATCAATATTAGACTTAAACATATTTAGATTATCATAATTGACCACACATACACTCTTTCCTGCCATGTGCACTGAGTCAGTGGCCACATACCCAGGTCTTAATTACGTCTGACTTCAGATGCACTAACTCATTTGATACAAATATATTGTCAATACATGTACCAGTACCTTTATAATGAAGCCTTGTTATTTCAGTGGTTGTAATATAAAGAACAAATGAATTTAATAAATTATTTGCATATGAGTTACAGATAGTGGACAACTGAAAATTCAAATTTAAATCTCCACAGACTGTCAGTATTGCCTCACGTGTTCCAATATTTCTACGGAATCCAAACTGACCTTCCCCAAGGTCGGCTTCAACTAGTTTTTCCATTTGTCTGTAAAGAATTCACATTAGTATTTTGCAGCAGTGACTTATTAAACTGATAGTTTGGTAATTTTCTCATCTGTCAACGCTTGCTCTCTTTGGGATTGGAATTATTATACTCTTCTTGAGGTCTGAGGGTATTTCGCCTGTCTCATACACCTTGCTCACCAGATGGTAGAGTTCTGTCAGGACTGGCTCTGCCAAGGCCGTCAGTAGTTCTAATGTAATGTTGTCTACTCCTGGGGCTTTGGTTCGACTCAGGTCTTTCAGTGCTCTGTCAAACTCTTCACACAGTATCATATCTCCCACTTCATTTTCATCTACATTCTCTTCCATTTCCATAATATTGTCCTCAAGTACATTGGCCTTGTATAGACCCTCTATATACTCCTTCCACCTTTCTGCTTAGAACTGGGTTTCCATCTGAGCTCTTGATGTTCATACAAGTGGTTCTCTTTTCTTCAAAGGTCTCTCAAATTTTCCTGTAGGCAGTATCTATCTTACCCCTAGTGAGATCAGCCCCTACAGCCTTACATTTGTCCTCTAGCCATCTTGCACTTCCTGACAATCACATTTTTGAGACGTTTGTATTCCTTTTTGCCTGCATTTTTATGTTTTTTCCTTTCATCAATTAAATTCAATATTTCTTCTGTTACCCAACGGTTTCTACTAGACCTCTTCTTTTTACATATTTGATCTTCTGCTGCCTTTACTGTTTCATCCCTCAATGCTACCCATTCTTCTTCTACTGTATTTCCTTCCCCCATTGGTTCCCTTATGCTCTCCCTGAAACTCTGTACCACCTCTGCTTCTTTCAGTTTATCCAGGTCCCATCTCCTTAAATTCCCACCTTTTTGCAGTTTCTTCAGTTTTAATCTACAGGTCCTAACCAATAGATTGTGGTCAGAGTCCACATCTGCCCCTGGAAATGTCTTACAATGTTTCCTTTCCTCCCTACCGAATTCCATTCACCCATGACTATTAAATTTTCGTCTCCCTTCACTACCTGAATAATTTCTTTTACCTCATCATACATTTTATCAATTTCTTCATCATGTGCAGAGCTAGTTGGCATATAAACTTGTACTACTGTAGTAGCGTTCACTATGCTGTTTGTAGTAGCTTACCCGCATTCCTATTCATTATTAAACCTACTCCTGCATTACCCCTATTTGACTTTGTGTTTATAACCCTGTATTCAACTCACCAAAGTCTTGTTCCTCTTGCCACCGAACTTTACTAATTCTCACTATATCTAACTTTAACCTATCCATTTCTCTTTTTAAATTTTCTTACATACCTGCCCGATTAAGGGATCTGACATTACACGCTGCGATCCGTAGAATGCCAGTTTTCTTTCTCCTGATAATGACATCCTCGAGTAGGCCCCTCCTGGAGATTATAATGGGGGACTATTTTACCCAAGAAGACACCATCATTTAACCATACAGTAAAGCTGCATGCCCTCAGGAAAAATTATGGCTGTAGTTTCCCCTTGCTTTCAACTGTTTGCAGTACCAGCACAGCAGGGCCATTTTGATTAGTGTTTCAAGACCAGATCATTCAATCATCCAGACTGTTGCTCCTGCAACTACTGAAAAGGCTGCTGCCCCTCTTCAGGAACCACACGTTTGTCGGGCCTCTCAACAGATACCCCTCCGTTGTGGTTGCTCCTACAGTACGGCTATCTGTATCGCTGAGGCACGCAAGCCTCCACACCAATGGCAAGGTCCATGTTTCTTGGGGTGGGGGGGTGTACTTTTCATTAATAATCCAAATTATTAGCATTGATATTGTTGTGTCTTAACGTATTATTATAATACATTATTAATGTTAGTGTTATTATTATTTTGTTTTCTGTGTAATATTGTTCCTGGTCATGTGTAAGTTAGCGCCTGAAGCATCTAATCTAGTCAGGGTAAATAAGCCATAAATAAATAAGTTTGGGAATTTTGTTGCAAAAACTACAACAGTTAACTGATAAAATTTCTCAAAGTTTCTTCACTCTGAATGCTGTCTGATTTTGTTATCTGTATGTCAACTGCTTTGTGTTCATCAGAGTATCTCAGACTACCATGTAGGCTAAAAACCACCATGTGCACCCCGCAAGTACTTACCTAACTGAGTAGCTGCTTCCTTTGTGTAGTGTACCCTGACGTGTCTAGGAGAGTCCTACAATTATCCACCCAATAATGGAGGTCCAGCCAAGACTGTCAGACTCAACAAAGCCTCTGGCCGAGATTGTCCACTCGGCTCCAGACCTTAGGACCCCAGTCAACTCTGGAAACTGTGCTGCAAATCGTGAGCTGTTCTTGCACTCGATATGAGAGGCCAGCAGCCTCCACCAGTCATCTGAATGAACTGAGGATGACCTCGGAACCCTCGCAAAAGGCACTGTCAGAACTGATGCCACTCCTCGGAGATGACTGCACCCTGCAAGCTCGATAGCCACAGGCAAAGATGCCCCATCTCGGATGAGGCTCCCTGACAGACCTACTGAGTGCATATTGGCTATCTTTCTGGCTCTGAACAATATTTCCCTAATGTGTCCAACACTTGTGAACCCCTCCTCCAGTGAGCTCGCTCAGATGCCGTCGGAGGAGTGACTCACAGACGAGTGGGCGTGGCCGGACAGCCAGCCTCCACATGCCTAACCTAGTAGTGTAGTTAGTCGTTCAAGAGAAATGACGACTGTGCTACACACTACTTGAATTTCCACTTTAAAGTTACAAAAATGTGAGACTACACCTCTTAAATACAAGAAAACTCATGGAATTTAAGAATTAATCTATGAAGAAAACAGAAAAATCTAAAGACATAACTAGCTGTTGTCCACATCTGGAACCAGTGTGTAACTCAGCTTTACTTGTTTCTTGTCAAGACAAGATTTAAAAAAGATTGTGCTCTGGGTTGATCTATATTTATTTTTGTCGTTATGAAATTTTGAACTTTATTTATAAGCCAGTCAGTGCCCCATTGTGAATTTACGGAAAAGCTGAATAATGCAGCAATACTGAGCATTAGCTGAAGTTTAGATATATTAGGAACCTGTGCATACTGTCAGTCTTTTAGCCTCCTTCTTTTAGAGAGTCTTTGTACATATGATGGACTACAAGCACACTTTTATAACAACAGCTTAATAATCATATATTTTACTCTTCCATAAAAAAAAGAAATTTAAATAACAATCAGTACTTTTCAGCCATGACTAGAACCCCCCCCAAAAAAAGATCTATGCAAAGAGGCATCGGACGTCTCAACAGTGATGACTGACAACTGTGTCACCCTCAGCTAACCAAATTAATTGGAGGGGCACGTGGTCAGCACACCTCTGTCCCGGACCTTGCCAGTTTTTGGCAACGGCGATGCTACTTCTCAGTCGAGTAGCTCCTCAGTTGGCCTTACAAGGACTGCGTGCACCCTTATTGAACCTTGCCCACACAGCACAGTCCAGAGAGCTTCACTCACAATGTTTCATCGAGATGTGCGTCGGTTAAAATCACACGTGGTTTCTTACAGGGCTCAGAATTTTGCTGCCAAGCTGGATAACAGACATGTCTAATCCCACAACCATAGTTTTTTATTACAGTCCCAATGTATTTGACTAAATTGCTCGCTAACAAATGAATACTTCACTTACAGGCTTTGTGAAAATTGGCTACATCTTTCAACAGAACTTGCCCACTTCATCATAGCTTGATGTGAGGAGTAAGAATATTGTGGTCAAAATTTTGTGTTTGCTTCCAATAACAGTATGCTATTAATCACTTAACTTAAACCATATGCTAGTACATTTGTATGTCATCCTGATACCAAGTTCCCACCATATATTTCATTCCCTTGAGAATCAGCTAGCAAATCTCCTTACACTCTATTCGTGCATGGTACGACGTATGACCAGCTGTCTGCTATCCTGAATGGACTCTTCCAAACTGTGACCAACAACCACCTAAACTGACTCGTGTGATGGAATGGGGCATTTACACAACATTTTAAAATATTTCACATTCCAAGCTAAAATTTCAATTGAAACAGGAACTTTCTTTCTGTGGCCATAAAATGATGTAGACCTAACTATGAAGCTATTATATTCGTTACAGGACAACTTTTCAACACTGTCATACAACATACACAAGTTCTTGTGAGTTCATAGTAGAGGTCCACCTTGAGCCGTGCAATTAATTACGAATGAAGCACGGTATTGATATTAAATGTCTGAGTGATAGTCAGTTTAGAGAGTAATTTAAAACAGATTTGTACATTAGCTGGGAATAAGGGGATCTGGCTGAGCTCGTCTGGAAAGCGGCGGTGAGGGGAAACTTTCACTGTGGCAGCCTGGCCCAGTAAGTGTCTTTGTGATCCCTAATGGCACCACCGTGCAGATGGACAAGAGTCAAGACATTCTGCATTGTTCACTCACACAAATATTTTACGTGTTGGAGTGAGAAGTAATGTTTGTGAAAGATGCAATTGCCTGCCAAATGCAGAAAATCTGGCTTTGGGATGTGTGCCAGAGATTGCTGTCTTACAGGTGAACTCCCAGCTAGGCCTTTTAAATGCCACCAAACACATAACTCTTACAAAAATTTTGTTTAGGGATTTAAGACCTTTGGACAGTGGTTCATCTTGATGTTTTTCAGAGTGACAGAGAGCTAAAAGGAAGCTGCCTCACTGACACGGGAGAGAGGTACGAATAGTGAGGCATGACTTTTTCCAAGGGGTATAGCAGAAATCGAAGCAATGGTTGCCCGAGTAAAACATAGCCCAGGGAAGGGGAGTTGTGCTCTCTGAGGAGCATTTTTCCCAGTCAGAGCTTGGAAGATCCAGAGCACAGCCAGTAAAATTAAGCACATATAGAAAAATTTGGCAATTTGAGGTTTCTCTCCTCACAGTTGCTACACTGATGTGTAAGGAGACTTGTCAAATATTTGGCCAGCCACAGAAGTGGTCTGCTGCTACTGAATGGTATCAAGGGAACTTCAAGTCATCTTGTAAATACAATGTCAGAGATTCATTCGGAATATTTGTATTGCAAAGTCGTTAACACTCTGCTTCTAAAATCCACAAAAAGTGTGACAAATTACCTCCAATAACTTATTAGTTTCAGTAGTTCTATTCTGTGCTCATAAACCAACTAATCACAATACATGTTCCACAGTCGTAAAACACTCCTTCCCACCCAAACACACAACCTCTCAAAGCTTCCAGAATGAAATTTTCTCTCTGCAGTAAAGTGTACACAGATTTAAAACTATGTGCTGTACTGAGACTCTATCTCAGTACCTTTGCCTTCTGTGGGAAAGTGCTCTACCAACTGAGCCACCTAAGCATGACTCATGACCCATCCTCACAGCTTTACTTCCTCCAGTACCTCATCTCCTACCATCCAAACTTCAGAGAAGCTGTCCTGCAATGCTGGAAGAAAGGATATAGCAAAGACATGGCTTGTCACAGCGTGGGGGGATGTTTACAGAATGAAATTTTCACTCTGCAGTGGAATGTGTGCTGATGTGAAACTTCCTGGCAGATTAAAACTGAGACTCAAACTCAGATCCTTTGCCTTTAGCAGGCAAGTGCTCTCAAAGCTTGTCACAGTTTGGAGCTACCATGTACACAAAGCCATTGCTGCTAATTTTGGCTAACAATAAAAGACAAGCTGCTCCATTACACTGAGTCCAATACATTATTGATAGAGTAGTTTGTATTAGGAAACCTGCAATAAAGTTCTATGCATGCACACGGATTAGCATTTTACTTAAGTGTCAGTGTACACCATTTTCCCAAAACTGCGAAAAAGAGAATAATGTATCATGTAATAAAATGTACTGTAGCCTGTTTGATGCATCAGTCCATTTGTCACAAGCAACTGGAGTTGAGTAAAATAGTGTTAAAAGCAGAATAAGTGCTAAGTGTGAAATGGTATATTGAAACTTACTTAACATACTTGTAGACAGAGTGTCAGGGACACAGATTATTAATAACAACTTTTTCATTTATGGTCTTGTGCTGGTATGAACTACCAATTTTCTTTTGGTTCCAGCTGTATGGAATTGAATTCTCACAAGCTTTTTGTTGAGTACTCGTAAACCGATGTCAGATGGTAGCTGACTCTCATACCAAACACGACCTCATCCACAGCCATGTTGCCAGCACTATCATGAAGATGGCTGCAGTATAATTGGATAAATAAGATGATCTACTCACCACACTGGTGGCAGCAGAAACTATATGCAAAGGATATAGAAATGTGGAAGCCTTCAGAGCCAATGGCTCTTCCTTCTAGCAGAAGATTTGAAGGGAAAGAAAGAAGACAGGCAAGAAAGGGAGAGAGTTATGGAAAAGTTGTCCAAAACAATAGGTCAGAGGAGACTTACCAGACAGGATGAGAAGGAAAGACTGATCCTTGGTGCCTGCGCTGGATGAGATTTGAAAACCTGAGAGCTTAACGATGGAAGATGCGGTAATCAGCAAGACACAATTTACTGGAAAAAAAAGGTCATTTGGAGTCAATATGAGCTGAAAGCTAACTGCATTGTACATGACAGGCATATATGGGGAGGGGGAAGATGGTGGAGATGTGTGTGTGTGGGGGGGGGATAGACGGACTGCAAAATGAAAGGGGAGCAAAGAAAAGGAATAGTTACTGAGAATAAATTCTGACAACACTATGATGCAATTTTACTTTTTTAAGCTGATGTTTCTCATTGATTGTGTAAACAAAACAAACGGATCACATACTTTTGGACATATAAATACAGACTGATTATTGGCTCCAGTGTCCAAGGTTGTTGAATAAGTCAGTTTGCAGTCTGCTTGTTTCTATTAAATCATTGTCCACCCACGTTAGCTGAGTGCTGAGTGTGACATACTGTCGATCTTAAGGGCCTGCATTTGATCCCCAGCTGGATAAGAGATTTTCTCCACTCAGGGACTGGGTGTTGTGTTGTCCAGATAATCACCTATTCATCCCCATCCAAGCACAATTCGCCAAAGTGGTGTGAAATTAATTAGTTTGTTTATTTTCATTCATTTTAGAAAAAACATCTGTCTGTCTCTGATTTGATTGTCTTGGCCATGGTTTCTAAATCTGCCTCTACTTGTGTGACACGCCTCGTGATGTCATCATGAGGGGTAACGCACTTTCCTACTTTTGTCATTATGTGCTACTTAAAGGTTTGACATTGATTTCATTATGTTTTGCTAAAACTGTTAGTTTTGAAAACTAGGTGGCCATTTGAGTGATCCTTTTGTTCAAGTCAGTACCAATTTTGGTTAATTTACCATCATTACTGTCAAGTTTTTTCATTATTTCCTGAAATTTTTCCGTAAACAGTTTCTCATTGTTCTGTAAACTTGTATTCATCTGCTGAAATTGTTGCATGACTGCACTGATAAATTGTGAGAAATTTACTGTTTGAACATTATCTGCCCCCGTAAATTGTGAGAATTTACTGCTTGTGATTCACTTTCCATATCTTGCAACTCTATGTTACTGTCGGTTGCTACAGCTGGATTATTTACGTTCTGTATTTCATTTACTGTTTGAGCAAGTGTAATTTAATTCTATGCTGCTTCATTGGATATGGAACTTGCAGTAGGCAAACTGTTTATGTTATCCATTCTATGAGTCATGACCGTATCAATAGTAATAAGATTTTTTTTTTAAAACTCGTCTCTACAATGTTTAGCTTGTATGTAATGTTATTCAAACAATGTGTAGAGTTGATCTATTTTTGACAATGTCTCTACTGAGCTGTGTATCGGCCATTTTGCAGTAATTGTTGTCGTACTTTGAAAAAAACAAAAAATATACACTCAGCAGTAAAAATCACTTTTTAACTTTAGCAAAACTTCGCTATATATCGTGAGTTAATGAAAGATTGTGCCAACAAACAGCCCAAGATGCTATGGGGCAATTTATCACAGGATGGCATTTGGCACTTTTATGTGTCAGAATATACACCTGCATTGCCATCAGAGAGTGGTATGCATTGTAGTGATGTGACAGGACACCCTTCACTGTGACACGTGTTCCATTTGACCTGAATTACAGCGATGTCACATCGTATGACAAAAATGACCATATCCTTGAGGGTGTTGCAGTTTCTTCTTTCAGCAGAGTAAATGGTATGCATTTCATTGTAACCTTTCTAGTTTAGTAAATAAATCACCTTCCTTGACAAGGATCTCAATATCTGTTTATTGTTGTTACTAAGTATATACTACAGGTCAAAATTATTCGATCACCTATGAAAAAAGCTGTGCACTTTATTTTAATAGACAACTACACTCTTCAAACTAAATAGGCTAACAATACAAATATTTTCTCTCTCTCTGTCATTAAGTACCCTTCGTGCTAAGAACAGCTGCGCAGACTGTTGGCATTATGGAGATAATATTTTTGCAGAGATTACAGTCCCATGCATCTGTAATCCATAGATTTTCAACATTCGATGACGCCAGTTCTCTGATCTCTGTGCCATGTTCATCCCAGTGGGTGAGGTGGAGCAGTGGTTAGCACACTGGACTTGCATTCGGGAGGACAACGGTTCAAACCCATGTCCAGCCATCTTGATTTAGGTTTTCTGTGATATCCCTAAATCACTTCAGGCCAATGCCGTGATGGTTCTTGTGAAAGGGCAGAGTGGACTTCCCTCCCCATCCTTCCCTAATCCAAGCTTGTGCTCCGTCTCTAATAACCTTGTTTTCAATGGGACATTAGTGTTTAATCTCCCTTCCTCAAGTTCATCCCGTAAGTATTCGATGGGATTTAAGTGAGGCGGCTGACTTCACCAGACCATATTCTTCAGTTTCCCAAATTTCTTTCCTCTATTGACTTACTATTGGCACAATTTAGAAGTCTGTCTGAGATCATTGTCTTGCTGCAGATCAACCCACAACTAATATGCCTCTTGGCAGATTGAACTGAATTGTTGATCAGTACTGACTTCATACGTTCTCCACGATGTCAATGAGTAAACATTCTGTGAAGGCTTACAAATTTAAAACTCGATTAATCCTTGAACCATTGCTGTGCCCATTGCAATCAATTCAACTTCTCTCTATCCATCCATGTAAGTCATGGTCACACAAATGGCATTGCTCTGCTGAGACAAAGGTTGGAGCTTCTCACATATTGTTTACTTTATTATTAATTATAGGTGCAGGAGGATTCTTCACATTTACTCTGTACACATAGGAACTAATCTTTGCTTTACCGTGTTACTCAGGGTCTTCCAGATTGTCAAACACTTGAGCTGGCACCAGAGCAATGTATACACTACTGTAGGCTTGGTTAGGCCAAAATTTGTTACTATTGCCTTGCTAGAATAGCCTTTGTGATGCAGAGCTACAATTACAGCACTTTTTTCAATTCCGACCTCCTCCTTCCATCTTGTTAGGATGCAATACAGCATGAACTTGAACAAGTATAGAAACTCACTTCTAGGTACACACAGTGTACAAAGGCAGCAAAAGAAATGAGACCTATTTAAATGGAACCCTCTTAGGTAAAGGCCACCAGTGTTGTGGAGACTCACCAGCACCTCTCTGGGTGAAGAATGAGCTTAGTTTTTGCATGTTTTACTATCAAAACAGGTTTATGGTGCAATACTCAAAGTTAAATCCCTGTGTTAACGCAAATCAATAGCTGTGACTGAAAACTTTTCTTCACTTTAGCATCTAAAATTCGCAGACAATGTGTGTGATCATCTGGACCACAGCCCTTGGACACCCAAAAAGATCAAAATGCATCTGACAGCAAGCCATCCGAGTCATTGGCACATCTCAAGGGCCCAAGTAGCATGTACGTGGTTTTATAGTGATCCCAACATAAACTGCTTCCAAACCTCAGAAATGGAATTCTGTGATTGAAATTCAACCTTTGTAAGAGATTAGAATGTATGCCACTTACTACTAGCACAGACATACTGCTATTTTAAGTGTTCTCTCTGTCAAGGTAACTGTAACTGAATTGGCAGAGAAGTGACTAAACACAGGACTGATATTGAGTTGCTACAACAAAATCAGGGATCTTCTCTTTATAACAGTATCTAATTTTGTAATATGTTTCTGCTGTTGAATCGTGTTCCATCTGTGTATTACAGTGCCTATGTAGCACCAAAATGTTCCATCTTCAAAATTTGAATTCAGAATATTTTCATGTGCTTTTGGAAGGTGTGAAATGTCACAACTCGTATCCCTAGAAGTGTTGGTATTATAATTGCCAGCTCAGAGACATGGTTATTCATTACAAATGATGGGGGAAAAAGCCTCCAATTGAATACAAAGCTGATATATAAATGAGTGAGTGAACGTACAATTGCTCATTGGATTACACTGTGTCTGTTATTGTTATATTTCCAATTCTTAATTTTCTGCATTCAGTTACAGTTATCATTGTACAGCTTGCTACATTGAAGCATGGAAATCACCCCAAGACAGTGAAGATCACATGGAACATGGAATGAGTGTCTGAACTGAAATGATTCCAAGCAAGCTACCCTGGGAATAGATTAATACTAAAAGTGTGTACTGCTTGGAGTATCTGACAAATTGTGCAGGGTCAGAAACACATACATTTTACAGAAAAAGTACAAGATGTGGTGAACATTCTGTCTGCAGTCTGGTATAGTGAACTGCTATGGGTGAAACAGAGTACAGTACTGCTCAAAGTAGAGGTGCTAGTTCTTGGAGTGCATTTACAGTAACCAGGATGAAATGTTTGTGGCTTTGCTTGCCTGTGTGAGAAGGACTGTTGCTAAAGAAAAAATCCATTTTATTTTGCCAAATGTGTTTAAAAGTAAAAAATAATATATATATTGACTGAATTATAAAGGTAACTAATGATAATGGTGTTTCAGACATTCCAGACTACATCTTGGGTACAGTTACAAGAATTATCAGGTGCTGTGAAAAATGGTATTGGCTGCTAAACATTTAAATGTAATGCTGTGGTAATTTAGGATCAAGAAAGTGCCTTGAAAAAAATGTTTATGTCTCCTTTTTCGTATATTTTTTAAGTTGAAGTGACTGTACATCATGTGGCAATAGCTGAAACAAATTGGCAACAAATTTAAATGAAATGTATACAATTTTTACGGTTCATATAGAAGATAACATGTTTAATAAACAATGCTGTTTTTAACAATAGTATAATGAGTACTATGCCTTATCTTACGATAACATTAGAATAATATTTAAATACCTAAATTTGGGAGTTGTTATAGCCAGTAGTGTCTGCAACACATCAAACAGAGCTTTTCGTTAGCTACCATTGTATGTTTCAGCACCATGTTAACAAGCCTGCCACTCCTATCATACTTTATGTACACCCTATATAAAGTCCAGGAACACTTTCAAGTAATTACTGCACAAGAACTAAACATTGTACAGATATCATACATATTGCAATTTGAAGCGAAACTGTAAAAAAACTTCCAAACAAACGGGGCACTGCTTCATCATGTGGTAGAGGCAGTACATACACCAGATCTTTAATGCATCCCCACAGAAAAAAGTCACATGGAGTGAGATGTGGTGATTGGGGAACCATTTAGTGAAACACCTGTCCTCTTCTGTAGCAAGTCCGATCCATCGATGCAGCAGCTCTGTGTTCAGACACCCACAAACTTCACGATGAAAATGGGTTGGAGCTCCATCCTGCTGAAAAATGAATGAAGGGTCCAGTTGCATTTGAGGTATCAGCCATTGCTGCAACACATCCAAGTAGGAATATCCAGTAACAGTGCTCTCAGTGAAGAAGAATTGCCTGTACTGTTTTTGGTACGACAAGGCACAAAAAACATTTACTTTTGGGGACTCATGCTCAAATTCAATGCATTCGTGTGGATGCTTTGTACCCCCAGATATGACAATTATGCCTGTTCACTTTCCCATTAGTGTGAAAAGTGGCTTCCCTGCTAAATATTATGTAATCAAAGCCATTACCATCCCCATTCAGTTTTTGCAACTCTGAACAAAACTCAAAGAGAAGCGTTTTGTCATCATCATTGAGTTCCTGCACTAGCTCCAGTTTGAATGATTTCATTGACACCTTCTGTAGCAGGACTTTTCACTATGTCATTGGAGCTATTTTGAGATCATGGGATGCACGACGCACAGATTTTCTCGGACTCCTTATAGATGACTCTCGTATGCACTCCTCATTCACTTCACTCACACTGGGACGTCTGCTTCTCTTTCCCGGGCACAAGCAACCCATCATAACAAATTTGTTGTGCCAGTGGTAAATGGCCTTCCTTGTTGGTGGCTCCTTACCACACTAGTTTTTGTTGGACGCCAACACACCACGTTTGCGACTATCCTCAAGTTACGAAACTACACTGTGGTGGTATACATTAAAAAAAAACTTTCAGTGTCTCTTTGAAATGACACATGTATGATAGGTGCACACTGTTTGGTTCTTGTGCAATAAATAATTGAAAGTGTTTGTGGTCTTTATGTACGCCTCATATTTTTTTATACATGGCAAAATCATGATATTCTCAACATTAGAAATGTTCATAATGTAACCATATTCATAAATTAATTTGCAAATGAATGTAAAATGACTCATTCCTCATCATTATGATCCATAGAACATGTATCCTACTAACTAAATTGGATTTGATGATGATGCATCACTATTAAATCATTTGCCTGTATTCTCTCTGTCGCCAAAAAGTGTATTATTAAGGGAGATAAGACTATTAGTTTGTTCTTTCAGTTGTCACTTGAAACTGAAAATAACATTGATATGAATGATCATCAAAAAGAAAAGAAACTTTATGGTTCCATGGACCTTTACAAGTCTCAACCAACTATGCAGTATACATGTAGACTGAAGAGATGAATGAAAATTTGAACCCAGATCCTCTGCTCACTGGGCAGATGCACGAACCACTACACCACCCTGGCACAGTGGCTCTGCACTGTTTGCCCCAGCATGCCTCCCTCCTCAGTCCAAAATCCTGTTCACAACTCAGTCCACTTATTTCCCCAAAACACAAAGAGCACCACAGAGGATGTCAAACTGTCATGGAATAGCACCTCAGTTTTGAATGAAATGGGGATTCCTCTCTGGAACCATATAGTTTCATTTAATGAAAGCAGCTATACCTGGGTCTCAGGCAGGACCTCCTGTTTCGTTTGATTCTGAGGTACTATTCCAATACTGTTGGACATGTTCCACACCCAGGAGGATACCCTCTTTTGTGGGTCTGTGGAATAAATAATTAATGTAATCTAGTCTGAGATCCCCTCCTCTTGTGGCAGTTAATTGTATATCACTGGAGCAACAAGGCATTGTGACTAAAAAGGACACACCATTCCCATTTTCTGGAATGGTTGCAAGGCAAATGCACTTACTTGCAGGCCTTTATTATGGATAACAAGCTGTTGAAGCATTAAAGAACACAGTTAACATTTCTGAATTGTGACACACTTTATAGACCAGAATTGTCTTCTCTAGGTCTCAACATGAATTTGATGAAGGGTAATTGCCTGAAACTTTACTGATAAAGGCAAAATAGTTCTCTTAATTCACCTCAAAAGCACGATAACCGACCTCGATATCAGATGTAGCAATAAATGAAATATTCGAAAGTGTCATTCATTGGTTCTCAATAAATGGTCTAGCACATCATTTACAAAGAAAAGGCATCTTATTCAGTTTTGTACAAGGAAAGACAAATCATCACTAATAATGAAGCATTACGGAAAAGAAATATGTGAAGACTGATTGTTAAAAATACTTTGGGGTACATAGTGATGAGAACAAGAATTATAAAACTGAGTGCAGCAACATTTGCTCTAAATTTGATTGCCATAAGTGGCAATGACATCACTAGAAAATTTAACTTCCTTCTTTCATTGATGTCATATTTAGAATGGGGGCCTCTGACCCCTCCCCCTACACACACGCACAGTGCCTATCCTCAAACTTCACATAGATAAAGAAATTAGGTAGCCTCACAACACATACACTCTTACAAAGTTTGTTTTGAAGGATCAGCACAATTTGAAAATAATACTAGGAGGAAAACAGTGGGACTTAATCTTGTTGTAGCACAGAAAGAAGCATATCATGCAGCCATAAAAATATTTGACAACCTCCCTTTAATTAACAAGGTGCTGGCTGATAATGAAAGTTGACAAGTGCTATTCCATAGATGAATTTCTGAGAAGGAAACAACAGGTTACCCACGAGCACTGATGTGCTGCTTCCTGGACTTGGGTAGGCGCGCCGGCCCCGGACTGAATCAGCCCAGCAGGTTAACATGAGGGACGGCATGCCTGAATGTGGTTTTTAGGCAGTTTTCCACATCCCACATGGTAAATACTGGGCTGGTCCCCATGTACCACCTCAGTTACACAACTTACAGACATCTGAAAAACATTCGCACTATTTCATGGCTTACACTAGACGCAGACAGCTAGGGTACATTACTTCTGTCCTGGGGGGTACATGATGGTGACAAGAAGGGCATCTGGCAACAACACTCTGTGACACTAACATTGCCAACTCTATAGTAACAGGGTCAACCCCGTGTTGAAGCGGGGCAAAGGCCCAAGCAAATTATGAGAAGGTGACATCCAAAAATGAACATATCTACTAAATGCAATTTATCACAGTCAACATGAAACTTATTTTGGGCATACATAAGAATGAAAATAGCATACTGCAGTGTGAATGCCTTTTACTTTTAGGCCAAAAGGCAGTTCATATCTGTAAATCAAATCTACAATGAAAATATTCCTTTAAAAAGCACATTTAAATATGGACATGTTCTCATTACATGAACCATGAGCGATTTTCAAAACTAAAAATCTTCTCCTTTCTTTCAAAATAACTTACCTCTTATTGTATAATGCTTGTTATACCATATCATTTCACACATTTTTATAGTGTAGTATGTGATACCATAGAAAAAACTGTAAAGTGGCCACTATAGTACTAATATTCGTTTTCAATATTTTATTCAAATTTCAGGTTTATTATTACTTCACAATTATTTAAAATGTTTCAGATCACCATGCCAGAATAAAATGACGTAACTGTGGCATTAACTATCTTTAGAAGTATTCTTTGACGTAAATGCAAAAAAGAATAATTTTCTTAACAGTCACAAGCAACATGGAAATATCATCGGTGATGGTTGTGTTCCAACTTAAGTACTAGTGATTTTGGCAGGCTTCTTAAAAATTAGTTTACTGTAAACCATCAACATCTTTTTTCCTATTATCTTAGACTGGATGGCTGAAAAGTACTTGGGCTTTTGTCCAAGGAAAGGGTTTTGTAGTGGTTCATCTGCTCTTTTACATCTAGTTGGGACTTCTAGAATGCATTTGTCTCAACATCAGTATGAGTGTTTCCCATAGCTTTGTACTTGTGTATGGAAATGCATTTTATTTCACATATTTAATGTGAAATCCCTATCTAAGGACCTACAAGATGTACATCGGCGAGCAAGGTTTCTTAGCTGAGTCACTGATTGTAGATCTCATTGTATTCCTCTTTTGTTACAATTGTTGGCCTTTTTCTTAGAAGTTTTCCTATTCTATCAAAAGTGGAGTCAGTGCATAAGTAACTGTGTCCTTTTAATAATAATAAAAAGTAGTGCTATGCAACATATTATGAGGGAGCACGGAAGCACAAACAGTTGCTCTGCATTAGAGAAACAGTGTGACTGGAATGGAAATCACTCGACTGGATGTAATGGATTAGTTATCCTTCACACAAAATGTGTATGTGGACACAGATGTATTTTCCTAGGCTTGTATCTTGGCAAATGTTTGATTTCACTTAAATTGTATGATTATCTAGGTTCTGCTTATCCTGTTTGTTTTGTTCCATTCTGTGTCTCATTTATTTTAAATTCCTGACATGTTTGCTTTTGTGTGTAAGCTCCTCATATAAAATTTTGTTGAGGATTAAGGCAGCAACAAAGTTCAGTAAATAGTCAGCATGAACTAATTCTGTGCAATGGGAACCCCAGAAAAGCAGATGATAAAAGCTCTCAGATTACAATTGCCTTCCTCATCTTCCAGAAAGCACGCTACTTTTGATTTTTGGGTCATGACAAATGTTGACCATCTTGATGAGATCAGTCTCCTTGACTGGGTGCACATTTGTCAAACATGGATTTCATGAGCTGGGGACTTGTTAACACGAACAGTCGATTGCTACTCTAAGCTCTGGACATACTTTTGCCTACCATCCAATGACACAGTAATGGAACATTGTACGTCATAGTGCATGGGATTTTGATCTTATTGGCTGAACTGTGAACATTGTAGGAGAAAAATAATTTTGAAAATGCACCATTTGTCAATAAGGGTTGAGGGGAGTGAAACAATCATTACTGAGTAACTGCTATGGAATATGCTGTACTGGGGCAAGCAGGGTTCTGTTTGGGTGGGCCCCAAATAGGCTTGTGATTATCTCACTGTATAAATTTCCAGAGGGTTATTGGTTGACCCTACCACCCCATCAGCAAACAAACATTTAACAGTAAAAATGTGATAGTAACACAGTATCAGGAGAATTATTAAATAATGTTGCACTAGTTACAGAACACAGATTTGAACCGTTGCCTCATGACTCACACACATGAATGTATCTTCTTCTGCTTCTACACAATGAGCACTGATCCAAAGGAATTGCTGAAGAAATGGTCTTGGATGGTTATTGATTCATTCAAGAGACATACTTGAGGTATAGGGACTTCTGAAATTAAGTTACACAACAGGCACGGCACCCTTTCAGAAGAGTGGGCATGTTACCAATTTCCTGAGAGACAATTCTGCTGCAGTACGGACAACAGGTTCATCACATTGTGGGAGTGAAATGGCTCTCCAAAGTTGAGGTACAAGGAACAGTAAGTTTCTTGTTAGCCAAACATACAAATTCGCCATGGAATTCTTGCAGTGTATGGTGCAATGCAATGTAGCATCCAGTCGTAGTGAAACAGTGCCAACAATTTGATGAAGACCATTCAGTCTTTCCAGCAAGCTCAGTGGATATTTGACAGGAAAGAGATTTTCCATCAAAGAGGAAATTCACATAGCAATCCTCAAATTGTTCCATGACTGAGGCACACGTTTATATTTTCAAGAAACTGAACAGTTTGTGGGATGTTACAATTGTTGTTTACAGGTTTTAGTGACTGTAGTGAAAAGTAGCATCACTTTGAATTGTATTGCAGCATACAGTAAAAGTTACTCAGTCTGCCATAGTAACAGGTAACTTTCTTTCTGAAGTCTCATAGTTTCCTGCTGCTTTCACACCTTTCTTTGACAATCATCAGATGTCAGGTTACTCCTGGATGCATCAGTGAATGGAATCCTACTCTGCTGACTGAGTACCCATTCTGTGTTTTCCCATACCCAACTCCACAGACCAATGCTTTGGGGGAGGGATGCTAGTGCTATCTGAGGCCACATTGATAATGTGGAGACTTGGATTCTGTCTTGACCATAGTTGCCTGATATCCCAGATATCTGGTTGGAAACCCAACTCCCAACTGTACTTTGTTGGGATAGATAAAATTCCTGGTTACATAAAAATGGACAACATTATATAAAATGATGTGGTCTTCACTTCAAATTGCTCATTACCAATTTCTAATGAGGGGCAGTCTTGTATGAGTTACTGACTTAAACTCCTCCTTTTATTAACAGCGCTAAGTGGCCATACTTGACTAAATAGCCATTGTTTTCAAGTAGTGCATCAGAGGTCAATCGTGACAGTGCTTTGTAATTCTCTGCTGAAAAAATTGAATAGGGTTGTGCAGTTTCCTTCCCCTGTGGCAGCCTTAGTCGTCATGATGATCTTATCAAAACATTCGAAAGAGAAATTGTGACGAAGGAAGCTGGGATAATTTTTTAATTTTTACTTCCCCCTTGTTTTGCAATATGCCTCCTTCAAATTTGTTTCTTCACTTTCAACTAATTACCATTAACATATGTGAATTGTAATCTGCATTTTCATAAAAGAGAAAGGCAGCCCCCTCAGGTTGAATTTTGTCTGTGTAATTCATTTTCTAATTTATATTGAGTATTCCTAGCTAGTATCTTTTATTATGGGGCAAAATCAGTCATTTTTGTGTAACTTTAATTCCGATGTTGACTTATAAACAAATATAAATGGGAAGTTGTGCACTGGCCATACATAACTGTGTATTATTGGGAGGATGTGAAAAGTGAAAGTAGAAGACTGTGAAACGCAAGTGTGCATCTGTCGGCTACATCATTTACAGTAGACAGTACTGCACACCCCTATGTTTTCAGCCAGTATGTAGACACCGAGGACAACAAAGGAACAAAGTAGGCAAACCACAACAAAATGGCAGTTTACTTGCAGCACAGTCTAAACTATGTTGAAAAATGATTTGACTTTGAAGAAAGTGTCTACAGGACTTTCAAACCATTTTCACTGACAGTGAAACAGAGCTCAGTTTCAGAATATCTAGAAGTTATTTCTTGCAGATGGGGATTTGATGTTTGAAGAATGTGTGCAGTTAAAGAACTTTCTCAAGGATGAAGAGAAGAACTTTTCAAGCTGAAATCTGATTAGTGGAAGGAATTTTTTTTCATTGTTATGAAAACTATGACAACTTCTTAAAACTTTTCCGTCTTGTTTCAGATGATGGTGAACACTTGGTGAGCTGAGAGGAACCTTTTCCCAGCAGCAACATTAGAAGCTGAAATAATAATAATAATAATGAAGATGGTTTAGTGATTTACATGTCTCCAGTTTTATTGAGGAAGAAGAGAAGATTCTATGAAGGAGATTGAAAAGTGAGCAAAAAATCTCAATAAGGTAAAAAAAAAAAAAACATTGAATTGTAGCCTGTGTGTGTTTAGTCTTGGTTTTTTAAAAAATATCCCGATTTAGTTCAGAAAAAACTTGGTGTCTGGTCTGTACTAATACAGCTGCCTTCTAAATGGGCAGTGCACAGCTCTTTTGCATTTTCTTGTGGGTGCCTATGAGCCACAACTCTTATGCTCTAAACAGGTTGTCGACTCCAGGCTACCACTGGAAGATGGTTTGTCTCACAGTAGTGGTTCTCTGTTTGAATGATGTCACTGTGGTGTATGACAAATTGACAGGCAACTTATCATGCTGCTATACACTCACAATGTAGATAAGCCTGAAATGATCCTTCAGAGCATGTTTACAGACAACACAGTTGAAGATTTTAATGAATCTGTCTCACAGACACTTCTGTTCAATAGTAGATTATGATAAATATTCTGGCCAACAAAGTATCTGATTCCATTAAATTTTCAGCTATGTTTTTTCAATAATTGCAAATCTGTTGTTCAAAAATGGAAGCCTTTTGGATTGATATTTTGTTTGAAATTTCTTTCTGTTTCTTTGATGTTTGAGATTATAAATTTCATGTGTTTCAAATTATTTGGTTATGAAAATGCCTCATAGCACTTCTGTGTCAAATAGAAACTGTTATAATTTTTCATAACCACTAGAACAGTTCCTGAAGTTAATATTGTAAAAATGTACCTTTGATGCTTTGCACCCGTGAGTTGAGTTGTGCTATCGTTGTTAACTTTCTCAATAGTTTTAGTGAGGTTACTGAATGAGAGTAGTTGTCTTGGACTTGATGTCACATGGAACCAAGTGCAGTTTTATCTGTTGGACTGAGTAATGTGAACTCAGTGTATATCATGAACTGTAATTTGCTTTTATACTTCTGCAACTTTGAAATCAGTGACTCTTTTTTAGCCAGTTGCCAAAGCTTTAGAAATGTGGTTTAGCTGTTGATTACATTTGGAGAATTGGGCTTATCAAAAGCTACAATGTTATTTCATCAGCAAGTCAAGATATTAACTGAAACTATATGACCTAGAGCCCACATGAATTGTACTTCTAAATATATTTGGATGGTGAGCTGAGCCACAAAATACTTCAAATCATGTCGATGATTGTTGATACTGTTTTCTAGGTTATGCAACAAATGTCATTGGAACTCTATCCTACAGTGTCATATCCCAACATTACACTTCAGACAGTTCTGACAAACAAGTGTTACATCGTTTCAATATTTTCTTGTTGTTTGGAGTGAGTAACGGGACTCTTATAATACACAGGAAGAGAGAAGAAATAAAGCTCTTGATATCAGAGGCAGGAAGGGTCTTGGAAGATAAATTGAATGGAATGGAAGGGATAAAAATCAGAAATTTTTGACATTCCTACCTGGAATTTCCGTTGGTTGTTTTAAAAATGCTAAAATTCCACCAACCGACATATTGCCCCCTGCCAGTGGTGTGGTGTGATGTGATGCAACATGGAGGGGCAGCTGGTCAGCACACCTCTGTCCTAGGATTTTTTTTACTGTGAAACCACTACTACTCGGTCAAGCAGCTCCTCACAAGACTGACTGCATTTTGTACCAGTCACAGTCCCCCCCCGAGGAAAAATCTCTGGCAGTTAGTCGAATGGCACAGCTAAGGAGGCAGACAGTGGAATGGGTAGTGTGTTAAAGAGCAGTTCTAAGATGAACATAAGACAAGAATAATGGAATGTAGTCAAGTTGAATCAGGAGATGCGGAATGAATAACGAGGGATGATCAGCGAGTTTGCATTTGAAAGCTGTACGAGGAGGGGTGAAAAAGCTTCTACCCTAACAAATAAAGAGTGAAAGAAATTTCATAATATAAATTTATTTGTATATATAATACCTATGTACACCAATACACTTGGAGGCATGCTCAGATAACTTCTGCAAACCATTCAAAGAAAAGATCTTTGATTTCAATTGCAACAAAACATCAGTCACTGCATCATCATCCTTTGAGGTATTTTTTTTTCGGTTTGGGACAAGGAAAAAGTCTGACCCAGTCAGATCTGGAGAATATGGCAGGTGACACGTTCCACATCATTACGAAAGAATCGTGTTCATGATCCATGGAACAACTAATATAACTAACTAGAATTGGAAGTTTTTCATTGTCCATTATACGAGGTTTGTCCGGAAAATACGTATAAAGGTTGAATAATGTCTTTATGTTACAGGTTGCAGTCACCATCAGGTGAGACTACTGCTGTAATCAATCAAATCAATGCTCAGTTCGAGTCAGAGCACTCTGCGTGAAGGTGGGAGTGTGCAGCAGGTTGTGTTCTTAAAGACCGTGGATTGACAGAATGATTGCTGACAAGCTGTCAACCCTCAAAACAATTGTTCAGAAAAACTTGAAATGAAGAAATTGTACCGAAGCTCTTGACACCAGAACAGAAAGCAAAGAGGGTTGAGTGCTGTAGGGATTGGTTAGAAGCAGAGGAATGAGGTGACTTTCTCAACCGAGTCATCACTGAAGACGTGTCCTGGTATTAGAAATTCGATGTGGAGCTCAAAGCAAGGAATGGAAACTAGCAGGAGAACCGAGAACAAAAGAGTCGCGAAAATCAAGGTCCAATGTGATGACAGTGTTGATTCTTGGAGCATTGTTCACAAGGAATTTGTCCCTCCCAGCAAGAGAGTGAACGGAAATTTTTACGTTGAAGTTCTGACACGTCTCGGAGCTCTTGTGGCAAGAGTTTGACCCTTCATCACAAGAATGCGCCCACACACATGTCGCTCGTTGTGTTTTTGGCCCGAAGCTCAATCACCACTGGATTTAATCCCGTGTGAGTTCTTCATGTTCCCAAAAATGCGTAATGGTGTGGCATTGGGAGATGTGGAAACGACATGGCAACTAAACAACATCACAACTGAAGACTTTCAGCAATGTTATCAACAGTGGAAATGGCGTTGGCAGAAGTGTATCACGTCTCAGGGTGAGCACTTTGAAGGAGACCATATTGTAATACCTGAATAATTGTAAAATAAAGTTATTATGCAACTTTTATATGTATTTTTCGGACAAACCTCGCAGATTAGGAAATGAGACACTGAAGATAATAGAAGTGTTTTGTTATTTGGGTAACAAAATAATTGATTTTGGCTGACACAGAGAGGATATAAAATGCAGGCTTCACTGTATATCTGAGAAAGAGGAATATGTTAGGAGTGGATGTAAATGTTACGGAGTCTTTTCTGGAGGTATCTGCGTGAAGTGTAGCCTTGCTCCGAAACGAGATGTGAACAACAAGCAGTTGAAGCTAGAAAAGGATGGTATCTTTAAAAATGTGTTTCTAGGAAGAAATTTTGATGATTTCGTGGATAAAACATAAGGTAAACTCTGTCCATCGGTACTGGCCGACCACCGTGTCATCGTTTACCAATGACGTCCAGCACACCACTATCCTGCCTGTGTCAGTTTTCTTGTCCTCGAGTTCCTCAGTTGGCATCACAAGGGTGAATGTACACTTTCCCAATCCTCTCACCCAGAAAAATCCCTGGCAGTACAGGGAATCTAAACCTGCGTCCTCGCCATGATAGGCAGCAGCAGTGAACACTAAGTTACAGAGTTAGTCAATAAGTGGATAGATGACTACTACTGGCACTCGACACCCTCTGCACTGCACCTAGAGGTGGCTAATGGAATAATTATGCAGTTGCAAATCAAATTACCAGGGACATAGTATTGAAAGAAATTTTCAGCACAACATGAGTAAAAGAAGGAACTGGTTGATAAGACATATGCTGATGCATCGAGGAATCATCAATTTGGTGTTGGTGGGATTTGAGTGAGAGGAGGAAAAACTGTTGAAGGGGAAATACAGTAAGCAGGTTCAAATAGATGTAGGCTTGCATAGAGAGCTGCATCAAACCAGTCTTTGGACTGAAGACCACAACAACAAAAACAGTTGGCTGTGTGTAGGAATTTTCTGTGGTCAGGAAAGCAATGAGAAATGATTTTCTGATTAAGAAAAGTGCAAACACTATACATTAATGTGGTGTAAAATGTTTCTTGAGCTGTTTATGAAGCCAGAGAAATCTTATATTAGTTCTTTTGGCATGATAAACCTGTACACGATGATTAAACTACACCTACCCATGGGTTTTATGCAACTTGCAATGCCTACAAATGTCATGGGCAAGATTTTCATTTCTCTCACCCACTACATGCAAATTACTAGTCCTACATAAAAAAATGAACAGGATCTTTTTGTGGGAAATTTAATGTAGTCATTTCTTTTTGGGAGGGGAGGGGATACATTTTTACTAGAAGCCATAGTTTTTGAATTATTTAACAAAAAGTACAAGACAGGCATTCAAATGCCTTTTTTCTTGAATGCCACAGAAAGTGTGGTGTCCAACAAAGTACAAAATGTAATGTAGTTAATTTTGATACAAAAAGGTTCTGTTCATTGTTTTTGCAGGACTAACAGTGAGCATGTAGGGAGGAGAGAAGATTAAAATCATGGGTGTGGTTCTTGAAGATGTTGCAGGTTCCATAAAACTTTATGGCAGGGGCAGCTGAATAACCCTGTGTATGATCCACAAGATTCAACAACATGCTGATCAAACCTCATGGTCAAACATGGCTGCTGATAGAAAATAGGTGGTTCATATTGGCTTGAGTATCCCCATTATGTGACTGCTGTAAAGAAGAGGATGTGGGGTGTTCTCCGTCAGCTTTTATACCCACACTGGTATGCCAAAAGGCATTAAAATATACAAGGCATGCCAGAAAAGTAAGTACCATTGTGGGAAAGGACTCATGAAAACATTTCTTCAGACCGTAACAGCCACCACTGTTCAGACATTTGTCATAGCAGTAATCCAACTTTTCTATGCCCTTTTCATAGAAAGATAATACCAGTTAAGACCTCCAATACTGATCACACTTGCTTACATCATCATAGGTGTTCAAGCACCTTCATCCTGACTGATGATGAAGTAAAAGTGGTAGTCCGAAGATGTGAGATCAGCACTGATTGGCAGGTGGTCTCACTGTTCCCAAGTGAATTGTTTAGTAAGGATTTCAGTGCCACCAGCAGAAATGAAGCATCATAATGATTCGATTGAGAGTTTTGCATCTTTTGTTTTGAATAGTGTGATGGAGTTCTCTCGGTGTTTTGCAGTATCATACCGCTTTCATGGTTTCAGCTCTGAGAAGGAACTCAACAAGCAGAATGCCTTGTTGGTCGCAGAATCCATTTCACCTGACTTTTTGCACTTGCAACTTCATTATGATTTCTTTTTTGGGGGTGGTGGAGGATTGTCGGACTGTCAGTTCCTTCACTCCATAGATTGTTGATTTTATTTTGGAGTGTCATGAAGACCCCAAGTTTCATCACCAGTCACGATTCTATTTAAGAACTCATCTTCCTCATCACTGTATTCAGTGCTGAAATGTCAAAACTCTGCCAAGGTACATAATTTTGAAAGCATTTTTCAAACGCAATTTATGACTGAGTCATGCAAAACAGTTTTTGAAATACATTCTTATTGTGAACCATGTGTTTTCTCACCCATACCATCAGTGACAACAGAAGGCTGTCCAACACATGCTTCGTCATGAGTGTTTCTTCAACTGTCTCATCCACTTTCTCACCGTAAATGTCTACAAGTTGATGAATTTCAGCTGGCTTAATGTTCTGTGTGTTGGAACTAAACATAACAGAGCACACTTCACAGTCACTGGGCTCAGAGGTTGTCCTAAAGATTTTGACTGATCACTAACAAATATAAATACCACAAAATTGAGCTGCAGTGTCAAGACAATGAACCAGAGAAATGTGTGAACCTACAACACAAGTGCTGCAGTGGCAGTAGAATGATTTGGCAATTACTTTCAGGATGCACCTCATACTTAGGACTTCAATGGAAGTGCCTGTCACCTTTTAATGTAAATTTTTGCTTATGATGGTAACTATGTTTAAGCAGTGTGTGTGTGTGTGGCAAGGGGGTAATTAACAGTTGAACTATCTTTGTTTTGTTTATCTCTCTCTAGTCATGACAGGTAATGTGAATCAAGGACAAAGGTACTTTCTGAGTTACCTTAGTCAAGCTCCAACCCTTCTGTCCTGTACAGCTACTTGCTTTTATCCTGAGGTTGTTACTCTCTGGTCAGCAGGTGCTCCTAAAAAAGTTGCATACATTGTGTACAAAAATCTACATTTACAAAGAATTTGTGGGGCCAGACATGTTAGTAATGCTCAAGATATGGTGTGACTATTGGTATAGGGGCAATTCAGAAAATATCACCTGCCTACATTATGGCGCAACTGGAATATGCTTGCTCAAATAGTGACAATGCATTCAGCTGAACTGGTAACCAGTGCTTCATATACCAACATCGTCTCCCCCTATAAAAAAAGAAATTTAGAGGCAGTCACATAAAAAAAAGCTTCTTTTCCTCTCCTAAACACTCGAAAATTGTGTGTATGTAGTTTGTTTTCATATACAGGGTGTATTAAAAGAGCTGTCACCATTACCTACACTGCTTGCATGGTGTTAATTTGCACACAGATTTCTGGTTGTTCCACTGGAAAGCTTACCAAGACATTTACAGCATAAAACTGATACCTGCTTGTATTTTAAAAAATGTACACAGCTCAAAGGTAGTGCAACTCCAACTCTGTACAATTACCAAGCCTTTCATGCAGTACAACATTTTTAACCTCTGGGATAAGCTACGAAGTAATTACTCGATGCCATACGAAAAAACAAAACAGCCTCACTGCTAATATTTCTCACATACGTAATAGGTGATGGGAACAATGAAACCAACAAAATTAAGAAGACCATTAGCATTTTTTTTTTAATTCATCTATCTTTTACAGTAAATTTCAACCATAAATATTTCGTAGGCACATTACAACATTAACAAACACTGCATTATAAATATAATTTGGGACTTCAGTGTGCAACTATATACATGACCATTTTTATTACTTAAGGGTTAATTTTATCGACTTACAGAAACAGTTAGTTTAAGAAACATTTAATCATGCCGATGGTCACCTGTTATCTCACTGCTACATAGTGTTAAACCATAAGCTAGGTGGAAGACTCACTGGATGAAAAATTGTTAGAACTACCTACATACATTGGTAAAAAGCACTTCTGCTGGTCTCAAAATACTTTATTGTGCGCTTCTGTTCCAAATGACAACTTCACAGCTACAGTAATTTCACCAATAAGGTGGGCTACAAATAGGTTGTAATATTCTGACCTGAGTAGCTCTTCAGCAAATAGAGCTACATAATATGTGCTACTGTTTTTACATGACCACTAATGCTAGTCATGTTTACAATAGAAACAATAATTAGGCCGAATACATTTAAAATTGTATGCCTACAGCCAGAATGTACTACTTGTTGGAAATGAAAATTCATTAAAATACTTGTAGTACACACTGAAATACCTTGCATCCATTCTCTCTTGCTGCAATAAAGCTAAATCTCATAGCCAAAGGCAGTTGTACATTGTTGAGGGGAACTAGAACAGCTAGTAAATGTAACTAAATAATATCTGTATTCATTTGAGTTTGTTTCACCAAGATCCAGATTATGTTGTCACTTATGTCCCCTTGTTCTCACATTAACCGATTAGTTTTCAATTTTGGCCAATTGATACAAGACAGACTTATAACTCCTTCATGTTCATTGTTATTGGCAATAACTTTATTAGCTCTGATGACAATACAAAACTTGATAAACAAGTCAATGCAATCTGTGCCAGCACTTACCTCTTTCAAATTTTGTTTACATTCAGTGCTATTCATTTTGTTCTAAGGCTTGTGTTTAGTATAAATAACCAATGGTGCATCTGTAGGCCATACCAGGTCCAATATTAAAACTGCCTCAATTTGATCCCATAGATTGCCACTTTACTGATGTGGCATTTAATAAATTAAAAAGAGCATCTCTCTTGAAATATTTACAAACTGAATACTGCTGAACAAGACGTACATACATTTTGACACAGTTATACAATTGAAAACGTTGACAGATGCTCCAAAAATTTCTTTTGCAACCTGAATACTGAAACATGTTCTAGGAACTACTTTAAAATGTTAAAATTCTACACTGGAAGACACTCTGTTTCATTTTTATATTACTGCAGAAGGGCAGGAGCAAGATAAGGTACTTTCAGGTTCCAGTACTGACCATGGTCTTACTGTCATCCAGTTAGAAACATTCACACAATGTTAGTCATAGCAGAAGCACTTCCACTACAATGGTTGTGACAAGTATGCTCCTAAACCCTATTATTCTCATTTACTTTTTTGTGGTTTACATTGTTCACTGATAAACAATGGCGTCCTAGCAGACACTGTAGAAATAAACTTCTTTGGACCAAATACATGTTAAATGTTTATTAGTATTTCTGTCACAACAATAGAAGGTAAGTAAGGTTGCTCCACACCAAAATTATAAAATTTTTTACTGCCAACACCAGTTGTTCTGCTCCAAAATCAAACTAAATTTTCAGGTCTTCTGTGTGGTCTGCAAGTTCCTTTATGTTGGGAGCATATGTTTTACTTAATAGGCAAGTTTTCTGGAACTTGTGATTTAGTAGAAAGCAAAGAAAAAACTAAAAGGCGATGAAATGAGAAATTAGAATGTGTGAGAATCACTCCAATTAGGCCAGTGGCTATATAATCTTGGTGGTGCACGGAACTGGGTTCTCAAGGCTGAGAAGAGACAGAAAAATGAAGTGAGATGTTTATGTTCCTTTGAAAGATCTAGAGACACTAGGAAGGATTATGTATGCCAATCAAGGACTATTTAAGACCATGACAGTTGGTCCTCTTGACTAGGGGTGTGAGAGAACAAACCACCACAGAAGAAAGGGAAAAATATTGTGAACTGCTATGCCAGATAGACAAATGTGTAAATTCATTAACTGAACACATAACAGGTATTGACTAGTAATAAGTTTCGCCAAAGCCAGTTGTCATTGGTTAGGTCAATACATGCCTAAGATGTCATTTTTCATGAGTAACACTGTGTGAACAAAGAACAGCTCTCAAGCATACTAAACATCAATGACCCGCTGCCTACTGGAATAACAAAGTTTCTTTATGGACCACATTTTGATTACTTGGCAGAAGCAATCTCTAGTTTATAGTGGGCTGTAATGATATCAAGCATAATATCTCACATCACCTCATAACTTTGGCATTCTGCTGTTTTTAGGGCAGTGCTTAACAAATCAAAGAAGTTCGCCAAGATATGGCACCGTTTTTTATAATACCTGCCACTCTGCTTGTGTCATGTTAATGGAAACTGACAATCATAGCACCCACAATGGTTCAATTTTCACTTTCACAAAAAGAAAACCAGACTGTCTGTGGGTTTGGTGTTCAGCAGGGGGCAAAACCTTGTTAGTGGTCTCGCTGCGAGACTCAAAAGCATTCTAATGCCCGTGCTTACATCACCGGGTTTTGAGAGAACTGTCGGAAGGCAGCAGTGTTATTCTTGGCAGGTCCTGGCAAAAATTACTATTGGGACAGCAAATGCATTAAATCACTAGAAACTGCTGTCAGGTAGAACCACTGTACTCAATAACAACCAGAATCATTTCTATAAGTATCGCATATGAGTGCAGCTTATGGAAACTATATGGACATGAGTTCAAAATCCCTTTCTTATCTGCAGGAATTTACACTAGATTATCACACAACAGCTGTAGGGACCTAGAATAAGTTTATTCATTGAGAATACAGAAAATTGCGACACTCTCATTTCGTTATTTTCAACAGAACAACCAAAGGAAATGGAAAATCTAGCTGAAGAAATTAATAAATTACACCACAAAATTCAATTCATTTCATGTCACTGTAGGAATGAAACATTAACAAAACTTTTTATATAAAATTCTGAAATTTCCAGGAAGCCAACAATTACCAGGGTTACCATCCATATCAATATAAAAATGTGTTCTTCAGAAGAATGTTTAATCACATGCGTAATGATCCAATGGATACAAGTGAAATATAAAAAGAAACACAAATTGTAAAATCAGCTGCCTCCAGTTATGAATACATTCCCACTGTAATACATAAATTAAACCAACCACCCACAAACAGGAAGACCATCTTTGTAATAAGCTGACCTTCCTCAAGGAAGATTTCATGCCAACCTCTTCAAGTTGTATGACATAAAAATAAGCTTCTTCACAAGCAACACAATACTGAAAGCACTAAGCAAGAATATCACAAGTCAGGTATGTCCAAACTTCTGCAATAAACAAACTGGTAGAAGCACAGGGATGCACTCTGTCTTAACATCCAAAACAAATCTGACTTTGCAGAATGAGTTACTGGGCAAGAATTGTGGCAATCAGTGTAGAAAAGAACCAGGCAAGAAATCTGACTTTCTTGAAGGAACTGAAATATCTTTCAACAGAGATACAGCACCAGTCTACTTGCTCAATGACAAATCTTGCCTTCACAACTATGAAGGCTTTATATTTCAAAAATAATTAAATTAAAAAAAAACCTGCCCCCCTATCTCTCTTTACATCTTACCTACATTAATATCACTATAAATAATCTTGCATGATATATCTAAGCCTTCTACTCTTGTTTTTAAAAGTAAACTTCATCTACATAGCAAGAGCTGCAAATATTGGAACTTAACTCTATTTTTGGGCATTCATGTTCAGTTTTGATAAAAGTATTTACCCACACACTTTTATTGTCTCTGAGCAAAGTATGTTATATCTTCATAACACGCATCAGTTGTACAGTGCTGGCTAAGTTTAGTAATCAATTGTGCCTCATGGGCATGACTATTGTCTGAAGTAGTGATGGAAGGAATTGACACTTTGAATGCTGCATAGAGGGCTATGTGAGTGTCTTTTCTGAGCAGCACATTGCAAATCATACCAGATAAGCTCAATGTTCAAATCTGGGGAGTTTAGTGGCCAGTGGAAGTGTTTAAATTTAGAAGAGTGTTCCAGGAACCACTTTGTAGCAATTCTGGACCTGCCAACTGTATCATTGTCCTGCTGGAATTGACCGAGTCCATCAGAATTCCCAATGGACAGGATGCTTATGTATGTGTCACCTTTCAGGGTCATACCTAGCCATATACTCCAACTGCATGCCTCCTACATCATTACAGAGCCTCCACCAGCTACAACTGTCCCCTACTGACATGCAGTGTCCATAGATTCAAGAGGTTGTCTCCATGCCTGTACGTGTCCAACTGCACGACACAGTTTGAAATGAGACTTGTCCGACCAGGCAATGCGTTTCCACTCATCAACAGTCAAATATCAGTGTTGATGGACCCAGGTGAGGCGTAAAGCTTTGTGTCATTCAGTCAACAAGGGTACACAAGTGGACCTTCCGCTACAAAAGTTCATATCGGTGATGGTTCACACTCTGACACTTGTCCATGGCCCAGCATTGAAATATGCAGAAGGGTTGCACTTCTGTCCCTTTGAATGATTCTCTTCAGTTGTTGGTCCTGTTTTTGCAGGATCTTTCTTCGGCTGCAATGATGTCGGAGATCTTATGTTTTACTAGACTCCGGATATTCACTGAATGCTCATGAAAATAACCACTTCATTCTTACGTTGGAGATGCTTTGTCCCATTGCTCATATGCCAACTATAACACCACATTCAAATTCACGTAAATCTTGATAAGCTGCCATTGTAGCAGCACTAAGCAATCTAGCATCTGTGCCAGAAAAATGTTGTCTTATATAGGCATTGCCGACTGCAGTGCCATAATCTGTATGTTTACAAATCCCTGTATTTGAATACGCATGCCTAAGCCAGTTTTGTTGGCAATTCAGAGTATATACATATCCAGTGAGAAGATAATGATATGTTACCAATCCACATACTGTGATGGAAGAGGTACATGGCAGGGAATGTGTTCTGTTGTTTGGTGGTTGATGGTATTCTGGGACCATTTTATCCTCAGAAAAAAAACCTCTTACCTTGATATGCTCAGGCTGTTACTATGACTGGCTGACTCACGAGACACAGTCTTTTTCCAGCAATATGGTGCACTGTGGCAGATGTTGCGGACCAGGTGTTACGAGGTATGCTGAAATGGCAGGGGTGGTCCTATTCCCTGGTGTTCTAGGCCAACAGGCATTAGAAACGTGGGCTTGTTTCTGTGAGCACATACCAAGGACAGAGTCTAACAAGCAGCTGTCAACCACATCAAAAATTTAATGAACAAAATCATTTCTGTCCTTGCCACAGGTGATGCAGATATAATGTGCTGAATGTGGATCGATCCTGATAACAGACTGGAAATTGTGCCCACATGTTGAAATTGATTAAACTGCATAAAACTTTGTGACAATACCTTAGGTCAAATTTGTTTGCATGCTGTTACACAACATAAGTGTTCTGTAACTTTTGAGACACTCTGTTTATCCTCTGCCCATTGCAGGTTAAAAACCTTATTGTGCTGTCAGAGCCCTTGATATGTTCTCAGAAAGAGGCTAAACCACCACACATTTCAAGTCACCTGCTGTCCAGTTTATGTGGTGTTTGCTCCACTGACAACATATACATTTTTATGCCTCAATAGTCTTCTGCAACGGTCCCACTGCATGCAACTTGGCATCACAATATTTGGTTGAAAACTAGTAGACATGGGTCTGCAGTGATTCCTGTTGTGTTTGAGACTGACTGTCAATGGCAACTTACAATGTTCATCTCGATGACTAACTACGAGTTAGGATCTTAATGTGGCCACATTGTGTGGTACAACATTCCTTGTAGACAAGCATTTGGGAGAGAATAATCCCATACGAGGAGGGTTGAGGAAAGAGCATGTAAAAGGCACATTATAAAATATGTGATGAAGGGAGGCAAATAACGTTGAGTAGCATCTATCGACCCACTTCACTGAGTGGTCAGCATATCTGACTGCCATGCAGTTCATTTCCAGTCATGTCGCACCTTCTCTCTGCTCAGGGAGTGGGTGATATGTTGTCCTTATTATTGATTCATCATCGCCAGCATGAAAGTCACCCACCGTGGTGTCAACAGAAAAGACCTGCTACTTGTCAGCCAAACTTACCCAGCAAGTGACTCCCAGGTATCAATGTCCATATGACCACTTCATTCCACCTAGAGCATTAGAAAGGGAAACGTACCAAAGAGGAACAGTGACTAAATATGCTAAATGTGTTGGGCTATAAACAAACAAAGATACTATTTCAAAATTTAAAAGCTTTTGTCTACCTTGGTCACCAAAGTCTGAACATTATGGCCTTTCCTCAGAAACATACAGTGATCACAAGTCCAAAGTAGCAACCGAAAAGATATCTTATCAGTGTACTATCAGATATGAGGCTCCTCTGAAATTGTCTATGGAGGTTTTTTACTTTCTCCTACATAAAGGGTGAGATGAACTCCACTGATAAAATTCAGGTGGTGGTTCAAAGATGTTTTATGAGTATTTTGGTACAATGGACCTTGGTCTCCTGTGGCTCACTGCAAAGTAATAATGTAATTATGATTTATTTAGTTTGTTACCTTCATTTCTTCTGAAAATACACTGTCCAGACACGTTAATGTGACTACCCGTCAAGACCTCGAATAACCTCTTTTTGCAGTGCACACCGTTGCGAGACATGCAGGAAGAGATTCATGGAAATGATCATATGGCATTAATGACTGGCAGACCCCATCCAGGCTCGATCAGCTGCCTACTGCAATTTTTTTCATTTTATGCTGCTTTTGAGACATGCTTGTTGATGACAAGAACAACACAATGCCCACTTTCCAAGGACACAAAAATCCCGTATCAAACTGGGCTCCCCCACGTGGCTGTGAGGTTCTGTATTAACAGGGGTGTGGAGCCATTACTATTTCATTGCCAAGTCCAGGTGTTCTAGGATTCTCATGTGAGGATCCACAGACAATACACCCTGGCAGGGGGGTTCCCACAGATTCTCAGTTGGTTTAAATCCGAGGACTTTGGTGGTTAGAGGCATGTAATAAACTCGTCCTGTTGCTGTTTGAACCACACATGTACACTGCGAGCTGTGTTGCATTGTACTGCTGGTAAATGTCACTATGCTGAATAAAAACAAACTGTGTGTACGGGTGGACACGGCCCTCGAGGACAGACGGATACATCTGTTGATCCTTTGTGCCTCCCAGAATATCATCACCACCCAGGGAATGCCACAGACTCCCTCCCCTGTTGTGCCCCATTCTGACAGTTGTTGCAGTGTGTTTTGCTTTCAGACATTTAACAATGTGCATGCCAATGGCCATCTGTCATTTGAAAAGCCTCTCGGTTCATCTGGGTGGTCAGTTGTTTAACAGATGCACGTCTCTGCAGCTGACACTCACCCCTGTCATCTGTGGCCCATGACTACACAACAGTATCCACGGCACCAATTCTGAATAGCACCATTTTGCTGAGCACAGTATACTTTAACCACACTGACATGCAAACAGTTTACAGACTTACTCATTCCCAAATGCTTCCACCCTTTCCCCAAAAGCCAATGACAGTGCACATTTTGTCTCCTCCTTACAGTGACAACTGCACTATTTTCTCTGGCTCCCAACATGCTTTGTATACCCTTCACTGCTAGTGGTGTTGTCTGTGAGTGATTACTGCATGCCGATTTTGATTGCAGGCAGTGGTCATATTAATATTATGGACCAGACCGTGTATCTACACAATAAAGAAAAAACCCAGTGTAGCATATCAACTGTATTTTGTCAAAAAATATGCAAGTTTTTTCCACAGAAACGAAAATTTCTAAATTCGTTCCCCTGTTGAAAAAGAGTGATAATCTTGAAACAGAAAACTGCAGACCTGTCTCACTTCTCCCAACTTTCTCTAAGGTTTTGGCGATACTAATCAAATATAGAGTGACACATTATCTTAATTATGGAATCTGATAAACAGTAATCAGCATGGATTTCTAGCTGGGAGTAGTACCGAAACAGCTTTACTGGAAAAAACCCAAAAGAAATAATTAGTAAATTGGGAGAGGGAAAAAGTGTTGTCAGGATAAATCTAGAGCTTCAAAAGCCTTTGACACTGTTGACCACAGCATACTTTTGGAAAAGCTTGAAGCTATAGGTATCAGAGGACCAGAACAAAAAGTGGCTTGAGTAGTATCTGGAAAAGAGGATGACGGTGGTTGGAATTACAGCACCAAAAGAAGTGTATTAGGCCCCTTGCTGTTCCCCATTTACATTAATTATATTCATGTGCCAGAGAGAAAAGCTAGAATCAAGTTGTTTTGCTGAAGATACTAGTTTAATTGTTTGTTTTATGAAGCAGTCATTGCACACTATTGTGGACCATGTCCTACAAGATACACAAAAATGGCTCGGTGCAAACAAGCTAACACTGAATGCAAAAAAAAAAAAAAAAACTAATTATGTGCAATATTTAAGAATAAGTGAACATGACGACCTACATCTCACTATGGAGGGAAACAACTTGAAAGAGTTCAGTGAGCAAAATTCCTGGGTATGCACATTGATGAGAAGATAAACTGGAAGGACCATGTGGTGAGCTTAGCACTAAAACCCAATTCAGCATGTTTTGTACTTGGAATAATTTCAAGAGTTTGTAGTAATGACTGTACCAGATTAGTATATTTTGGCTATTTCCAGTCAATTGAGGCCTATAGGATAGTATCCTTGAGGAAAAACAAATTGTTGTTTAAATGAGATTTTCAAATTACAAAAACACCCTATTCAGATAACGACCCAGAGCCCACATCAAACACGTTGTAGGCCCCTTTTTAAAGCATTGGAAATTTTTGCAATTCCATCATTATACATTCTGAAATGTCTGTCGGTGATCAAACAAAATCGCGACAAAATGAAAAACCAATACAGGTTACCATACACGGCAATGTAAAAATCTCCACTTACAGGCTGTAATAAGGACCCAAAGTCAGAAACATGTATGTAATCAAGGCATCAAACTTTTTAATGCACTACCAAAACATATCAAAGAGCTGGAAAATTAGGATAAATTTAAAACTGTTATAAAGAACAACATGCTTGACAAATGTTATTACAGCATAAGTGAATAGCTGTGCACAAATGTATAAGGATTTAATTTCATGTGATGAACAAAATTTCATCAGTGAATGTGTCTTGCAAGCCCATAAGAAGATCAATAACCACATGCTTAACAAATGTCACTAAAGTATAAGTGAATAGCTCTGCTCAACTGTAGAAAAATATATGATGTGGCAAATGAAATCACAACTTCAAGGAATAGGTCTGTCCAGCACATAATTTCTTGTGTCATAAAAACAGTTATTTGTTGTATATTGTATTAAAAATGAGATAAATTAATATGAATACAGCACAAATTTGATCATTGGGATGTTGTGGTCTTAAGTCCTGATACTGGTTTGATGCAGCTCTCCATGCTGCTCTATCCTGTGCAAGCTGCTTCATCTCCCAGTACCTACTGCAACCTACATCCTTCTGAATCTGTTTACTGTATTCATCTCTTGGTCTTCCTCTACGTTTTTACCTTTCCTGCTGCCCTCCAATACTAAATTGGTGATGTCTGAGAACATGTCCTACCAACCGATCCCTTCTTCTACTCAAGTTGTGCCACAAACTCGCCTTCTCCCGAATCGTATCCAATACCTCCTCATTAGTTATATGATCTACCCATCTAATCTTCAGCATTCTTCTGTAGCACCACATTTCGAAAGCTTCTATTCTCTTATTGTCCATGTTTCACTTCCATACCAGGCTACACTCCATACAAATACTTTCAGAAACGACTTCCTGACACATAAATCTATACTCGATGTGAACAAATTTCTCTTCTTCAGAAACGCTTTCCTTGCCAGTCTACATTTTATATCCTCTCTACTTCTCATCAGTTATTTTGCTCCCCAAATAGCAAAACTCATTTACTACTTTAAGTGTCTCATTTCCTAATATCATTCCCTCAGTATCACCTGACTTAATTCGACTACATTCCATTATCCTTGTTTTGCTTTTGTTGATGTTCACCTTATATCCTCCTTTCAAGACACTATTCATTCCGTTCAACTGCTCTTCCAGGTCATTTGCTGTCTCTGACAGAATTACAATGTCACTGGCGAACCTCAAAGTTTTTATTTCTTCTCCATGGCTTTTAATACCTACTCCGAACTTTTCTTTTGTTTCCTTTACTGCTTGCACAATATACAGATTGAATAACATCGAGGAGAGGCTACAACCCTGTCTCATTCCCTTCCCAACCACTGCTTCCTTTTCATGTCCCTCGAATCTTATAACTGCCATCTTGTTTCTGTACAAATTGTAAATAGCCTTTCGCTCCCTGTATTTTACCCCTGCCACCTTTAGAATTTGAAAGCAAGTATTCCAGTCAACATTGTCAAAAGCTTTCTCTAAGTCTACAAATGTTAGAAACGTAGGTTTGCCTTTCCTTAATCTACTTTATAAGGTAAGTCGTAGGGTCAGTATTGCCTCATGTGTTCCAATATTTCTACGGAATCCAAACTGATCTTCCCCGAGGTTGGCTTCTAGTTTTTTCCATTCATCTGTAAAGAATTTGCGTTAGTACTTTGCAGCTGTGACTTATTAAACTTATAGTTTGGTAATTTTCTCATCTGTCAACGCTTGCTCTCTTTGGGATTGGAATTATTATACTCTTCTTGAGGTCTGAGGGTATTTCGCCTGTCTCATACACCTTGCTCACCAGATGGTAGAGTTTTGTCAGGACTGGCTCTCCCAAGGCTGTCAGTAGTTCTAATGGAAGGTTTTCGACTCAGGTCTTTCACTGCTTTGTCAAACTCTTCATGCAGTATCATATCTCCCATTTCATCTTCATCTACATCCTCTTCCATTTCCACAATATTGTCCTCAAGTACATCACCCTTGTATAGATCCTCTATATACTCCTTCCAACTTTCAGCTTTCCCTTCTTTGCTTAGAACTAAGTTTCCATCTGAGCTCTTGATATTCATACAAGTGGTTCTCTTTAATTTTCCTGTAGGCAGTATCTATATTACCCCTGGTGAGACAAGCCTCTACATCCTTACATTTGTCCTCTACCCATCTCTGCTTAGCCATTTTGCACATCCTGTTGATCTCATTTTTGAGACATTTGTATACCTTTTTGCCTTCTTCATTTACTGCATTTTTATATTTTCTCCTTTCATCAGTTAGGTTCAATAACTCTTCTGTTACCCAAGGATTTCTAGCAGCCCTCATCTTTTTTCCTACTTTATCCTCTGCTGCCTTCACTACTTCATTTCTCAAAGCTACCCATTCTTCTTCTACTGTATTACTTTCCCCCATTCCTGTCATTTGTTCCCTTACGGTCTCCTTGAAGCTCTGTACAACCACTGGTTCTTTCAGTTTATCCAGGTCCCATCTCCTTAAATTCCCACCTTTTTGCAGTTTCTACAGGTCATAACCAATAGATTGTGGCCAGAGTCCACATTTGCCCCTGGAAATGTCTTACAATTTAAAACCTGTTTCCTAAATCTCTGTCTTACCATTATATAATGTGAAATATTGCCGTATCTCCAGGTCTCTTCCACATATACAACCTTCTTTCATGATTCTTGAACCCAGTGTTAATCATAGCTAAATTATGCTCTGAGCAAAATTCTACCAGATGGCTTCCTCTTTCATTTCTCCCCCCCCCCCCCCCCCCCAAATCCATATTCACCTACCACGTTTCCTTATTTCCCTTTTCCTGCTACCGAATTGCAGTCACCAATGACTATTAAATTTTCGTCTCCTTTCACTATCTGAATAATTTCTTTTACTTCATCATACATTTCTTCGTCATCTGCAGAGCTAGTTGGCATATAAAGTTCTACTACTGTGGTAGGCGTGGGCTTCGTGTCTATCTTGGCCACAATAATGCGTTTACTATGCTGTTTGTAGTAGCTTACCCACACTCCTATTTTTTTAATTCATTATTTAACCTACTCCTGGTTACCCCTCATTGATTTTGTGTTTATAACCCTGTAGTCACCTGACCAAAAGTCTTGTTCCTCCTGCCACCGAACTTCACCAATTCCCGCTATATCTTACTTTAACTTATCCATTTCCCTTTTTAAATTTTCTAACCTACCTGCCCGATTAAGGGATCTGAAATTCCACGCTCCGTTCCGTAGAACGTCAGTTTTCTTTCTCCTGATAACGACATCCTACTGAGTAGAGCTCGCCCAGAGATCCGAATGGGGGATTATTTTACCCCCGAAATGTTTTACCGAAGAGGACGCCATCATCATTTAACCATACAGTAAATGTGCATGCCCTCGGGAAAAATTTCTGCCATAGTTTCTCCTCGCTTTCAGCCATTCGCAGTCCCAGCACAGCAGGGCCGTTTCGGTTCGTGTTACAAGGGCAGATCAGTCAATCATCCATAATGTTGCCCTGCAACTACTAAAAAGGCTGCTGCCCCTCTTTAGGAATCACACCTTTGTCTGGCCTCTCAACAGATACTCCTCCGTTTTGGTTGCCCTATGGTACGTCTATCTGTATCACTGAGGCAAGCAAGCCTCCCCACCAACGGCAAGGTCCATGGTTCATGGTTCATTGGGATGATGATAAATAAAAGTGGCGAGTGGATGAGTGTGTTATGCATTGCAAGGCAAAACACAGCCAACTGGGCACGGTATAGCAAGAGCCAACGCTGCAGCACACTACTGGAACAGAAACCTTTCATCATTTTCCACTATGGAAGTGTTTAGAGAACGTGAGCTTAAGTCCTAAACGAACATAGTGTGGATGTGTAAGCCCTCAGCCTTCGTGCACTAAATTCTTCTCATCTCAGTACCACAGCCTTCGCCATCGGCGTAACCGTGGAATGCAGTAAGGGGTTGGCTGTTCGACCACAAGAAGCAGCAGCCTGCCCTGAGTTACAAGGGGCTAGCGGAAATTCGAGGGGATTGTCAGCTGCACTGTTTTGCTGCTTTACCTACAACTCAGACTATTGTGGTCGTGACATTTCTTGTACCTATTAAGTGTTGCAACAATGTATTTGTATGATTTCAGCTGTTACAACTGCGACTCTTTGGCATCACGGTAATAGGGTACGGCATTTTTTCGCCTGTTTAACTGCACAGTTTTATTTTTCGCTATCGATTTGCTGTAGTACCTTAGAACATATTCTGAGGTCAAACAGAACGACCTCACCGCGAGCCAGCATGAATTTCGAGAATATAGATCATGCAAAACCCAATTCACTTAAAAAGCACAGTTGTCCTGGTGAGTGAAATGCGTTTCGGAAATCAGTAAACACCGTTTTCCCCTGTCTGCCTTGATCTCTGGTTTTCAGACTGTCGTTCGAGTCGGGTTGCACGTAGTCGATGTTTTCGGAATCCATGCTGCTTAGCTGGGGGGAGCTCATTCAGTCTGAGGTAACTCGTTACGCCTGAGTTCAGAATTATAAATTTTCTGCTTGACCAAGATTTCGTGCCACCGTGAAGACCAGCCTAGACTTCAGGGTGGCTCTAATGCCACTCTTGATTCCTTGTGGATAGCTTGGAAGTTAATGCTGATAATCTCTGAGAACTGTACACAGTCGTATGCGTGAATACAAGGTGCGCTGATAAAAAGTAAAACATTTATTAACTGTCGGCTGCTACTTGGTAATCAGCACGTGATTACCGACGCAAAAGGTAATACAGAGTTTGACAGTAGGCGTACAAAAAATATCTCGTGACCAAAGACGTAAGCGTAGTTATGGCGATTCGCTTCTTAAAAGTTTACACAAGTACAGATGGAAATTGTGCTCGAATATGTGATACAAATAAAGCAATATACTGATGCGAGTTGGGCGTTTTACTGCTCTGTAACTGGCAACAGGATCGCGTTTACGTGTATGTTATCTGGGCATCACAACCAATTAAAATAAATCCTCCCCCACCCCCCCCATAAGCATAAAAAAGCAAATGTCGGGCTTGGTAGTCTAGCGATAATGAGCGTGCAGGAACAGTAGAAGTCGCTTGTTCGAATCTCGGTGCCTTTCTTTTTTGTATTTTTAAGTGCAGTGTGCCATGTTTTTGGCTAAATATACCACTTAATCTTTTACCCTTGTTTTCGTCTGTCTGTTGCAGATCCTTTGCTTCGGGAACGGGGAGATGTATCAAGTTGAAATTTTTTTCACATACAGAGGTCGTGTTCCCTTCACGGTGTAAAATATACAGACCTAGAGGGCACTTTCTGTTGACCTACACTAATGAAAATTAGCAAGGAGCAAGGTTTTACAGTACACGTAAAGGAAAAATCCGAAAACTGGCAATTTGTTATTATATCACACGGAAATTGTTATCCAACATCGAACTTCAAATTACAACATCAGTAGTTCTGCGTTCATGTTGACTGGGTCCCAATACTAAACGTCAAATATCGCGCAAGGAATGGCAGTATTGTGTTTCGGAATGTAGCCGTCATCAGATATCCATATGCATATGTCGTTCAAAGTTGCATGTGAAGCAAAATTTCGCAGAATAGACGCAGTTAGCCTCAATGCAAAACTTCTAATTACTCTAATAACAGTAATACTTAAATATCTTCAACATTTCGCGGTCCTGTCACCAACTGTATAAACATTAATTTTAATAATGAACAGTCTCAGTTGCACCGTTTATCTAGAATTTACCTGTGTTTCAGTCGGGATAACCCAACCTTCTTCACAATAACATATCTACTGTCTGTCCATAGTGGACATCGCCAAGTTAATACTACTAATTCATAAACTATCGCCAGACCGTAAAACTTATCTGGCACTGCCTCGGCCCCACTTCGCGACCGCGATACGGCAGCCACGAGTGCTGTAGTGGATCTCCACTATGAACACACAGTAAACACTGTTATTCTGAAGAAGGTTCAGTTATCCCTACTGAAACCTGGGTAAAGTCTAGGTAAGCGGTGCAACAGAGGCTGTTCATTATTAAAATAATAATACTGGTCGCCTGCTTCCTGCATGACTTTGTCACATTTATACTATTAAAATGAAAACATTCTCGAAAATCTTTTAATCCGTGGGATCGGTATCTTGCCAGGATCAATGTCGATAACGGGTGAAAATAGTCGAGATTCTCTACTCCCGGAACGTATGAACTGTCTACATACATAATTAAGTTTGTATAACATCCTCACCGAGCGAGTCCATTTTTTCGTTTTTTTTTTGTATATTATGCAATGTACCTTTTTTCTCTTTTGAAAATGTGTCTTAATGACGTGTAAGATTTGGCAGTTCATGGATGACTGACATGCAATGATTCAAACCCATTACATTCTTATGCCTTGTATTAAATAACAATGCTGCAATGAGACTGAAAATTGAAACCTATTACAGGGTTGCCACAACTTTCCCCAAAGTGAAAGACCTAAATTGTAAAAAAAAAAAGTAATGACCTCTGTGTTTCTGAACGTGTGAACAAAAATCTTAAGTACTAACATCAAAATGTTGTGTAATGAACTGCTTGTAGATGGAGAAAGGAAGCCCAATGGTAGATATGTTTAATTAAGATCACTGATTTTATTTTCATAAAGCGAAACCTATTTGGTGACGAAAATATGCGTTTTCTTGGAGTTGCGAGACACATTCCTGAAAGCAGTGATGGTATTTAAAATAATCTCAGAAAAAAAGTAGGCCTCTCGAAATAAATGTACAAGGTGGGGAAGAGGTGTGTCAACCAACACTGTAGGTGACTGCTAATAAAATTATGCTTCTATGTTCGTAATTGTCGGTTATTACTCACTGAGTTATGTCTATTATCTACAGGTATTGTGTGATTCTTTTTCTTTCAATAAATACATGACCTCATAGTGTACAAACTGCCTGCGATTGCCACAAATTTTTTTTTCTTATCGTCCATTCTTTCAAATATATAAACTACTTTCGAAGTGCCAAAATATACTATAATAAATAAATTTTGTATCAAACGCCGCACTGTACAATGTACTTGCTGTGAGACAGTCACGATACCCGAAATACATCGCCTGGGGCCGAGGAGGGGCACCACAGTCCTAGGTCCATGGTAGTACCCGCACATTAGTGGCAAACTATGGGCTTTGGATCGGCAGGCCCGATCCGTTAGAGAGACCCACAGAAATGGCCTGCAATTTTGGCCCGCCACGAAAGTCCATTCATGTGGCCAGCCATTCACATGTCACAGTCACCACATCGATGAAATGAGACCGCGGCGATAACACACGCAACGGGTAACTCGAGCAAATACTCTGAGAGTAGTCAGCAACTCACCGTAAGGATGATCGCTCAGGCACATAGAAAAGACCATCAAACTCTATAACTAAATTTTTGGCTATAGCCTTTGTCAGAAAACGAAAGTAGTTGTGACTTTTTTTTACCGCCAGTTCATTCGTCCAGTTGCGGAAGCTGTCAGGCGCTGACGCCACGCTGCAACACACTACTGCCAGGCGGGCTGCATCGGGCACAGCCCCTGTAAATTAGCAACTGCACAGTCCAGCGAGCTAAGAAAGTTGCAACTCGGTCTGCAGAGGTCCTTGGTGCACACAAGACACTAGAACAGGTGGTGCACACAACCGCGACAGTATCACTGCTGCTGCGGACCTTTCGCTGCATCCACCGTGACTCGTGCGGCCTCTGGAGTGTAAGTGTGCCTCCCGGGCAGTCCCGTCGTAGCCGACAATTGGTGCCCAGCATCGACTCCGACTGCACGCCGCCTTCGCTTCCTGTCCACAGTGTTAACTATACAGACGGCGCTTCTACGAAATCGGCAAAAAATTATATACACCATTTAAAGAATATTATGTTTTTGAAGAAAACTACACTGTCAAAAATTCCCTTTAACTAACAGCTAAAATTAAAAACTTTTCCATTTCTGATGATGGTAATTCCGTATCCTTTAACGTAGTTAATTTACTTGTTAACATTCACATTTATGAGACTATTAAAATTACTGATGAGAATCTTCTCCAACACAAAAACCTAATGTACAAGAAATTAAAGATGTCATTAGGTTATTACTTCTGATACTCTCCTACAACTATTTCCAGTTTAACGCTGAAATTTTTTTTACGACCTTTAGCCTTTGCCGTGCCCATTTGTATAACAAGTACGCTTGCCAACAGTTTTGTTAAACATCACAAAAGGCAGTACTTTAAGAAATTGGTGTGACCTGAGCAATTTTCCAGTCTTTAGGTACGGATCTTTCTGTGAGCGGTTGTATATAATTACTAAACATGGAGCTATTGTATCAGCACACTCAGAGGAAATTGACTGGTATACAATCTGGAACGGAAACCTTGCCTTTAATAAGTGATTTAAGCTGCTTTGCTACACCGAGGATATATGCTTCTCATTTTGGCACTTTCTGTTGACTGGGCTTCGGGAATACTTGCTTCGTATTCATTGCTGAAGGAGTTTCGGAAAACCACGTTTCTTAACTCTACTTTAGTAGCACTGTCATCAGTGACTCCACCGTTACTTTCGCGCAGTGAAGGTACTGATTGCGTCTTGACACTGGTGTACTTCATGCATGACCAGAATCTCTTTGGGTTTTTCGCCAGATTTCGAAACAGAGTTTTGTTGCGGAAATTATCAAGAGCATCTCGCTGTAGTAACCGCTATATTTAGAACTTCTGCAAAACATTGCTAGTCTTGCGGATTTTGGATTCTTTTAGTTTTGGCATGCTTTTTCGTTACTTCTGCAACAGCGATTTCACCCGTTTTGTCCATGGGGGATCAGTACCATCACTTATTAATCTATGTGGTATATATATCTCTCAATTGCAATCGATACTATTTCTCTGAAATCATTCCACATCTTTTCTACGCTTACATGATCAGATCGGAAGGAGTGGAGGCTGTTTCCTTAAAAATCGTTAAGAGCATTGTCAGCTTTTTTTAAACAGATGTACTTTAAGTTTCTTTTTGATGGTTGTAGGTGTTACACTATTCAGTGTACGGGCAACTGACTTGTGGTCGCTAATCCCTGTATTCGTCATGATACTACCTATTCATCCAGGAATATTTGCTGCTATGAGGTCAAGTACGCTTTCGTAACCATTTATGCTTCGAGTGGGCTCACGAACTAATTGTTCAAAATAATTTTTTTAGAAAGCATTCAGTACAATTTCGGCTGACGTTTTATGCGTACCGCCGCCTTTAAAGGTATAAATTTTCCAGCATATCGAGGATAGATCGAAATCAACACCGACTATAATTGTGGGAGTGGGGTACCGATTTGAAATGAGACTCACGTTTTCTTTGAACTGTTCAGCAACTATATCCTCTTAGTCGGGGTCGGTAAAACGATCCAGTTTAGTCCGATTGACAAGTACAGCCTCTACCCAAACTATTTCGCAGGAACTATCTACTTCAGTTTCACTACAAGGTAAACTACTTCTGACAGCAATAAATACTCCAGCACCAACTATGTTTAATCTATCCCTTCTGAACGTTGTTAGGTCGTTTGAAAAAATTTCGGCTTAACATATTTCCGGCTTTAGCCAGCTTTCCGTACCTATAACTGTTTGAGCTTCAGTGCTTTCTATTAGGGCCTGGAGCTCTGGTTCTTTCCCAACACAGCTACGATAATTTACAACACCGATCGTTTCTACAACCACCTTACTGTGTGTTACCTGCCCCCTTTTAGACAGACGCCATTTCTATGTTTTCCTGAGACCCTCTAACCTAAAAATCCGCCCCCACTACCCGTGTAGTGGACTCCTGACCTATTAAGCGGAATCCGGAAACCCACCACACTATGGCTCAAGTCAAGGAATCTGAGGCCTACACAGTCACATAACCGCCTGAGCCTATGATTCATACCTTCCACTCGGCTCTGCACCGAAGGACCACAGTCGGTTCTGTCGATGATGGTGCAGATTATGAGCTCCGCCTTAAACTCGCTTAACCATATCCGCTAAACAAAAGGAGAGAGAATCTCCTCCAATCCAAAGCGACACAAGCCATTGGCACCGACTGGGGCCACCACCTGCAGTTGGGTGCACCCTGTACTCTTCATGGCATCCGGAAGCACTCTTTAGAAATCAGGACTGACTCCCCCACCTTGTGCACACTGCCATCCTTCCACACTTTGCCAGCCATGTTACTAAGGGGGCCCAATTACGCGCCTGTTATTGGAGTTCCGAACCACCAGCAAACTCACCTTCTGTGAACACCACGAATTTGCGTTCCAAGAAGGTTCCTCTGGAGGCCCTACGATCGGCCCCTCGCAAAGTCTTTCGCTGCCTGCCATACTTTGGAATGATCTCTCACTCGACCACAGGTGAGGGATCAACCTCAGCGCTGCAGACCAACATAAATGTAGGATAATGACATCACTGCTGCTCAAAAATCTGCAGTCAGAGAAGACAACTCCAAATGCAAGGGGAAAAGACACAACAATGCTGTAAGTGAATATCAGAAACTTATCTATTATAAAGAACGTTCCTAGATGTAGAAAGCGACCGAAATTGTTAATTCCACTTATGAGATTCTAAAAGAATTAACTTATATGGTAAAATAAACCAAGTCTGCTTTTCTTCATGGTTACGTGACGTTACGTATATATGTTTTTTATTTTTATTCGTCAATGCCTTCCGTTTAAGCACTCACTCAAGCTAAACAGGTCTCTGCTGCCAAGTCATTATCAATTGTCATTGATGAAGGGTGAAAGCAAAGGAAAGAGTATTCACTTTCTTTTGCCTGATGGCGGATTTAGGGAGTTGGGATGCATGGCAAAAGCGCATTCTTACGCGACTTTTATTTTTACCAAAGTACTTTTATACCGTAACAGCGTTGTGTACGTTGATTATGACTCTATGATCATACTGATATACTAAAAAGGACAACCAAACCAGCATCCACTGCAACGTGGATAGTAGTACGAAAAGATTTGTTTTTACTTTTTAGACATTACTCCTGAGTAGAAAATTCGAAGCGCAAATGACCGTTACAATCGAGTCTGCACAATTCGAAGTTCGAATAATTAACTCGACTTTACTCTAGATGAAATCAGGAAAAATCGAAATAAAATTTTGATTTTTTTTACTAACGTATTTCCAGTTTTCTTACATGTTTTTTTGCTTTAGTATTTGAAACGGAAGGTATACATAAATTCAGCTTCATTCATTTTTCAATGCTGAACCAACTGTCACGAATGGTTGCTTTTTGTCAATTAAGTTTCTCATAAAGAACCTTATGTCTTTGGAGCTAGCGTGTCACTCCTTATTTGTATCTGAGATTTCTGTTCCCAGACTAACCGTAAATGTCTTAGCGTTCCGACAAATACCTTTTGTACCCTGCATTGAGTAAGGCAATACTATAAACTTTCGCCTCGCCCGGTCTGCTTGCTCCCGCTTTTTAATACTTATGAGCAACATTATCTTTCCGCTCGATGATCGTTTGCAGCTTGGATGGTGGAATCCCGAAACAATTCGTTACCTGCTACTTCTCGTTGCATTCCACAGCGTCGAAACTCGTTTCTGTTTTACGAATGTCGGAAACTTCCTGGAAAATATCCTAAAGTGAAAAACGTCTACTTTCTCCGTGGTCGAAGTTCCTTGTGTGACAAAATGGCGTCAGATTTGAATCACTATTAATTACGAGACTGACAGTGCGCAAACAAAGGTAAAGTCCACGTGGTTGTCACTTATTGCCTGTATTGGCATATGCGGGTCATTGTTAGGAATCATCTTTATGTAAAATTATAAACTGGTGAAGCTGTTAGCTAGGATTCTCATTTGTGTGTCATTGCGATGAACAGCTTAGGGAGCGCCGCTAGGAGTAACAGAAAATAAAAATATTCGCTGGAATATAAACGAAAATCTATATTGAGTTTAAACCTACGACACATAGGAGGAGTTCGTCTCAGGACTTGTAAATATGCTCTAAATTACAGAAAACGTGAGAAAAGCCCTCCCAGAAGCCTAAATAGGGCAGCGCTGAGAGAAGGTGACAGCTCCCTCAGAGTCGGAAAAAAAGGAAGAAATTGCGCAACGCGATAACGTACTCAAAGGCTATATCGTACCCCAGCCACTGAAAAGTCCAAAATTGTGAGTGTGACCACTGTAATAAAGATATTGTTAACTAAATTTCATATTAATATGAAACACATGTTACGATTTTATCCCGACGTTTTCACGAAAACTCTACGGCCCAGACCTGAACTGGACACACAGAAATTTATTTGCAACGGATTAATAATATGCTGTGGTATTTCGTGCACTGTTAAAACAACTGATGAAACAGACAGAATTATCTGGTGTAAGCTAGGCGTTGACTTGTAATTATAGAATGTCTGCGGGTCGTTTTCATATGACAGTCGCCTCGATTAGTGAAGAAGTTGCTTCGGTTTTCTCGAGGCATTTGGGAACAGGTTGAAACAAACGATTAACAACCGTCGACTGCATACAGTCGCAAAGGCTGATTTCAAATGTCTTTGGTAACTGTAAAGCTACTTCACCTGGGTAGGGGGAACAGATACTAGTCGGAGGTAAACACTTCCCCCTCACAGCGTTCTAATGTTGCCGGCTACACTATGCCACTCAGCGTCCAATGTAAACACAGCCGACAACAGGAAGTGTGACAGGACTACCAGACCGAGTTCAGAGCAGGAAACGGCCGGGGTCCCCGGTGGTCTAGTGGTAAGGGGGTCTGGAACGTTCCAGCGCCTCGGCTGGGGCTATTCGCCCCAGCCGGGCCGGGGTTCAATCCCCGGCCGGCGCTGGAATTTTCAGATTTCCGAACACTAGCCTCCACCTCTGCCCTGGCATGTGGCGCATGCCGGGCACCCCCGTGGGGTCCGTGCTTCGGATCCCACGTGGAGCTCACTCCCTCACTACAAAATATACCTCATTATGCTGCTGCAATCACTTATTTTAAATTTCAATACGCACACTTTCTTCACCAGACCACATCTACATATATTTTCCAGGTACTTTCTACATAAGACATCTCACTGTCGCAAGAAACTGCATAGTATCATGAACATTTGTAGGATTGCAACAATGAAATGAAATGAAATCCTCACTAAAAAAACTAATAAGTTTTATTTTCCTTTTTGTGCTAAATGCTGCTAAGATAAATACCAAAACAGCTTTCATTTTCTTGTAGGTAATTATGAAAGTAAGTTTGGCTATAATACTGAATAAATTATCTCAATGTCAAAGAAATGCAAAATATTATATCAATACCATCACACAAGATATTTTCAGGTGTCTCAGTCTGCCTTTTCTTTTTATTATCAGGATTGATTATACGATAATAAATAAATTCTGTATCAGAAATCGTTTCGTAACCGTTCACACTCAGTGCCATTTATAAGTGTATATTGTCAGCAATTGTAGTTTCAAAACAAACACAGGCCTTTTTTTCAAATTATTCAAGTGTCTAAATGAGATTAAGATAGGATACAGGTCACTAATGAGATAAACTCTTTGTTTGTATGATACAGGATAATTCTCCTGGTCTTATGTCAGCTGAATGCTAAATTAAACAGTTAACATTTAAAAAAACGAATTTTACTGACAGGTCTACATGTCTCATATAATATTTCTGTTGGTAGTTTCATGACAACCTCTCAGGCTCAGCTTTATATAAAAGTATCTTGCAGGTCAGAAAAGAAATTTTATTACTACCTCTACAGATTCAGTTGGTCTATTGTTGTTGTACTATTGTTGCATTGCGAGAGAGAGACTGCTACTATAGCTGTTTTCTTTTGCTATTAAATTCCGTGCCATATCTCCATTCTAAATGCTAAAAGGCGTGGATAAACTTTTAGCAATACTATTTCCTTTTCACCACATCGCTGCTAGGTGTCGCTACTGGTCCCTCACACAGTCAGTTGTCTGTAGCGCAGGGCTTCGCTACCAGAGGGCTCTAGCGGAGCTGGCGACGACTCACTCTGCCGGGATTTGCTGCTCCACTCCTGAACGAGTACGCCAGCTGAGATACCCGCTAAATCCTCACACTAAACGAGAAGCGTAATAGCACCAATGCTACATAAGGCAAATCGTGATCAGCGAAACCACCACTATTATAACTGCTTGCTGAAAATACTGCTACAAACTATTTAGAGCGGAAGGGAGCACCTTACCGAAGCCGATCTAGAGGAAAATCCATTTGGAATGAACAGAACCCATATCTATAACATCTTTAGATACAGAAACTTTTGACAATGTTGACCAGAATATGCAGTTTGAATTTAAGATGCAACCAGGAATAAAATATAGCGAGAGAAACATTACTTAGAACTCCACCAGAAATGAGACAGAGGCTGTACAAGTCGAAGGACATAAAAGTAAGGCAATACGTGAGAAGTGAGTGAGACAGCGTTCTAGTCCATTGCCTGATGTTATTCATTCTATATGCAGGGTGTTTCACACTACTCGGGACTGTACAGGCGATTTAACTGATCAAGTTTTACATAGGAATCTACTTCTGAAAACGTCATCTTGCGATGCTACAGAACGTCAAAGTTATAGGAACCGGCATCTACAAAATAGATGGATCCCACGAAGATGTTACAAACTTTCTAAGATGATGCAGATGGATAAATGCGTACATTTGTGATTATGTCCTTGCACCGGAAAATTATAACAGAAAACCTTTCTGTTACCTCTGACAGCATGTAACGTTATCGTTGTTGCTAGGATGTAGGACAGGAACCTTGCAGAGGCGGTGGTATGGAACGAAAGAAGAAAACAATGTGCAGTATACATAGGCTGTAAGATGCATACATCATGAACCATGAGCACTTGTTCATCATCGCTTGCGTGAAAGCCATCTCCACTATTGAACAAGTGCTTACAGCTCCAGAATTATGCAGTTTAGAGTCCATGTTTACTGCACTTTTTTTCTTGTTTCGGTCTATACTGCCGCCTCTGAACGTTGCCTACCCTACAATCCTAGCAACAACAGTACCAGTACACGTATTCCACTGTCAGAGGCAGGATAACGATTTTCACTTACAACTTTCGACACGTTTGTTTCCGGTACAGGGGCCCTTACCTCAAATCGATACATTTGTCTGTTTCCATCATACTAGGAAGTTTGTAACACAATCACGGATCATCTTGCATATACATACATTTACCGGAGCTGGCGCCTGTGACTTTGATGCTCCACAGCGTCGGTGGGTGACGTTCGCAGGCATGAGTTTCTAAGTAAAACTGCAAGCTCTAGAAGTGTTGTGGCTCAGTGGTCTGAAGAAGATGATTCTTGCGAGGAAGGAAATATATTTGAAGATGCAAGTAGTGAAGAATTAGCCAATGAACCTGCAGATGTGAATATTGAGGCAGATGGCAGTCCTTCCGATAATATTACTTCATCAGAGTCTGAAAATGAAGCACCACCACAAAAACGTATAGAAGACCACACATACATTAGTCGGAATGGAGCGATTTGGAAATTAGATCCTCCTGCAACTTTTCGTACGCCTGTCCATAACATCGTAAAGAAGGCACCTAGTCCAGCCCTTGGTTTGAATACCTGTAAACCTAAGGATGCCTGGGACTATTTCATCTCCAAGGAAATGATCATCTGCACAAATATTGAAGGCAGAAGAGTGGCTGCTTTACGTGGAAAAACGTTTTGCTTCCTGGAACGGTGGGTTTTCTTGGTCTTTTACTGCTTTCTGGTGATGAGAAGACTTGGGATGTCCTTATTAGAGAATTATTCTAGGATGAAAAGGAAAATCCTACATAGAAGGCTACCTTGCCAGTAAATAGATTCGAGGATATAAGGAGAATGATTAGATTTGTTGACAGGCGTACCCGTGAAGCTCGATCTGCAGATGACGCAGCAGTTCGCTATGTATGGGAACTATTTCTTGACAAGTGTAGAAATAGAATGAATCCCAATCATTCGCTCACAGTTGACGAACAGCTAGTCCTAATCCGTGGAAGATGCAGCTTCACCCAGTATATGCCCTCTGAACCATCCAAGTGTGGCATAAAAATATTTTTGTTATGTGATCATATGCTTTAGAGGGAACTGTTTACACGAGAAGGAAGCCCCATGAATTTATTCAGAAAAATCTTGGATTGAATGTAGTGAAAGATCTTGCTAAAAGCATTCAATGATCATCAAAAAATATTACCGTTGACAACTTCTTTACTAGTGTGCTTCAGAAGCAAATTACAGTGGTGGGAACAATCAAACAAAATAAACCAGAAATTCCTAATGAGATGAAACCATCTGTCTCAAGAGCAATTCATTCCTCTTTGTTTGCATTTATAGGTGTCATTACAATGGTGAGTTATCTTCCCAATAAGAAGAAGTCTATAGTTCTCATTAGCACAATGCAATACGACAGAAACATTGATGAAACTCATGCAAAAAAGAAACCAGATGCAATAAACTTCTATAACTCTACGAAGGGTGGAGTAGATAAATGGACCAGAATATTCGTTATTACACTTGCAAGAGACGAACGAGAAGATGTCCATTTGCATTATGGATGAATATGATGGACATCGCAGCAATGACCACTGAAATTTTAGTTTCCGCCCAACATCTGACATACCATAGTGGAAGAAGTAATAAAAGGCGTTTGTTCCTAAGAGGTTTAGCAGAGGAAATGGTAAGACCTCTAATGGAACTTCATATTCAGATCCCTAATCTTCCAAAGAAAATCGTTGATGATATGCGAACATGTCATATTGCCAAACCAACTACATGTTTCAGGAAAAAGAAGAAGATGCAATTATTGTCCATATAAGAAACACAGGAAAAGTGCTATGACATGCATTAAGTGCAAACCCAACTTTTGTAAGGAACATAGTGGCGTTCTTTGTGCTTCTTGTTTGTCACATGTTGAAAACTAAGAAAGATGCAATTTTATGTGAACAATGAATAATAACTTTTTATAAAAATATTGCCTATACACATAATACTGTGAATAATGAGCATGTTTTAATTGAAGAAATTGGTTGTAATAAGTGTTTTAAAATGTAAACTGCAAGTTATAAGTGAATTAATAAAATAATTTGTATATGTTGTTTGTAAAGGAAAGTAACTAATAAAAATTCACTCTTAGAGTTTTATATAAAAGAAATGTTAATCAGGCCCACCAGATCCTGTCACTGTATCTTAGGAATCTTGCGATATGACAAAAAATTTGACAGAACGAAATTTAACTCCAAAGAATGAATATGTGATATGTGGAAAGAGGAAAATTTTAAATTAGGTCAGGGCCTTGGAGGCCCTGCATATGCATTCACGTGTGTTTTCGGCACCATGCATCCTAGCGTTAAGAGAAACAGAATGTTTGCATAAAGGCAAACCGCCGGGCTGTCCCCGAGTGAATGATACAGACGTCGAACGCATCCGCCACAGTTTCACGAGGGGTCCGCAGAAATCCTTTCGCCATGCAGCTCGACAGCTCAGCACGCCCCCGATGTCCGTCTGGCGTCTATGCGTCGACGTTTCTGCATCAAACAATATTAAATTCAGGTACTGCGAGCTGTTCGTGAGGGTGCTAACATCGTGTGAAGTTCCGTAATTTCACTCTTGGCAAGGTGGAGCATGGCTGTTTTCTCCCACAGTTAGTGTTTAGTGATGAGGCAACACTCCATTTACATGGAGAGGTGAACTGTCATAATGTGACAATATGAGGTACGGGACAACCACATGAAGTTGTACAACATAAAATATACTCTCCTAAATTTAATATTTGTCTTATGTATTCCTATTTTTTGTCTGCATCCTAGATATTTATAGGCATCTGATTATTCCAGCGCTTCTATGCAGTCGCTGTGGTTATCCAATATGTAATCTTCTTGTTTAGTGTGTTTTCCCTTGTCTATGCTATTTTTCTTACATTTGTCTGTTCCAAAAGCCATATTTATATAATTGCTGAATACTTATGTTATCTTTAGTAATTGGTTGAGTTGTTGATTTGTTGCTGCCAGTAGTTTTAGATCATCCATGTGTGGGTATGTTCCAGTAATATTGTATCCATAATTTGTATTATTTAGCATGTTGGATAGTGGGTTCAGAGCAAGGCAGAACCAGAAAGGACTTAATGAGTCTCCTTAGTATATTCGACGCTTAATCTGTATTGGCTGTGATGTGATATTATTTGAATTTGTTTGGATATTAAGTGTCGTTTTTCATTACTATGTTTAGGAACTGTATCAATTTAGGATCTACTTTGTATATTTCCAATATTTATAGTAACCATGAGTGGGGTACACTATCAAAACCTTTTCAGTAATCAATGTATGTGTAGTGTAGCGTCCTTTGTTTAGTTTTAGCTTGATATGTTACCTCTGCATCTATTATCCGGTGCTCTTTACATACTCGTGCTCCTTTGCAACAGCCTTTTTGTTCTTCATTTATAATTTTGTTCTGTGTTGTATGTATCGTTATTTTCTGTGTAATGACTGAAGTTAATATTTAGTATATTGTTGGTAGGCATGTCATGGGGCAATAATTTGCTGGGTTTGCTGTGTGTGCTTGATCTTTAGGTTTCAGACAAGTTATTCCTTGTGTATGTGTATCAGGGATTGTGTATGGGTCTGCAATGTAACTGTTAAATTATTTAGTTAGATGTGAATGTGTTGACGTGAACTTCTTTAGGCAGAAATTTGCTATTTTATCTTTTCCAGTGGTTTTCCAATTGTGTGCAGAATTAATTGCTTTGGTCGCTTCATGTTGCAAAATTATCACTTCAGGCATTTGTGGTATCATCTTTTATGTCTCTGTTTTCGCTTGTATCCACCGTGCATGTCTTTTATGTTGTACCGGGTTTGACCATATGTTGTTCCAGAAGTGTTCCATGTCTGTTATGTTTGGTGGATTGTCTATTTTAATGCGTGTGTTATCTATTGTCTGGTAAAATTTCTTTTGGTTTGTGTTGAATGTTTGGTTTTGTTTCCTTCTATTTTCACTTTTTTTGTATGTTCTAAGTCGTTTGGCCAATGCTTCTAATTTCTGCTTCTTTTCATCTAATTGCTCTATCGCTTCTTGTTGTGAGATTTTACCTAACCTTTTTGGTTTTTTATATGATATTTCTTTTCTTAGAAATTGTGTTAGCTGTCTGATGTCTTCTCTCAGTTTTTCTATTCCGATCTGTAGCCTGTGTTGCCATGCAGGTTTTGTGGGTTTCTTCTGTGTGTTGCTTGGTTCTGATGTCTGTCTAGTGTGTAAATTTAGTGTAGAGAGTGCTCCTATTTAAACCAGTAGTTGTAACTCTCCCATAGTTGTGTTTCCATTTATTTTGTTGTGTATGATTGTGTTGATAGTTTTTATTGTTGTTTCGACTTGTGGGTTATTTGGCGGTGTATGCAACAATGGTCTAATGTCTGTATTTGTGTCTTTGTATTCTATATATGTCAGCTGAAATTTTTCTTTTATATCTAACATGTGTGTCACTTCGTGTTCTATTTGTACTTGTTCTGGTGGCAGTCTTAAGATTTCGTTTTCCTCTGATTGTTTAATTGATGCGTGTTGTTCTTTGTTTGTTTGCTCTGGGATGTGTGAGTCCATTACTGTATTATTTTCTTCTTCTTCTGATTGGGCATTATTTTGTTCCAGTATTTGTTGTTCTCGTTGTTTGATGTTTTCTAATTCTGATTATTACACGGATCTGATCAGCTAGTCGTTGTTCTGTTAAAAATTTTAAATCTGGGCATCTGGTAGGAAATGTTGTGTATACTTGTGATCTGTATCCAGTTGTATTGGTTGCTAGGTTTGTTGCTTGGTATTATTATTATTTCGTTGTTGTTCTGTTGGTTAAACGTGTGTGTAGTGTTGCCAGGTTACTTACTACAGTAATTTTTTTTTTTTTTTTTTTTTTTTGCCTTTGCTAGAGCCGTCTTTTAAGTTTGCAGGAGCCACCGCTAGTTGCTTCTTTTGGACTGCGACATTACTGTTCTTTCGAAATGTGCCGTTTGTTACTCTTAAAACCAACATGGAGAGCTCCCCAGCGGTGGGGTCGACTTTTTGAAACCAAACAAGCGGTAGTGTAACTCAAGACCCCCCAGTATCAGACCCTGCATCCAGGTGGGCCTCCGTTTGCAAGTAACTGACGCAGAAGAGTTTGGAATTTTGCGTCATGCTATATAGCGTTAAGGAAGTCTTATTCCATAGTCTTGTTGCGTGTCATAATGGTTAGGACAGAAGCTTAACCATGCCTCGTCAGGTGCAGTAAAATTTTTTTAAAATCCTTATCGAAATGACTTTGGTGCCTATTTTTACTCAATTTATTGTTTTAAATGTAATTTCTTTCGTTCTATTCCTTTGTCACATCGTTTTAATCACCGTATGAACTTTTCCATTTGTTTCATTTTTCTTTGCATCATTCTTCTTCCAATCGGAATTTTTGTGAATGTGTATTTTATTGTACCTATCTGTTTGACTATTCAATTACTTCAAATCTCCGATAAATTAATTAAAAAAACAAAAGACGAAATAATCTATTTATATTGACTGTGCATTAACGTGAAAAACGTATTTTTCATTACAAGACGTGCCTTTTTCTGCATGGTAATCGACATACAAATATTTAAAACATTACCTAAATTCTTTGTGTACTATGGAAATGTATGGTAGATGATGATATGAATGAGAGAAGGTTTTCTAAGTAAAACAAAATTCAAGCAATGTGAGAAATCGATATAATGAACACAATAACGAAAACACAGGGCCATAAAAATAGGAGAAATTAAATCGGAATTAGTACATGAAGATAATTAAAAGTTCACGAACAAATATTTCCAGTGGAAAATGGATGATAAGAAGAAAAATTAGACCAAATGAAGAAGTTCATATCACTATTGAATCACGTGACCGAGGAGCGGAAATAAAAAAAAATATATTTACATCAGTTGAATGAAAATGATTATCAATATCACTTCGATAAACACCTAGCATAGATTTCTTCCTCTGGTGAGATTCGAACCCACAACCTCATGCATGTGAAGCTAGTATCCTTTCCAATACCCTCACAACCTACCTAGGTCATTCGGCTTTCTTCACGTTATTGAGTCTCACACAAAATTCCGAATTTCTTTTCTCGTCAGTTCCTCGAAAACGTCTACCCACCAGGATGAATGGCTGCACTGTGTGATACTTGGGTGCTTAACCTACATAACCGTATAGATGGTTACAGAAAGTCGATCCTACCCCTGGAGAAATCTCCTTGTAAGACATAACGAAAGAGTGCCGCCGTTTCATTATATCTACTGATACGGTGGTCGACACACTGTTAGTAGTGTAGCCATAGTAACACAAACGGTCTGAAAACTGCACGATCTAAGTAACGAGGGACTACCTCGCACTTAGTCCAAAGGAAAATCTGCAGAATTACTAAAAGACTTGTAGCCAATGAACCGAGTCCCCTGAAGCCATTTAGTCCGTAGCGACTGCTGAGAACCTTCAGAGCAGTCATTAGGATTCGCACTCTACTACTTCGATGTTATTACACGTTCGGTGTCCTACTCTATGGAGCTGAGTCATGGACTGTATTAGGCATTTGAAATGCGATCGTATGGAAAAATATTAAGGATACCATCGACAGATTTAGTCAAAAGTACGGCGGTACGAAAATGTAGAAATTCTCAACAGCATCCAGAGAGCAGAACTCGATTGTTTTGGTAGCGCAATTCCGCAACAACAAATAAAACCTGTTGAAATTAATAATTCAAGGAAACATTAATGGCCGGCAGTCTGGACGAGCGTTTCTAGGCGCTTCAGTCTGGAACCGTGCGACCGCTACGGTCGCAGGTTCGAATCCTGCTCTGGAAATGGGTGTGTGTGATGTCCTTAGGTTACTTAGGTTTAAGTAGTTGTAGGTTCTAGGGGACTGATGAGCTCAGATGTTAAGTCCCATAGTGCTCAGAGCCATATGAACCATTTTTTGAAAGATTAATGGAATATGTGATCCACGACGCATAGGATTAACCTGGCTAAATAACTCAAACCAGCAGTTTGGGTTCAGCACTGAATCAATGTTCTGAAAAACCATGGACGGACAACAGATCATGCTATCGATCGGCAGTGTTACTGGAGGACGAGGTACTTAAGAGAGGAAGAATGACAATGCTTAAAAATTACATAAATGCTCACCATTAAATTTAATACTCCACTCATATAATCGCGCTAGCTGCCATTAAAATTAATCTGCAATTGGCATACAGTTAAAATTTTTTGAACCTAGTGCTCTTAACAGCACTCATGTCACCACTTATTTTAATCAATGTATTTATTTTCTCAGACATCCACCGTACGAGGACGCACTGAAAAGTAATGTCGACAGATGTTTTACGTGAAAACTCTCAAAGCTTTTTAAATAAAACAAACTTCATTAACATTCTACATTGTATTCTTCACGTCTATAAATTTATTTCTCAAGACACTCACCCTCGGAACCAGCAAAATTTCCCCAACTAGATACTATTTTGTTGACACCGTCACAGTGTACTGTTTGACTATGTTAACAGAGCCACAACCTTACCTCTGCTTGCACCGCTTGAAACAACTGAAGTGCTCAAAGGTTTTCTTAGTTTTGCGATAGACGAAAATCGAGACTGTGTGTAGGATGATCGACGGCAGTGCAAGGACGTCGGCTTGCTGCAGATGCCGCAGCGATCGTGTGTAGTTTGGCACTGCCGTGCTCAAGGAGAGTGTGCTCCACATGCGGACGAAGTCTTCGAATTCGTTCTTTTAGTTTTGTGAGCTCTTTCTCACCCACCAACATAGTCACTCAGATAAGAGAGGTAACTATCCAAAATAAGGATAAACACTTGTTACAAAACGCTCCTTACGCAAAATCAGAGGGCTGCAGATATCCAAAGTAAAGATGTAGAATGTTACTGACTTCATCAAATAAAACAGACCGAGTCATTATCTTCTCAGCACGCCGTCGTGTTATAAGCACAAAAATCCAAAAAATTGTTTCAGAGCAAAGTATGCTGTATTTTTAAGTGATGATCTTTGTAATGTACATCTGTATTAAACGTTATGCTGGTGATATATGGTGACAATGCGTATTTATATTTACAATGAAGAGAGATTGACCAGTGGCCAATATACAACTAAAACCAAGTTGTCAGATGGATATTAACTGCAATGGATTAGTGGAGAAATACAGGGATGAAGAAGTAGTTCGATTGTCTTGCCGCATGTATGCTGTAGAGCACATCTTCCACCGGACTGCCTTGATGATGCATGGATGGTAACAGCGTAGTAAATGCCCGGTGACGAAAAGGTCATGAATTCGTAGACTATATAGTCAGTCAATAGATGGAAAATCCTAGTACACCATCTGAAATGTGGAATTGGTGAAGACAGACAGTCGACCGAAATTATATCGAAATAAATTCATTCTTAACTTGTCTTCAGTTGCGTTAGGTAACACCTCGATAGCTAACACATCTGCGTTCAGAGAATTTATTTCGAAGTGATTTCGGTCAGCTATCTACCGTCATCAATTCGATGCACAGGACCATGAATACTGTCGAAGTTTGGCATAGCAAACGATACTCAATCAGGCAAAGGTATCTGAACCTACAATTTCTGATCAATATGCTAAAGGAGAATGTAATAAAATCAATACCTGAAATTTAAAAAAATGTAATCCGTCGGTTAGCCTCTTCAGTGAAAGAGATTAAAAATAAATCCGTGTTGAAAAGGAGTTAAAAGATATTTTAAGAATACATAATGACTTGGTGGATTTAAGGAGTTTAAAATTTACGTCATTCGTACGAAAAGTTAGTAAAATAAGACAGAAGTAATGTTGTAGAACAGAAAATGTAAAAAATAATATTTTTTTAAACACGGCTATGCACAGCCTTAAGCCTAGATAAAATGTGGAGGGGCGATCTTATTACAAAACAACAGGCAGAGCCTCCCCATTGTCGCGGCTTCCTTTGCAGGTCGGAGAAACCGCAGCTAAAATGTATGTGGCCAGAAACACCACGTTGACTCACGGCCGCAGAAGTCCATGACACCCTTTAAGAGGCGGCGAGGCATCTCGTACTGTAGTTATATGAGAGTGAATTTATTCCTCGCTCCTCATGAGACATCATCAAACTTATTTTCCTGCTTCTGGAGTGTCTACAGCGAGTATGAGCGAATCCCGAAACGTGACATCTTACTTTTGTACTGCTCTTCGTTCCACACCTTCAAGGACAAACTTCTTTTCTGTGGCACTCGAACACTTGTACTTCTTCGATGTCATTTTCACGGCGGATCTATGTACTGTGCTTATGCTTTATTGAGAAAACACGTAAATTTTTCAAAGTGTTTAGAGATGAAACGATTATCTTAATAACCGATAAAACAATTCCAGATATCGAGTATTACGTACCGGCTGGCACTTCATTACGAAATGTTTACGGGGCTGTCTGTTATGACAGTCGCTTCCGTTTATGGAATGTACCGAACACAGGAGGTTTCTTCGGTAAACAGAAGTTCTTACATGGGTCTTGACAACACGATCGAATTACAGAGGTTCAAATAGTGAGACGCGACTGTGTGGAACTGCATAGGCAGATTTCGGTCTCTGGAAATAATTGTAACTCAACTAAGGACTTTATAGCGACACGAACGTCAGCCAGGTAAATAAGTCCCACACTAAGTGGACATCCAGCGGACGCAGGTAAACACTTCCTGTTACACCACGCCACTGCTGCCTCGGTGTAAACACGGAGGACAGCAGGAAGTGCACGACCACTAGCTGGACTCCAGAGCAGGAAACAGCCAGGGTCCCCGGTGGTCTAGTGGTAAGGGGGTCTGAAACGTTCCAGCGCCTCGGCTGGGGCTATTCGCCCCAGCCGGGCCGGGGTTCAATCCCCGGCCGGCGCTGGAATTTTCAGACTGCCGAACACTAGCCTCCACCTCTGCCTTGGCATGTGGCGCATGTCAGGCACCCCCGTGGGGTCCGTGCTTTGGATCCCACGTGGAGCTCACTCCCACACTACAAACTGTACCTGATTATGCTGCTACAAACATTTAAAATTTTGATTCGCACACTTTCTTCACCAGACTTCATCTACATATATTTTAAGGTATTTAATATATCTCACTATCAAAAGAAACTGCTTGGTATATTTGTAGGATTACAACTATGAAATAAAACCCTTACAAAAAAAAAAAAAAAAGATTTTGTTTTCCTTCGTGTACTGAATACTGCTGAGGTTAATACACAAACATGTGCCATTTTCCTGTAGTTACCAGTGAATATTCGAAAAAAAGGTTATCATACTGATTCATATATTACATACTGTATTTCACACATTCTCAGTGCTGAAAAAGCAATAATTATTTCAACGTCATAAGAAAATACAAAATATTACATCAATAGCAAATCACAAGCCAACGCTGTGTTATTTTTAGTATCATGATTGACTATGTGATAAATAAATCCTGTATAAGAAATCGTTTCGTAATAGTTGACAATATCTTTTAAAAATACTTTTCACTAATTGCATTTTCAAAAACGAACAAAGGCCTTCTTTTTTCTCAAATTATTCTAGTATCAAAATGAGATGTTTGATGTGACACAGGTCACTAAAGAGATAAACTCTTTTTTGTATGAAAAACGTTATTTCTCGTGGTTTTATGTGAGCTGAATGCTGAATCAAACAGATAATACTTAACGTTAACAAGAGGAATTTCTTGGGGATTTCACTAACAAGCCCATATATTTGATATAATATTTCGATTAATAGTTATATGACAACCTCCCTGCCTCTACTTTATGTAAAAGTATCTTTTGGATCAGAAAAGAAATTATGTTACTACTTCTATGAGTTAAGTCTGGTTGAATGAAAGAGATTGTAAAGGCCTTAGCCGAAGATGCAGAATGTTACCTTCTCTGCAAGGCATTTGCCATCAGTAATGAGTGAAACTGTAAGATAGGAAAAATGGATGACAAACGTCTATTACTGTTGTACTATTATATCACTAACGTTGCATTGCATAAACTTACTTACAGTTCTCGTTGCTGTTCAATATTCTTTAACTCACTATACCGTGCGATTATTTTGTTAACATTTAATATAACAGTAGCCCTGTTCCGAGCCACATATCCATTTTTAATGCTTAAAACTGTGGACAAAACTATTAGTAATACTAAATTACGAAGAGGTAATGATGAATGTAACATGCTGCATACATTAATGTCGCTCGAGATGTAGTTTGCATTATATGTTACGAGAACAGAATTATTTTGTAATGTGTGAAATACACAAAAATACGGTAACAGACAAACCGAGCAGTGATGCCGTAGTCTGTTTTGTAATAATAGTGTAAAGGAAGAAATAAACAGCAACTAGACATTTAAGTCACTCAATATTCGCGGCCATTTTGCGGTTCATCACTTCGCTGCTACGTGTCGCTACTAGTACCTCACACACTTCGTTGCCTGTAGTGCAGAGCTTCGCTACCAGAGGGCTCTATCAGCATCGGCGAGGACTCACTCTGTCGGCGTTTGCTGCTTCACTGCTCAACATCTATGCTCGCTGATATGCTGCTAAATCTTCAGAATAAACGAAAAAAATAACACCAAATATGGCAAATAGTGATAATTGTGAATACTACCGAACCATCTCTTTCATACGTCCTGGCTGAAAATACTGATCCAAAATATTTACAGAGGAATGGAACACATTAGAGGAGACGAGCTATAGGAAAATCGAACACACTAGCCGCTAGAGATCGGTTGAAGAAATTCAACCCATATTTATAACATCTATAGATGTAGAAAATAACTTTTCACAGTTTTGACCAAAATATAGTTTGAATTTAAGATGCAACCAGCGATAAAATACAGTGAGCGGCATGTTATCTAGAGCTCTGCCAAAAATCAGCCAGCAGATGTAAGACTTATAAGAAAGCTGGTAGTTGATAGTTGAGGAGGGAGAGAGAGAGTGAGTTTGCATACAGAAAGTTTCACACGTCGTGCGACACACTTATCGCGTTTGTAGAGGGGACCCACCTGGGAATCGATGTCTGGAAACGTCATCCAGCGAGGCTACAGAGTATCAAAGTTACAGGCGCTGTAGTCTGTAAAATGTGTGTACACAGGGAGATCCAATGAAGATGTTAGCAATTTTCTATGATGATGGAGATGGATAAATTTGAGGTTATGTCCCTATAACGAAAAATTGGAAGAGAAGACATTCCTGTTACGTGTAACAGTATGTACCGGTAGTGTTGCAGCTAAGATGTAGGGCAGGAAACTTTCAGAGGTGGTAGTATGGACCGAATGTCCAGTACACATGGGCTGTAAAATGCATACCTTAAGAGCTGTGAGGACTTGTTCATCTTCGCTAGCATAAAACATATCTCCACTGTTGAACAGGTGCTCATAGCGCCTCAGGTATGCATTTTGTAGCCCATGTTTACCGGACATTTTTTTCTTACTTTGATCCATACTACCACCTATGAAAGTTAGCAACAACAGTACCAGTACTTGTATTCCGCCGTCAGAGGTATGATAACGATATTCCCTTGTAACTTCCGGAACATGATACATGATCAAATTGATAAATAATCACGGCATCACACTCTACTTACATACATTCGCCGGGGCTGGTGCCTGTATTTTGATGCTCTGTAGCCTCGTTAGATGACGTTTGCATGCATGAGTTACTAGGTAAAATTGCAAGCTCTAGAAATGTTGAACACCTTGTATAAAGAAAGCAACATACGAAACGAACGAGATATTTGGGAAATTAATCGAAGATAAGAAAGAAGAAATAGAAATTGTTTCCAAATCGACCTTTCATTTCGATGCTGCTGATTTGAAATTTCGTGGCATGTATTCGCTCTGAAGAGGATCGTTCAAATGATGGTCGAAATGTCGTTATTTTAGTTGTTTCACTGTTGTATAATGACACGGCCTAGTACCCAAAATGATTTTCTTAAATTTGTTTGTAGGAATTCTATCGCTTCTCAACGATATTTTCAGAATGATAGTAGTATTTTTTCCTACACCTACCAACTTTAATAGTGCTAGAAATGATGAAAATATTACCTAATACTTTTTGATATGGAGACAGAGACGGTGCTTGGTTTTAATGATAACAATATACAGGAAAATTCAGCCATGTTTCTGCGAAGTAGCATTACGCCGAAATTCTGAAATACATCCGTATATTTCGAATGTGGTACAACAGCTGTAGGTAGGAGACGAGGTACTGCAGAAGTAAAGCTGTTTAGACGGGGCGTGAGTCGTGTTTGGGTAGCTCAGATGGTAGAGCACTTGCCCATGAAAGGCAAAGGTAGCGAGTTCGAATCTTGGTCCCGCAAAGAGTTTTAATCTGCCGGGAAGTTTCATATCGGCGCACACTCCGCTCCAGAGGGAACTAATTCTGGAAACAGCTGTATAGTTACTGGAGAGATACAGGATGTTCCAAAATCACGTTAAAAACTTCTAGGGAAATGAGTAATGATATTTTGAAGAGGAGCCCATGTATGGAAAGGTATATCCGTGCTACAGCCGTATGAATACACCTTCGCTAATGTGGTATGCAACAGGGTTATAATCACTGGGGGGGGGGGGGAGGGGGGTTACTTACGTCGGATCGTATGATGTCATTTGACAGCTGTCTCCTCTCTGACCTGGTTCGAGTCTCGTTCATGTTTCTGTGAGTGTTAGAGGAACATTGCTGAGTACACTTTTGCCGAATATACCGACACGAGTATTCTGTGTGGCGAAGCTCACAGTACTGGAAGAGCTGCTGGTCGCGTTTATCAAGATCGTTGTCCACAGCGTCTGACTCCTCCCCACACGCTTTTCGTTACCATTGCACAACGTCTTCGAGTAAGGGTGCCTTCAACGTCATCAGGTGCGTGTGTGGTGCCTGTGGAGACGCAGCGCACGCGAATTGGAAAATATATTTATATGGATATGGTGTCTGTTCTTTCGGAAATGTCCGAAAGGACGCTACGAATGTAGTGTGTGGTCATACATAGGTGAAAAAGTGGGTCTCGCGGGAGGCGTGCGCGAGATAATTCCTGTAGTCTCACTATCCTCTGTGCCGTCGGTGGCTCAGATGGATAGATCGACTGCCATGTAAGCAGGAGATCCCTGGTTCAAGTTCCGGTCGGGGCACACATTTTCACCTGTCTTCGTTGATATCTATCAACGCCCGTCAGCAGCTGAAGGAAATAATATCATTCTAATTTCAAATTGGAAAAGGCCCTCCTGTAAAAACAGTGTCTCTGAAGACCGATTTTTTTGATTCTTTGGTTATTAAAGAGTGAAACTGTAGAACAATAGATGTACTCGGCCACATCTACACTGAAATGCCAAAGAAACTATTATAATAATGCGTATTCAAACACAGAGATATGTAAACAGGCTTAATATGGTGCTGCCGCCGGCAACGCCTATGTAAGACATGTGTCTACCGTAGTTGTTAGATCGGTTACTGCTGCTACAATGGCAGGTTATCAAGATTTAAATGACTTTGAACGTGGTTTTATACTTGGCGCAAGACCGATGGGACACAGCATCTACGAGGTAGCGATGAAGTGGGGATTTTCCTGTACGACCATTTCACGAGGGCACCCTGAATATCAGCAATCCAGTAAAACAATAAATCTCCAACATCTCTGCGGCCAGAAAAAAAATCCTGCAAGAATGGAATCTGAAGAGAATCGTTCAGAGTGGCGAAAGTGCAACCCTTCCGAAAATAACTGAAAATTTCAATGCTTGACCATCAACAAGTATCAGCATGCGAACCATTCATGGAAACATCATCTACATGGGCTTTCAGAGCCGAAGGCCCACTCGTGTACCCTTGCTCGCTGCACAGCACAAAGCTTTACGCCTCATTTGGGCCCATCGGTACGAACATTGGACTGTTGATGACTCGAAACATATTGCCTGGTTGGACGTGTCTCATTTCAAAATGTATATACAGTATGGAAGTGTATGGGTATGAATACGACATCATGACTCCATGGACCCTGCATGTCAGCTGGAAACTGTTCAAGCTGGTGGAGGCTCTGTGACGTTGTAGAGCGTGCGCATTCGGAGTTATGTGGGATCCCTGACACGTCTAGATACATTTTGTCTAATCACCTGCATCCATTCGTGTCCATTGTGGATTCCGACGGAAGTGGGTAATTCCAGCAGGACAAAGGAGCGGCCCACACAACCACAATTGCTACAGAGTGGCTGCAGGAACACTCTTCCGAGCTTAAACACTTTCGCTGGCCACCAAACTCCCCAAACATACTGTACGTCTCTAGTAAATTTTATAGCATTAACTACCATATCTGGAATGCCTTGCAAAGTGTTGATCAGAGGAGATCTCTGCTCCCTCTTACTGTTACGGATTTATGGGCAGCTCTGCAGGTTTCATGGTGTCAGTTCCCTGCTGCGCGACTTCAGCCATCAGTAGAGTCCATGCCACGGCGTGTTGAGGCACTTCTGCGTGCTCGCGGGGGCCATAAACGATATTTCTTTGATTCCACAGTGTAACAAATTACTTGTCAATGTGACAGCCTTACCAACATGTTTTCAAATGGTTCTAGTATACGGTACGTCTCGGGAGACGGGTTACAATTTAAAATATGAGTATTATGTACTCAGTCCCCTCTACAAATTCTAGCAGGTAGTGATGGGAATTTCAGAACATCCTGTACGTTTCCAGCAAACTGTATAGCCGTTGTCGTGTTACAATTGGTATCTGCGAATACATTCCATAATTTGTGACAAATCGTGAGGCGCGACTGCAGACGTCCGTAGCGTTTACCCAGGGGGCGTCTCGGCTACGGCCGCTCTGACGGCCACGAGAATAGCCGGAGGTAGAGAGCGCAGCACGGCTAGTTTGAAGGCCACTTTCAACTAGTGTTGCCAGAGGTGTCTCTTTTTAGAGATTCTACGACTCGCCCCACGTAAGCTTTATCTGCTAACATTTCGAAATACACTATCCTATCAATGAGTGTACAGACACCTATTAGTGGACATTAATATGCAGTTTGTCCAACCTTTGTCTCTATGGCGGCTTGAACTCTGCTCGGGACACTAAGTGAGGTGCCTGCCGACAATTTACGCACCACACACGGAGATCTACGTGTTTGTACATGCAAGGCAATACATTGCTCAGCAAGATAGCCATATCTCTCACCAATTTTGAACATTTGGAGCACAATGGGCAGGCTCTTTAAAGCAGGTCGCGATTTTGGCGATGTAATGAACCAACTGAACTGAATTTGGTACCATATCCATCAGGAGGGTATCCACTAACTTTATAAGTCAATGTCAAGCCTAGTAACTGCCAGAGGTGGCCCAACACATTATCGACTTATCAATTTGTGAATCTCTTTGTCTTGAATTAATCATCCAGTTTTTCTTCAACTCTAATCATTCATTTGCCCCTACACGTACAGTGATGCTCAAAACTATCCTAACGCCCGAATTGAATTTCGCCTGATTCACATGCAACCCACATAACGCAACTGTCTAGCAGGTCCCCTTATCGCTCCTTGGTACAGTCTTTTGACTATTGAAAATGGTTCCAACAAATCACCACAAGAAAACACTGTTCTGTATCGCAATAACTCAAGATGTAAAGTAATACCACGATACTACAAATATCACGGAACACCTTATCACAGATAAGACTGCCCTTAAGGCTTGTAGCTCACATTTATTACAATAAATGACATACCTGACATTTTACCACTCTCATTATTATTACGTCAGATAGGTAATGCACATTGTAAATTCGTCGAATTCATGATTTACTCTTCAAAGTAACATACCGTACTTATTATTTAACACAAAATAAGATTAAAAATTAAAGGTATTCACGAGCAGCTAATTGAGAATATTTATGAACTTCAAATGACACGACGAACCGTCTCGTTCTGCATATGGATGCAAACTCAGGTCATGCAGACTAAGCAAAGATTTCGTGCCTGACGGAAACTAACAGTCACTCGTGATTAGGCATACAGAGAGTGATATACCTCGATTTTAGACTGAGCCAGTTTGCAAATACCAACTTTAAATTACATAGCGCAAGTATTTTTGCCGGACGCGAATTCCTACCCAGCACCTATTGTCCCTGTTAACGAACGACGAGAGATGTTGAATCTTGGTTCTTAACAAGTAACTTACTTGAATTGCCGTGAGGTAAGGCTTTGTACTGGGCAGGGATTCGAACTCAGAACTTAATCGAATAGATATCGACGCACAATCAACTGTGACATTTCGGATTTTCTCGGCAGTAGCTAGATGTTTTAACTGAAATGACGAGACGAAACATACATTTTTTTCCTTCCCAAGACTCCAACCCGGCATCTATCGCTGTTATATTCTAGAGAAAACGAACGTTAAATATGGGTTTGTTGCACCAGCAGCGACATGTGAGCGTGTTGGAACTAGAAATAATATGACGAAGAGTTCAGTGCTCACTGGGAATACAGCTCCACACATCATATCGCTTTTGACTACACACAAAGATACGTCAGCTTCCGAATTTTTGTCCAGCTCGGCCTAACATCTTGAACTTACAGTGATCTCGCAAATAGTCCTGTGTCTCACTGGGTGTCAAAACGTCACATATCGTTAGTGTTGACAACGAATGAAAATACATTAAACATTAAAATAATTATCCACCAGCAGATAGGTGTTCTCATGCTAGAGCTTGATAATACATAATGAAATCTATAGTGCCGGGCCAGGATTCGAACCCATTCACGCGCAGTATGTGGAGATGTTGAGGAATCTGCAGTTCTGAACAAACAACAAATAGTAGCCGTGCTGTATTCTCACGAAGGGATCAAATTGAGCGTTAAGTACGGTCTAAGTTGCATTCCCAGTTCAGAACCGATTTTATCGACATACAGAAGCTCAGATAAAATATGGACTAAATGTCCTTTGAGCGTTATTTAAGCATCACAAGACTGCACATACATGCAATCGATTTCGAGGTGCAAAGTGTTTATCTTACTTTGGTGACAGCTGGGCATAAGAGATTTCCAAAAACTTTTTATCGTACTGAAATAATCTTTTGTCGGAAAGAAACAAGGTAAGTGTTTTATTTGTATATATTTTGTAGGAAACTGTAATCGTGATGGAAGATTATACACCTTAATGTTTGACACAACTGCTAGGAGAAAACGCTGCATCCTAACCAAACCCTGCGGTTCCTCTCCATATCCCCGTAAGACACGAGCAGGGGATTCTCCACGCATACCGCTACACAGCTGTTCCTAGCACACCTGAGATTTGGCAACATCGTCACAAACATTAGGCAACACTGTGACAATGCAATCACTTCCGCCTATGGTACTGAATTGGCTCACTAAATTTACTTGATATTACCTTTCCATTTGAATGGCTCATGCTGTATAATCCTTACGTAAACTAAGATACTGAGGCAGAAAATTCAATTTTTTGGCTAAAGAAATGCTATTCTTCACATAAGTGGCAACTTTTATTATCTTTCACGATGCGTTATGAGGCTGAGCGACCAATACCATGATGAGAGTGGTGCAAAGGTAGCAGTGTGTCTGTAACCCGGTGGTACCGCCCATGTCTCGTGTCAGAACGGCTCAATCAGTCGTCAGTTCCAACTGAGGTAGGGACCATCGTGTGCGAGCTTTTTTTTTTAAGGAGCTGCGAATTTCCAGAAAAAATTCTGTATCGAAATCGGAAGAAAACCTTTACACATCAAATCTTCTTGGTAGCTCGACTCAGTAAGTTGTGTTAATCGTCATAGATCATGGCGTTCTGACTTCCAAGCTGCTTCGCAATACCAGCGTCTCTGAAGAAATTCGAATCGATCATCAACGATACGAACTTCAATATTGTTCTTCACTTAAGACTCACATTCCAGGGTGATAAGTATGAAGGAAATGAGCCTCTTGATTACTCTATGCTAAACTTTCCTGCAGACATGTGCTGACAGTGTCTCTAGCAACTTGCTTTTTCTCTGGGTAGCTTCAAATGTGGCAGTTTTGTCGTCTTAAATCCAATTGAATATTCTAAATATCATTTGTGAACAGCGTTCACTTCTCCATTAATTAATTTATGGACCTCAAAAGAAGCAATTTGCCTTAGTAGCTATAGAGCAGGTTCTGATAGGAATTGACGCAATCTTTTTCATCCATTTACCATAGAAAATCAAAGAAAGAAACCAAACATTACATTGCATTTACTCCCTGTGCCTTGAGTAACACATATGAATCCATGACAATAATAAATTATTTCAAGAATCTCCTGTGCAAGGAAAAGAACAGAATGGGACGCTTTAATTATAGCGCACTGGATCAGAAACAATGAAATTAATTCTGTGTCACATTGATGTACTGCATTCTAATGTAATAAAATAATCATCAAATAAAAACGGTTTTGTGCCTCCTTTGCTATCAAGAATGAAACACAAATCGTAGACAGATTTTATGGGTCACTACTCAACAACATTAAAACATTTTACATGGTTGAGAGTGTGGAGTGGAGCAGATGTTGTCGGCAGAAGGCAGCGCAGTGCCTCAGCCCCCGCCGGTAGGCAGCAAACGGGTCCCAGAGAACTCAGACGCATGCGGTGTTCAGAGGCAGATGCTCGGTAAAGAAATCTTTCGCTAAAACATTGTTGAACCAAACTATTATTACCAGTGTGACACAAAGCGAAATATATTGTAGATTCGCTTGAATTACACGCATAGCTTCAGCACCGAGAGGAAAGGGGCGATAAAAATTTTGTCGTTGTCTGCTTCCGGTCGCCAGACGTCATATTAGCTAGTCTCACGTTTTACCTCAAGACTACGGCCTTAGTCAAGAATAATGTACTGAGACTGAACTCAAGACTTCCTCTGGGAGGTGCCGCAGTCTACAATGTTGCAGATCGAACTTACTGCCGGACACAGTATCCTGAGAGGAGCACGACTGTGTTGTCCACCTTATGTGGACGGCTCGGCGGTCAATGTTTTGCTCTAAGGCTGTATCTACAACACATATTGCATCCTGAACACCTAGAAGAATTAAAATAACAAAAGTAGTTTATGAGAGCAACGTTAACTATGGCGTTCGAAGTATTCATAGTGTTGTGTTCGTGTGTGCAAACGCCTTCCAATGCCCACTCAAGGAGGACAAGGATACAAAGTCTAGCTTCAGTATTATAAAATCGCTACAGTCTGCGAATAAACTCAGACTTGGGTTGATAATTAATTTGAATATTTAGCAATACTATACCCATTGGTGTTAAACTCGTTATTAACCAATGATTCCCACAGCTACAGGGACACTACTTGTGATACTTAGGCAGTGCTATCAGACGAAAAGATCAACCTGACACAAACTGTGGGAAGTTTGTTTTACAAACTTCGTACCAGGATAATGAGCTTTTACGTATTTGGGATGTCTGTGAACGTTGCTGCTTGAGACGATTTAAGACGAAAGTAAATTCCTTTAGCAACGACAATGTTTGAAGAAACCGTCTTAACGGGACTAAATCGTGATTTGTAAATCGTTTACCGGCCGTACTCTACCGCATTTCGCTGATTGGAAGGCAAATAGATTACGGAAAAATGTCACAGAAGGAAAAGGGAGAACGAAATGTCTCCCACTGGAAGGTCATGTTGTCTTATTTAAATGATTACAACATCAGGTAAAACGACCAGTCAGATTGTCAGTATAAGAACATTACTGTTGTCAGTATGATGTAGCACTGCTCAGGGCCTGTAACGATAAAGGGCCCGTTTAGGTCAGTCATATTGTATAAAGAAGTGGAAGAGAGAGCACCGCTAAATTCCACAATCCGTATGCATTGCAGACACACAGAAATTACTGTTACAGTGTACTAATGGAGCCCAATTAATGAGAGAACTGCGTATTTTCCGGTGAGAGAGAGCACTGGCAAATAATCTTCGCTAAATTAGGTTACTTAATCAGGTGTCACTCTGAGCCAGAATTTATGGCCGGCGGCTGAGTGTAAGGTCAGTGGGCCGGATCCGAGTTTTGCAAGTGCGAAATACTTTCCTACATTATAGAAGCGAATATTAAACTGGAACTAATATTCCAAAAATTTTGAACTTGGATAGCTTAGAATGAAAATCTTTTTCTTTATTGCAAAGGAAAACAATTGATTTTCTAAAACATTCTCTGTCATACACAACTTGAAACAGGTCACGTCGACCAAATCATATGGAAAAATTGCCAGCGGCGTATATCGGCAGGCAGTAAGATCTCTTGGCTTTTGGTTTGGCAGTACTCGACAGCCATTTCTAGGCGCAAGTAATAGAAGAAAGGCAGAGCGTTATTGTTATCAAGTAACGTCTTCATCGATTACTTTAGTTTTAATGTAATCTATGAGTAATTACTCATAGATATTAACATGAAAAGAATTCTGTAGACAGAGAAAGAACCTCTTCTTGGGAAACTACTTGTATAGTGACCAAAAGGCACGAACTGATATTCAAGTACAGTGTTCCAGCAGCGGCATGAAGAAAATGATAGTAATAATGACGGTAATAATCCAATTATCCGGTAACTTCACACTTCCCAGTGGATCTTCACGAACTAAGAAAATATCTGAATTTGTGAACATTTCAAAATGGCTTCACATCGAGCCTATGATGCCTACAAGGGTCTTTACATCCTGCTGACATGAGAATAGCATAATCTCCGCGTCAGAAGCTTGTTCCTACTTAAACATTTAATAGACTCGCGTTTTATCCACCGTGACTACTTTTGTAAGCTCAGCACATCATCCGTTGCAGCTCACTCCTGGGGCTGGGAAATATGGGCACAATGGCCTGGTGGAACTATCACAGGAGCAATGCGTTGGTTCAGACATTTACTTTTAAGAAGCACAAACAGATTTACTTTGCGTCTGGTAACCTCAAAAGAAAGACGTTATAATCCAGAATTCGCAATACAAATCACGTTCCATCATTACCAACTGGGCAGAGCCAGGTTACGTTGGGAAATGACATAGCGGAAGTCATCGTAAACAGAAATACAGTCGCCAGTAAACTTACTTACATTAGAAAATTTTATTTTATTTTATGAACCGATAGCCATTTAAAGGATGGGGCTCTTATTTTACTTGTAATTGATTGAACTAGAGACGTTGAAAAATTTGGTGCTGGACTGTGATTCGAATTCGTTTCTCCTCTTTCGAGGATCTGAATCTCTCGGGACATTATAGTTCAACCATTTCGTCCCTTTTCGCAAGACTGCAACCTTCTCTAGGTCTCCTCCAAAGGTAAGTATGTGGGTCCGAATCCTGATCCAATACAAAAATATTCATAGTTTCAGTTCAAGCCCTATAACGTGCACACCGTCCCGCTAGTGAAAACCAACGTGCGCTTTTAATGTCTATTCATGTGTTGCCAACAATCGCAATAGGTGTCATTATTTCTTGTCAAACACGCACACACCTTACCGTTGGTGAGTAAGCAACTGATATTTAAGCTATATTTGTGGATGCACGGTAGGCGTGTAGTTAGATTGTCGCTTAGGTACAAAAGTTTGTATCCTTAGTTTAGATTCAAACACCTAGCAGCTGGTAAGAAAAACCGATACGTAAATTTGATTTTACTTAATTAACAATACGATTACGTGTTGGGTTCGTATCTCCGTCATATAACTTCACATCATGCACTTAATCTTTAAATGCATGCGCACTTTGTTACTTGAGCATGGAGGTATATCAGACATCTTTCGTGGTTACTTAACAGGGACGAAATTGTCTTGTTAGGAGTCCCGGTTTATTAAAAAAATTGTCGTCTTTTATTTTCAAGTTTAGATTTCATTACTGGTATTGGTAAAAATTTCGGTAATTCATGACTCTTCATGGATAGCCATCAATATGATATGATTAGATTACATTAGATCAATTCTTGTTTCATAGATCATGAATACGATATTTCGTAATGACGTGTAACGTGTGATTTTAATGAAAGATTTCTTTACATACCATGATTCAATTTCTTTACAACAATTTCTTACTCTCTCTCATTCTTTTTGATTTCTCTCTCTCTCTCTCTCTCTCTCTCTCTCTCTCTCTCTCTCTCTCTATCATACACACACACATTCTTTTTTTCTTTATTTGTTTGTTTTGCTCGACTATCGGCGAGGCATGAAAACGTCTCTGAATGAGCTTCTTAGTTTTTAGTACACTTACGAAATAAATATAAAAATAACTGTGAGAGTTACTGATATATGATGCTTAGTTTTCAGTCAGTTCCGAGTATTATTAGTAACCACGCTCCAGTCCCTAAACCTAGTTACAGAAATGCGAATCAGACGCATTACGTATTCCAGGCCGTAGCAACCGCGACTTGGAGACACCAGCTATGGTCACTTCCCAGACCGCTGTACGATCACATCGGTTCGTCTTCTTTCTGCTGGTACTGTAACTGAGATTTGACAACAAGGCAACGTATGTTTGGCAACTCTGTGATCGACCAGTTGCTTCCTGGTGTGCACGGAATTTATCCTCAAAGTTCACTTGATTTTACCTGTCATTTCCATTGAATAATCTGATTTATTATCACTTTACGTGTAACAAAAGATTGTAAATTTACGGTTTTCAGCCCAGGAAAGTCGTTGCACGTGGAAACCGCAACTAATCTCGTCCTTTAAATAGCGGTTTACGAGTGCTAGACATTATCGATCTCGTAAGAGTAAGCTAAGACACGTACTTCTACTCCAGCTCTATGGTAATGCGCTGACCTGAGAAATAGCATCTGTTATGGTTCGCACTTCCAGACTCACTGACTGTAACGTTTTTATCCCTTCTGTGAAAGAGCTACTAACAGTCAGATAAAACATCGATAAGGAAATCGCAAAAAAATACTTTCGGCTCATAGTTCAATGGTGAAAACTTACAATGCTGCACAACGGGTAACTCCTCTTCCCGCCGCTGACAAGCAAATTTTGGGTTTCTAGGAATACAAAACTTTACTTATGAAATGCGACATTTGTACTGCACGACGTTTTCAACAAAGAGATGGCGCAATACAGTAGCTCAAGTGGAAAGAAACACTTCCTTTTCAAATTTGTGCATCCTACACTGTTGGCTGTTCTGTGTAGGTGGCAGGTACGTGATTTTATTTCGGTCGAATTTATGCACTGGGTAGTCGAGGCAGCTAGTTCATTGTGATTCGGTCAACCAAGTAAATGAATTTACTGAACCTGCTGCAAATTACTACAGGAAGCCTGTGTGTCAATTCTCATCCAGTGTGGTGCAACGGCGTTACGATAGAAAAATGAGCCACATACTTATAATATGCTTGAATATCTATGGACTGGGTTCGATTCCAACTTCTGTCAATGATTTTAGATAAGAAGAGACAGATTCCATTCTCTTCTGGCAACACCAAGTGAAGAAGATATAATGACATTGTGGTCTGAAATTGACATAAAAAATGATATTCCTTTTCTACAAAGTAGACGTTAGGATGAATCACAATAAAGACTGGAGCGGCGACACGTAGAAACCTTTCTTATACTTGTTATTTATTTCTAGTGACGAAACAAACGCTATGTAGGCTCACAGGACATTTAGTCCATATTTTATCTGAGCTTCTGTATGTCGATAAAATCGGTTCTGAACTGGGAATGCAACTTAGACCGTACTTAACGCTCAATTTGATCCCTTCGTGAGAATACAGCACGGCTACTATTTGTTGTTTGTTCAGAACTGCAGATTCCTCAACGTCTCCACATACTGCGCGTGAATGGGTTCGAATCCTGGCCCGGCACTATAGATTTCATTATGTATTATCAAGCTCTAGCATGAGAACACCTATCTGCTGGTGGATAATTATTTTAATGTTTAATGTATTTTCATTCGTTGTCAACACTAACGATATGTGACGTTTTTGACACCCAGTGAGACACAGAACTATTTGCGAGATCACTGTAAGTTCAAGATGTTAGTCCGAGCTGGACAAAAATTCGGAAGCTGACGTATCTTTGTGTGTAGTCAAAAGCGATATGATGTGTGGAGCTGTATTCCCAGTGAGCACCGAACTCTTCGTCATATTATTTCTAGTTCCAACACGCTCACATGTCGCTGCTGGTGCAACAAACCCATATTTAACGTTCGTTTTCTCTAGAATATAACAGCGATAGATGCCGGGTTGGGGTCTTGGGAAGGAAAAAAATTAATGTTTCGTCTCGTCATTTCAGTTAAAACATCTAGCTACTGCCGAGAAAATCCGAAATGTCACAGTTGATTGTGCGTCGATATCTATCCGATTAAGTTCCGAGTTCGAATCCCTGCCCAATACAAAGCCTTACCTCACGGCAATTCACGTAAGTTACTTGTTAAGAACCAAGATTCAACATCTCTCGTCGTTCGTTACAGGGACAATAAATTCGCGTCCGGCAAAAATACTTGCGATATGTAATTTAAAGATGGAATTTGCAAACTGGCTTTGTCTAAAATCGAGGTATATCACTCTCTGTATGCCTAATCAGGAGTGGCAGTTAGTATCCGTCAGGCACGAAATCATTGCTTAGTCTGCATGACCTGAGTTTGCATCCATATGCAGAACGAGACGGTTCGTCGTGTCATTTGAAGTTCATAAATATTCTCAATTAGCTGCTCGTGAATACCTTTAATTTTTAATCTTATTTTGTGTTAAATAATAAGTACGGTATGTTACTTTGAAGAGTAAATCATGAATACGACGAATTTACTACGTGCATTACCTATCTGACGTAATAATGAGAGTGGTAAAATGTCAGGTATGTCATTTATTGTAATAAATGTGAGCTACAAGCCTTAAGGGCAGTCTTATCTGTGATAAGGTGTTCCGTGATATTTGTAGTATCGTGGTATTACTTTACATCTTGAGTTATTGCGATACAGAACAGTTTTTTCTCGTGGTGACTTGTTGGAACCACTTTCAATAGTCAAACGACTGTACCAAGGAGCGATAAGGAGACCTGCTAGACAGTTGCGCTATGTGGGTTGCATGTGAATCAGGCGAATTTCAATTCAGGTCGTTCGGATACTATTAGGCATGAATGAACATCACGTGTATCGATTTCCATCGCGCTGGGGTAAGTCCTCCGGGATACGTTTATTCTCCTTAGTGTGTAAATATATTTGGAGCATGTCATTCAAAAACGTTTGAAACGACATAGACGGGAGCGGGTTGTTGTTAGGAGAGCAGAATGTATTAGACTCGCGGATCATGTGGTGTTATTGGCAGAGAGCGAAAGAAGTATGACTGAAATGTTAAAAGAATTGAACAAGAGGCGTGAGTAAATTGGAATGATAAATAATAAGAAAATCGCAAAATGTCCGGTGATAGGTGCAAGAAAAGCAAGAACAACTATAATGTTAGGCAGGAAGATACACAACAATTTAGTGTTTTTAGATAACTGCGACGTGCTATTATGGACGACATTGGAAGTAATATGGAGGTGAAAATACGTATAGCAATTGCCAACGAGACGTTTCATAACAGGAGGCTTTTATGTGGGTGCGTTGATAGGGGATAAAATAGGCAGGCACAGTGAGAAATGAGGTGGTGTTGAGTGGGAGAACAGAGAGAAATTTTAAAGGTAGCAGGATGAGCAAACACAATTGGCATGGACACTGAATGAGAAGAGATTGTTTATTGATGGTATGGAGGAAACGGTGAATGCAAGAAGAAGAAGAAGAAGAAGAAGAAGAAGAAGAAGAAGACGATGAACATACCAGGTGATGGACAGCGTAAGAACAGAAAATAGTTGTGAGAAAACAAGAGGGTAACAAATGATGGGACTGCATGGAGAGCTACATGTGAAGACCTGCCCTAGGGCAGAACACTCATGGTGGTGGTGTTGATGAAGAGGAGACTTATGTAGGACATTTTGCAAAACGCCCATTTTCTTGTAATCCAAATTTAAACAAAACATAGGCAGCTTATAATTTGTAGTCTATAAATGACCGTGAATTGCGTGACAGATGGAACTTGCCAGTATACCAGTTATTAGGACTTATTCCCACTCCACTGACGTATGGAGCGTGCGAACTGTGGCTGCTTAAAAGCCTCTGTGTGTGCTGTGCTTAGTCTCTTCTGGTCTTCACGCTTCCTACAGTTACAATACGTAGGCGGTTTCAGTATATTCCATTCCTACTTTCATCATGTAACGTCAGTTCTAGAAACTTTCTAATTAGGTCTCCTCGCGATACTTTGCTCTTCCACGGGATAGTCTGTGTCTACCATGAACTGCCCGTTAGTCAGTAAGTGGAATAATTGGTTTTCCGACACATGTCACCATGTTACTGTCGCCCTGTCTCCACGTCAGAGAGACGGAAATTCTGTGTGCCACATTTGAAGATGAGTCTGTAAAGGTTACAAAACTAGTTAATGGAATTACAAATAGTTCAAAAAGTGAGTTTTTGCAGTTTTCCGTATTTACATTCAATGCACTAGTCACAGGCTCTAGGCGATCCTTAGGGGATATGCTTAGTCGGTTGGGAGCGTGATGTGTCCCTCCGAGATTAATTTCACCTGGGCTTTAAGCGACTCACCGGTCAGCATTTACAGAGCTGCCAACTACATCTCACACCGGGAATATTACCAGGATTAGTTTGCATCGCAGCCTACGGAAGAGAACGCAAATCGAACGAGCATTCGCAGTCATTCCCTCCATTGACCACCATTCGCCTATATTCAACAGTTAAGGATTCCTCCGGAAATATTCCAAGTAGACTTTCTCTGGATATTTTACGTTTGTTTCCAAGCGCCTGCCTGTTCAATTTGATCAGAAACTGTGTGACATTCTCCAACGGGTCAAAAAACCTGTGACCATTCGTGCCGCCCTTCTCTGTATACATTCAGTATCGCCGGGCAGTTGTATCTGATTAGGATCCAAGAATCTCGAGCAATATTGGGGGATGGGTCGCAAGCGTGATTTGTAAGCAATTTCTTTTGTACACCGATTGTATTTTCCTAGAATTCTACCAACGAATTGCAGCCAGCCACCGTATTTCCCTAAGACTGCGACTATGTGACGGTTCCATTTCAAATCTCTAGAAATTTTTACACCCAGGTATTCATGTGGGTTGAGCGATTGCGAATTTGACTCGCTGCACTATACTCGTAGGATAAGGTTATATCGTTTTGTGAACCGAACAATTTTACATTTCGGGAACATTTCAACTAAGTTGTCATGCTTTGCACTACACTGATATCTTATGAGGGCGTGGCTTCTTTCAAACAGAACTTTATTACAGGCAACAGCATCATTTGCGGAAACACTGAAGATCCAAATAGACCGCGTAACCACCGCCCCTTCTCCTCTCCAAATTGCTGTCTCAAAACGGTAAGTCCCATATGTAAACCACCTTCAGAAGTTCGTTCACTTTCAGTATCAGTTAATGTGTTAAAAACTTGACCTGAAGAAACATAACCCTTTGCAGTTGACGACGCTCTGTTGTAAGAGAAGCTAGTTTTTCGAAAACGACTCAATATTTATGTACTGAACTAGGTGTTGTACAATTCTATAATTTTCAGGTACATTTGGCGACGTATGTGGATACTGTCTGACAAATGTGTTGCGAATAAAGTGAGTAGTAAAGAAGTAATGAAGTGAAACATCAAGCCTGATGCTGACACTTTACTGCACGAACAGCGAAAATGTAGAAGTGATAAAAGTCTTTTTCCTTTCATCATTCTGTCAGGGATGTCAGAGGGGAAAAAAAGTTTCGCCAAGTTTCGAAATTATGTGTGAAGTTTGTTGGAAGTCGCCACGTGCTGCCTTTCACAAATGCTCGGTGAATATAGTCTCGATAATTTGCGCTCCATGAAATTATGCTGCCTTAGACGAGTACGCAGTTTGTAACTTTTAATGCCCGACTTATTGCGTAAACCTATGCCTTTAAATGAAGGACGGAAGGAGGATTGCGTTTAATGTGCTATCGATGTCGAGGTCATTAGAGACGGAGCAGGAGTTGGCAATGCGTCAGGGAAGGGTAAAAGAAGTCCGCCGTTCCCTTTCAAAGGAATCATCCCAGCATTTGCTTGGAGCGATTCAGGAAAGTTACGGAAAACGTATCAGGATGGCCGGATGCGGATTTAAACGTCATCCTCCCGAATGCGAGTCTAGTGTACTAGTTGACAGCTCGTCGTGTAGAAGCTAGCGTTGCTGGTGATGGGATTCCGGGTTCGATTCACGGCTGGGTTGCGTTCTCCGCCCGGGAAGTAGGTGACTGTGATGCCATCATTTCATCATCATTCGTGAAGGTGGCGAAACTGGACTGTGTAAAGGTTGGGGCTTTGTACAGGCGCTGATAACCGTGCAGTTAAGCGCCCCAAAAACCAAACATCATCATCATCATCATCATCATACCATGTACTAACCACTGCGGCAGCTCGTTCGGTATACATTTAAATGAGCAGATTAAGTCAGCATTTTTAGTATTTACATTGACTTCGTTCTTCATAAATGAAAGCAGGAACTACGACAAGACAAAAGAATTGGGATAACGAATGAGAAATACCTGATTGTGCTTCTGTTTGTAGATGACATGATTCACGTTCACGAAATGACCTCCAAAGATCTATATACCACCTGAACGAAATATGCAATGAATACAACTTTAAAATTTCTAGTAATAAAACGAAAATAAATGCACTCCGAGGAAAATGCTCAGTCATTTTAAAACTAGTTTTGGATAATCCTGCTTTAGAACTGGTCTCTTAATCTTTCACTTAGGCTACGCTGTAAGATCTGATTTTTACTCTGATACTTAAAATAAATTACACAAATTCTAAGCTGTCTGTGACACTATTATCTGAATATTGGGCAATAAAGTACAAAAAGATTGTTCCGAAATTCTATAACGTGGTCCCGGTTCCTGTATTATGCTATGAAAGCGAAAACATGGTTAAAAAAAAAGCAAAAAAAATCACACGGCAGAGATGAGGTTCCTAAGAAATTCGAAGAGCTGCACAACAAGAAATGATTAGGAATGAAGATACTAGAGAAAAATTAAGTATTTTCAACAGAAACTAAAAAATTCAAAAATATCGTGAAGACTGGTGAGAATGCTACGTCCCAGACTTCCCCAAAATATTCTGAACTACAAACGGAATGGAAGACGTGATATTGAAAGGCCTCGGACGTGGGAGCAATTTCGTTTGAGAGACTATCCCGCACGGCGACTACTGAAGTACTTATACATTATAGAATTCTTAAGTTATACAAGCAAAATAAGTAAGTTTTAATGTAGTTTACGTTCACTGATGCAAAAAAAAATTTTTCTTGCTTTTTAAAGTGGGCTATGTTCTTTCTCAGAGTTCAAACTGTCTCAATGCCAAATTTGAACAATATCTGTTAAGCGGTTTGGACTCGAAAACGAAACAGACTGTGTTACAAAGCAGAAAAGCAACTGAGAGAAAGAAGCGGCGTCGGTTTCTGCAGGAGGCGGACATCATTTTGTACGACAATGTTCGGGCACGCTCGGTTCAAGTCGTGACTGATTTGATCGGTATATGGGGATGGGGAGCGCCGCATCACGCACCACACTCATCTACATCTACATTTATACTCCGCAAGCCACCCAACAGTGTGTGGCGGAGGGCACTTTACGTGCCACTGTCATTACCTCCCTTTCCTGTTCCAGTCGCGTATGGTTCGCGGGAGGAAAGACTGTCTGAAAGCCCCTGTGCTCTCTCTAATCTCTCTAATTTTACATTCGTAATCTCCTCGGGAGGTATAAGTAGGGGGAAGCAATATATTCGATACCTCATCCAGAAACGCACCCTCTCGAAATCTGGCGAGCAAGCTACACCGCGATGAAGAGCGGCTCTCTTGCAGAGTCTGGCACTTGAGTTTGTCAAACATCTCCGTAACGCTATCACGGTTACCAAATAACCCTGTGACGAAACGCGCCGCTCTTCTTTGAATCTTCTCTATCTCCTCCGCAAACCCGATCTGGTACGGATCCCACACCGATGAGCAATACTCAAGTACAGGTCCAACGAGTGTTTTGTAAGCCACCTCCTTTGTTGATGAACTACAGTTTCTAAGGACTCTCGCAATGGATCTCAACCTGGTACGCGCCTTACCAACAGTTAATTTTATATGATCATTCCACTTCAAAAAGTTCCGCACGCATACTCCGAGATATTTTACAGAAGTAACTGAGACCAGTGTTTGATCCGCTATCATATAATCATACAATAAAGGATCCTTCTTTCTATGTATTCGCAATACATTACATTTGTATATGTTAAGGGTCAGTTGCCACTCCCTGCACCAAGGGCCTATCCGCTGCAGATCTTCCGGCATTTCGCTACAATTTTCTAATGCTGCAACTTCTGTGTATGCTACAGAATCATCCGCGAAAAACCGCATGGAACTTCCGACATTATCTACTACCTCATTTATATATATTGTGAAAAGTAATGGTCCCATAACACTCCCCTGTGGCACGCCAGAGATTATTTTAACGTCTGTAGACGTCTCTCCAGTGATAACAACATGCTGTGTTCTGTTTGTTAAAACTCTTCAATCCAGCCACAGAGCTGGTCTGATATTCCGTGGGCTCTTACTTTACTTATCAGGCGACAGTGCGGAACTGAATCTAACGCCTTCCGGAAGTCGAGAAAAATAGCATCTACCTGGGAGCCTGTATCTAATATTTTCTGGGTCTCATGAACAAATAAAGTGAGTTGGGTCTCACACGATGGATGTTTCCGGAATCCGTGTTGATTCCTACAGAGTAGATTCTGGGTTTCCAAAAACTACATGATACTCGAGCAAAAAACATGTTCTAAAATTCTACAACAGATCGACGTCAGAGATATAGGTCTATAGTTTTGCGCATCTGCTCTACGACCCTTCTTGAAGACTCGGACTACCTGTGCTCTTTTCCAATCATTTGGAGCCTTCCGTTCCCCTAGAGACTGGCGGTACACAGCTGTTAGAAGGGAGGGCAAGTTCTTTCTCGTACTGTGTAGAATCGAATTGGTACCCCGTCAGGTCCAGTGGACTTTCCTCTGTTGAGTGATTCCAGTTGCTTTTCTACTCCTTGGACACTTATTTCGATGTCAGCCATTTTCTCGTTTGTGCTAGGATTTAGAGAAGGAACTGCAGTGCGGTCTTCCTCTATGAAACATCTTTGGAAAAAGGTGTTTAGTATTTCAGCTTTACGCCTGTCATCCTCTGTTTCAATGCCATCATCACCCCGGAGTGTCTGGACATGCTGTTTCCAACCACTTACTGATTTAACGTGAGACCAGAACTTTCTAGGATATTCTGTCAAGTCGGTACATAGAATTTTACTTTCGAATTCACTGAACGCTTCACGCATAGCCCTCCTTACGCTAACTTTGACATCGTTTAGCTTCTGTTTGTCTGAGAGGTTTTGGCTGCGTTTATACTTGGAGTGAAGCTGTCTTTGCTTTCGCAGTAGTTTCCTAACTTTGTTGTTGAACCACGGTGGGTTTATCCCGTCCCTCACAGTTTTACTCTACACGTACCTGTCTAAAACGCATTTTACGATTGCCTTGAACTTTTTCCATAAATACGCAACATTGTCAGTGTCAGAACAGAAATTTTCGTTTTGATCTGTTAGGTAGAATGAAATCTGCCTTCTATTACTCTTGCTAAACACGTAAACCTTCCTCCCTCTTTTTATATTCCTATTAACTTCCATATTCAGGGATGTTGCAACAGCCTTATGATCACTGATTCCCTGTTCTGCACATACAGAGTCGAAAAGTTCGGGTCTGTTTGTTATCAGTAGGTCCAAGATGTTATCTCCACGAGTCGGTTCTCTGTTTAATTGCTCGAGGTAATTTTCCGATAGCGCACTCAGTATAATGTCACTCGATGCTCTGTCCCTACGACCCATCCTAAACATCTGAGTGTCCCATTCTATATCTGGTAAATTGAAATCTCTACCTAAGACTATAACTTGCTGAGAAAATTGATGTGAAATGTATTCCAAATTTTCTCTCAGTTGTTCTGCCACTAATGCTGCTGGATCGGGAAGTCGGTAAAAGGAGCCAATTATTAACCTAGCTCGGCTGTTGCGTGTAACCTCCACCCATAATAATTCACAGGAACTATCCACTTCTAATTCACTACAGGATAAACTTCTACTAACAGCGACTAACTCTCCACCACCGGTTGCATGCAATCTATCCTTTCTACCTGTCTGTACCTTTGTAAAAATTTCGGCAGAATTTCTCTCTGATTTCAGCCAGCTTTCTGTACCTATAACGATTCCAGCTTCGGTACTTTCTATCAGCGCTTGAAGTTCCGGTACTTTACCAACGCAGCTTCGACAGTTTACCATTACAATACCGATTGCTGCTTGGTCCCCTCATGTCCTGCTTTGCCCCGAACTCGTTGAGGCTGCCGCCCTTTTTGTACTTTCCCAATGCCATCTAACCTAAAAAACCGCCCAGCCCACGCCACACAACCCCTGCTACCCGTGTAGCCGCTTGTTGCGTGTAGTTGACTCCTGACCTATCCAGCGGAACCCGAAACCCCACCACCCTATGGCTCAAGTCGAGGAATCTGCAGCCCACACGGTCGCAGAACAATCTCAGCCTCTGATTCAGACCCTTTACTCAGCTCTTTACCAAAGGTCAGCAGTCAGTCCTATCGACGATGCTGCAGATGGTGAGCTCTGCTTTCATCCGGCTAGCGAGACTGGCAGTCTTCACCAAATCAGATAGCCAGGGAGGGTTTCCTCCGATCCATAGCGACACACATCATTGGTGCCGACATGAGCGACCTGTGCAACCTGTACCCTTCATGGCATCCGGAAGGACCCTTTCCACATCTGGAATGACCCACCCCGGTATGCACACGGATTGCACATTGGTTTTCTTCGCCTCTCTTGCTGCCATATCCTTAAGGGGCCCCATTACGCGCCTGACGTTGGAGCTCCCAACTACCAGTAAGACCACCCTCTGCGACTGCTCGGATCTTGCAGACTGAGGGGCAACCCCTGGAACAGGACAAGCAGCCACGTCAGGCCGAAGATCAGTATCAGCCAGAGACAACCCCGGACTTGCGCCCTTCTGAGCTCAGCTTGATTCCTGACGTGAAGGTAGCGTTCTCGCTTTCCGCGTCTGGGTTCCGGAGTTCGATTCACGGCGGGGTCAGGGATTTTGTCTGCCTCGTGATGGCTGGGTGTTGTGTGATGTCCTTAGGTTAGTTAGGTTTAAGTAGTTCTAAGTTCTAGGGGACTGATGACGATAGATGTTAAGACCCATAGTGCTCAGAGTCATTTGAACCATTTGTCGAACTTTGGGGTATTCGGTTCGGAGCTGTTATGGAGATACGTCAGACAATAGACCGCTCCATTCGAACTACCTATACAACTGCCGTAGTTAGGGGTATCTTGCTCTTTCAACATCACTGGCGATGGCTTATATACATGAGCTATTTAAAAAATATCCGACCTTTTTTAATTGTTGAAATCAACAATGGTATCAGGGCGCGCATGCGCTCATGTTTTCAGGCATATTTAGCACACATACCTGATTTTCTCCACTACTTTGGAACGCTTGCAAGTGGTACACGTTGGATTTAGTATTCTGAGCAAAATGACGTCTTTACATCACATTTGGCTCCAAGCTTGGCAATTCTCAAGTTGAAACCATCGTGTGTTTGTGGACAAAGTAATGGGTACTGCAGGGCTAAAGGAGTGGTACAACCATTTCAAAGGTAGCCGCTAATCAATGAAGACAGAAGCCAGTTAAGGTACGCCCGCAATATCCGCAAATCAGGTCGTTACTGATCCCGCAATATTGCTGGTGAAGCAGAATGGACGAATCACTATCAGAGAAGTTGCAGTCTAATCTAAAAGCCGTAAAGTCAACTAAATAACTAGGTGTTACAATAACTAACGTCCACCCGCGGTAGCTGAGTGGTCAGCACGACAGACTGTCAATCCTAAAAGACCGGGTTAGATTCCCGGCTGGGTCGGAGATTTTCTCCGCTCAGGGACTGGGTGTTGTGTTGTACTAATCATCATTTCATCCCCATCGACGCGCAAGTCGCCGAAGTGGCGTCAAATCGAAAGACTTGCACCAGGCGAACGGGCTACCCGATGGGAGGCCCTCGTCACACGCCATTATTATTATACAATAACGAACAACTTAAATTGGAAAGAACACATAGAAAATGTTGCGGTTAAGGCTAACCAAAGACTGCGTTTTATTGGCACGACACTTATAAAACGTAACAGACCTACAAAGGAGACTGCCTACACTACGCTTCTCTGTCCTCTTTTAGAATACTGCTGGAAGATGTGGGATCCTTACAAGATAGGACTTACGGAGTAGATCGAAAAAGTCCAAAGAAAGGCAGCACGTTTTCTATTATCGCGAAATATGAGAGAGTGTGTCACACAAATGATACTGGATTTGGGCTGGACATCATTAAAAGAAAAGCGTTTTTCGTTGCGACAGTATCTTCTCACGAAATTCCAATCACCAACTTTTTCCTCCGAATGCGAAAATATTTTGTTGACACCGACCTACGTAGGTAGAAACGACCACAACGATAAAATAAGGGAAGTCAGAGCTCGTATGGAAAGACACAGGTGATCATTCTTTCCGGGTGCTATGCGAGATTGGAATAATAGAGACTTGTGAAGGTGGTTCGATGAACAATGTGCCATGCACTTAAATGTGACTTGCAGAGTATCCATGTAGATGCAAGTATAGGTGGTCACATTTTTACTATCCCCTGTATGTGCATATCGCTTCACACGACCTTTGTTACCTCAATGTCGATATCGGCATCATTTTCGAAATATGTGAGCTTACTTATATTATCTGTAATGTTAATATACAACAGGAACAATAAGGCTCCCAACACACTTCCCTCTGGCACAAGTGGTTACTTTTACACGTATAGATGAACTCTCCATTTAGAATGAGATGATGTGTCCCCCCTACAAAAATATTTTATTGGCCGTACTTTATACGATGCAGGCAAACGGTCAACTACAATTGTTGTTTACTGTGCGGTAACCTCTAGCGTATCAGAAGCGGTGTAGGAAAATGTTTTCAAATGAGTATACGCACTCGTATTTCGGCAGGTGCACAGTTTTGCCATTTCAATTTTTGCACGTTTTTACAGATACCTTTTCGAAAATTTCGAGCAAAACAAATCGAAATCTTTATTACATCACGAAACAATGAAGAAGCAAATGCGGGTTTGTTCGCAAGCCCGAAGCATTATCTGGTACAAGAATCATTGATTTTAATAAAGTAGCTGTCGATAGGTTTTTTTCGTTGCTAACAAATGTAACTGACAATCACAAACTAATGACTTCTCAAATAACTAATTGTGATGAAACAGGCGTCTCGGTTAATGCTAAAAACCAATCGAACATCGCAGCTTGCAAAGGGAACCGTCCAGTGCGATCGTTAACCTCTGCAGAAAGGGGCGAAACTGCAACCATCCTCATTAGTACGTCAGCAAGCGGAGCTGACATTCCTCCTACGATTATTTTTCCACTAAAGAAGAAGCAGAAAGAATTTGAGTTAGGACTGACAGCAGGAGGTTGCGCTGAGGTCCACAGCACCGCATGGATGGCCACAGAGTCATTCTTTGTATGGTTTCCACAATTAGTGGTATTTTCTAAGACATCAAAGCACGTCCCAGTTCTCCTTATATCAGATGGCCACTCAGCTCATACCACGAACAATGACGTTATGGACTACGCGAGGGAGAGTGGCGTTTCTTCACCACCACATTGCTCTCACAGACTTCAGCCGCTTGATGTTTGTTTTATAAATCCTCGTTATAGTGATCAGCTTCGAAAATGGCTGCGAAGCCACGCAGGGAAAGTCGTAACTATCTTTCAAATTTCAACGCTTTTTGGTTCAGCTTTCGTCTAAAGCGCAACAATGAAAACCGCTATTAAAGGTTTCGAAGCTACTGCAATATGGCCCACGGACCCATCCATATTCAAGACGCACACTTCCTATCGGCACACACAACTGACAGCGGACGTGATAGGCCGTCAGATGAAGGGGTTATTATATCTGAACAATTTGAATTGCCTCCAACTAGCACACCAGCTGAAAAAGACGACTCAAACGGGCTGGATAATCAAGGGGACGAGGTTTCAGCGAATTGTTACAATGAACTGCCGCGTAGAATAACAAAGTTATTGGGGCTAATTGTTCTAATCTTGGGTGCTCTTGGATGACAACTGACAACACAACCTCCTCATTTCATATTTCACCTGAGATTCTGATTTTCTTGTCAAAAGTTAACGAAAGCAAGAAAAGAGCGAGACTGAAAAGGGGGAACAACGTTGTTTTAACTGATTCGCCGTACAAAAAAAGAGTTAAAAGTCATTAATGGGAGAAATAGAAAAAAGAACATTGACAAAGAAGAAAGAGCAAACAGAAAACTTTTTGCGAAAGAGAATAAAATTAAGAACTCAAAAACGAGAGAAAGAGCCTGAAGATAAATGGAAGAAAGGAGTAAGAATACTATACTAACGAGAGTGATTATGAGGTAAGTTCTGACTGTCAGTGTGTATATTGTGGTGGGTTATATTCAAAATCAGTTGGAGGTTGGGTCGCTTTTTCCACGTGCAAAAAATGGACACACGATTCTTGTGCAGGAATAGATAGCGAAGATGATGAGTGTCTCCCTGTGTGTGAATTTTGTAAACAGCCTCAAGAAAAGGATACGATACATGAAAACTGTAGTTTGACATTAATACTCACTTTAAACTAAAAAAAATACCGAGCAAGCCAATATTTTCTGCATTTCCGATAATTTTATACGTTTTTGTAATCACTTGTATTTACCACCCCATTCTGCCGCGTGCAAATGATATAAATTTGTTTTTGAGTGAGAAAATATTGTTGTTTTATTTTATGGCAATGTTCTTATATTTTTGTGATTAATACATCATAATGTGTTCATATAAAAATTTGTAACTCTCTTATTTATCAATTTTGTACATTTAATCAAAGTTTTCAACTGTGTACCCCATTATACCTTGGATTCCCCAACGTGTCGGATAAGAAAGATAAAAATACAATCACTACTCGTTTCTTCAACGACAATTTAAGCTGTGTTCTGTGGTTCCTCCCAGAGTTCATCACGATATATTCCGAAAAAAATCATAGTTAACGAACGTTATAAATTGCTCTAGAAACGAAGGCAATCCCAGTTAACATTTAATAAGGCCACTGGTATCCTTCGAAATGCAACTAATCAAAGTAATGCAGAACGTCGTGGGTCACAGCGGATGGGTGGAATCGAAATATGACATTTACCCACGATCGCTTCTTTTTGTCAATTTGTGCCATTAATTTCTCTGCTCCCTAATCTGATTTCGTATCTCCCCATCAGCTATTCGATCAAAACTTTTTTAGCATTCTTCTACACCACCACATTTCGGAAGTTTCTAGTCGTCTCCTGTTTGGGGAACCAGGCATGTTAACTGCTGATTCGCAATATATTTATTCCGAAAGGCAAAAGGAACCCCGAAAACAATGAAAATAATTTTGTTTATTGGTGACTGTACCAGTTTGATTTACACTTAGTGCGAATATGAAAGTATTTTATTCCAAATCCTTATTTGAAGGTACTAAAATGTCGGTTTAAATGGCAGCTTGCTATGTAAGACATGCCCACTTGTTTCTCTGTGCCATCTCTTCTTTGAGATGATAAGCCTAGGGACATTTTACCCGTAGTTTTTGAGCTTTCACCTATTGAATACATTTTTTCTTGTCTCGTAGTCAGTTGTTTGCTACAGTAATAACGTTTCTGAACAAAACAAATGCCAAGATCTACCCACAAAGTTTTCGAGAGAAGTTCTAGAAGACTTGCAAGAAATAAAAAAGTAAATATCATGAAACAAATGTTATGTTTTTGTACAGCATGCATACTATTGGAAAGTGAAAGAAACTATGAATTTAAATGAGTGCATGTACGACGTTAAGTGCAATGCAACTTTAAATTTTCCGTAACTTTTCTAACTAAATGTACCTTTCCTCTCAAACCATTTATCCCAGAACCATGGAATTCTAACGGTCAGTTTTCTTACTCGAGGGCATGAAGAGTCGAGGGATATGAAAGGGAAGCAGTGGTTGGGAAGGGAGTGAGACAGGGTTGTAGCCTATCTCCGATGTTATTCAATCTGTTTGCTGAGCAAGCAGTAAAGAAAACAAAAGAAAACTTCGGAGTAGGAATTAAAAACCATGGAGAAGTTGTATTATAATGAACACTATGGTCTTTTTATTTTTGAAATTTGCCTGCAAAACCTCTCTTTCAAAATTTTTCTAAAAATTTCAGTATTAATATATTATTCATGAAAAATTGTTAGCTTGTTGGAAAACAGTGGAAATGCATGTAAGTAATGTTTTGTGTTTTACCGTTAATATAACACAACTTAGAATAAGGATCATATAAATAGATCAGTTAACATGGTGGAGATGGAAGATACGTTCTCCCCGTGAATATTGTATTTAAAAACAAATGAATATTTTCAAATCAACAGCTCATTTCATGAAGTCATAACTAGAAGTGAATAATCTCCACAAAAATTGGTAAGTTAATTACTTTGGTGCAAGAAAGTCTCCATCATTAAGGAGAACGATGTTTTCAATAACTTGCCGGCAGCCACAAAAAGCTTTACTACTGACAGATTTCAGTTTACGAGGAGCCTAAAGGATTTCTTGCTAACCATCTCTTCCGACACCATTAATGAATTGAATTATTTATTAGAACTAGCGCGCGCGCGCGCGCGATTGAGAGAGTGTGTGTGTGTGTGTGTGTGTGTGTGTTAGAGAGAGAGAGAGAGAGAGAGAGAGAGAGAGAGAGAGAGAGAGAGAGAGAGAGAGAGAGAGAGAGAGAGAGAGAGGGGGGGGTCAAATAATACGTGTACAATCAGAAGTGTGACTAAATTTTCATTCCTCGTTCATGATCAGTCCATTTGCGGTCTGTGGATAGTAAATTAGCATATTATTTTCCCATTGAGTATCTCCCCATTATGGATCAATTTCAATGGAAAGTACATATAATCTAATCCTCTTGTCTGCCCCACTTCTGTTGAAGGTTACACATCACACAAATACCTTGTTGTTGTTGTTGTTGTCTTCAGTCCACAGACTGGTTTGATGCAGCTCTCCATGCTACTGTATCGTCTGGAAGCTTCATCTCCCAGTACCCACTGCAACCTACATCCTTGTGAATCTGCTTAGTGTATTCATCTCCTGGACTCCCTCCTCGATTTTTACCCTCCACGCTGCCCTCCAATATTAAATTCGTGATCCCTTAATGCCTCAGAACGTGTCCTACTATCCGACCCCATCTTCTACTCAAGTTGTGCCACAAAGTTCTCTTCTCCCGTATCCTATTCAATACCTCCACATTAGTTATGTGATCTACCCATCTAATCTTCAGCATTCTTCTGTAGCACCACATTTCGAAAGCTTCTATTCTCTTCATGTTCAAACTATTTATTGTCCATTATTCACCTCCATACGTGGCTACACTGCATACAAATACTCGGAGAAAAGACTTCCTGATACCTAAAGCTATACTCGATGTTAGCAAATTTTTCTTCTTTAGAAACACTTTTCTTACCATTGACAGTCTACATTTTATATCCTCTCTACTTCGACCGTCATCAGTTATTTTGCTCCCTAAATAGCAAAACTCCTTTACTACTTTAAATGTCTCATTTCCTAATCTAATTCCCTCAGCATCACCCACCTTAATTCGACTACATTCCATTATCCTCGTTTTGCTTTTATTGATGCTGATCTTATATAATCCCTTCAGGACACTTCATTCTGTTCAGCTACTCTTCTAGGTTCTTTGCTGTCTCTGAATTACAAAGTCATCGGCAAACCTCAAGGTTTTAGTTTCTTATCCATGGATTTTAATTTCTACTCAGAATTTTTCTTTTGTTTCCTTTACTGCTTGCTCAATAAACAGATTGAATAACACTGGGGATAGTCTACAACCCTGTCTCATTCCCTTCCCAACCACTGCTTCAATTTCATATCCCTTGACTCTTATAACTGCCACCTGCTTTCTGTACAAATTGTAAATTGAATTCGCTCCCTGTATTTTACCCCTGCCACCTTCAGAATTTGAAAGAGAGTATTCCAGTCAACATTGTCAAAAGATTTCTCTAAGTCTACAAATGTTAGAAACGTAGGTTTGCCTTTCCTTAATCTACTTAATAAGGTAAGTCGTAGGGTCAGTATTGCCTCACATGATCCAGTATTTCTACGGAATCCTAACTGGTCTTCCCTGAGGTCGGCTTCTACCATTTTTTCCATTCGTCTGTAAAGAATTTGCGTTAGTATTTTGCAGCTGTGACTTATTAAACTGATAGTTCGCTAATTTTCACTTCTGTCAACACCTGCTTTCTTTGAAATTGGAATTATTTCATTCTTCTTGAAGTCTGACGGTATTTCGGCTGTCTCATGCATCTCGCTCATCAGACGGTAACGTTCTGTCAGAGTTGGGTCTCCCAAGGCCGTCAGTAGTTCTAATGGAATGTTGCCTACTCCCGGGATCTTGTTTCGATTAAGGTCTTTCAGTGCTCTGTCAAACTCTTCACGCAGTATGTCATCTCCCATTTCATCTTCATCTACATCCTCTTCCATTTCCATTATATTGTCCTGAAGTACACTGCCCTTGTATAGATCCTCTATATACACCTTCCACCTTTCTGCATTCCCTTCTTTGCTGATAACAGGGTTTCCATCTGAGCTCTTGATATGCATACAAGTGAATCTCGTTTCTCTAAAGGTCTCTTTAATTTTCCTGTACGCAGTATCTATCTTACACCTAGTGATATGCGCCTCTACATCCTTACGTTTGTCCTCTAGATATCCCTGCTTAGCCATTTTGCACTTCCTGTCGATCTCATTTTGAGACATTAGTATTTCTTTTTGCCGGCTTAATTTACTGCATTTTTGTATTTTCTCCTTTCATAAATTAAATTCAATATATCTTCTGTTACCCTCTTTCTCTGCGCATGTCAAGTTCCGTAGGCCCAAATTGAGGAGCAAATCTTCAAGGTCATGGAACGTGTCAGTATCTACATCTACATCCGTACTCCGCAAGCCGCCTAACGGTGTGTGGCGGAGGGTACCCTGAGTACCTCTATCCGTTCTCCCTTCTATTCCAGTCTCGTATTGTACGTGGAAAGAAGGATTCTCGGTATGCTTCTGTGTGGGCTCTAATCTCTCTGATTTTATCCTCGTGGTCTCTTCGCGAAATATAAGTAGGAGGGAGCAATACACTGTTTGACTCTTCGGTGAAGGTATGTTCTCGAAACTTCAACAAAAGCCCATGCAAAGCTACGGAGCGTCTCTCCTGCAGAGTCTTCCACTGTAGGTTATCTATCATCTCCGTAACGCTTTCGCGATTACTAAATGATCCTCCAACGAAGCGCGCTGCTCTCCGTTGGATCTTCTCTATCTCTTCTATCAAACCTATCTGGTGTGGATCCCACACTGCTGAGCAGTATTCAAGCAGTGGGCGAACAAGCGTACTGTAACCTACTTCCTTTGTTGTCGGATTGCATTTCCTTAGGATTCTTCCAATGAATCTCAGTCTGGCATCTGCTTTACCGACGATCAACTTTATATGAACATTCCATTTTAAATCACTCCTAATGCGTACTCCCAGATAATTTATGGAATTAACTGCTTCCAGTTGCTGACCTGCTATTTTGTAGCTAAATGATAAGGGACCTATCTTTCTATACATTCGCATCACATTACACTTGTCTACATTGAGATTCAATTGCCATTCCGTGCACCATGCGTCAGTTCGCTGCAGATCCTCCTGCATATCAGTACAATTTTCCATTGTTGCAACCTCTCGATACACCACAGCATCATCTGCAAAAAGCCTCAGAGACTTTCCGATGTCATCCACCAGGTCATTTATGAATATTGTGAATAGCAACGGTCCTATGACACTCCCCTGCGGCACACCTGAAATCACTCTTACTTCGGAAGACTTCTCTCCATTGAGAATGACATGCAGCGTTCTGTTATCTAGGAACTCCTCGATCCAAGCACACAACTGATCTGATAGTCCGTATGCTCTTACTTTGTTCATTAAACGACTGTGGGGAACTGTGTCAAACGCCTTGCGGAAGTCAAGAAACACGGCATCTACTTGTGAACCCGTGTCTAAGGCCCTCTGAGTCTCGTGGACGAATAGCGCGAGCTGGGTTTCACACGGCCGTCTTTTTCGAAACCCATGCTGATTCCTACAGAGTAGATTTCTAGTCTCCAGAAAAGGCATTATACTCGAACATAATACGTGTTCCAAAATTCTACAACTGATCGACGTTAGAGATATAGGTCTATAGTTCTGCACATCCGTTCGACGTCCCTTCTTGAAAACGGGGATGACCTGTGCCCTTTTCCAATCCTTTGGAACGCTTCGCTCTTCTAGAGACCTACGGTACACCGCTGCAAGAAGGGGGCAAGTTCCTTCGCGTATTCTGTGTAAAATCAAACTGGTATCCCATCAGGACCAGAGGCCTTTCCTCTTTTGAGCGATTTTAATTGTTTCTCTATCCCTCTGTCGTCTATTTCGATATCTACCATTTTGTCAACTGTGCGACTTCAAGAGAAGGAAGCACAGTGCAGTCTTCCTCTGTGAAACAGCTTTGGAAGAAGACATTTAGTATTTCGGCCTTTAGTCTGTCATCCTCTGTTTCAGTACCATTTTGGTCACAGAGTGTCTGGACATTTTGTTTTGATCCACCTACCGCTTTGACATAGGACCAAAATTTCTTAGGATTTTCTGCCAAGTCAGTACATAGAACTTTACTTTCGAATTCATTGAAAGCCTCTCGCATAGCCCTCCTTACACTACATTTCGCTTCGCGTAATTTTTGTTTGTCTGCAAGGCTTTGGCTATGTTTATGTTTGCTGTGAAGTTCCCTTTGCTTCCGCAGCAGTTTTCTAACTCGGTTGTTGTACCACGGTGGCTCTTTTCCATTTCTTACGATCTTCCTTGGCACATACTCATCTAACGCATATTGTTCGATGGTTTTGAACTTTGTCCACTGACCCTCAACACTATCTGTACTTGAGACAAAACTTTTGTGTTGAGCCGTCAGGTACTCTGTAATCTGCTTTTTGTCACTTTTGCTAAACAGAAAAATCTTATTACCTTTTTAATATTTCTATTTACGGCTGAAATCGTCGATGCAGTAACCGCTTTATGATCGCTGATTCCCTGTTCTGCATTAACTGATTCAAATAGTTCGGGTCTGTTTGTCACCAGAAGGTCTAATATATTATCGCCACGAGTCGGTTCTCTGTTTAACTGCTCAAGGTAGTATTCAGATAAAGCACTTAAAAATATTTCAATGGATTCTTTGTCCCTGCCACCCGTTATGAACGTTTGAGTCTCCCAGTCTATATCCAGCAAAATTAAAATCTCCTCCCAGAACTATAACATTTCCCTAAGGGGCTCCATCACTAGCCTAACGTTGGAGCTCCCAATAACTAATAAACCCCTCCCCCCGTGTGCCTGCTCGGACCTTGCTGAAGGAGCAGCCACATGTCCATTCACAGGCAGAGCGGGCGATGCCACACGGCCAGCCTCCACATTGACCCTCCGCCTCGTGCGCCGCGAACGCCACTGAACCCGCCACTCCCCTTGGGGAGAGGGTGGCCCAACCGCGCCCGGTACCCGCGAAGATCTCTCGACAGCAGGGACAGTGGGTGAAGCATCTAATACCTGGGGTGCACCATGCGACGCACCAGACTCCCCACTGCCGCTACACTCCGAGGCAGCAGCCTGATGACGGCTGACCGCGGCCATCAACACGCTCAGCTGTTCGCGAAGAGTGGCCAGCGTCCGTACACAGCAGTCACACATCCTATCCATCCTAAGGAATCAATTTACCGAAGAGACTTAATCAACTTTTAAGTAGACTGCTAATTCACTAAAGGCGATTGATTACTGACTAAACTGTGATTGCTAACCACTTCTTGTGGAAAACAATGAAAATAGCACTACCTGTCTCTGGACTGTATTCAAAACAAACACTAGCACTACTGGCACTATGGCTGACTACAAGGACTCTCTCTCACTGTATTCAAAACAAACACGAAATCTATGTAACACTATTACTAGCACTCGACAATTAAAGCTTCCTAAAAGCAAAAACACACGGAAGAAGAAGTGACAAGTAAGAAAAATAGAGTTAATACTTAAATTAAGGTAGCTCGCTGCACAGCAGACGTGAAGCAGCTGGCGGTTAGGGCGACACATGAACTTACAACAAAAAAGTAATAACAGATAGAAATACATGTTCATGAACCTGAGAGAAAATCAGTCCATAAGTTTAAGCAAACGCTATCAGCAGTACAATGAGAATCAGCTTAATTTTTCAATTAACTCCTCGACAGAATAAAAGGAGTGACCCATGAGGAAACACTCCAGTTTCGATTTGAAAGCGCGTGGATTACAGCTAAGATTTTTGAATTCGAGTGGCAGCTTATTGTAAATGGATGCAGCAGTATACTCACACATTTTTGCACAAGAGTTAAGGAAGTCCGATCCAAATGGAGGTTTGATTTCTCCCGAGTATTAACCGAGTGAAAGCTGCTTATTGTTGGAAATAAACTAATATCGGTAACAAGAAACGACAATAAGGAATATACATATTGAGAGGCCAAGGTCAAAATACCCAGACTCCCTGAACAGAAGTCGACAAGAGGTTCGTGAACTCACACCACTTTTTGCCCGAACCTCCAGTTTCTGAGCCAAAAATATCCATCTAGAATGGGAAGAGTTACCCCAAAAACATAATACCATATGACATAAGTGAATGGAAATAAGCAAAGTAGACTAATTTACTTGTCGAAGTATCACTCACTTTCGGCACCGTTCCAATAGTGAAAATGGCAGTATTAAGTCTTTGAACAAGATCCTGAACGTGGGCTTTCCACGACATCTTACTATTTATTTGAACACCTAGGAATGTGAACCGTTCAGTTTCACCAATCATATGCCCATGCTGTGAAATTAAAACGTCAGGTTTTGTTGAATTGTGTGTTAGAAAATGTAAAAACTGAAGCTTACTGTGATTTAACGTTAGTTTATTTTCTACAAGCCATGGACTGAGGTCATGTACTGCACTACTTGAAACGGAGTCAATGTTGCACCCAACATCCTTTACTACCAAGCTAGTGTCATCAGCAAACAGAAATATTTTAGAGTTACCCATAATACTTGAGGGCATATCATTTATATAAATAAGGAACTGGAGCGGCCCCAACACTGATCCCTGAGGAACCCCCTCCCCCTTGACAGTACACCACTCAGATCCCTCATCACACTGTATTACTTTCCCCCGTCCCGTAGATCGTTCCCTAATGATCTTCCTGAAACACTCTACAACTTCTGATTCTGTCAGTTCTTTCAGGTCCCATCTCCTTAAATTCCCACCTTTTTCCAGTTTCTTCAGTTTAATCTACAGTTCATAATCAATATATTGTGATCAGAGTCCACATTTGCCCCTGGAAATGTCTTACAATTTAAAATCTGGTTCCTAAATCTCTGTCTTACCATTATATAATATATATGAAATATTGCAGTATCTCCAGGTCTCTTCCACGTATACAATCTTCTTTCATGATTTTTGAACCAAGTGTTAGCTATGATTAAGTTATGCTCTGGGCAAAAACCTACCAGGCGGCTTCCTCTTTCATTTTTTACCCCCATTCCATATTCACCTACTACGTTTCCTTTTCTTCCATTTCCTACTGTCGAATTCCAGTCACCCATTAATATTAAATTTTCATCTCCCATCACTATCCGAATGATTTCCTTTATCTCATCACACATTTCATCAATTTCTTCATCATCTGCGGACTACTTTTACGGCTTTGGTAGGCGTGGGATTCGTGGCTATCTTGGCCACAACAATGCGTTCACTATGCTGTTTGTAGTAGCTTACCCGCATTCCTATTTTTATTAATCATTAGACCTACTTATGCATTAGCTTCATATTAGCCTTCCTAATACTAAAATCTATATCCGATGTTAACAATGACGCCGGTGGATGGACTATCAGGAAATTACTGATCGTCGAGAAAGTCACAAATATAACCGACAAGCTAATGGGCCCTTCACAGGAAAAGGTTTTTTGCCAGAAAACGGGGAAAATTGAAACCCAGCAAATGAGTAAAAAAATGTATATTCACTGACAAAAAAAATAGTGTACGCACACAACTTACACAACAATAGTCTGGGATTACTCTATTACGTAATACAGTTTTTGTGATTGTATCTTGCAGCTTTAGTTATTTTTAATTAAAAGAGGCTTTAAAAGGACAGAAAGAACGTGTTGGACTACGCTACAGATCGTTCTGTTAGCACAGTCTTTACTTTGTAATCACTTTCGTTGACTTCGGCAACTCTCAACAGAAATCTCCAACCTAACCGAGACAATGTGCTACGATACAGCCGAGATCATGACAAGAGAATGGGCTACATCACACTCGAAGTAAATGGATCCCCATAACCTGTATACGTCTGTTATAAAAAATCTCCAAGCCACTCTCCTCAAATAGACCGCAATCTTCTCTTGACCTTCAACTGTTACTATTTCAGAATTAAAAACCAGATTCAAAGAAAATTTGGCTACAAGGCACAAAACTAGAAAAATAAAAATAATAAAAGTGAGAACGTGAAACATGTTAGCAATAATCATAAACAGGAGATTTACAGAAAATATAATTGAGAAAGGAAATCATTAATATTATCGACCGTTTAGGAACTCTAGGCTACGAAATGGATAAAACCACATATCGAATAAGTGGTGGAAGAGTTAGTGTGTTTTAAGATTAAAACCAAACAAGAATTAGAGAAAAATATATCGAAGCAAGGCCTCTATTACGAAAAATTGCTAAATCTCGAGACAAATTGTGTCCTTCTGTATTAGATGAAATGTTTTGGCCCCTAGTACGGATGAAACAGTATCTGCAGTATCAACAGGAACTTCGGACATGTGTTTCATATTTCATACAAGCCTGCAGTCTATAAATATTTAAACAAAATACTAAAACAAAATACCACTACAGGGAATTACTTACGAAGTAGTTCTTGGTAAAGAAACACAGGACACAATTACGTATGTAGGCTTAATACGAACTACAACTGTGTTTATAAATCGCTATAGTTGCCTTGGACTAACGACGAGCAAATATCAATATAACCTGTACGCTTTTCAAAGCTGTTATCCATGAAAAAGCCAAACTACGTATCGTGAACAAAATACAATTTAACACCGAAACAATGACATTAGCTGACAATGGGCACAGACTTTAGTCAATGGGCACGGTTGAAAATTTGTGCCAGACCAGGATTAGCACCCGAGTCCCCTGGTTACTAGGGAGAGGCAATGATCACTGTGTCCGAATTACACAGTGGTCAACAGAATATCACGAACTGCCCGAGCATGCCGTTCGTTAGATCCAAATTCTCAATTTCTCCATAGACTGCTGATGCACTGCTCCTTGAACATAATCCTCCTCCCCTTAATTATACAGTACATGGCCAAAAAAACAGACACCGAATATATGCAAACTTGGCCTTACGAACATTGCAGACGTCGTCTATGTAACACACGTCAAACTTCAAAGAATTTACCAATTCGTTGCATTGTTTACTATAGACCACAAATCAAGTAACGTAAAAAAAGCACTGCGTCTATTGAGATCATGATTCAGAGTTAAAAAAAACTAATAAGTCGCCTACATATTACAGGTGCTGCCGAAAGAGGAGAACCATTATTTTCCCACAAAAGGAAATATAGTTAAAATTACGCTTCTATTTCGTTTAGTGTATGCGGTTACTAAAATTTGCAGTGAAAGTTACATAGTGGACTCTACCCTCCCCCCACCAGAAACGTAGTTATCGTGGCTGTTGTGAGACTTTTGTACACAGTTAGACAAAGTGTGTTAAATGTGGCGCGGACGGAAACGCTAGGCTACGCTACAGGGCAATCTGCTCGCACAACGTTTAGTCGGCATTCATAATCGTTGGCGTAAACAACTCTCAATCAAATTACCACCTTCCAACCTAACTTAGATCTCGGGCTACACTACCAATCGGCCTGTCATCACAACCAAAAATTCATTGAGGGGGGTGGAGGGATTTCCTGTAGCTCTCTCTAATGTATCTCTAGGCAAAACTGCCAGTTTTGTCAGACTCAACAGCAAGATTTACCAATGGTAAACACTTTTGAGACGGCTCGTAATATAGGAATAGTCCTCTTCGTCTTACTTGGCATAAATTGTTCGCTGGCGTCCCAGCAGCTAGCTCCCTCAGTGTCTGCTTCTGCCATCGCACCACGCTAGTCTGCTGTTGTCCTAGCAGACCGAACGCACCGCACATCCGATACCTTCGGAACCACTCACTGGCCAGTTAGCAACTGAGCGGAACACTGTTTACATCGTGAAAGGAAAACTATGCAAAGATGTACACTTAAATGGCACGACTGAGTAGCACACACACAGTAATATCTGAGGAATGTCCTTCGACACGCGCAGAACGAAAGTCTTCTCGCGAACGTACAGCGTCTCTGAAAAAAAATCTCGTGACTATATTCCGGCGTTACGGCCAGGTTCTCATACAAATGAGCAAAAAAGGGTACATTTGAAATTCTTTTTGAGACAATGAAAATACATTCGAAAGATCTGTTTGGGAATTACGAGTGATAATACTATGAGCTTAATTTTAGATTTTCAATAAAAAATGGCGCCCGTAATTATGATTTGATCAAGGGCCTGCGAGACTGGAGTACGCAGAGCGCGTGCAGTGTGGCACCTCATATGTTACCTGAATTCAAAAATGGGTAACATCAGTTGATACTACATTATTCCTCTGAAATTGAAAATGGATAACATCAGTCGATAAAACATAAAATTTATGGGAGCGTATACCTAACCGCAATGAAACAACCTTAAATTTAACGATACAGTGCTAATTCGAACTTTGAGTTCGATTTTTGAGGGTTTGTTTCACTCCTTATGCCTACACAAAAATTAGTTAATATTAACAAATGTCATATTATAGCTATAAGTTCCTAAGAAAAGTGTTTACTTTTAGGGGTCAGAGGTAGATGTTAAGAGAACGAACCACTTTTAATTTATGCTGCATGCCGTTCTGAGAAAATAGTTACCCGAAAAAAATATGTTCAAAGTTTAGGGAAAACATTTAGTTATATTATTACTTCGATTTGCATGAACTGAGTGTTACATATATATTTTTAATGTCGCTGAAAACGAATCTGAAGTCAGATTTTCAATATTCAAAACAGCTAATCCAATACGGAGGGCAACCGATTATGTTTTGACCAATTTTTACCAAAAATGTATTTTCGTTATTTACGTTTAGTCTGCAAGTCAAGGAGTATTTATCAACCCTTCCTCTACCTCTGATTGTTCCTAGACAGCAACTTCCTGTTCTTCTTGGCAGGAAAAGCCGATCTGTCAAAGCTGGATATGCAGCACTCGGCAGCCTGCACTTGATATTCGTCCGTATTTTCGGTGAGTATGTTTGCATGCATTCTGCAGTATGAATCATTTTGAGCACGTGCGACACGGGACGAGTTATCATCTACATCTATATGGATACCCTGCAAAACACATTTAAGTGCCTGGCAAAGGGTTCATCGAATCACCTACACAACTGATAATTAATTGAAACCCTCAGCTGCCGACAGGTGTTGTTGATATACTTCGATGGGGACAGCTGAAAAGTGTGCCGCTACTGGGACTCGAACCCAGGATCTCCTGCTTACAAGGCAGACGCTCAATCCATCTGAGCTATCGAGGGCACAAATGAACAGCACGACTGCAGGAATTTATCCCTCGCACGCTTCCCGTGAGACTCACACCCCGAACCGCCCACAATCCGATTACGTAATGTACTTAATAGGTATTTGTCCATCCACTCATTACTGGCTCACACTAAGGTGACGATTCCCGTAAGATTTCCGGTAGCCTGTGCGCATTCGCACAGACGAAGGTCAATGGCTGGGTGACGTTTAACCATAGATATGAAGATAGTAACTGTTCTAGAAAGAACAGGCGCCACTGACGACCGTACAGCTCTTCTAGAATACATGATAGACCGGCCGATGTGGCCGAGCGGTTGTAGGCACTTCAGTCGGGAGCCACGCGACCGCTACGGTCGCAGGTTCAAATCCTGCCTCGAGCATGGGTGTGTGTGATGTCCTTAATTTAGTTAGGTTTAAGTCGTTCTAAGTTCTAGGAAACTGATGACCTCAGATGTTAAGTCCCAAAGTGCTCAGAGCCATTTGAACCATCAGTCCCTATGTTTACAAACTACTTACAGTAACTTATGCTAAGGACAACACACACACAACCATGCCCGAGGGAGGACTCGAACCTCCAACGGGGGGAGCCGCGCGAACCGTGACAAGGCGTTGGACACATGGCGGGTACCCCGCGCGGCTCATGGCAGCCGTGACACTGCTTCAAACAATGGACTGTAGAAACTTTTGTAAAGCACGGATTAAAAAAAAAACTTTCTGTTCCAAGAGTCTAGACAAGTACACCTTTAAAAAATGCAACTACAAAGAAATTGAATTTTCGAACGTTTTGAATGAGAACCTGTCCTTATGGAACACCGTTGATCAAATGTCACAGGGATTATATACTCAGGTTTCACATGTGGATTAACACTTTCTAATCAATATCCGTAATGAGCAGGGCTTAAAACTTTGAAGAGTTAAATTTCAAGGGCCGTTCTCTTGTATGCAAATAGTTTCACAGTAGAAATTTCTCTAGTTTTATTTATTAATTTATTTATTTATTTTTTGCTGTAGGTAAAGAAGGATAGCATTGTGAGGAGGGGGAAGGGGGGGGGGGGAGGAATCTCGCCTCTCCCACCTTGGAATTCTCAGTACAGAATTTTTATTCATTACGAGATTCTTAGCCACTTGCAGAAGTGATTTCGAGTGATTCTGCAAAACTTTTCCTTTAGCCAATCGTAGCAACTATAGGATTCCGTTCCTGCTGCATGACATGTCTCGGAACTTAAAGTGACCAACTCATTTGCATAAAGAGCTAGCTTATCATCCGCTTCTTTACTTGCGTAGACCGTTCATGGTCTGCAAAGAATTTTTTTCTTTAATCGTTTTTTTATGTCTTTTATAAACTGCAACACTTTCTAAACTTTCTAAACTTAGCGCCGTTGAAGCATGGTCTTTTACTGAATGATCAAAAAGCAATGCTGACAGCTGGAGTCCAAGGTTTTTGTTAATCAAGCCGTTTGTATTCTTGTGGTGATATCTCCGTACAGTCTTTCATTCCCTAACGCATATTTCTTTATATCTAATTGAGAAGTGAAATACCGGTTTTCATAGATGCAGATTTAAAATATTTTAATATAACGCAATAAATATTTCATTAAAATTTTCATCCCCTTATGCTCGAAGTTCCAAAACCAGAAAAACACGTAGTTTTTAAAAATTGTAACATATTAGCCGAATACGAATTGTCAGATATATTTAGCAATCCTTTCATAATGAACCATTTTCTGAAACATCTCACACCCTTTAGGGGTTGGGTTTTCAAAAACAATTAAACACGTATTCTTCTATTTAGAGCCGAGGAGCCAAATTCAAATCTTCATCCATTTAATTCTAAAAATGCTTTCATAGTGAAATATTTCATAAAACATTACATCCCCTATTTCACTCTATTAGTGAGTTAAATTTCCAAAAGCAACGAAACACATTTTTTTTTTACATCCAACCGAGATGTCAAATACCTATTTTCATAGATGTAGCTATAAAAATGCTTCAGTAGTTCTTTAATAATGATTTATTTTCAAAAAATCTTCACTAATTATTTTATCCCCCAATGGAAGAATTTCGGAAAATGCTAAAAACCTGTTTCTTTTTTGTATCTGACTGAGACACCAAATGTCAATTTTCGTAGTTTTGTAGTTATAGCTTCAATAGGGACATAGGGACATATTTAAAAAAAAGACTTTCAACCCATGTTTCACCCCCATAGGAGTGAAATTTCGAACAATCTCTTCTTAAATGATGCTTTCAGCGTAAGATTTACACCTTCATCAAATTTCAAGTCCGTATACTTTGCAGGTTGGGCTGGAAGGCTATGGGTCAGTGAAACCTGTGCCCCTATTGCACCTTCTTGGAGGTTGTAGTTCCAAAAACAGTGAAACACGTAGTTTTCTATAACACAATATTCATAGATTTCGCTTTAAAAACTCTTTCGCACTGAAATACTTTCATAAAACATTACATCCTATATTCCACCCTCTTAATCGTTGAATGTATCAAAAACAGGTTTTAATATATTTCATGAAACATTTCATCCTCTGTGATATGGGGTATGGTAGTGACACACCAAAATCACAATAGTAATCCGTTGTAGTTGCTACATATTTTATTACAATCAAAAGCATTATAAAATCACAAGGCCAGATCAGTTGGACAAATAATAAATAAATTTCGTTAAGTGGAACGAGACCCGTAAAACTTGAAATTTGAATATGACTAGGTATATATACTTAGGTAAAGCTTTACTTAAATAGCACAAATGTCCATAAAATTCATAGCAGAACTCTCACTACTTGCAATCAGGGGAGAAACAGATTAAGCGTAAGAATACAGATATTTAACGTTCGGCTTGCCAACTTTCCTAAACAAAACTGTATAAAAATGACTAAAACAATTAAGGGGGTCCTTTAATTTTGACTAAACGGACCTTCAAATTTACTTACTCAGTTGATTAATCAACAATATTCTTAGAATGATTACAACTAGAACATGACTATATGACAATACCCTTAAAATAAGGTTGCTTCAATATTTCGTGTGAATTGGCGATAGACGCGAGCAGACCAAGGATTCAAATCAATACAAGAGATCCACGAGGCAGAGAATGACATGGAAATATACTCAACATGGCAATGCAATTGAACTTTGGATGCTATAGTTCAGCACCGGAAAGATGGAATCACGCAAAAGTGACAACATACCCCAAGATGTAAAGGAGAGGACATGGCCTCAAATATCTCTCTGCCGCCGTGGTGCTCTGCTCCCAGTATGCTAGCGTCGACCGCTGCCAGTTATCTCTAACACAACACACATCAAGAGCAGACAATTTTCTGAGACATAAACTACACAACCCTATCTGGAGAACAGGTGAGCAATACAACTGGACTGAAACCAATGAGCCTCCGTGAGTTACTTGGCCAGTGCCAGCCCTTAAACTTTGATTAATAAGATCGCTAAAAATCATACCGAAGTTAAGATGACGAGACTTATCTCCAGGTTCACCATATTAGTGGCAGAGACAATAAATTGGCGACGCTCTTATCCGTATGTTCGCGGCAGAGTCTGGGGAAGGCAAGGGCCACGTGGAGCCGGATCTGGGGGTCAATTTCCTTCTCTCCGAGACACCCGGCTTCTTCTGCGACTTAGCCGGCAAACAGGAGAGGACCCCGGGTGGGGACCGATTCGGCAGCAGTTGGCGGATGGCGAGGTCTTCGGGGGGTGGGGTTGGGGGGGGGGGTGGTGTCTTGTGTAAAGGGGAAGACAACCGTGGTGAAGGGAAGGTCTGTATTCCACAGGAACGAGTTAGCATGGCACTCAGATATTTCCACGATTCGGCGGTAGGGGATCATTTGGGGTTCTACAAGACCTTGAACAGAGTTCGGGAACACATGTTTTGGCTCAACCTATATGGCGATGGCATGCGATTTGTTGGCAACTGTGTCCAGTGTAAGCGCGGTAAGCCCGATGTTGGGCCGCACAGAGAACTACTACAGTCGGTTAGCGAGCAGTGTCCTCTGGACCGCGACTCAAAGATCGAAACATCGATCGACGGAAACTGGCGCCAGAAACGCACCAGCTCACTCTATTTCATCCCCTTAGGGGTTGAACTTCCAAAAACACGAAAATACGTATTTTCTTATTTGTAACCTTGAAGTCAAATACCAATTTTCGTAGATATAGCCTTAAAAATACTTCCATAGTCCTTCCATAATTTTTTATCTCAAGATAAAATGTTCACCTACTATTTCACCTCATAGAGGTTAAATTCCCAATAATACTGGAACACATATTTCTTTATTTCTGACCTAGAAACCAGATACAAATTTTCGTCTGCCTAGCTTCAAAATTACCTTAATAGCTAAATGTTTCAAAAATCCTTTCATTTCCTGTGTATCCCCCTTAGAGGTGGAATTTCGAAATATGCAGTATAAGCGGTATAAGATCAACAACCTTTCCAAATCTCAAGGTTTATTTTCCTTGGCGGTCTGGACTGTGTGAATTTCATAGTAATGGCCTCCACACAAACACACACACACACGCACACACACACACACACACACACACACACACCACTAACAATGCCACCACCACCTCCTGGGGAAATTTCTGCAGACGCCCTTGTTCCACTGCAGTCATATTTTGCCGACGACCTACATTTAGCAGCGTGGGAGGGATAGTGTCGTGCAACAGACAGTATACTCAGTAGACAACGAACTGTTCGTTGTGAAATCAGGGACATAGGAACCGAGACTGACACAGAAGGTGCTGAAGGTGAAGCACACTAGACTCGTGTCTACCACGGCTTCAAATAGTATCGATTTACTATGAACGGAAGTTCCGAAAAGTGAGCAAGTAATTTTACAGTAAATTCAGTACCGATGGTGAGGATATACAACGAAAAACATTTCTATAATATTTCAGAAATAATGAAACATTCCACTCAAGTCGCGCGGCAGAAAACGCAATGGATATGCTTGCACTTAAGACGGAAGGCCCCACGTGCTTACGCAGGCTTACGACAGATCGCAAAATTCGGCAGTAGGCGTAAGCCAACCTCTTGTGCTGCCATCTGTTATTGATGCCAGGCATCAAGGTCTCAGTAGTTCGACCATCCACTGGAGAGTAGTTGCTTTATAAGTACTCCGTCTTCAGGCCACGAGTGACCTACTGGGACAGCACCATCCGACCGCCGTGTCATCATCTGTGGAGGATGTGAACAGGAGGGGCGGGGATCAGCACACTGTTCTCCCGGTCGTTATGATGGTTTTCTTTGACCGGAGCCGCTACTATTGGGTCGAGTAGCTCCTCGATTGGCATCATGAGGCGGCCTGGATGATCACCCATCCAAGTGCCTTCAACGCCCGACAACGCACTTAACTTCGGTGATCTCACGTGAACCGATGCCACCTCCGCGGCAAGTCCGTTGCTGCAGATATTTTAGAGTAGTTGTTACGTTTCATAATTATCTAGTTTACGGGGAAAATGTAAAAAAGGCGATTGTCACCGAAGCTACAACTAATCTGAATTTCTGGTTAGTTATCAAGTGGTCTTATGTGCAAGCCTGATTTTTTCATCCTTTGCGGTGGGAATGATTCAAACCCGTCATGTTCTTCTTATGAGGTGTTCTATTTATTTTGCACACAATGATCGTTTGTAGTTGTGTTGAGTTACCACCTTGATAAATTTTTGGATGGCGCACGTATCATAACTGAGATCTGCGCTTGCGCTTAATGGCTGAAGGTCAATTAGCGTAATGAGTAGTAGCGAATGTTATAGTAACATGTTTGTAAATTATTTCAGGTAAATTACCTTAGTAGTGTAATATTATCAGTATACCAGTACAGTATGTGGGCCAATTACGTTAGTCATGGAATACTATCCGTATAAGACTATGTCACCTTGATGTCCCGGAATTTGCTTCAATTTTGGAATCCACGAAAGAACTGGAAATTTTCCTTTACACAGCTTTCCATATAATTTCTATTACAGTGATTCAGTCTTGCCTGTCACTCGACTTTTCTGACTGTGAAATAAATTCTATCGCTCATGTGCTTATTACCTCTTCGTGTTTCCATTTGCCGATATTGCGCATAAACACATACATATCTCAACGTTGCTATGTACATTGATGGAACGACACACTTTTCTGTGGAGACACTGCAGTTTAGAGATAGAAAAACCGATCAGTTAAAACGACATGGGTATTTTAGTTCTGAATAACCGATGTCTTTCGGTATTTGTTTGCTCTCGGTTATAACAAGTATCTTTTTATATTTTCCTGATAACCACGTAAAAACAGATATACCAATTAGCCACAGTTGTCGTAGTAAAATTTTTAGTTTTCAAATAAACCTTTTTTAAAAAAGACGAGTAATTTTTATTCGTAAGATTTCCATAGCTCTTAAATACTGCGTTATTACAGAAAAAATGGGAAAAGTGATGTATGCCACTTTAATAACACTGCTGATAGAAACGAGCAACAAGTGAATTGGTCCAACATTGCCGAGACAATACTGTGCCTGTTATACAAGCAGTGCGCGAGAATGGACGCAGTTTCTCGCTGTTGTCGAACGTCAGTTGTAACACAGAATGGCACCATCTGGAAGCCTGGAAGTATTTTACGATATGCAGTACGAGTGAAGCACAATGGTCGATTTGGTCGACTTGCGACATCATACAAGGAAAAAAGTTAAAATTTTACAAATCATTCATAGTTCGGGATAAAATTAGAAAGTGCCTGATCTGCTGCCTGTGTCTACGTTATCTGCTTTTAGCCGTTAACAGAGAAATTAAAACGAAAAAGAGAGTTCTCCTGCCGCAGTTTTCACTCTTTATCGCTGGATTATACGTAATGCCCGCATAGTGCTGTGATAACCGATTTAAATATAATTTTTGAGCAGAGTTCTAAAAACTAAAATCAGTAGGATAATACTGGCAGTTTTCTGTGGTATAGAAGTACTCGCTATATTTTGAGAGAAACAGCGAACAGCGGACAAAGTTTTATTGGACTATTTAATTTAAAGAAATTAGAATTATATTAATACCGTCAGTTGCTCACGGGCGTTGATAAATATCAACGTGGACAAGTGAAAATGTGTGCCACGACCGGGACTCGAACCCGGGATCTCTTGCTAAAATGACAGACGCTCTATGCATCTAGGCCACCGAGGGCACAGTGTATGGTTCGACTGCAGGGACTATCTCGCGCACGCCTCCTGCGAGACTCACATTCTTACCTTGAATGTCCATACACTACAGTCGTAGAGTCCCACTCCAACACACTCATTCCTCGTGGAAGACATGTCCATATCCATATAAGTATATGGTTCTGGCAACACCAGCCATGACCTTCTTCTGTGAAGATGCACAAGTATTCCCCGAACTGTTACGGGACTTGGTAAGAATGTGTTCCACGAGTAATGAATGTGTTGGTGTGGGACACTACGAATGTAGTGCGTGGACATGGAAGGTGAGAATGTGAGTCTCGCGGGAAGCGTGCGCGAGATAGTACCTGCAGTCACACTATCGTCTGTGCCCTCGGTGGCTCAGATGGGCAGAGAGCCTGCCATGTAAGCAGGAGATCCCGGGTTCGAGTCCCAGACAGGCACACATTGTCACCTGTCCCCGTTGATATATATCGACACCCGTGAGCAGCTGACGGTATTAATATAATTCTAATTTCGTTCTGGACGGCTGCAGGTCATCATAAATGTATTTGACGTTTTGATTCCATTTATCAAGAAACTGAGAAAGTAAAAATTTTTATCTTTGTTTGATTTCTACGTTTACAAGAGGAAATAATGTAAATAAAATACTGAAAATCGGTTATTACAAGAACTGGTATTGTGACGGGCTTTAACAATTAGGTTAAAGTGAGGCTGGGAAACTGATAAGAGCCGAAAACCAGTTGTTTGAGCGATAACCGACATTCCCACTGCTGTTGTGAGTGGTAAGATTGACGCGCAAGGACATCTAGAACAGTTTCTCAGAAAGGTTACTGCAACTCTGATGTTCTCAAAATGAACGGGCCAGCCATTGGCGTCCGCGAGGGGGAAGGGGAGGGGGAGGGGAGGAGGTGGGGAGGGGAGGATAGGCAAAAGGGCACTTTCACCCGTCGCCCCTAACCATCCTTGGAATCTGGAGTAAAGAGTTTTTATTCGTTACAGTATACTCATACTCTTCCAGATAAGAATTCTCCACAATACTGCTAAACCTTAGCTTTGACCAGTTGTAGCGCTTATAGAGTTAGGGTCTTGTAGCTTGATGCACCTCGTAACTGACCAGCTGATTTGTACACAGAGTGCCAGTTTCAGAATCATGCACTCCAGCCCCGACGCGCCTTCCCCCCTCCCCACCACTGGAAATATTTCTGCAGACTCCAGTCTGCCACTGTGCATATATTTTGATAACATCCTGGTTTTAATAGCATCGAAGGAACAGCATTGTGGAGTAAAGGGTAGACCTAGCACAGACCACACCATTCACAATGAAACGCATCACTTAGTAGATGGTGAAGTACTTTGAAGCTAGCCAGATAGAAACAGAACCTCCTGGCACTGTATCTAACCCAAATTCTAATCTTACACTAATCTCTTGTATGTACCTACCACGCCCTCAAAGAGCCAACGATTTACTATTATCAAAAGTTCCGAAAAATGAGGAAGAAATTGACCCACACTTTTTTCCGTTGTTCATTATTTCGATTACCCCATAAAGGGAATGGACTTGTAGCCACAGGTTACACAAGCGATAAATGGTTTAAAATACATAAAAAGAGATGACAATAGGAAACGATTTTTAAAAACACAATGATGCGGCTTTTACGATTTTTACAGGGAAAAAAAAATGGATGACAAAATAAAGGTTTTTCAAAAATATGCTGGTGGACAATATTGGGGATTTTTTATGTTTATAGATGACTAGCGGAAAAGCTTGGTGTTGACCAGGCATTTATTTACAGCTGTGCGTCCACGTCCGTACTATGCAGCGTCTGGCCTTGTCCTGAGTTTTTATGACGTATCTCCTGAAACATGTGTCGTACAATGATATAATTTTGTAGGTGCATTCAGCGTCATATGCGGATACTGTCTGCAAAATTTATTGCGAATATAGTAGCAAAGAAGTAACAAATTTAAATGTCACGAATGCTGTGATCCCCACACACTTGGGTGCAACCAATGTACACAGGATGCTTGGCTCGATCATTATGGCTACCATCACCGCTGGTCGAAATTGGACCAGCTGTGTCGACGTAGTGAAAATATAAATGTGCATAACATGGTAAATGTCCATTCTTTCCAGCCATCAGACCTGATCTACGATCAAAAATATCATGTAAAAGTGGTAGGGGCAACGGCCTTGCCGCAGTGGATACACCGGTTCCCGTCAGATCACTGAAGTTTAGCACTTTCGGGCGTGGTCGGCACTTGGATGGGTGACCATCCGGGCCGCTATGCGCTGTTTCCATTTTTCGGGTTGCACTCAGCCTTGCGATGCCAATTGAGGAACTACTCGACCGAATAGTAGCGGCTCCAGTCAAAGGAAACTACCACAACGAGTGGGAGAGCCAGCTCCTCCTCCACCCTCAGTGAGAATGACGTGGCGGTCGGATGGTCCTGATTGGCCACTTGTGGCCTGAACACGGAGTGCTTTCTTAAAGGAGTGCTCCCTACATAAAACTGACAGTCTTGACTCAGGGACTGTCCACGGTAAATGCTGCATTGGACCTACGAATACTATTAAAATAACGGTTTGAGTTCTCTTTAGTTGTCCAATCATCTGAAGTGAGTCCTTATTGAAGTAAGCTGAAAAATAGATTTTATGTTAATGGCGGATAAATTTTATGTTAATGGCGGCAAATTAACTTTACCCTAATGACACACAAGGTCAATGCCGTTCCATCACGTAAAGTACTCTCAGATCGAAATGTTTTGCATTACCAAATCTCCAATGTAGATCCATCATACCGCAATTATAATTCTCAAAATAATTTGGAGCTACGTTCAATGCATATTTAAATGCATCTTTCAAAACAATACCAGAATTCTCATTAGATCATCATTATCAGTGCCTAGAGTATTCCAATTATTTCGTCTACCAAAAACCGCGTCTCACTATGGCTTTTTCAGTACGCTGTTTTGTTTTCCACTGCTGACAATAGAAACGATCTGGCAGATGTGACATTGTAGATGTCCAGTATGCGTGTCTTAATGCAAATAAACCGTCTGGAACATTTACCCTTGAACCTCCCTAGAATGGGATTTCATGGAACGTTATTACTTTCCTGTGTCCATTTCTATCACACCAGCTGATCGCCACGACTGGGGAGAGTGAGGAGGGGGTGGGGTGAAAGTTGGCAGCACTTTGAGTGGCAGAAACCTCACGTTTCCGTCATTTGTTTTCATAATGACGTAGTGCCAATTCGTCACATTGGACGCTTTTCTCTCGGAAACGTTTACATTCATCGTCTGGATATCAATGTCGCCTTCTGAGGTATGCAGTCGCACCACTCTGTACGAAATAGGTTCTAAGCTGATGCAGTTGACAAGTAACGTCGAAATATATCGTCACCTCGAAATATATCGACACCTCGAAATAAATCCACACCCAGAAATAAATCGCCAACCCGAAATAAATCGCAACCTCGAAATAAATCGACACCATGAAAAAAATCGAAACTTCGAAATAAATCGACACCTCCAAAAGACAGCTACATCGAAATGATTAGATATCCCGAAATATATCCACATCTAGACGCATTTCAGCTTACCATATAGATCGATATCTCGAATCTCACGGACCTCTCGAGATAAATCGAGGTATAGAAATATATCGATATCTTGAAATATATTGGTACCTAGTAATATAAAGATATCTCTAAAAATACAATATCTAGAAATTTATGGATTACTTGAGATATAGAGATTTCTTGACATATATCGATATCTCGAAAGGAATCGATATCTGAAGTACACCGATACATGGAATAATATATCGATAGCTCGAAATAAACAGACAACCCGATTTGTTTCGGTATATCAAACTAAATCGATATCTCGACATAAATGGATACTTCGAAATCAATTGATACCTCGAAATAAATGGATGCCTCAATATAGATAGATATCTCGAAATAAATCGACATCTCGATATAATGAGTGCTTCGACATAAGTCGATATATCGAAATGAATCGATAATGGGAAAGAATGGACGTCTTGAAAAAAATCTGTACCCCTAAGAAAACGATTCTCGAAATAAATAGGTATATCGAAATATATCGCTATCTCGATAAATACCGATATCTAGTGGTCGGATATATGTTTCAAGTTGACTTGACATATCAGTATAGTTCGATATACATCAAAATACTTTGGATTTTCAATATACCGATAGATTTCTAGACCTCGGGGAAAAAATCGCCGATCCGACCTCAGTGCAAAAACGCAGACCTAGGGAAAAAACGCCGACCTCGGGGAAAAACGCAGACCTCGAGGGAAAAACGTCGACCTCGGGGTAAAACGCCGACCTCGTGGGAAAACGCCGACCTTCGGAAAACTGCCGACCTCAGGAAAAATCCAGTTCCATTAATTTACACAGACACTAATGTATGTCACCATTAGGTTCTCAAAATACAACCAAATTCCTGGTATTTATCACCTCACACAAAAAGTGGTCGTGACAGAAAAGTCTTGTTCTTTAGAAAGTTTAGAATGAGATGTTCTAAATATTGCAGTTTATCCATTTACAATAATCTACAAGCACTGCACAATGAGAAGAGACTGTCAACCACAGCACTTTGAAATAGTGGACAGCCAGGAAGACAGAGGTTGCATTGCTGTTTCTAATCCTCTGGTGCTTGAGATTTAGAATCCAGGATTGCCTCGAATGAGAACAGCAATAATGGATGTCCTGCACCAGTGTAGAACTTACTCTGGAACTCCACAGAAAATCACAAGGCACAATTATATCACATCATTCTCAGCAAACTACAGAAGCCTCTAATGGACGTAACAACGTTGTCACCTCCTTCACCAGTGAAAGATCTTATCTGTCTCGCGTGTGTGAGTAGGTGGCCAATTAATAATTTGTTGCTCAAAGCTAACTTCAGTGTATATGGGAATACTCAGTGGACATCTTTAACCATCATATTTTACTGTCTAAGATATGTCAACTTCTCAGACTATAAGTATAAGCAGAGCTTGGTCTTTCCCAATCCGAGATTGTTTAGAATGGGTATCAAGGGAATCAGATCTACTGGGCATTTAGAGCAACCTGCTTTAAACAATATGAGCAGGCAATAGACACAGACACAGAATTTGAAATTTCTCTGTGAAGCGGTTACCTTCATCGTCTGAAAACTTATGTTGTGTGCTGCGCTATGTGGAGGTACTAATAGCAACACAGTAAAACACAGAAGAAGCTTATAAGTTGATGTAATCAGCCAGTAAGAAGCACTAAACTTTAAGTTTTAGTAATCGATTATTGACTTATTATCCGGCTTTGGTGCCTTGACATTACCGACGACCTTAAGATTTTGCATGAAGAGAGGCCTAAAAGCCACGTTACACGAGAGAATGTGAAAAGTGTTCATATGTAGTAAAAACCTAAGAAATAAGCCCGTTTTCGTCATTTGCTATCAAATCGACGTATTGCCAGAGCGTTACATTGGCAGCTTTTCTCTCTGAAACGGTTACATTTATCGTCTGCAAACTTATGTCGCGTGCTAAGGAATGCTGAGACACTAAAAACAACACAGTAGAACATAGAGGAAGCTTCTAGGTTGATGTAATTAGCCCGTAGGAAACAGTACAATTCAGGTTTTAGTTATCGATTAGTTGGGAGCTCCAATGTTAGGCGCGTAATAGGGCCCCTTAGGGATACGGCGGCTAAGGAGGGGAAGAAATCCAGTGTGCACTTCGTGTGCATTCCGGGAGGAGTCATTCCTGATGTGGAAAGGGTCATTCCGGATGCCATGAAGAGCACAGGGTGCAGCCAGCTGCAGGTGGTGGCACATGTCGGCACTAATGACGTGTGTCGCTTTGGATCAGAGGAAATTCTCTCTGGATTCCAGCGGCTATCTGATTTGGTGAAGGCTGCCGGTCTTTCTTACGAGATGAAGGCAGAGCTGACCATCTGCAGCATCGTTGAGAAAACCGACTGCGGACCTTTGGTGCAGAGCCGGATGGAGGGTCTGAATCAGAGGCTCAGACGGTTTTGCAACCTTATTGGCTGCAGATTCATTGACTTGCGCCATAGGCTGGTGGGGTTGCGGGTTCCGCTGAATAGGTCAGGAGTTCACTACACTCAGCTGGCGGCTACACGGGTAGCGGAGGCTGTGTGGCGTGGACTGGGCGGTTTTTTAGGTTAGAAGGCCTCGGGAAAGTGCGGGATGGGCTGCAATGTCAAAGGGTGCTTGGCAATTACAGGACGTGCTTGGATCAAGGAACAGTCGGAATTATAGTTGTAAATTGTTGTAGTTGCGCTGGAAAAGTCCCTGAGCTTCAAGCGCTAATAGAAAGCACAGAAGCTGATATCGTTATAGGTACAGAAAGCTGGCTAAAGCCTGAAATAAGTTCTGCAGAAATTTTTACGAAGTCTCAGACGGTGTTCAGGAAAGATAGATTAGGCAGAATTGGTGGTGGAGTGTTTGTGTCTGTCAGTAGTGGTTTATCTTGTAGTGAAGTCGAAGTAGATACTCCGTGTGAATTGGTGTGGGTGGAGGTTATACTTAAAAGCCGAATTAAGTTAACAATTAGCTCCTTCTACCGACCCCCAGACTCCGATGATACAGTTGCAGAACAGTTCAGAGAAAGTTTGAGTCTCGTAACAAATAAATACCCAACTCATACGGTTATAGTTGGTGGGGATTTCAACCTACCCTCGGTATGTTGGCAAAAATACTTGTTCAAAGCCGGTGGTAGGCAGAAAACGTCTTCCGAGATTGTCCTAAATGCATTCTCCGAAAATTATTTCGAGCAGTTAGTCCACGAACCCACGCGAATTGTAAATGGTTGCGAAAACACACTTGACCTCTTGACCACAAACAATCCAGAGCTGATAGAGAGCATCATGACTGATACAGGGATTAGTGATCACAAGGTCATTGTAGCTAGGCTCAATACCATTTCTTCCAAATCCATCAGAAACAAACGCAAAATAATTTTATTTAAAAAAGCGGATAAAGTGCCACTAGAAGCCTTCCTAAAAGACAATTTCCATTCCTTCCGAACTGACTATGCGAATGTAGACGAGATGTGGCTCAAATTCAAAGACATAGTAGCAACAGCAATTGAGATATTCATACCTCATAAATTGGTAAGAGATGGAACGGATCCCCCGTGGTACACAAAAAAAGTCCGAACGCTGTTGCAGAGGCAACGGAAAAAACATGCGAAGTTCAGAAGAACGCGAAATCCCGAAGATGGGCTAAAATTTACAGACGCGCGAAATTTGGCACGTACTTCGATGCGAGATGCCTTTAATAGGTTCCACAACGAAACATCGTCTCGAAATTTGGTAGAAAATCCGAAGAAATTCTGGTCGTATGTAAAGTAGACAAGCGGCAAGACGCAGTCAATACCTTCGCTGCGCAGTGCCGATGGTACTGTTATCGACGACTGTGCTGCTAAAGCGGAGTTATTGAACGCAGTTTTCCGAAATTCCTTCACCAGCGAAGACGAATGGAATATTCCAGAATTTGAAACACGAACATCTGCTAGCATGAGTTTCTTAGAAGTAGATACCTTAGGGGTTGCGAAGCAACTCAAATCGCTTGATACGGGCAAGTCTTCAGGTCCAGATTGTATACCGATTAGGTTCCTTTCAGATTACGCTGATACTATAGCTCCCTACTTAGCACTCATATACAACCGCTCGCTCACCGATAGATCTATACCTACAGATTGGAAAATTGCGCAGGTCGCACCAGTGTTCAAGAAGGATAGTAGGAGTAATCCATTTAACTACAGACCTATATCATTGACGTCGGTTTGCAGTAGGGTTTTGGAGCATATACTGTATTCAAACATTATGAATCACCTCGAAGGGAACGATCTATTGACACGTAATCAGCATGGCTTCAGAAAACATCGCTCTTGTGCAACGCAGCTAGCTCTTTATTCGCACGAAGTAATGGCCGCTATCGACAGGGGATCTCAAGTTGATTCCGTATTTATAGATTTCCGGAAAGCTTTTGACACCGTTCCCCACAAGCGACTTCTAATCAAGCTGCGGAGCTATGGGGTATCGTGTCAGTTGTGCGACTGGATTCGTGATTTCCTGTCAGGAAGGTCGCAGTTCGTAGTAATAGATGGCAAATCATCGAGTAAAACTAAAGTGATATCAGGTGTTCCCCAGGGAAGCGTCCTGGGACCTCTACTGTTCCTGATCTATATAAATGACCTGGGTGACAATCTGAGCAGTTCTCTTAGACTGTTCGCAGATGATGCTGTAATTTAACGTCTAGTAAGGTCATCCGAAGACCAGTATCAGCTGCAAAGCGATTTAGAAAAGATTGCTGTATGGTTTGTCAGGTGGCAGCTGACGCTAAATAACGGAAAGTGTGAGATGATCCACATGAGTTCCAAAAGAAATCCGTTGGAATTCGATTACTCGATAAATAGTACAATTCTCAAGGCTGTCAATTCAACTAAGTACCTGGATGTTAAAATTACGAACAACTTCAGTTGGAAGGACCACATAGATAATATTGTCGGGAGGGCCAGCCAAAGGTTGCGTTTCATTGGCAGGACACTTAGAAGATGCAAGAAGTCCACTAAAGAGACAGTTTACACTACACTCGTTCGTCCTCTGTTAGAATATTGCTGCGCGGTGTGGGATCCTTACCAGGTGGGATTGACGGAGGACATCGAAAGGGTGCAAAAACGGGCAGCTCGTTTTGTATTATCGCGTTATAGGGGAGAGAGTGTGGCAGATATGATACACGAGTTGGGATGGAAGTCATTACAGCATAGACGTTTTTCGTCATGGCGAGACCTTTTTACGAAATTTCAGTCACCAACTTTCTCTTCCGAATGCGAAAATATTTTGTTGAGCCCAACCTACATAGGTAGGAATGATCATCAAAATAAAATAAGAGAAATCAGAGCTCGAACAGAAAGGTGTAGCTGTTCGTTTTTCCCGCTCGCTGTTCGGGAGTGGAACAGTAGGAGATAGTATGATTGTGGTTCGATGAACCCTCTGAAAAGCACTTAAATGCGAATTGCAGAGTAGTCATGTAGATGTAGATGTAGATGATTTATTAGCCGGCTTTGGTGCCAGTGAAATTACCGACTACCTTAAGATTTGGCATTAAACAAGGTCTGCCAGCCACGTTACACGAGAGAATGTGAAAAGTGTTCATATGTACTAAAAACCAAGGAAATCCGCCCGTTTTCACATCTGCTTTCGAATCCACGTAATGCCAGATCGTCACATTGGTCGTTTCCTCTCTGAAACGGTTACATTTATTGTTTGCATAGCTATGTAGCGTGCTGCGGTTTGCGGAGACACTAAAAGCACCATAGTAAAACACAGAAGAAGCTTTTAATTTGGTGTAATAGCCAGTAAGAAGCAGTACAATTCAAGTTTTAGTTATCGATTATTGAATTTTTAGCCGGCTTTGGTGCCTTGGACATGAGCTAGGACCTTAAGATTTGGCATGAAGGGAGGTCTGGCAGCCACGTTGCACGGGAGAAAGTGAGAAGTTTTCATGTGCAGTAAAAACCTAAGAAATCCGCCCGTTTTCGTCATCTGATTTCGAATCGACGTAATGCCAGATCGTCACATTGGCCGTTTTCCCTCTGAAACGGTTACATTTATCGTGTGCAAACTTATGTCGCGTGTTGCGGTATGCGGAGACACTAAAAGCACCATAGTAGAACACAGAAGAAGCTTCTAAGTTGATGTAATAGCCAGTAAGCAACTGTACAATTGAAGTATTAGTTATCGATTAGTGAATTTTTAGAAGGCTTTAGTGCATTCGACATGAGCTAGGACCTTACGATTTAGTATGAAGGGAGGTCTATGAGCCATATCGCACGGGAGAATGTGAAAAGTGTTCACATCTAGTAAAAACCTGAGAAATCCGCCCGTTATCGTCATTTGCTATCGAATCGAATTAATGCCAGATCGTCACATTTTCCGCTCTTCTTTCTGAAACGGTTACATTTATCGTGTGCCATGCTATGTCGCTTGCTGCGGTAGTCGGAGACACTAAAAGCACCATAGTAGAACAGAGAAGAAGCTTCTAAGTTGATCTAATAGCCAGTAAGCAGCTGTACAATTCAAGTATTAGTTACCGAGTATTGACTTTTTAGATGGCTTTAATGCACTGGACATGAGCTAGGACCTTACGTTTTAGTAAGAACGTAGATCTAGCTGCCACGTTGCACGGGAGAACGTGAAAAGTGTTCACATCTAGTAAAAACCTGAGAAATCCGCTCGTTTTCGTCATTTGCTATCCAATCGACTTAATTACAGATCGTCACATTGGCCGCTCTTCTCTCTGAAACGATTACATTTATCGTGTGCAAAGCTATGTCGCGTGCTGCAGTATGCGGAGACACTAAAAGCACCATAGTAGAACAGAGAAGAAGCTTCTAAGTTGATGTAATAGCAAGTAAGAAGCAGTACAATTCAAGTTTTAGTTGTCAGTTATAGACTTTTTAGATGGCTTCAGTGCATTGTACATGAGCTAGGACCTTAATATTTAGTATGAAAGGAGGTCTAGCGGCCACGTTGCACGGGAGAACGTGAAAAGTGTTCATATCTAGTAAAAACCTGAGAAATCCGACCGTTATAGTCATTTGCTATCGAATCGACGTAATGCCAGATCGTCACATTTTCCGCTCTTTTTTCTGAAACGGTTACATTTATCGTGTGCAAAGCTATGTCGCGTGCTGCGGTATGCGGAGACACTAAATACACCATAGTAGAACACAGAAGAAGCTTCTAAGTTCATGTAATACCCAGTATGAAGCAGTACAATTCAAGTATTAGCTTTCGATTATTGACTTTTTAGCCGGCTTTGGTGCCTTGGACTTGAGCTTGGACCTTAAGATTTTGCATGAAAGGAGGACTAGCAGAAGCGTTGCACGGGATAATGTGAAAAGTCTTCTTATGTAGTAAAAACCTGAGATATCAGTCCGTTTTCGTCATTTTTTATCAAATCGACTTTAAGCCAGATCGTTACATTGGCCGCTCTTCTCTCTGAAACGGTTACGTTTATCGTCTCCAAAGAAGTGTCACGTGCTGCGGTATGCGGAGACACTAAAAGCACTATACTAGAACACATAGGAAACTTCCAAGTTGATGTAGTAGCCAGTAACACGTAGTTCAATTCAAGTTTTTGTTATCGATTATTCACTTTTTAGCCGGCTTTGGTGCCTTGGACACGAGCTAGGACCTTAAGATTCTGCATGAAAGGAGGACTAGCAGCCGCGTTGCACGGGAGAATTTGAAAAGTGTTCATATGTAGTAAAAACCTGAGACATCCGTCCGTTTTCGTCATTTGTTATCAAATCGACTTAAAGCCAGATTGTTACATTGGCCGCTCTTCTCTCTGAAACGGTTACATTTATCGTCTGCAAACTTATGTTGCGTGCTAAGGAATGCGGAGACACTAAAAACAACACAGTAGAACACAGAAGACGCTTCTAGGTTGATGTAATTAGCCCTTAGGAAACAGTACAATTCAGGTTTTAGTTATCGATTATTGATTTATTAGCCGGCTTTGGTGCCAGTGAAATGACCGACTACCGTAAAATTTGGCATTAATCAAGGTCTGATGAGCCACGTTTGCACGAGAGACTGTGAAAAGTGTTCATATGTACTAAAAACCTAAGAAATCCGCCCGTTTTCGTCATTTTTTATCGTATCGACTTAAAGCCAGATCGTCACATTGGCCGCTCTTCTCTCTGAAACGATTACATTTATCGTGTGCAAAGCTATGTCGCGTGCTGCAGTATGCGGAGACACTAAAAGCACCATAGTAGAACAGAGAAGAAGCTTCTAAGTTGATGTAATAGCAAGTAAGAAGCAGTACAATTCAAGTTTTAGTTGTCAGTTATAGACTTTTTAGATGGCTTCAGTGCATTGTACATGAGCTAGGACCTTAATATTTAGTATGAAAGGAGGTCTAGCGGCCACGTTGCACGGGAGAACGTGAAAAGTGTTCATATCTAGTAAAAACCTGAGAAATCCGACCGTTATAGTCATTTGCTATCGAATCGACGTAATGCCAGATCGTCACATTTTCCGCTCTTTTTTCTGAAACGGTTACATTTATCGTGTGCAAAGCTATGTCGCGTGCTGCGGTATGCGGAGACACTAAATACACCATAGTAGAACACAGAAGAAGCTTCTAAGTTCATGTAATACCCAGTAAGAAGCAGTACAATTCAAGTATTAGCTTTCGATTATTGACTTTTTAGCCGGCTTTGGTGCCTTGGACTTGAGCTTGGACCTTAAGATTTTGCATGAAAGGAAGACTAGCAGAAGCGTTGCACGGGATAATGTGAAAAGTCTTCTTATGTAGTAAAAACCTGAGATATCAGTCCGTTTTCGTCATTTTTTATCAAATCGACTTTAAGCCAGATCGTTACATTGGCCGCTCTTCTCTCTGAAACGGTTACGTTTATCGTCTCCAAAGAAGTGTCACGTGCTGCGGTATGCGGAGACACTAAAAGCACTATACTAGAACACATAGGAAACTTCCAAGTTGATGTAGTAGCCAGTAACACGTAGTTCAATTCAAGTTTTTGTTATCGATTATTCACTTTTTAGCCGGCTTTGGTGCCTTGGACACGAGCTAGGACCTTAAGATTCTGCATGAAAGGAGGACTAGCAGCCGCGTTGCACGGGAGAATTTGAAAAGTGTGCATATGTAGTAAAAACCTGAGACATCCGTCCGTTTTCGTCATTTGTTATCAAATCGACTTAAAGCCAGATTGTTACATTGGCCGCTCTTCTCTCTGAAACGGTTACATTTATCGTCTGCAAACTTATGTTGCGTGCTAAGGAATGCGGAGACACTAAAAACAACACAGTAGAACACAGAAGACGCTTCTAGGTTGATGTAATTAGCCCTTAGGAAACAGTACAATTCAGGTTTTAGTTATCGATTATTGATTTATTAGCCGGCTTTGGTGCCAGTGAAATGACCGACTACCGTAAAATTTGGCATTAATCAAGGTCTGATGAGCCACGTTTGCACGAGAGAATGTGAAAAGTGTTCATATGTACTAAAAACCTAAGAAATCCGCCCGTTTTCGTCATTTTTTATCGTATCGACTTAAAGCCAGATCGTCACATTGGCCGGTCGTCTCTCTAAAACGGTTACATTCATCGTGTGCAAAGCTATGTCGCGTGCTGCGGAATGCGGAGACACTAAAGCCACGATAGTACAACACAGAAGAAGTTTCTAAGTTGACGTAATAACCAGTAAGAAGCAGTCAAATTCAAGTTTTAGTTATTGATTAATGACTTTTTAGCCGGCATTGGTGCCTTGTACATGCGCTAGAATCTTATGATTTTGCATGAAGGAAGGTCTATCAGCCACATCGCACAGGAGAATGTGGAAAGTGTTCACATCTAGCAAAAACCTGAGAAATTCGCCCGTTTTCGTCATTTGCAATCGAATCGACTTAATGCCAGATCGAATATTGGCAGCTCTTCTCTCTGAAACGGTTACATTTATCGTGTGCAAAGCTATGTCGCGTGCTGCAGTATACGGAGACACTAAAAGCACCAAAATAGAGCACAGAAGAAGTTTCTAAGTTTATGTAATAGCCAGTAAGAAGCAGTACAATTCAAGATTCAGTTGTCGATTACTATCATTTTAGCCTTCTTTGGTACCTTGGACACGAGCAAGGACCTTACGATTTTGCATAAATGGAGGACTAGCAGCTGCGTTGCACGCGAGAATGTGAAAAGTGTTCATACGTAGTAAAAACCTGAGATATCCGTCCGTTTTCGTCATTTGTTATCATATCGACTTAAAGCCAGATCGTTACATTGGCCGCTCTTCTCTCTGAAACGGTTTCATTTATCGCTTGCAAAGCCATGTCGCGTGCTGCGTGCCGCGTTGCTATTGAGATTGTGAAAAGTGTTCATATGTACTAAAAAGATGAGAAATCCGTCCGTTTTCGACATTTGTTATCGAATCGACTTAAAGCCAGATCGTCACATTGGCCGCTCTTCTCTCTGAAACGGTTTTATTTATAGTCTGCAAAGCTATGTCGCTTGCTGAGGTATGCGGAGGCACTAAAAGCACCATAGTAGAACACACGTGAAGTTTCTAAGCTGATGTAGAAGCCAGTAAGAAGAAGTATAATTCAAGTTTTAGTTATCGATTATTGACTTTTTAGCCGGCTTTGTTGCCTTGGGCATGAGCTAGGACCTTAAAATTTTGCATGAAAGGAGGACTAGCAGCCGCGTTGCAAGGAAGAATGTGAAAAGTGTTCTTATGGAGTAAAAACCTGAGATATCGGTCCGGTTTCGTCATTTGTTATCAAATCGACTTGAAGCCAGATTGTTACATTGGCCGTTCTTCTCTCTGAAACCATTAAATTTATTGTCTGCAAAGGTATGTCGCTTGCTGCAGTATACGGAGACACTAAAAGCACCATAGTAGAACACAGAAGTAGCTTCTAAGTTGATGTAATAGCCAGTAAGATGTAGTACAATTCACATTTTAGTTATCGATTATTGACTTTTTAGACGGCTTTGGCGCCTTGGATTTGAACTAGGACCTTAAGTTTTTGCATAATGAAGGACTAGCAGCCGCTTTGCACGGGTAATTTGAAAAGTGTTCATAAGTAGTAAAAACCTGCGAAATCTGTCCGTTTTCGTCATTTGTTATCGTATAGACTTAAAGCCAGATTCTCACAATTGCCGCTCTTCTCTCTGAAACGGTTATATTTATAGTGTGCAAAGCTATGTCGCGTGTTGCGGTATGCGCGATACACTAAAAGCATCATAGCAGAAGACAGAAGAAGCTTCAAAGTTGATGTAATAGCAAGTTAGAAATAGTACAATTCAAGTTATAGTTATCGATTATTGACCTTTTACCCTTCTTTGGTGATTTGGACATTAGCTAGGACCTTAAGATTTTGCATAAAGGGATGTCTAGCAGCCACTTTGCACGGGAGTATGTAAAAAGTGTTCATATATATAGTAAAAACCTGAGAAATGCGTCCGTTTTCGTCATTTGTTAACCATTCGACTTAAAGCCAGTTCGTCACATTGGCCGCTCTTCTCTCTGAAACGGTTTCATTTATCGTCTGCAAAGCTATGTCGTGTGCTGCGGTATGGGCTCGACACGTAAAGCACCATAGTAGAACACAGAAGAAGCTTCTAAGTTGACGTAATAGCTAGTAAGAAACAGTACAATTCAAGTTTTAGTTATTGATTATTTACCTTTTACCTTTCTTTGGTGCTTGCTTGATGGGAAGTCTGGCAGCCACGTTGCACGAGAGAATGTGAAAAGTGTTTATATGTAGTAAAAACCTGAGAAATCGGGCCGTTTTCGTTTTTTCTTATCGAATCGAATTAAAGCCAGATCGTCACACTGCCCGCTCTTGCCTCTGAAACGGTTACATTTATCGTCTGCATAGCTATGTCGCGTGCTGCGGCTTGCGGAGACACTAAAAGCACCATAGTAGAACACAGAAGAAGTTTCTAAGTTGAAGTAATAGCCAGTAAGAAGTAGTACAATTCACGTGTTAGTAATCGATTATTGACTTTTTATACGGGTTTGGCGCCTTGGACTTGTGCTAGGACCTTAAGTTTTTGCATGATGAAGGACTAGCAGCCGCTTTGCACGGGTAATTTGAAAAGTTTCCAGAATGAGATTTTCACTCTGCAGCGGAGTGTGCGCTGATATGAAACTTCCTGGCAGATTAAAACTGTGTGCCCGACCGAGACTCGAACTCAGGACCTTTGCCTTTCGCGGGCAAGTGCTCTACCAACTGAGCTACCGAAGCACGACTCACGTCCGGTACTCACAGCTTTACTTCTGCCAGTATCCGTCTCCTACCTTCCAAACTTTACAGAAGCTCTTCTGCGAGCACTTGCCCGCGAAAGGCAAGGGTCCTGAGTTCGAGTCTAGGTCGGGCACACAGTTTTAATCTGCCAGGAAGTTTCATATCAGCGCACACTCCGCTGCAGAGTGAAAATCTCATTCTGGAAACATCCCCCAGGCTGTGGCTAAGCCATGTCTCCGCAGTATCCTTTCTTTCAGGAGTGCTAGTTCTGCCGGTTCGCAGAAGAGCTTCTGTAAAGTTTGGAAGGTAGGAGACGGATACTGGCAGAAGTAAAGCTGTGAGTACCGGACGTGAGTCGTGCTTCGGTAGCTCAGTTGGTAGAGCACTTGCCCGCGAAAGGCAAAGGTCCTGATTTCGAGTCTCGGTCGGGCACACAGTTTTAATCTGCCAGGAAGTTTCAATTTGAAAAGTGTTCATATGTGCTAAAAACCTGAGACATCTGCCATTTTCGCCATTTGTTATCAAATCGATTTAAAGCCAGATCGTTACATTGGCCACTCCTCTCTCTGAAACGGTTTCATTTATCGTCTGCAAAGCTGTGTCGTGTGCTGCGGTATGGGCTAGACACTAAAAGCACCATAGCAGATCACAGAAGAAGCTTCTAAGTTGATGTAATAGCCAGTAAGAAACACTACAATTCAAGTTTTAGTTATCTAATATTGACCTTTTACCCTTCTTTGGTGCCTTGGACATGAGCTAGGACCTTAAGATTTTGCTTGATGGGGAGTCTAGCAGACGCGTTGCACGGGAGAATGTGAAAAGTGTTCATATGTAGTAACAACCTGAGATATCCGTCCGTTTTTGTCATTTGTTATCGAATCGACTTAAACCCAGAACGTCACGTTGGCCGCTCTTCTCTCTGAAACGGTTACATTTATCGTCTACAAAGCTATGACGCGTGATGCGATATGCGGAGGCACTAAAAGCACCATAGTGGAACACAGAAGAAGCTTCTAAGCTGATGTAATAGCTAGTAAGAAGTATTACAATTCACGTATTAGTTATCGATTATTGTCCCTTTAGCCGTCTTTGGTGTCATGTACATGAGCTAGGACATTATGATTTTGCATTAAAGGAGGACCAGCAGCCGCGTTGCTCGGGAGCATGTGATAAGTGTTGATAAGTAGTAAAAACCTGAGAAATCCGTCCGTTTTCCTCATCTCTTATCAAATCGTCTTAAAGCCAGAACGTTACATTGGCCGCGATTCGCTTTGTAACGGTTACATTTATCGTCTGCACAGCTATGTCGGGTGCTGTGGTATGCTTAGACAATAAATGCACCATAGTAGAACACAGAAGAAGCTTCTAAGTTGATGTAATAGCCAGTAAGAAATAGTACAATAACGTTTTAGATATCGATTATTCACTTTTTAGCTGGGTTTGGGGCCTTGGACATGAGCTAGGACCTTCAGATTTTGCATCTAAGGAGGACTAGCAGCTGCGTTGCACGGGAGAATGTGAAAAGTGTTCATATATAGTAAAAACCTGAGATATCCGTCCGTTTTCGTCATTTGTTATCGAATCGACTTAAAGCCAGATCATCACACTGGCCGCTCTTCTATCTGAAACGGTAACATTTATCGCGTGCAAAGCTATGTCGCGTGCTGCGGTATGCCGAGACACTAGCAACACCATAGTAGAACACGGAAGAAGCTTCTAAGTTGATGTAATTGCCAGTAAGAAATAGTACAATAACGTTTTAGATATCGATTATTGACTTTTTAGCTGGCTTTGGGGCCTTGGACATGAGCTAGGGCATTAAGATTTTGCATCAAAGGAGGACTAGCAGCTGCGTTGCACGGGAGAATGTGAAAAGTGTTCATATATAGTAAAAACCTGAGATATCCGACGGTTTTCGTCATTTGTTATCGAATCGACTTAAAGCCAGATCGTCACACTGGCCGCTCTTCTCTCTGAAACGGTACCATTTATCTCCTGCAAAGCTATGTCGCGTGCTGCGGTATGCCGAGACACTAACAGCACCATAGTAGAACACAGAAGAAGCTTCTAAGTTGATGTAATTGCCAGTAAGAAGTAGTACAATAACGTTTTATATATCGATTATTGACTTTTTAGCTGGCTTTGGAGCCTTGGACATGAGGTAGGACCTTCAGATTTTGCATCTAAGGAGGACTAGCAGCTGCGTTGCACGGGAGAATGTGAAAAGTGTTCATATATAGTAAAAACCTGAGATATCCGTCCGTTTTCGTCATTTGTTATCGAATCGACTTAAAGCCAGATCATCACACTGGCCGCTCTTCTCTCTGAAACGGTTACATTTATCGTCTGCAAAGCTATGTCGAGTGCTGCGGTATGCAGAGATACTAAATGCACCATAGTAGAACACAGAAGAAGCTTCTAAGTTGATGTAATAGCCAGTAAGAAGTAGTACAACTCAAGTTTTAGTTATCGATTATTGACTATTTAGCCGTCTTTCGTGCCTTGGACATAAGCTGTGACATTAAGATTTGCGCATGAATGGAGGACTAGCAGCTGCGTTGCACAGGCGAGAATGTGAAAAGTGTTGATAAGTAGTAAAAACCTGAGAAATCCGTCCGTTTTCCTCATCTGTTATCAAATCGACTTAAAGCCAGAACGTTACATTGGCCGCTATTCTCTCTGTAACGGTTACATTTATCGTCTGCAAAGCTATGTCGCGTGCTGTGGTATGCGGAGACAATATAGGCACCATAGTAGAATACAGAAGAAGCTTCTAAGTTGATGTAATAGCCAGTAAGAAGTAGCACGATAACGTTTTAGATATCGATTATTGACTTTTTAGCTGGCTTTGGGGCCTTGAACATTAGCTACGGCATTAAGATTTTGCATCAAAGGAGGACTAGCGGCTGCGTTGCACGGGAGAATGTGAAAAGTGTTCATATGTAGTAAAAACCTGAGAAATCCGTTCGTTTTCGTCATTTCTTATCAAATCGACTTAAAGCCAGATCGTCACATTGGTCGCTCTTCTCTCTGAAACGGTTACATTTATCGTCTGCAAAGCTATGTCGCGTGCTGCGGTATGCGGAGACACTAACAGCACCATAGTAGAAATCAGATGAAACTCCTAAGTTGATGTAATAGCCAGTAAGAAGTAGTGCAATAACGTTTTAGATACCGATTATTGAATTTTTAGCTGGCTTTGGGGCCTTGGACATGAGCTAGGACCTTAAGATTTTGCATCAAAGGAAAACTAGCAGCTGCGTTGCACGGGAGAATGTGAAAAGTGTTCATGTGTAGTAAAAACCTGAGAAATCCGTCCGTTTTCGTCATTTCTTACCAAATCGACTTAAAGCAAGACCGTCACATTTGTCGCTCTTCTCTCTGTAACTGTTACATTTAACCATCTGCAAAGCTATATCGCGTGCTGCGGTATGTAGAGACACTAACAGTACCATAGTAGAACCCTGGTGAAACTTCTAAGTTGAAGTAATAGCCAGTAAGAAGTAGTGCAATAACGTTTTAGATATCGATTATTGACTTTTTAGCTGGCTTTGGGGTCTTGGACATGAGCTAGGGCCTTAAGATCTTGCATCAAAAGAGGACTAGCAGCTGCGTTGCACGGGAGAATGTGAAAAGTGTTCACATGTAGTACAAACCTGAGAAATCCGTCCGTTTTCGTCATTTCTTATCAAATCGACTTAAAGCCAGAACGTTACATTGGCCGCTCTTCTCTCTGAAACGGTACCATTTATCTCCTTTAAAGCTATGTCGCGTGCTGCGGTATGCCGAGACACTAACAGCACCATAGTAGAACACAGAAGAAGCTTCTAAGTTGATAACACTGCCAGTAAGAAGTAGTACAATAACGTTTTAGATATCGATTATTGATTTTTAGCTGGCTTTGGGGCCTTGAACATGAGCTACGGCCTTAAGATTTTGCATCAAAGGAGGACTAGCAGCTGCGTTGCACGGGAGAATGTGAAAAGTGTTCATATGTAGTAAAAACCTGAGAAAACCGTTCGTTTTCGTCATTTCTTATCAAATCGACTTACAGCAAGATCGTCACATTGGTCGCTCTTCTCTCTGAAACTGTTACATTTATCATGTGCAAAGCTATGTCGCGTGCTGCGGTTTGCGGATACTCTAACAGCACCATCGTAGAACACAGATGAAACTTCTAAGTTGATGTAATAGCCAGTAAGAAGTAGTACAATAACGTTTTAATTATCGATTATTGACTTTTTAGCTGGCTTTGGGGTCTTGGACATGAGCTAGAACCTTAAGACTTTGCATCAAAGGAGGACTAGCAGCTGCGTTGCACGGGAGAATGTGAAAAGTGTTCATATGTTGCAAAAACCTGAGAAATCCGTCCGTTTTCGTCATTTCTTATCAAATCGACTTAAAGCCAGGACGTCACATTGGTCGCTCTTCTCTCTGAAACGGTTACATTTATCGTCTGCAAAGCTATATCGCGTGCTGCGGTATGCAGAGACACTAACAGTACCATAGTAGAACACTGATGAAACTTCTAAGTTGATGTAATAGGCACTAAGAAGTATTGCAATAACGTTTCAGATATCGATTATTGACTTCTTAGCTTGCTTTGGGGTCTTGGAAATGAGCTAGGACCTTAAGACTTTGCATCAAAGGAGGACTAGCAGCTGCGTTGCACGGGAGAATGTAAAAAGTGTTCATATGTAGTAAAAACCTGAAAAATCCGTCCGTTTTCGTCATTTCTTATCAAATCAAATTAAAGCCAGAACGTTACATTGGCCGCCCTTCTCTCTGAAACGGTACCATTTATCGCCTGCAAAGCTATGTCTCGTGCTGCGGTATGCCGAGACACTAACAGCACCATAGTAACGCAGAAGAAGCTTCTAAGTTGATGTAATAGCCAGTAAGAAGTAGTACAATAACGTTTTAGATATCGATTATTGACTTTTTAGCTGGCATTGGGGCCTTGGACATGAGCTAGGACCTTAAAATGTTGCATCAAAGAGGGACTAGATGCTCCGTTGCACGGGAGAATGTGAAAAGTATTCATATGCAGTACAAACCTGAGAAATCCGTCCGTTTTCGTAATTTCTTATCAAATCGACTTAAAGCCAGGACGTCACATTGGACGCTCTTCTCTCTGAAAAGGTTACATTACTCGTCTACAGAGCTATGTCGCGTGCTGCGGTATGCGGAGACACTAACAGCACCATAGTAGAAGACTGATGAAACTTCTAAGTTGATGTAATAGCCAGTAAGAAGTAGTACAACAAAGTTTTAGATATCGATTATTGACTTTTTAGCTGGCTTTGGGGTCTTGGACATGAGCTAGGACCTTAAGACATTGCATCAAAGGAAGACTAGCAGCTGTGTTCCACGGGAGAATGTGAAAAGTGTTCATGTGTAGTAAAAACCTGAGAAATCCGTCCGTTTTCGTCATTTCTTATCAAATCGACTTAAAGCCAGATCGTCACATTGGTCGCTCTTCTCTCTGAAACGGTTACATTTGTTACATTTATCGTCTGCAAAGCTATGTTGCGTGCTGCGGTATGCGGAGAGACTATCAGCACCATAGTAGAACACTTATGAAACTTCTAAGTTGATGTAATAGCCAGTAAGAAGTAGTACATTAACGTTTTAGATTTCGATTATTGACTTTTTAGCTGGCTTTGGGGCCTTGGACTTGAGCTAGTACCTTAAGATTTTGCATCAATGGAGAACTAGCAGCTGCGTTGCACGGGAGAATGTGAAAAGTGTTCATATGTAGTAAAAACATGAGAAATCCGTCCGTTTTCGTCATTTCTTATCAAATCGACTTAAAGCCAGATCGTCACATTGGTCGCTCTTCTCTCTGAAACGGTTACATTTATCGTCTGCAAAGCTATGTCGCGTGCTGCGGCATGCGGAGACACTAACAGCTCCATAGTAGAACACTGATGAAACTTCTAAGTTGATGTAATTGCCAGTAAGAAGTAGTATAATAACGTTTTAGATATCGATTATTGACTTTTTAGCTGGCATTGGGTTCTTGAACATGAGCTAGGACCTTAAGACCTTTCATCAAAGGAGGACTAGCAGCTGCGTTGCACGGGAGAATGTGAAAAGTGTTCATATGTAGTAAAAACCTGAGAAATTCGTCCGTTTTCGTCATTTCTCATCAAATCGACTTAAAGCCAGATCGTCTCATTGGTCACTCTTCTCTCTGAAACGGTTACATTTATCGTCTGTAAAGCTATGTCACATGCTGCGGTATGCGGAGACACTAACAGTACCATAGTAGAACACAGATGAAACTTCTAAGTTGATGTGATAGCCAGTAAAAAGTAGTACAATAACGTTTTATATATCGATTATTGACTTTTTATTTGGCTTTGGGGCCTTGGACATGACCTAGGACCTTAAGATATTGCATCAAAAAAGGACAAGCAGCTGCGTTGCACGGGAGAATGTGAAAAGTGTTCATATGTGGTAAAAACCTGAGAAATCCGTCCGTTTTCGTCATTTCTCATCAAATCGACTTAAAGCCAGATCGTCTCATTGGTCACTCTTCTCTCTGAAACGGTTACATTTATCGTCTGTAAAGCTATGTCACATGCTGCGGTATGCGGAGACACTAACAGAACCATAGTAGAAAACAGATGAAACTTCTAAGTTGATGTAATTGCCAGTAAGAAGTAGTACAATAACGTTATAGATACCGATTATTGACTTTTTAGCTGGCTTTGGGGTATTGGACATGAGCTAGGACATTAAGATTTTGCATCAATGGAGAACTAGCAGCTGCGTTGCACGGGAGAATGTGAAAAGTGTTCATTCGTAGTAAAAACCTGAGAAATCCGTCAGTTTTCGTCATTTCTTATCAAATCGACTTCAAGGCAGAACGTCACATTGGCCGCTCTTCTCTCTGAAACGGTTACATTTATCGTCTGCAAAGCTGTGTCGCGTGCTGCGGTATGCGGAGACACTAACAGTACCATAGTAGAACACAGATGAAACTTCTAAGTTGATGTGATAGCCAGTAAAAAGTAGTACAAAAACGTTTTATATATCGATTATTGACTTTTTATTTGGCTTTGGGGCCTTGGACATGAGCTAGGACCTTAAGATTTTGCATCAAAAAAGGACTAGCAGCTGCTTTGCACGGGAGAATGTGAAAAGTGTTCATATGTAGTAAAAACCTGAGAAATTCGTCCGTTTTCGTCATTTCTCATCAAATCGACTTAAAGCCAGATCGTCTCATTGGTCACTCTTCTCTCTGAAACGGTTACATTTATCGTCTGTAAAGCTATGTCACATGCTGCGGTATGCGGAGACACTAACAGCACCACAGTAGAAAACAGATGAAACTTCTAAGTTGATGTAATTGCCAGTAAGAAGTAGTACAATAACGTTATAGATACCGATTATTGACTTTTTAGCTGGCTTTGGGGTATTGGACATGAGCTAGGACCTTAAGATTTTGCATCCATAGAGAACTAGCAGCTGCGTTACACGGGAGAATGTGAAAAGTGTTCATGTGTAGTAAAAACCTGAGAAATCCTTCAGTTTTCGTCATTTCTTATCAAATCGACTTAAAGCCAGATCGTCACATTGGTCGCTCTTCTCTCTGAAACGGTTACATTTATAGTCTGCAAAGCTATGTCGCGTACTGCGGTATGCATAGACACTAACAGCACCATAGTAGAAAACAGATGAAACTCCTAAGTTGATGTAATAGCCAGTAAGAAGTAGTACAATAACGTTATAGATACCGATTATTGACTTTTTAACTGGCTTTGGGGTCGTGGACATGAGCTAGGACCTTAAGATTTTGCATCCATAGAGAACTAGCAGCTGCGTTACACGGGAGAATGTGAAAAGTGTTCATGTGTAGTAAAAACCTGAGAAATCCGTCCGTTTTCGTCATTTCTTATCAAATCGACTTAAAGCCAGATCGTCACATTGGTCGCTCTTCTCTCTGAAACGGTTACATTTATAGTCTGCAAAGCTATGTCGCGTGCTGCGGTATGCGGAGACACTAACAGCACCATAGTAGAACAATGATGAAACTGCTAAGTTGATGTAATAGCCAGTAAAAAGTAGTACAATAACGTTTTAGATATCGATTATTGACTTTTTAGCTGGCATTGGGGTCTTGGACATGAGCTAGGACCTTAAGACTTTGCATCAAAGGAGGACTAGCAGCTGCGTTGCACGGGAGAATGTGAAAAGTGTTCATGTGTAGTAAAAACCTGAGAAATCCGTCCGTTTTTGTCATTTCTGATCAAATCGACTTAAAGCCAGATCGTCACATTGGTCGCTCTTCTCCCTGAAACGGTTACATTTATCGTCTGCAAAGCTATGTCGCGTGCTGCGATATGCGGAGACACTAACAGCACCATAGTAGAACACTGATGAAACTTCTAAGTTGATGTAATAGCCAGTAAGAAGTAGTACAATAACGTTTTAGATATCGATTATTGACTTTTTAGCTGGCTTTGGGGTCTTGGACATGAGCTAGGAACTTAAGACTTTGCATCAAAGGAGGACTAGCAGCTGCGTTGCACGGGAGAATGTGAAAAGTGTTCATATGTAGTAAAAACCTGAGAAATCCGTTCGTTTTGTTCATTTCTTATCAAATCGACTTAAAGCCAGATCGTCACATTGGTCGCTCTTCTGTCTGAAACGGTTACATTTATCGTCTGCAAAGCTATGTCGCGTGCTGCGGTATGCGGAGACACTAACAGCACCATAGTAGAACACAGATGAAACTTCTAAGTTGATGTAATAGGCAGTAAGAAGTAGTACAATGACGTTTTAGATATCGATTATTGAATTTTTGCTGGCTTTGGGGCCTTGGACATGAGCTAGGACCTTAAGATTTTGCATCAAAGGAGAACTAGCAGCTGCGTTGCACGGGAGAAAGTGAAAATTGTTCATATGTAGTAAAAACCTGAGAAATCCGTCCGTTTTCGTCATTTCTTATCAAATCGACTTAAAGCCAGATCGTCATATTGGTCGCTCTTCTCTCTGAAACGGTTACATTTATCGTCTGCAAAGCTATGTCGCGTGCTGCGGTATGCGGAGACACTAACAGCACCATAGTAGAACACTGATGAAACTTCTAAGTTGATGTATTAGCCAGTAAGAAGTAGTACAATAACGTTTTAGATATCGATTATTGACTTTTTAGCTGGCTTTGGGGTCTTAGACATGAGCTAGGACCTTAAGACATTGCATCAAAGGAGGGCTAGCAGCTGCGTTGCACGGGAGAATGTGAAAAGTGTTCATGTGTAGTAAAAACCTGAGAAATCCGTCCGTTTTCGTCATTTGTTATCGAGTCGACTTAATGTCAGATCGTCTCATTGGCCGCTCATATCTCTGAAACGGTTACATTTATCGTCTGCAAAGCTATGGCCCGTCCTGCGGTATGCGGAGACACTAAAAGCACCATAGTAGAACACAGAAGAAGCTTCTAAGTCGATGTAATAGCCAGTAAGAAGTAGTACAATTCAAGTTTTAGTTATCGATTTTTGACTTTTTAGTCGGCTATGTAATAGCCAGTAAAATGTAGTACACTTCAAGTTTTAATTATCGATTATTGAATTTTTAGCCTTATTTGTTGCCTTGGACATGACCTAGGACTTTAAGATTTTGCATGAAAGGAGGAATAGCAGCCGCGTTGCACGGGAGAATGTGAAAAGTGTTCATATGTAGTAAAACCCTGAGAAATCCGTCCGTTTTCGTCATTTGTTATCGAATCGACTTAAAGCCAGATCGTCACATTGGTCACTCTTCTCTCTGAAACGGTTGTACTTATCGTCTGCAAAGCTATGTCGCGTGCTGCGGTATGCGGAGACAGTAAAAGCACTATAGTAGAACACAGATGAAGCTTCTAAGTTCATGTAATAGCCAGTAAGAAGTAGTACAATTCAAGTTTTAGGTATCGATTATTGACTTTTTAGCCGGTTTTGGTGCATTGGACATGAGCTAGGACCTTAAGATTTTGCATGAAAGGAGGACTAGCAGCCGCGCTACACGGACGAATGTGAAAAGTGTTCATATGTAGTAAAAACCTGAAAATCCGTCCGTTTTCGTCATTTGTTATCGAATCGACTTAAAGCCAGATCGTCACATTATCCGCTCTTCTCTCTGAAACGATTACATTTATCGTCTGCAAAGCTATGTCGCGTGCTACGTTATCCGGAGACACTAAAAGCATCATAGTAAAACACAGATGAACCTTCTAAGTTGATGTAATAGCCAGTAAAAAGTAGTACTATTCAAGTTTTTGTTATCGATTATTGACGTTTTACCAATCTTAGGTGCTTGGACATGAGCTAGGACTTTAAGATTTGGCATGAAGGGAAGTCCAGTGGCCGCGTTGCAGGGGAGAAAGTGACAAGTGTTCATATGTAGTAAAAATCTGAGAAATTCGTCCGTTTTCGTCATTTGTTATCGAATCGACTTAAATCCAGATCGACACATTGGCCGCTCTTCTCTCTGAAACGATTACATTTATCGTCTGCAAAGCTATGTCCGGTGCTGCGGTATGCGGAGACACTAAAAGCACCATAATACAATACAGATGAACCTTCTAAGTTAATGTAATAGCCGGGTAAGAGGTAGTACAATTCAAGTTTTAGTTATAGATTATTGAATTTTTAGCCGGCTTTGGTGCCTTTGACATGAAATAGGACCTTAAGATTTAGCATGAAATTCAGGACTAGCAACCGCGTTGCACAGGGGAATGTGAAAAGTTTTCATATGTAGTAAAAACCTGAAAAATTGTCCGTTTTCGTCACTTGTTATCGTAACGAATTAAAGCCATATCGTCATATTAGCCGCTCTTCTCTCATAAACGGTTGCATTTATCGTCTGCAAAGCTCTGTCGCGTGCTGCGGTATACGGAGACACTAAAAGCAGCATTGCAGAGCACAGATGAAGCCTCTAAGTTGATGTAATAGCCAGTAAGAAGTAGTACAATTCAAGTTTTAGTTATCGATTACTGACTTTTTACCATTCTTTGGTGCTTCGACATGAGCTAGGAAATTAAGATTTTGCATGAAGGGAAGACTAGTGGAAGCGTTGCAGGGGGGAATGTGAAAAGTGTTCATATGTAGTAAAAATCTGAGAAATTCTTCCGTTTTCGTCATATGTTATGGAATCGACTTAAAGCCAGATCGTCACATTGGCCGCTCTTCCCTCTGAAACGAATACATTTATCGTCTGCAAAGCTATGTCGCCTGCTACGTTATCCGGAGACACTAAAAGCACCATAGTAGAACACAGATTAAGCTTCTAAGTTGATGTAATAGCCAGTAAGAAGTAGTACAATTCAAGTTTTAGGTATCGATTATTGACTTTTTAGCTGGCTTTTCTGCCTTGGACATGAGCTAGGACTTTATGATTCTGCATGAAAGGAGGACTAGCAGCCGAGTTGCATTGGAGAATGTGAAAAGTGTTCATATGTAGTAAAAACCTGAGAAATCCGTCCGTTTTCGTCATTTGTTATCGAATCGACTTAAAGCCAGATCGTCACATTGGCCGCTCTTCTCTCTGAAACGGTTACATTTGTCTTCTGCAAAGCTATGTTGCGTCCTGGGGTATGCGGCGACACTACATGCACCATAGTAGAACACAGATGAAGCTTCTAAGTTGATGTAAAAGACAGTAAGAAGTCATACAATGCAAGTTTTAGTTATCGATTATTGACTTTTTAGACGGCTTTGGTGCCTTGGATATGGGCTACGTCTATACGATTTTGCAGGAAAGGAGGACTAACAGCCGCGTTGCACGGGCGAATGTGAAAAGTGTTCATATGTAGTAAAAACCTGAGAAATCCGTCTGTTTTCGCCATTTGTTATCGAATCGACTTAAAGCCACATCGTCACATTGGCCGGTCTTCTCTCTGAAACGGTTGCATTTATCGTCTGCAAAGCTCTGTCGCGTGCTGCGGTATACGGAGACACTAAAAGCACCATAGTAGAACACAGATAAAGCTTCTAAGTTGATATAATAGCCAGTAAGAAGTAGTACAATTCAAGATTTAGTTATCGATTATTGACTTTTTAGCCGGCTTTGGTGCCTTTGACATGAGGTAGGACTATACGATTTTGGATGAAAGGAGGACTAGCAGCCGCGTTGCACGAGCGAATGTGAAAAGTGTTCATATGTAGTAAAAACCTGAGAAATCTGTCCGTTTTCGTCATTTGTTATCGAATCGACTTAAAGCCAGATCGATACATTGGGCGCTGTTCTCTCTGAAACGGTTACATTTATCGTCTGCAAAGCAATGTCTCGTGTTGCGGTATCCGGAGATACTAATAGCACCATAGTAGAACACAGATGAAACTTATAAGCTGATGTTATAGCCAGTAAGAAGTAGTACAATTCAGGTTTTAGTTATCGATTATTGACTTTTTAGCAGGCTTTGGTGCCTTGGACATTTGCTAGGACCTTCGGATTTTGCATGAAAGGAGGACTAGCAGCCGCGGTCCTCGGGCGAAAAAGTGTTCATATGTAGTAAGAAACTGAGAAATCCGTCTGTTTTCGTCATTTGTTATCGAATCGACTTAACACCAGATCGTCTTTTGGCCGCTCTTCTCTCTGAAACGGCTACATTTATCGTCTGCAAAGATATGTCGCGTGCTGTGGTATGCAGCGACACTAAAAGCACCATAGAAGAATACAGATCAAACTTCTAAGTTTATGTAATAGCCAGTAAGAAGTAGTAGAATTGAAGTTTTAGCTATCGATTATTGACTTTTTACCCTTCTTTGGCGCTTGGACATGAGTTAGGGCCTTAAGATATTTCATGACGGGAAGGCTAGTGGCCACGATGCACGGGAGAATGTGAAAAGTGTTAATATATGTAGTAAAAATGTGAGAAATTCGTCCGTTTTCGTCATTTGTTATCGAATCGACTGAAATCCAGATCGACACATTTGCCGCTCTTCTCTCTGGAACGATTACATTTATCGTCTGCAAAGCTATGTCGCGTGCTGCGGTATGCGGAGACACTAAAACCATAATAGTAGTACACAGATGAAGCCTCTAAGTTGATGTAATAGCCAGTAAGAAGTAGTAGATTTCAAGTTTTCGTTATCGATTATTACTTTTTAGCCGGCTTTGGTGCAATTGACATGAGCTAGGACCTTAAGATTTTGTATGAAAGGAGGACTAGCAGCCGCGTTGCACGAGCGAATGTGAAAAGTGTTCATATGTAGTAAGAATCTGAGAAATCCGTCCGTTTTCGTCATTTGTTATTGATTCGACTTAAATCCAGATCGACACATTGGCCGCTCTTCTCTCTGAAAGGATTACATTTATCGTCTGCAAAGCTATGTCGCGTGCTACGTTATCCGGAGACACTAAAAGCATCAGAGTAAAACACAGATGAACCTTCTAAGTTGATGTAATAGCCAGTAAGAAGTAGTACTATACAAGTTTTTGTTATCGATTATTGACTTTTTACCATTCATTGGTGCTTCGACATGAGCTAGGAAGTTAAGATTTTGCATGAAGGGAAGTCTAGTGGCCGCGTTACAGGGGAGAATGAGAAAAGTGTTCATATGTAGCAAAAAACTGAAAAATTTGTCCGTTTTCGTCATTTGTTATCGTATCGAATTAAAGCCATATCGTCAAATTAGCCGCACTTCTCTCATAAACGGTTACATTTATCGTCTGCAAAGCTATGACGCGTGCTGCGGTATACGGAGACACTAAAAGCACCATAGCAGAACACAGATAAAGCTTCTAAGTTGATGTAATAGCCAGTAAGAAGTAGTACAATTCAAGATTTAGTTATCGATTATTGACTTTTTAGCCGGCTTTGGTGCCTTTCACATGAGCTAGGACCTTAAGATTTTGCATGAAAGGAAGACTAGCAGCCACGTTGCAAGGGACAATGTGAAAAGTGTTCATATGTAGTAAAAACCTGAGAAATCCGTCCGTTTTCGTCATTTGTTATCGAATCGACTTAAATCCAGATCGTCACACTGGCCGGTCTTCTCTCTGAAACGGTTACATTTATCGTCTGCAAAGATATGTCTCGTGTTGCGGAATGCGGAGACACTAAATGCACCATAGTAGAACACAGATGAAGCTTCTACGTTGATGTAATAGCCAGTAAGAAGTCATACAATGCAAGTTTTAGTTGTCGATTACTGACTTTTTAGCCGGCTTTGGTGCCTTGGACATGAGCTACGACTCTACGATTTTGCATGAAAGGAGGACTAGCAGCCGCGTTAACGGGAGAATGTGAAAAGTGTTCATATGTAGTAAAACCTGACAAATCCGTCCGTGTTCGTCAATTGTTATCGAATCGACTTAAAGCCAGATCGTCACAGTGGCCGCTCTTCCCTCTGAAACGGTTGTACTTATCGTCTGCAAAGCTATGTCGCATTTACATTTACCCACAGCAAACCTATGTCGCTGGGTGCGGTATGCGGAGACACTAAAAGCACCATAGTAGAACACAGTAGAAGCTTCTAAGTTGATGTAATATGTAGTAAGAAGTAGTACAATTCAAGTTTTAGTTTTCGATTATTGACTTTTTAGCCGGATTTGGTGCCTTGGGCATGAGCTAGGGCCTTAAGATTTTGCATGAAAGGACGACTAGCAGCCGCATTGCACGGGACAATGTGAAAAGTGTTCATATGTAGTAAAAACCTCAGATATCCGTCCGTGTTCGTCATTTGTTATCGTATCGACTTATAGCGAGATCGTCACATTGCCCGCTCTTCTCACTGAAACGGTTTTATCTGTCGTCTGCAAAGCTATGTCGCTGGGTGCAGTATGCATAGACACTTAAGGCACCATAGTACAACACAGAAGAAGCTTCTAAGTTAATGTAATAGCCCGTAAGAAGTAGTACAATTCAAGTTTTCGTTATCGATTACTCACTTTTTAGCCTGCTTTGATGCCTTGTACATGAGCTAGGACCTTAAGTTTTTGCATGAAAGGAGGACTATTAGCCGCGTTGCACGGGACAATGTAAAAAGTGTTCATATGTAGTAAAAACCTGAGAAATCCGGCCCTTTTCGTCATTTGTTATCGAATCGACTTAAAGCCAGATCGTCACATTGGCCGCTCTTCTCCCGGAAACGATTACAATTATCATCTGCAAAGCTATGTCGCATGCTGCGGTATGCGGAGACACTAAAAGCACCATAGTAGAACACAGATGAAGCTTCTAAGTTGATGTAATAGCCAGTAAGAACTACTGCACTTCAAGTTTTAGTTTTCGATTATTGACCTTTTAGACTTTTTTGGTGCCTTGGACATGAGCTAGGACCTTAAGATTTTGCATGAAAGGAGGACTAGCAGCCGTGTTGCACGGGAGAATGTGAAAAGTATTCATATGTAGTAAATACCTAAGATTCTTCTAATAATTTCCGGGTATGCAGCCGGATCCCGTCGACATTCTGCCACGATATTTCGGCCCAGAGACGTCCGGCCATCATCAGGTGAGTACACAAGTTGTGTACTCACCTGATGATGGCCGGACGTCTCTGGGCCGAAATATCGTGGCAGAATGTCGACGGGATCCGGCTGCATACCCGGAAATTATTAGAAGAACAAATACGCCGGGAAAATTTCAGAAGTCACAATACCTAAGATATTCGCCTGTGTTCGTCATTTGTTATCAAATCGACTTTAAGCCAGATCCTCACATTAGCCGCTCTTCTCTCTGAAACGGTTACATTTATCGTCTGCAAAGCTATGTCGCATGCTGCGGTATGCGGAGACACTAAAAGCACCATAGTAGAACACAGATGAAGCTTCTAAGTTGAAGTAATAGCCAGTAAGAAGCAGTACAATTCAAGTATTGGTTATCAATTATTGATTTTTAGCCGGCTTTGGTTCCTTGGACATGAGGTGGAATCATAAGATTTTGCATGAAAGGAGGACTAGCAGCCGCGTTGCACGGGAGAATGTGAAAAGGGTTCATATGTATTGAAAACCTGAGAAATCCGTATGTTTTCTTCAATTGTTATCGAAACGACCTAATGCCAGGTCGTTACATTGGCCGCTCTTTCCTCTGAAACCGTTATATTTATCGTCTCCAAAGATAGGTCGCGAGCTATGTAATGCTATACTAGAACACAGATGAAGCTTCTAAGTTGATGTCATAGCCAGTAAGAAGTAGTGCAATTCAAGTATTCGTTATCGATTATTCACTTTTCACCCGGCTTTGGTGCCTTGTACAGCAGCTAGGACATTAAGATTTTGCATGAAAGGAGGACTATCAGCCGCGTTGCACGGGAGAATGTGAAAAGTGTTCATATGTAGTAAAAACCTGAGTAATCCGTCCGTTTTCGTAATTTGTTATCGAATCGACTTAAAGCCAGGACGTACATTGGCCGCTCTTCTCTCTGAAACGGTTATATTTACCGTCTGCAAAGCTATGACGCGTGCTGCGGTATGCGGAGACACTAAAAGCACCATAGTAGAATACAGGAGAAGCTTCTAAGTTGATGTAAGAGCCAGTAAGAAACAGTAAAATTCAAGTTTTAGTTATCGATTATTGACCATTTAATTTTCTTTGGTGCTTTGGAAATGAGCTAGGACTTTACAATTTTGCATGTAGGGAAGTGTAAGAGCCGCTTCGCACGGGATAATGTGAAAAATGTTCATATATACTAAAAACATGAGAAATCCCTCCGTTTTCGTCATTTGTTATCGAATCGACTTAAAGCCAGATCGTCACATTGGTCGCTCTTCTCTCTGAAACGGTTACATTTATAGTCTGCAAAGCTATGTCGCGTGCTGCGGTATGCGGAGACACTAACAGCACCATAGTAGAACAATGATGAAACTGCTAAGTTGATGTAATAGCCAGTAAAAAGTAGTACAATAACGTTTTAGATATCGATTATTGACTTTTTAGCTGGCATTGGGGTCTTGGACATGAGCTAGGACCTTAAGACTTTGCATCAAAGGAGGACTAGCAGCTGCGTTGCACGGGAGAATGTGAAAAGTGTTCATGTGTAGTAAAAACCTGAGAAATCCGTCCGTTTTTGTCATTTCTGATCAAATCGACTTAAAGCCAGATCGTCACATTGGTCGCTCTTCTCCCTGAAACGGTTACATTTATCGTCTGCAAAGCTATGTCGCGTGCTGCGATATGCGGAGACACTAACAGCACCATAGTAGAACACTGATGAAACTTCTAAGTTGATGTAATAGCCAGTAAGAAGTAGTACAATAACGTTTTAGATATCGATTATTGACTTTTTAGCTGGCTTTGGGGTCTTGGACATGAGCTAGGAACTTAAGACTTTGCATCAAAGGAGGACTAGCAGCTGCGTTGCACGGGAGAATGTGAAAAGTGTTCATATGTAGTAAAAACCTGAGAAATCCGTTCGTTTTGTTCATTTCTTATCAAATCGACTTAAAGCCAGATCGTCACATTGGTCGCTCTTCTGTCTGAAACGGTTACATTTATCGTCTGCAAAGCTATGTCGCGTGCTGCGGTATGCGGAGACACTAACAGCACCATAGTAGAACACAGATGAAACTTCTAAGTTGATGTAATAGGCAGTAAGAAGTAGTACAATGACGTTTTAGAAATCCATTATTGAATTTTTGCTGGCTTTGGGGCCTTGGACATGAGCTAGGACCTTAAGATTTTGCATCAAAGGAGAACTAGCAGCTGCGTTGCACGGGAGAAAGTGAAAATTGTTCATATGTAGTAAAAACCTGAGAAATCCGTCCGTTTTCGTCATTTCTTATCAAATCGACTTAAAGCCAGATCGTCATATTGGTCGCTCTTCTCTCTGAAACGGTTACATTTATCGTTTGCAAAGCTATGTCGCGTGCTGCGGTATGCGGAGACACTAACAGCACCATAGTAGAACACTGATGAAACTTCTAAGTTGATGTATTAGCCAGTAAGAAGTAGTACAATAACGTTTTAGATATCGATTATTGACTTTTTAGCTGGCTTTGGGGTCTTAGACATGAGCTAGGACCTTAAGACATTGCATCAAAGGAGGGCTAGCAGCTGCGTTGCACGGGAGAATGTGAAAAGTGTTCATGTGTAGTAAAAACCTGAGAAATCCGTCCGTTTTCGTCATTTGTTATCGAGTCGACTTAATGTCAGATCGTCTCATTGGCCGCTCATATCTCTGAAACGGTTACATTTATCGTCTGCAAAGCTATGGCCCGTCCTGCGGTATGCGGAGACACTAAAAGCACCATAGTAGAACACAGAAGAAGCTTCTAAGTCGATGTAATAGCCAGTAAGAAGTAGTACAATTCAAGTTTTAGTTATCGATTTTTGACTTTTTAGTCGGCTATGTAATAGCCAGTAAAATGTAGTACACTTCAAGTTTTAATTATCGATTATTGAATTTTTAGCCTTATTTGTTGCCTTGGACATGACCTAGGACTTTAAGATTTTGCATGAAAGGAGGAATAGCAGCCGCGTTGCACGGGAGAATGTGAAAAGTGTTCATATGTAGTAAAACCCTGAGAAATCCGTCCGTTTTCGTCATTTGTTATCGAATCGACTTAAAGCCAGATCGTCACATTGGTCACTCTTCTCTCTGAAACGGTTGTACTTATCGTCTGCAAAGCTATGTCGCGTGCTGCGGTATGCGGAGACAGTAAAAGCACTATAGTAGAACCCAGATGAAGCTTCTAAGTTCATGTAATAGCCAGTAAGAAGTAGTACAATTCAAGTTTTAGGTATCGATTATTGACTTTTTAGCCGGTTTTGGTGCATTGGACATGAGCTAGGACCTTAAGATTTTGCATGAAAGGAGGACTAGCAGCCGCGCTACACGGACGAATGTGAAAAGTGTTCATATGTAGTAAAAACCTGAAAATCCGTCCGTTTTCGTCATTTGTTATCGAATCGACTTAAAGCCAGATCGTCACATTATCCGCTCTTCTCTCTGAAACGATTACATTTATCGTCTGCAAAGCTATGTCGCGTGCTACGTTATCCGGAGACACTAAAAGCATCATAGTAAAACACAGATGAACCTTCTAAGTTGATGTAATAGCCAGTAAAAAGTAGTACTATTCAAGTTTTTGTTATCGATTATTGACGTTTTACCAATCTTAGGTGCTTGGACATGAGCTAGGACTTTAAGATTTGGCATGAAGGGAAGTCCAGTGGCCGCGTTGCAGGGGAGAAAGTGACAAGTGTTCATATGTAGTAAAAATCTGAGAAATTCGTCCGTTTTCGTCATTTGTTATCGAATCGACTTAAATCCAGATCGACACATTGGCCGCTCTTCTCTCTGAAACGATTACATTTATCGTCTGCAAAGCTATGTCCGGTGATGCGGTATGCGGAGACACTAAAAGCACCATAATACAATACAGATGAACCTTCTAAGTTAATGTAATAGCCAGTAAGAGGTAGTACAATTCAAGTTTTAGTTATAGATTATTGAATTATTAGCCGGCTTTGATGCCTTTGACATGAAATAGGACCTTAAGATTTTGCATGAAATTCAGGACTAGCAACCGCGTTGCACAGGGGAATGTGAAAAGTTTTCATATGTAGTAAAAACCTGAAAAATTGTCCGTTTTCGTCACTTGTTATCGTAACGAATTAAAGCCATATCGTCATATTAGCCGCTCTTCTCTCATAAACGGTTGCATTTATCGTCTGCAAAGCTCTGTCGCGTGCTGCGGTATACGGAGACACTAAAAGCAGCATTGCAGAGCACAGATGAAGCCTCTAAGTTGATGTAATAGCCAGTAAGAAGTAGTACAATTCAAGTTTTAGTTATCGATTACTGACTTTTTACCATTCTTTGGTGCTTCGACATGAGCTAGGAAATTAAGATTTTGCATGAAGGGAAGACTAGTGGAAGCGTTGCAGGGGGGAATGTGAAAAGTGTTCATATGTAGTAAAAATCTGAGAAATTCTTCCGTTTTCGTCATATGTTATGGAATCGACTTAAAGCCAGATCGTCACATTGGCCGCTCTTCCCTCTGAAACGAATACATTTATCGTCTGCAAAGCTATGTCGCCTGCTACGTTATCCGGAGACACTAAAAGCACCATAGTAGAACACAGATTAAGCTTCTAAGTTGATGTAATAGCCAGTAAGAAGTAGTACAATTCAAGTTTTAGGTATCGATTATTGACTTTTTAGCTGGCTTTTCTGCCTTGGACATGAGCTAGGACTTTATGATTCTGCATGAAAGGAGGACTAGCAGCCGAGTTGCATTGGAGAATGTGAAAAGTGTTCATATGTAGTAAAAACCTGAGAAATCCGTCCGTTTTCGTCATTTGTTATCGAATCGACTTAAAGCCAGATCGTCACATTGGCCGCTCTTCTCTCTGAAACGGTTACATTTGTCTTCTGCAAAGCTATGTTGCGTCCTGGGGTATGCGGCGACACTACATGCACCATAGTAGAACACAGATGAAGCTTCTAAGTTGATGTAAAAGACAGTAAGAAGTCGTACAATGCAAGTTTTAGTTATCGATTATTGACTTTTTAGACGGCTTTGGTGCCTTGGATATGGGCTACGTCTATACGATTTTGCAGGAAAGGAGGACTAACAGCCGCGTTGCACGGGCGAATGTGAAAAGTGTTCATATGTAGTAAAAACCTGAGAAATCCGTCTGTTTTCGCCATTTGTTATCGAATCGACTTAAAGCCACATCGTCACATTGGCCGGTCTTCTCTCTGAAACGGTTGCATTTATCGTCTGCAAAGCTCTGTCGCGTGCTGCGGTATACGGAGACACTAAAAGCACCATAGTAGAACACAGATAAAGCTTCTAAGTTGATATAATAGCCAGTAAGAAGTAGTACAATTCAAGATTTAGTTATCGATTATTGACTTTTTAGCCGGCTTTGGTGCCTTTGACATGAGGTAGGACTATACGATTTTGGATGAAAGGAGGACTAGCAGCCGCGTTGCACGAGCGAATGTGAAAAGTGTTCATATGTAGTAAAAACCTGAGAAATCTGTCCGTTTTCGTCATTTGTTATCGAATCGACTTAAAGCCAGATCGATACATTGGGCGCTGTTCTCTCTGAAACGGTTACATTTATCGTCTGCAAAGCAATGTCTCGTGTTGCGGTATCCGGAGATACTAATAGCACCATAGTAGAACACAGATGAAACTTATAAGCTGATGTTATAGCCAGTAAGAAGTAGTACAATTCAGGTTTTAGTTATCGATTATTGACTTTTTAGCAGGCTTTGGTGCCTTGGACATTTGCTAGGACCTTCGGATTTTGCATGAAAGGAGGACTAGCAGCCGCGGTCCTCGGGCGAAAAAGTGTTCATATGTAGTAAGAAACTGAGAAATCCGTCTGTTTTCGTCATTTGTTATCGAATCGACTTAACACCAGATCGTCTTTTGGCCGCTCTTCTCTCTGAAACGGCTACATTTATCGTCTGCAAAGATATGTCGCGTGCTGTGGTATGCAGCGACACTAAAAGCACCATAGAAGAATACAGATCAAACTTCTAAGTTTATGTAATAGCCAGTAAGAAGTAGTAGAATTGAAGTTTTAGCTATCGATTATTGACTTTTTACCCTTCTTTGGCGCTTGGACATGAGTTAGGGCCTTAAGATATTTCATGAAGGGAAGGCTAGTGGCCACGATGCACGGGAGAATGTGAAAAGTGTTAATATATGTAGTAAAAATGTGAGAAATTCGTCCGTTTTCGTCATTTGTTATCGAATCGACTGAAATCCAGATCGACACATTTGCCGCTCTTCTCTCTGGAACGATTACATTTATCGTCTGCAAAGCTATGTCGCGTGCTGCGGTATGCGGAGACACTAAAACCATAATAGTAGTACACAGATGAAGCCTCTAAGTTGATGTAATAGCCAGTAAGAAGTAGTAGATTTCAAGTTTTCGTTATCGATTATTACTTTTTAGCCGGCTTTGGTGCAATTGACATGAGCTAGGACCTTAAGATTTTGTATGAAAGGAGGACTAGCAGCCGCGTTGCACGAGCGAATGTGAAAAGTGTTCATATGTAGTAAGAATCTGAGAAATCCGTCCGTTTTCGTCATTTGTTATTGATTCGACTTAAATCCAGATCGACACATTGGCCGCTCTTCTCTCTGAAAGGATTACATTTATCGTCTGCAAAGCTATGTCGCGTGCTACGTTATCCGGAGACACTAAAAGCATCAGAGTAAAACACAGATGAACCTTCTAAGTTGATGTAATAGCCAGTAAGAAGTAGTACTATACAAGTTTTTGTTATCGATTATTGACTTTTTACCATTCATTGGTGCTTCGACATGAGCTAGGAAGTTAAGATTTTGCATGAAGGGAAGTCTAGTGGCCGCGTTACAGGGGAGAATGTGAAAAGTGTTCATATGTAGCAAAAAACTGAAAAATTTGTCCGTTTTCGTCATTTGTTATCGTATCGAATTAAAGCCATATCGTCAAATTAGCCGCACTTCTCTCATAAACGGTTACATTTATCGTCTGCAAAGCTATGACGCGTGCTGCGGTATACGGAGACACTAAAAGCACCATAGCAGAACACAGATAAAGCTTCTAAGTTGATGTAATAGCCAGTAAGAAGTAGTACAATTCAAGATTTAGTTATCGATTATTGACTTTTTAGCCGGCTTTGGTGCCTTTCACATGAGCTAGGACTTTAAGATTTTGCATGAAAGGAAGACTAGCAGCCACGTTGCAAGGGACAATGTGAAAAGTGTTCATATGTAGTAAAAACCTGAGAAATCCGTCCGTTTTCGTCATTTGTTATCGAATCGACTTAAATCCAGATCGTCACACTGGCCGGTCTTCTCTCTGAAACGGTTACATTTATCGTGTGCAAAGATATGTCTCGTGTTGCGGAATGCGGAGACACTAAATGCACCATAGTAGAACACAGATGAAGCTTCTACGTTGATGTAATAGCCAGTAAGAAGTCATACAATGCAAGTTTTAGTTGTCGATTACTGACTTTTTAGCCGGCTTTGGTGCCTTGGACATGAGCTACGACTCTACGATTTTGCATGAAAGGAGGACTAGCAGCCGCGTTAACGGGAGAATGTGAAAAGTGTTCATATGTAGTAAAACCTGACAAATCCGTCCGTGTTCGTCAATTGTTATCGAATCGACTTAAAGCCAGATCGTCACAGTGGCCGCTCTTCCCTCTGAAACGGTTGTACTTATCGTCTGCAAAGCTATGTCGCATTTACATTTACCCACAGCAAACCTATGTCGCTGGGTGCGGTATGCGGAGACACTAAAAGCACCATAGTAGAACACAGTAGAAGCTTCTAAGTTGATGTAATATGTAGTAAGAAGTAGTACAATTCAAGTTTTAGTTTTCGATTATTGACTTTTTAGCCGGATTTGGTGCCTTGGGCATGAGCTAGGGCCTTAAGATTTTGCATGAAAGGACGACTAGCAGCCGCATTGCACGGGACAATGTGAAAAGTGTTCATATGTAGTAAAAACCTCAGATATCCGTCCGTGTTCGTCATTTGTTATCGTATCGACTTATAGCGAGATCGTCACATTGCCCGCTCTTCTCACTGAAACGGTTTTATCTGTCGTCTGCAAAGCTATGTCGCTGGGTGCAGTATGCATAGACACTTAAGGCACCATAGTACAACACAGAAGAAGCTTCTAAGTTAATGTAATAGCCCGTAAGAAGTAGTACAATTCAAGTTTTCGTTATCGATTATTCACTTTTTAGCCTGCTTTGATGCCTTGTACATGAGCTAGGACCTTAAGTTTTTGCATGAAAGGAGGACTATTAGCCGCGTTGCACGGGACAATGTAAAAAGTGTTCATATGTAGTAAAAACCTGAGAAATCCGGCCCTTTTCGTCATTTGTTATCGAATCGACTTAAAGCCAGATCGTCACATTGGCCGCTCTTCTCCCGGAAACGATTACAATTATCATCTGCAAAGCTATGTCGCATGCTGCGGTATGCGGAGACACTAAAAGCACCATAGTAGAACACAGATGAAGCTTCTAAGTTGATGTAATAGCCAGTAAGAACTACTGCACTTCAAGTTTTAGTTTTCGATTATTGACCTTTTAGACTTTTTTGGTGCCTTGGACATGAGCTAGGACCTTAAGATTTTGCATGAAAGGAGGACTAGCAGCCGTGTTGCACGGGAGAATGTGAAAAGTATTCATATGTAGTAAATACCTAAGATATTCGCCTGTGTTCGTCATTTGTTATCAAATCGACTTTAAGCCAGATCCTCACATTAGCCGCTCTTCTCTCTGAAACGGTTACATTTATCGTCTGCAAAGCTATGTCGCATGCTGCGGTATGCGGAGACACTAAAAGCACCATAGTAGAACACAGATGAAGCTTCTAAGTTGATGTAATAGCCAGTAAGAACTACTGCACTTCAAGTTTTAGTTTTCGATTATTCACCTTTTAGACTTTTTTGGTGCCTTGGACATGAGCTAGGACCTTAAGATTTTGCACGAAAGGACGACTAGCAGCCGCATTGCACGGGACAATGTGAAAAGTGTTCATATGTAGTAAAAACCTCAGAAGTCCGTCCGTGTTCGTCATTTGTTATCGAATCGACTTATAGCGAGATCGTCACATTGCCCGCTCTTCTCACTGAAACGGTTTTATCTGTCGTCTGCAAAGCTATGTCGCTGGGTGCAGTATGCATTGACACTTAAGGCACCATAGTACAACACAGAAGAAACTTCTAAGTTAATGTAATAGCCCACAAGAAGTTGTACAATTCAAAGTTTTCGTTATCGATTATTCACTTTTTAGCCGGCTTTGGTGAGTTGTACATGAGCTAGGACCTTAAGATTTTGCATGAAAGGAGGACTATTACCCGCGTTGCACGGGAGAATGTAAAAAGTGTTCATATGTAGTAAAAACCTGAGAAATCCGTATATTTTCGTCATTTGTTATCGAATCGACTTAAAGACACATCGTCACATTTAACGCTCTTCTCTCTGAAACGGTTACATTTATCGTCTGCAAAGCTATGTCACTTATTGCTGTATGCGGTGAGGCTAAAAGCAAACATAATAGAACACAGAAGAAACTTCTAAGTTGAAGTAATAGCCAGTAAGAAGCAGTACAATTCAAGTATTGGTTATCAATTATTGATTTTTAGCCGGCTTTGGTTCCTTGGACATGAGGTGGAATCATAAGATTTTGCATGAAAGGAGGACTAGCAGCCGCGTTGCACGGGAGAATGTGAAAAGGGTTCATATGTATTGAAAACCTGAGAAATCCGTATGTTTTCTTCAATTGTTATCGAAACGACCTAATGCCAGGTCGTTACATTGGCCGCTCTTTCCTCTGAAACCGTTATATTTATCGTCTCCAAAGATAGGTCGCGAGCTATGTAATGCTATACTAGAACACAGATGAAGCTTCTAAGTTGATGTCATAGCCAGTAAGAAGTAGTGCAATTCAAGTATTCGTTATCGATTATTCACTTTTCACCCGGCTTTGGTGCCTTGTACAGCAGCTAGGACATTAAGATTTTGCATGAAAGGAGGACTATCAGCCGCGTTGCACGGGAGAATGTGAAAAGTGTTCATATGTAGTAAAAACCTGAGAAATCCGTCCGTTTTCGTAATTTGTTATCGAATCGACTTAAAGCCAGGACGTACATTGGCCGCTCTTCTCTCTGAAACGGTTATATTTACCGTCTGCAAAGCTATGACGCGTGCTGCGGTATGCGGAGACACTAAAAGCACCATAGTAGAATACAGGAGAAGCTTCTAAGTTGATGTAAGAGCCAGTAAGAAACAGTAAAATTCAAGTTTTAGTTATCGATTATTGACCATTTAATTTTCTTTGGTGCTTTGGAAATGAGCTAGGACTTTACAATTTTGCATGTAGGGAAGTGTAAGAGCCGCTTCGCACGGGATAATGTGAAAAATGTTCATATATACTAAAAACATGAGAAATCCCTCCGTTTTCGTCATTTGTTATCGAATCGACTTAAAGCCAGATAGTCACATTGGGGGCTCTTCTCTCTGAAACGGTTATATTTACCGTCCACAAAGCTATGTCGCGTTCTGCGGTATGCGGAGACACTAAAAGCACCATAGTAGAACACTGAACAATCTCCTAAGTTTATGTAATAGCCAGTAAGAAGTAGTACAATTCACGTTTTAGCTATCGATTATTGACTTTTTAGCCGGCTTTGGTGCCTTGGGCATGAGCTAGGACCTTAAGATTTTGTGTGAAAGGAGGACTATCAGCCGCGTTACACGGGTGAATGTGAAAAGTGTTCATATGTAGTGAAAACCTGAGAAATCCGACCTTGTTCGTCAATTCTTATCGAATCGACTTAAAGCCAGGACGTACATTGGCCGCTCTTCCCTCTGAAACGGTATTATTTATCGTCTGCAATGCTATGTCGCTGGGTGCAGTATGCATAGACACTTAAAGCAGCATAGTACAACACAGAAGAAGCTTCTAAGTTAATGTAATAGCCCGGAAGAAGTAGTACGATTCAAGTTTTCGTTATCGATTATTCACTTTTTAGCCTGCTTTGTTGCCTTGTACATGAGCTACGACCTTAAGTTTTTGCATGAAAGGAGGACTAGCAGCCGAGTTGCACGGGAGAATGTGAAAAGTGTTCATATGTAGTAAAAACCTGAGAAGTCCGTCCGTTTTCGTCATTGTTATCAAATCGACTTAAAGCCAGATCGTCACATTGGCCGCTCTTCCCTCTGAAACGGTTACATTTACCGTCTGCAAAGCTGTGTCGCGTGCTGCGGTATGCGGAGATACTAAAAGCACCATAGTAGAACACTGAAAAAACTAATAAATTTATGTAATAGCCAGTAAGGTGTAGTGCAATTCACGTTTTAGCTATCGATCATTGACTTTGTAGCCGGCTTTGGTGCCTTGGGCATGAGCTAGGACCTTACGATTTTGCGTGAAAGGAGGACTAGCAGCCGCGTTACTAGGGTGAATGTGAAAAGTGTTCATATGTAGTGAAAACCTGAGAAATCCGTATGTTTTCGTCAATTGTTGTCGAATCGACTTAAAGCCAGATCGTCACATTGGTCGCTCTTCCCTCTGAAACGGTTATATTATTCGTCTGCAATGCTATGTCGCTGGGTGCAGTATGCATAGACACTTAAAGCACCATAGTACAACACAGAAGAAGCTTCTAAGTTAATGTAATAGCCCGTAAGAAGTAGTACAATTCAAGTTTTCGATATCGATTATTCACTATATAGCCTGCTTTGATGCCTTGTACATGAGCTAGGACCTTATGTTTTTGCATGAAAGGAGGACTATTAGCCGCGTTGCACGGGACAATGTAAAAAGTGTTCATATGTAGTAAAAACCTGAGAAATCCGGCCCTTTTCGTCATTTGTTATCGAATCGACTTAAAGCCAGATCGTCACATTGGCCGCTCTTCTCCCTGAAACGATTACAATTATCATCTGCAAAGCTATGTCGCACGCTGCGGTATGCGGAGACACTAAAAGCACCATAGTAGAACACAGATGAAGCTTCTAAGTTGATGTAATAGCCAGTAAGAAGTACTGCACTTCAAGTTTTAGTTTTCGATTATTGACCTTTTAGATTTTTTGGTGCCTTGGACATGAGCTAGGACCTTAAGATTTTGCATGAAAGGAGGACTAGCAGCCGTGTTGCACGGGAGAATGTGAAAAGTGTTCATATGTAGTAAAAACCTGAGAAATACGTCCGTTTTCGTCATTTGTTATCGAATCGACTTAAAGTCAGATCATCACATTGGCCGCTCATCTGTCTGAAACGGTTACATTTATCGTCTGCAAAGCTATGTCGCATGCTGCGGTATGCGGAGACACTAAAAGCACCATAGTGGATCACAGATGAAGCATCTACGTTGATCTAATAGCCAGTAAGAAGTAGTACAATTCAAGTTTTAGGTATCGATTATTGACTTTTTAGCTGGCTTTGGTGCCTTGGACATGAGCTAGGACCTTAAGATTCTGCATGAAAGAAGGACTAGCAGCCAAGTTGCACGGGAGAATGTGAAAAGTGTTCACACGTAGTAAAAACCTGAGGAACCCGTCCATTTTCGTCATTTGTTATCGAATCGACTTAAAGCCAGATCGTCACATTGGCCGATCTTCTCTCTGAGACGGTTGTACTTATCGTCTGCAAAGCTATGTCGCGTGCTGCGGTATACGGAGACACTAAAAGCACCATAGTAGAACACAGATGAAGCTTCCTAGTTGTTGTAATAGCCAGTAAGAAGTAGTACAATTCAAGTTTTAGTTAACGATTATTGACTTTTTAGCTGGCTTTGGTGCCTTGGACATGAGGTAGAATCTTAAGATTCTGCATGAAAGGAGGACTAGCAGCCGAGTTGCAGGGTAGAATGTGAAAAGTGTTTATATGTAGTAAAAACGTGAGAAATCCGTTACTTTTCGTCATTTGTTATCGAATCGACTTAAAGCCAGATCGTCACATTGGCCGCCCTTCTGTCTGAAACGGTTACATTTATCGTCTGCAAAGCTATGTCGCATGGTGCGGTATGCGCAGACACTAAAAGCACCATAGTGGATCACAGATGAAGCATCTAAGTTGATGTAATAGCCAGTAAGAAGTAGTACAATTCAAGTTTTAGGTATCGATTATTGACTTATTTGCTGGCTTTGGTGCCTTGGACATGAGCTAGGACCTTAAGATTCTGCATTAAAGGAGGACTAGCAGCCGCGTTGCACGGGAGAATGTGAAAAGTGTTTATACGTAGTAGAAACCTGAGAAATCCGTCCGTTTTCGTAATTTATTATCGAATCGACTTAAAGCCAGATCGTCACATTGGCCGCTCTTGTCTCTGAAACGGTTACATTTATCGTCTGCAAAGCTATGTCGCGTTCTGCGGTATTTGGAGACACTAAAAGCACAATAGTAGAACACAGATGAAGCTTCTAAGTTGATGTAATAGCCAGTAAGAAGTAGTACAATTCAAGTTTTAGGTATCGATTATTGACTTTTTAGCTGGCTTTGGTGATTTGGACATGAGCTAGGACCTTAAGATTCTGCATGAAAGGAGGACAAGCAGCCGAGTTGCATGGGAGAATGTGAAAAGTGTTCATATGTAGTAAATACCTGAGAAATTCGTCCGTTTTCGTCATTTGTTATCGAATCGACTTAAGGCCAGATCGTCACATTGGCCGCTGTTCCCTCTGAAACGGTTGTACTTATCGTTTGCAAAGCTATGTCGCGTGCTGCGGTATGCGGAGACACAAAAGGCACCATAGTGGACACACAGATGAAGCTTCTAAGTTGATGTAATAGCCAGTAAGAAGTAGTACAATTCAAGATTTACGTATCGATTATTGACTTTTTTGCTGGCTTTGGTGCCTTGGACATGAGCTAGGACCTTAAGATTCTGCATGAAAGGAGGACTAGCAGCCGAGTTGTATGGGACAATGTGAAAAGTGTTCATATGTAGTAAAAACCTGAGAAATCCGTCCGTTTTCGTCATTTGTTATCGAATCGACTTGAAGCAAGATCGTCACATTGACCGCTCTTATCTCTGAAACGGTTACATTTATCGTCTGCAAAGCTATGTCGCGTTCTGCGGTATTTGGAGACACTAAAAGCACCATAGTAGAACACAGATGAAGCTTCTAAGTTGATGTAATAGCCAGTAAGAAGTAGTACAATTCAAGTTTTAAGTATCGATTATTGACTTTTTAGCTGGCTTTGGTGATTTGGACATGAGATAGGACCTTAAGATTCTGCATGAAAGGAGGACAAGCAGCCGAGTTGCATGGGAGAATGTGAAAAGTGTTCATATGTAGTAAATACCTGAGAAATCCGTCCGTTTTCGTCATTTGTTATCGAATCGACTTAAAGCCAGATCGTCACATTGGCCGCTGTTCCCTCTGAAACGGTTGTACTTATCGTTTGCAAAGCTATGTCGCGTGCTGCGGTATGCGGAGACATAAAAGGCACTATAGTGGACACACAGATGAAGCTTCTAAGTTGATGTAATAGCCAGTAAGAATTAGTACAATTCAAGATTTACGTATCGTTTATTGACTTTTTTGCTGGCTTTGGTGCCCTGGACATGAGCTAGGACCTTAAGATTCTGCATGAAAGGAGGACTAGCAGCCGAGTTGTATGGGACAATGTGAAAAGTGTTCATATGTAGTAAAAACCTGAGAAATCCGTCCGTTTTCGTCATTTGTTATCGAATCGACTTGAAGCAAGATCGTCACATTGGCCGCTCTTCTCTCTGAAACGGTTGTACTTATCGTCTGCAAAGCTATGTCGCGTGCTGCGGTATGCGGAGACACTAAAAGCACCATACTGGATCACAGATGAAGCATCTACGTTGATGTAATAGCCAGTAGGAAGTAGTACAATTCAAGTTTTAGGTATTGATTATTGACTTTTTACCCTTCTTTGGTGCCTTGGACATGAGTTAGGTACTTAAGATTTTGCATGAAAGGAGGACTAGTAGCCGCGATGCGCAGGAGAATGTGAAAAGTGTTCATACGTAGTAAAAACCTGAGAAATCCGTCCGTTTTCGTCATTTGTTATCGAATCGACTTAAAGCCAGATCGTCACATTGGCCGCTCTTCTGTCTGAAACGGTTACATTTATCGTCTGCAAAGCTATGTCGCATGCTGCGGTATGCGGAGACACTAAAAGCACCATAGTGGATCACAGATGAAGCATCTACGTTGATGTAATAGCCATTAAGAAGTAGTACAATTCAAGTTTTAAGTATCGATTATTGACTTTTTAGCTGGCTTTGGTGCCTTGGACATGAGCTAGGACCTTAAGATTCTGCATGAAAGAAGGACTAGCAGCCGAGTTGCACGGGAGAATGTGAAAAGTGTTCACACGTAGTAAAAACCTGAGGAACCCGTCCATTTTCGTCATTTGTTATCGAATCGACTTAAAGTCAGATCATCACATTGGCCGCTCATCTGTCTGAAACGGTTACATTTATCGTCTGCAAAGCTATGTCGCATGCTGCGGTATGCGGAGACACTAAAAGCACCATAGTGGATCACAGATGAAGCATCTACGTTGATCTAATAGCCAGTAAGAAGTAGTACAATTCAAGTTTTAGGTATCGATTATTGACTTTTTAGCTGGCTTTGGTGCCTTGGACATGAGCTAGGACCTTAAGATTCTGCATGAAAGAAGGACTAGCAGCCGAGTTGCACGGGAGAATGTGAAAAGTGTTCACACGTAGTAAAAACCTGAGGAACCCGTCCATTTTCGTCATTTGTTATCGAATCGACTTAAAGCCAGATCGTCACATTGGCCGATCTTCTCTCTGAGACGGTTGTACTTATCGTCTGCAAAGCTATGTCGCGTGCTGCGGTATACGGAGACACTAAAAGCACCATAGTAGAACACAGATGAAGCTTCCTAGTTGTTGTAATAGCCAGTAAGAAGTAGTACAATTCAAGTTTTAGTTAACGATTATTGTCTTTTTAGCTGGCTTTGGTGCCTTGGACATGAGGTAGAATCTTAAGATTCTGCATGAAAGGAGGACTAGCAGCCGAGTTGCAGGGTAGAATGTGAAAAGTGTTTATATGTAGTAAAAACGTGAGAAATCCGTTACTTTTCGTCATTTGTTATCGAATCGACTTAAAGCCAGATCGTCACATTGGCCGCCCTTCTGTCTGAAACGGTTACATTTATCGTCTGCAAAGCTATGTCGCATGGTGCGGTATGCGCAGACACTAAAAGCACCATAGTGGATCACAGATGAAGCATCTAAGTTGATGTAATAGCCAGTAAGAAGTAGTACAATTCAAGTTTTAGGTATCGATTATTGACTTATTTGCTGGCTTTGGTGCCTTGGACATGAGCTAGGACCTTAAGATTCTGCATTAAAGGAGGACTAGCAGCCGCGTTGCACGGGAGAATGTGAAAAGTGTTTATACGTAGTAGAAACCTGAGAAATCCGTCCGTTTTCGTAATTTATTATCGAATCGACTTAAAGCCAGATCGTCACATTGGCCGCTCTTGTCTCTGAAACGGTTACATTTATCGTCTGCAAAGCTATGTCGCGTTCTGCGGTATGCGGAGACACTAAAAGCACCATAGTAGAACACAGATGAAGCTTCTAAGTTGATGTAATAGCCAGTAAGAAGTAGTACAATTCAAGTATTAGGTATCGATTATTGACTTTTTAGCTGGCTTTGGTGATTTGGACATGAGCTAGGACCTTAAGATTCTGCATGAAAGGAAGACAAGCAGCCGAGTTGCATGGGAGAATGTGAAAAGTGTTCATATGTAGTAAATACCTGAGAAATTCGTCCGTTTTCGTCATTTGTTATCGAATCGACTTAAGGCCAGATCGTCACATTGGCCGCTGTTCCCTCTGAAACGGTTGTACTTATCGTTTGCAAAGCTATGTCGCGTGCTGCGGTATGCGGAGACACAAAAGGCACCATAGTGGACACACAGATGAAGCTTCTAAGTTGATGTAATAGCCAGTAAGAAGTAGTACAATTCCAGATTTACGTATCGATTATTGACTTTTTTGCTGGCTTTGGTGCCTTGGACATGAGCTAGGACCTTAAGATTCTGCATGAAAGGAGGACTAGCAGCCGAGTTGTATGGGACAATGTGAAAAGTGTTCATATGTAGTAAAAACCTGAGAAATCCGTCCGTTTTCGTCATTTGTTATCGAATCGACTTGAAGCAAGATCGTCACATTGGCCGCTCTTCTCTCTGAAACGGTTGTACTTATCGTCTGCAAAGCTATGTCGCGTGCTGCGGTATGCGGAGACACTAAAAGCACCATACTGGATCACAGATGAAGCATCTACGTTGATGTAATAGCCAGTAGGAAGTAGTACAATTCAAGTTTTAGGTATTGATTATTGACTTTTTACCCTTCTTTGGTGCCTTGGACATGAGTTAGGTACTTAAGATTTTGCATGAAAGGAGGACTAGTAGCCGCGATGCGCAGGAGAATGTGAAAAGTGTTCATACGTAGTAAAAACCTGAGAAATCCGTCCGTTTTCGTCATTTGTTATCGAATCGACTTAAAGCCAGATCGTCACATTGGCCGCTCTTCTGTCTGAAACGGTTACATTTATCGTCTGCAAAGCTATGTCGCATGCTGCGGTATGCGGAGACACTAAAAGCACCATAGTGGATCACAGATGAAGCATCTACGTTGATGTAATAGCCATTAAGAAGTAGTACAATTCAAGTTTTAAGTATCGATTATTGACTTTTTAGCTGGCTTTGGTGCCTTGGACATGAGCTAGGACCTTAAGATTCTGCATGAAAGGAAGAGTAGCAGCCGAGTTGTACGGGAGAATGTGAAAAGTGTTCACACGTTGTAAAAACCTGAGGAACCCGTCCATTTTCGTCATTTGTTATCGAATCGACTTAAAGCCAGATCGTCACATTGGCCGATCTTCTCTCTGAAACGGTTGTACTTATCGTCTGCAAAGCTATGTCGCGTGCTGCGGTATACGGAGACACTAAAAGCACCATAGTAGAACACAGATGAAGCTTCCTAGTTGATGTAATAGCCAGTAAGAAGTAGTACAATTCAAGTTTTAGTTATCGATTATTGACTTTTTAGCTGGCTTTGGTGCCTTTGACATGAGGTAAGACCTTAAGATTCTGCATGAAAGGAGGAGTAGCAGCCGAGTTGCACGGGAGAATGTGAAAAGTGTTCATATGTAGTAAAAACGTGAGAAATCCGTTACTTTTCGTCATTTGTTATCGAATCGACTTAAAGCCAGATCGACACATTGGCCGCCCTTCTGTCTGAAACGGTTACATTTATCGTCTGCAAAGCTATGTCGCATGGTGCGGTATGCGGAGACACTAAAAGCACCATAGTAGAACACAGATGAAGCTTCTAAGTTGATGTAATAGCCAGTAAGAAGTAGTACAATTCAAGGTTTAGGTATCGATTATTGACTTTTTAGCTGGCTTTGGTGACTTGGACATGAGCTAGGACCTTACGATTCTGCATGAAAGGAGGACTAGCAGCCGAGTTGCAAGGGAGAATGTGAAAAGTGTTCATATGTAGTAAAAACCTGAGAAATCCGTCCGTTTTCGTAATTTGTTATGGAATCGACTTAAAGCCAGATCGCCACATTGGCCGCGATTCTCTCTGAAACGGTTGTACTTATCGTCTGCAAAGCTATGTCGCGTGCTGCGGTATGCGTAGACACTAAAAGCATCATAGTAGAACACAGATGAAGCTTCTAAGTTGATGTAATAGCCAGTAAGAAGTAGTACAATTCAAGATTTACCTATCGATTAATGACTTTTTTGCTGGCTTTTGTGCCTTGGACATGAGCTAGGACCTTAAGATTCTGCATGAAAGGAGGAGTAGCAGCCGAGTTGTATGGGACAATGTGAAAAGTGTTCATATGTAGTAAAAACCAGAGAAATCCGTCCGTTTTCGTCATTTGTTATCGAATCGACTTGAAGCAAGATCGTCACATTGGCCGCTCTTCTATCTGAAACGGTTGTACTTATCGTCTGCAAAGCTATGTCGCGTGCTGCGGTATGCGGAGACACTAAAAGCACCATAGTAGAACACAGATGAAGCTTCTAAGTTGATGTAATAGCCAGTAAGAAGTAGTACACTTCAAGTTTTAGGTATCGATTATTGACTTTTTAGCAGGCTTTGGTGCCTTGGACATGAGCTACGTCCTTAAGATTCTGCATGAAAGGAGGACTAGCAGCCGCGTTGCACGGGAGTATGTGAAAAGTGTTCATATGTAGTAAAAACCTGAGATATCCGTCCATTTTCGTCATTTGTTATCGAATCGACTTATAGCCAGATCGTCACATTGGCCACTCTTCTCTCTGAAACGGTTATACTTATCGTCTGCAAAGCTATGTCGCGTGCTGCGGTATGCGAAGACACTAAAATCACCATAGTGGACACACAGATGAAGCTTCTAAGTTGATGTAATAGCCAGTAAGAAGTAGTACAATTCAAGTTTTAGGTTATGGATTATTGACTTTTTAGCTATCTTTGGTGCCTTGGAAATGAGCTAGGACATTAAGATTCTGCATGAAAGGAGGACTAGCAGCCGCGTTGCATGGGAGTATGTGACAAGTGTTCATATGTAGTAAAAACCTGAGAAATCCGTCCGTTTTCGTCATTTGTTATCGAATAAACTTAAAGCCAGATCTTCACATTGGCCGCTCTTCTCTCTGAAACGGTTGTACTTAACGTCTGCAAAGCTATGTCGCGTGCTGCGGTATGCGGTGACACTAAAAGCACCATAGTAGAACACAGACGAAACTTCTAAGTTGATGTAATAGCCAGTAAGAAGTAGTACAATTCAAGTTTTAGGTATCGTTTTTGACTTTTTAGCTGGCTTTGGTGCCTTGGACATGAGCTAGGACCTTAAGATTCTGCATGAAAGGAGGACTAGCAGCCGAGTTGCATGGGAGAATGTGAAAAGTGTTCATATGTAGTAAAAACCTGAGAAATCCGTCCGTTTTCGTAATTTGTTATGGAATCGACTTAAAGCCAGATCGTCACATTGGCCGCTCTTCTCTCTGAAACGGCTGTACTTATCGTCTGCAAAGCTATGTCGCGTGCTGCGGTATGCGTAGACACTAAAAGCACCATAGTAGAACACAGATGAAGCTACTAAGTTGATGCAATAACCAGTAAGAAGTAGTCCAATTCAAGATTTAGGTATTGAATATTGACCTTTTAGCTGGCTTTGGTGCCTTGGCCATGACCAAGGACCTTAAGATTCTGCATGAAAGGAGGACTAGCAGCCGAGTTGCACGGGAGAATGTGAAAAGTGTTCATATGTAATAAAAAAATGAGAAATCCGTCCGTTTTCGTCATTTGTTATCGAATCGACTTAAAGCCAGATCGTCACATTGGCCGCCCGTCTGTCTGAAACGGTTACATTTATCGTCTGCAAAGCTATGTCGCATGGTGCGGTATGCGCAGACACTAAAAGCACCATAGTGGATCACAGATGAAGCATCTAAGTTGATGTAATAGCCAGTAAGAAGTAGTACAATTCAAGTTTTAGGTATCGATTATTGACTTATTTGCTGGCTTTGGTGCCTTGGACATGAGCTAGGACCTTAAGATTCTGCATTAAAGGAGGACTAGCAGCCGCGTTGCACGGGAGAATGTGAAAAGTGTTTATACGTAGTAGAAACCTGAGAAATCCGTCCGTTTTCGTAATTTATTATCGAATCGACTTAAAGCCAGATCGTCACATTGGCCGCTCTTCTCTCTGAAACGGTTGTACTTATCGTCTGCAAAGCTATGTCGCGTGCTGCGGTATGCGGAGACACTAAAAGCACCATACTGGATCACAGATGAAGCATCTACGTTGATGTAATAGCCAGTAGGAAGTAGTACAATTCAAGTTTTAGGTATTGATTATTGACTTTTTACCCTTCTTTGGTGCCTTGGACATGAGTTAGGTACTTAAGATTTTGCATGAAAGGAGGACTAGTAGCCGCGATGCGCAGGAGAATGTGAAAAGTCTTCATACGTAGTAAAAACCTGAGAAATCCGTCCGTTTTCGTCATTTGTTATCGAATCGACTTAAAGCCAGATCGTCACATTGGCCGCTCTTCTGTCTCAAACGGTTACATTTATCGTCTGCAAAGCTATGTCGCATGCTGCGGTATGCGGAGACACTAAAAGCACCATAGTGGATCACAGACGAAGCATCTACGTTGATGTAATAGCCATTAAGAAGTAGTACAATTCAAGTTTTAAGTATCGATTATTGACTTTTTAGCTGGCTTTGGTGCCTTGGACATGAGCTAGGACCTTAAGATTCTGCATGAAAGGAGGAGTAGCAGCCGAGTTGTACGGGAGAATGTGAAAAGTGTTCACACGTTGTAGAAACCTGAGGAACCCGTCCATTTTCGTCATTTGTTATCGAATCGACTTAAAGCCAGATCGTCACATTGGCCGATCTTCTCTCTGAAACGGTTGTACTTATCGTCTGCAAAGCTATGTCGCGTGCTGCGGTATACGGAGACACTAAAAGCACCATAGTAGAACACAGATGAAGCTTCCTAGTTGATGTAATAGCCAGTAAGAAGTAGTATAATACAAGTTTTAGTTATCGATTATTGACTTTTTAGCTGGCTTTGGTGCCTTGGACATGAGGTAAGACCTTAAGATTCTGCATGAAAGGACGACTAGCAGCCGAGTTGCACGGGAGAATGTGAAAAGTGTTCATATGTAGTAAAAACGTGAGAAATCCGTTACTTTTCGTCATTTGTTATCGAATCGACTTAAAGCCAGATCGACACATTGGCCGCCCTTCTGTCTGAAACGGTTACATTTATCGTCTGCAAAGCTATGTCGCATGGTGCGGTATGCGGAGACACTAAAAGCACCATAGTAGAACACAGATGAAGCTTCTAAGTTGATGTAATAGCCAGTAAGAAGTAGTACACTTCAAGTTTTAGGTATCGATTATTGACTTTTTAGCAGGCTTTGGTGCCTTGGACATGAGCTACGTCCTTAAGATTCTTCATGAAAGGAGGACTAGCAGCCGCGTTGCACGGGAGTATGTGAAAAGTGTTCATATGTAGTAAAAACCTGAGATATCCGTCCATTTTCGTCATTTGTTATCGAATCGACTTATAGCCAGATCGTCACATTGGCCACTCTTCTCTCTGAAACGGTTATACTTATCGTCTGCAAAGCTATGTCGCGTGCTGCGGTATGCGAAGACACTAAAATCACCATAGTGGACACACAGATGAAGCTTCTAAGTTGATGTAATAGCCAGTAAGAAGTAGTACAATTCAAGTTTTAGGTTATGGATTATTGACTTTTTAGCTATCTTTGGTGCCTTGGAAATGAGCTAGGACATTAAGATTCTGCATGAAAGGAGGACTAGCAGCGGCGTTGCATGGGAGTATGTGACAAGTGTTCATATGTAGTAAAAACCTGAGAAATCCGTCCGTTTTCGTCATTTGTTATCGAATAAACTTAAAGCCAGATCTTCACATTGGCCGCTCTTCTCTCTGAAACGGTTGTACTTAACGTCTGCAAAGCTTTGTCGCGTGCTGCGGTATGCGGTGACACTAAAAGCACCATAGTAGAACACAGACGAAACTTCTAAGTTGATGTAATAGCCAGTAAGAAGTAGTACAATTCAAGTTTTAGGTATCGTTATTGACTTTTTAGCTGGCTTTGGTGCCTTGGACATGAGCTAGGACCTTAAGATTCTGCATGAAAGGAAGACTAGCAGCCGAGTTGCATGGGAGAATGTGAAAAGTGTTCATATGTAGTAAATACCTGAGAAATTCGTCCGTTTTCGTCATTTGTTATCGAATCGACTTAAAGCCAGATCGTCACATTGGCCGCTGTTCCCTCTGAAACGGTTGTACTTATCGTTTGCAAAGCTATGTCGCGTGCTGCGGTATGCGGAGACACAAAATGCACCATAGTGGACACACAGATGAAGCTTCTAAGTTGATGTAATAGCCAGTAAGAAGTAGTACAATTCAAGATTTACGTATCGATTATTGACTTTTTTGCTGGCTTTGGTGCCTTGGACATGAGCTAGGACCTTAAGATTCTGCATGAAAGGAGGACTAGCAGCCGAGTTGTATGGGACAATGTGAAAAGTGTTCATATGTAGTAAAAACCTGAGAAATCCGTCCGTTTTCGTCATTTGTTATCGAATCGACTTGAAGCAAGATCGTCACATTGACCGCTCTTATCTCTGAAACGGTTACATTTATCGTCTGCAAAGCTATGTCGCGTTCTGCGGTATTTGGAGACACTAAAAGCACCATAGTAGAACACAGATGAAGCTTCTAAGTTGATGTAATAGCCAGTAAGAAGTAGTACAATTCAAGTTTTAGGTATCGATTATTGACTTTTTAGCTGGCTTTGGTGATTTGGACATGAGATAGGACCTTAAGATTCTGCATGAAAGGAGGACAAGCAGCCGAGTTGCATGGGAGAATGTGAAAAGTGTTCATATGTAGTAAATACCTGAGAAATTCGTCCGTTTTCGTCATTTGTTATCGAATCGACTTAAAGCCAGATCGTCACATTGGCCGCTGTTCCCTCTGAAACGGTTGTACTTATCGTTTGCAAAGCTATGTCGCGTGCTGCGGTATGCGGAGACATAAAAGGCACCATAGTGGACACACAGATGAAGCTTCTAAGTTGATGTAATAGCCAGTAAGAAGTAGTACAATTCAAGTTTTAAGTATCGATTATTGACTTTTTAGCTGGCTTTGGTGCCTTGGACATGAGCTAGGACCTTAAGATTCTGCATGAAAGGAGGAGTAGCAGCCGAGTTGTACGGGAGAAAGTGAAAAGTGTTCACACGTTGTAAAAACCTGAGGAACCCGTCCATTTTCGTCATTTGTTATCGAATCGACTTAAAGCCAGATCGTCACATTGGCCGATCTTCTCTCTGAAACGGTTGTACTTATCGTCTGCAAAGCTATGTCGCGTGCTGCGGTATACGGAGACACTAAAAGCACCATAGTAGAACACAGATGAAGCTTCCTAGTTGATGTAATAGCCAGTAAGAAGTAGTACAATTCAAGTTTTAGTTATCGATTATTGACTTTTTAGCTGGCTTTGGTGCCTTGGACATGAGGTAAGACCTTAAGATGCTGCATGAAAGGACGACTAGCAGCCGAGTTGCACGGGAGAATGTGAAAAGTGTTCATATGTAGTAAAAACGTGAGAAATCCGTTACTTTTCGTCATTTGTTATCGAATCGACTTAAAGCCAGATCGCCACATTGGCCGCGCTTCTCTCTGAAACGGTTGTACTTATCGTCTGCAAAGCTATGTCGCGTGCTGCGATATGCGTAGACACTAAAAGCATCATAGTAGAACACAGATGAAGCTTCTAAGTTGATGTAATAGCCAGTAAGAAGTAGTACAATTCAAGATTTACCTATCGATTAATTACTTTTTTGCTGGCTTTTGTGCCTTGGACATGAGCTAGGACCTTAAGATTCTGCATGAAAGGAGGAGTAGCAGCCGAGTTGTATGGGACAATGTGAAAAGTGTTCATATGTAGTAAAAACCTGAGAAATCCGTCCGTTTTCGTCATTTGTTATCGAATCGACTTGAAGCAAGATCGTCACATTGGCCGCTCTTCTATCTGAAACGGTTGTACTTATCGTCTGCAAAGCTATGACGCGTGCTGCGGTATGCGGAGACACTAAAAGCACCATAGTAGAACACAGATGAAGCTTCTAAGTTGATGTAATAGCCAGTAAGAAGTAGTACAATTCAAGATTTACGTATCGATTATTGACTTTTTAGCAGGCTTTGGTGCCTTGGACATGAGCTACGTCCTTAAGATTCTGCATGAAAGGAGGACTAGCAGCCGCGTTGCACGGGAGTATGTGAAAAGTGTTCATATGTAGTAAAAACCTGAGATATCCGTCCATTTTCGTCATTTGTTATCGAATCGACTTATAGCCAGATCGTCACATTGGCCACTCTTCTCTCTGAAACGGTTATACTTATCGTCTGCAAAGCTATGTCGCGTGCTGCGGTATGCGAAGACACTAAAATCACCATAGTGGACACACAGATGAAGCTTCTAAGTTGATGTAATAGCCAGTAAGAAGTAGTACAATTCAAGTTTTAGGTTATGGATTATTGACTTTTTAGCTATCTTTGGTGCCTTGGAAATGAGCTAGGACATTAAGATTCTGCATGAAAGGAGGACTAGCAGCCGCGTTGCATGGGAGTATGTGACAAGTGTTCATATGTAGTAAAAACCTGAGAAATCCGTCCGTTTTCGTCATTTGTTATCGAATAAACTTAAAGCCAGATCTTCACATTGGCCGCTCTTCTCTCTGAAACGGTTGTACTTAACGTCTGCAAAGCTATGTCGCGTGCTGCGGTATGCGGTGACACTAAAAGCACCATAGTAGAACACAGACGAAACTTCTAAGTTGATGTAATAGCCAGTAAGAAGTAGTACAATTCAAGTTTTAGGTATCGAATATTGACTTTTTAGCTGGCTTTGGTGCCTTGGACATGAGCTAGGACCTTAAGATTCTGCATGAAAGGAGGACTAGCAGCCGAGTTGCATGGGAGAATGTGAAAAGTGTTCATATGTAGTAAAAACCTGAGAAATCCGTCCGTTTTCGTAATTTGTTATGGAATCGACTTAAAGCCAGATCGTCACATTGGCCGCTCTTCTCTCTGAAACGGCTGTACTTATCGTCTGCAAAGCTGAGTCGCGTGCTGCGGTATGCGTAGACACTAAAAGCACCATAGTAGAACACAGATGAAGCTTCTAAGTTGATGTAATAGCCAGTAAGAAGTAGTACAATTTAAGATTTACGTATCGATTATTGACTTTTTTGCTGGCTTTGGTGCCTTTGGCATGAGCTAGGTCCTTTTGATTCTGCATGAAAGGAAGACTAGCAGCCGAGTTGCATGGGAGAATGTGAAAAGTGTTCATATGTAGTAAAAACCTGAGAAATCCATCCGTTTTCGTCATTTGTTATCAAATCGACTTAAAGCCTGATCGTCACATTGGCCGCTCTTCTCTCTGAAACGGTTGTACTTAACGTCTGGAAAGCTATGTCGCGTGCTGCGGTATGCGGAGACACTAAAAGCACAATAGTAGAACACAGATGAAGCTTCTAAGTTGATGTAATAGCCAGTAAGGAGTAGTACAATTCAAGTTTTAGGTGTCGAATATTGACTTTTTAGCAGGCTTTGGTGCATTGGACATGGGCTAGGACCTTAAGATTCTGCATGAAAGGAAGACTAGCAGCCGAGTTGCACGGGAGGATGCGAAAAGTGTTCATATGTAGTAAAAACCTGAGAAATTCGTCCGTTTTCGTAATTTATTATCGAATCGACTTAAAGCAGTGCGTCACATTGGCCGCTCTTCTCTCTGAAACGGTTGTACTTATCGTCTGCAAAGCTATGTCGCGTGCTGCAGTATGAGGAGACACTAAAAGCACCATAGTAGAACAGAGATGAAGCTTCTAAGTTGATGTGATAGCCAGTGAGAAGTAGTACAATTCAAGTTTTAGGTATCGATTATTGACTTTTTAGCTGGCTTTGGTGCTTTGGACATGAGCTAGGACCTTAAGATTCTGCATGAAAGGAGGACTAGCAGCCGAGTAGCATTGGAGAATGTGAAAAGTGTTCATATGTAGTAAAAACCTGAGAAATCCGTCCGTTTCCGTCACTTGTTATCGAATCGACTTAAAGCCAGATCGTCACATTGGCCGCTCTTCTCTCTGAATCGGTTGTACTTATCGTCTGAAAGCTATGTCGCGTGCTGCGGTATGCGGAGACACTAAAATCACCGTAGTAGAACACAGATGAAGCTTCTAAGTTGATGTAATAGCCAGTAGGGAGTAGTACTATTCAAGTTTTAGGTGTCGAATATTGACTTTTTAGCTGGCTTTGGTGCCTTGTACATGAGCTATTACCTTAAGATTCTGCATGAAAGGAGGACTAGCAGCCGAGTTGCACGGGATAATGTAAAAAGTGTTCATATGTAGTAAAAACCTGAGAAATCCGTCCGTTTTCGATATTTGTTATCGAATCGATTTAAAGCCAGATCGTCACATTGGCCCCTCTTCTCTCTGAAACGGTTGTACTTATCGTCTGCAAAGCTATGTCGCGTGCTGCAGTATGCGGAGACACTAAATGCACCATAGTAGAACACAGATGAAGCTTCTAAGTTGATGTGATAGCCAGTGAGAAGTAGTACAATTCAAGTTTTAGGTATGGATTATTGACTTTTTACCTATCTTTGGTGCCTTGGAAATGAGCTAGGACATTAAGATTCTGCATGAAAGGAGGACTAGCAGCCGAGTTGCATGGGAGAATGTGAAAAGTGTTCATATATAGTAAAAACCTGAGAAATCCGTCCGTTTTCGTAATTTGTTATGGAATCGACTTAAAGCCAGATCGTCACATTGGCCGCTCTTCTCTCTGAAACGGTTGTACTTATCGTGTGCAAAGCTACGTCGCGTGCTGCGGTATGCGTAGACACTAAAAGCACCATAGTAGAACACAGATGAAGCTTCTAAGTTGATGTAATAGCCAGTAAGAAGTAGTACAATTCAAGATTTACGTATCGATTATTGACTTTTTTGCTGGCTTTGGTGCCTTGGACATGAGGTAGGACCTTAAGATTCTGCATGAAAGGAGGACTAGCAGCCGAGTTGTATGGGACAATGTGAAAAGTGTTCATATGTAGTAAAAACCTGAGAAATCCGTCCGTTTTCGTCATTTGTTATCGAATCGACTTGAAGCCAGATCGTCACATTGGCCGCTCTTCTCTCTGAAACAGTTGTACTTATCGCTTGCAAAGCTATGTCGCGTGCTGCGGTATGCGGAGACACTAAAAGCACCATAGTAGAATACAGATGAAGCTTCTAAGTTGATGTAATAGCCAGTAAGAAGTAGTACAATTCAACTTTTAGGTATCGATAATTGACGTTTTAGCTGGCTTTGGCACCTTGGCCATGAGCTAGGACCTTAAGATTCTGCAAGAAAGGAGGACTAGCAGCCGAGTTGCATGGGATAATGTGAAAAGTGTTCATATGTAGTAAAAACCTGAGAAATCCGTCCGTTTTCGTCATTTGTTATCGAATCGACTTAAAGCCAGATCGTCACATTGGCCGCTCTTCTCTCTGAAACGGTTGTACTTATCGTCTGCAAAGCTATGTCGCGTGCTGCGGTATGCGGAGACACTAAAATCACCAGAGTGGAACACAGATGAAGCTTCTAAGTTGATGTAATAGCCAGTAAGAAGTAGTACAATTCAAGTTTTAGGAATCGATTATTGACTTTTTAGCTGTCTTTGGTGCCTTTGCATGAGCTAGGTCCTTAAGATTCTGCATGAAAGGAGGACTAGCAGCCGAGTTGCACGGGAGGATGCGAAAAGTGTTCTTATGTAGTAAAAACTTAAGAAATCCGTCCGTTTTCGTAATTTATTATCGAATCGACTTAAAGCAGTGCGTCACATTTTCCGCTCTTCTCTCTGAAACGGTTGTACTTATCGTCTGCAAAGCTATGTCGCGTGCTGCGGTATGCGGAGACACTAAAAGCACCATAGTAGAACACAGATTAAGCATCTATGTTGATGTAATAGCCAGTAAGAAGTAGTACAATTCAAGTTTTAGGTATCGATTATTGACTTTTTAGCTGGCTTTTGTGCCTTGGACATGAGGTAGGACCTTATTATTCTGCATGAAAGGAGGACTAGCAGCCGAGATGCATGGGAGAATGTGTATAGTGTTCATATGCAGTAAGAAAATGAGAAATCCGTCCGTTTTCGTCATTTGTTATCGAATCGACTTAAAGCCAGATCGTCACATTGGCCGCTATTCTCTCTGAAACGGTTGTACTTATCGTCTGCAAGGCTATGTCGCGTGCTGCAGTATGCGGAGACACTAAAAGCACCATAGTAGAACAGAGATGAAGCTTCTAAGTTGATGTGATAGCCACTGAGAAGTAGTACAATTCAAGTTTTAGGTATCGATTATTGACTTTTTAGCTCGCTTTGGTGCCTTGGACATGAGCTAGGACCTTACGATTCTGCATGAAAGGAGGACTAGCAGCCGCGTTGCACGGGAGTATGTGAAAAGTGTTCATATGTAGTAAAAACCTGAGAAATCCGTCCATTTTCGTCATTTGTTATCGAATCGACTTAAAAACAGTTCGTCACATTGGCCCCTCTTCTCTCTGAAACGGTTGTACTTATCGTCTGCAAAGCTATGTCGCGTGCTGCGGTATGCGGAGACACTAAAAGCACCATAGTAGAACACAGATGAAGCTTCTAAGTTGATGTAATAGCCAGTAAGGAGTAGTACAATTAGAGTTTTAGGTATCGAATATTGATTTTTTAGCTGGCTTTGGTGCCTTGGACATGAGCTAGGACCTTAAGATTCTGCATGAAAATAGGACTAGCAGCCGAGTTGCATGGGAGGATGCGAAAAGTGTTTATATGTAGTAAAAACCTGAGAAATACGTCCGTTTTCGTAATTTATTATGGAATCGACTTAAAGCAGTGCGTCACATCTGGCGCTCTTCTCTCTGAAACGGTTGTACTTATCGTCTGCAAAGCTATGTCGCGTGCTGCGGTATGCGGAGACACTAAAAGCACCATAGTAGAACACAGATGAAGTTTCTAAGTAGATGTGATAGCCAGTAAGAAGTAGTACAATTCAAGATTTAGGTATCGATTATTGACTTTTTGCTGGCTTTGGTGCCTTGAACATGAGCTAGGACCCAACGATTCTGCATGAAAGGAGGACTAGAATCCGAGTTGTACGGGGGAATGTAAAAAGTGTTCATATGTAGTAAAATCCTGAGAAATCCGTCCGTTTTCGTCATTTGTTATCGAATCGACTTAAAGCCAGATCGTCACATTGGCCCCTCTTCTCTCTGAAACGGTTGTACTTATCGTCTGCAAAGCTATGTCGCGTGCTGCAGTATGCGGAGACACTAAAAGCATCATAGTAGAACACAGATGAAGCTTCTAAGTAGATGTGATAGCCAGTGAGAAGTAGTGCAATTCAAGTTTTAGGTATCGATTATTGACTTTTTAGCTGGCTTTGGTGCCTTGGACTTGAGGTAGGACCTTAAGATTGTGCATGAAAGGAGGACTAGCAGCCGCGTTGCACGGGAGTATGTAAAGAGTGTTCATATGTAGTAAAAACCTGAGAAATGCGTCCATTTTCGTCATTTGTTATCGAATCGACTTGAAGCCAGATCGTCACATTGGCCTCTCTTCTCTCTGAAACGGTTGTACTTATCGTCTGCAAAGCTATGTCGCGTGCAGCGGTATGCGGAGACACTAGAATCACCATAGTGGAACACAGATGAAGCTTCTAAGTTGATGTAATAGCCAGTAAGAAGTAGTAAAATTCAAGTTTTAGGAATCGATTATTGACTTTTTTGATGGCTTTGGTGCCTTGTACATGAGCTATTACCTTAAGATTCTGCATGAAAGGAGGACTAGCAGCCGAGTTGCCTGGAAGAATGCGAAAAGTGTTCATATGTAGTAAAAACCTGAGAAATCCATCCGTTTTCGTCATTTGTTATCGAATCGACTTAAAGCCAGTTAGTCACATTGTCCGCTCTTCTCTCTGAAACGGTTGTACTTATCGTCTGCAAAGCTATGTCGCGTGCTGCGGTATGCGGAGACACTAAAAGCACCATAGTAGAACACAGAAGAAGTTTCTAAGTTGATGTAATAGCCAGTAAGAAGTAGTACAATTCAAGTTTTAGGTATCGATTATTGACTTTTTATCTGGCTTTTGTGCCTTGGACATGAGTTAGGACCTTAACATTCTGCATGAATGGAGGACTAGTAGCCGAGTTACATGGGAGAATGTGAAAAGTGTTCATATGTAGTAAAAACCTGAGAAATCCGTCCGTTTTCGTCATTTGTTATCGAATCGAGTTAAAGCCAGATCGTCACATTGGCCGCTCTTCTCTCTGAAACGGTTGTACTTATCGTCTGCAAAGCTATGTCGCGTGCTGCGTATGCGGAGACACTAAAAGCACCATAGTAGAACACAGATGAAGCTTCAAAGTTGATGTAATAGCCAGTAAGAAGTAGTACTATTCAAGATTTAGGTATCGATTATTGACTTTTTTGCTGGCTTTGGTGCCTTGGACATGACCTAGGACCTTAAGATTCTGCATGAAAGGAGGACTAGCAGCCGAGTTGCACGGGAGAATGTAAAAAGTGTTCATATGTAGTAAAAACCTGAGAAATCCGTCCGTTTTCGTCATTTGTTATCGAATCGACTTAAAGCCAGATCGACACATGGGCCCCTCTTTTCTCTGAAACGGTTGTACTTATCGTCTGCAAAGCTATGTCGCGTGCTGCAGTATGCGGAGACACTAAAAGCACCATAGTAGAACACAGATGAAGCTTGTAAGTTGATGTGATAGCCAGTGAGACGTAGTACAATTCAACTTTTAGGTATCGATTATTGACTTTTAGCTGGCTTTGGTGCCTTGGACATGAGCTAGGACCTAAAGATTCTGCATGAAAGGAGGACTAGCAGCCGCGTTGCACGGGAGTATGTGAAAAGTGTTCATATGTAGTAAAAACCTGATACATACGTCCATTTTCGTCATTTGTTATCGAATCGACTTATAGCCAGATCGTCACATTGGCCCCTCTTCTCTCTGAAACGGTTGTTCTTATCGTCTGCAAAGCTATGTCGCGTGCTGCGGTATGCGGAGACACTAAAATCACCATAGTGGAACACAGATGAAGCTTCTAAGTTGATGTAATAGCCAGTAAGAAGTAGTACAATTCAAGTTTTAGGTTTCGATTATTGACTTTTTAGCTGGCTTTGGTGCTTTGGACATGAGCTATGTCCTTAAGATTCTGCATGAAAGGAGGACTAGCAGCCGAGTTGAAAGGGAGAATGTGAAAAGTGTTCATATGTAGTAAAAACCTGAGAAATCCGTCCGTTTTCGTCATTTGTTATCGAATCAACTTGAAGCCAAATCGTCACATTGGCCGCTCTTATATCTGAAACGGTTGTACTTATCGTCTGCAAAGCTATGTCGCGTGCTGCGGTATGCGTAGACACTAAAATCACCATAGTAGAACACAGATGAAGCTTCTAAGTTGATGTAATAGCCAGTAAGAAGTAGTACAATTCAAGATTTACGTATCGATTATTGACTTTTTTGCTGGCTTTGGTGCCTTGGATATGAGCTAGGACCTTAAGATTCTGCATGAAAGGAGGACTAGCAGCCGAGTTGCATGGGAGAATGTGAAAAGTGTTCATATGTAGTAAAAACCTGAGAAATCCGTCCGTTTTCGTCATTTGTTATCGAATCGACTTAAAGCCAGATCGTCACATTGGCCGCTCTTCTCTCTGAAACGGTTGTACTTATCGTCTGCAAAGCTATGTCGTGTGCTGCGGTATGCGGAGACACTAAAAGCACCATTCTAGAACACAGGTTAAGCTTCTAAGTTGATGTAATAGCGTTTAAGAGGTAGTACAATTCAAGTTTTAGGTATCGATTATTGACTTTTTGCTGGCTATGTTGCCTTGGACATGAGCTAGTACCTTAAGATTCTGCATGAAAGGAGGACTAGCAGCCACGTTCCACGGAGAATGTGAAAAGTGTTCATATGTAGTAAAAACCTGAGAAATCCGTCCGTTTTCGTCATTTGTTATCGAATCGACTTAAAGCCAGATCGTCACATTGGTCGCTCTTCTCTCTGAAACGGTTGTACTTATCGTCTGCAAAGCTATGTCGCGTGCTGCGGTATGCGGAGACACTAAAATCACCAGAGTGGAACACAGATGAAGCTTCTAAGTTGATGTAACAGCCAGTAAGGAGTAGTACAATTCAAGTTTTAGGTATCGAATATTGATTTTTTAGCTGGCTTTGGTGCCTTGGACATGAGCTAGGACCTTAAGATTCTGCATGAAAGGAGGACTAGCAGCCGAGTTGCATCGGAGGATGCGAAAAGTGTTCATATGTAGTAAAAACCTGAGAAATACGTCCGTTTTCGTAATTTATTATGGAATCGACTTAAAGGAGTGCGTCACATCTGTTGCTCTTCTCTCTGAAACGGTTGTACTTATCGTCTGCAAAGCTATGTCGCGTGCTGCGGTATGCGGAGACACTAAAAGCACCATAGTAGAACACAGATGAAGTTTTTAAGTTGATGTAATAGCCAGTAAGAAGTAGTACAATTCAAGTTTTATTTATCGATTATTGACTTTTTATCTGGCTTTTGTGCCTTGGACATGAGCTAGGACCTTAACATTCTGCATGAAAGGAGGACTAGCAGCCGAGTTGCACGGGGGAATGTAAAAAGTGTTCATATGTAGTAAAAACCTGAGAAATCCGTCAGTTTTCGTCATTTGTTATCGAATCGACTTAAAGCCAGATCGTCACATTGGCCGCTCTTCTCTCTGAAACGGTTGTACTTATCGTCTGCAAAGCTATGTCGTGTGCTGCGGTATGCGGAGACACTAAAAGCACCATTCTAGAACACAGGTTAAGCTTCTAAGTTGATATAATAGCCAGTAAGAGGTAGTACAATTCAAGTTTTAGGTATCGATTATTGACTTTTCGCTGGCTATTTTGCCTTGGACATGAGCTAGGACCTTAAGATTCTGCATGAAAGGAGGACTAGCAGCCGCGTTCCACGGAGAATGTGAAAAGTGTTCATATGTAGTAAAAACCTGAGAAATCCGTCCGTTTTCGTCATTTGTTATCGAATCGACTTAAAGCCAGGTCGTCATATTGGTCGCTCTTCTCTCTGAAACGGTTGTACTTATCGTCTGCAAAGCTATGTCGCGTGCTGCGGTATGCGGAGACACTAAAATCACCAGAGTGGAACACAGATGAAGCTTCTAAGTTGATGTAATAGCCAGTAAGGAGTAGTACAATTCAAGTTTTAGGTATCGAATATTGATTTTTTAGCTGGCTCTGATGCCTTGGACATGAGCTAGGACCTTAAGATTCTGCATGAAAGGAGGACTAGCAGCCGAGTTGCATGGGAGAATGTGAAAAGTGTTCATATGTAGTAAAAACCTGAGAAATCCGTCCGTTTCCGTCATTTGTTATCGAATCGACTTAAAGCCAGATCGTCACATTGGCCCCTCTTCTCTCTGAAACGGTTGTACTTATCGTCTGCAAAGCTATGTCGCGTGCTGCAGTATGCAGAGACACTAAAAGCACCATAGTAGAACACAGATGAAGCTTCTAAGTAGATGTGATAGCCAGTGAGAAGTAGTGCAATTCAAGTTTTAGGTATCGATTATTGACTTTTTATCTGGCTTTGGTACCTTGGACTTGAGGTAGGACCTTAAGATTGTGCATGAAAGGAGGACTAGCAGCCGTGTTGCACGGAGAATGTGAAAATGTTCATATGTAGTAAAAACCTGAGAAATCCGTCCGTTTTCGTAATTTATTACCGAATCGACTTAAAGCCACATCGTCACATTGGTCGCTCTTCTCTCTGAAACGGTTGTACTTATCGTCTGCAAAGCTATGTCGTATGCAGCGGTATGCGGAGACACTAAAATCACCATAGTGGAACACAGATGAAGCTTCTAAGTTGATGTAATAGCCAGTAAGAAGTAGTAAAATTCAAGTTTTAGGAATCGATTATTGACTTTTTTGATGGCTTTGGTGCCTTTGACATGAGTTAGGTCCTTATGATTCTGCATGAAAGGAGGACTAGCAGCCGAGTTGCATGGAAGAATGTGAAAAGTGTTCATATGTTGTAAAAACCTGAGAAATCCATCCGTTTTCGTCATTTGTTATCGAATCGACTTAAAGCCAGATCGTCACATTGGCCGCTCTTCTCTCTGAAACGGTTGTACTTATCGTCTGCAAGGCTATGTCGCGTGCTGCAGTATGCGGAGACACTAAAAGCACCATAGTAGAACAGAGATGAAGCTTCTAAGTTGATGTGATAGCCACTGAGAAGTAGTACAATTCAAGTTTTAGGTATCGATTATTGACTTTTTAGCTGGCTTTGGTGCCTTGGACATGAGCTAGGACCTTACGATTCTGCATGAAGGGAGGACTAGCAGCCGCGTTGCACGGGAGTATGTGAAAAGTGTTCATATGTAGTAAAAACTTGAGAAATCCGTCCATTTTCGTCATTTGTTATCGAATCGACTTAAAGCCAGTTCGTCACATTGGCCCCTCCTCTCTCTGAAACGGTTGTACTTATCGTCTGCAAAGCTATGTCGCATGCTGCGGTATGCGGAGACACTAAAAGCACCATAGTAGAACACAGATGAAGCTTCTAAGTTGATGTAATAGCCAGTAAGGAGTAGTACAATTCAAGTTTTAGGTATCGAATATTGATTTTTTAGCTGGTTTTGGTGCCTTGGACATGAGCTAGGACCTTAAGATTCTGCATGAAAGGAGGACTAGCAGCCGAGTTGCATCGGAGGATGCGAAAAGTGTTCATATGTAGTAAAAACCTGAGAAATACGTCCGTGTTGGTAATTTATTATGGAATCGACTTAAAGCAGTGCGTCACATCTGCCGCTCTTCTCTCTGAAACGGTTGTACTTATCGTCTGCAAAGCTATGTCGCGTGCTGCAGTATGCGGAGACACTAAAAGCACCATAGTAGAACACAGATGAAGCTTGTAAGTTGATGTGATAGCCAGTGAGACGTAGTACAATTCAACTTTTAGGTATCGATTATTGACTTTTAGCTGGCTTTGGTGCCTTGGACATGAGCTAGGACCTAAAGATTCTGCATGAAAGGAGGACTAGCAGCCGCGTTGCACGGGAGTATGTGAAAAGTGTTCATATGTAGTAAAAACCTGATACATACGTCCATTTTCGTCATTTGTTATCGAATCGACTTATAGCCAGATCGTCACATTGGCCCCTCTTCTCTCTGAAACGGTTGTTCTTATCGTCTGCAAAGCTATGTCGCGTGCTGCGGTATGCGGAGACACTAAAATCACCATAGGTGAACACAGATGAAGCTTCTAAGTTGATGTAATAGCCAGTAAGAAGTAGTACAATTCAAGTTTTAGGTTTCGATTATTGACTTTTTAGCTGGCTTTGGTGCTTTGGACATGAGCTATGTCCTTAAGATTCTGCATGAAAGGAGGACTAGCAGCCGAGTTGAAAGGGAGAATGTGAAAAGTGTTCATATGTAGTAAAAACCTGAGAAATCCGTCCGTTTTCGTCATTTGTTATCGAATCAACTTGAAGCCAAATCGTCACATTGGCCGCTCTTATATCTGAAACGGTTGTACTTATCGTCTGCAAAGCTATGTCGCGTGCTGCGGTATGCGTAGACACTAAAATCACCATAGTAGAACACAGATGAAGCTTCTAAGTTGATGTAATAGCCAGTAAGAAGTAGTACAATTCAAGATTTACGTATCGATTATTGACTTTTTTGCTGGCTTTGGTGCCTTGGATATGAGCTAGGACCTTAAGATTCTGCATGAAAGGAGGACTAGCAGCCGAGTTGCATGGGAGAATGTGAAAAGTGTTCATATGTAGTAAAAACCTGAGAAATCCGTCCGTTTTCGTCATTTGTTATCGAATCGACTTAAAGCCAGATCGTCACATTGGCCGCTCTTCTCTCTGAAACGGTTGTACTTATCGTCTGCAAAGCTATGTCGTGTGCTGCGGTATGCGGAGACACTAAAAGCACCATTCTAGAACACAGGTTAAGCTTCTAAGTTGATGTAATAGCGTTTAAGAGGTAGTACAATTCAAGTTTTAGGTATCGATTATTGACTTTTTGTTGGCTATGTTGCCTTGGACATGAGCTAGTACCTTAAGATTCTGCATGAAAGGAGGACTAGCAGCCACGTTCCACGGAGAATGTGAAAAGTGTTCATATGTAGTAAAAACCTGAGAAATCCGTCCGTTTTCGTCATTTGTTATCGAATCGACTTAAAGCCAGATCGTCACATTGGTCGCTCTTCTCTCTGAAACGGTTGTACTTATCGTCTGCAAAGCTATGTCGCGTGCTGCGGTATGCGGAGACACTAAAATCACCAGAGTGGAACACAGATGAAGCTTCTAAGTTGATGTAACAGCCAGTAAGGAGTAGTACAATTCAAGTTTTAGGTTTCGAATATTGATTTTTTAGCTGGCTTTGGTGCCTTGGACATGAGCTAGGACCTTAAGATTCTGCATGAAAGGAGGACTAGCAGCCGAGTTGCATCGGAGGATGCGAAAAGTGTTCATATGTAGTAAAAACCTGAGAAATACGTCCGTTTTCGTAATTTATTATGGAATCGACTTAAAGGAGTGCGTCACATCTGTTGCTCTTCTCTCTGAAACGGTTGTACTTATCGTCTGCAAAGCTATGTCGCGTGCTGCGGTATGCGGAGACACTAAAAGCACCATAGTAGAACACAGATGAAGTTTCTAAGTTGATGTAATAGCCAGTAAGAAGTAGTACAATTCAAGTTTTATTTATCGATTATTGACTTTTTATCTGGCTTTTGTGCCTTGGACATGAGCTAGGACCTTAACATTCTGCATGAAAGGAGGACTAGCAGCCGAGTTGCACGGGGGAATGTAAAAAGTGTTCATATGTAGTAAAAACCTGAGAAATCCGTCCGTTTTCGTCATTTGTTATCGAATCGACTTAAAGCCAGATCGTCACATTGGCCGCTCTTCTCTCTGAAACGGTTGTACTTATCGTCTGCAAAGCTATGTCGTGTGCTGCGGTATGCGGAGACACTAAAAGCACCATTCTAGAACACAGGTTAAGCTTCTAAGTTGATATAATAGCCAGTAAGAGGTAGTACAATTCAAGTTTTAGGTATCGATTATTGACTTTTCGCTGGCTATTTTGCCTTGGACATGAGCTAGGACCTTAAGATTCTGCATGAAAGGAGGACTAGCAGCCGCGTTCCACGGAGAATGTGAAAAGTGTTCATATGTAGTAAAAACCTGAGAAATCCGTCCGTTTTCGTCATTTGTTATCGAATCGACTTAAAGCCAGGTCGTCACATTGGTCGCTCTTCTCTCTGAAACGGTTGTACTTATCGTCTGCAAAGCTATGTCGCGTGCTGCGGTATGCGGAGACACTAAAATCACCAGAGTGGAACACAGATGAAGCTTCTAAGTTGATGTAATAGCCAGTAAGGAGTAGTACAATTCAAGTTTTAGGTATCGAATATTGATTTTTTAGCTGGCTCTGATGCCTTGGTCATGAGCTAGGACCTTAAGATTCTGCATGAAAGGAGGACTAGCAGCCGAGTTGCATCGGAGGATGCGAAAAGTGTTCATATGTAGTAAAAACCTGAGAAATACGTCAGTTTTCGTAATTTATTATGGAATCGACTTAAAGCAGTGCGTCACATCTGCCGCTCTTCTCTCTGAAACGGTTGTACTTATCGTCTGCAAAGCTATGTCGCGTGCTGCGGTATGCGGAGACACTAAAAGCACCATAGTAGAACACAGATGAAGTTTCTAAGTTGATGTAATAGCCAGTAAGAAGTAGTACAATTCAAGTTTTATTTATCGATTATTGACTTTTTATCTGGCTTTTGTGCCTTGGACATGAGCTAGGACCTTAACATTCTGCATGAAAAAAGGACTAGCAGCCGAGTTGCATGGGAGAATGTGAAAAGTGTTCATATGTAGTAAAAACCTGAGAAATCCGTCCGTTTCCGTCATTTGTTATCGAATCGACTTAAAGCCAGATCGTCACATTGGCCCCTCTTCTCTCTGAAACGGTTGTACTTATCGTCTGCAAAGCTATGTCGCGTGCTGCAGTATGCAGAGACACTAAAAGCACCATAGTAGAACACAGATGAAGCTTCTAAGTAGATGTGATAGCCAGTGAGAAGTAGTGCAATTCAAGTTTTAGGTATCGATTATTGACTTTTTATCTGGCTTTGGTACCTTGGACTTGAGGTAGGACCTTAAGATTGTGCATGAAAGGAGAACTAGCAGCCGTGTTGCACGGAGAATGTGAAAATGTTCATATGTAGTAAAAACCTGAGAAATCCGTCCGTTTTCGTAATTTATTACCGAATCGACTTAAAGCCACATCGTCACATTGGTCGCTCTTCTCTCTGAAACGGTTGTACTTATCGTCTGCAAAGCTATGTCGTATGCAGCGGTATGCGGAGACACTAAAATCACCATAGTGGAACACAGATGAAGCTTCTAAGTTGATGTAATAGCCAGTAAGAAGTAGTAAAATTCAAGTTTTAGGAATCGATTATTGACTTTTTTGATGGCTTTGGTGCCTTTGACATGAGTTAGGTCCTTATGATTCTGCATGAAAGGAGGACTAGCAGCCGAGTTGCATGGAAGAATGTGAAAAGTGTTCATATGTTGTAAAAACCTGAGAAATCCATCCGTTTTCGTCATTTGTTATCGAATCGACTTAAAGCCAGATCGTCACATTGGCCGCTCTTCTCTCTGAAACGGTTGTACTTATCGTCTGCAAGGCTATGTCGCGTGCTGCAGTATGCGGAGACACTAAAAGCACCATAGTAGAACACAGATGAAGCTTCTAAGTTGATGTAATAGCCAGTAAGGAGTAGTACAATTCAAGTTTTAGGTATCGAATATTGATTTTTTAGCTGGTTTTGGTGCCTTGGACATGAGCTAGGACCTTAAGATTCTGCATGAAAGGAGGACTAGCAGCCGAGTTGCATCGGAGGATGCGAAAAGTGTTCATATGTAGTAAAAACCTGAGAAATACGTCCGTGTTGGTAATTTATTATGGAATCGACTTAAAGCAGTGCGTCACATCTGCCGCTCTTCTCTCTGAAACGGTTGTACTTATCGTCTGCAAAGGTATGTCGCGTGCTTCGGTATGCGGAGACACTAAAAGCACCATAGAGGAACACAGATGAAGTTTCTAAGTTGATGTAATAGCCAGTAAGAAGTAGTACAATTCAAGTTTTAGGTATCGATTATTGACTTTTTATCTGGCTTTTGTACCTTGGACATGAGCTAGGACCTTAACATTCTGCATGAAAGGAGGACTAGCAGCCGAATTGCATGGGAGAATGTGAAAAGTGTTCATATGTAGTAAAAACCTGAGAAATCCGTCCGTTTCCGTCATTTGTTATCGAATCGACTTAAAGCCAGATCGTCACATTGGCCGCTCTTATATCTGAAACGGTTGTACTTATCGTCTGCAAAGCTATGTCGCGTGCTGCGGTATGCGGAGACACTAAAAGCACCATAGTAGAACATAGATGAAGCTTCAAAGTTGATGTAATAGCCAGTAAGAAGTAGTACAATTCAAGATTTAGGTATCGATTATTGACTTTTTTGCTGGCTTTGGTGCCTTGAACATGAGCTAGGACCCTACGATTCTGCATGAAAGGAGGACTAGCAGCCGAGTTGCACGGGGGAATGTAAAAAGTGTTCATATGTAGTAAAAACCTGAGAAATCCGTCCGTTTTCGTCATTTGCTATCGAATCGACTTAAAGCCAGATCGCCACATTGGCCCCTCTTCTCTCTGAAACGGTTGTACTTATCGTCTGCAAAGCTATGTCGCGTGCTGCAGTATGCGGAGACACTAAAAGCACCGTAGTAGAACACAGATGAAGCTCCTAAGTAGATGTGATAGCCAGTGAGAAGTAGTGCAATTCAAGTTTTAGGTATCGATTATTGACTTTTTAGCTGGCTTTGGTGCCTTGGACTTGAGGTAGGACCTTAAGATTGTGCATGAAAGGAGGACTAGCAGCCGCGTTGCACGGGAGTATGTAAAGAGTGTTCATATGTAGTAAAAACCTGAGAAATCCGTCCATTTTCGTCATTTGTTATCGAATCGACTTGAAGCCAGATCGTCACATTGGTCGCTCTTCTCTCTGAAAGGGTTGTACTTATCGTCTGCAAAGCTATGTCGCGTGCAGCGGTATGCGGAGACACTAAAATCACCATAGTGGAACACAGATGAAGCTTCTAAGTTGATGTAATAGCCAGTAAGAAGTAGTAAAATTCAAGTTTTAGGAATCGATTATTGACTTTTTTGATGGCTTTGGTGCCTTTGATATGAGCTAGGTCCTTATGATTCTGCATGAAAGGAGGACTAGCAGCCGAGTTGCATGGAAGAATGTGAAAAGTGTTCATATGTAGTAAAAACCTGAGAAATCCATCCGTTTTCGTCATTTGTTATCCAATCGACTTAAAGCCAGATCGTCACATTGGCCGCTCTTCTCTCTGAAACGGTTGTACTTATCGTCTGCAAAGCTATGTCGCGTGCTGCGGTATGCGGAGACACTAAAAGCACCATAGTAGAACACAGATGAAGTTTCTAAGTTGATGCAATAGCCAGTAAGAAGTAGTACAATTCAAGTTTTAGGTATCGATTATTGACTTTTTATCTGGCTTTTGTGCCTTGGACATGAGTTAGGACCTTAACATTCTGCATGAATGGAGGACTAGCAGCCGCGTTGCACGGGAGTATGTGAAAAGTGTTCATATGTAGTAAAAACCTGAGAAATCCGTCCATTATCGTCATTTGTTATCCAATCGGCTTATAGCCAGATCGGCACATTAGCCCCTCTTCTCGCTGAAACGGTTGTACTTATCGTCTGCAAAGCTATGTCGCGTGCTGCGGTATGCGGAGACACTAAAAGCACAATAGTAGAACACAGATGAAGCTTCTAAGTTCATGTAATAGCCAGTAAGGAGTAGTACAATTCAAGTTTTAGGTATTGAATATTGACTTTTTAGCTGGCTTTGGTGCCTTGGACATGAGCTAGGACCTTAAGATTCTGCATGAAAGGAGGACTAGCAGCCGAGTTGCACGGAGGATGCGAAAAGTGTTCATATGTAGTAGAAACCTGAGAAATCCGTCCGTTTTCGTAATTTATTATCGAATCGACTTAAAGCAGTGCGTCACATTGGCCGCTCTTCTCTCTGAAACGGTTGTACTTATCGTCTGCAAAGCTATGTGGCGTGCTGCGGTATGCGGAGACACTAAAAGCACAATAGTAGAACACAGATGAAGCTTCTAAGTTGATGTAATAGCCAGTAAGAAGTAGTACAATTCAAGTTTTAGGTATCGATTATTGACCTTTTAGCTGGCTTTTGTGCCTTGGACATGAGCTAGGACCTTATGATTCCGCACGGAAGGAGGACTAGCAGCCGAATTGCTTGGGAGAATGTGAAAAGTGTTCATATGTAGTAAAAACCTGAAAAATGCGTCCGTTTTCGTCATTTGTTATCGAATCGACTTAAGGCCAGATTGTCACATTGGCCGCTCTTCTCTCTGAAACGGTTGTACTTATCGTCTGCAAAGCTATGTCGCGTGCTGCGGTATGCGGAGACACTAAAAGCACCATAGTAGAATACAGATGAAGCTTCAAAGTTGATGTAATAGCCAGTAAGAAGTAGTACAATTCAAGATTTAGGTATCCATTATTGACTTTTTTGCTGGCTTTGGTGCCTTGGACATGAGCTAGGACCTTACCATTCTGCATGAAAGGAGGACTAGCAGCCGAGTTGCACGGGAGAATGTAAAAAGTGTTCATATGTAGTAAAAACCTGAGAAATCCGTCCATTTTCGTAATTTGTTATCGAATCGACTTAAAGCCAGATCGTCACATTGGCCTCTCTTCTCTCTGAAACGGTTGTACTTATCGTCTGCAAAGCTATGTCGCGTGCTGCGGTATGCGGAGACACTAAAATCACCATAGTGGAACACAGATGAAGCTTCTAAGTTGATGTAACAGCTAGTAAGATGTAGTCAATTTAGGTATCGATTATTGACTTTTTAGCTGGCTTTGGTGCCTTGGACATGAGCTATGTCCTTATGATTCTGCATGAAAGGAGGACTAGCAGCCGAGTTGCATTGGAGAATGTGGAAAGTGTTCATATGTAGTAAAAACCTGAGAAATCCGTCCGTTTTAGTCATTTGTTATCGAATCAACTTGAAGCCAGATCGTCACATTGCCCGCTTTTCTCTCTGAAACGGTTGTACTTATCGTCTGGAAAGCTATGTCGCGTGCTGCAGTATGCGGAGACACTAAAAGCACCATAGTAGAACACAGATGAAGCTTCAAAGTTGATGTAATAGCCAGTAAGAAGTAGTACAATTCAAGATTTAGGTATCGATTATTGACTTTTTTGCTGGCTTTGGTGCCTTGGACATGAGCTAGGACCTTACGATTCTGCATGAAAGGAGGACTAGCAGCCGAGTTGCATTGGAGAATGTGGAAAGTGTTCATATGTAGTAAAAACCTGAGAAATCCGTCCGTTTTAGTCATTTGTTATCGAATCAACTTGAAGCCAGATCGTCACATTGCCCGCTTTTCTCTCTGAAACGGTTGTACATTTCGTCTGCAAAGCTATGTCGCGTGCTGCAGTATGCGGAGACACTAAAAGCACCATAGTAGAACGCAGATGAAGCTTCTAAGTTGATGTGATAGCCAGTGAGAAGTAGTACAATTAAAGTTTTAGGTATCGATTATTGACTTTTTAGCTGGCTTTTGTGCCTTGGACATGAGCTAGGACCTTATGATTCTGCATGAAAGGAGGACTAGCAGCCGAGTTACATGGGAGAATGTGAAAAGTGTTCATATGTAGTAAAAACCTGAAAAATGCGTCCGTTTTCGTCATTTGTTATCGAATCGACTTAAGGCCAGATTGTCACATTGGCCACTCTTCTCTTTGAAACGGTTGTACTTATCGTCTGCAAAGCTATGTCGCGTGCTGCGGTATGCGGAGACACTAAAAGCACCATAGTAGAACACAGATGAAGCTTCAAAGTTGATGTAATAGCCAGTAAGAAGTAGTACAATTCAAGATTTAGGTATCGATTATTGACTTTTTTGCTGGCTTTGGTGCCTTGGACATGAGCTATGTCCTTAAGATTCTACATGAAAGGAGGACTAGCAGCCGAGTTGCACGGGAGAATGTAAAAAGTGTTCATATGTAGTAAAAACCTGAGAAATCCGTCCGTTTTCGTCATTTGTTATCGAATCGACTTAAAGCCAGATCGTCACATGGGCCCCTCTTCTCTCTGAAACGGTTGTACTTATCGTCTGCAAAGCTATGTCGCGTGCTGTAGTATGCGGAGACACTAAAAGCACCATAGTAGAACACAGATGAAGCTTCTAAGTTGATGTGATAGCCAGTGAGACGTAGTACAATTCAAGTTTTAGGTATCGATTATTGACATTTTAGCTGGCTTTTGTGCCTTGGACATGAGCTAGGACCTAAAGATTCTGCATGAAAGGAGGACTAGCAGCCGCGTTGCACGGGAGGATGTAAAAAGTGTTCATATGTAGTAAAAACCTGAAAAATGCGTCCGTTTTCGTCATGTGTTATCGAATCGACTTAAAGCCAGATTGTCACATTGGCCGCTCTTCTATCTGAAACGGTTGTACTTATCGTCTGCAAAGCTATGTCGCGTGCTGCGGTATGCGGAGACACTAAAAGCACCATAGTAGAATACAGATGAAGCTTCAAAGTTGATGTAATAGCCAGTAAGAAGTAGTACAATTCAAGATTTAGGTATTGATTATTGACTTTTTTGATGGCTTTGGTGCCTTGGACATGAGCTAGGACCTTACGATTCTGCATGAAAGGAGGACTAGCAGCCAAGTTGCACGGGAGAATGTAAAAAGTGTTCATATGTAGTATAAACCTGAGAAATCCGTCCGTATTCGTCACTTGTTATCGAATCGACTTAAAGCCAGATCGTCACATGGGCCCTTCTTCTCTCTGAAACGGTTGTACTTATCGTCTGCAAAGCTATGTCGCGTGCTGCGTTATGCGGAGACACTAGAAGCACCATAGCAGAACACAGATTAAGCTTCTAAGTTGATGTAATAGCCAGTAAGGAGTAGTACAATTCAAGTTTTAGGTATCGAATATTGACTTTTTAGCTGGCTTTGGCGCCTTGGACATGAGCTAGGACCTTAAGATTCTGCATGAAAGGAGGATTAGCAGCCGCGTTGCACGGGACTATGTGACAAGTGTTCATATGTAGTAAAAACCTGAGAAATCCGTCCATTTTCGTCATTTGTTATGGAATCGACTTAAAGCCAGATCGTCACATTGGCCTCTCTTGTCTCTGAAACGGTTGTACTTATCGTCTGCAAAGCTATGTCGCGTGCTGCGGTATGCGGAGACACTAAAATCACCATAGTGGAACACAGATGAAGCTTCTAAGTTGATGTATTAGCTAGTAAGATGTAGTCAATTTAGGTATCGATTATTGACTTTTTAGCTGGCTTTGATGCCTTGGACATGAGCTATGTCCTTAAGATTCTGCATGAAAGGAGGAATAGCAGCCGAGTTGCATTGTAGAATGTGGAAAGTGTTCATATGTAGTAAAAACCTGAGAAATCCGTCCGTTTTAGTCATTTGTTATCGAATAACTTGAAGCCAGATCGTCACATTGCCCGCTTTTCTCTCTGAAACCGTTGTACTTATCGTCTGCAAAGCTATGCCGCGTGCTGCGGTATGCGGAGACACTAAAAGCACCATAGTAGAACTCAGATGAAGCTTCAAAGTTGATGTAATAGCCAGTAAGAAGTAGTACAATTCAAGTTTTAGGTATCGATTATTGACTTTTTAGCTGGCTTTGGTGCCTTGGACATGAGCTATGTCCTTAAGATTCTGCATGAAAGGAGGACTAGCAGCCGAGTTGAATGGGAGAATGTGAAAAGTGTTCATATGTAGTAAAAACCTGAGAAATCCATCCTTTTTCGTCAGTTGTTATCGAATCAACTTCAAGCCAGATCGTCATATGGCCCGCTCTTCTCTCTGAAACGGTTGTACTTATCGTCTGCAAAGCTATGTCGCGTGCTGCAGTATGCGGAGACACTAAAAGCACCATAGTAGAACACGGATGAAGCTTCTAAGTTGATGTGATAGCCAGTGAGAAGTAGTACAATTCAAGTTTTAGGTATCGATTGTTGACTTTTTAGCTGGCTTTTATGCCTTGGACATGAGCTAGGACCTTATGATTCAGCATGAAAGGAGGACTAGCAGCCGAGATGCATGGGAGAATGTGAATAGTGTTCATCTGTAGTAAAAAAATGAGAAATCCGTCCGTTTTCGTCATTTGTTATCGAATCGACAAAGCAGATCGTCACATTGGCCGCTCTTCTCTCTGAAACGGTTGTACTTATCGTCTGGAAAGCTATGTCGCATGCTGCAGTATGCGGAGACACTAAAAGCACCATAGTAGAACACAGATGAAGCTTCTAAGTTGATGTGATAGCCAGTGAGAAGTAGTACAATTCAAGTTTTAGGTACCGATTATTGACTTTTTAGCTGGCTTTGGTGCCTTGGACATGGGCTAGGACCTTAAGATTCTGCATGAAAAGAGGACTAGCAGCCGAGTTGCACAGGAGGATGCGAAAAGTGTTCATATGTAGTAAAAACCTGGGAAATCCGTCCGTTTTCGTCATTTATTATCGAATCGACTTAAAGCAGTGCGTCACATTGGCCGCTCTTCTCTCTGAAACGGTTGTACTTATCGTCTGCAAAGCTATGTCGCGTGCTGCGGTATGCGGAGACACTAAAAGCACCATAGTAGAACACAGATTAAGCTTCTAAGTTGATGTAATAGCCAGTAAGAAGTAGTACAATTCAAGTTTTAGGTATCGATTATTGATCTTTTAGCTGGCTTTTGTGCCTTGGACATGAGCTAGGACCTTATGATTCCGCACGGAAGGAGGACTAGCAGCCGAATTGCTTGGGAGAATGTGAAAAGTGTTCATATGTAGTAAAAACCTGAAAAATGCGTCCGTTTTCGTCATTTGTTATCGAATCGACTTAAGGCCAGATTGTCACATTGGCCGCTCTTCTCTCTGAAACGGTTGTACTTATCGTCTGCAAAGCTATGTCGCGTGCTGCGGTATGCGGAGACACTAAAATCACCATAGTGGAACACAGATGAAGCTTCTAAGTTGATGTAACAGCTAGTAAGATGTAGTCAATTTAGGTATCGATTATTGACTTTTTAGCTGGCTTTGGTGCCTTGGACATGAGCTATGTCCTTATGATTCTGCATGAAAGGTGGAGTAGCAGCCGAGTTGCATTGGAGAATGTGGAAAGTGTTCATATGTAGTAAAAACCTGAGAAATCCGTCCGTTTTAGTCATTTGTTATCGAATCAACTTGAAGCCAGATCGTCACATTGCCCGCTTTTCTCTCTGAAACGGTTGTACTTATCGTCTGCAAAGCTATGTCGCGTGCTGCGGTATGCGGAGACACTAAAAGCACCATAGTAGAACACGGATGAAGCTTCTAAGTTGATGTGATAGCCAGTGAGAAGTAGTACAATTCAAGTTTTAGGTATCGATTGTTGACTTTTTAGCTGGCTTTTATGCCTTGGACATGAGCTAGGACCTTATGATTCAGCATGAAAGGAGGACTAGCAGCCGAGATGCATGGGAGAATGTGAATAGTGTTCATCTGTAGTAAAAAAATGAGAAATCCGTCCGTTTTCGTCATTTGTTATCGAATCGACAAAGCAGATCGTCACATTGGCCGCTCTTCTCTCTGAAACGGTTGTACTTATCGTCTGCAAAGCTATGTCGCATGCTGCAGTATGCGGAGACACTAAAAGCACCATAGTAGAACACAGATGAAGCTTCTAAGTTGATGTGATAGCCAGTGAGAAGTAGTACAATTCAAGTTTTAGGTACCGATTATTGACTTTTTAGCTGGCTTTGGTGCCTTGGACATGGGCTAGGACCTTAAGATTCTGCATGAAAGGAGGACTAGCAGCCGAGTTGCACGGGAGGATGCGAAAAGTGTTCATATGTAGTAAAAACCTGAGAAATCCGTCCGTTTTCGTCATTTATTATCGAATCGACTTAAAGCAGTGCGTCACATTGGCCGCTCTTCTCTCTGAAACGGTTGTACTTATCGTCTGCAAAGCTATGTCGCGTGCTGCGGTATGCGGAGACACTAAAAGCACCATAGTAGAACACAGATTAAGCTTCTAAGTTGATGTAATAGCCAGTAAGAAGTAGTACAATTCAAGTTTTAGGTATCGATTATTGACCTTTTAGCTGGCTTTTGTGCCTTGGACATGAGCTAGGACCTTATGATTCCGCACGGAAGGAGGACTAGCAGCCGAATTGCTTGGGAGAATGTGAAAAGTGTTCATATGTAGTAAAAACCTGATAAATGCGTCCGTTTTCGTCATTTGTTATCGAATCGACTTAAGGCCAGATTGTCACATTGGCCGCTCTTCTCTCTGAAACGGTTGTACTTATCGTCTGCAAAGCTATGTCGCGTGCTGCGGTATGCGGAGACACTAAAATCACCATAGTGGAACACAGATGAAGCTTCTAAGTTGATGTAACAGCTAGTAAGATGTAGTCAATTTAGGTATCGATTATTGACTTTTTAGCTGGCTTTGGTGCCTTGGACATGAGCTATGTCCTTATGATTCTGCATGAAAGGAGGACTAGCAGCCGAGTTGCATTGGAGAATGTGGAAAGTGTTCATATGTAGTAAAAACCTGAGAAATCCGTCCGTTTTAGTCATTTGTTATCGAATCAACTTGAAGCCAGATCGTCACATTGCCCGCTTTTCTCTCTGAAACGGTTGTACTTATCGTCTGCAAAGCTATGTCGCGTGCTGCGGTATGCGGAGACACTAAAAGCACCATAGTAGAATACAGATGAAGCTTCAAAGTTGATGTAATAGCCAGTAAGAAGTAGTACAATTCAAGATTTAGGTATCGATTATTGACTTTTTTGCTGGCTTTGGTGCCTTGGACATGAGCTAGGACCTTACGATTCTGCATGAAAGGAGGACTAGCAGCCGAGTTGCATTGGAGAATGTGGAAAGTGTTCATATGTAGTAAAAACCTGAGAAATCCGTCCGTTTTAGTCATTTGTTATCGAATCAACTTGAAGCCAGATCGTCACAATGCCCGCTTTTCTCTCTGAAACGGTTGTACATTTCGTCTGCAAAGCTATGTCGCGTGCTGCAGTATGCGGAGACACTAAAAGCACCATAGTAGAACGCAGATGAAGCTTCTAAGTTGATGTGATAACCAGTGAGAAGTAGTACAATTAAAGTTTTAGGTATCGATTATTGACTTTTTAGCTGGCTTTTGTGCCTTGGACATGAGCTAGGACCTTATGATTCTGCATGAAAGGAGGACTAGCAGCCGAGTTACATGGGAGAATGTGAAAAGTGTTCATATGTAGTAAAAACCTGAGAAATCCGTCCGTTTTCGTCATTTGTTATCGAATCGACTTAAAGCCATCTCGTCACATTGGCCGCTCTTCTCTCTGAAACGGTTGTACTTATCGTCTGCAAAGCTATGTCGCGTGCTGCGGTATGCGGAGACACTAAAAGCACCATAGTAGAACACAGATGAAGCTTCAAAGTTGATTTAATAGCCAGTAAGAAGTAGTACAATTCAAGATTTAGGTATCGATTATTGACTTTTTTGCTGGCTTTGGTGCCTTGGACATGAGCTATGTCCTTAAGATTCTGCATGAAAGGAGGACTAGCAGCCGAGTTGCTCGGGAGAATGTAAAAAGTGTTCATATGTAGTAAAAACCTGAGAAATCCGTCCGTTTTCGTCATTTGTTATCGAATCGACTTAAAGCCAGATCGTCACATGGGATCCTCTTCTCTCTGAAACGGTTGTACTTATCGTCTGCAAAGCTATGTCGCGTGCTGTAGTATGCGGAGACACTAAAAGCACCATAGTAGAAGACAGATGAAGCTTCTGAGTTGATGTGATAGCCAGTGAGACGTAGTACAATTCAAGTTTTAGGTATCGATTATTGTCTTTTTAGCTGGCTTTTGTGCCTTGGACATGAGCTAGGACCTAAAGATTCTGCATGAAAGGAGGACTAGCAGCCGCGTTGCACGGGAGGATGTAAAAAGTGTTCATATGTAGTAAAAACCTGAGAACTCCGACCGTTTTCGTCATTTGTTATCGAATCGACTTAAAGCCAGATCGTCACATGGGCACCTCTTCTCTCTGAAACGGTTGTACTTATCGTCTGCAAAGCTATGTCGCGTGCTGCGGTATGCGGAGACACTAAAATCACCATAGTGGAACACAGATGAAGCTTCTAAGTTGATGTAATAGCCAGTAAGAAGTAGTACAATTCAAGATTTAGGTATCGATTATTGACTTTTTTGATGGCTTTGGTGCCTTGGACATGAGCTAGGACCTTACGATTCTGCATGAAAGGAGGACTAGCAGCCGAGTTGCACGGGAGAATGTAAAAAGTGTTCATATGTAGTATAAACCTGAGAAATCCGTCCGTATTCGTCACTTGTTATCGAATCGACTTAAAGCCAGATCGTCACATGGGCCCCTCTTCTCTCTGAAACGGTTGTACTTATCGTCTGCAAAGCAATGTCGCGTGCTGCGGTATGCGGAGACACTAGAAGCACCATAGCAGAACACAGATTAAGCTTCTAAGTTGATGTAATAGCAAATAAGAAGTAGTAGAATTCAAGTTTTAGGTATCGATTATTGACCTTTTAGCTGGCTTTTGTGCCTTGGACATGAGCTAGGACCATATGATTCCGCACGGAAGGAGGACTAGCAGCCGAGTTGATCGGGAGTATGTGAAAAGTGTTCATATGTAGTATAAACCTGAGAAATCCGTCCATTTTCGTCATTTGTTATCGAATCGACTTAAAGCCAGTTCGTCACATTGGCCCCTCTTCTCTCTAAAACGGTTGTACTTATCGTCTGCAAAGCTATGTCGCGTGCTGCGGTATGCGGAGACACTAAAAGCACCATAGTAGAACACAGATGAAGCTTCTAAGTTGATGTAATAGCCAGTAAGGAGTAGTACAATTCAAGTTTTAGGTATCGAATATTGACTTTTTAGCTGGCTTTGGCGCCTTGGACATGAGCTAGGACCTTAAGATTCTGCATGAAAGGAGGACTAGCAGCCGAGTTGCACGGGAGGATGCGATAAGTGTTCATATGTAGTAAAAACCTGAGAAATCCGTCCGTTTTCGTAATTTATTATCGAATCGACTTAAAGCAGTGCGTCACATTGGCCGCTCTTCTCTCTGAAACGGTTGTACTTATCGTCTGCAAAGCTATGTCGCGTGCTGCGGTATGCGGAGACACTAAAAGCACCATAGTAGAAAACAGATGAAGCTACTAAGTTGAAGTAATAGCCAGTAAGGAGTAGTACAATTCAAGTTTTAGGTATCGAATATTGACTTTTTAGCTGGCTTTGGCGCCTTGGACATGAGCTAGGACCTTAAGATTCTGCATGAAAGGAGGATTAGCAGCCGCGTTGCACGGGACTATGTGACAAGTGTTCATATGTAGTAAAAACCTGAGAAATCCGTCCATTTTCGTCATTTGTTATGGAATCGACTTAAAGCCAGGTCGTCACATTGGCCTCTCTTCTCTCTGAAACGGTTGTACTTATCGTCTGCAAAGCTATGTCGCGTGCTGCGGTATGCGGAGACACTAAAATCACCATAGTGGAACACAGATGAAGCTTCTAAGTTGATGTATTAGCTAGTAAGATGTAGTCAATTTAGGTATCGATTATTGACTTTTTAGCTGGCTTTGGTGCCTTGGACATGAGCTATGTCCTTAAGATTCTGCATGAAAGGAGGAATAGCAGCCGAGTTGCATTGTAGAATGTGGAAAGTGTTCATATGTAGTAAAAACCTGAGAAATCCGTCCGTTTTAGTCATTTGTTATCGAATAACTTGAAGCCAGATCGTCACATTGCCCGCTTTTCTCTCTGAAACCGTTGTACTTATCGTCTGCAAAGCTATGCCGCGTGCTGCGGTATGCGGAGACACTAAAAGCACCATAGTAGAACTCAGATGAAGCTTCAAAGTTGATGTAATAGCCAGTAAGAAGTAGTACAATTCAAGTTTTAGGTATCGATTATTGACTTTTTAGCTGGCTTTGGTGCCTTGGACATGAGCTATGTCCTTAAGATTCTGCATGAAAGGAGGACTAGCAGCCGAGTTGAATGGGAGAATGTGAAAAGTGCTCATATGTAGTAAAAACCTGAGAAATCCATCCTTTTTCGTCAGTTGTTATCGAATTAACTTCAAGTCAGATCGTCATATGGCCCGCTCTTCTCTCTGAAACGGTTGTACTTATCGTCTGCAAAGCTATGTCGCGTGCTGCGGTATGCGGCGTCACTAAAAGCACCATAGTAGAACACAGATGAAGCTTCTAAGTTGATGTAATAGCCAGTAAGGAGTAGTACAATTCAAGTTTTAGGTATCGAAAATTGACTTTTTAGCTGGCTTTGGTGCCTTGGACATGAGGTAGAACCTTATGATTGTGCATGAAAGGATTACTAGCAGCCGAGTGGCACGGGAGGATGCGAAAAGTGTACATATGTAGTAAAAACCTGAGAAATCCGTCCGTTTTCGGAATATATTATCGAATCGACTTAAAGCAGTGCGTCACATTGGCCGCTCTTCTCTCTGAAACGGTTGTACTTATCGTCTGCAAAGCTATGTCGCGTGCTGCAGTATGCGGAGACACTAAAAGCACCATAGTAGAACACGGATGAAGCTTCTAAGTTGATGTGATAGCCAGTGAGAAGTAGTACAATTCAAGTTTTAGGTACCGATTATTGACTTTTTAGCTGGCTTTTATGCCTTGGACATGAGCTAGGACCTTATGATTCAGCATGAAAGGAGGACTAGCAGCCGAGATGCATGGGAGAGTGTGAATAGTGTCCATCTGTAGTAAAAAAATGAGAAATCCGTCCGTTTTCGTCATTTGTTATCGAATCGACAAAGCAGATCGTCACATTGGCCGCTCTTCTCTCTGAAACGGTTGTACTTATCGTCTGCAAAGCTATGTCGCGTGCTGCGGTATGCGGAGACACTAAAAGCACCATAGTAGAACACAGATTAAGCTTCTAAGTTGATGTAATAGCCAGTAAGAAGTAGTACAATTCAAGTTTTAGGTATCGATTATTGACTTTTTAGCTGGCTTTTCTGCCTTTGACATGAGCTAGGACCTTATGATTCTGCATGAAAGGAGGACTAGCAGCCGAGTTGCATGGGAGAATGTGAAAAGTGTTCATATGTAGTAAAAACCTGAGAAATCCGTCCGTTTTCGTCATTTGTTATCGAATCGACTTAAAGCCAGATCGTCACATTGGCCGCTCTTCTCCCTGAAACGGTTGTACTTATCGTCTGCAAAGCTATGTCGCGTGCTGCGGTATGCGGAGACACTAACAGCACCATAGTAGAACACAGATTAAGCTTCAAAGTTGATGTAATAGCCAGTACGAAGTAGTACAATTTAAGTTTTAGGTATCGATTATTGACTTTTTAGCTGGCTTTTATGCCTTGGACATGAGCTAGGACCTAATGATACTGCATGAAAGGAGGACTAGCAGCCGAGATGCATGGGAGAATGTGAATAGTGTTCATATGTAGTAAAAAAATTAGAAATCCGTCCGTTTTCGTCATTTGTTATCGAATCGACTTAAAGCAGATCGTCACATTGGCCGCTCTTCTCTCTGAAACGGTTGTACTTATCGTCTGCAAAGCTATGTCGCGTGCTGCGGTATGCGGAGACACTAACAGCACCATAGTAGAACACAGATTAAGCTTCAAAGTTGATGTAATAGCCAGTAAGCAGTAGTACAATTCAAGATTTAGGTATCGATTATTGACTTTTTTGCTGGCTTTGGTGCCTTGGACATGAGCTAGGACCTTACGAGTCTGTATGAAAGGAGGACTAGCAGCCAAGTTGCACGGGAGGATGCGAAAAGTGTTCATATGTAGTAAAAACCTGAGAAATCCGTCCGTTTTTGTAATTTATTATCGAATCGACTTAAAGCAGTGCGTCACATTGGCCGCTCTTCTCTCTGAAACGGTTGTACTTATCGTCTGCAAAGCAATGTCGCGTGCTGCGGTATGCGGAGTCACTAAAAGCACCATAGTAGAACACAGATGAAGCTTCTAAGTTGATGTAATAGCCAGTAAGAAGTAGTACAATTCAAGTTTTAGGTATCGAATATTGACTTTTTAGCTGGCTTTGGTGTCTTGGACATGAGGTAGGACCTCACGATTCTGCATGAAAGGAGGACTAGCAGCCGCGTTGCACGGGAGAATGTAAAAAGTGTTCATATGTAGTAAAAACCTGAGAAATGCGTCCGTTTTCGTCATTTGTTATCGAATCGACTTAAAGCCAGATCGTCACATTGGCCCCTCTTCTCTCTGAAGAGGTTGTACTTATCGTCTGCAAAGCTATGTCGCGTGCTGCGGTACGCGGAGTCACTAAAAGCACCATAGTAGATCAGAGATGAAGCTTCTAAGTTGATGTGATAGCCAGTGAGAAGTAGTACAATTCAAGTTTTAGGTATCGATTATTGACTTTTTAGCTGGCTTTGGTGCCTTGGACATGAGCTAGGACCTTAAGATTGTGCATGAAAGGAGGACTAGTAGCCGCGTTGCACGGGAGTATGTGAAAAGTGTTCATATGTAGTAAAAACCTGAGAAATCCGTCCCCTTTTATTCATTTGTTATCGAATCGACTTATAGCCAGATCGTCACATAAGCCGCTCTTCTCTCTGAAACGGTTGTACTTATCGTCTGCAAAGCTATGTCGCGTGCTGCGGTATGCGGAGACACTAAAAGCACCATAGTAGAACACAGATGAAGCTTCTAAGTTGATGTAATAGCCAGTAAGGAGTAGTACAATTCAAGTTTTAGGTATCGAATATTGAATTTTTAGCTGGCTTTGGTGCCTTGGACTTGAGCTAGGACCTTAAGATTCTGCATGAAAGGAGGACTAGCAGCCGAGTTGCACGGGAGAATGCGAAAAGTTTTCATATGTAGTAAAAACCTGAGAAATCCGTCCGTTTTCGGAATATATTATCGAATCGACTTAAAGCAGTGCGTCACATTGGCCGCTCTTCTCTCTGAAACGGTTGTACTTATCGTCTGCAAAGCTATGTCGCGTGCTGCAGTATTTGGAGACACTAAAAGCACCATAGTAGAACACAGATGAAGCTTCTAAGTTGATGTGATAGCCAGTGAGATGTAGTACAATTCAAGTTTTAGGTATCGATTATTGACTTTTTAGCTGGCTTTGGTGCCTTGGACATGAGCTAGGACCTTACGATTCTGCATGAAAGGAGGATAGCAGCCAAGTTGCACGGGAGGATGCGAAAAGTGTTCATATGTAGTAAAAACCTGAGAAATCCGTCCGTTTTCGTAAATTATTATCGAATCGACTTAAAGCAGTGCGTCACATTGGCCGCTCTTCTCTCTGAAACGGTTGTACTTATCGTCTGCAAAGCAATGTCGCGTGCTGCGGTATGCGGAGACACTAAAAGCACCATAGTAGAACACAGATGAAGCTTCTAAGTTGATGTAATAGCCAGTAGGAAGTAATACAATTCAAGTTTTAGGTATCGAATATTGACTTTTTAGCTGGCTTTGGTGCCTTGGACATGAGCTAGGACCTTACGATTCTGCATGAAATCAGGACTAGCAGCCTTGTTGCACGGGAGTATGTGAAAAGTGTTCATATGTAGTAAAAACCTGAGAAAACCGTCCATTTTCGTCATTTGTTATCGAATCGACTGAAAGCCAGATCGTCACATTGGCCCCTCTTCTCTCTGAAACGTTTGTACTTATCGTCTTTAAAGCTATGTCGCGTGCTGCGGTATGCGGAGACACTAAAATCACCATAGTGGAACACAGATGAAGCTTCTAAGTTGATGTAATAGCCAGTAAGAAGTAGTACAATTCAAGTTTTAGGTATCGATTATTGACTTTTTAGCTGGCTTTGGTGACTTGGACATGAGCTATGTCCTTAAGATTCTGCATGAAAGGAGGACTAGCAGCCGAGTTGCATGGGAGAATGTTAAAGGTGTTCATATGTAGTAAAAACCTGAGAAATCCGTCCCCTTTTATTCATTTGTTATCGAATCGACTTAAATCCAGATCGTCACATTGGCCGCTCTTCTCTCTGAAACGGTTGTACTTATCGTCTGCAAAGCTATGTCGTGTGCTGCGGTATGCGGAGACACTAAAAGCACCATAGTAGAACACAGATGAAGTTTCTAAGTTGATGTAATAGCCAATAAGGAGCAGTACAATTCAAGTTTTAGGTATTGAATACTGAATTTTTTGCTGGCTTTGGTGCCTTGGACTTGAGCTAGGACCCTAAGATTCTGCATGAAAGGAGGACTAGCAGCCGAGTTGCACGGGAGAATGCGAAAAGTTTTCATATGTAGTAAAAACCTGAGAAATCCGTCCGTTTTCGGAATATATTATCGAATCGACTTAAAGCAGTGCGTAACATTGGCCGCTCTTCTCTCTGAAACGGTTGTACTTATCGTCTGCAAAGCTATGTCGCGTGCTGCAGTATGTGGAGACACTAAAAGCACCATAGTAGAACACAGATGAAGCTTCTAAGTTGATGTGATAGCCAGTGAGATGTAGTACAATTCAAGTTTTAGGTATCGAATAAAGAATTTTTAGCTGGCTTTGGTGCCTTGGACATGAGCTAGGACCTTACGATTCTGCATGAAAGGAGGACTAGCAGCCGAGTTGCACGGGAGAATGCGAAAAGTTTTCATATGTAGTAAAAACCTGAGAAATCCGTCCGTTTTCGTAATTTATTATCGAATCGACTTAAAGCAGTGCGTCACATTGGCCGCTCTTCTCTCTGAAACGGTTGTACTTATCGTCTGCAAAGCTATGTCGCGTGCTGCGGTATGCGGAGACACTAAAAGCACCATAGTAGAACACAGATGAAGCTTCTAAGTTGTAATAGCCAGTAAGAAGTAGTACAATTCAAGTTTTAGGTATCGATTATTGACTTTTTAGCTGGCTTTTGTGCCTTGGACATGAGCTAGGACCTTATGATTCCGCATGGAAGGAGGACTAGCAGCCGAGTTGCATGGGAGAATGTGAAAAGAGTTCATATGTAGTAAAAACCTGAGAAATCCGTCCGTTTTCGTCATTTGTTATCGAATCGACTTAAAGCCAGGTCGTTACATTGGCCGCTCTTCTCTCTGAAACGGTTGTACTTATCGTCTGCAAAGCTATGTCGCGTGCTGCGGTATGCGGAGACACTAAAATCACCATAGTAGAACACAGATGAAGCTTCTATGTTGATGTAATAGCCAGTAAGAAGTAGTACAATTCAAGATTTAGGTATCGATTATTGACTTTTTACCCTTCTTTGGTGCCTTGGACATGAGCTGGGGCCTTAAGATTCTGCATGAAAGGATTACTAGCAGCCGAGTTGCACGGGAGAATGCGAAAAGTTTTCATATGTAGTAAAAACCTGAGAAATCCGTCCGTTTTCGGAATATATTATCGAATCGACTTAAAGCAGTGCGTCACATTGGCCGCTCTTCTCTCTGAAACGGTTGTACTTATCGTCTGCAAAGCTATGTCGCGTGCTGCGGTATGCGGAGACACTAAAATCACCATAGTGGAACACAGATGAAGCATCTAAGTTGATGTGATAGCCAGTGAGAAGTAGTACAATTCAAGTTTTAGGTATCGATTATTGACTTTTTAGCTGGCTTTGGTGCCTTGGACATGAGCTAGGACCTTAAGATTGTGCATGAAAGGAGGACTAGCAGCCGCGTTGCACGGGAGTATGTGAAAAGTGTTCATATGTAGTAAAAACCTGAGAAATCCGTCCCCTTTTATTCATTTGTTATCGAATCGACTTATAGCCAGATCGTCACATTGGCCGCTCTTCTCTCTGAAACGGTTGTACTTATCGTCTGCAAAGCTATGTCGCGTGCTGCGGTATGCGGAGACACTAAAAGCACCATAGTAGAACACAGATGAAGCTTCTAAGTTGATGTAATAGCCAGTAAGGAGTAGTACAATTCAAGTTTTAGGTATCGAATATTGAATTTTTAGCTGGCTTTAGTGCCTTGGACTTGAGCTAGGACCTTAAGATTCTGCATGAAAGGATTACTAGCAGCCGAGTTGCACGGGAGAATGCGAAAAGTTTTCATATGTAGTAAAAACCTGAGAAATCCGTCCGTTTTCGGAATATATTATCGAATCGACTTAAAGCAGTGCGTCACATTGGCCGCTCTTCTCTCTGAAACGGTTGTACTTATCGTCTGCAAAGCTATGTCGCGTGCTGCAGTATTTGGAGACACTAAAAGCACCATAGTAGAACACAGATGAAGCTTCTAAGTTGATGTGATAGCCAGTGAGATGTAGTACAATTCAAGTTTTAGGTATCGATTATTGACTTTTTAGCTGGCTTTGGTGCCTTGGACATGAGCTAGGACCTTACGATTCTGCATGAAAGGAGGACTAGCAGCCAAGTTGCACGGGAGGATGCGAAAAGTGTTCATATGTAGTAAAAACCTGAGAAATCCGTCCGTTTTCGTAAATTATTATCGAATCGACTTAAAGCAGTGAGTCACATTGGCCGCTCTTCTCTCTGAAACGGTTGTACTTATCGTCTGCAAAGCAATGTCGCGTGCTGCGGTATGCGGAGACACTAAAAGCACCATAGTAGAACACAGATGAAGCTTCTAAGTTGATGTAATAGCCAGTAGGAAGTAATACAATTCAAGTTTTAGGTATCGAATATTGACTTTTTAGCTGGCTTTGGTGCCTTGGACATGAGCTAGGACCTTACGATTCTGCATGAAATCAGGACTAGCAGCCGCGTTGCACGGGAGTATGTGAAAAGTGTTCATATGTAGTAAAAACCTGAGAAAACCGTCCATTTTCGTCATTTGTTATTGAATCGACTGAAAGCCAGATCGTTACATTGGCCGCTCTTCTCTCTGAAACGGTTGTACTTATCCTTGCAAAGCTATGTCGTGTGCTGCGGTATGCGGAGATACATAAAGCACCATAGTAGAACACAGATGAAGCTTCTAAGTTGATGTAATAGCCAGTAAGAAGTAGTACAATTCAAGATTTAGGTATCGATTATTGACTTTTTACCCTTCTTTGGTGCCTTGGACATGAGCTGGGGCCTTAAGATTCTGCATGAAACGAGGACTAGCAGCCGAGTTGCACGGGAGAATGTGAAAAGTGTTCATATGTATTAAAAACCTGAGAAATCCGTTCGTTTTCGTCATTTGTTATCGAATCGACTCAAAGCCAAATCGTCACATTCGTCGCTCTCCTCTCTGAAACGGTTGTACTTATCGTCTGCAAAGCTATGTCGCGTGCTGCGGTATGCGGAGACACTAAAATCACCATAGTGGAACACAGATGAAGCTTCTAAGTTGATGTGATAGCCAGTGAGAAGTAGTACAATTCAAGTTTTAGGTATCGATTATTGACTTTTTAGCTGGCTTTGGTGCCTTGGACATGAGCTAGGACCTTAAGATTGTGCATGAAAGGAGGAATAGCAGCCGCGTTGCACGGGAGTATGTGAAAAGTGTTCATATGTAGTAAAAACCTGAGAAATCCGTCCCCTTTTATTCATTTGTTATCGAATCGACTTATAGCCAGATCGTCACATTGGCCGCTCTTCTCTCTGAAACGGTTGTACTTATCGTCTGCAAAGCTATGTCGCGTGCTGCGGTATGCGGAGACACTAAAAGCACCATAGTAGAACACAGATGAAGCTTCTAAGTTGATGTAATAGCCAGTAAGGAGTAGTACAATTCAAGTTTTAGGTATCGAATATTGAATTTTTAGCTGGCTTTGGTGCCTTGGACTTGAGCTAGGACCTTAAGATTCTGCATGAAAGGATTACTAGCAGCCGAGTTGCACGGGAGCATGCGAAAAGTTTTCATATGTAGTAAAAACCTGAGAAATCCGTCCGTTTTCGGAATATATTATCGAATCGACTTAAAGCAGTGCGTCACATTGGCCGCTCTTCTCTCTGAAACGGTTGTACTTATCGTCTGCAAAGCTATGTCGCGTGCTGCAGTATTTGGAGACACTAAAAGCACCATAGTAGAACACAGATGAAGCTTCTAAGTTGATGTGATAGCCAGTGAGATGTAGTACAATTCAAGTTTTAGGTATCGATTATTGACTTTTTAGCTGGCTTTGGTGCCTTGGACATGAGCTAGGACCTTACGATTCTGCATGAAAGGAGGACTAGCAGCCAAGTTGCACGGGAGGATGCGAAAAGTGTTCATATGTAGTAAAAACCTGAGAAATCCGTCCGTTTTCGTAAATTATTATCGAATCGACTTAAAGCAGTGAGTCACATTGGCCGCTCTTCTCTCTGAAACGGTTGTACTTATCGTCTGCAAAGCAATGTCGCGTGCTGCGGTATGCGGAGACACTAAAAGCACCATAGTAGAACACAGATGAAGCTTCTAAGTTGATGTAATAGCCAGTAGGAAGTAATACAATTCAAGTTTTAGGGTATCGAATATTGACTTTTTAGCTGGCTTTGGTGCCTTGGACATGAGCTAGGACCTTACGATTCTGCATGAAATCAGGACTAGCAGCCGCGTTGCACGGGAGTATGTGAAAAGTGTTCATATGTAGTAAAAACCTGAGAAAACCGTCCATTTTCGTCATTTGTTATCGAATCGACTGAAAGCCAGATCGTTACATTGGCCGCTCTTCTCTCTGAAACCGTTGTACTTATCCTTGCAAAGCTATGTCGTGTGCTGCGGTATGCGGAGATACATAAAGCACCATAGTAGAACTCAGATGAAGCTTCAAAGTTGATGTAATAGCCAGTAAGAAGTAGTACAATTCAAGATTTAGGTATCGATTATTGACTTTTTACCCTTCTTTGGTGCCTTGGACATGAGCTGGGGCCTTAAGATCCTGCATGAAACGAGGACTAGCAGCCGAGTTGCACGGGAGAATGTGAAAAGTGTTCATATGTATTAAAAACCTGAGAAATCCGTTCGTTTTCGTCATTTGTTATCGAATCGACTCAAAGCCAAATCGTCACATTGGTCGCTCTCCTCTCTGAAACGGTTGTACTTATCGTCTGCAAAGCTATGTCGCGTGCTGCGGTATGCGGAGACACTAAAATCACCATAGTGGAACACAGATGAAGCTTCTAAGTTGATGTAATAGCCAGTAAGAAGTAGTACAATTCAAGTTTTAGGTATCGATTATTGACTTTTTAGCTGGCTTTGGTGCCTTGGTCATGAGCTATGTCCTTAAGATTCAGCATGAAAGGAGGACTAGCAGCCGAGTTGCATGGGAGAATGTGAAAAGTGTTCATTGTAGTAAAAACCTGAGAAATCCGTCCGTTTTCGTCATTTGTTATCGAATCAACTTGAAGCCAGATCGTCACATTGGCCGCTCTTCTCTCTGAAACGGTTGTACTTATCGTCTGCAAAGCTATGTCGCGTGCTGCGGAATGCGGAGACACTAAAAGCACCATAGTAGAACACAGATTAAGCTTCTAAGTTGATGTAATAGCCAGTAAGGAGTAGTACAATTCACGTTTTAGGTATCGAATATTGACTTTTTAGATGGCTTTGGTGCCTTGGACATGAGCTAGGACCTTAAGACTCTGCATGAAAGGAGGACTAGCAGCCGAGTTGCACGGGAGGATGCGAAAAGTGTTCATATGTAGTAAAAACCTGAGAAATCCGTCCGTTTTCGTAATTTATTATCGATTCGACTTAAAGCAGTGCGTCACATTGGCCGCTCTTCTCTCTGAAACGGTTGTACTTATCGTCTGCAAAGCTATGTCGCGTGCTGCGGTATGCGGAGACACTAAAATCACCATAGTAGAACACAGATGAAGCTTCTATGTTGATGTAATAGCCAGTAAGAAGTAGTACAATTCAAGATTTACGTATCGATTATTGACTTTTTAGCTGGCTTTTGTGCCTTGGACATGAGCTAGGACCTTATGATTCCGCATGGAAGGAGGACTAGCAGCCGAGTTGCATGGGAGAATGTGAAAAGAGTTCATATGTAGTAAAAACCTGAGAAATCCGTCCGTTTTCGTCATTTGTTATCGAATCGACTTAAAGCCAGATCATCACATTGGCCCCTCTCCTCTCTGAAACGGTTGTACTTATCGTCTGCAAAGCTATGTCGCGTGCTGCAGTATGCGGAGACACTAAAAGCACCATAGTAGAACACAGATGAAGCTTCTATGTTGATGTGATAGCCAGTGAGAAGTAGTACAATTCAAGTTTTAGGTATCGATTATTGACTTTGTAGCTGGCTTTGGTGCCTTGGACATGAGCTAGGACCTTAATATTCTGCATGAAAGGAGGACTAGCAGCCGAGTTGCACGGGAGAAAGTAAAAATTGTTCATATGTAGTAGAAAGCTGAGAAATCCGTCCGCTTTCGTCATTTGTTATCGAATCGACTTAAAGCCAGATCGTTACATTGGCCGCTCTTCTCTCTGAAACGGTTGTACTTACCGTCTGCAAAGCTATGTCGTGTGCTGCGGTATGCGGAGATACATAAAGCACCATAGTAGAACACAGATGAAGCTTCTAAGTTGATGGAATAGCCAGTAAGAAGTAGTACAATTCAAGATTTAGGTATCGATTATTGACTTTTTACCCTTCTTTGGTGCCTTGGACATGAGCTGGGGCCTTAAGATTCTGCATGAAACGAGGACCAGCAGCCGAGTTGCACGGGAGAATGTGAAAAGTGTTCATATGTATTAAAAACCTGAGAAATCTGTTCGTTTTCGTCATTTGATATCGAGTCGACTCAAAGTCAAATCGTCACATTGGTCGCTCTCCTCTCTGAAACGGTTGTACTTATCGTCTGCAAAGCTATGTCGCGTGCTGCGGTATGCGGAGACACTAAAATCACCATAGTAGAACACAGATGAAGCTTCTATGTTGATGTAATAGCCAGTAAGAAGTAGTACTATTCAAGATTTACGTATCGATTATTGACTTTTTAGCTGGCTTTTGTGCCTTGGACATGAGCTAGGACCTTATGATTCCGCATGGAAGGAGGACTAGCAGCCGAGTTGCATGGGAGAATGTGAAAAGAGTTCATATGTAGTAAAAACCTGAGAAATCCGTCCGTTTTCGTCATTTGTTATCGAATCGACTTAAAGCCAGGTCGTTACATTGGCCGCTGTTCTCTCTGAAACGGTTGTACTTATCGTCTGCAAAGCTATGTCGCGTGCTGCGGTATGCGGAGACACTAAAATCACCATAGTAGAACACAGATGAAGCTTCTATGTTGATGTAATAGCCAGTAAGAAGTAGTACAATTCAAGATTTAGGTATCGATTATTGACTTTTTTGCTGGCTTTGGTGCCTTGGACATGAGCTAGGACCTTACGATTCTGCATGAAAGAAGGACTAGCAGCCGAGTTGCACGGGAGAAAGTAAAAATTGTTCATATGTAGTAGAAAACTGAGAAATCCGTCCGTTTTCGTCATTTGTTATCGAATCGACTTAAAGCCAGATCGTTACATTGGCCGCTCTTCTCTCTGAAACGGTTGTACTTATCGTCTGCAAAGCTATGTCGTGTGCTGCGGTATGTGGAGATACATAAAGCACCATAGTAGAACACAGATGAAGCTTCTAAGTTGATGTAATAGCCAGTAAGAAGTAGTACAATTCAAGATTTAGGTATCGTTTATTGACTCTTTACCCTTCTTTGGTGCCTTGGACATGAGCTGGGGCCTTAAGATTCTGCATGAAACGAGGACTAGCAGCCGAGTTGCACGGGAAAATGTGAAAAGTGTTCATATGTATTAAAAACCTGAGAAATCCGTTCGTTTTCGTCATTTGTTATCGAATCGACTCAAAGCCAAATCGTCACATTGGTCGCTTTCCTCTCTGAAACGGTTGTACTTATCGTCTGCAAAGCTATGTCGCGTGCTGCGGTATGCGGAGACACTAAAATCACCATAGTGGAACACAGATGAAGCTTCTAAGTTGATGTAATAGCCAGTAAGAAGTAGTACAATTCAAGTTTTAGGTATCGATTATTGACTTTTTAGCTGGCTTTGGTGCCTTGGTCATGAGCTATGTCCTTAAGATTCAGCATGAAAGGAGGACTAGCAGCCGAGTTGCATGGGAGAATGTGAAAAGTGTTCATATATAGTAAAAACCTGAGAAATCCGTCCGTTTTCGTCATTTGTTATCGAATCAACTTGAAGCCAGATCGTCACATTGGCCGCTCTTCTCTCTGAAACGGTTGTACTTATCGTCTGCAAAGCTATGTCGCGTGCTGCGGAATGCGGAGACACTAAAAGCACCATAGTAGAACACAGATTAAGCTTCTAAGTTGATGTAATAGCCAGTAAGGAGTAGTACAATTCACGTTTTAGGTATCGAATATTGACTTTTTAGATGGCTTTGGTGCCTTGGACATGAGCTAGGACCTTAAGACTCTGCATGAAAGGAGGACTAGCAGCCGAGTTGCACGGGAGGATGCGAAAAGTGTTCATATGTAGTAAAAACCTGAGAAATCCGTCCGTTTTCGTCATTTGTTATCGAATCGACTTAAAGCCAGATCATCACATTGGCCCCTCTCCTCTCTGAAACGGTTGTACTTATCGTCTGCAAAGCTATGTCGTGTGCTGCGGTATGCGGAGATACATAAAGCACCATAGTAGAACACAGATGAAGCTTCTAAGTTGATGTAATAGCCAGTAAGAAGTAGTACAATTCAAGATTTAGGTATCGATTATTGACTTTTTACCCTTCTTTGGTGCCTTGGACATGAGCTGGGGCCTTAAGATTCTGCATGAAACGAGGACTAGCAGCCGAGTTGCACGGGAGAATGTGAAAAGTGTTCATATGTATTAAAAACCTGAGAAATCCGTTCGTTTTCGTCATTTGTTATCGAATCGACTCAAAGCCAAATCGTCACATTGGTCGCTCTCCTCTCTGAAACGGTTGTACTTATCGTCTGCAAAGCTATGTCGCGTGCTGCGGTATGCGGAGACACTAAAAGCACCATAGTAGAACACAGATTAAGCTTCTAAGTTGATGTAATACCCAGTAAGAAGTAGTACAATTCAAGTTTTAGGTATCGATTATTGACTTTTTAGCTGGCTTTGGTGCCTTGGACATGAGCTAGGACCTAATGATTCTGCGTGAAAGGAGGACTAGCAGCCGAGTTGCATGGGAGAATGTGAAAAGTGTTCATATGTAGTAATAACCTGAGAAATCCGTCCGTTTTCGTCATTTGTTATCAATCGACTTAAAGCCAGATCGTCACATTGGCCGCTCTTCTCTGTGAAACGGTTGTACTTATCGTTTGCAAAGCTATGACGCGTGCTGCGGGATGCGGAGACACTGAAAGCACCATAGTAGAACACAGATGAAGCTTCAAAGTTGATGTAATAGCCAGTAAGAAGTAGTACAATTCAAGATTTAGGTATCGATTATTGACTTTTTAGCTGGCTTTGGTGCCTTGGATATGAGCTAGGACCTTAAGATTCGGCATGAAAGGAGGACTAGCAGCCGAGTTGCACGGGAGGATGCGAAAAGTGTTCATATGTAGTAAAAACCTGAGAAATCCGTCCGTTTTCGTAATTAATTATCGAATCGACATAAAGCAGTGCGTCACATTGGCCGCTCTTCTCTCTGAAACGGTTGTACTTATCGTCTGCAAAGCTATGTCGCGTGCTGCGGTATGCGGAGACACTAAAAGCACCATAGTAGAACAAAGATTAAGCTTCTACGTTGATGTAATAGCCAGTAAGAAGTAGTACAACTCAAGTTTTAGGTATCGATTATTGACTTTGTAGCTGGCTTTGGTGCCTTGGACATGAGCTAGGACCTTAAGATTCCGCATGAAAGGAGGACTAGCAGCCGCGTTGCACGGGAGTATGTGAAAAGTGTTCATATGTAGTAAAAACCTGAGAAATCCGTCCATTTTCGTCATTTGTTATCGAATCAACTTAAAGCCAGATCGTCACATTGGCCGCTCTTCTCTCTGAAACGGTTGTACTTATCGTCTGCACAGCTATGTCGCGTGCTGCGGTATGCGGAGACACTAAAAGCACCATAGTAGAACACAGATGAAGATTCTATGTTGATGTAATAGCCAGTAAGAAGCAGTACAATTCAAGTTTTAGGTATCGATTGTTGACTTTTTAGCTGGCTTTGGTGCCTTTGGCATGAGCTAGGTCCTTATGATTCTGCATGAAAGGAGGACTAGCAGCCGAGTTGCATGGGAGAATGTGAAAAGTGTTCATATGTAGTAAAAACCTGAGAAATCCATCCGTTTTCGTCATTTGTTATCGAATCGACTTAAAGCCAGATCGTCACATTGGCCGCTCTTCTCTCTGAAACGGTTGTACTTATCGTCTGCAAAGCTATGTCGCGTGCTGCGGTATGCGGAGACACTAAAAGCACCATAGTAGAACACAGATGAAGCTTCTAAGTTGATGTAATAGCCAGTAAGGAGTAGTACAATTCAAGTTTTAGGTATCGAATATTGAGCTTTTAGCTGGCTTTCGTGCCCTGGACATGAGCTAGGACCTTAAGATTCTGCATGAAAGGAGGCCTAGCAGCCGAGTTGCACGGGAGGATGCGAAAAGTGTTCATATGTATTAAAAACCTGAGAAATCCGTCCGTTTTCGTAATTTATTATCGAATCGACTTAAAGCAGTGCGTCACATTGGCCGCTCTTCTCTCTGAAACGGTTGTACTTATCGTCTGCAAAGCTATGTCGCGTGCTGCGGTATGCGGAGACACTAAAAGCACCATAGTAGAAAACAGATGAAGCTTCAAAGTTGATGTAATAGCCAGTAAGAAGTAGTACAATTCAAGATTTAGGTATCGATTATTGAATTTTTTGCTGGATTTGGTGCCTTGGTCAAGAGCTAGGACCTTACGATTCTGCATGAAAGGAGGACTAGCAGCCGAGTTGCACGGGAGAATGTAAAAAGTGTTCATATGTAGTAAAAACCTAAGGAATCCGTCCGTTTTCGTCATTTGTTATCGAATCGACTTAAAGCCAGATCGTCACATTGGCCCATCTCCTCGCTGAAACGGTTGTACTTATCGTCTGCAAAGCTATGTAGCGTGCTGCAGTATGCGGAGACACTAAAAGCACCATAGTAGAACACAGATGAAGCTTCTAAGTTGATGTAATAGCCAGTAAGGTGTAGTACAATTCAAGTTTTAGGTGTCGAATATTGACTTTTTAGCTGGCTTTGGTGCCTTGGACATGAGCTAGGACCTTATGATTCTGCATGAAAGGAGGACTAGCAGCCGAGTTGCACGGGAGGATGCGAAAAGTGTTCATATGTAGTAAAAACCTGTGAAATCCTTCCGTTTTCGTAATTTATTATCGAATCGACTTAAAGCAGTGCGTCACATTGGCCGCTCTTCTCTCTGAAACGGTTGTACTTATCGTCTGCAAAGCTATGTCGCGTGCTGCGGTATGCGGAGACACTAAAAGCACCATAGTAGAACACAGATTAAGCTTCTAAGTTGATGTAATAGCCAGTAAGAAGTAGTACAATTCAAGTTTTAGGTATCGATTATTGACTTTTTAGCTGGCTTTGGTGCCTTGGCTATGAGCTAGGACTTTACGATTCTGCATGAAAGGAGGACTAGCAGCCGGGTTGCATGGGAGAATGTGAAAAGTGTTCATATGTAGTAAAAACCTGAGAAATCCGTCCGTTTTCGTCATTTGTTATCGAATCGACTTAAAGCCAGATCGTCACATTGGCCCCTCTTCTCTCTGAAACGGTTGTACGTATCGTCTGCAAAGCTATGTAGCGTGCTGTAGTATGCGGAGACACTAAAAGCACCATAGTATAACACAGATTAAGCTTCTAAGTTGATGTAATAGCCAGTAAGAAGTAGTACAATTCAAGTTTTAGGTATCGATTATTGACTGTTTAGCTGGCTTTGGTGCCTTGGATATGAGCTAGGACCTTAAGATTCCGCATGAAAGGAGGACTAGCAGCCGCGTTGCACGGGAGTATGTGAAAAGTGTTCATATGTAGTAAAAACCTGAGAACTCCGTCCATTTTCGTCATTTTTTTTTGAATCGAATTAAAGCCAGATCGTCACATTGGCCGCTCTACTCTCTGAAACGGTTGTACGTATCGTCTGCACAGCTATGTCGCCTGCTGCGGTATGCGGAGACACTAAAAGCACCATAGTAGAACACAGATTAAGCTTCTAAGTTCATGTAATAGCAAGTAAGAAGTAGTACAATTCAAGCTTTAGGTATCGATTATTGACTTTTTCGCTGGCTTTGGTGCATTGGACATGAGCTAGGACCTTAAGATTCTGCATGAAAGGAGGACTAGCAGCCGAGTTGCACGGGAGGATGCGAAAAGTGTACATATGTAGTAAAAACGTGAGGAATCCGTCCGTTTTCGTAATTTATTATCGAATCGACTTCAAGCAGTGCGTCACATTGGCCGCTCTTCTCTCTGAAACGGTTGTACTTATCGTCTGCAAAGCTATGTCGCGTGCAGCAGTATGCGGAGACACTAAAAGCACCATAGTAGAACACAGATGAAGCTTCTAAGTTGATGTGATAGCCAGTAAGGAGTAGTACAATTCAAGTTTTAGGTGTCGAATATTGACTTTTTAGCTGGCTTTGGTGCCTTGGACATGAGCTAGGACCGTACGATTCTGCATGAAAGGAGGACTAGCAGCCGAGTTGCACGGGAGGATGCGAAAAGTGTTCATATGTAGTAAGAACCTGAGAAATCCGTCCGTTTTCGTAATTTATTATCGAATCGACTTAAACCAGTGCGTCACATTGGCCGCTCTTCTCTCTGAAACGGTTGTACTTATTGTCTGCAAAGCTATGTCGCGTGCTGCGGTATGCGGAGACACTAAAAGCACCATAGTAGAACACAGATTAAGCTTCTAAGTTGATGTAATACCCAGTAAGAAGTAGTACAATTCAAGTTTTAGGTATCGATTATTGACTTTTTAGCTGGCTTTGGTGCCTTGGACATGAGCTAGGACCTAATGATTCTGCATGAAAGGAGGACTAGCAGCCGAGTTGCATGGGAGAATGTGAAAAGTGTTCATATGTAGTAATAACCTGAGAAATCCGTCCGTTTTCGTCATTTGTTATCAATCGACTTAAAGCCAGATCGTCACATTGGCCGCTCTTCTCTGTGAAACGGTTGTACTTATCGTTTGCAAAGCTATGACACGTGCTGCGGGATGCGGAGACACTGAAAGCACCATAGTAGAACAAAGATTAAGCTTCTACGTTGATGTAATAGCCAGTAAGAAGTAGTACAACTCAAGTTTTAGGTATCGATTATTGACTTTGTAGCTGGCTTTGGTGCCTTGGACATGAGCTAGGACCTTAAGATTCGGCATGAAAGGAGGACTAGCAGCCGAGTTGCACGGGAGGATGCGAAAAGTGTTCATATGTAGTAAAAACCTGAGAAATCCGTCCGTTTTCGTAATTAATTATCGAATCGACATAAAGCAGTGCGTCACATTGGCCGCTCTTCTCTCTGAAACGGTTGTACTTATCGTCTGCAAAGCTATGTCGCGTGCTGCGGTATGCGGAGACACTAAAAGCACCATAGTAGAACAAAGATTAAGCTTCTACGTTGATGTAATAGCCAGTAAGAAGTAGTACAACTCAAGTTTTAGGTATCGATTATTGACTTTTTAGCTGGCTTTGGTGCCTTGGACATGAGCTAGGACCTTAAGATTCCGCATGAAAGGAGGACTAGCAGCCGCGTTGCACGGGAGTATGTGAAAAGTGTTCATATGTAGTAAAAACCTGAGAAATCCGTCCATTTTCGTCATTTGTTATCGAATCAACTTAAAGCCAGATCGTCACATTGGCCGCTCTTCTCTCTGAAACGGTTGTACTTATCGTCTGCACAGCTATGTCGCGTGCTGCGGTATGCGGAGACACTAAAAGCACCATAGTAGAACACAGATGAAGCTTCTATGTTGATGTAATAGCCAATAAGAAGCAGTACAATTCAAGTTTTATATATCGATTGTTGACTTTTTAGCTGGCTTTGGTGCCTTTGGCATGAGCTAGGTCCGTATGATTCTGCATGAAAGGAGGACTAGCAGCCGAGTTGCATGGGAGAATGTGAAAAGTGTTCATATGTAGTAAAAACCTGAGAAATCCATCCGTTTTCGTCATTTGTTATCGAATCGACTTAAAGCCAGATCGTCACATTGGCCGCTCTTCTCTCTGAAACGGTTGTACTTATCGTCTGCAAAGCTATGTCGCGTGCTGCGGTATGCGGAGACACTAAAAGCACCATAGTAGAACACAGATTAAGCTTCTAAGTTGATGTAATAGCCAGTAAGAAGTAGTACAATTCAAGTTTTTGGTATCGATTATGGACTTTTTGCTGGCTTTGGTGCCTTGGACATGAGCTAGGACCTTAAGATTCTGCATGAAAGGAGGACTAGCAGCTGCGTTGGACGGGAGTATGTGAAAAGTGTTCATATGTAGTAAAAACCTGAGAAATCCGTCCATTTTAGTCATTTGTTATCGAATCGACTTAAAGCCAGATCGTCACATTGGCCCCTCTTCTCTCTGAAACGGTTGTACTTATCGTCTGCAAAGCTATGTCGCGTGCTGCGGTATGCGGAGTCACTAAAATCACCATAGCGGAACACAGATGAAGCCTCTAAGTTGATGTAATAGCCAGTAAGAAGTAGTACAATTCAAGTTTTAGGTATAGATTATTGACTTTTTAGCTGGCTTTGGTGCCTTGGACATGAGCCAGGACCTTAAGATTCTGCATGATAGGAGGACTAGCAGCCGAGTTGCACGGGAGTACGTGAAAAGTGTTTATATGTAGTAAAAACCTGAGAAATCCGTCCATTTTCGTCATTTGTTATCGAATCGACTTAAAGCCAGATCGTCACATTGGCCGCTCTTCTCTCTGAAACGGTTGTACTTATCGTCTGCAAAGCTATGTCGCGTGCTGCGGTATGCGGAGACACTAAAATCACCATAAATGAACACAGATGAAGCTTCTAAATTGATGTAATAGCCAGTAAGAAGTAGTACAATTCAAGTTTTAGGTAACGATTATTGACTTTGTAGCTGGCTTTGGTGCCTTGGACATGAGCTAGGACCTTAAGATTCTGCATGAAAGGAGGACTAGCAGCCGAGTAGAACGGGAGAATGCGAAAAGTGTTCATGTGTAGTAAAAACCTGAGAAATCATTCCGTTTTCGCAATTTATTATCGAATCGACTTAAAGCCAGATCGTCACATTGGCCGCTCTTCTCTCTGAAACGGTTGTACTTATCGTCTGCAAAGCTATGTCGCGTGCTGCGGTATGCGGAGACACTAAAATCACCATAGTGGAACACAGATGAAGCTTCTAAGTTGATGTAATAGCCAGTAAGAAGTAGTACAATTCAAGTTTTAGGTATCGATTATTGACTTTTTAGCTGGCCTTGGTGCCTTGGACATGAGCTAGGACCTTAAGATTCTGCATAAAAGGAGGACTAGCAGCTGCGCTGTACGGGAGTATGTGAAAAGTGTTCATATGTAGTAAAAACCTGAGAAATCCGTCCATTTTCGTCATTTGTTATCGAATCGACTTAAAGCCAGATCGTCACATTGGCCGCTCTTCTCTCTGAAACGGTTGTACTTATCGTCTGCAAAGCTATGTCGCGTGCTGCGGAATGCGGAGACACTAAAATCACCATAGTGGAACACAGATGAAGCTTCTAAGTTGATGTAATAGCCAGTAAGAAGTAGTACAATTCAAGTTTAAGTATCGATTATTTACTTTTTAGCTGGCTTTGGTGCCTTGGACATGAGCTATGTCCTTAAGATTCTCCATGAAAGGAGGCCTAGCAGCCGAGTTGCATGGGAGAATGTGAAAAGTGTTCATATGTAGTAAAAACCTGAGAAATCCGTCCGTTTTCGTAATTTATTATCGAATCGCCTTAAAGCAGTGCGTCACATTGGCCGCTCATCTCTCTGAAACGGTTGTACTTATCGTCTGCAAAGCTATGTCGTGTGCTGCGGTATGCGGAGACACTAAAAGCACCATAGTAGAACACAGATAAAGCTTCTAAGTTGATGTAATAGCCAGTAAGGAGTAGTACAATTCAAGTTTTAGGTATCGATTATTGACTTTTTAGCTGGTTTTGGTGCCTTGGACATGAACTATGTCCTTAAGATTCTGCATGAAAGGAGGACTAGCAGCCGAGTTGCATGGGAGAATTTGGAAAGTGTTCATATGTAGTAAAAATCTGAAAAGTCCGTCCGTTATCGTCATTTGTTATCGAATCAACTTGAAACCAGATCGTCACATTGCACGCTCTTCTCTCTGAAACGGATGTACGTATCGTCTGCAAAGCTATGTCGCGTGCTGCGGTATGCGGAGACACTAAAAGCACCATTGTAGAACACAGATGAAGCTTCTAAGTTGATGTAATAGCCAGTAAGGAGTAGTACAATTCAAGTTTTAGGTATCGAATAAAGAATTTTTAGCTGGCTTTGGTGCCTTGGACATGAGCTAGGACCTTACGATTCTGCATGAAAGGAGGACTAGCAGCCGAGTTGCACGGGAGAATGCGAAAAGTTTTCATATGTAGTAAAAACCTGAGAAATCCGTCCGTTTTCGTAATTTATTATCGAATCGACTTAAAGCAGTGCGTCACATTGGCCGCTCTTCACTCTGAAACGGTTGTACTTATCGTCTGCAAAGCTATGTCGCGTGCTGCGGTATGCGGAGACACTAAAAGCACCATAGTAGAACACAGATTAAGCTTCTAAGTTGTAATAGCCAGTAAGAAGTAATACAATTCAAGTTTTAGGTATCGATTATTGACTTTTTAGCTGGCTTTGGTGCCTTTGCTATGAGCTAGGACTTTACGATTCTGCATGAAAGGAGGACTAGCAGCCGGGTTGCATGGGAGAATGTGAAAAGTGTTCATATGTAGTAAAAACCTGAAAAATCCGTCCGTTTTCGTCATTTGTTATCGAATCGACTTAAAGCCAGATCGTCACATTGGCCCCTCTTCTCTCTGAAACGGTTGTACGTATCGTCTGCAAAGCTATGTAGCGTGCTGTAGTATGCGGAGACACTAAAAGCACCATAGTATAACACAGATTAAGCTTCTAAGTTGATGTAATAGCCAGTAAGAAGTAGTACAATTCAAGTTTTAGGTATCGATTATTGACTGTTTAGCTGGCTTTGGTGCTTTGGATATGAGCTAGGACCTTAAGATTCCGCATGAAAGGAGGACTAGCAGCCGCGTTGCACGGGAGTATGTGAAAAGTGTTCATATGTAGTAAAAACCTGAGAACTCCGTCCATTTTCGTCATTTTTTTTTGAATCGACTTAAAGCCAGATCGTCACATTGGCCGCTCTACTCTCTGAAACGGTTGTACTTATCGTCTGCACAGCTATGTCGCCTGCTGCGGTATGCGGAGACACTAAAAGCACCATAGTAGAACACAGATTAAGCTTCTAAGTTGATGTAATAGCAAGTAAGAAGTAGTACAATTCAAGTTTTAGGTATCGATTATTGACTTTTTCGCTGGCTTTGGTGCATTGGACATGAGCTAGGACCTTAAGATTCTGCATGAAAGGAGGACTAGCAGCCGAGTTGCACGGGAGGATGCGAAAAGTGTACATATGTAGTAAAAACGTGAGGAATCCGACCGTTTTCGTAATTTATTATCGAATCGACTTCAAGCAGTGCGTCACATTGGCCGCTCTTCTCTCTGAAACGGTTGTACTTATCGTCTGCAAAGCTATGTCGCGTGCAGCAGTATGCGGAGACACTAAAAGCACCGTAGTAGAACACAGATGAAGCTTCTAAGTTGATGTGATAGCCAGTAAAGAGTAGTACAATTCAAGTTTTAGGTGTCGAATATTGACTTTTTAGCTGGCTTTGGTGCCTTGGACATGAGCTAGGACCGTAAGATTCTGCATGAAAGGAGGACTAGCAGCCGAGTTGCACGGGAGGATGCGAAAAGTGTTCATATGTAGTAAGAACCTGAGAAATCCTTCCGTTTTCGTAATTTATTATCGAATCGACTTAAACCAGTGCGTCACATTGGAAGCTCTTCTCTCAGAAACGGTTGTACTTATTGTCTGCAAAGCTATGTCGCGTGCTGCGGTATGCGGAGACACTAAAAGCACCATAGTAGAACACAGATTAAGCTTCTAAGTTGATGTAATACCCAGTAAGAAGTAGTACAATTCAAGTTTTAGGTATCGATTATTGACTTTTTAGCTGGCTTTGGTGCCTTGGACATGAGCTAGGACCTAATGATTCTGCATGAAAGGAGGACTAGCAGCCGAGTTGCATGGGAGAATGTGAAAAGTGTTCATATGTAGTAATAACCTGAGAAATCCGTCCGTTTTCGTCATTTGTTATCAATCGACTTAAAGCCAGATCGTCACATTGGCCGCTCTTCTCTGTGAAACGGTTGTACTTATCGTTTGCAAAGCTATGACGCGTGCTGCGGGATGCGGAGACACTGAAAGCACCATAGTAGAACACAGATGAAGCTTCAAAGTTGATGTAATAGCCAGTAAGAAGTAGTACAATTCAAGATTTAGGTTTCGATTATTGACTTTTTAGCTGGCTTTGGTGCCTTGGATATGAGCTAGGACCTTAAGATTCGGCATGAAAGGAGGACTAGCAGCCGAGTTGCACGGGAGGATGCGAAAAGTGTTCATATGTAGTAAAAACCTGAGAAATCCGTCCGTTTTCGTAATTAATTATCGAATCGACATAAAGCAGTGCGTCACATTGGCCGCTCTTCTCTCTGAAACGGTTGTACTTATCGTCTGCAAAGCTATGTCGCGTGCTGCGGTATGCGGAGACACTAAAAGCACCATAGTAGAACAAAGATTAAGCTTCTACGTTGATGTAATAGCCAGTAAGAAGTAGTACAACTCAAGTTTTAGGTATCGATTATTGACTTTGTAGCTGGCTTTGGTGCCTTGGACATGAGCTAGGACCTTAAGATTCCGCATGAAAGGAGGACTAGCAGCCGCGTTGCACGGGAGTATGTGAAAAGTGTTCATATGTAGTAAAAACCTGAGAAATCCGTCCATTTTCGTCATTTGTTATCGAATCAACTTAAAGCCAGATCGTCACATTGGCCGCTCTTCTCTCTGAAACGGTTGTACTTATCGTCTGCACAGCTATGTCGCGTGCTGCGGTATGCGGAGACACTAAAAGCACCATAGTAGAACACAGATGAAGCTTCTATGTTGATGTAATAGCCAATAAGAAGCAGTACAATTCAAGTTTTATATATCGATTGTTGACTTTTTAGCTGGCTTTGGTGCCTTTGGCATGAGCTAGGTCCGTATGATTCTGCATGAAAGGAGGACTAGCAGCCGAGTTGCATGGGAGAATGTGAAAAGTGTTCATATGTAGTAAAAACCTGAGAAATCCATCCGTTTTCGTCATTTGTTATCGAATCGACTTAAAGCCAGATCGTCACATTGGCCGCTCTTCTCTCTGAAACGGTTGTACTTATCGTCTGCAAAGCTATGTCGCGTGCTGCGGTATGCGGAGACACTAAAAGCACCATAGTAGAACACAGATTAAGCTTCTAAGTTGATGTAATAGCCAGTAAGAAGTAGTACAATTCAAGTTTTTGGTATCGATTATGGACTTTTTGCTGGCTTTGGTGCCTTGGACATGAGCTAGGACCTTAAGATTCTGCATGAAAGGAGGACTAGCAGCTGCGTTGGACGGGAGTATGTGAAAAGTGTTCATATGTAGTAAAAACCTGAGAAATCCGTCCATTTTAGTCATTTGTTATCGAATCGACTTAAAGCCAGATCGTCACATTGGCCCCTCTTCTCTCTGAAACGGTTGTACTTATCGTCTGCAAAGCTATGTCGCGTGCTGCGGTATGCGGAGTCACTAAAATCACCATAGCGGAACACAGATGAAGCCTCTAAGTTGATGTAATAGCCAGTAAGAAGTAGTACAATTCAAGTTTTAGGTATAGATTATTGACTTTTTAGCTGGCTTTGGTGCCTTGGACATGAGCCAGGACCTTAAGATTCTGCATGATAGGAGGACTAGCAGCCGAGTTGCACGGGAGTACGTGAAAAGTGTTTATATGTAGTAAAAACCTGAGAAATCCGTCCATTTTCGTCATTTGTTATCGAATCGACTTAAAGCCAGATCGTCACATTGGCCGCTCTTCTCTCTGAAACGGTTGTACTTATCGTCTGCAAAGCTATGTCGCGTGCTGCGGTATGCGGAGACACTAAAATCACCATAAATGAACACAGATGAAGCTTCTAAATTGATGTAATAGCCAGTAAGAAGTAGTACAATTCAAGTTTTAGGTAACGATTATTGACTTTGTAGCTGGCTTTGGTGCCTTGGACATGAGCTAGGACCTTAAGATTCTGCATGAAAGGAGGACTAGCAGCCGAGTAGAACGGGAGAATGCGAAAAGTGTTCATGTGTAGTAAAAACCTGAGAAATCATTCCGTTTTCGCAATTTATTATCGAATCGACTTAAAGCCAGATCGTCACATTGGCCGCTCTTCTCTCTGAAACGGTTGTACTTATCGTCTGCAAAGCTATGTCGCGTGCTGCGGTATGCGGAGACACTAAAATCACCATAGTGGAACACAGATGAAGCTTCTAAGTTGATGTAATAGCCAGTAAGAAGTAGTACAATTCAAGTTTTAGGTATCGATTATTGACTTTTTAGCTGGCCTTGGTGCCTTGGACATGAGCTAGGACCTTAAGATTCTGCATAAAAGGAGGACTAGCAGCTGCGCTGTACGGGAGTATGTGAAAAGTGTTCATATGTAGTAAAAACCTGAGAAATCCGTCCATTTTCGTCATTTGTTATCGAATCGACTTAAAGCCAGATCGTCACATTGGCCGCTCTTCTCTCTGAAACGGTTGTACTTATCGTCTGCAAAGCTATGTCGCGTGCTGCGGAATGCGGAGACACTAAAATCACCATAGTGGAACACAGATGAAGCTTCTAAGTTGATGTAATAGCCAGTAAGAAGTAGTACAATTCAAGTTTAAGTATCGATTATTTACTTTTTAGCTGGCTTTGGTGCCTTGGACATGAGCTATGTCCTTAAGATTCTCCATGAAAGGAGGCCTAGCAGCCGAGTTGCATGGGAGAATGTGAAAAGTGTTCATATGTAGTAAAAACCTGAGAAATCCGTCCGTTTTCGTAATTTATTATCGAATCGCCTTAAAGCAGTGCGTCACATTGGCCGCTCATCTCTCTGAAACGGTTGTACTTATCGTCTGCAAAGCTATGTCGTGTGCTGCGGTATGCGGAGACACTAAAAGCACCATAGTAGAACACAGATAAAGCTTCTAAGTTGATGTAATAGCCAGTAAGGAGTAGTACAATTCAAGTTTTAGGTATCGATTATTGACTTTTTAGCTGGTTTTGGTGCCTTGGACATGAACTATGTCCTTAAGATTCTGCATGAAAGGAGGACTAGCAGCCGAGTTGCATGGGAGAATTTGGAAAGTGTTCATATGTAGTAAAAATCTGAAAAGTCCGTCCGTTATCGTCATTTGTTATCGAATCAACTTGAAACCAGATCGTCACATTGCACGCTCTTCTCTCTGAAACGGATGTACGTATCGTCTGCAAAGCTATGTCGCGTGCTGCGGTATGCGGAGACACTAAAAGCACCATTGTAGAACACAGATGAAGCTTCTAAGTTGATGTAATAGCCAGTAAGGAGTAGTACAATTCAAGTTTTAGGTATCGAATAAAGAATTTTTAGCTGGCTTTGGTGCCTTGGACATGAGCTAGGACCTTACGATTCTGCATGAAAGGAGGACTAGCAGCCGAGTTGCACGGGAGAATGCGAAAAGTTTTCATATGTAGTAAAAACCTGAGAAATCCGTCCGTTTTCGTAATTTATTATCGAATCGACTTAAAGCAGTGCGTCACATTGGCCGCTCTTCTCTCTGAAACGGTTGTACTTATCGTCTGCAAAGCTATGTCGCGTGCTGCGGTATGCGGAGACACTAAAAGCACCATAGTAGAACACAGATTAAGCTTCTAAGTTGTAATAGCCAGTAAGAAGTAGTACAATTCAAGTTTTAGGTATCGATTATTGACTTTTTAGCTGGCTTTGGTGCCTTTGCTATGAGCTAGGACTTTACGATTCTGCATGAAAGGAGGACTAGCAGCCGGGTTGCATGGGAGAATGTGAAAAGTGTTCATATGTAGTAAAAACCTGAAAAATCCGTCCGTTTTCGTCATTTGTTATCGAATCGACTTAAAGCCAGATCGTCACATTGGCCCCTCTTCTCTCTGAAACGGTTGTACGTATCGTCTGCAAAGCTATGTAGCGTGCTGTAGTATGCGGAGACACTAAAAGCACCATAGTATAACACAGATTAAGCTTCTAAGTTGATGTAATAGCCAGTAAGAAGTAGTACAATTCAAGTTTTAGGTATCGATTATTGACTGTTTAGCTGGCTTTGGTGCTTTGGATATGAGCTAGGACCTTAAGATTCCGCATGAAAGGAGGACTAGCAGCCGCGTTGCACGGGAGTATGTGAAAAGTGTTCATATGTAGTAAAAACCTGAGAACTCCGTCCATTTTCGTCATTTTTTTTTTGAATCGACTTAAAGCCAGATCGTCACATTGGCCGCTCTACTCTCTGAAACGGTTGTACTTATCGTCTGCACAGCTATGTCGCCTGCTGCGGTATGCGGAGACACTAAAAGCACCATAGTAGAACACAGATTAAGCTTCTAAGTTGATGTAATAGCAAGTAAGAAGTAGTACAATTCAAGTTTTAGGTATCGATTATTGACTTTTTCGCTGGCTTTGGTGCATTGGACATGAGCTAGGACCTTAAGATTCTGCATGAAAGGAGGACTAGCAGCCGAGTTGCACGGGAGGATGCGAAAAGTGTACATATGTAGTAAAAACGTGAGGAATCCGTCCGTTTTCGTAATTTATTATCGAATCGACTTCAAGCAGTGCGTCACATTGGCCGCTCTTCTCTCTGAAACGGTTGTACTTATCGTCTGCAAAGCTATGTCGCGTGCAGCAGTATGCGGAGACACTAAAAGCACCGTAGTAGAAGCTTCTAAGTTGATGTGATAGCCAGTAAAGAGTAGTACAATTCAAGTTTTAGGTGTCGAATATTGACTTTTTAGCTGGCTTTGGTGCCTTGGACATGAGCTAGGACCGTAAGATTCTGCATGAAAGGAGGACTAGCAGCCGAGTTGCACGGGAGGATGCGAAAAGTGTTCATATGTAGTAAGAACCTGAGAAATCCTTCCGTTTTCGTAATTTATTATCGAATCGACTTAAACCAGTGCGTCACATTGGAAGCTCTTCTCTCAGAAACGGTTGTACTTATTGTCTGCAAAGCTATGTCGCGTGCTGCGGTATGCGGAGACACTAAAAGCACCATAGTAGAACACAGATTAAGCTTCTAAGTTGATGTAATACCCAGTAAGAAGTAGTACAATTCAAGTTTTAGGTATCGATTATTGACTTTTTAGCTGGCTTTGGTGCCTTGGACATGAGCTAGGACCTAATGATTCTGCATGAAAGGAGGACTAGCAGCCGAGTTGCATGGGAGAATGTGAAAAGTGTTCATATGTAGTAATAACCTGAGAAATCCGTCCGTTTTCGTCATTTGTTATCAATCGACTTAAAGCCAGATCGTCACATTGGCCGCTCTTCTCTGTGAAACGGTTGTACTTATCGTTTGCAAAGCTATGACGCGTGCTGCGGGATGCGGAGACACTGAAAGCACCATAGTAGAACACAGATGAAGCTTCAAAGTTGATGTAATAGCCAGTAAGAAGTAGTACAATTCAAGATTTAGGTATCGATTATTGACTTTTTAGCTGGCTTTGGTGCCTTGGATATGAGCTAGGACCTTAAGATTCGGCATGAAAGGAGGACTAGCAGCCGAGTTGCACGGGAGGATGCGAAAAGTGTTCATATGTAGTAAAAACCTGAGAAATCCGTCCGTTTTCGTAATTAATTATCGAATCGACATAAAGCAGTGCGTCACATTGGCCGCTCTTCTCTCTGAAACGGTTGTACTTATCGTCTGCAAAGCTATGTCGCGTGCTGCGGTATGCGGAGACACTAAAAGCACCATAGTAGAACAAAGATTAAGCTTCTACGTTGATGTAATAGCCAGTAAGAAGTAGTACAACTCAAGTTTTAGGTATCGATTATTGACTTTGTAGCTGGCTTTGGTGCCTTGGACATGAGCTAGGACCTTAAGATTCCGCATAAAAGGAGGACTAGCAGCCGCGTTGCACGGGAGTATGTGAAAAGTGTTCATATGTAGTAAAAACCTGAGAAATCCGTCCATTTTCGTCATTTGTTATCGAATCAACTTAAAGCCAGATCGTCACATTGGCCGCTCTTCTCTCTGAAACGGTTGTACTTATCGTCTGCACAGCTATGTCGCGTGCTGCGGTATGCGGAGACACTAAAAGCACCATAGTAGAACACAGATGAAGATTCTATGTTGATGTAATAGCCAGTAAGAAGCAGTACAATTCAAGTTTTAGGTATCGATTGTTGACTTTTTAGCTGGCTTTGGTGCCTTTGGCATGAGCTAGGTCCTTATGATTCTGCATGAAAGGAGGACTAGCAGCCGAGTTGCATGGGAGAATGTGAAAAGTGTTCATATGTAGTAAAAACCTGAGAAATCCATCCGTTTTCGTCATTTGTTATCGAATCGACTTAAAGCCAGATCGTCACATTGGCCGCTCTTCTCTCTGAAACGGTTGTACTTATCGTCTGCAAAGCTATGTCGCGTGCTGCGGTATGCGGAGACACTAAAATCACCATAGTGGAACACAGATGAAGCTTCTAAGTTGATGTAATAGCCAGTAAGAAGTAGTACAATTCAAGTTTTAGGTATCGATTATTGACTTTTTAGCTGGCCTTGGTGCCTTGGACATGAGCTAGGACCTTAAGATTCTGCATAAAAGGAGGACTAGCAGCTGCGCTGTACGGGAGTATGTGAAAAGTGTTCATATGTAGTAAAAACCTGAGAAATCCGTCCATTTTCGTCATTTGTTATCGAATCGACTTAAAGCCAGATCGTCACATTGGCCGCTCTTCTCTCTGAAACGGTTGTACTTATCGTCTGCACAGCTATGTCGCGTGCTGCGGTATGCGGAGACACTAAAAGCACCATAGTAGAACACAGATGAAGATTCTATGTTGATGTAATAGCCAGTAAGAAGTAGTACAATTCAAGTTTTTGGTATCGATTATGGACTTTTTGCTGGCTTTGGTGCCTTGGACATGAGCTAGGACCTTAAGATTCTGCATGAAAGGAGGACTAGCAGCTGCGTTGGACGGGAGTATGTGAAAAGTGTTCATATGTAGTAAAAACCTGAGAAATCCGTCCATTTTAGTCATTTGTTATCGAATCGACTTAAAGCCAGGTCGTCACATTGGCCGCTCTTCTCTCAGAAACGGTTGTACTTATCGTCTGCAAAGCTATGTCGCGTGCTGCGGTATGCGGAGTCACTAAAATCACCATAGCGGAACACAGATGAAGCCTCTAAGTTGATGTAATAGCCAGTAAGAAGTAGTACAATTCAAGTTTTAGGTATCGATTATTGACTTTTTAGCTGGCTTTGGTGCCTTGGACATGAGCCAGGACCTTAAGATTCTGCATGATAGGAGGACTAGCAGCCGAGTTGCACGGGAGTACGTGAAAAGTGTTTATATGTAGTAAAAACCTGAGAAATCCGTCCATTTTCGTCATTTGTTATCGAATCGACTTAAAGCCAGATCGTCACATTGGCCGCTCTTCTCTCTGAAACGGTTGTACTTATCGTCTGCAAAGCTATGTCGCGTGCTGCGGTATGCGGAGACACTAAAATCACCATAAATGAACACAGATGAAGCTTCTAAATCGATGTAATAGCCAGTAAGAAGTAGTACAATTCAAGTTTTAGGTAACGATTATTGATTTTGTAGCTGGCTTTGGTGCCTTGGACATGAGCTAGGACCTTAAGATTCTGCATGAAAGGAGGACTAGCAGCCGAGTTGAACGGGAGAATGCGAAAAGTGTTCATGTGTAGTAAAAACCTGAGAAATCATTCCGTTTTCGCAATTTATTATCGAATCGACTTAAAGCCAGATCGTCACATTGGCCGCTCTTCTCTCTGAAACGGTTGTACTTATAGTCTGCAAAGCTATGTCGCGTGCTGCGGTATGCGGAGACACTAAAATCACCATAGTGGAACACAGATGAAGCTTCTAAATCGATGTAATAGCCAGTAAGAAGTAGTACAATTCAAGTTTTAGGTATCGATTATTGACTTTTTAGCTGGCCTTGGTGCCTTGGACATGAGCTAGGACCTTAAGATTCTGCATAAAAGGAGGACTAGCAGCTGCGCTGTACGGGAGTATGTGAAAAGTGTTCATATGTAGTAAAAACCTGAGAAATCCGTCCATTTTCGTCATTTGTTATCGAATCGACTTAAAGCCAGATCGTCACATTGGCCGCTCTTCTCTCTGAAACGGTTGTACTTATCGTCTGAAAGCTATGTCGCGTGCTGCGGTATGCGGAGACACTAAAAGCACCATAGTAGGACACAGATGAAGCTTCTAAGATGATGAAATAGCCAGTAAGATGTAGTACAATTCTAGTTTTAAGTATCGATTATTGACTTTTTAGTTGGCTTTGGTGCCTTGGACATGAGCTAGGACCTTAAGATTCTGCATGAAAGGAGGACTAGCAGCCGAGTTGCAAGGGAGGATGTGAAAAGTGTTCATATGTAGTAAAAACCTAAGAAATCCGTCCATTTTCGTCATTTGTTACCGAATCGACTTAAAGCCGGATCGTCACGTTGACCGCTCTTCTCTCTGAAACGGTTGTACTTATCGTCTGCAAAGCTATGTCGCGTGCTGCGGTATGTGGAGACACTAAAAGCACCATAGTAGAACACAGATGAAGCTTCTAAGTTGATGTAATAGCCAGTAAGAAGTAGTACAACTCAAGTTTTAGGTATCGATTATTGACTTTTTAGCTGGCTTTGGTGCCTTGGACATAGCTAGGACCATAAGATTCTGCATGAAAGGAGGACTAGCAGCCGAGTTGCACGGGAGAATGTGAAAAGTGTTCATATGTAGTAAAAACCTGAGAAATCCGTCCGTTTTCGTCATTTGTTATCGAATCGACTTAAAGCCAGATCGTCACATTGGCCACTCTTCTCTCTGAAACGGTTGTACTTATCGTCTGAAAGCTATGTCGCATGCTGCGGTATGCGGAGACACTAAAAGCACCATAGTAGGACACAGATGAAGCTTCTAAGATGATGAAATAGCCAGTAAGAATTAGTACAATACCAGTTTTAAGTATCGATTATTGACTTTTTAGCAGGCTTTGGTGCCTTGGACATGAGGTAGGACCTTAAGATTCTGCATGAAAGGAGGACTAGCAGCCGAGTTACACGGGAGGATGTGAAAAGTGTTCATATGTAGTAAAAACCTTCGAAATCCGTCCGTTTTCGTCGTTTGTTATCGAATCGACTTAAAGCCAGGTCGTCACATTGGTCGCTCTTCTCTCTGAAACGGTTGTACATATCGTCTGCAAAGCTATGTCGCGTGTTTGCGGTATGTGGAGACTCTAAAAGCACCATAGTAGAACACAGATGATGCTTGTAAGTTGATGTAATAGCCAGTAAGAAGTAGTACAACTGAAGTTCTAGGTATCGATTATTGACTTTTTAGCTGGCTTTGGTGCCATGGACATGAGCTAGGACCATAAGATTCTGCATGAAAGGAGGACTAGCAGCCGAGTTGATCGGGAGAATGAGAAAAGTGTTCATATGTAGTAAAAACCTGAGTAATCCGTCCGTTTTCGTCATTTGTTACGGAATCGACTTCAAGCCAGGTCGTCACATTGGTCGCTCTTCTCTCTGAAACGGTTGTACTTATCGTCTGCAAAGCTATGTCGCGTGCTGCGGTATGTGGAGACACTAAAAGCACAATAGTAGAACACAGATGAAGCTTCCAAGTTGATGTAATAGCCAGTAAGAAGTAGTACAACTCAAGTTTTAGGTATCGATTATTGACTTTTTAGCTGGCTTTGGTGCCTTGGACATAGCTATGACAATAAGGTTCTGCATGAAAGGAGGACTAGCAGCCGAGTTGCATGGGAGAATGTGAAAAGTGTTCATATGTAGTAAAAACCTGAGAAATCCGTCCGTTTTCGTCATTTGTTGTCGAATCGACTTAAAGCCAGATCGTCACGTTGGCCGCTCTCCTCTCTGAAACGGTTGTACTTATCGTCTGAAAGCTATGTCGCGTGCTGCGGTATGCGGAGACACTAAAAGCACCATAGTAGGACACAGATGAAGCTTCTAAGATGATGAAATAGCCAGTAAAAATTAGTACAATACCAGTTTTAGGTATCGATTATTGACTTTTTAGCAGGCTTTGGTGCCTTGGACATGAGCTAGGACCTTAAGATTCTGCATGAAAGGAGGACTAGCAGCCGAATTGCACGCTAGATTGTGAAAAGTGTTCATATGTAGTAAAAACCTGAGAAATCCGTCCATTTTCGTCATTTGGTATGGAATCGACTTAAAGCCAGATCGTCACATTGGCCGCTCTTCTCTCTGAAACGGTTGTACTTATCGTCTGCAAAGCTATGTCGCGTGCTGCGGTTTATGGAGACACTAAAAGCACCATAGTAGATCGCAGATGAAGCTTCTAAGTTGATGTAATAGCCAGTAAGAAGTAGTACAATTCAAGTTTTAGGTATCGATTATTGACTTTTTAGCTGGCCTTGGTGCATTGGACGTGAGCTAGGACCTTAAGATTCTGCATGAAAGGAGGACTAGCAGCCGAGTTGCATGGGAGAATGTGAAACGTGTTCATATGTATTAAAAACCTGAGAAATCCGTCCGTTTTCGTCATTTGTTATCGAATCGACTTAAAGCCAGATCGTCGCATTGGCCGCTCTTCTCTCTGAAACGGTTGTACTTATCGTCTGAAAGCTATGTCGCGTGCTGCGGTATGCGGAGACTCTAAAAGCACCATAGTAGAACACAGATGATGCGTGTAAGTTGATGTAATAGCCAGTAAGAAGTAGTACAACTCAAGTTCTAGGTATCGATTATTGACTTTTTAGCTGGCTTTGGTGCCATGGACATGAGCTAGGACCATAAGATTCTGCATGAAAGGAGGACTAGCAGCCGAGTTGATCGGGAGAATGAGAAAAGTGTTCATATGTAGTAAAAACCTGAGTAATCCGTCCGTTTTCGTCATTTGTTACGGAATCGACTTCAAGCCAGGTCGTCACATTGGTCGCTCTTCTCTCTGAAACGGTTGTACTTATCGTCTGCAAAGCTATGTCGCGTGCTGCTGTATGCGGAGACACTAAAAGCACTATAGTAGAACACAGATGAAGATTCTAAGATGATGTAATAGCCAGTAAGAAGTAGTACAATTCAAGTTTTAAGTATCGATTATTGACTTTTTAGCTGGCTTTGGTGCCTTGGACATAGCTAGGACCATAAGATTCTGCATGATAGGAGGACTAGCAGCCGAGTTGCACGGGAGAATGTGAAAAGTGTTCATATGTAGTAAAAACCTGAGAAATCCGTCCGTTTTCGTCATTTGTTATCGAATCGACTTAAAGCCAGATCGTCACATTGGCCACTCTTCTCTCTGAAACGGTTGTACTTATCGTCTGAAAGCTATGTCGCGTGCTGCGGTATGCGGAGACACTAAAAGCACCATAGTACGACACAGATGAAGCTTCTAAGATGATGAAATAGCCAGTAAGAATTAGTACAATACCAGTTTTAAGTATCGATTATTGACTTTTTAGCAGGCTTTGGTGACTTGGACATGAGGTAGGACCTTAAGATTCTGCATGAAAGGAGGACTAGCAGCCGAGTTACACGGGAGGATGTGAAAAGTGTTCATATGTAGTAAAAACCTGCGAAATCCGTCCGTTTTCGTCATTTGTTACCGAATCGACTTAAAGCCAGGTCGTCACATTGGCCGCTCTTCTCTCTGAAACGGTTGTACATATCGTCTGCAAAGCTATGTCGCGTGTTTGCGGTATGTGGAGACTCTAAAAGCATCATAGTAGAACACAGATGATGCTTGTAAGTTGATGTAATAGCCAGTAAGAAGTAGTACAACTCAAGTTCTAGGTATCGATTATTGACTTTTTAGCTGGCTTTGGTGCCATGGGCATGAGCTAGGACCATAAGATTCTGCATGAAAGGAGGACTAGCAGCCGAGTTGATCGGGAGAATGAGAAAAGTGTTCATATGTAGTAAAAACCTGAGTAATCCGTCCGTTTTCGTCAATTGTTACAGAATCGACTTAAAGCCAGGTCGTCACATTGGTCGCTCTTCTCTCTGAAATGGTTGTACTTATCGTCTGCAAAGCTATGTCGCGTGCTACGGTATGCGGAGACACTAAAAGCACTATAGTAGAACACAGATGAAGATTCTAAGATGATGTAATAGCCAGTAAGAAGTAGTACAATTCAAGTTTTAAGTATCGATTATTGACTTTTTAGCTGGCTTTGGTGCCTTGGACATGAGCTAGGACCTTAAGATTCTGCATGAAAGGAGGACTAGCAGCCGAGTGGCCCGGGGGGATGTGAAAAGTGTTCATATGTAGTAAAAACCTGAGAAATCCGCCCATTTTCGTCATTTGTTATCGAATCGTCTTAAAGCCGGATCGTCACATTGGCAACTCAACTCTCCGAAACGGTTGTACTTATCGTCTGCAAAGCTATGTCGCGTGCTGCGGTTTGTTGAGACACTAAAAGCACCATAGTAGAACACAGATGAAGCTTCTAAGTTGATGTAATAGCCAGTAAGAAGTAGTACAACTCAAGTTTTAGGTATCGATTATTGACTTTTTAGCTGGCTTTGGTGCCTTGGACATAGCTAGGACCGTAAGATTCTGCATGAAAGGAGGACTAGCAGCCGAGTTGCACGGGAGAATGTGAAAAGTGTTCATATGTAGTAAAAATCTGAGAAATCCGTCCGTTTTCGTCATTTGTTATCGAATCGACTTAAAGCCAGATCGTCATATTGGCCGCTCTCCTCTCTGAAACGGTTGTACTTATCGTCTGAAAGCTATGTCACGTGCTGCGGTATGCGGAGACACTAAAAGCACCATAGTAGGACACAGATGAAACTTCTAAGATGATGAAATAGCCAGTAAGAATTAGTACAATACCAGTTTTAGGTATCGATTATTGACTTTTTAGCAGGCTTTGGTGCCTTGGAGATGAGCTAGCACCTTAAGATTCTGCATGAAAGGAGGACTAGCAGCCGAATTGCACGCGAGATTGTGAAAAGTGTTCATATGTAGTAAAAACCTGAGAAATCCGTCTGTATTCGTCATTTGGTATGGAATCGACTTAAAGCCAGATCGTCACATTGGCCGCTCTTCTCTCTGAAACGGTTGTACTTATCGTCTGCAAAGCTATGTCGCGTGCTGCGGTTTGTGGAGACACTAAAAGCACCATAGTAGAACACAGATGAAGCTTCTAAGTTGATGTAATAGCCAGTAAGAAGTAGTACAATTCAAGTTTTTGGTATCGATTATTGACTTTTTAGCTGGCCTTGGTGCATTGGACGTGAGCTAGGACCCTAAGATTCTGCATGAAAGGAGGACTAGCAGCCGAGTTGCATGGGAGAATGTGAAACGTGTTCATATGTAGTAAAAACCTGAGAAATCCGTCCGTTTTCGTCATTTGTTATCGAATCGACTTAAAGCCAGATCGTCGCATTGGCCGCTCTTCTCTCTGAAACGGTTGTACTTATCGTCTGAAAGCTATGTCGCGTGCTGCGGTATGCGGAGACACTAAAAGCACCATAGTAGAACACATATGAAGCTTCTACGATAATGTAATAGCCAGTAAGAATTAGTACAATACCAGTTTTACGTATCGGTTATTGCCTTTTTAGCTGGCTTTGGTGCCTTGGACATGAGCTAGGACCTTAAGATTCTGCATGAAAGGAGGACTAGCAGCCGAATTGCACGGGAGAATGTGAAAAGTGTTCATATGTAGTAAAAACCTGAGAAATCCGTCCGTTTTCTTCATTTGTTACGGAATCGATTTAAAGCCAGGTCGTCACATTGTCCGCTCTTCTCTCTGAAACGGTTGTACATATCGTCTGCAAAGCTATGTCGCGTGCTGCGATATGTGGGGACACTAAAATCACCATAGTAGAACATTGATGAAGCTTCTAAGTTGATGTAATAGCTAGTAAGAATTAGTACAATACCAGATTTAGGCATCGATTATTGACTTTTTAGCTGGATTTGGTGCCTTGGACATGAGCTAGGACCTTAAGATTCTGCATGTAAGGAGGACTAGCAGCCGAATTGCACGCGAGATTGTGAAAAGTGTTCATATGTAGTAAAAACCTGAGAAATCCGTCTGTATTCGTCATTTGGTATGGAATCGACTTAAGGCCAGATCGTCACATTGGCCGCTCTTCTCTCTGAAACGGTTGTACTTATCGTCTGCAAAGCTATGTCGCATGCTGCGGTTTGTGGAGACACTAAAAGCACCATAGTAGAACACAGATGTAACTTCTAAGTTGATGTAATAGCCAGTAAGAAGTAGTGCAATTCAAGTTTCAGGTATCGATTATTGACTTTTTAGCTGGCCTTGGTGCATTGGACGTGAGCTAGGACCTTAAGACTCTGCATGAAACGAGGACTAGCTGCCGAGTTGCACAGGAGAATGTGAAAAGTGTTCATATGTAGTAAAAACCTGAGACATCCGTCCGTTTTCGTCATTTGTTATCGAATCGCCTTAAAGAAAGATCGTCATATTGGCCTCTCTTCGCTCTGAAACGGTTGTACTTATCGTCTGCAAAGCTATGTCGCGTGCTGCGGTATGCGGAGACACTAAAAGCACCATAGTAGAACACAGATGAAGCTTCTAAGTTGATGTAATAGCCAGTAAGAAGTAGTACATCTCAAGTTCTAGGTATCGATTATTGACTTTTTAGCTGGCTTTGGTGCCTTGGACATGAGCTAGGACCTTAAGATTCTGCATGAAAGGAGGACTAGCAGCCGAGTTTCACGGGAGGATGTGAAAAGTGTTCATATGTAGTAAAAACCTGAGAAATCCGTCCGTTTTCGTCATTTGTTATCGAATCGACTTAAAGCCAGATCGTCACATTGGCCGCTCTTCTCTCTGAAACGGTTGTACATATCGTCTGAAAGCTATGTCGCGTGCTGCGGTATGCGGAGACACTAAAAGCACCATAGTAGGACACAGATGAAGCTTCTAAGATGATGAAATAGCCAGTAAGAATTAGTACAATACCAGTTTTAGGTATCGATTATTGACTTTTTGCAGGCTTTGGTGCCTATGACATGAGCTAGGACCTTAAGATTCTGCATGAAAGGAGGACTAGCAGCCGAGTTGCACGGGAGAATGTGAAAAGTGTTCATATGTTGTAAAAACCTGAGAAATCCGTCCGTTTTCGTCATTTGTTATCGAATCGACTTAAAGCCAGGTCGTCACATTGGCCGCTCTTCTCTCTGAAACGGTTGTACATATCGTCTGCAAAGCTATGTCACGTGTTGCGGTATGTGGAGACTCTAAAAGCACCATAGTAGAACACAGATGATGCTTGTAAGTTGATGTAATAGCCAGTAAGAACTAGTACAACTCAAGTTCTAGGTATCGATTATTGACTTTTTAGCTGGCTTTGGTGCCTTGGACATGAGCTAGCACCATAAGATTCTGCATGAAAGGAGGACTAGCAGCCGAGTAGCACGGGAGAATGTGAAAAGTGTTCATATGTAGTAAAAACCTGAGAAATCCGTCCGTTTTCGTCATTTGTTATCGAATCGACTTAAAGCCAGATCGTCACATTGGCCACTCTTCTCTCTGAAACGGTTGTACTTATCGTCTGAAAGCTATGTCGCGTGCTGCGGTATGCGGAGACACAAAAATCACCATAGTAGAACACAGATGAAGCTTCTAAGTTGATGTAATAGCCAGTAAGAACTAGTACAACTCAAGTTCTAGGTATCGATTATTGACTTTTTAGCTGGCTTTGGTGCCTTGGACATGAGGTAGGACCTTAAGATTCTGCATGAAAGGAGGACTAGCAGCCGAGTTACACGGGAGGATGTGAAAAGTGTTCATATGTAGTAAAAACCTGCGAAATCCGTCCGTTTTCGTCATTTGTTATCGAATCGACTGAAAGCCAGTTCGTCACATTGGCCGCTCTTCTCTCTGAAACGGTTGTACATATCGTCTGCAAAGCTATGTCGCGTGTTTGCGGTATGTGGAGACTCTAAAAGCACCATAGTAGAACACAGATAATGCTTGTAAGTTGATGTAATAGCCAGTAAGAAGTAGTACAACTCAAGTTCTAGGTATCGATTATTGACTTTTTAGCTGGCTTTGGTGCCATGGACATGAGCTAGGACCATAAGATTCTGCATGAAAGGAGGACTAGCAGCCGAGTTACATGGGAGGATGTGAAAAGTGTTCATATGTAGTAAAAACCTGAGAAATCCCTCCGTTTTCGTCATTTGTTACGGAATCGACTTAAAGCCAGGTCGTCACATTGGTCGCTCTTCTCTCTGAAACGGTTGTACTTATCGTCTGCAAAGCTATGTCGCGTGCTGCGGTATGCGGAGACACTAAAAGCACTATAGTAGAACACAGATGAAGATTCTAAGATGATGTAATAGCCAGTAAGAAGTAGTACAATTCAAGTTTTAAGTATCGATTATTGACTTTTTAGCTGGCTTTGGTGCCTTGGACATGAGCTACGACCTTAAGATTCTGCATGAAAGGAGGACTAGCAGCCGAGTTGCCCGGGAGGATGTGAAAAGTGTTCATGTGTAGTAAAAACCTGAGAAATCCGCCCATTTTCGTCATTTGTTATCGAATCGACTTAAAGCCGGATCGTCACATTGGCAACTCAACTCTCTGAAACGGTTGTACTTATTGTCTGCAAAGCTATGTCGCGTGCTGCGGTATGTGGAGACACTAAAAGCACCATAGTAGAACACAGATGAAGCTTCTAAGTTGATGTAATAGCCAGTAAGAAGTAGTACAACTCAAGTTTTAGGTATCGATTATTGACTTTTTAGCTGGCTTTGGTGCTTTGGACATAGCTAGGACAATAAGATTCTGCAAGAAAGGAGGACTAGCAGCCGAGTTGCACGGGAGAATGTGAAAAGTGTTCATATGTAGTAAAATCCTGAGAAATCCGTCCGTTTTCGTCATTTGTTATCGAATCGACTTAAAGCCAGATCGTCACATTGGCCGCTCTCCTCTCTGAAACGGTTGTACTTATCGTCTGAAAGCTATGTCGCGTGCTGCGGTATGCGGAGACACTAAAAGCACCATAGTAGGACACAGATGAAGCTTCTAAGATGATGAAATAGCCAGTAAGAATTAGTACAATACCAGTTTTAGGTATCGATTATTGACTTTTTAGCAGGCTTTGGTGCCTTGGACATGAGCGAGGACCTTAAGATTCTGCATGAAAGGAGGACTAGCAGCCGAGTTGCACGGGAGAATGTGAAAAGTGTTCATATGTAGTAAAAACCTGAGAAATCCGTCCGTTTTCGTCATTTGTTATCGAATCGACTTAAAGCCAGGTCGTCACATTGGCCGCTCTTCTCTCTGAAACGGTTGTACATATCGTCTGCAAAGCTATGTCACGTGTTGCGGTATGTGGAGACTCTAAAAGCACCATAGTAGAACACAGATGATGCTTGTAAGTTGATGTAATAGCCAGTAAGAACTAGTACAACTCAAGTTCTAGGTATCGATTATTGACTTTTTAGCTGGCTTTGGTGCCTTGGACATGAGCTAGCACCATAAGATTGTGCATGAAAGGAGGACTAGCAGCCGAGTCTCACGGGAGAATGTGAAAAGTGTTCATATGTAGTAAAAACCGGAGAAATCCGTCCGTTTTCGTCATTTGTTATCGAATCGACTTAAAGCCAGATCGTCACATTGGCCACTCTTCTCTCTGAAACGGTTGTACTTATCGTCTGCAAAGCTATGTCGCGTGCTGCGATATGCGGGGACACTAAAAACACCATAGAAGAACATTGATGAAGCTTCTAAGTTGATGTAATAGCTAGTAAGAATTAGTACAATACCAGATTTAGGCATCGATTATTGACTTTTTAGCTGGATTTGGTGCCTTGGACATGAGCTAGGACCTTAAGATTCTGCATGTAAGGAGGACTAGCAGCCGAATTGCACGCGAGATTGTGAAAAGTGTTCATATGTAGTAAAAACCTGAGAAATCCGTCTGTATTCGTCATTTGGTATGGAATCGACTTAAAGCCAGATCGTCACATTGGCCGCTCTTCTCTCTGAAACGGTTGTACTTATCGTCTGCAAAGCTATGTCGCATGCTGCGGTTTGTGGAGACACTAAAAGCACCATAGTAGAACACAGATGTAGCTTCAAAGTTGATGTAATAGCCAGTAAGAAGTAGTACAATTCAAGTTTCAGGTATCGATTATTGACTTTTTAGCTGGCCTTGGTGCATTGGACGTGAGCTAGGACCTTAAGACTCTGCATGAAACGAGGACTAGCTGCCGAGTTGCACAGGAGAATGTGAAAAGTGTTCATATGTAGTAAAAACCTGAGACATCTGTCCGTTTTCGTCATTTGTTATCGAATCGCCTTAAAGAAAGATCGTCATATTGGCCTCTCTTCGCTCTGAAACGGTTGTACTTATCGTCTGCAAAGCTATGTCGCGTGCTGCGGTATGCGGAGACACTAAAAGCACCATAGTAGAACACAGATGAAGCTTCTAAGTTGATGTAATAGCCAGTAAGAAGTAGTACATCTCAAGTTCTAGGTATCGATTATTGACTTTTTAGCTGGCTTTGGTGCCTTGGACATGAGCTAGGACCTTAAGATTCTGCATGAAAGGAGGACTAGCAGCCGAGTTTCACGGGAGGATGTGAAAAGTGTTCATATGTAGTAAAAACCTGAGAAATCCGTCCGTTTTCGTCATTTGTTATCGAATCGACTTAAAGCCAGATCGTCACATTGGCCGCTCTCCTCTCTGAAACGGTTGTACTTATCGTCTGAAAGCTATGTCGCGTGCTGCGGTATGCGGAGACACTAAAAGCACCATAGTAGGACACAGATGAAGCTTCTAAGATGATGAAATAGCCAGTAAGAATTAGTACAATACCAGTTTTAGGTATCGATTATTGACTTTTTAGCAGGCTTTGGTGCCTTGGACATGAGCTAGGACCTTAAGATTCTGCATGAAAGGAGGACTAGCAGCCGAGTTGCACGGGAGAATGTGAAAAGTGTTCATATGTAGTAAAAACCTGAGAAATCCGTCCGTTTTCGTCATTTGTTATCGAATCGACTTAAAGCCAGGTCGTCACATTGGCCGCTCTTCTCTCTGAAACGGTTGTACATATCGTCTGCAAAGCTATGTCACGTGTTGCGGTATGTGGAGACTCTAAAAGCACCATAGTAGAACACAGATGATGCTTGTAAGTTGATGTAATAGCCAGTAAGAACTAGTACAACTCAAGTTCTAGGTATCGATTATTGACTTTTTAGCTGGCTTTGGTGCCTTGGACATGAGCTAGCACCATAAGATTGTGCATGAAAGGAGGACTAGCAGCCGAGTTGCACGGGAGAATGTGAAAAGTGTTCATATGTAGTAAAAACCGGAGAAATCCGTCCGTTTTCGTCATTTGTTATTGAATCGACTTAAAGCCAGATCGTCACATTGGCCACTCTTCTCTGTGAAACGGTTGTACTTATCGTCTGAAAGCTATGTCGCGTGCTGCGGTATGCGGCGACACTAAAAGCACCATAGTAGGACACAGATGAAGCTTCTAAGATGATGAAATAGCCAGTACGAATTAGTACAATACCAGTTTTAAGTATCGATTATTGACTTTTTAGCAGGCTTTGGTGCCTTGGACATGAGGTAGGACCTTAAGATTCTGCATGAAAGGAGGACTAGCAGCCGAGTTACATGGGAGGATGTGAAAAGTGTTCATATGTAGTAAAAACCTGCGAAATCCGTCCGTTTTCGTCATTTGTTATCGAATCGACTTAAAGCCAGATCGTCACATTGGCCGCTCTTCTCTCTGAAACGGTTGTACATATCGTCTGCAAAGCTATGTCGCGTGTTTGCGGTATGTGGAGACTCTAAAAGCACCATAGTAGAACACAGATAATGCTTGTAAGTTGATGTAATAGCCAGTAAGAAGTAGTACAACTCAAGTTCTAGGTATCGATTATTGACTTTTTAGCTTGCTTTGGTGCCATGGACATGAGCTAGGACCATAAGATTCTGCATGAAAGGAGGACTAGCAGCCGAGTTACATGGGAGGATGTGAAAAGTGTTCATATGTAGTAAAAACCTGAGAAATCCCTCCGTTTTCGTCATTTGTTACGGAATCGACTTAAAGCCAGGTCGTCAAATTGGTCGCTCTTCTCTCTGAAACGGTTGTACTTATCATCTGCAAAGCTATGTCGCGTGCTGCGGTATGCGGAGACACTAAAAGCACTATAGTAGAACACAGATGAAGCTTCTAAGTTGATGTAATAGCCAGTAAGAAGTAGTACAACTCAAGTTTTAGGTATCGATTATTGACTTTTTAGCTGGCTTTGGTGCTTTGGACATAGCTAGGACCATAAGATTCTGCAAGAAAGGAGGACTAGCAGCCGAGTTGCACGGGAGAATGTGAAAAGTGTTCATATGTAGTAAAATCCTGAGAAATCCGTCCGTTTTCGTCATTTGTTATCGAATCGACTTAAAGCCAGATCGTCACATTGGCCGCTCTGCTCTCTGAAACGGTTGTACTTATCGTCTGAAAGCTGTGTCGCGTGCTGCGGTATGCGGAGACACTAAAAGCACCATAGTAGGACACAGATGAAGCTTCTAAGATGATGAAATAGCCAGTAAGAATTAGTACAATACCAGTTTTAGGTATCGATTATTGACTTTTTAGCAGGCTTTGGTGCCTCGAACATGAGCTAGGACCTTAAGATTCTGCATGAAAGGAGGACTAGCAGCCGAGTTGCACAGGAGAATGTGAAAAGTGTTCATATGTAGTAAAAACCTGAGACATCCGTCCGTTTTCGTCATTTGTTATCGAATCGCCTTAAAGAAAGATCGTCATATTGGCCTCTCTTCGCTCTGAAACGGTTGTACTTATCGTCTGCAAAGCTATGTCGCGTGCTGCGGTATGCGGAGACACTAAAAGCACCATAGTAGAACACAGATGAAGCTTCTAAGTTGATGTAATAGCCAGTAAGAAGTAGTACATCTCAAGTTCTAGGTATCGATTATTGACTTTTTAGCTGGCTTTGGTGCCTTGGACATGAGCTAGGACCGTAAGATTCTGCATGAAAGGAGGACTAGCAGCCGAGTTTCACGGGAGGATGTGAAAAGTGTTCATATGTAGTAAAAACCTGAGAAATCCCTCCGTTTTCGTCATTTGTTATCGAATCGACTTAAAGCCAGATCGTCACATTGGCCGCTCTTCTCTCTGAAACGGTTGTACATATCGTCTGAAAGCTATGTCGCGTGCTGCGGTATGCGGAGACACTAAAAGCACCATAGTAGGACACAGATGAAGCTTCTAAGATGATGAAATAGCCAGTAAGAATTAGTACAATACCAGTTTTAGGTATCGATTATTGACTTTTTAGCAGGCTTTGGTGCCTTGGACATGAGCTAGGACCTTAAGATTCTGCATGAAAGGAGGACTAGCAGCCGAGTTGCACGGGAGAATGTGAAAAGTGTTCATATGTAGTAAAAACCTGAGAAATCCGTCCGTTTTCGTCATTTGTTATCGAATCGACATAAAGCCAGGTCGTCACATTGGCCGCTCTTCTCTCTGAAACGGTTGTACATATCGTCTGCAAAGCTATGTCATGTGTTGCGGTATGTGGAGACTCTAAAAGCACCATAGTAGAACACAGATGATGCTTGTAAGTTGATGTAATAGCCAGTAAGAACTAGTACAACTCAAGTTCTAGGTATCGATTATTGACTTTTTAGCTGGCTTTGGTGCCTTGGACATGAGCTAGCACCATAAGATTCTGCATGAAAGGAGGACTAGCAGCCGAGTTGCACGGGAGAATGTGAAAAGTGTTCATATGTAGTAAAAACCTGAGAAATCCGTCCGTTTTCGTCATTTGTTATCGAATCGACTTAAAGCCAGATCGTCACATTGGCCACTCTTCTCTCTGAAACGGTTGTACTTATCGTCTGCAAAGCTATGTCGCGTGCTGCGGTATGCGGAGACACTAAAAGCACCATAGTAGGACACAGATGAAACTTCTAAGATGATGAAATAGCCAGTAAGAATTAGTACAATACCAGTATTAAGTATCGATTATTGACTTTTTAGCAGGCTTTGGTGCCTTGGACATGAGGTAGGACCTTAAGATTCTGCATGAAAGGAGGACTAGCAGCCGAGTTACACGGGAGGATGTGAAAAGTGTTCATATGTAGTAAAAACCTGCGAAATCCGTCCGTTTTCGTCATTTGTTATCGAATCGACTGAAAGCCAGTTCGTCACATTGGCCGCTCTTCTCTCTGAAACGGTTGTACATATCGTCTGCAAAGCTATGTCGCGTGTTTGCGGTATGTGGAGACTCTAAAAGCACCATAGTAGATCACAGATAATGCTTGTAAGTTGATGTAATAGCCAGTAAGAAGTAGTACAACTCAAGTTGTAGGTATCGATTATTGACTTTTTAGCTGGCTTTGGTGCCATGGACATGAGCTAGGACCATAAGATTCTGCATGAAAGGAGGACTAGCAGCCGAGTTACATGGGAGGATGTGAAAAGTGTTCATATGTAGTAAAAACCTGAGAAATCCCTCCGTTTTTGTCAGTTGTTACAGAATCGACTTAAAGCCAGGTCGTCACATTGGTCGCTCTTCTCTCTGAAACGGTTGTACTTATCGTCTGCAAGGCTATGTCGCGTGCTGCGGTATGCGGAAACACTAAAAGCACTATAGTAGAACACAGATGAAGATTCTAAGATGATGTAATAGCCAGTAAGAAGTAGTACAATTCAAGTTTTAAGTATCGATTATTGACTTTTTAGCTGGCTTTGGTGCCTTGGACATGAGCTACGACCTTAAGATTCTGCATGAAAGGAGGACTAGCAGCCGAGTTGCCCGGGAGGATGTGAAAAGTGTTCATGTGTAGTAAAAACCTGAGAAATCCGCCCATTTTCGTCATTTGTTATCGAATCGACTTAAAGCCGGATCGTCACATTGGCAACTCAACTCTCTGAAACGGTTGTACTTATTGTCTGCAAAGCTATGTCGCGTGCTGCGGTATGTGGAGACACTAAAAGCACCATAGTAGAACACAGATGAAGCTTCTAAGTTGATGTAATAGCCAGTAAGAAGTAGTACAACTCAAGTTTTAGGTATCGATTATTGACTTTTTAGCTGGCTTTGGTGCTTTGGACATAGCTAGGACAATAAGATTCTGCAAGAAAGGAGGACTAGCAGCCGAGTTGCACGGGAGAATGTGAAAAGTGTTCATATGTAGTAAAATCCTGAGAAATCCGTCCGTTTTCGTCATTTGTTATCGAATCGACTTAAAGCCAGATCGTCACATTGGCCGCTCTCCTCTCTGAAACGGTTGTACTTATCGTCTGAAAGCTATGTCACGTGTTGCGGTATGTGGAGACTCTAAAAGCACCATAGTAGAACACAGATGATGCTTGTAAGTTGATGTAATAGCCAGTAAGAACTAGTACAACTCAAGTTCTAGGTATCGATTATTGACTTTTTAGCTGGCTTTGGTGCCTTGGACATGAGCTAGCACCATAAGATTGTGCATGAAAGGAGGACTAGCAGCCGAGTTGCACGGGAGAATGTGAAAAGTGTTCATATGTAGTAAAAACCGGAGAAATCCGTCCGTTTTCGTCATTTGTTATCGAATCGACTTAAAGCCAGATCGTCACATTGGCCACTCTTCTCTGTGAAACGGTTGTACTTATCGTCTGAAAGCTATGTCGCGTGCTGCGGTATGCGGAGACACTAAAAGCACCATAGTAGGACACAGATGAAGCTTCTAAGATGATGAAATAGCCAGTACGAATTAGTACAATACCAGTTTTAAGTATCGATTATTGACTTTTTAGCAGGCTTTGGTGCCTTGGACATGAGGTAGGACCTTAAGATTCTGCATGAAAGGAGGACTAGCAGCCGAGTTACATGGGAGGATGTGAAAAGTGTTCATATGTAGTAAAAACCTGCGAAATCCGTCCGTTTTCGTCATTTGTTATCGAATCGACTTAAAGCCAGATCGTCACATTGGCCGCTCTTCTCTCTGAAACGGTTGTACATATCGTCTGAAAGCTATGTCGCGTGCTGCGGTATGCGGAGACACTAAAAGCACCATAGTAGGACACAGATGAAGCTTCTAAGATGATGAAATAGCCAGTAAGAATTAGTACAATACCAGTTTTAGGTATCGATTATTGACTTTTTAGCAGGCTTTGGTGCCTTGGACATGAGCTAGGACCTTAAGATTCTGCATGAAAGGAGGACTAGCAGCCGAGTTGCATGGGAGAATGTGAAAAGTGTTCATATGTAGTAAAAACCTGAGAAATCCGTCCGTTTTCGTCATTTGTTATCGAATCGACATAAAGCCAGGTCGTCACATTGGCCGCTCTTCTCTCTGAAACGGTTGTACATATCGTCTGCAAAGCTATGTCATGTGTTGCGGTATGTGGAGACTCTAAAAGCACCATAGTAGAACACAGATGATGCTTGTAAGTTGATGTAATAGCCAGTAAGAACTAGTACAACTCAAGTTCTAGGTATAGATTATTGACTTTTTAGCTGGCTTTGGTGCCTTGGACATGAGCTAGCACCATAAGATTCTGCATGAAAGGAGGACTAGCAGCCGAGTTGCACGGGAGAATGTGAAAAGTGTTCATATGTAGTAAAAACCTGAGAAATCCGTCCGTTTTCGTCATTTGTTATCGAATCGACTTAAAGCCAGATCGTCACATTGGCCACTCTTCTCTCTGAAACGGTTGTACTTATCGTCTGCAAAGCTATGTCGCGTGCTGCGGTATGCGGAGACACTAAAAGCACCATAGTAGGACACAGATGAAACTTCTAAGATGATGAAATAGCCAGTAAGAATTAGTACAATACCGGTATTAAGTATCGATTATTGACTTTTTAAAAGGCTTTGGTGCCTTGGACATGAGGTAGGACCTTAAGATTCTGCATGAAAGGAGGACTAGCAGCCGAGTTACACGGGAGGATGTGAAAAGTGTTCATATGTAGTAAAAACCTGCGAAATCCGTCCGTTTTCGTCATTTGTTATCGAATCGACTGAAAGCCAGTTCGTCACATTGGCCGCTCTTCTCTCTGAAACGGTTGTACATATCGTCTGCAAAGCTATGTCGCGTGTTTGCGGTATGTGGAGACTCTAAAAGCACCATAGTAGATCACAGATAATGCTTGTAAGTTGATGTAATAGCCAGTAAGAAGTAGTACAACTCAAGTTGTAGGTATCGATTATTGACTTTTTAGCTGGCTTTGGTGCCATGGACATGAGCTAGGACCATAAGATTCTGCATGAAAGGAGGACTAGCAGCCGAGTTACATGGGAGGATGTGAAAAGTGTTCATATGTAGTAAAAACCTGAGAAATCCCTCCGTTTTTGTCAGTTGTTACAGAATCGACTTAAAGCCAGGTCGTCACATTGGTCGCTCTTCTCTCTGAAACGGTTGTACTTATCGTCTGCAAAGCTATGTCGCGTGCTGCGGTATGCGGAAACACTAAAAGCACTATAGTAGAACACAGATGAAGATTCTAAGATTATGTAATAGCCAGTAAGAAGTAGTACAATTCAAGTTTTAAGTATCGATTATTGACTTTTTAGCTGGCTTTGGTGCCTTGGACATGAGCTACGACCTTAAGATTCTGCATGAAAGGAGGACTAGCAGCCGAGTTGCCCGGGAGGATGTGAAAAGTGTTCATGTGTAGTAAAAACCTGAGAAATCCGCCCATTTTCGTCATTTGTTATCGAATCGACTTAAAGCCGGATCGTCACATTGGCAACTCAACTCTCTGAAACGGTTGTACTTATTGTCTGCAAAGCTATGTCGCGTGCTGCGGTATGTGGAGACACTAAAAGCACCATAGTAGAACACAGATGAAGCTTCTAAGTTGATGTAATAGCCAGTAAGAAGTAGTACAACTCAAGTTTTAGGTATCGATTATTGACTTTTTAGCTGGCTTTGGTGCTTTGGACATAGCTAGGACAATAAGATTCTGCAAGAAAGGAGGACTAGCAGCCGAGTTGCACGGGAGAATGTGAAAAGTGTTCATATGTAGTAAAATCCCGAGAAATCCGTCCGTTTTCGTCATTTGTTATCGAATCGACTTAAAGCCAGATCGTCACATTGGCCGCTCTCCTCTCTGAAACGGTTGTACTTATCGTCTGAAAGCTATGTCGCGTGCTGCGGTATGCGGAGACACTAAAAGCACCATAGTAGGACACAGATGAAGCTTCTAAGATGATGAAATAGCCAGTAAGAATTAGTACAATACCAGTTTTAGGTATCGATTATTGACTTTTTAGCAGGCTTTGGTGCCTTGGACATGTGCTAGGACCTTAAGATTCTGCATGAAAGGAGGACTAGCAGCCGAGTTGCACGGGAGAATGTGAAAAGTGTTCATATGTAGTAAAAACCTGAGAAATCCGTCCGTTTTCGTCATTTGTTATCGAATCGACTTAAAGCCAGGTCGTCACATTGGCCGCTCTTCTCTCTGAAACGGTTGTACATATCGTCTGCAAAGCTATGTCACGTGTTGCGGTATGTGGAGACTCTAAAAGCACCATAGTAGAACACAGATGATGCTTGTAAGTTGATGTAATAGCCAGTAAGAACTAGTACAACTCAAGTTCTAGGTATCGATTATTGACTTTTTAGCTGGCTTTGGTGCCTTGGACATGAGCTAGCACCATAAGATTGTGCATGAAAGGAGGACTAGCAGCCGAGTTGCACGGGAGAATGTGAAAAGTGTTCATATGTAGTAAAAACCGGAGAAATCCGTCCGTTTTCGTCATTTGTTATCGAATCGACTTAAAGCCAGATCGTCACATTGGCCACTCTTCTCTGTGAAACGGTTGTACTTATCGTCTGAAAGCTATGTCGCGTGCTGCGGTATGCGGAGACACTAAAAGCACCATAGTAGGACACAGATGAAGCTTCTAAGATGATGAAATAGCCAGTACGAATTAGTACAATACCAGTTTTAAGTATCGATTATTGACTTTTTAGCAGGCTTTGGTGCCTTGGACATGAGGTAGGACCTTAAGATTCTGCATGAAAGGAGGACTAGCAGCCGAGTTACATGGGAGGATGTGAAAAGTGTTCATATGTAGTAAAAACCTGCGAAATCCGTCCGTTTTCGTCATTTGTTATCGAATCGACTTAAAGCCAGATCGTCACATTGGCCGCTCTTCTCTCTGAAACGGTTGTACATATCGTCTGCAAAGCTATGTCGCGTGTTTGCGGTATGTGGAGACTCTAAAAGCACCATAGTAGAACACAGATAATGCTTGTAAGTTGATGTAATAGCCAGTAAGAAGTAGTACAACTCAAGTTCTAGGTATCGATTATTGACTTTTTAGCTTGCTTTGGTGCCATGGACATGAGCTAGGACCATAAGATTCTGCATGAAAGGAGGACTAGCAGCCGAGTTACATGGGAGGATGTGAAAAGTGTTCATATGTAGTAAAAACCTGAGAAATCCCTCCGTTTTCGTCATTTGTTACGGAATCGACTTAAAGCCAGGTCGTCAAATTGGTCGCTCTTCTCTCTGAAACGGTTGTACTTATCGTCTGCAAAGCTATGTCGCGTGCTGCGGTATGCGGAGACACTAAAAGCACTATAGTAGAACACAGATGAAGCTTCTAAGTTGATGTAATAGCCAGTAAGAAGTAGTACAACTCAAGTTTTAGGTATCGATTATTGACTTTTTAGCTGGCTTTGGTGCTTTGGACATAGCTAGGACCATAAGATACTGCAAGAAAGGAGGACTAGCAGCCGAGTTGCACCGGAGAATGTGAAAAGTGTTCATATGTAGTAAAATCCTGAGAAATCCGTCCGTTTTCGTCATTTGTTATCGAATCGACTTAAAGCCAGATCGTCACATTGGCCGCTCTGCTCTCTGAAACGGTTGTATTTATCGTCTGAAAGCTGTGTCGCGTGCTGCGGTATGCGGAGACACTAAAAGCACCATAGTAGGACACAGATGAAGCTTCTAAGATGATGAAATAGCCAGTAAGAATTAGTACAATACCAGTTTTAGGTATCGATTATTGACTTTTTAGCAGGCTTTGGTGCCTTGGACATGAGCTAGGACCTTAAGATTCTGCATGAAAGGAGGACTAGCAGCCGAGTTGCACGGGAGGATGTGAAAAGTGTTCATATGTAGTAAAAACCTGAGAAATCCGTCCGTTTTCGTCATTTGTTATCGAATCGACTTAAAGCCAGATCGTCACATTGGCCGCTCTTCTCTCTGAAACGGTTGTACATATCGTCTGCAAAGCTATGTCACGTGTTGCGGTATGTGGAGACTCTAAAAGCACCATAGTAGAACACAGATGATGCTTGTAAGTTGATGTAATAGCCAGTAAGAAGTAGTACAACTCAAGTTCTAGGTATCGATTATTGACTTTTTAGCTGGCTTTGGTGCCTTGGACATGAGCTAGCACCATAAGATTCTGCATGAAAGGAGGACTAGCAGCCGAGTTGCACGGGAGAATGTGAAAAGTGTTCATATGTAGTAAAAACCGGAGAAATCCATCCGTTTTCGTCATTTGTTATCGAATCGACTTAAAGCCATATCGTCACATTGGCCGCTCTTCTCTCTGAAACGGTTGTACTTATCGTCTGAAAGCTATGTCGCGTGCTGCGGTATGCGGAGACACTAAAAGCACCATAGTAGAACACAGATGAAGATTCTAAGATGATGTAATAGCCAGTAAGTATTAGTACAATACCAGATTTAGGTATCGATTATTGAATTTTCAGCTGGATTTGGTGCCTTGGACATGAGCTAGGACCTTAAGATTCTGCATGAAAGGAGGACTAGCAGCCGAATTGCACGGGAGAATGTGAAAAGTGTTCATATGTAGTAAAAACCTGAGAAATCCGTCCGTTTTCTTCATTTGTTACTGAATCGATTTAAAGCCAGGTCGTCACATTGTCCGCTCTTCTCTCTGAAACGGTTGTACATATCGTCTGAAAGCTATGTCGAGTGCTGCGGTATGCGGAGACACTAAAAGCACCATAGTAGGACACAGATGAAGCTTCTAAGATGATGAAATAGCCAGTAAGAATTAGTACAATACCAGTTTTAGGTATCGATTATTGACTTTTTAGCAGGCTTTGGTGCATTGGACATGAGCTAGGACCTTAAGATTCTGCTTGAAAGGAGGACTAGCAGAAGAGTTGCACGGGAGGATGTGAAAAGTGTTAATATGTAGTAAAAACCTGAGAAATCCGTCCGTTTTCGTCATTTGTTATCGAATCGACTTAAAGCCAGGTCGTCACATTGGCCGCTCTTCTCTCTGAAACGGTTGTACATATCGTCTGCAAAGCTATGTCACGTGTTGCGGTATGTGGAGACTCTAAAAGCACCATAGTAGAACACAGATGATGCTTGTAAGTTGATATAATAGCCAGTAAGAAGTAGTACAACTCAAGTTCTAGGTATCGATTATTGACATTTTAGCTGGCTTTGGTGCCTTGGACATGAGCTAGCACCATAAGATTCTGCATGAAAGGAGGACTAGCAGCCGAGTTGCACGGGAGAATGTGAAAAGTGTTCATATGTAGTAAAAACCTGAGAAATCCGTCCGTTTTCGTCATTTGTTATCGAATCGACTTAAAGCCAGATCGTCACATTGGCCGCTCTTCTCGCTGAAACGGTTGTACTTATCGTCTGAAAGCTATGTCGCGTGCTCCAGTATGCGGAGACACTAAAGGCACCTTAGTAGAACATAGATGATGCTTCCAAGATGATGTAATAGCCAGTAAGAATTAGTACAATACCAGTTTTAGGTATCGATTATTGACATTTTAGCTGGATTTGGTGACTTGGACATGAGCTAGGACCTTAAGATTCTGCATGCAAGGAGGACTAGCAGCCGAATTGCACGCAAGATTGTGAAAAGTGTTCATATGTAGTAAAAACCAGAGAAATCCGTCTGTATTCGTCATTTGGCATGGAATCGACTTAAAGCCAGATCGTCACATTGGCCGCTCTCCTCTCTGAAACGGTTGTACTTATCGTCTGCAAAGCTATGTCGCGTGCTGCGGTATTAGGAGAGACTAAAAGCACCATAGTAGAACACAGATGAAGCTTCTAAGATGGTGTAATAGCCAGTAAGAATTAGTACAATACCAGATTTAGGTATCGATTATTTAATTTTCAGCTGGATTTGGTGCCTTGGACATGAGCTAGGACCTTAAGATTCTGCATGAAAGGAGGACTAGCAGCCGAATTATACGCGAGATTGTGAAAAGTGTTCATATGTTGTAAAAACCTGAGAAATCCGTCTGTATTCGTCATTTGGTATGGAATCGACTTAAAGCCAGATTGTCACATTGGCCGCTCTTCTCTCTGAAACGGTTGTACTTATCGTCTGCAAAGCTATGTCGCGTGCTGCGGTTTGTGGAGACACTAAAAGCACCATAGTAGAACACAGATGAAGCTTCTAAGATGATGTAATAGCCAGTAAGATGTAGTACAATTCAAGTGTTAGGTATCGATTATTGACTTTTTAGCTGGCTTTGGTGCCTTGGACATGAGCTAGGACCATAAGATTCTGCATGAAAGGAGGACTAGCTGCCGAGTTGCACGGGAGAATGTGAAAAGTGTTCATATGTAGTAAAAACCTGAGAAATCCGTCTGTATTCGTCATTTGGTATGGAATCGACTTAAAGCCAGATCGTCACATTGGCCGCTCTTCTCTCTGAAACGGTTGTACTTATCGTCTGCAAAGCTATGTCGCGTGCTGCGGTTTGTGGAGACACTAAAAGCACCATAGTAGAACACAGATGAAGCTTCTAAGTTGATGTAATAGCCAGTAAGAAGTAGTACAATCCAAGTTTCAGGTATCGATTATTGAATTTTTAGCTGGCCTTGGTGCATTGGACGTGAGCTAGGACCTTAAGACTCTGCATGAAAGGAGGACTAGCAGCCGAGTAGCAAGGGAGAATGTGAAAAGTGTTCATATGTATTAAAAAACTGAGAAATCCGTCCGGTTTCGTCATTTGTTATCGAATCGACTTAAAGCCAGATCGTCACATTGGCCGCTCTTCTCTCTGAAACGGTTGTACTTATCGTCTGCAAAGCTATGTCGCGTGCTGCGGTATGTGGAGACGCTAAAAGCACCATTGTCGAACACAGATGAAGCTTCTAAGTTGATGTAATAGTCAGTAAGAAGTAGTACAACTCGAGTTTTAGGTATCGATTATTGACTTTTTAGCTATATTTGGTGCCTTGGACATGAGCTAGGACCATAAGATTCTGCATGAAAGGAGGACTAGCAGCCGAGTGGCATGGGAGAATGTGAAACGTGTTCATATGTAGTAAAAACCTGAGAAATTCGTCCGTTTTCGTCATTTGTTAACGAATCGACTTAAAGCCAGATCGTCGCATTGGTCGCTCTTCTCTCTGAAACGGTTGTACTTATAGTCTGAAAGCTATGTCGCGTGCTGCGGTATGCGGAGACACTAAAAGCACCATAGTAGAACACAGATGAAGCTTCTAAGATGTTGTAATAGCCAGTAAGAATTAGTACAATACCAGATTTAGGTATCGATTATTGAATTTTCAGCTGGATTTGGTGCCTTGGACATGAGCTAGGACCTTAAGAATCTGCATGAAAGGAGGACTAGCAGCCGAATTGCACGGGAGAAGGTGAAAAGTGTTCATATGTAGTAAAAACCTGAGAAATCCGTCCGTTTTCGTCAGTTGTTATCGAATCGACTTAAAGCCAGATCGTCACATTGGCCGCTCTTCGCTCTGAAACGGTTGTACTTATCGTCTGCAAAGCTATGTCGCGTGCTGCAGTAAGCGGAGACACTAATAGCACCATAGTAGACCACAGATGAAGCTTCTAAGTTGATGTAATAGCCAGTAAGAAGTAGTACAATTCAAGTTTTAGGTATCGATTATTGACTTTTTAGCTGGCCTTGGTGCATTGGACGTGAGCTAGGACCTTAAGATTCTGCATGAAAGGAGGACTAGCAGCCGAGTAGCAAGGGAGAATGTGAAAAGTGTTCATATGTAGTGAAAACCTGAGAAATCCGTCCGTTTTCTTCATTTGTTATGGAATCGATTTAAAGCCAGGACGTCACATTGTCCGCTCTTCTCTCTGAAACGGTTGTACATATCGTCTGCAGAGCTATTTCGCGTGTTGCGATATGCGGGGACACTAAAATCACCATAGCAGAACAATGATGAAGCTTCTAAGTTGATGTAATAGCTAGTAAGAATTAGTACAATACCAGATTTAGGTATCGATTATTGACTTTTTAGCTGGATTTGGTGCCTTCGACATGAGCTAGGACCTTAATATTCTGCATGAAAGGAGGACTAGCAGCCGAATTGCACGCGAGATTGTGAAAAGTGTTCATATGTAGTAAAAACCTGAGAATTCCGTCCGTATACGTCATTTGTTATGGAATCGACTTAAAGCCAGATCATCACATTGGCCGCTCTTTTCTCTGAAACGGTTGTACTTATTGTCTGCAAAGCTATGTTGCGTGCTGCTGTTTGTGGAGACACTAAAAGCACCATAGTAGAACACAGATGAAGCTTCTAAGATGATGTAATATCCAGTAAGAAGTAGTAGAATTCAAGTTTTAAGTATCGATTATTGACTTTTTAGCTGGCTTTGGTGCCTTGGACATGAGCTAGGACCTTAAGACTCTGCATGAAAGGAGGACTAGCAGCCGAGTTGCACGGGAGGATGTGAAAAGTGTTCATATGTAGTAAAAACCTGAGAAATCCGTCCGTTTTCGTCATTTGTTACCGAATCGACTTAAAGCCAGATCGTCACATTGGCCGCTCTTCTCTCTGAAACGGTTGTACATATCGTCTGCAAAGCTATGTCACGTGTTGCGGTATGTGGAGACTCTAAAAGCACCATAGTAGAACACAGATGATGCTTGTTAGTTGATGTAATAGCCAGTAAGAAGTAGTACAACTCAAGTTCTAGGTATCGATTATTGACTTTTTAGCTGGCTTTGGTGCCTTGGACATGAGCTAGCACCATAAGATTCTGCATGAAAGGAGGACTAGCAGCCGAGTTGCACGGGAGAATGTGAAAAGTGTTCATATCTAGTAAAAACCGGAGAAATCCATCCGTTTTCGTCATTTGTTATCGAATCGACTTATAGCCATATCGTCACATTGGCCGCTCTTCTCTCTGAAACGGTTGTACTTATCGTCTGAAAGCTATGTCGCGTGCTGCGGTATGCGGAGACACTAAAAGCACCATAGTAGAACACAGATGAAGATTCTAAGATGATGTAATAGCCAGTAAGTATTAGTACAATACCAGATTTAGGTATCGATTATTGAATTTTCAGCTGGATTTGGTGCCTTGGACATGAGCTAGGACCTTAAGATTCTGCATGAAAGGAGGACTAGCAGCCGAATTGCACGGGAGAATGTGAAAAGTGTTCATATGTAGTAAAAACCTGAGAAATCCGTCCGTTTTCTTCATTTGTTACTGAATCGATTTAAAGCCAGGTCGTCACATTGTCCGCTCTTCTCTCTGAAACGGTTGTACATATCGTCTGAAAGCTATGTCGAGTGCTGCGGTATGCGGAGACACTAAAAGCACCATAGTAGGACACAGATGAAGCTTCTAAGATGATGAAATAGCCAGTAAGAATTAGTACAATACCAGTTTTAGGTATCGATTATTGACTTTTTAGCAGGCTTTGGTGCCTTGGACATGAGCTAGGACCTTAAGATTCTGCTTGAAAGGAGGTCTAGCAGAAGAGTTGCACGGGAGGATGTGAAAAGTGTTAATATGTAGTAAAAACCTGAGAAATCCGTCCGTTTTCGTCATTTGTTATCGAATCGACTTAAAGCCAGGTCGTCACATTGGCCGCTCTTCTCTCTGAAACGGTTGTACATATCGTCTGCAAAGCTATGTCACGTGTTGCGGTATGTGGAGACTCTAAAAGCACCATAGTAGAACACAGATGATGCTTGTAAGTTGATATAATAGCCAGTAAGAAGTAGTACAACTCAAGTTCTAGGTATCGATTATTGACTTTTTATCTGGCTTTGGTGCCTTGGACATGAGCTAGCACCATAAGATTCTGCATGAAAGGAGGACTAGCAGCCGAGTTGCACGGGAGAATGTGAAAAGTGTTCATATGTAGTAAAAACCTGAGAAATCCGTCCGTTTTCGTCATTTGTTATCGAATCGACTTAAAGCCAGATCGTCACATTGGCCGCTCTTCTCGCTGAAACGGTTGTACTTATCGTCTGAAAGCTATGTCGCGTGCTCCAGTATGCGGAGACACTAAAAGCACCTTAGTAGAACATAGATGATGCTTCCAAGATGATGTAATAGCCAGTAAGAATTAGTACAATTCAAGTGTTAGGTATCGATTATTGACTTTTTAGCTGGCTTTGGTGCCTTGGACATGAGCTAGGACCATAAGATTCTGCATGAAAGGAGGACTAGCTGCCGAGTTGCACGGGAGAATGTGAAAAGTGTTCATATGTAGTAAAAACCTGAGAAATCCGTCTGTATTCGTCATTTGGTATGGAATCGACTTAAAGCCAGATCGTCACATTGGCCGCTCTTCTCTCTGAAACGGTTGTACTTATCGTCTGCAAAGCTATGTCGCGTGCTGCGGTTTGTGGAGACACTAAAAGCTCCATAGTAGAACACAGATGAAGCTTCTAAGTTGATGTAATAGCCAGTAAGAAGTAGTACAATCCAAGTTTCAGGTATCGATTATTGAATTTTTAGCTGGCCTTGGTGCATTGGACGTGAGCTAGGACCTTAAGACTCTGCATGAAAGGAGGACTAGCAGCCGAGTAGCAAGGGAGAATGTGAAAAGTGTTCATATGTATTAAAAAACTGAGAAATCCGTCCGTTTTCGTCATTTGTTATCGAATCGACTTAAAGCCAGATCGTCACATTGGCCGCTCTTCTCTCTGAAACGGTTGTACTTATCGTCTGCAAAGCTATGTCGCGTGCTGCGGTATGTGGAGACGCTAAAAGCACCATTGTCGAACACAGATGAAGCTTCTAAGTTGATGTAATAGTCAGTAAGAAGTAGTACAACTCGAGTTTTAGGTATCGATTATTGACTTTTTAGCTATATTTGGTGCCTTGGACATGAGCTAGGACCATAAGATTCTGCATGAAAGGAGGACTAGCAGCCGAGTGGCATGGGAGAATGTGAAACGTGTTCATATGTAGTAAAAACCTGAGAAATTCGTCCGTTTTCGTCATTTGTTAACGAATCGACTTAAAGCCAGATCGTCGCATTGGTCGCTCTTCTCTCTGAAACGGTTGTACTTATAGTCTGAAAGCTATGTCGCGTGCTGCGGTATGCGGAGACACTAAAAGCACCATAGTAGAACACAGATGAAGCTTCTAAGATGATGTAATAGCCAGTAAGAATTAGTACAATACCAGATTTAGGTATCGATTATTGAATTTTCAGCTGGATTTGGTGCCTTGGACATGAGCTAGGACCTTAAGATTCTGCATGAAAGGAGGACTAGCAGCCGAATTGCACGGGAGAAGGTGAAAAGTGTTCATATGTAGTAAAAACCTGAGAAATCCGTCCGTTTTCGTCATTTGTTATCGAATCGACTTAAAGCCAGATCGTCACATTGGCCGCTCTTCTCTCTGAAACGGTTGTACTTATCGTCTGCAAAGCTATGTCGCGTGCTGCGGTTTGTGGAGACACTAAAAGCACCATAGTAGAACACAGATGAAGCTTCTAAGATGATGTAATAGCCAGTAAGATGTAGTACAATTCAAGTGTTAGGTATCGATTATTGACTTTTTAGCTGGCTTTGGTGCCTTGGACATGAGCTAGGACCTTAAGATTCTGCATGAAAGGAGGACTAGCTGCCGAGTTGCACGGGAGAATATGAAAAGTGTTCATATGTAGTAAAAACCTGAGAAATACGTCGTTTTCGTCATTTGTTATCGAATCGACTTAAAGCCAGATCGTCACATTGGCCGCTCTTCGCTCTGAAACGGTTGTACTTATCGTCTGCAAAGCTATGTCGCGTGCTGCAGTAAGCGGAGACACTAATAGCACCATAGTAGACCACAGATGAAGCTTCTAAGTTGATGTAATAGCCAGTAAGAAGTAGTACAATTCAAGTTTTAGGTATCGATTATTGACTTTTTAGCTGGCCTTGGTGCATTGGACGTGAGCTAGGACCTTAAGATTCTGCATGAAAGGAGGACTAGCAGCCGAGTAGCAAGGGAGAATGTGAAAAGTGTTCATATGTAGTGAAAACCTGAGAAATCCGTCCGTTTTCTTCATTTGTTATGGAATCGAATTAAAGCCAGGACGTCACATTGTCCGCTCTTCTCTCTGAAACGGTTGTACATATCGTCTGCAGAGCTATTTCGCGTGTTGCGATATGCGGGGACACTAAAATCACCATAGTAGAACAATGATGAAGCTTCTAAGTTGATGTAGTAGCTAGTAAGAATTAGTACAATACCAGATTTAGGTATCGATTATTGACTTTTTAGCTGGATTTGGTGCCTTCGACATGAGCTAGGACCTTAATATTCTGCATGAAAGGAGGACTAGCAGCCGAATTGCACGCGAGATTGTGAAAAGTGTTCATATGTAGTAAAAACCTGAGAATTCCGTCCGTATACGTCATTTGTTATGGAATCGACTTAAAGCCAGATCATCACATTGGCCGCTCTTCTCTCTGAAACGGTTGTACTTATTGTCTGCAAAGCTATGTTGCGTGCTGCTGTTTGTGGAGACACTAAAAGCACCATAGTAGAACACAGATGAAGCTTCTAAGATGATGTAATATCCAGTAAGAAGTAGTAGAATTCAAGTTTTAAGTATCGATTATTGACTTTTTAGCTGGCTTTGGTGCCTTGGACATGAGCTAGGACCTTAAGACTCTGCATGAAAGGAGGACTAGCAGCCGAGTTGCATGGGAGGATGTGAAAAGTGTACATATGTAGTAAAAACCTGAGAAATCCGTCCGTTTTCGTCAATTGTTATCGAATCGCCTTAAAGCCAGATCGTCATATTGGCCTTTCTTCGCTCTGAAACGGTTGTACTTATCGTCTGCAAAGCTATGTCGCGTGCTGCGGTATGCGGAGACTCTAAAAGCACCATAGTAGAACACAGCTGAAGCTTCTAAGTTGATGTAATAGCCAGTAAGAAGTAGTACATCTGAAGTTCTAGGTATCGATTATTGACTTTTTAGCTGGCTTTGGTGCCTTGGACATGAGCTAGGACCATAAGATTCTGCATGAAACGCGGACTAGCAGCCGAGTTGCACGCGAGAATGTGAAAAGTGTTCATATATAGTAAAAACCTGAGAAATCCGTCCGTTTTCGTCATTTGTTATCGAATCGACTTAAAGCCAGATCGTCACATTGGCCGCTCTTCTCTCTGAAACGGTTGTACTTATCGTCTGAAAGCTATGTCGCGTGCTGCGGAATGCGGAGACACTAAAAGCACCATAGTAGAACAAAGATGAAGCTTCTAAGATGATGTAATAGCCAGTAAGAAGTAGTACAACACTAGTTCTAGGTATCGATTATTGACTTTTTAGCTTGCTTTGGTGCCTTGGACATGAGCTAGGACCATAAGATTCTGCATGAAAGGAGGACTAGCAGCCGAGTTGCATGGGAGAATGTGAAAAGTGTTCATATGTAGTAAAAACCTGAGAAATTCGTCCGTTTTCGTCATTTGTTATCGAATCGACTTAAAGCCAGGTCGTCACATTGGCCGATCTTCTGTCTGAAACGGTTGTACATATCGTCTGCAAAGCTATGTCGCGTGTTGCGGTATGTGGAGACTCTAAAAGCACCATAGTATAACACAGCTGAAGCTTCTAAGTTGATGTAATAGCCAGTAAGAAGTAGTACATCTGAAGTTCTAGGTATCGATTATTGACTTTTTAGCTGGCTTTGGTGCCTTGGACATGAGCTAGGACCATAAGATTCTGCATGAAACGCGGACTAGCAGCCGAGTTGCACGCGAGAATGTGAAAAGTGTTCATATGTAGTAAAAACCTGAGAAATCCGTCCGTTTTCGTCATTTGTTATCGAATCGACTTAAAGCCAGATCGTCACATTGGCCGCTCTTCTCTCTGAAACGGTTGTACTTATCGTCTGAAAGCTATGTCGCGTGCTGCGGAATGCGGAGACACCAAAAGCACCATAGCAGAACACAGCTGAAGCTTCTAAGTTGATGTAATAGCCAGTAAGAAGTAGTACATCTGAAGTTCTAGGTATCGATTATTGACTTTTTAGCTGGCTTTGGTGCCTTGGACATGAGCTAGGACCATAAGATTCTGCATGAAACGCGGACTAGCAGCCGAGTTGCACGCGAGAATGTGAAAAGTGTTCATATGTAGTAAAAACCTGAGAAATCCGTCCGTTTTCGTCATTTGTTATCGAATCGACTTAAAGCCAGATCGTCACATTGGCCGCTCTTCTCTCTGAAACGGTTGTACTTATCGTCTGAAAGCTATGTCGCGTGCTGCAGTATGCGGAGACACTAAAAGCACCATAGTAGAACACAGATGAAGCTTCTAAGTTGATGTAATAGCCAGTAAGAAGTAGTACATCTCAAGTTCTAGGTATCGATTATTGACTTTTTAGCTGGCTTTGGTGCCTTGGACATGAGCTAGGACCATAAGATTCTGCATAAAAGGAGGACTAGCAGCCGAGTTGCACGGGAGAATGTGAAAAGTGTTCATATGTAGTAAAATCCTGAGAGATCCGTCCGTTTTCGTCATTTGTTATCGAATCGACTTAAAGCCAGATCGTCACATTGGCCGCTCTCCTCTCTGAAACGGTTGTACTTATCGTCTGAAAGCTATGTCGCGTGCTGCGGTATGCGGAGACACTAAAAGCACCATAGTAGGACACAGATGAAGCTTCTAAGATGATGAAATAGCCAGTAAGAATTAGTACAATACCAGTTTTAGGTATCGATTATTGACTTTTTAGCAGGCTTTGGTGCCTTGGACATGAGCTAGGACCTTAAGATTCTGCATGAAAGGAGGACTAGCAGCAGAATTGCACGCGAGATTGTGAAAAGTGTTCATATGTAGTAAAAACCTGAGAAATCCGTCTGTTTCGTCATTTGGTATGGAATCGACTTAAAGCCAGATCGTCACATTGGCCGCTCTTCTCTCTGAAACGGTTGTACTTATCGTCTGCAAAGCTATGTCGCGTGCTGCGGTTTGTGGAGACACAAAAAGCACCATAGTAGAACACAGATGAAGCTTCTAAGTTGATGTAATAGCCAGTAAGAAGTAGTACAATTCGAGTTTTAGGTATCGATTATTGACTTTTTCGCTGGCCTTGGTGCATTGGACGTGAGCTAGGACCTTAAGATTCTGCATGAAAGGAGGACTAGCAGCCGAGTTGCATGAGAGAATGTGAAACGTGTTCATGTGTATTAAAAACCTGAGAAATCCGTCCGTTTTCGTCATTTGTTATCGAATCGACTTAAAGCCAGATCGTCGCATTGGCCGCTCTTCTCTCTGAAACGGTTGTACTTATCGTCTGAAAGCTATGTCGCGTGCTGCGGTATGCGGAGACACTAAAAGCACCATAGTAGAACACAGATGAAGCTTCTACGATGATGTAATAGCCAGTAAGAATTAGTACAATACCAGTTTTACGTATCGGTTATTGACTTTTTAGCTGGCTTTGGTGCCTTGGACATGAGCTAGGACCTTAAGATTCTGCATGAAAGGAGTACTAGCAGCCGAATTGCACGGGAGAATGTGAAAAGTGTTCATATGTAGTAAAACCCTGAGAAATCCGTCCGTTTTATTCATTTGTTACGGAATCGATTTAAAGCCAGGTCGTCACATTGTCCGCTCTTCTCTCTGAAACGGTTGTACATATCGTCTGCAAAGCTATGTCGCGTGCTGCGATATGCGGGGACACTAAAATCACCATAGTAGAACATTGATGAAGCTTCTAAGTTGATGTAATAGCTAGTAAGAATTAGTACAATACCAGATTTAGATATCGATTATTGACTTTTTAGCTGGCTTTGGTGCCTTGGACATGAGCTAGGACCTTAAGGTTCTGCATGAATGGAGGACTAGCAGCCGAGTTGCACGGGAGGATGTGAAAAGTGTTCATGTGTAGTAAAAACCTGAGAAATCCGTCCGTTTTCGTCATTTGTTATCGAATCGACTGAAAGCCAGGTCGTCACATTGGCCGCTCTTCTCTCTGAAACGGTTGTACTTATCGTCTGCAAAGGTATGTCGCGTGTTGCGGTATGTGGAGACTCGAAAAGCACCATAGTAGAACATAGATGAAACTTCCAAGATGATGTAATAGCCAGTAAGAATTAGTACAATACCAGATTTAGGTATCGATTATTGACTTTTTAGCTGGATTTGGTGCCTTGGACATGAGCTAGGACCTTAAGATTCTGCATGAAAGGAGGACTAGCAGCCGAGTTGCACAGGAGGATGTGAAAAGTGTTCATATGTAGTAAAAACCTGGACATCCGTCCGTTTTCGTCATTTGTTATCGAATCGACTTAAAGCCAGATCGTCACATTGGCCGCTCTTCGCTCTGAAACGGTTGTACTTATCGCCTGCAAAGCTATGTCGCGTGCTACGTTATGCGGAGACACTAATAGCACCATAGTAGAACACAGATGAAGCTTCTAAGTTGATGTGATAGCCAGTAAGAGGTAGTACAATCCAAGTTTTAGGTATCGATTTTTGACTTTTTAGCTGGCTTTGGTGCATTGGACGTGAGCTAAGACCTTAAGATTCTGCATGAAAGGAGGACTAGCAGCCAAGTTGCACGGGAGAAGGTGAAAAGTGTTCATATGTAGTAAAAACCTGAGAAATCCGTCCGTTTTCGTCATTTGTTATCGAATCGACTTAAAGCCAGATCGTCACATTGGCCGCTCTTCTCTCTGAAACGGTTGTATTTATCGTCTGCAAAGCTATGTCGCGTGCTGCGGTATGTGGAGGCACTAAGAGCACCATAGTAGAACACAGATGAAGCTTCTAAGTTGATGTAATAGCCAGTAAGAAGTTGTTGTTGTTGTTGTTGTCTTCAGTCCTGAGACTGGTTTGATGCAGCTCTCCATGCTACTCTATCCTGTGCAAGCTGCTTCATCTCCCAGTACCTACTGCAACCTACATCCTTCTGAATCTGCTTAGTGTACTCATCTCTCGGTCTCCCTCTACGATTTTTACCCTCCACGCTGCCCTCCAATGCTAAATTTGTGATCCCTTGATGCCTCAAAACATGTCCTACCAACCGATCCCTTCTTCTAGTCAAGTTGTGCCACAAACTTCTCTTCTCCCCAATCCTATTCAATACCTCCTCATTAGTTACGTGATCTACCCATCTAATCTTCAGTATTCTTCTGTAGCACCACATTTCGAAAGCTTCTATTCTCTTCTTGTCCAAACTAGTTATCGTCCATGTTTCACTTCCATACATGGCTACACTCCAAACAAATACTTTCAGAAACGACTTCCTGATACATAAATCTATATTCGATGTTAACAAATTTCTCTTCTTCAGAAACGCTTTCCTTGCCATTGCCAGTCTACATTTTATATCCTCTCTACTTCGACCATCATCAGTTATTTTACTTCCTAAATAGCAAAACTCCTTTACTACTTTAAGTGTCTCATTTCCTAATCTAATTCCCTCAGCATCACCCGATTTAATTTTACTACATTCCATTATCCTCGTTTTGCTTTTGTTAATGTTCATCTTATATCCTCCTTTCAAGACACTGTCCATTCCGTTCAACTGCTCTTCCAAGTCCTTTGCTGTCTCTGACAGAATTACAATGTCATCGGCGAACCTCAAAGTTTTTACTTCGTCTCCATGAATTTTAATACCTACTCCAAATTTTTCTTTTGTTTCCTTTACTGCTTGCTCAATATACAGATTGAACAACATCGGGGAGAGGCTACAACCCTGTCTCACTCCTTTCCCAACCACTGCTTCCCTTTCATGCCCCTCGACTCTTATTACTGCCATCTGGTTTCTGTACAAATTATAAATAGCCTTTCGCTCCCTGTATTTTACCCCTGCCACCTTTAGAATTTGAAAAAGAGTATTCCAGTCAACATTGTCAAAAGCTTTCTCTAAGTCTACAAATGCTAGAAACGTAGGTTTGCCTTTTCTTAATCTTTCTTCTAAGATAAGTCGTAACGTCAGTATTGCCTCACGTGTTCCAACATTTCGACGGAATCCAAACTGATCCTCCCCGAGGTCTGCATCTACCAGTTTTTCCATTCGTCTGTAAAGAATTCGTGTTAGTATTTTGCAGCCGTGGCTTATTAAACTGATAGTTCGGTAATTTTCACATCTGTCAGCACCTGCTTTCTTTGGGATTGGAATTATTGTATTCTTCTTGAAGTCTGAGGGTATTTCGCCTGTCTCATACATCTTGCTCACCAGCTGGTAGAGTTTTGTCATGACTGGCTCTCCCAAGGCCGTCAGTAGTTCTAATGGAATGTTGTCTACTCCGGGGGCCTTGTTTCGACTCAGGTCTTTCAGTGCTCTGTCAAACTCTTCACGCAGTATCGTATCTCCCATTTCGTCTTCATCTACATCCTCTTCTATTTCCATAATATTGTCCTCAAGTACATCGCCCTTGTATAAACCTTCTATATACTCCTTCCACCTTTCTGCCTTCCCTTCTTTGCTTAGAACTGGGCTGCCATCTGAGCTCTTGATATTCATACACGTGGTTCTCTTCTCTCCAAAGGTCTCTTTAATTTTCCTGTAGGCAGTATCTATCTTACCCCTAGTGAGATAAGCTTCTACATCCTTACATTTGTCCTCTAACCATCCCTGTTTAGCCATTTTGCACTTCCTGTCGATCTCATTTTTGAGACGTTTGTATTCCTTTTTGCCTGCTTCATTTACTGCATTTTTATATTTTCTCCTTTCATCAATTAAATTCAATATTTCTTCTGTTACCCAAGGATTTCTAGCAGCTCTCGTCTTTGTACCTACTTTATCCTCTGCTGCCTTCACTACTACATCCCTCAGAGCTACCCATTCTTCTTCTACTGTATTTCTTTCCCCTATTCCTGTCAATTGTTCCCTTATGCTCTCTCTGAAACTCTGTACAACCTCTGGTTCTTTCAGTTTATCCAGGTCCCATCTCCTTAATTTCCCACATTTTTGCAGTTTCTTCAGTTTTAATCTACAGGTCATAACCAATAGATTGTGGTCAGAGTCCACATCTGCCCCTGGAAATGTCTTACAACTTAAAACCTGGTTCCTAAATCTCTGTCTTACCATTATATAATCTATCTGATACCTTTTAGTATCTCCAGGGTTCTTCCACGTATACAACCTTCTTTCATGATTCTTAAACCAAGTGTTAGCTATGATTAAGTTATGCTCTGTGCAAAATTCTACTAGGCGGCTTCCTCTTTCATTTCTTAGCCCCAATCCATATTCACCTACTATGTTTCCTTCTCTCCCTTTTCCTACACTCGAATTCCAGTCACCCATTACTATTAAATTTTCGTCTCCCTTCACTATCTGAATAATTTCTTTTATTTCATCGTACATTTCTTCAATTTCTGCATCATCTGCAGAGCTAGTTGGCATATAAACTTGTACTACTGTAGTAGGTGTGGGCTTCGTATCTATCTTGGCCACAATAATGCGTTCACTATGCTGTTTGTAGTAGCTTACCCGCATTCCTATTTTCCTATTCATTATTAAACCTACTCCTGCATTACCCCTATTTGATTTTGTGTTTATAACCCTGTAGTCACCTGACCAGAAGTCCTGTTCCTCCTGCCACCGAACTTCACTAATTCCCACTATATCTAACTTTAACCTATCCATTTCCCTTTTTAAATTTTCTAACCTACCTGCCCGATTGAGGGATCTGACATTCCACGCTCCGATCCGTAGAACGCCAGTTATCTTTCTCCTGATAACGACATCCTCCTGAGTAGTCCCCGCCCGGAGATCCGAATGGGGGACTATTTTACCTCCGGAATATTTTACCCAAGAGGATGCCATCATCATTTAATCATACAGTAAAGCTGCATGTCCTCGGGAAAAATTACGGCTGTAGTTTCCCCTTGCTTTCAGCCGTTCGCAGTACCAGCACAGCAAGGCCGTTTTGGTTAATGTTGCAAGGCCAGATCAGTCAATCATCCAGACTGTTGCCCCTGCAACTACTGAAAAGGCTGCTGCCCCTCTTCAGGAACCACACGTTTGTCTGGCCTCTCAACAGATACCCCTCCGTTGTGGTTGCACCTACGGTACGGCCATCTGTATCGCTGAGGCACGCAAGCCTCCCCACCAACGGCAAGGTCCATGGTTCATGGGGGGAGGAAGTAGTAAGAAGTAGTACATCTCAAGTACTAGGTATCGAATATTGACTTTTTAGCTGGCTTTGGTGCCTTGGACATGAGCTAGGACCATAAGATTCTGCATGAAAGGAGGACTAGCAGCCGAGTTGCAAGGGAGAATGTGAAAAGTGTTCATATGTAGTAAAAACCTGAGAAATCCGTCCGTTTTCGTCATTTGTTATCGAATCGACTTAAAGCCAGATCGTCACATTGGCCGCTCTTCTCTCTGAAACGGTTGTACTTATCGTCTGCAAAGCTATGTCGCGTGCTGCGGTATGTGGAGGCACTAAAAGCACCATAGTAAAACACAGATGAAGCTTCTAAGTTGATGTAATAACCAGTAAGAAGTAGTACAATTCAAGTTTTAAGTGTCGATTATTGACTTTTTAGCTGGCTTTGGTGCCTTGGACATGAGCTAGGACCTTAAGATTCTGCATGAAAGGAGGAAAAGCAGCCGAGTTGCACGGGAGAATGTGAAAAGTGTTCATATGTACTAAAAACCTGAGAAATCCGTCCGTTTCCGTCATTTGTTATCGAATCGACTTAAAGCCAGGTCGTCACATTGGCCGCTCTTCTGTCTGAAACGGTTGTACATATCGTCTGCAAAGCTATGTCGCGTGTTGCGGTGTGTGGAGACTCTAAAAGCACCATAGTAGAACACAGATGAAGCTTCTAAGATGATGTAATAGCCAGTAAGAAGTAGTACAATTCAAGTTTTAAGTGTCGATTATTGACTTTTTAGCTGGCTTTGGTGCCTTGGACATGAGCTAGGACCATAAGATTCTGCATGAAAGGAGGACTAGCAGCCGAATTGCAAGGGAGAATGTGAAAAGTGTTCATATGTAGTAAAAACCTGAGAAATCCGTCCGTTTTCGTCATTTGTTATCGAATCGACTTAAAGCCAGATCGTCACATTGGCCGCTCTTCTCTCTGAAACGGTTGTACTTATCGTCTGCAAAGCTATGTCGCGTGCTGCGGTATGTGGAGGCACTAAAACCACCATAGTAAAACACAGATGAAGCTTCTAAGTTGATGTAATAACCAGTAAGAAGTAGTACAATTCAAGTTTTAAGTGTCGATTATTGACTTTTTAGCTGGCTTTGGTGCCTTGGACATGAGCTAGGACCATAAGATTCTGCATGAAAGGAGGACTAGCAGCCGAGTTGCAAGGGAGAATGTGAAAAGTGTTCATATGTAGTAAAAACCTGAGAAATCCAGCCGTTTTCGTCATTTGTTATCGAATCGACTTAAAGCCAGATCGTCACATTGGCCGCTCTTCTCTCTGAAACGGTTGTACTTATCGTCTGAAAGCTATGTCGCGTGCTGCAGTATGCGGAGACACTAAAAGCACCATAGTAGAACACAGATGAAACTTCTAAGATGATGTAATAGCCAGTAAGAATTAGTACAATACCAGATTTAGGTATCGATTATTGACTTTTTAGCTTGCTTTGGTGCCTTGGACATGAGCTAGGACCTTAAGATTCTGCATTAATGGAGGACTAGCAGCCGAATTGCACGCGAGATTGTGAAAAGTGTTCATATGTAGTAAAAACCTGAGAAATCCGTCCGTTTTCGTCATTTGTTATCGAATCGACTTAAAGCCAGATCGTCACATTGGCCGCTCTTCTCTCTGAAACGGTTGTACTTATCGTCTGCAAAGCTATGTCGCGTGCTGCGGTATGCGGAGACACTAAAAGCACCATAGTAGAACACAGATGAAGCTTCTAAGATGATGTAATAGCCAGTAAGAAGTAGTACAATTCAAGTTTTAAGTATCGATTATTGACTTTTTAGCTGGCTTTGGTGCCTTGGACATGAGCTAGGACCTTAAGATTCTGCATGAAAGGAGGACTAGCAGCCGAGTTGCACGGGAGGATGTGAAAAGTGTTCATATGTAGTAAAAACCTGAGACATCCGTCCGTTTTCGTCATTTGTTATCGAATCGACTTAAAGCCAGATCGTCACATTGGCCGCTCTTCGCTCTGAAACGGTTGTACTTATTGCCTGCAAAGCTATGTCGCGAGCTGCGTTATGCGGAGACACTAATAGCACCATAGTAGAACACAGATGAAGCTTCTAAGTTGATGTAATAGCCAGTAAGAAGTAGTACAATCCAAGTTTTAGGTATCGATTATTGACTTTTTAGCTGGCTTTGGTGCATTGGACGTGAGCTAAGAACTTAAGATTATGCATGAAAGGAGGACTAGCAGCCAAGTTGCACGGGAGAAGGCGAAAAGTATTCATATGTAGTAAAAACCTGAAAAATCCGTCCGTTTTCGTCATTTGTTATCGAATCGACTTAATGCCAGATCGTCACATAGGCCGCTCTTCTCTCTGAAACGGTTGTACTTATCGTCTGCAAAGCTATGTCGCGTGCTGCGGTATGTGGAGGCACTAAAAGCACCATAGTAAAACACAGATGAAGCTTCTAAGTTGATGTAATAGCCAGTAAGAAGTAGTGCAAGTGAAATTTTAGATATCGATTATTGACTTTTTACCATTCTTTGGTGCCTTGGACATGAGCTAGGACCTTAAGATTCTGCATGAAAGGAGGACTAGCAGCCGAGTAGCAAGGGAGAATGTGAAAAGTGTTCATATGTAGTAAAAACCTGAGAAATCCGTCCGTTTTCGTCATTTGTTATCGAATCGACTGAAAGCCAGATCGTCACATTAGCCGCTCTTCTCTCTGAAACGGTTGTACTTATCGTCTGCAAAGCTATGTCGCGTGCTGCGGTATGTGGAGACACTAAAAGCACCATTGTAGAACACAGACGAAACTTCTAAGTAGATGTAATAGCTAGTAAGAAGTAGTACAACTCAAGTTTTAGGTATCGATTATTGACTTTTTAGCCGGCTTTGGTGCCTTGGACATGAGCTAGGACCATAAGATTCTGCATGAAAGGAGGACTAGCAGCCGAGTTGCATGGGAAAATGTGAAAAGTGTTCACATGTAGTAAAAACCTGAGAAATCCGTCCGTTTTCGTCATTTGTTGTCGAATCGACTTAAAGCCAGATCGTCACATTGGCCGCTCTTCTCTCTGAAACGGTTGTACTTATTTTCTGAAAGCTATGTCGCGTGCTGCGGTATGCGGAGACACTAAAAGCACCATAGTAAAACACAGATGAGGCCTATAAGATGATGTAATAGCCAGTAAGAATTAGTACAATACCAGTTTTAGGTATCGATTATTGACTTTTTAGCTGGCTTTGGTGCCTTGGACATGAGCTAGGACACTAAGATTCTGCATGAACGGAGGACTAGCAGCCGAGTTGCACAGGAGGATGTGAAAAGTGTTCATATGTAGTAAAAACCTGAGAAATCCGTACGTTTTCGTCATTTGTTATTGAATCGACTTAAAGCCAGATCGTCACATTGGCCGCTCCTCTCTCTGAAACGGTTGTACTTATCGTCTGAAAGCTACGTCGCGTGCTGGGGTATGCGAAGACACTAAAAGCACCATAGTAGAACACAGATGAAGCTTCAAAGATGATGTAATAGCCAGTAAGGTTAGTACATGACCAGTTTTAGGTATCGATTATTGACTTTTTAGCTGGCTTTGGTGCCTTGGACATGAGCTAGGACCATTAGATTCTGCATGAAAGGAGGACTAGCAGCCGAGTTGCACGGGACAATGTGAAAAGTGTTCATACGTAGTAAAAAACTGAGAAATCCGTCCGTTTTCGTCATTTGTTATGGAATCGACTTAAAGCCAGATCGTCACATTGGCCGCTCTGCTCTCTGAAACGGTTGTACTTATCGTCTGCAAAGCTATGTCGCGTGCTGCGGTTTGTGGACACACTAAAGGCACCATAGTACAACACAGATGAAGCTTCTAAGATGATGTAATAGCCAGTAAGAAGTACTACAATTCAAGTTTTAGGTATCGATTATTGACTTTTCAGCTGGCTTTGGTGCCTTGGACATGAGCTAGGATTTTAAGATTCTGCATGAAAGGAGGACTAGCAGCCGAATTGCAAGGGAGAATGTGAAAAGTGTTCATATGTAGTAAAAACCTGAGAAATCCGTTCGTTTTCGTCATTTGCTATCGAATAGACGTAAAACCAGATCGTCACATTGGCGCTCTTCTCTCTGAAACGGTTGTACTTATCGTCTGCAAAGCTATGTCGCGTGCTGCGGTATGCGGAGACACTAAAAGCACCATAGTAGAACACAGATGAAGCTTCTAAGTTGATGTAATAGCCAGTAAGATGTAGTACACTTCAAGTTTTAGGTATCGATTATTGACTTTTTAGCTGGCTTTGGTGCCTTGGACATGAGCTAGGACCTTAAGATTCTACATAAAAGGAGGACTAGCAGCCGAGTTGCATGGGAGAATGTGAAAAGTGTTCATATGTAGTAAAAACCTGTGAAATCCGTCCGTTTTCGTCATTTGTTATCGAATCGACTTAAAGCCAGATCGTCACATTGGCCGCTCTTCTCTCTGAAACGGTTGTACTTATCGTCCGCAAAGCTACGTCGCAGTGCTGCGGTATGTGGAGACTCTAAAAGCACCATAGCAGAACACAGATGAAGCTTCTAAGTTGATGTAATAGCCAGTAAGAAGTAGTAGAACTCAAGTTTTAGGTATCGATTATTGACTTTTTAGCTGGCTTTGGTGCCTTGGACATGAGCTAGGACCATAAGATTCTGCATGAAAGGAGGACTAGCAGCCGAGTTGCACGGGACAATGTGAAAAGTGTTCATACGTAGTAAAAACCTGAGAAATCCGTTCGTTATCGTCATTTGTTATCGAATGGACTTTAAGCCAGATCGTCACATTGGCCGCTCTGCTCTCTGAAACGGTTGTACTTATCGTCTGCAAAGCTATGTCGCGTTCTGCGGTATGCGGAGACACTAAAATCGCCATAGTTAAACACAGATGAGGCTTCTGTGTTGATTTAATAGCCAGTAAGAAGTAGTACAATTCAAGTTTTAGGTATCGATTATTGACTTTTTAGCTGGCTTTGGTGCCTTGGACATGAACTAATACCCTAAGAATCTGCATGAGAGGAGGACTAGCAGCCAAGTTGCACGAGAGAATGTGAAAAGTGCTCATATGTAGTAAAAACCTGAGAGATCCGTTCGCCATCGTCATTTGTTATCGAATCGACTTAAAGCCAGATCGTCACATTTTCCGCTCTACTCTCTGAAACGGTTGTACTTATCGTCTGCAAAGCTATGTCGCATTGCTGCGGTATGCGGAGACACTAAAGGCACCATATTAGACCACAGATCAAGCTTCTAATTTGATGTAATAGCCAGTAAGAAGTAGTACAATTCAAGTTTTACTTATCGATTATTGACTTTTAGCTGGCTTTGGTGCCTTGGACATGAGCTAGGACCTTAAGATTCTGCATGAAAGGAGGGCTAGCAGCTGAGTTGCACGGGAGAATGTGAAAAGTGTTCATATGTAGTATAAACCTGAGAAATCCGTCCGTTTTCGTCATTTGTTATGGAATCGACTTAAAGCCAGATCGTCACATTGGCCGCTCTCCTCTCTGAAACGGTTGTACTTATCGTCTGCAAAGCTATGTCGCGTGCTGCGGTATGCAGAGACACTAAATGCACCATAGTAGAACACAGATGAAGCTTCTAAGTTGATGTAATAGCCAGTAAGAGGTAGTACAATTCAAGTTTTAAGTACCGATTATTAACTTTTTAGCTGGCTTTGGTGAATTGGACATGAGCTAGGACCTTAAGATTCTGCATGAAAGGAGGACTAGCAGCCGAGTTGCACGGGAGAATGTGAAAAGTTTTCATATGTAGTAAAAACCTGAGAAATCGGTCCATTTTCGTCATTTGTTATCGAATCGACTTAAAACCGGATCGTGACATTGGCCGCTCTTCTCTCTGAAACGGTTGTACTTATCGTCTGCAAAGCTATGTCGCGTGCTGCGGTATGCGGAGACACTAAAAGCACCATAGTAGAACACAGATGAAGCTTCTACGTTGATGTAATAGCTAGTAAGAAGTAGTACAACTCAAGTTTTAGGTATCGATTATTGACTTATCAGTCGGCTTTGGTGCCTTGGACATGAGCTAGGACCATAAGATTCTGCATGAAAGGAGGACTAGCAGCCGAGTTGCATGGGAAAATGTGAAAAGTGTTCACATGTAGTAAAAACCTGAGAAATCCGTCCGTTTTCGTCATTTGTTGTCGAATTGACTTAAAGCCAGATCGTCACATTGGCCGCTCTTCTCTCTGAAACGGTTGTACTTATCGTCTGAAAGCTATGTCGCGTGCTGCGGTATGCGGAGACACTAAAAGCACCATAGTAAAACACAGATGAAGCTTATAAGATGATGTAATGGCCAGTAAGAATTAGTACAATACCAGTTTTAGGTATCGATTATTGACTTTTTAGCTGGCTTTGGTGCCTTGGACATGAGCTAGGACCCTAAGATTCTGCATGAACGGAGGACTAGCAGCCGAGTTGCACAGGAGGATGTGAAAAGTGTTCATATGTAGTAAAAACCTGAGAAATCCGTACGTTTTCGTCATTTGTTATTGAATCGACTTAAAGCCAGATCGTCACATTGGCCGCTCCTCTCTCTGAAACGGTTGTACTTATCGTCTGAAAGCTACGTCGCGTGCTGGGGTATGCGATGACACTAAAAGCACCATAGTAGAACACAGATGAAGCTTCAAAGATGATGTAATAGCCGGTAAGGTTAGTACATGACCAGTTTTAGGTATCGATTATTGACTTTTTAGCTGGCTTTGGTGCCTTGGACATGAGCTAGGACCTTAAGATTCTGCATGAAAGGAGGACTAGCAGCCGAGTTGGATGGGAGAATGTGAAAAGTGTTCATATGTAGTAAAAACCTGAGAAATCCGTCCGCTTCCATCATTTGTTATCGAATCGACCTAAAGCCAGATCGTCACATTGGCCGCTCTTCGCTCTGAAACGGTTGTACTTATTGCCTGCAAAGCTATGTCGCGAGCTGCGTTATGCGGAGACACTAATAGCACCATAGTAGAACACAGATGAAGCTTCTAAGTTGATGTAATAGCCAGTAAGAAGTAGTACAATCCAAGTTTTAGGTATCGATTATTGACTTTTTAGCTGGCTTTGGTGCATTGGACGTGAGCTAAGACCTTAAGATTATGCATGAAAGGAGGACTAGCAGCCAAGTTGCACGGGAGAAGGCGAAAAGTATTGATATGTAGTAAAAACCTGAGAAATCCGTCCGTTTTCGTCATTTGTTATCGAATCGACTTAATGCCAGATCGTCACATTGGCCGCTCTTCTCTCTGAAACGGTTGTACTTATCGTCTGCAAAGCTATGTCGCGTGCTGCGGTATGTGGAGGCACTAAAAGCACCATAGTAAAACACAGATGAAGCTTCTAAGTTGATGTAATAGCCAGTAAGAAGTAGTGCAAGTGAAATTTTAGATATCGATTATTGACTTTTTACCATTCTTTGGTGCCTTGGACATGAGCTAGGACCTTAAGATTCTGCATGAAAGGAGGACTAGCAGCCGAGTAGCAAGGGAGAATGTGAAAAGTGTTCATATGTAGTAAAAACCTGAGAAATCCGTCCGTTTTCGTCATTTGTTATCGAATCGACTGAAAGCCAGATCGTCACATTAGCCGCTCTTCTCTCTGAAACGGTTGTACTTATCGTCTGCAAAGCTATGTCGCGTGCTGCGGTATGTGGAGACACTAAAAGCACCATTGTAGAACACAGACGAAACTTCTAAGTAGATGTAATAGCTAGTAAGAAGTAGTACAACTCAAGTTTTAGGTATCGATTATTGACTTTTTAGCCGGCTTTGGTGCCTTGGACATGAGCTAGGACCATAAGATTCTGCATGAAAGGAGGACTAGCAGCCGAGTTGCATGGGAAAATGTGAAAAGTGTTCACATGTAGTAAAAACCTGAGAAATCCGTCCGTTTTCGTCATTTGTTGTCGAATCGACTTAAAGCCAGATCGTCACATTGGCCGCTCTTCTCTCTGAAACGGTTGTACTTATCGTCTGAAAGCTATGTCGCGTGCTGCGGTATGCGGAGACACTAAAAGCACCATAGTAAAACACAGATGAAGCTTATAAGATAATGTAATAGCCAGTAAGAATTAGTACAATACCAGTTTTAGGTATCGATTATTGACTTTTTAGCTGGCTTTGGTGCCTTGGACATGAGCTAGGACCCTAAGATTCTGCATGAACGGAGGACTAGCAGCCGAGTTGCACAGGAGGATGTGAAAAGTGTTCATATGTAGTAAAAACCTGAGAAATCCGTACGTTTTCGTCATTTGTTATTGAATCGACTTAAAGCCAGATCGTCACATTGGCCGCTCCTCTCTCTGAAACGGTTGTACTTATCGTCTGAAAGCTACGTTGCATGCTGGGGTATGCGAAGACACTAAAAGCACCATAGTAGAACACAGATGAAGCTTCAAAGATGATGTAATAGCCAGTAAGGTTAGTACATGACCAGTTTTAGGTATCGATTATTGCCTTTTTAGCTGGCTTTGGTGCCTTGGACATGAGCTAGGACCTTAAGATTCTGCATGAAAGGAGGACTAGCAGCCGAGTTGGATGGGAGAATGTGAAAAGTGTTCATATGTAGTAAAAACCTGAGAAATCCGTCCGCTTCCATCATTTGTTATCGAATCGACCTAAAGCCAGATCGTCACATTGGCCGCTCTTCTCTCTGAAACGGTTGAACTTATCGTCTGAAAGCTATGTCGCGTGCTGCGGTATTCGGAGAGACTAAAAGCACCATAGTAGAACACAGATGAAGCTTCTAAGATGATGTAATTGCCAGTAAGAAATAGTACCAGTTTTAGGTATCGATTATTGACTTTTTAGCTGGCTTTGGAGCCTTGGACATGATCTAGGACCTTAAGATTCTGCATGAAAGGAGGACTAGCAGCCGAATTGCACGGAAGATTGTGAAAAGTGTTCATATGTAGTAAAAACCTGAGAAATCCGTCCGTTTCGTCATTTGTTATCGAATCGACTTAAAGCCAGATCGTCACATTGGCCGCTCATCCCTCAGAAACGGTTGTACTTATCGTCTGCAAAGCTATGTCGCGTGCTACGGTTTGTGGACACACTAAAAGCACCATAGTACAACACAGATGAAGCTTCTAAGATGATGTAATAGCCAGTAAGAAGCAGTACAATTCAAGTTTTAGGTATCGATTATTGACTTTTTAGCTGGCTTTGGTGCCTTGGACATGAGCTAGGACCTTAAGATTCTGCATGAAAGGAGGACTAGCAGCCGAGTTGCACGGGAGAATGTGAAAAGTGTTCATATGTAGTAAAAACCTGTGAAATCCGTCCGTTTTCGTCATTTGTTATCGAATCGACTTAAAGCCAGATCGTCACATTGGCCGCTCTTCTCTCTGAAACGGTTGTACTTATCGTCTGCAAAGCTATGTCGCGTGCTGCGGTATGTGGAGACTCTAAAAGCACCATAGCAGAACACAGATGAAGCTTCTAAGTTGATGTAATAGCCAGTAAGAAGTAGTACAATTGAAATTTTAGATATCGATTATTGAATTTTTTGCTGGCTTTGGTGCCTTGGACATGAGCTAGGACCTTAAGATTCTGCATGAAAGGAGGACCACCAGCCGAATTGCACGGGAAAATGTGAAAAGTGTTCATATGGAGTAAAAACCTGAGAAATCCGTCCGTTTTCGTCATTTGTTATCGAATCGACTTAAAGCCAGATCGACACATTGGCCACTCTTCTCTCTGAAACGGTTGTACTTATCGTCTGCAAAGATATGTCGCGTGCTGCGGTATGCGGAGACACTAAAATCACCATAGTAGAACACAGATGATGCTTCTAAGTTGATGTAATAGCCAGTAAGGATTAGTACAATACCAGTTTTAGGTATCGATTATTGACTTTTTAGCTGGCTTTGGTGCCTTGGACATGAGCTAGGACATTAAGATTCTGCATGAAAGGAGGACTAGCAGCCGAATTGCATGGGAGATTGTGAAAAGTGTTCATATGTATTAAAAAACTGAGAAATCCGTCCGTTTTCGTCATTTGTTATGGAATCGACTTAAAGCCAGATGTTCACATTGGCCGCTCTTCTCTCTGAAACGGTTGTACTTATCGTCTGCAAACCTATGTCACGTGCTGCGGTTTGTGGACACACTAAAAGCACCATAGTACAAAACAGATGAAGCTTCTAAGATGATGTAATAGCCAGTAAGAAGTAGTACAATTCAAGTTTTAGGTATCGATTATTGACTTTTTAGCTGGCTTTGGTGCGTTGGACATGAGCTAGGACATTAAGATTCTGCATGAAAGGAGGACTAGCAGCCGAATTGCACGGGAGATTGTGAAAAGTGTTCATATGTAGTAAAAACCTGAGAAATCCGTTCGTTTTCGTCATTTGCTATCGAATAGACGTAAAACCAGATCGTCACATTGGCGCTCTTCTCTCTGAAACGGTTGTACTTATCGTCTGCAAAGCTATGTCGCGTGCTGCGGTATGCGGAGACACTAAAAGCACCATAGTAGAACACAGATGAAGCTTCTAAGTTGATGTAATAGCCAGTAAGATGTAGTACACTTCAAGTTTTAGGTATCGATTATTGACTTTTTAGCAGGCTTTGGTGCCTTGGACATGAGCTAGGACCTTAAGATTCTACATAAAAGGAGGACTAGCAGCCGAGTTGCATGGGAGAATGTGAAAAGTGTTCATATGTAGTAAAAACCTGTGAAATCCGTCCGTTTTCGTCATTTGTTATCGAATCGACTTAAAGCCAGATCGTCACATTGGCCGCTCTTCTCTCTGAAACGGTTGTACTTATCGTCCGCAAAGCTATGTCGCAGTGCTGCGGTATGTGGAGACTCTAAAAGCACCATAGCAGAACACAGATGAAGCTTCTAAGTTGATGTAATAGCCAGTAAGAAGTAGTACAACTCAAGTTTTAGGTATCGATTATTGACTTTTTAGCTGGCTTTGGTGCCTTGGACATGAGCTAGGACCTTAAGATTCTGCATGAAAGGAGGACTAGCAGCCGAGTTGCACGGGACAATGTGAAAAGTGTTCATACGTAGTAAAAAACTGAGAAATCCGTCCGTTTTCGTCATTTGTTATGGAATCGACTTAAAGCCAGATCGTCACATTGGCCGCTCTGCTCTCTGAAACGGTTGTACTTATCGTCTGCAAAGCTATGTCGCGTGCTGCGGTTTGTGGACACACTAAAAGCACCATAGTACAACACAGATGAAGCTTCTAAGATGATGTAATAGCCAGTAAGAAGTAGTACAATTCAAGTTTTAGGTATCGATTATTGACTTTTCAGCTGGCTTTGGTGCCTTGGACATGAGCTAGGACCTTAAGATTCTGCATGAAAGGAGGACTAGCAGCCGAATTGCAAGGAAGAATGTGAAAAGAGTTCATATGTAGTAAAAACCTGAGAAATCCGTTCGTTTTCGTCATTTGCTATCGAATAGACGTAAAACCAGATCGTCACATTGGCGCTCTTCTCTCTGAAACGGTTGTACTTATCGTCTGCAAAGCTATGTCGCGTGCTGCGGTATGCGGAGACACTAAAAGCACCATAGTAGAACACAGATGAAGATTCTAAGTTGATGTAATAGCCAGTAAGATGTAGTACACTTCAAGTTTTAGGTATCGATTATTGACTTTTTAGCTGGCTTTGGTGCCTTGGACATGAGCTAGGACCTTAAGATTCTACATAAAAGGAGGACTAGCAGCCGAGTTGCATGGGAGAATGTGAAAAGTGTTCATATGTAGTAAAAACCTGTGAAATCCGTCCGTTTTCGTCATTTGTTATCGAATCGACTTAAAGCCAGATCGTCACATTGGCCGCTCTTCTCTCTGAAACGGTTGTACTTATCGTCCGCAAAGCTATGTCGCAGTGCTGCGGTATGTGGAGACTCTAAAAGCACCATAGCAGAACACAGATGAAGCTTCTAAGTTGATGTAATAGCCAGTAAGAAGTAGTAGAACTCAAGTTTTAGGTATCGATTATTGACTTTTTAGCTGGCTTTGGTGCATTGGACGTGAGCTAAGACCTTAAGATTATGCATGAAAGGAGGACTAGCAGCCAAGTTGCACGGGAGAAGGCGAAAAGTATTCATATGTAGTAAAAACCTGAGAAATCCGTCCGTTTTCGTCATTTGTTATCGAATCGACTTAATGCCAGATCGTCACATTGGCCGCTCTTCTCTCTGAAACGGTTGTACTTATCGTCTGCAAAGCTATGTCGCGTGCTGCGGTATGTGGAGGCACTAAAAGCACCATAGTAAAACACAGATGAAGCTTCTAAGTTGATGTAATAGCCAGTAAGAAGTAGTGCAAGTGAAATTTTAGATATCGATTATTGACTTTTTACCATTCTTTGGTGCCTTGGACATGAGCTAGGACCTTAAGATTCTGCATGAAAGGAGGACTAGCAGCCGAGTAGCAAGGGAGAATGTGAAAAGTGTTCATATGTAGTAAAAACCTGAGAAATCCGTCCGTTTTCGTCATTTGTTATCGAATCGACTGAAAGCCAGATCGTCACATTAGCCGCTCTTCTCTCTGAAACGGTTGTACTTATCGTCTGCAAAGCTATGTCGCGTGCTGCGGTATGTGGAGACACTAAAAGCACCATTGTAGAACACAGACGAAACTTCTAAGTAGATGTAATAGCTAGTAAGAAGTAGTACAACTCAAGTTTTAGGTATCGATTATTGACTTTTTAGCCGGCTTTGGTGCCTTGGACATGAGCTAGGACCATAAGATTCTGCATGAAAGGAGGACTAGCAGCCGAGTTGCATGGGAAAATGTGAAAAGTGTTCACATGTAGTAAAAACCTGAGAAATCCGTCCGTTTTCGTCATTTGTTGTCGAATCGACTTAAAGCCAGATCGTCACATTGGCCGCTCTTCTCTCTGAAACGGTTGTACTTATCGTCTGAAAGCTATGTCGCGTGCTGCGGTATGCGGAGACACTAAAAGCACCATAGTAAAACACAGATGAAGCTTATAAGATAATGTAATAGCCAGTAAGAATTAGTACAATACCAGTTTTAGGTATCGATTATTGACTTTTTAGCTGGCTTTGGTGCCTTGGACATGAGCTAGGACCCTAAGATTCTGCATGAACGGAGGACTAGCAGCCGAGTTGCACAGGAGGATGTGAAAAGTGTTCATATGTAGTAAAAACCTGAGAAATCCGTACGTTTTCGTCATTTGTTATTGAATCGACTTAAAGCCAGATCGTCACATTGGCCGCTCCTCTCTCTGAAACGGTTGTACTTATCGTCTGAAAGCTACGTTGCATGCTGGGGTATGCGAAGACACTAAAAGCACCATAGTAGAACACAGATGAAGCTTCAAAGATGATGTAATAGCCAGTAAGGTTAGTACATGACCAGTTTTAGGTATCGATTATTGCCTTTTTAGCTGGCTTTGGTGCCTTGGACATGAGCTAGGACCTTAAGATTCTGCATGAAAGGAGGACTAGCAGCCGAGTTGGATGGGAGAATGTGAAAAGTGTTCATATGTAGTAAAAACCTGAGAAATCCGTCCGCTTCCATCATTTGTTATCGAATCGACCTAAAGCCAGATCGTCACATTGGCCGCTCTTCTCTCTGAAACGGTTGAACTTATCGTCTGAAAGCTATGTCGCGTGCTGCGGTATTCGGAGAGACTAAAAGCACCATAGTAGAACACAGATGAAGCTTCTAAGATGATGTAATTGCCAGTAAGAAATAGTACCAGTTTTAGGTATCGATTATTGACTTTTTAGCTGGCTTTGGAGCCTTGGACATGATCTAGGACCTTAAGATTCTGCATGAAAGGAGGACTAGCAGCCGAATTGCACGGAAGATTGTGAAAAGTGTTCATATGTAGTAAAAACCTGAGAAATCCGTCCGTTTCGTCATTTGTTATCGAATCGACTTAAAGCCAGATCGTCACATTGGCCGCTCATCCCTCAGAAACGGTTGTACTTATCGTCTGCAAAGCTATGTCGCGTGCTACGGTTTGTGGACACACTAAAAGCACCATAGTACAACACAGATGAAGCTTCTAAGATGATGTAATAGCCAGTAAGAAGCAGTACAATTCAAGTTTTAGGTATCGATTATTGACTTTTTAGCTGGCTTTGGTGCCTTGGACATGAGCTAGGACCTTAAGATTCTGCATGAAAGGAGGACTAGCAGCCGAGTTGCACGGGAGAATGTGAAAAGTGTTCATATGTAGTAAAAACCTGTGAAATCCGTCCGTTTTCGTCATTTGTTATCGAATCGACTTAAAGCCAGATCGTCACATTGGCCGCTCTTCTCTCTGAAACGGTTGTACTTATCGTCTGCAAAGCTATGTCGCGTGCTGCGGTATGTGGAGACTCTAAAAGCACCATAGCAGAACACAGATGAAGCTTCTAAGTTGATGTAATAGCCAGTAAGAAGTAGTACAATTGAAATTTTAGATATCGATTATTGAATTTTTTGCTGGCTTTGGTGCCTTGGACATGAGCTAGGACCTTAAGATTCTGCATGAAAGGAGGACCACCAGCCGAATTGCACGGGAAAATGTGAAAAGTGTTCATATGGAGTAAAAACCTGAGAAATCCGTCCGTTTTCGTCATTTGTTATCGAATCGACTTAAAGCCAGATCGACACATTGGCCACTCTTCTCTCTGAAACGGTTGTACTTATCGTCTGCAAAGATATGTCGCGTGCTGCGGTATGCGGAGACACTAAAATCACCATAGTAGAACACAGATGATGCTTCTAAGTTGATGTAATAGCCAGTAAGGATTAGTACAATACCAGTTTTAGGTATCGATTATTGACTTTTTAGCTGGCTTTGGTGCCTTGGACATGAGCTAGGACATTAAGATTCTGCATGAAAGGAGGACTAGCAGCCGAATTGCATGGGAGATTGTGAAAAGTGTTCATATGTATTAAAAAACTGAGAAATCCGTCCGTTTTCGTCATTTGTTATGGAATCGACTTAAAGCCAGATGTTCACATTGGCCGCTCTTCTCTCTGAAACGGTTGTACTTATCGTCTGCAAACCTATGTCACGTGCTGCGGTTTGTGGACACACTAAAAGCACCATAGTACAAAACAGATGAAGCTTCTAAGATGATGTAATAGCCAGTAAGAAGTAGTACAATTCAAGTTTTAGGTATCGATTATTGACTTTTTAGCTGGCTTTGGTGCGTTGGACATGAGCTAGGACATTAAGATTCTGCATGAAAGGAGGACTAGCAGCCGAATTGCACGGGAGATTGTGAAAAGTGTTCATATGTAGTAAAAACCTGAGAAATCCGTTCGTTTTCGTCATTTGCTATCGAATAGACGTAAAACCAGATCGTCACATTGGCGCTCTTCTCTCTGAAACGGTTGTACTTATCGTCTGCAAAGCTATGTCGCGTGCTGCGGTATGCGGAGACACTAAAAGCACCATAGTAGAACACAGATGAAGCTTCTAAGTTGATGTAATAGCCAGTAAGATGTAGTACACTTCAAGTTTTAGGTATCGATTATTGACTTTTTAGCAGGCCTTGGTGCCTTGGACATGAGCTAGGACCTTAAGATTCTACATAAAAGGAGGACTAGCAGCCGAGTTGCATGGGAGAATGTGAAAAGTGTTCATATGTAGTAAAAACCTGTGAAATCCGTCCGTTTTCGTCATTTGTTATCGAATCGACTTAAAGCCAGATCGTCACATTGGCCGCTCTTCTCTCTGAAACGGTTGTACTTATCGTCCGCAAAGCTATGTCGCAGTGCTGCGGTATGTGGAGACTCTAAAAGCACCATAGCAGAACACAGATGAAGCTTCTAAGTTGATGTAATAGCCAGTAAGAAGTAGTACAACTCAAGTTTTAGGTATCGATTATTGACTTTTTAGCTGGCTTTGGTGCCTTGGACATGAGCTAGGACCTTAAGATTCTGCATGAAAGGAGGACTAGCAGCCGAGTTGCACGGGACAATGTGAAAAGTGTTCATACGTAGTAAAAAACTGAGAAATCCGTCCGTTTTCGTCATTTGTTATGGAATCGACTTAAAGCCAGATCGTCACATTGGCCGCTCTGCTCTCTGAAACGGTTGTACTTATCGTCTGCAAAGCTATGTCGCGTGCTGCGGTTTGTGGACACACTAAAAGCACCATAGTACAACACAGATGAAGCTTCTAAGATGATGTAATAGCCAGTAAGAAGTAGTACAATTCAAGTTTTAGGTATCGATTATTGACTTTTCAGCTGGCTTTGGTGCCTTGGACATGAGCTAGGACCTTAAGATTCTGCATGAAAGGAGGACTAGCAGCCGAATTGCAAGGAAGAATGTGAAAAGAGTTCATATGTAGTAAAAACCTGAGAAATCCGTTCGTTTTCGTCATTTGCTATCGAATAGACGTAAAACCAGATCGTCACATTGGCGCTCTTCTCTCTGAAACGGTTGTACTTATCGTCTGCAAAGCTATGTCGCGTGCTGCGGTATGCGGAGACACTAAAAGCACCATAGTAGAACACAGATGAAGATTCTAAGTTGATGTAATAGCCAGTAAGATGTAGTACACTTCAAGTTTTAGGTATCGATTATTGACTTTTTAGCTGGCTTTGGTGCCTTGGACATGAGCTAGGACCTTAAGATTCTACATAAAAGGAGGACTAGCAGCCGAGTTGCATGGGAGAATGTGAAAAGTGTTCATATGTAGTAAAAACCTGTGAAATCCGTCCGTTTTCGTCATTTGTTATCGAATCGACTTAAAGCCAGATCGTCACATTGGCCGCTCTTCTCTCTGAAACGGTTGTACTTATCGTCCGCAAAGCTATGTCGCAGTGCTGCGGTATGTGGAGACTCTAAAAGCACCATAGCAGAACACAGATGAAGCTTCTAAGTTGATGTAATAGCCAGTAAGAAGTAGTAGAACTCAAGTTTTAGGTATCGATTATTGACTTTTTAGCTGGCTTTGGTGCATTGGACGTGAGCTAAGACCTTAAGATTATGCATGAAAGGAGGACTAGCAGCCAAGTTGCACGGGAGAAGGCGAAAAGTATTCATATGTAGTAAAAACCTGAGAAATCCGTCCGTTTTCGTCATTTGTTATCGAATCGACTTAATGCCAGATCGTCACATTGGCCGCTCTTCTCTCTGAAACGGTTGTACTTATCGTCTGCAAAGCTATGTCGCGTGCTGCGGTATGTGGAGGCACTAAAAGCACCATAGTAAAACACAGATGAAGCTTCTAAGTTGATGTAATAGCCAGTAAGAAGTAGTGCAAGTGAAATTTTAGATATCGATTATTGACTTTTTACCATTCTTTGGTGCCTTGGACATGAGCTAGGACCTTAAGATTCTGCATGAAAGGAGGACTAGCAGCCGAGTAGCAAGGGAGAATGTGAAAAGTGTTCATATGTAGTAAAAACCTGAGAAATCCGTCCGTTTTCGTCATTTGTTATCGAATCGACTGAAAGCCAGATCGTCACATTAGCCGCTCTTCTCTCTGAAACGGTTGTACTTATCGTCTGCAAAGCTATGTCGCCTGCTGCGGTATGTGGAGACACTAAAAGCACCATTGTAGAACACAGACGAAACTTCTAAGTAGATGTAATAGCTAGTAAGAAGTAGTACAACTCAAGTTTTAGGTATCGATTATTGACTTTTTAGCCGGCTTTGGTGCCTTGGACATGAGCTAGGACCATAAGATTCTGCATGAAAGGAGGAAAAGCAGCCGAGTTGCACGGGAGAATGTGAAAAGTGTTCATATGTACTAAAAACCTGAGAAATCCGTCCGTTTCCGTCATTTGTTATCGAATCGACTTAAAGCCAGATCGTCACATTGGCCGCTCTTCTCTCTGAAACGGTTGTACTTATCGTCTGAAAGCTATGTCGCGTGCTGCGGTATGCGGAGACACTAAAAGCACCATAGTAAAACACAGATGAAGCTTATAAGATAATGTAATAGCCAGTAAGAATTAGTACAATACCAGTTTTAGGTATCGATTATTGACTTTTTAGCTGGCTTTGGTGCCTTGGACATGAGCTAGGACCCTAAGATTCTGCATGAACGGAGGACTAGCAGCCGAGTTGCACAGGAGGATGTGAAAAGTGTTCATATGTAGTAAAAACCTGAGAAATCCGTACGTTTTCGTCATTTGTTATTGAATCGACTTAAAGCCAGATCGTCACATTGGCCGCTCCTCTCTCTGAAACGGTTGTACTTATCGTCTGAAAGCTACGTTGCATGCTGGGGTATGCGAAGACACTAAAAGCACCATAGTAGAACACAGATGAAGCTTCAAAGATGATGTAATAGCCAGTAAGGTTAGTACATGACCAGTTTTAGGTATCGATTATTGCCTTTTTAGCTGGCTTTGGTGCCTTGGACATGAGCTAGGACCTTAAGATTCTGCATGAAAGGAGGACTAGCAGCCGAGTTGGATGGGAGAATGTGAAAAGTGTTCATATGTAGTAAAAACCTGAGAAATCCGTCCGCTTCCATCATTTGTTATCGAATCGACCTAAAGCCAGATCGTCACATTGGCCGCTCTTCTCTCTGAAACGGTTGAACTTATCGTCTGAAAGCTATGTCGCGTGCTGCGGTATTCGGAGAGACTAAAAGCACCATAGTAGAACACAGATGAAGCTTCTAAGATGATGTAATTGCCAGTAAGAAATAGTACCAGTTTTAGGTATCGATTATTGACTTTTTAGCTGGCTTTGGAGCCTTGGACATGATCTAGGACCTTAAGATTCTGCATGAAAGGAGGACTAGCAGCCGAATTGCACGGAAGATTGTGAAAAGTGTTCATATGTAGTAAAAACCTGAGAAATCCGTCCGTTTCGTCATTTGTTATCGAATCGACTTAAAGCCAGATCGTCACATTGGCCGCTCATCCCTCAGAAACGGTTGTACTTATCGTCTGCAAAGCTATGTCGCGTGCTACGGTTTGTGGACACACTAAAAGCACCATAGTACAACACAGATGAAGCTTCTAAGATGATGTAATAGCCAGTAAGAAGCAGTACAATTCAAGTTTTAGGTATCGATTATTGACTTTTTAGCTGGCTTTGGTGCCTTGGACATGAGCTAGGACCTTAAGATTCTGCATGAAAGGAGGACTAGCAGCCGAGTTGCACGGGAGAATGTGAAAAGTGTTCATATGTAGTAAAAACCTGTGAAATCCGTCCGTTTTCGTCATTTGTTATCGAATCGACTTAAAGCCAGATCGTCACATTGGCCGCTCTTCTCTCTGAAACGGTTGTACTTATCGTCTGCAAAGCTATGTCGCGTGCTGCGGTATGTGGAGACTCTAAAAGCACCATAGCAGAACACAGATGAAGCTTCTAAGTTGATGTAATAGCCAGTAAGAAGTAGTACAATTGAAATTTTAGATATCGATTATTGAATTTTTTGCTGGCTTTGGTGCCTTGGACATGAGCTAGGACCTTAAGATTCTGCATGAAAGGAGGACCACCAGCCGAATTGCACGGGAAAATGTGAAAAGTGTTCATATGGAGTAAAAACCTGAGAAATCCGTCCGTTTTCGTCATTTGTTATCGAATCGACTTAAAGCCAGATCGACACATTGGCCACTCTTCTCTCTGAAACGGTTGTACTTATCGTCTGCAAAGATATGTCGCGTGCTGCGGTATGCGGAGACACTAAAATCACCATAGTAGAACACAGATGATGCTTCTAAGTTGATGTAATAGCCAGTAAGGATTAGTACAATACCAGTTTTAGGTATCGATTATTGACTTTTTAGCTGGCTTTGGTGCCTTGGACATGAGCTAGGACATTAAGATTCTGCATGAAAGGAGGACTAGCAGCCGAATTGCATGGGAGATTGTGAAAAGTGTTCATATGTATTAAAAAACTGAGAAATCCGTCCGTTTTCGTCATTTGTTATGGAATCGACTTAAAGCCAGATGTTCACATTGGCCGCTCTTCTCTCTGAAACGGTTGTACTTATCGTCTGCAAACCTATGTCACGTGCTGCGGTTTGTGGACACACTAAAAGCACCATAGTACAAAACAGATGAAGCTTCTAAGATGATGTAATAGCCAGTAAGAAGTAGTACAATTCAAGTTTTAGGTATCGATTATTGACTTTTTAGCTGGCTTTGGTGCGTTGGACATGAGCTAGGACATTAAGATTCTGCATGAAAGGAGGACTAGCAGCCGAATTGCACGGGAGATTGTGAAAAGTGTTCATATGTAGTAAAAACCTGAGAAATCCGTTCGTTTTCGTCATTTGCTATCGAATAGACGTAAAACCAGATCGTCACATTGGCGCTCTTCTCTCTGAAACGGTTGTACTTATCGTCTGCAAAGCTATGTCGCGTGCTGCGGTATGCGGAGACACTAAAAGCACCATAGTAGAACACAGATGAAGCTTCTAAGTTGATGTAATAGCCAGTAAGATGTAGTACACTTCAAGTTTTAGGTATCGATTATTGACTTTTTAGCAGGCTTTGGTGCCTTGGACATGAGCTAGGACCTTAAGATTCTACATAAAAGGAGGACTAGCAGCCGAGTTGCATGGGAGAATGTGAAAAGTGTTCATATGTAGTAAAAACCTGTGAAATCCGTCCGTTTTCGTCATTTGTTATCGAATCGACTTAAAGCCAGATCGTCACATTGGCCGCTCTTCTCTCTGAAACGGTTGTACTTATCGTCCGCAAAGCTATGTCGCAGTGCTGCGGTATGTGGAGACTCTAAAAGCACCATAGCAGAACACAGATGAAGCTTCTAAGTTGATGTAATAGCCAGTAAGAAGTAGTACAACTCAAGTTTTAGGTATCGATTATTGACTTTTTAGCTGGCTTTGGTGCCTTGGACATGAGCTAGGACCTTAAGATTCTGCATGAAAGGAGGACTAGCAGCCGAGTTGCACGGGACAATGTGAAAAGTGTTCATACGTAGTAAAAAACTGAGAAATCCGTCCGTTTTCGTCATTTGTTATGGAATCGACTTAAAGCCAGATCGTCACATTGGCCGCTCTGCTCTCTGAAACGGTTGTACTTATCGTCTGCAAAGCTATGTCGCGTGCTGCGGTTTGTGGACACACTAAAAGCACCATAGTACAACACAGATGAAGCTTCTAAGATGATGTAATAGCCAGTAAGAAGTAGTACAATTCAAGTTTTAGGTATCGATTATTGACTTTTCAGCTGGCTTTGGTGCCTTGGACATGAGCTAGGACCTTAAGATTCTGCATGAAAGGAGGACTAGCAGCCGAATTGCAAGGAAGAATGTGAAAAGAGTTCATATGTAGTAAAAACCTGAGAAATCCGTTCGTTTTCGTCATTTGCTATCGAATAGACGTAAAACCAGATCGTCACATTGGCGCTCTTCTCTCTGAAACGGTTGTACTTATCGTCTGCAAAGCTATGTCGCGTGCTGCGGTATGCGGAGACACTAAAAGCACCATAGTAGAACACAGATGAAGCTTCTAAGTTGATGTAATAGCCAGTAAGATGTAGTACACTTCAAGTTTTAGGTATCGATTATTGACTTTTTAGCTGGCTTTGGTGCCTTGGACATGAGCTAGGACCTTAAGATTCTACATAAAAGGAGGACTAGCAGCCGAGTTGGATGGGAGAATGTGAAAAGTGTTCATATGTAGTAAAAACCTGAGAAATCCGTCCGCTTCCATCATTTGTTATCGAATCGACCTAAAGCCAGATCGTCACATTGGCCGCTCTTCTCTCTGAAACGGTTGAACTTATCGTCTGAAAGCTATGTCGCGTGCTGCGGTATTCGGAGAGACTAAAAGCACCATAGTAGAACACAGATGAAGCTTCTAAGATGATGTAATTGCCAGTAAGAAATAGTACCAGTTTTAGGTATCGATTATTGACTTTTTAGCTGGCTTTGGAGCCTTGGACATGATCTAGGACCTTAAGATTCTGCATGAAAGGAGGACTAGCAGCCGAATTGCACGGAAGATTGTGAAAAGTGTTCATATGTAGTAAAAACCTGAGAAATCCGTCCGTTTCGTCATTTGTTATCGAATCGACTTAAAGCCAGATCGTCACATTGGCCGCTCATCCCTCAGAAACGGTTGTACTTATCGTCTGCAAAGCTATGTCGCGTGCTACGGTTTGTGGACACACTAAAAGCACCATAGTACAACACAGATGAAGCTTCTAAGATGATGTAATAGCCAGTAAGAAGCAGTACAATTCAAGTTTTAGGTATCGATTATTGACTTTTTAGCTGGCTTTGGTGCCTTGGACATGAGCTAGGACCTTAAGATTCTGCATGAAAGGAGGACTAGCAGCCGAGTTGCACGGGAGAATGTGAAAAGTGTTCATATGTAGTAAAAACCTGTGAAATCCGTCCGTTTTCGTCATTTGTTATCGAATCGACTTAAAGCCAGATCGTCACATTGGCCGCTCTTCTCTCTGAAACGGTTGTACTTATCGTCTGCAAAGCTATGTCGCGTGCTGCGGTATGTGGAGACTCTAAAAGCACCATAGCAGAACACAGATGAAGCTTCTAAGTTGATGTAATAGCCAGTAAGAAGTAGTACAATTGAAATTTTAGATATCGATTATTGAATTTTTTGCTGGCTTTGGTGCCTTGGACATGAGCTAGGACCTTAAGATTCTGCATGAAAGGAGGACCACCAGCCGAATTGCACGGGAAAATGTGAAAAGTGTTCATATGGAGTAAAAACCTGAGAAATCCGTCCGTTTTCGTCATTTGTTATCGAATCGACTTAAAGCCAGATCGACACATTGGCCACTCTTCTCTCTGAAACGGTTGTACTTATCGTCTGCAAAGATATGTCGCGTGCTGCGGTATGCGGAGACACTAAAATCACCATAGTAGAACACAGATGATGCTTCTAAGTTGATGTAATAGCCAGTAAGGATTAGTACAATACCAGTTTTAGGTATCGATTATTGACTTTTTAGCTGGCTTTGGTGCCTTGGACATGAGCTAGGACATTAAGATTCTGCATGAAAGGAGGACTAGCAGCCGAATTGCATGGGAGATTGTGAAAAGTGTTCATATGTATTAAAAAACTGAGAAATCCGTCCGTTTTCGTCATTTGTTATGGAATCGACTTAAAGCCAGATGTTCACATTGGCCGCTCTTCTCTCTGAAACGGTTGTACTTATCGTCTGCAAACCTATGTCACGTGCTGCGGTTTGTGGACACACTAAAAGCACCATAGTACAAAACAGATGAAGCTTCTAAGATGATGTAATAGCCAGTAAGAAGTAGTACAATTCAAGTTTTAGGTATCGATTATTGACTTTTTAGCTGGCTTTGGTGCGTTGGACATGAGCTAGGACATTAAGATTCTGCATGAAAGGAGGACTAGCAGCCGAATTGCACGGGAGATTGTGAAAAGTGTTCATATGTAGTAAAAACCTGAGAAATCCGTTCGTTTTCGTCATTTGCTATCGAATAGACGTAAAACCAGATCGTCACATTGGCGCTCTTCTCTCTGAAACGGTTGTACTTATCGTCTGCAAAGCTATGTCGCGTGCTGCGGTATGCGGAGACACTAAAAGCACCATAGTAGAACACAGATGAAGCTTCTAAGTTGATGTAATAGCCAGTAAGATGTAGTACACTTCAAGTTTTAGGTATCGATTATTGACTTTTTAGCAGGCTTTGGTGCCTTGGACATGAGCTAGGACCTTAAGATTCTACATAAAAGGAGGACTAGCAGCCGAGTTGCATGGGAGAATGTGAAAAGTGTTCATATGTAGTAAAAACCTGTGAAATCCGTCCGTTTTCGTCATTTGTTATCGAATCGACTTAAAGCCAGATCGTCACATTGGCCGCTCTTCTCTCTGAAACGGTTGTACTTATCGTCCGCAAAGCTATGTCGCAGTGCTGCGGTATGTGGAGACTCTAAAAGCACCATAGCAGAACACAGATGAAGCTTCTAAGTTGATGTAATAGCCAGTAAGAAGTAGTACAACTCAAGTTTTAGGTATCGATTATTGACTTTTTAGCTGGCTTTGGTGCCTTGGACATGAGCTAGGACCTTAAGATTCTGCATGAAAGGAGGACTAGCAGCCGAGTTGCACGGGACAATGTGAAAAGTGTTCATACGTAGTAAAAAACTGAGAAATCCGTCCGTTTTCGTCATTTGTTATGGAATCGACTTAAAGCCAGATCGTCACATTGGCCGCTCTGCTCTCTGAAACGGTTGTACTTATCGTCTGCAAAGCTATGTCGCGTGCTGCGGTTTGTGGACACACTAAAAGCACCATAGTACAACACAGATGAAGCTTCTAAGATGATGTAATAGCCAGTAAGAAGTAGTACAATTCAAGTTTTAGGTATCGATTATTGACTTTTCAGCTGGCTTTGGTGCCTTGGACATGAGCTAGGACCTTAAGATTCTGCATGAAAGGAGGACTAGCAGCCGAATTGCAAGGAAGAATGTGAAAAGAGTTCATATGTAGTAAAAACCTGAGAAATCCGTTCGTTTTCGTCATTTGCTATCGAATAGACGTAAAACCAGATCGTCACATTGGCGCTCTTCTCTCTGAAACGGTTGTACTTATCGTCTGCAAAGCTATGTCGCGTGCTGCGGTATGCGGAGACACTAAAAGCACCATAGTAGAACACAGATGAAGCTTCTAAGTTGATGTAATAGCCAGTAAGATGTAGTACACTTCAAGTTTTAGGTATCGATTATTGACTTTTTAGCTGGCTTTGGTGCCTTGGACATGAGCTAGGACCTTAAGATTCTACATAAAAGGAGGACTAGCAGCCGAGTTGCATGGGAGAATGTGAAAAGTGTTCATATGTAGTAAAAACCTGTGAAATCCGTCCGTTTTCGTCATTTGTTATCGAATCGACTTAAAGCCAGATCGTCACATTGGCCGCTCTTCTCTCTGAAACGGTTGTACTTATCGTCCGCAAAGCTATGTCGCAGTGCTGCGGTATGTGGAGACTCTAAAAGCACCATAGCAGAACACAGATGAAGCTTCTAAGTTGATGTAATAGCCAGTAAGAAGTAGTAGAACTCAAGTTTTAGGTATCGATTATTGACTTTTTAGCTGGCTTTGGTGCCTTGGACATGAGCTAGGACCATAAGATTCTGCATGAAAGGAGGACTAGCAGCCGAGTTGCACGGGACAATGTGAAAAGTGTTCATACGTAGTAAAAACCTGAGAAATCCGTTCGTTATCGTCATTTGTTATCGAATGGACTTTAAGCCAGATCGTCACATTGGCCGCTCTGCTCTCTGAAACGGTTGTACTTATCGTCTGCAAAGCTATGTCGCGTTCTGCGGTATGCGGAGACACTAAAATCACCATAGTAGAACACAGATGAAGCTTCTGTGTTGATTTAATAGCCAGTAAGAAGTAGTACAATTCAAGTTTTAGGTATCGATTATTGACTTTTTAGCTGGCTTTGGTGCCTTGGACATGAACTAGGACCCTAAGAATCTGCATGAGAGGAGGACTAGCAGCCAAGTTGCACGAGAGAATGTGAAAAGTGCTCATATGTAGTAAAAACCTGAGAGATCCGTTCGCCATCGTCATTTGTTATCGAATCGACTTAAAGCCAGATCGTCACATTTTCCGCTCTACTCTCTGAAACGGTTGTACTTATCGTCTGCAAAGCTATGTCGCATTGCTGCGGTATGCGGAGACACTAAAGGCACCATAGTAGACCACAGATCAAGCTTCTAATTTGATGTAATAGCCAGTAAGAAGTAGTACAATTCAAGTTTCACTTATCGATTATTGACTTTTAGCTGGCTTTGGTGCCTTGGACATGAGCTAGGACCTTAAGATTCTGCATGAAAGGAGGGCTAGCAGCTGAGTTGCACGGGAGAATGTGAAAAGTGTTCATATGTAGTAAAAACCTGAGAAATCCGTCAGTTTTCGTTATTTGTTATCGAATCGACTTAAAGCCAGATCGTCACATTGCCCGCTCGTCTCTCCGAAACGGTTGTACTTATCGTCTGCAAAGCTATGTCGCGTGCTGCGGTATGCGGAGACACTAAAAGCACCATAGTAGAACACAGATGAAGCTTCTACGTTGATGTAATAGCTAGTAAGAAGTAGTACAATTGGAATTTTAGATATCGATTATTGACTTTTTAGCTGGCTTTGGTGCCTTGGACATGAGCTAGGACCTTAAGATTCTGCATGAAAGGAGGGCTAGCAGCTGAGTTGCACGGGAGAATGTGAAAAGTGTTCATATGTAGTAAAAACCTGAGAAATCCGTCCGTTTTCGTCATTTGTTATGGAATCGACTTAAAGCCAGATCGTCGCATTGGCCGCTCTCCTCTCTGAAACGGTTGTACTTATCGTCTGCAAAGCTATGTCGCGTGCTGCGGTATGCAGAGACACTAAATGCACTATAGTAGAACACAGATGAAGCTTCTAAGCTGATGTAATAGCCAGTAAGAAGTAGTACAATTCAAGTTTTAGGTATCGATTATTGACTTTGTAGCTGGCTTTGGTGCCTTGGAGATGAGCTAGGACCTTAAGATTCTGCATGAAAGAAGGACTAGCAGCCGAGTTGTACGGGAGAATGTGAAAAGTGTTCATATGTAGTAAAAACATGAGAAATCCATACGTTTTCGTCATTGGTTATCGATTCGTCTTAAAGCCAGATCGTCACATTGGCTGCTCTTTTCTCTGAAACGGTTGTACTTATCGTCTGCAAAGCTATGTCGCGTGCTGCGGTATGTGGAGACACTAAAAGCACCATAGTAGAACACAGATGAAGCTTCTAAGTTGACGTAATAGCTAGTAAGAGGTAGTACAATTCAAGTTTTAAGTATCGATTATTGACTTTTTACCTGGCTTTGGTGCCTTGGACATGAGCTAGGACCTTAAGATTCTGCATGAAAGGAGGACTAGCAGCCGAGTTGCACGGGAGAATGTGAAAAGTGTTCATATGTAGTAAAAACCTGAGAAGTCCGTCCGTTTTGTCATTTGTTATCGAATCGACTTAAAGCCAGATCTTCACATTGCCCGCTCTTCTCTCCGAAACGGTTGTATTTATCGTCTGCAAAGCTATGTCGCGTGCGGCGGTATGCGGAGACACTAAAAGCACCATAGTAGAACACAGATGAAGCTTCTAAGATGATGTAATAGCCAGTAAGAATTAGTACAATACCAGTTTTAGGTATAGATTATTGACTTTTAGCTGGCTTTGGTGCCTTGGACATGAGCTAGGACCTTAAGATTCTGCATGAAAGGAGGGCTAGCAGCTGAGTTGCACGGGAGAATGTGAAAAGTGTTCATATGTAGTAAAAACCTGAGAAATCCGTCCGTTTTCGTCATTTGTTATGGAATCGACTTAAAGCCAGATCGTCACATTGGCCGCTCTCCTCTCTGAAACGGTTGTACTTATCGTCTGCAAAGCTATGTCGCGTGCTGCGGTATGCAGAGACACTAAATGCACCATAGTAGAACACAGATGAAGCTTCTAAGTTGATGTAATAGCCTGTAAGAAGTAGTACAATTCAAGTTTTAGGTATCGATTTTTGACTTTGTAGCTGGCTTTGGTGCCTTGGACATGAGCTAGGACCTTAAGATTCTGCATGAAGGACTAGCAGCCGAGTTTAAGGGAGAATGTGAAAAGTGTTCATATGTAGTAAAAACCTGAGAAATCCATACGTTTTCGTCATTGGTTATCGATTCGTCTTAAAGCAAGATCGTCACATTGGGTGCTCTTTTCTCTGAAACGGTTGTACTTATCGTCTGCAAAGCTATGTCGCGTGCTGCGGTATGTGGAGACACTAAAAGCACCATAGTAGAACACAGATGAAGCTTCTAAGTTGACGTAATAGCTAGTAAGAGGTAGTACAATTCAAGGTTTAAGTATCGATTATTTACTCTTTAGCTGGCTTTGGTGCCTTGGACATGAGCTAGGACCTTAAGATTCTGCATGAAAGGAGGACTAGCAGCCGAGTTGCACGAGAGATTGTGAAAAGTGTTCATATGTAGTAAAAACCTGAGAGATCCGTTCGCCATCGTCATTTGTTAACGAATGGACTTAAAGCCAGATCGTCACATTGGCCGCTCTCCTCTCTGAAACGGTTGTACTTATCGTCTGCAAAGCTATGTAGCGTGCTGCGGTATGTAGAGACACTAAATGCACCATAGTAGAACACAGATGAAGCTTCTAAGTTGATGTAATAGCCAGTAAGAAGTAGTACAATTCAAGTTTTATGTATCGATTATTGACTTGGTAGCTGGCTTTGGTGCCTTGGACATGAGCTAGGACCTTAAGATTCTGCATGAAAGAAGGACTAGCAGCCGAGTTGTACGGGAGAATGTGAAAAGTGTTCATATGTAGTAAAAACCTGAGAAATCCATACGTTTTCGTCATTGGTTATCGAATCGACTTAAAGCCTGATCGTCACATTGGCCGCTCTTCTCTCTGAAACGGTTGTACTTATCTTCTGCAAAGCTATGTCGAGTGCTGCGGTATGTGGAGACACTAAAATCACCATAGTAGAACACAGATGAAGCTTCTAAGTTGGTGTAATAGCCAGTAAGAAGTAGTACAATTCAAGTTTTAGGTATCGATTATTGACTTTTTAGCTGGCTTTGGTGCCTTGGACATGAGCTAGGACCTTAAGATTCTGCATGTAAGAAGGACTAGCAGCCGAGTTGTACGGGAGAATGTGAAAAGTGTTCATATGTAGTAAAAACCTGAGAAATCCATACGTTTTCGTCATTGGTTATCGATTCGTCTTCAAGCCAATCGTCACATTGGCTGCTCTTCTCTCTGAAACGGTTGTACTTATCGTCTGCAAAGCTATGTCGCGTGCTGCGGCATGTGGAGACACTAAAAGCACCATAGTAGAACACAGATGAAGCTTCTAAGATGATGTAATAGCCAGTAAGAATTAGTACAATACCAGTTTTGGGTATGGATTATTGACTTTTAGCTGGCTTTGGTGACTTGGACATGAGCTAGGACCTTAAGATTCTGCATGAAAGGAGGGTTAGCAGCCGAGTTGCACGGGAGAATGTGAAAAGTGTTCATATGTAGTAAAAACCTGAGAAATCCGTCCGTTTTCGTCATTTGTTATGGAATCGACTTAAAGCCAGATCGTCACATTGGCCGCTCTTTCCTCTGACGCTGTTGTACTTATCGTCTGCAATGCTATGTCGCGTGCTGCGGTTTGTGGACACACTAAAAGCAGCATAGTACAACACAGATGAAGCTTCTAAGTTGATGTAATAGCTAGTAAGAAGTAGTACAATACCAGTTTTAGGTATAGATTATTGACTTTTAGCTGGCTTTGGTGCCTTGGACATGAGCTAGGACCTTAAGATTCTGCATGAAAGGAGGGCTAGCAGCTGAGTTGCACGGGAGAATGTGAAAAGTGTTCATATGTAGTAAAAACCTGAGAAATCCGTCCGTTTTCGTCATTTGTTATGGAATCGACTTAAAGCCAGATCGTCACATTGGCCGCTCTCCTCTCTGAAACGGTTGTACTTATCGTCTGCAAAGCTATGTCGCGTGCTGCGGTATGCAGAGACACTAAATGCACCATAGTAGAACACAGATGAAGCTTCTAAGTTGATGTAATAGCCTGTAAGAAGTAGTACAATTCAAGTTTTAGGTATCGATTTTTGACTTTGTAGATCGCTTTGGTGCCTTGGACATGAGCTAGGACCTTAAGATTCTGCATGAAAGAAGGACTAGCAGCCGAGTTTAAGGGAGAATGTGAAAAGTGTTCATATGTAGTAAAAACCTGAGAAATCCATACGTTTTCGTCATTGGTTATCGATTCGTCTTAAAGCAAGATCGTCACATTGGCTGCTCTTTTCTCTGAAACGGTTGTACTTATCGTCTGCAAAGCTATGTCGCGTGCTGCGGTATGTGGAGACACTAAAAGCACCATAGTAGAACACAGATGAAGCTTCTAAGTTGACGTAATAGCTAGTAAGAGGTAGTACAATTCAAGGTTTAAGTATCGATTATTGACTTTTTAGCTGGCTTTGGTGCCTTGGACATGAGCTAGGACCTTAAGATTCTGCATGAAAGGAGGACTAGCAGCCGAGTTGCACGGGAGATTGTGAAAAGTGTTCATATGTAGTAAAAACCTGAGAGATCCGTTCGCCATCGTCATTTGTTAACGAATCGACTTAAAGCCAGATCGTCACATTGGCCGCTCTTTCCTCTGACGCTGTTGTACTTATCGTCTGCAATGCTATGTCGCGTGCTGCGGTTTGTGGACACACTAAAAGCAGCATAGTACAACACAGATGAAGCTTCTAAGTTGATGTAATAGCTAGTAAGAAGTAGTACAATACCAGTTTTAGGTATAGATTATTGACTTTTAGCTGGCTTTGGTGCCTTGGACATGAGCTAGGACCTTAAGATTCTGCATGAAAGAAGGACTAGCAGCCGAGTTGTACGGGAGAATGTGAAAAGTGTTCATATGTAGTAAAAACCTGAGAAATCCATACGTTTTCGTCATTGGTTATCGAATCGACTTAAAGCCTGATCGTCACATTGGCCGCTCTTCTCTCTGAAACGGTTGTACTTATCGTCTGCAAAGCTATGTCGCGTGCTGCGGCATGTGGAGACACTAAAAGCACCATAGTAGAACACAGATGAAGCTTCTAAGATGATGTAATAGCCAGTAAGAATTAGTACAATACCAGTTTTGGGTATCGATTATTGACTTTTAGCTGGCTTTGGTGACTTGGACATGAGCTAGGACCTTAAGATTCTGCATGAAAGGAGGGTTAGCAGCCGAGTTGCACGGGAGAATGTGAAAAGTGTTCATATGTAGTAAAAACCTGAGAAATCCGTCCGTTTTCGTCATTTGTTATGGAATCGACTTAAAGCCAGATCGTCACATTGGCCGCTCTTTCCTCTGACGCTGTTGTACTTATCGTCTGCAATGCTATGTCGCGTGCTGCGGTTTGTGGACACACTAAAAGCAGCATAGTAGAACACAGATGAAGCTTCTAAGTTGATGTAATAGCTAGTAAGAAGTAGTACAATTCCAGTTTTAGATATCGATTATTGACCTTTTAGCTGGCTTTGGTGCCTTGGACATGAGCTAGGACCTTAAGATTCTGCATGAAAGGAGGACTAACAGCCGCCTTGCACGTGAGAATGTGAAAAGTGTTCATATGTAGTAAAAACCTGAGAAATCCGACCGTTTTCGTCATTTGTTATCGAATCGACTTAAAGCCAGATCGTCACATTGGACGCTCTTCTCTCTGAAACGGTTGTACTTATCGACTGCAAAGCTATGTCGAGTGCTGCGGTATGTGGAGACACTAAAAGCACCATAGTAGAACACAGATGAAGCTTATAAGTTGATGTAATAGCCAGTAAGAGGTAGTATAATTCAAGTTTAAGGTATCGATTATTAAATTTTTAGCTGGCTTTGGTGCCTTGGACATGAGCTAGGACCTTAAGATTCTGCATGAAAGGAGGACTAACAGCCGCCTTGCACGTGAGAATGTGAAAAGTGTTCATATGTAGTAAAAACCTGAGAAATCCTTCCGTTTTCGTCATTTGTTATCGAATCGACCTAAAGCCAGATCGTGACATTGGCCGCCCTTCTCTCTGAAACGTTTGCACTTATCGTCTGCAAAGCTATGTCGCGTGCTGCAGTATGCGGAGACACTAAAAGCAGCATAGTAGAACACAGATGAAGCTTCTAAGTTGATGTAATAGCTAGTAAGAAGTAGTACAATTGAAATTTTAGATATCGATTATTGACTTTTTAGCTGGCTTTGGTGCCTTGGACATGAGCTAGGACCTTAAGATTCTGCATGAAAGGAGGACTAGCAGCCGAGTTGCACGGGAGAAAGTGAAAAGTGTTCATATGTAGTAAAAACCCGAGAAATCCGTACGTTTTCGTCATTGGTTATCGAATCGTCTTAAAGCCAGATCGTCACATTGGCCGCTCTTCTCTCTGAAACGGTTGTACTTATCGTCTGCAAAGCTATGTCGAGTGCTGCGGTATGTGGAGACACTAAAATCACCATAGTAGAACACAGATGAAGCTTCTAAGTTGATGTAATAGCCAGTAAGAGGTAGTACAATTCAAGTTTTAGGTATCGATTATTGACGTTTTAGCTGGCTTTCGCGACTTGGACCTGAGCTAGGACCTTAAGATTCGGCATGAAAGGAGGACTAGCAGCAGACTTGCCTGGGAGAATATGAAAAGTGTTCATATGTAGTAAAAAACCTGAGAAATCCTTCCGTTTTCGTCATTTGTTATCGAATCGACCTAAAGCCAGATCGTGACATTGGCCGCCCTTCTCTCTGAAACGGTTGCACTTATCGTCTGTAAAGCTATGTCACGTGCTGCAGTATGCGGAGACACTAAAATCAGTATAGTAGAACACAGATGAAGCTTCTAAGTTGATGTAATAGCTAGTAAGAAGTAGTACAATTGAAATTTTAGATATCGATAATTGCCTTTTAACTGGCTTTGGTGCCTTGGACATGAGCTAGGACCTTAAGATTCTGCATGAAAGGAGGACTAACAGCCGCCTTGCACGTGAGAATGTAAAAAGTGTTCATATGTAGTAAAAACCTGAGAAATCCGACCGTTTTCGACATTTGTTATCGAATCGACTTCAAGCCAGATCGTCACATTGGACGCTCTTCTCTCTGAAACGGTTGTACTTATCGTCTGCAAAGCTATGTCGAGTGCTGCGGTATGTGGAGACACTAAAAGCACCATAGTAGAACACAGATGAAGCTAATAAGTTGATGTAATAGCCAGTAAGAGGTAGTACAATTAAAGTTTAAGGTATCGATTATTAAATTTTAGCTGGCTTTGGTGCCTTGGACATGAGCTAGGACCTTAAGATTCTGCATGGAAGGAGGACTAGCAGCCGAGATGCATGGGAGAATGTGAAAAGTGTTCATATGTAGTAAAAACCTGAGAAATACGTTCGTTATCGTCATATATTACCGAATCGACTTAAAGCCGGATCGTCACATTGGCCGCTCTTCTCTCTGAAACGGTTGTACTTATCGTCTGAAAAGCTATGTCGCGTGCTGCGGTATGTGGAGACACTAAAATCACCTTAGTAGGACTCAGATGAAGCTTCTAAGTTGATGTAATAGCCAGTAAGAAGTAGTACAATTCAAGTTTTAGGTATCGATTATTGACTTTTTAGCTGGCTTTGGTGCCTTGGACATGAGCTAGGACCCTAAGAATCTGCAAGAGAGGGAGACTAGCAGAAAAGTTGCATGGGAGAATGTGAAATGTGCTCATATGTAGTATTAACCTGAGAAATCCGTCCGTTTTCGTCTTTTGTTATCGAGTCGACTGAAGGCCAGATCTTAACATTGTCCGCCCTTCTCTCTGAAACGGCTGTACTTATCGTCTGAAAGCTATGTCGCGTGCTGCGGTATGCGGAGACACTAAAAGCACCATAGTAGAACACAGATGAAGCTTCTAAGTTGATGTAATAGCCAGTAAGAAGTAGTACAATTCCAGTTTTAGGTATCGATTATTGACTTTTTAGCTGGCTTTGGTGCCTTGGACATGAGCTAGGACCTTAAGATTCTGCATGAAAGCGGGACTAGCAGCCGAGTTGCACTGGAGAATGTGAAAAGTGTTCATATGGAGTAAAAACCTTGAGAAATCCGTCCGTTTTCGTCGTTTGTTATAGAATCGACTTAAAGCCTGATCGTCACATTGGGCGCTCTTCTCTCTGAAACGGTTGCACTTATCGTCTGCAAAGCTATGTCGCGTGCTGCAGTATGCGGAGACACTAAAAGCAGCATAGTAGAACACAGATGAAGCTTCTAAGTTGATGTAATAGCCAGTAAGAGGTAGTACAATTCAAGTTTTAGGTATCGATTATTGACGTTTCAGCTGGCTTTGGTGCCATGGACATGAGCTAGGACCTTAAGATTCTGCATGAAAGGAGGACTAGCAGCCGAGTTGCACGGGAGATTGTGAAAAGTGTTCATATGTAGTAAAAACCTGAGAGATCCGTTCGCCATCGTCATTTGTTAACGAATCGACTTAAAGCCAGATCGTCACATTGGCCGCTCTCCTCTCTGAAACGGTTGTACTTATCGTCTGCAAAGCTATGTCGCGAGCTGCGGTATGCGGAGACACCAAAATAACCATAGTAGAACACAGATGAAGCTTCTAAGTTGATGTAATAGCCAGTAAGAAGTAGTACAATTCAAGATTTGGGCATCGATTATTGAATTTTTAGCTGGCTTTGGTGCCTTGCACATGAGCTAGGACCTTAAGATTCTCCATGAAAGGAGGACTAGCAGCCGAATTGCATGGGAGATTGTGAAAAGTGTTCATATGTAGTAAAAACCTGAGAAATCCGTCCGTTTTCGTCATTTGTTATCGAATCGACTTAAAGCCAGGTCGTCACATTGGCATCTATTCTCTCTGAAACGGTTGTACATATCGTCTGCAAAGCTATGTCGCGTGCTGCGGTATGTGGAGACACTATAAGCACCATACTAGAACACAGATGAAGCTTCTATGTTGATGTCATAGCTAGTAAGAAGAAGTACAATTGAAATTTTAGATATCGATTATTGACTTTTTAGCTGGCTTTGGTGCCTTGGACATGAGCTAGGACCATAAGATTCGGCATGAAAGGAGGACTAGCAGCCGAGTTGCACTGGAGAATGTGAAAAGTGTTCATATGTAGTAAAAACCTGAGAAATCCGTCCGTTTTCGTCGTTTGTTATAGAATCGACTTAAAGCCTGATCGTCACATTGGGCGCTCTTCTCTCTGAAACGGTTGCACTTATCGTCTGCAAAGCTATGTCGCGTGCTGCAGTATGCGGAGACACTAAAAGCAGCATAGTAGAACACAGATGAAGCTTCTAAGTTGATGTAATAGCTAGTAAGAAGTAGTATAATTGAAATTTTAGATATCGATTATTGACTTTTTAGCTGGCTTTGGTGCCTTGGACATGAGCTAGGACCTTAAGATTCTGCATGAAAGGAGGACTAGCAGCCGAGTTGCACGGGAGAAAGTGAAAAGTGTTCATATGTAGTAAAATCCTGAGAAATCCGTCCGTTTTCGTCATTTGTTATCGAATCGACTTAAAGCCGGATCGTCACATTGGCCACTCTTGTCTCTGAAACGGTTGTACTTATCGTCTGCAAAGCTATGTCGCGTGCTGCGGTATGCGGAGACACCAAAATAACCATAGTAGAACACAGATAAAGCTTCTAAGTTGATGTAATAGCCAGTAAGAAGTGGTACAATTCAAGTTTTAGGTATCGATTATTGACTTTTTAGCTGGCTTTGGTGCCTTGGACATGAGCTATGTCCTTACGAATCTGCATGAGAGGAGGACTAGCAGAAGAGTTGGACAGGAGAATGTGAAAAGTGTTAATATGTAGTATTAACCTGAGAAATCCGTCCGTTTTCGTCTTTTGTTATCGAATCGACTTAAAGCCAGATCGTCACATTGGCCGCTCTTCTCTCTGAAACGGTTGTACTTATCGTCTGCAAATCTATGTCGCGTGCTGCGGTATGTGGAGACACTAAAAGCACCATAGTAGAACACAGATGAAGCTTCTAAGTTGATGTAATAGCTAGTAAGAAGTAGTACAATTTAAATTTTAGATATCGATTATTGACTTTTTAGCTGGCTTTGGTGCCTTGGACATGAGCTAGGACCTTAAGAATGTGCATGAAAGGGAGACTAGCAGCCGAGTTGCACAGGAGAATGTGAAAAGTGTTCATATGTAGTAAAAACCTGAGAAACCCGTCCGTTTTCGTCATTTGTTATCGAATCGACTTAAAGCCAGATCGTCACATTGGCCGCTCTTCTCTCCGAAACGGTTGTACTTATCGTCTGAAAGGTATGTCGCGTGCTGCGGTATGCAGAGACACTAAAAGGACCAGAGTAGAACACAGATGAAGCTTCTAAGATGATGTAATAGCCAGTAAGAATTAGTACAATACCAGTTTTAGGTATCGATTATTGACTTTTTAGCTGACTTTGGTGCTTTGGACATGAGCTAGGACCTTAAGATTCTGCATGAAAGGAGGACTAGCAGCCGAATTGCACGAGAGAATGTGAAAAGTGTTCATATGTAATAAAAACCTGAGAAATCCGTCCGTTTTCGTCATTTGTTATCGAATCGACTTAAAGCCTGATCGTCACATTGGCCGCTCTTCTCTCTGAAACGGTTGTACTTATCGTCTGCAAAGCTATGTCGCGTGCTGCGGTATGCGGAGACACTAAAAGCACCATAGTAGAACAGAGAAGAAGCTTCTAAGATGATGTAATAGCCAGTAAGAATTAGTACAATACCAGTTTTAGGTATCGATTATTAAGTGTTTAGCTGGCTTTGGTGCCTTGCAGATGAGCTAGGACCTTAAGATTCTGCATGAAAGGAGGACTAGCAGCCGAATTGCATGGGAGATTGTGAAAAGTGTTCATATGTAGTAAAAACCTGAGAAATCCGTCCGTTTTCGTCATTTTTTATGGAATCGACTTAAAGCCAGGTCGTCACATTGGCATCTCTTCTCTCTGAAACGGTTGTACATATCGTCTGCAAAGCTATGTCGCGTGCTGCGGTATGTGGAGACACTAAAAGCACCATACTAGAACACAGATGAAGCTTCTATGTTGATGTCATAGCTAGTAAGAAGTAGTACAATTGAAATTTTAGATATCGATTATTGACTTTTTAGCTGGCTTTGGAGCCTTGGACATGAGCTAGGACCATAAGATTCGGCATGACAGGAGGACTAGCAGCCGAGTTGCACGGGAGAATGTGAAAAGTGTTCATATGTAGTAAAAATCTGAGAAATCCGTCCGTTTTCGTCATTTGTTATCGAATCGACTTAAAGCCAGATCGTCACATTGGCCGCTCTTCTCTCAAACGGTTGTACTTATCGTCTGCAAAGCTATGTCGCGTGCTGCGTTATGTGGAGACACTAAAAGCACCATAGCAGAACACAGATGAAGCTTCTAAGTTGATGTAATAGCCAGTAAGAAGTAGTACAATTCAAGTTTTAGGTATCGATTATTGACTTTTTAGCTGGCTTTGGTGCCTTGGACATGAGCTATGACCTTACGAATCTGCATGAGAGGAGGACTAGCAGAAAAGTTGCACGGGAGAATGTGAAATGTGTTAATATGTAGTTTTAACCTGAGAAATCCGTCCGTTTTCGTCATTTGTTATCGAATCGACTTAAATCCAGATCGTCACATTGGCCGCTCTTCTCTCTGAAACGGTTGTACTTATCGTCTGCAAAGCTATGTCGTGTGCTGCGGTATGCGGAGACACTAAAAATACCATAGTAAAACACGGATGAAGTTTCTAAGTTGATGTAATAGCCAGTAAGAAGTAGTACAATTCAAGTTTTACTTATCGATTACTGACTTTCAGCTGGCTTTGGTGCCATGGACATGAGCTAGGACCTTAAGATTCTGCATGAAAGGAGGACTAGCAGCCGAGTTGCACGGGAGATTGTGAAAAGTGTTCATATGTAGTAAAAACCTGAGAGATCCGTTCGCCATCGTCATTTGTTAACGAATCGACTTAAAGCCAGATCGTCACATTGGCCGCTCTCCTCTCTGAAACGGTTGTACTTATCGTCTGCAAAGCTATGTCGCGTGCTGCGGTATGTAGAGACACTAAATGCACCATAGTAGAACACAGATGAAGCTTCTAAGTTGATGTAATAGCCAGTAAGAAGTAGTACAATTCTAGTTTTAGGTATCGGTTATTGACTTTGTAGCTGGCTTTGGTGCCTTGGACATGAGCTAGGACCTTAAGATTCTGCATGAAAGGAGGACTAGCAGCCGAGCTGCGCGTTAGGATGTGAAAAGTTTTCATATGTAGTAAAAACCTGAGAAATCCGTCCATTTTCGTCATTTGTTATCGAATCGACTTAAAGCCGGATCGTCACATTGGCCACTCTTCTCTCTGAAACGGTTGTACATATCGTCTGCAAAGCTATGTCGCGTGCTGCGGTATGTGGAGACACTAAAAGCACCATAGTAGAACACAGATGAAGCTTCTAAGTTGATGTAATAGCTAGTAAGAAGTAGTACAATTTAAATTTTAGATATCGATTATTGACTTTTTAGCTGGCTTCGGTGCCTTGGACATGAGCTAGGACCTTAAGAATGTGCATGAAAGGGGGACTAGCGGCCGAGTTGCACAGGAGAATGTGAAAGGTGTTCATATGTAGTAAAAACCTGAGAAACCCGTCCGTTTTCGTCATTTGTTATCGAATCGACTTAAAGCCAGATCGTCACATTGGCCGCTCTTCTCTCTGAAACGGTTGTACTTATCGTCTGCAAAGCTATGTCGCGTGCTGCGGTATGTGGAGACACTAAAAGCACCATAGCAGAACACAGATGAAGCTTCTAAGTTGATGTAATAGCCAGTAAGAAGTAGTACAATTCAAGTTTTAGGTATCGATTATTGACTTTTTAGCTGGCTTTGGTGCCTTGGACATGAGCTATGACCTTACGAATCTGCATGAGAGGAGGACTAGCAGAAAAGTTGCACGGGAGAATGTGAAATGTGATAATATGTAGTTTTAACCTGAGAAATCCGTCCGTTTTCGTCTTTTGTTATCGAATCGACTTATAGCCAGATCGTCAAATTGGCCGCTCTTCTCTCCGAAACGGTTGTACTTATCGTCTGAAAGCTATGTCGCGTGCTGCGGTATGCGCAGACACTTAAAGCACCATAGTAGAACACAGATGAAGATTCTAAGTTGATGTAATAGCCAGTAAGAAGTAGTACAATTCAAGTTTTAGGTATCGATTATTGACTTTGTAGCTGGCTTTGGTGCCTTGGACATGAGCTAGGACCTTAAGATTCTGCATGAAAGGAGGACTAGCAGCCGAGTTGCACGGGAGATTGTGAAAAGTGTTCATATGTAGTAAAAACCTAAGAGATCCGTTCGCCATCGTCATTTGTTAACGAATCGACTTAAAGCCAGATCGTCACATTGGCCGCTCTCCACTCTGAAACGGTTGTACTTATCGTCTGCAAAGCTATGTCGCTTGCTGCGGTATATGGAGACACTAAAAGCACCATAGTAGAACACAGATGAAGATTCTAAGTTGATGTAATAGCCAGTAAGAAGTAGTACAATTCAAGTTTAAGGTATCGATTATTGACTTTGTAGCTGGCTTTGGTGCCTTGGACATGAGCTAGGACCTTAAGATTCTGCATGAAAGAAGGACTAGCTGCCGAGTTGTACGGGAAAATGTGAAAAGTGTTCATATGTAGTAAAAACCTGAGAAATCCATACGTTTTCGTCATTGGTTATCGATTCGTCTTAAAGCCAGATCGTCACATTGGCTGCTCTTCTCTCTGAAACGGTTGTACTTATCGTCTGCAATGCTATGTCGCGTGCTGCGGCATGTGGAGACACTAAAAGCACCATAGTAGAACACAGATGAAGGTTCTAAGTTGATGTAGTAGCTAGTAAGAGGTAGTACAATTCAAGTTTTAGGTATCGATTATTGACTTGTTAGTTGGCTTTGGTGCCTTTGACATGAGCTAGGACCTTAAGAATCTGCATGAAAGGAGGACTAGCAGCCGAGTTGCACGGGAGGATGTGAAAAGTTTTCATATGTAGTAAAAACCTGAGAAATCCGTCCATTTTCGTAATATGTAATCGAATCGACTTAAAACCGGATCGTGACATTGGCCGCTCTTCCCTCTTAACCGGTTGTACTTATCGTCTGCAAAGCTATGTCGCGTGCTGCGGTATGCGGAGACACTAAAATCACCATAGTAGAACACAGATGAACCTTCTAAGTTGATGTAATAGCTAGTAAGAAGTAGTATAATTGGAATTTTAGATATCGATTATTGACTTTTTAGATGGCTTTGGTGCCTTGGACATGAGCTAGGACCTTAAGATTCTGCATGAAAGGAGGACTAGCAGCCGAGTTGCACGGGAGAATGTGAAAAGTGTTCATAAGTAGTAAAAACCTGAGAAGTCCGTCCGTTTTGTCATTTGTTATCGAATCGACTTAAAGCCAGATCGTCAAATTGGCCGCTCTTCTCTCCGAAACGGTTGAACTTATCGTCTGAAAGCTATGTCGCGTGCTGCGGTATGCGCAGACACTTAAAGCACCATAGTAGAACACAGATGAAGATTCTAAGTTGATGTAATAGCCAGTAAGAAGTAGTACAAGTCAAGTTTTAGGTATCGATTATTGACTTTTTAGCTGGCTTTGGTGCCTTGGACATGAGCTAGGACCTTAAGATTCTGCATGAAAGCAGGACTAGCAGCCGAGTTGCACTGGAGAATGTGAAAAGTGTTCATATGTAGTAAAAACCTGAGAAATCCGTCCGTTTTCGTCGTTTGTTATCGAATCGACTTAAAGCCTGATCGTCACATTGGGCGCTCTTCTCTCTGAAACGGTTGCACTTATCCTCTGCAAAGCTATGTCGCGTGCTGCAGTATGCGGAGACACTAAAAGCAGCATAGTAGAACACAGATGAAGCTTCTAAGTTGATGTAATAGCTAGTAATAAGTAGTACAATTGAAATTTTAGATATCGATTATTGACTTTTTAGCTGGCTTTGTTGCCTTGGACATGAGCTAGGACCTTAAGATTCTGCATGAAAGCAGGACTAGCAACCGAGTTGCACTGGAGAATGTGAAAAGTGTTCATATTTAGTAAAAACCTGAGAAATCCGTCGGTTTTCGTCGTTTGTTATCGAATCGACTTAAAGCCAGATCGTCACATTGGCCGCTCTTCTCTCCGAATCGGTTGTACTTATCGTCTGAAAGCTATGTCGCGTGCTGCGGTATGTGGAGACACTAAAAGCACCATAGTAGAACACAGATGAAGCTTCTAAGTTGAAGTAATATCCAGTAAGATGTAGTACAATTCAAGTCTTAGGTATCGATTATTGACTTTTTACCATTCTTTGGTGCCTTGGACATGAGCTAGGACCTTAAAATTCTGCACGAACGGAGGACTAGCAGCCGAGTTGCTTGGGAGAATGTGAAAAGTGTTCATATGTAGTAAAAACCTGAGAAATCCGTCCGTTTTCGTCATTTGTTATCGAATCGTCTTAAAGCCAGATCGTCACATTGGCGCTCTTCTCTCTGAAACGGTTGTACTTATCGTCTGCAAAGCTATGTCGCGTGCTGCGGTATGCGGAGACACTAAAAGCACCATAGTAGAACACAGATGAAGCTTCTAAGATGATGTAATAGCCAGTAAGAAGTATTACAATTCAAGTGTTAGGTATCGATTATTGACTTTTTAGCTGGCTTTGGTGACTTGGACATGAGCTAAGACCTTAAGATTCTGCATGAAACGAGGACTAGCAGCCGAGTTGCACGGGAGAATGTGAAAAGTGTTCATATGTAGTAAAAACCTGAGAAATCCGTCCGTTTTCGTCATTTGTTATCGAATCGACTTAAAGCCAGATCGTCACATTGGCCGCTCTTCTCTCTGAAACGGTTGTACTTATCGTCTGCAAAGCTATGTCGCGTGCTGCGGTATGCGGAGACACTAAAAGCACCATAGTAGAACACAGATGAAGCTTCTAAGTTGATGTAATAGCCAGTAAGAAGTAGTACAATTCAAGTTTTAGGTATCGATTATTGACTTTTTAGCTGCCCTTGGTGCCTTGGACATGAGCTAGGACCTTAAGATTCTGCATGAAAGGAGGACTAGCAGCCGAGTTGCAGGGGAGATTGTAAAAAGTGTTCATATGTAGTAAAAGCCTGAGAAATCCGTTCGTTATCGTCATTTGTTATCGAATCGACTTAAAGCCATATCGTCACCTTAGCCGCTCTTCTCTCTGAAACGATTGTACTTATCGACTGCAAAGCTATGTCGCGTGCTGCGGTATGCGGAGACACTAAAACCACCATAGTAAAACACAGATGAAGCTTCTAAGATGATGTAATAGTCAGTAAGAAGTAGTACAATTCAAGTTTTAGGTATCGATTATTGACTTTTTAGTTGCCCTTGGTGCCTTGGACATGAGCTAGGACCTTAAGATTCTGCATGAAAGGAGGACTAGCAGCCGAGTTGCACGGGAGAATGTGAAAAGTGTTCATATGTAGTAAAAACCTGAGAAATACGTCCGTTTTCGTCACTTGTTATCGAATCGACTTAAAGCCAGATCGTCACATTAAACCCTCTTCTCTCTGAAACGGTTGTACTTATCGTCTGCAAAGCTATGTCGCGTGCTGCGGTGTGCGGAGACACTAAAAGCACCATAGTAGAACACAGATGAAGCTTCTAAGTTGATGTAATAGCCAGTAAGAAGTAGTACAATTCAAGTTTTAGGTATCGATTGTTGACTTTTTAGCTGGCTTTGGTGTCTTGGACATGAGCTAGGGCCTTAAGATTCTGCAAGAAAGGAGGACTAGCAGCCGAGTTGCGAGGGAGAATGTAAAAAGTGTTCATATGTAGTAAAAACCTGAGAAATCCGTTCGTTATCGTCATTTGTTATCGAATCGCCTTAAAGCCAGATCGTCACATTAGCCACTCTTCTCTCTGAAACGGTTGTACTTATCGACTGCAAAGCTATGTCGCGTGCTGCGATATTCGGAGACACTAAAAGCACCATAGTAGAACGCAGATGAAGCTTCTAAGTTGAAGTAATATCCAGTAAGATGTAGTACAATTCAAGTCTTAGGTATCGATTATTGACTTTTTACCATTCTTTGGTGCCTTGGACATGAGCTAGGACCCTTAAATTCTGCATGAACGGAGGACTAGCAGCCGAGTTGCTTGGGAGAATGTGAAAAGTGTTCATATGTAGTAAAAACCTGAGAAATTCGTCCGTTTTCGTCATTTGTTATCGAATCGTCTTAAAGCCAGATCGTCACATTGGCGCTCTTCTCTTTGAAACGGTTGTACTTATCGTCTGCAAAGCTATGTCGCGTGCTGCGGTATGCGGAGACACTAAAAGCACCATAGTAGAACACAGATGAAGCTTCTAAGATGATGTAATAGCCAGTAAGAAGTAGTACAATTCAAGTGTTAGGTATCGATTATTGACTTTTTAGCTGGCTTTGGTGACTTGGACATGAGCTAAGACCTTAAGATTCTGCATGAAACGAGGACTAGCAGCCGAGTTGCACGGGAGAATGTGAAAAGTGTTCATATGTAGTAAAAACCTGAGAAATCCGTCCGTTTTCGTCATTTGTTATCGAATCGACTTAAAGCCAGATCGTCACATTGGCCGCTCTTCTCTCAGAAACGGTTGTACTTATCGTCTGCAAAGCTATGTCGCGTGCTGCGGTATGCGGAGACACTAAAAGCATCATAGTAGAACACAGATGAAGCTTCTAAGTTGATGTAATAGCCAGTAAGAAGTAGTACAATTCAAGTTTTAGGTATCGATTATTGACTTTTTAGCTGCCCTTGGTGCCTTGGACATGAGCTAGGACCTTAAGATTCTGCATGAAAGGAGGACTAGCAGCCGAGTTGCAGGGGAGAATATAAAAAGTGATCATATGTAGTAAAAGCCTGAGAATTCTGTTCGTTATCGTCATTTGTTATCGAATCGTCTTAAAGCCAGATCGTCACCTTAGCCGCTCTTCTCTCTGAAACGATTGTACTTATCGACTGCAAAGCTATGTCGCGTGCTGCGGTATGCGGAGACACTAAAAGCACCATAGTAGAACACAGATGAAGCTTCTAAGCTGATGTAATACCCAGTAAGAAGTAGTACAATTCATGTTATAGTTATCGATTATTAAATTCTTAGCTTGCTTTGGTGCCTTGGACATGAGCTAGGACCTTAAGATTCTGCATGAAAGGAGGACTAGGCAGCCGAGTTGCACGGGAGAATGTGAAAAGTGTTCATATGTAGTAAAAACCAGAGACATCCGTCAGTTTTCCTCATTTGTTATCGAATCGACTTAAAGCCAGATCGTCACATTGGGCGCTCTACTCTCTAAAACGGTTGTACTTATCGTCTGCAAAGCTATGTCGCGTGCTGCGGTATGCGGAGACACTAAAAGCACCATAGTAGAACACAGATGAAGCTTCTAAGTTGATGTAATAGCCAGTAAGAAGTAGTACAATTCAAGTTATAGGTATCGATTATTGACTTTTTAGCTGGCTTTGGTGCCTTGGACATGAGCTAGGACCTTAAAATTCTGCATGAAAGGACGACTAACAGCCGAGTTGCACGGAAGAATGTGAAAAGTGTTAATATATAGTAAAAACCTGAGAAATACGACCGTTTTCGTCATTTGTTATTGAATCGACTTAAAGCCAGATCGTCACATTGGCCGCTCTTCTCTTTGAAACGGTTGTACTTATCGTCTGCAAAGCTATGTCGCGTGCTGCGGTATGTGGAGACACTAAAATCACCTTAGTAGGACACAGATGAAGCTTCTAAGTTGATGTAATAGCCAGTAAGAAGTAGTACAAGTCAAGTTTTAGGTATCGATTATTGACTTTTTAGCTGGCTTTGGTGCCTTGGACATGAGCTAGGACCTTAAGATTCTGCATGAAAGCAGGACTAGCAGCCGAGTTGCATCGGAGAATGTGAAAAGTGTTCATATGTAGTAAAAACCTGAGAAATCCGTCCGTTTTCGTCGTTTGTTATCGAATCGACTTAAAGCCTGATCGTCACATTGGGCGCTCTTCTCTCTGAAACGGTTGCACTTATCGTCTGCAAAGCTATGTCGCGTGCTGCAGTATGCGGAGACACTAAAAGCAGCATAGTAGAACACAGATGAAGCTTCTAAGTTGATGTAATAGCTAGTAAGAAGTAGTACAATTGAAATTTTAGATATCGATTATTGACTTTTTAGCTGGCTTTGGTGCCTTGGACATGAGCTAGGACCTTAAGATTCTGCATGAAAGCAGGACTAGCAGCCGAGTTGCACTGGAGAATGTGAAAAGTGTTCATATGTAGTAAAAACCTGAGAAATCCGTCGGTTTTCGTCGTTTGTTATCGAATCGACTTAAAGCCAGATCGTCACATTGGCCGCTCTTCTCTCCGAATCGGTTGTACTTATCGTCTGAAAGCTATGTCGCGTGCTGCGGTATGTGGAGACACTAAAAGCACCATAGTAGAACACAGATGAAGCTTCAAAGATGATGTAATAGCCAGTAAGAATTAGTACAATAACAGATTTGGGTATCGATTATTGACTTCTAGCTGGCTTTGGTGACTTGGACATGAGCTAGGACCTTAAGATTCTGCATGAAAGGAGGGTTAGCAGCCGAGTTGCACGGGAGAATGTGAAAAGTGTTCATATGTAATAAAAACCTGAGAAATCCGTCCGTTTTCGTCATTTGTTATGGAATCGACTTAAAGCCAGATCGTCACATTGGCCGCTCTTCCCTCTGACGCTGTTGTACTTATCATCTGCAATGCAATGTCGCGTGCTGCGGTATGCGCAGACACTTAAAGCACCATAGTAGATTACAGATGAAGCTTCTAAGTTGATGTAATAGCCAGTAAGAAGTAGTACAATTCAAGTTTTAGGTATCGATTATTGACTTTGTAGCTGGCTTTGGTGTCTTTGACATGAGCTAGGGCCTTAAGATTCTGCAAGAAAGGAGGACTAGCAGCCGAGTTGCGAGGGAGAAAGTGAAAAGTGTTCATATGTAGTAAAAACCTGAGAAATCCGTCCGTTTTCGTCATTTGTTATCGAATCGACGTAAAGCCAGATCGTCACATTGGCCGCTCTTCTCTCTGAAACAGTTGTACTTATCGTCTGCAAAGCTATGTCGCGTGCTGCGGTATGCGGAGACACTAAAAGCACCATAGTAGATCACAGATGAAGCTTCTAAGTTGATGTAATAGGCAGTAAGAAGTAGTACAATTCAAGTCTTAGGTATCGATTATTGACTTTTTACCATTCTTTGGTGCCTTGGACATGAGCTAGGACCTTAAAATTCTGCATGAACGGAGGACTAGCAGCCGAGTTGCAGGGGAGAATGTAAAAAGTGTTCATATGTAGTAAAAACCTGAGAAATCCGTTCGTTATCGTCATTTGTTATCGAATCGCCTTAAAGCCAGATCGTCACATTAGCCACTCTTCTCTCTGAAACGGTTGTACTTATCGACTGCAAAGCTATGTCGCGTGCTGCGATATTCGGAGACACTAAAAGCACCATAGTAGAACGCAGATGAAGCTTCTAAGTTGAAGTAATATCCAGTAAGATGTAGTACAATTCAAGTCTTAGGTATCGATTATTGACTTTTTACCATTCTTTGGTGCCTTGGACATGAGCTAGGACCCTTAAATTCTGCATGAACGGAGGATTAGCAGCCGAGTTGCTTGGGAGAATGTGAAAAGTGTTCATATGTAGTAAAAACCTGAGAAATCCTTACGTTTTCGTCATTTGTTATCGAATCGTCTTAAAGCCAGATCGTCACATTGGCGCTCTTCTCTTTGAAACGGTTGTACTTATCGTCTGCAAAGCTATGTCGCGTGCTGCGGTATGCGGAGACACTAAAAGCACCATAGTAGAACACAGATGAAGCTTCTAAGATGATGTAATAGCCAGTAAGAAGTAGTACAATTCAAGTGTTAGGTATCGATTATTGACTTTTTAGCTGGCTTTGGTGACTTGGACATGAGCTAAGACCTTAAGATTCTGCATGAAACGAGGACTAGCAGCCGAGTTGCACGGGAGAATGTGAAAAGTGTTCATATGTAGTAAAAACCTGAGAAATCCGTCCGTTTTCGTCATTTGTTATCGAATCGACTTAAAGCCAGATCGTCACATTGGCCGCTCTTCTCTCTGAAACGGTTGTACTTATCGTCTGCAGAGCTATGTCGCGTGCTGCGGTATGCGGAGACACTAAAAGCATCATAGTAGAACACAGATGAAGCTTCTAAGTTGATGTAATAGCCAGTAAGAAGTAGTACAATTCAAGTTTTAGGTATGCGGAGACACTAAAAGCATCATAGTAGAACACAGATGAAGCTTCTAAGTTGATGTAATAGCCAGTAAGAAGTAGTACAATTCAAGTTTTAGGTATCGATTATTGACTTTTTAGCTGCCCTTGGTGCCTTGGACATGAGCTAGGACCTTAAGATTCTGCATGAAAGGAGGACTAGCAGCCGAGTTGCAGGGGAGAATATAAAAAGTGATCATATGTAGTAAAAGCCTGAGAATTCTGTTCGTTATCGTCATTTGTTATCGAATCGTCTTAAAGCCAGATCGTCACCTTAGCCGCTCTTCTCTCTGAAACGATTGTACTTATCGACTATAAAGCTATGTCGCGTGCTGCGGTATGCGGAGACACTAAAAGCACCATAGTAGAACGCAGATGAAGCTTCTAAGTTGAAGTAATATCCAGTAAGATGTAGTACAATTCAAGTCTTAGGTATCGATTATTGACTTTTTACCATTCTTTGGTGCCTTGGACATGAGCTAGGACCCTTAAATTCTGCATGAACGGAGGATTAGCAGCCGAGTTGCTTGGGAGAATGTGAAAAGTGTTCATATGTAGTAAAAACCTGAGAAATCCTTACGTTTTCGTCATTTGTTATCGAATCGTCTTAAAGCCAGATCGTCACATTGGGCGCTCTACTCTCTAAAACGGTTGTACTTATCGTCTGCAAAGCTATGTCGCGTGCTGCGGTATGCGGAGACACTAAAAGCACCATAGTAGAACACAGATGAAGCTTCTAAGTTGATGTAATAGCCAGTAAGAAGTAGTACAATTCAAGTTATAGGTATCGATTATTGACTTTTTAGCTGGCTTTGGTGCCTTGGACATGAGCTAGGACCTTAAAATTCTGCATGAAAGGACGACTAACAGCCGAGTTGCACGGAAGAATGTGAAAAGTGTTAATATATAGTAAAAACCTGAGAAATACGACCGTTTTCGTCATTTGTTATTGAATCGACTTAAAGCCAGATCGTCACATTGGCCGCTCTTCTCTCTGAAACGGTTGTACTTATCGTCTGCAAAGCTATGTCGCGTGCTGCGGTATGTGGAGACACTAAAATCACCTTAGTAGGACACAGATGAAGCTTCTAAGTTGATGTAATAGCCAGTAAGAAGTAGTACAAGTCAAGTTTTAGGTATCGATTATTGACTTTTTAGCTGGCTTTGGTGCCTTGGACATGAGCTAGGACCTTAAGATTCTGCATGAAAGCAGGACTAGCAGCCGAGTTGCATCGGAGAATGTGAAAAGTGTTCATATGTAGTAAAAACCTGAGAAATCCGTCCGTTTTCGTCGTTTGTTATCGAATCGACTTAAAGCCTGATCGTCACATTGGGCGCTCTTCTCTCTGAAACGGTTGCACTTATCGTCTGCAAAGCTATGTCGCGTGCTGCAGTATGCGGAGACACTAAAAGCAGCATAGTAGAACACAGATGAAGCTTCTAAGTTGATGTAATAGCTAGTAAGAAGTAGTACAATTGAAATTTTAGATATCGATTATTGACTTTTTAGCTGGCTTTGGTGCCTTGGACATGAGCTAGGACCTTAAGATTCTGCATGAAAGCAGGACTAGCAGCCGAGTTGCACTGGAGAATGTGAAAAGTGTTCATATGTAGTAAAAACCTGAGAAATCCGTCGGTTTTCGTCGTTTGTTATCGAATCGACTTAAAGCCAGATCGTCACATTGGCCGCTCTTCTCTCCGAATCGGTTGTACTTATCGTCTGAAAGCTATGTCGCGTGCTGCGGTATGTGGAGACACTAAAAGCACCATAGTAGAACACAGATGAAGCTTCAAAGATGATGTAATAGCCAGTAAGAATTAGTACAATAACAGATTTGGGTATCGATTATTGACTTCTAGCTGGCTTTGGTGACTTGGACATGAGCTAGGACCTTAAGATTCTGCATGAAAGGAGGGTTAGCAGCCGAGTTGCACGGGAGAATGTGAAAAGTGTTCATATGTAATAAAAACCTGAGAAATCCGTCCGTTTTCGTCATTTGTTATGGAATCGACTTAAAGCCAGATCGTCACATTGGCCGCTCTTCCCTCTGACGCTGTTGTACTTATCATCTGCAATGCAATGTCGCGTGCTGCGGTATGCGCAGACACTTAAAGCACCATAGTAGATTACAGATGAAGCTTCTAAGTTGATGTAATAGCCAGTAAGAAGTAGTACAATTCAAGTTTTAGGTATCGATTATTGACTTTGTAGCTGGCTTTGGTGTCTTGGACATGAGCTAGGGCCTTAAGATTCTGCAAGAAAGGAGGACTAGCAGCCGAGTTGCGAGGGAGAAAGTGAAAAGTGTTCATATGTAGTAAAAACCTGAGAAATCCGTCCGTTTTCGTCATTTGTTATCGAATCGACGTAAAGCCAGATCGTCACATTGGCCGCTCTTCTCTCTGAAACAGTTGTACTTATCGTCTGCAAAGCTATGTCGCGTGCTGCGGTATGCGGAGACACTAAAAGCACCATAGTAGATCACAGATGAAGCTTCTAAGTTGATGTAATAGGCAGTAAGAAGTAGTACAATTCAAGTCTTAGGTATCGATTATTGACTTTTTACCATTCTTTGGTGCCTTGGACATGAGCTAGGACCTTAAAATTCTGCATGAACGGAGGACTAGCAGCCGAGTTGCAGGGGAGAATGTAAAAAGTGTTCATATGTAGTAAAAACCTGAGAAATCCGTTCGTTATCGTCATTTGTTATCGAATCGCCTTAAAGCCAGATCGTCACATTAGCCACTCTTCTCTCTGAAACGGTTGTACTTATCGACTGCAAAGCTATGTCGCGTGCTGCGATATTCGGAGACACTAAAAGCACCATAGTAGAACGCAGATGAAGCTTCTAAGTTGAAGTAATATCCAGTAAGATGTAGTACAATTCAAGTCTTAGGTATCGATTATTGACTTTTTACCATTCTTTGGTGCCTTGGACATGAGCTAGGACCCTTAAATTCTGCATGAACGGAGGATTAGCAGCCGAGTTGCTTGGGAGAATGTGAAAAGTGTTCATATGTAGTAAAAACCTGAGAAATCCTTACGTTTTCGTCATTTGTTATCGAATCGTCTTAAAGCCAGATCGTCACATTGGCGCTCTTCTCTTTGAAACGGTTGTACTTATCGTCTGCAAAGCTATGTCGCGTGCTGCGGTATGCGGAGACACTAAAAGCACCATAGTAGAACACAGATGAAGCTTCTAAGATGATGTAATAGCCAGTAAGAAGTAGTACAATTCAAGTGTTAGGTATCGATTTTTGACTTTTTAGCTGGCTTTGGTGACTTGGACATGAGCTAAGACCTTAAGATTCTGCATGAAACGAGGACTAGCAGCCGAGTTGCACGGGAGAATGTGAAAAGTGTTCATATGTAGTAAAAACCTGAGAAATCCGTCCGTTTTCGTCATTTGTTATCGAATCGACTTAAAGCCAGATCGTCACATTGGCCGCTCTTCTCTCTGAAACGGTTGTACTTATCGTCTGCAGAGCTATGTCGCGTGCTGCGGTATGCGGAGACACTAAAAGCATCATAGTAGAACACAGATGAAGCTTCTAAGTTGATGTAATAGCCAGTAAGAAGTAGTACAATTCAAGTTTTAGGTATGCGGAGACACTAAAAGCATCATAGTAGAACACAGATGAAGCTTCTAAGTTGATGTAATAGCCAGTAAGAAGTAGTACAATTCAAGTTTTAGGTATCGATTATTGACTTTTTAGCTGCCCTTGGTGCCTTGGACATGAGCTAGGACCTTAAGATTCTGCATGAAAGGAGGACTAGCAGCCGAGTTGCAGGGGAGAATATAAAAAGTGATCATATGTAGTAAAAGCCTGAGAATTCTGTTCGTTATCGTCATTTGTTATCGAATCGTCTTAAAGCCAGATCGTCACCTTAGCCGCTCTTCTCTCTGAAACGATTGTACTTATCGACTATAAAGCTATGTCGCGTGCTGCGGTATGCGGAGACACTAAAAGCACCATAGTAGAACACAGATGAAGCTTCTAAGTTGATGTAATAGCCAGTAAGAAGTAGTACAATTCAAGTTATAGGTATCGATTATTGACTTTTTAGCTGTCTTTGGTGCCTTGGACATGAGCTAGGACCTTAAAATTCTGCATGAAAGGACGACTAACAGCCAAGTTGCACGGAAGAATGTGAAAAGTGTTAATATATAGTAAAAACCTGAGAAATACGACCGTTTTCGTCATTTGTTATTGAATCGACTTAAAGCCAGATCGTCACATTGGCCGCTCTTCTCTCTGAAACGGTTGTACTTATCGTCTGCAAAGCTATGTCGCGTGCTGCGGTATGTGGAGACACTAAAATCACCTTAGTAGGACACAGATGAAGCTTCTAAGTTGATGTAATAGCCAGTAAGAAGTAGTACAAGTCAAGTTTTAGGTATCGATTATTGACTTTTTAGCTGGCTTTGGTGCCTTGGACATGAGCTAGGACCTTAAGATTCTGCATGAAAGCAGGACTAGCAGCCGAGTTGCACTGGAGAATGTGAAAGTGTTCATATGTAGTAAAAACCTGAGAAATCCGTCCGTTTTCGTCGTTTGTTATCGAATCGACTTAAAGCCTGATCGTCACATTGGGCGCTCTTCTCTCTGAAACGGTTGCACTTATCGTCTGCAAAGCTATGTCGCGTGCTGCAGTATGCGGAGACACTAAAAGCAGCATAGTAGAACACAGATGAAGCTTCTAAGTTGATGTAATAGCTAGTAAGAAGTAGTACAATTGAAATTTTAGATATCGATTATTGACTTTTTAGCTGGCTTTGGTGCCTTGGACATGAGCTAGGACCTTAAGATTCTGCATGAAAGCAGGACTAGCAGCCGAGTTGCACTGGAGAATGTGAAAAGTGTTCATATGTAGTAAAAACCTGAGAAATCCGTCGGTTTTCGTCGTTTGTTATCGAATCGACTTAAAGCCAGATCGTCACATTGGCCGCTCTTCTCTCCGAATCGGTTGTACTTATCGTCTGAAAGCTATGTCGCGTGCTGCGGTATGCGGAGACACTAAAAGCACCATAGTAGAACACAGATGAAGCTTCAAAGATGATGTAATAGCCAGTAAGAATTAGTACAATACCAGATTTGGGTATCGATTATTGACTTCTAGCTGGCTTTGGTGACTTGGACATGAGCTAGGACCTTAAGATTCTGCATGAAAGGAGGGTTAGCAGCCGAGTTGCACGGGAGAATGTGAAAAGTGTTCATATGTAATAAAAACCTGAGAAATCCGTCCGTTTTCGTCATTTGTTATGGAATCGACTTAAAGCCAGATCGTCACATTGGCCGCTCTTCCCTCTGACGCTGTTGTACTTATCATCTGCAATGCAATGTCGCGTGCTGCGGTATGCGCAGACACTTAAAGCACCATAGTAGATTACAGATGAAGCTTCTAAGTTGATGTAATAGCCAGTAAGAAGTAGTACAATTCAAGTTTTAGGTATCGATTATTGACTTTGTAGCTGGCTTTGGTACCTTGGACATGAGCTAGGACCTTAAGATTCTGCATGAAAGGAGGACTAGCAGCCGAGTTGCACGGGAGATTGTGAAAAGTGTTCATATGTAGTAAAAACCTAAGAGATCCGTTCGCCATCGTCATTTGTTAACGAATCGACTTAAGGCCAGATCGTCACATTGGCCGCTCTCCTCTCGGAGACGGTTGTACTTATCGTCTGCAAAGCTATGTCGCGTGCTGCGGTATGCGGAGACACTAAAAGCACCATAGTAGAACACAGATGAATCTTCTAAGATGATGTAATAGCCAGTAAGAAGTATTACAATTCAATTGTTAGGTATCGATTATTGACATTTCAGCTGGCTTTGGTGACTTGGACATGAGCTAAGACCTTAAGATTCTGCATGAAAGGAGGACTAGCAGCCGAGTTGCACGGGAGAATGTGAAAAGTGTTCATATGTAGTAAAAACCTGAGAAATCCGTCCGTTTTCGTCATTTGTTATCGAATCGACTTAAAGCCAGATCGTCACATTGGCCGCTCTTCTCTCTGAAACGGTTGTACTTATCGTCTGCAAAGCTATGTCGCGTGCTGCGGTATGCGGAGACACTAAAAGCACCATAGTAGAATACAGATGAAGCTTCAAAGTTGATGTAATAGCCAGTAAGAAGTAGTACAATTCAAGTTTTAGGTATGCGGAGACACTAAAAGCATCATAGTAGAACACAGATGAAGCTTCTAAGTTGATGTAATAGCCAGTAAGAAGTAGTACAATTCAAGTTTTAGGTATCGATTATTGACTTTTTAGCTGCCCTTGGTGCCTTGGACATGAGCTAGGACCTTAAGATTCTGCATGAAAGGAGGACTAGCAGCCGAGTTGCAGGGGAGAATATAAAAAGTGATCATATGTAGTAAAAGCCTGAGAATTCTGTTCGTTATCGTCATTTGTTATCGAATCGTCTTAAAGCCAGATCGTCACCTTAGCCGCTCTTCTCTCTGAAACGATTGTACTTATCGACTGCAAAGCTATGTCGCGTGCTGCGGTATGCGGAGACACTAAAAGCACCATAGTAGAACACAGATGAAGCTTCTAAGCTGATGTAATACCCAGTAAGAAGTAGTACAATTCATGTTATAGTTATCGATTATTAAATTCTTAGCTTGCTTTGGTGCCTTGGACATGAGCTAGGACCTTAAGATTCTGCATGAAAGGAGGACTAGGCAGCCGAGTTGCACGGGAGAATGTGAAAAGTGTTCATATGTAGTAAAAACCAGAGACATCCGTCAGTTTTCCTCATTTGTTATCGAATCGACTTAAAGCCAGATCGTCACATTGGGCGCTCTACTCTCTAAAACGGTTGTACTTATCGTCTGCAAAGCTATGTCGCGTGCTGCGGTATGCGGAGACACTAAAAGCACCATAGTAGAACACAGATGAAGCTTCTAAGTTGAAGTAATATCCAGTAAGATGTAGTACAATTCAAGTTTTAGGTATCGATTATTGACTTTTTAGCTGGCCTTGGTGCCTTGGACATGAGCTAGGACCTTAAGATTCTGCATGAAAGGAGGACTAGCAGCCGAGTTGCAGGGGAGAATGTAAAAAGTGTTCATATGTAGTAAAAGCCTGAGAAATCCGTTCGTAATCGTCATTTGTTATCGAATCGACTTAAAGCCAGATCGTCACCTTAGCCGCTCTTCTCTCTGAAACGATTGTACTTATCGACTGCAAAGCTATGTCGCGTGCTGCGGTATGCGGAGACACTAAAACCACCATAGTAAAACACAGATGAAGCTTCTAAGATGATGTAATAGTCAGTAAGAAGTAGTACAATTCAAGTTTTAGGTATCGATTATTGACTTTTTAGCTGCCCTTGGTGCCTTGGACATGAGCTAGGACCTTAAGATTCTGCATGAAAGGAGGACTAGCAGCCGAGTTGCACGGAAGAATGTGAAAAGTGTTCATATGTAGTAAAAACCTGAGAAATACGTCCGTTTTCGTCACTTGTTATCGAATCGACTTAAAGCCAGATCGTCACATTGGCCGCTCTTCTCTCTGAAACGGTTGTACTTATCGTCTGCAAAGCTATGTCGCGTGCTGCGGTATGCGGAGACACTAAAAGCATCATAGTAGAACACAGATGAAGCTTCTAAGTTGATGTAATAGCCAGTAAGAAGTAGTACAATTCAAGTTTTAGGTATCGATTATTGACTTTTTAGGTGGCTTTGGTGCCTTGGACATGAGCCAGGCCCTTAAGATTCTGCATGAAAGGAGGACTAGCAGCCGAGTTGCAGGGGAGAATGTAAAAAGTGTTCATATGTAGTAAAAACCAGAGAAATCCGTTCGTTATCGTCATTTGTTATCGAATCGACTTAAAGCCAGATCGTCACACTAGCCGCTCTTCTCTCTGAAACGGTTTTACTTATCGACTGCAAAGCTATGTCGCGTGCTGCGGTATGCACAGACACTAAAAGCACCATAGTAGACACAGATGAAGCTTCTAAGCTGATGTAATACCCAGTAAGAAGTAGTACGATTCATGTTATAGGTATCGATTATTAAATTCTTATCTTGCTTTGGTGACTTGAACATGAGCTAGGACCTTAAGATTCTGCATGAAAGGAGGACTAGCAGCCGAGTTGCACTGGAGAATGTGGAAAATGTTCACATGTAGTAAAAACCTGAGAAATCCTTACGTTTTGGTCATTTGTTATCGAATCGACTTAAAGCCAGATCGTCACATTGGCCGCTCTTCTCTCTGAAACGGTTGTACTTATCGTCTGCAAAGCTATGTCGCGTGCTGCGGTATGCGGAGACACTAAAAGCACCATAGTAGAACACAGATGAAGCTTCTAAGCTGATGTAATACCCAGTAAGATGTAGTACAATTCAAGTCTTAGGTATCGATTATTGACTTTTTACCATTCTTTGGTGCCTTGGACATGAGCTAGGACCTTAAAATTCTGCATGAACGGAGGACTAGCAGCCGAGTTGCTTGGGAGAATGTGAAAAGTGTTCATATGTAGTAAAAACCTGAGAAATCCGTCCGTTTTCGTCATTTGTTATCGAATCGTCTTAAAGCCAGAGCGTCACATTGGCGCTCTTCTCTTTGAAACGGTTGTACTTATCGTCTGCAAAGCTATGTCGCGTGCTGCGGTATGCGGAGACACTAAAAGCACCATAGTAGAACACAGATGAAGCTTCTAAGATGATGTAATAGCCAGTAAGAAGTAGTACATTTCAAGTTTTTGGTATCGATTATTGACTTTTTAGCTGCCCTTGGTGCCTTGGACATGAGCTAGGACCTTAAGATTCTGCATGAAAGGAGGACTAGCAGCCGAGTTGCAGGGCAGAATGTAAAAAGTGATCATATGTAGTAAAAGCCTGAGAATTCTGTTCGTTATCGTCATTTGTTATCGAATCGACTTAAAGCCAGATCGTCACCTTAGCCGCTCTTCTCTCTGAAACGATTGTACTTATCGACTGCAAAGCTATGTCGCGTGCTGCGGTATGCGGAGACACTAAAACCACCATAGTAAAACACAGATGAAGCTTCTAAGTTGATGTAATAGTCAGTAAGAAGTAGTACAATTCAAGTTTTAGGTATCGATTATTGAATTTTTAGGTGGCTTTGGTGCCTTGGACATGAGCTAGGACCTTAAGATTCTGCATGAAAGGAGGACTAGCAGCCGAGTTGCACTGGAGAATGTGGAAAATGTTCATATGTAGTAAAAACCTGAGAAATCCTTACGTTTTCGTCATTTGTTATCGAATCGACTTAAAGCCAGATCGTCACATTGGCCGCTCTTCTCTCTGAAACGGTTGTACTTATCGTCTGCAAAGCTATGTCGCGTGCTGCGGTATGCGGAGACACTAAAAGCACCATAGTAGAACACAGATGAAGCTTCTAAGTTGATGTAATAGCCAGTAAGAAGTAGTACAATTCAAGTTTTAGGTATCGATTATTGACGTTTAAGCTGGCTTTGGTGTCTTGGACATGAGCTAGGGCCTTAAGATTCTGCAAGAAAGGAGGACTAGCAGCCGAGTTGCGAGGGAGAAAGTGAAAAGTGTTCATATGTAGTAAAAACCTGAGAAATCCGTCCGTTTTCGTCATTTGTTATCGAATCGACGTAAAGCCAGATCGTCACATTGGCCGCTCTTCTCTCTGAAACAGTTGTACTTATCGTCTGCAAAGCTATGTCGCGATCTGCGGTATGCGGAGACACTAAAAGCACCATAGTAGATCACAGATGAAGCTTCTAAGTTGATGTAATAGGCAGTAAGAAGTAGTACAATTCAAGTCTTAGGTATCGATTATTGACTTTTTACCATTCTTTGGTGCCTTGGACATGAGCCAGGACCTTAAAATTCTGCATGAACGGAGGACTAGCAGCCGAGTTGCAGGGGAGAATGTAAAAAGTGTTCATATGTAGTAAAAACCTGAGAAATCCGTTCGTTATCGTCATTTGTTATCGAATCGCCTTAAAGCCAGATCGTCACATTAGCCGCTCTTCTCTCTGAAACGGTTGTACTTATCGACTGCAAAGCTATGTCGCGTGCTGCGATATTCGGAGACACTAAAAGCACCATAGTAGAACACAGATGAAGCTTCTAAGTTGAAGTAATATCCAGTAAGATGTAGTACAATTCAAGTCTTGGGTATCGATTATTGACTTTTTACCATTCTATGGTGCCTTGGACATGAGCTAGGAACTTAAAATTCTGCATGAACGGAGGACTAGCAGCCGAGTTGCTTGGGAGAATGTGAAAAGTGTTCATATGTAGTAAAAACCTGAGAAATCCGTCCGTTTTCGTCATTTGTTATCGAATCGTCTTAAAGCCAGATCGTCACATTGGCGCTCTTCTCTTTGAAACGGTTGTACTTATCGTCTGCAAAGCTATGTCGCGTGCTGCGGTATGCGGAGACACTAAAAGCACCATAGTAGAACACAGATGAAGCTTCTAAGATGATGTAATAGCCAGTAAGAAGTAGTACAATTCAAGTGTTAGGTATCGATTATTGACTTTTTAGCTGGCTTTGGTGACTTGGACATGAGCTAAGACCTTAAGATTCTGCATGAAACGAGGACTAGCAGCCGAGTTGCACGGGAGAATGTGAAAAGTGTTCATATGTAGTAAAAACCTGAGAAATACGTTCGTTATCGTCATTTGTTATCGAATCGCCTTAAAGCCAGATCGTCACATTAGCCGCTCTTCTCTCTGAAACGGTTGTACTTATCGACTGCAAAGCTATGTCACGTGCTGCGATATTCGGAGACACTAAAAGCACCATAGTAGAACACAGATGAAGCTTCTAAGTTGAAGTAATATCCAGTAAGATGTAGTACAATTCAAGTCTTAGGTATCGATTATTGACTTTTTACCATTCTTTGGTGCCTTGGACATGAGCTAGGACCTTAAAATTCTGCATGAACGGAGGACTAGCAGCCGAGTTGCTTGGGAGAATGTGAAAAGTGTTCATATGTAGTAAAAACCTGAGAAATCTGTCCGTTTTCGTCATTTGTTATCGAATCGTCTTAAAGCCAGAGCGTCACATTGGCGCTCTTCTCTTTGAAACGGTTGTACTTATCGTCTGCAAAGCTATGTCGCGTGCTGCGGTATGCGGAGACACTAAAAGCATCATAGTAGAACACAGATGAAGCTTCTAAGTTGATGTAATAGCCAGTAAGAAGTAGTACAATTCAAGTTTTAGGTATCTATTATTGACTTTTTAGGTGGCTTTGGTGACTTGGACATGAGCTAGGGCCTTAAGATTCTGCAAGAAAGGAGGACTAGCAGCCGAGTTGCGAGGGAGAAAGTGAAAAGTGTTCATATGTAGTAAAAACCTGAGAAATCCGTCCGTTTTCGTCATTTGTTATCGAATCGACTAAAGCCAGATCTTCACATTGTCCGCCCTTCTCTCTGAAACGGTTGTACTTATCGTCTGCAAAGCTATGTCGCGTGCTGCGGTATGCGGAGACACTAAAAGCACCATAGTAGAACACAGATGAAGCTTGTAAGCTGATGTAATACCCAGTAAGAAGTAGTACAATTCATGTTATAGGTATCGATTATTAAATTCTTAGCTTGCTTTGGTGAATTGAACATGAGCTAGGACCTTAAGATTCTGCATGAAAGGAGGACTAGCAGCCGAGTTGCACTGGAGAATGTGGAAAATGTTCATATGTAGTAAAAACCTGAGAAATCCGTTCGTTTTCTTCATTTGTTATCGAATCGACTTAAAGCCAGATCGTCACATTGGCCGCTCTTCTCTCTGAAACGGTTGTACTTATCGTCTGCAAAGCTATGTCGCGTGCTGCGGTATGCGGAGACACTAAAAGCACCATAGTAGAACACAGATGAAGCTTCTAAGTTGATGTAATAGCCAGTAAGAAGTAGTACAATTCAAGTCTTAGGTATCGATTATTGACTTTTTACCATTCTTTGGTGCCTTGGACATGAGCTAGGACCTTAAAATTCTGCATGAACGGAGGACTAGCAGCCGAGTTGCAGGGGAGAATGTAAAAAGTGTGCATATGTAGTAAAAACCTGAGAAATCCGTTCGTTATCGTCATTTGTTATCGAATCGCCTTAAAGCCAGATCGTCACATTAGCCGCTCTTCTCTCTGAAACGGTTGTACTTATCGACTGCAAAGCTATGTCGCCTGCTGCGATATTCGGAGACACTAAAAGCACCATAGTAGAACACAGATGAAGCTTCTAAGCTGATGTAATACCCAGTAAGAAGTAGTACAATTCATGTTATAGTTATCGATTATTAAATTCTTAGCTTGCTTTGGTGACTTGAACATGAGCTAGGACCTTAAGATTCTGCATGAAAGGAGGACTAGCAGCCGAGTTGCACTGGAGAATGTGGAAAATGTTCACATGTAGTAAAAACCTGAGAAATCCTTACGTTTTCGTCATTTGTTATGGAATCGACTTAAAGCCAGATCGTCACATTGGCCGCTCTTCTCTCTGAAACGGTTGTACTTATCGTCTGCAAAGCTATGTCGCGTGCTGCGGTATGCGGAGACACTAAAAGCACCATAGTAGAACACAGATGAAGCTTCTAAGCTGATGTAATACCCAGTTGATGTAATAGGCAGTAAGAAGTAGTACAATTCAAGTCTTAGGTATCGATTATTGACTTTTTACCATTCTTTGGTGCCTTGGACATGAGCTAGGACCTTAAAATTCTGCATGAACGGAGGACTAGCAGCCGAGTTGCAGGGGAGAATGTAAAAAGTGTTCATATGTAGTAAAAACATGAGAAATCCGTTCGTTATCGTCATTTGTTATCGAATCGCCTTAGAGCCAGATCGTCACATTAGCCGCTCTTCTCTCTGAAACGGTTGTACTTATCGACTGCAAAGCTATGTCGCGTGCTGCGATATTCGGAGACACTAAAAGCACCATAGTAGAACACAGATGAAGCTTCTAAGTTGAAGTAATATCCAGTAAGATGTAGTACAATTCAAGTCTTAGGTATCGATTATTGACTTTTTACCATTCTTTGGTGCCTTGGACATGAGCTAGGACCTTAAAATTCTGCATGAACGGAGGACTAGCAGCCGAGTTGCTTGGGAGAATGTGAAAAGTGTTCATATGTAGTAAAAACCTGAGAAATCCGTCCGTTTTCGTCATTTGTTATCGAATCGTCTTAAAGCCAGAGCGTCACATTGGCGCCCTTCTCTTTGAAACGGTTGTACTTATCGTCTGCAAAGCTATGTCGCGTGCTGCGGTATGCGGAGACACTAAAAGCACCATAGTAGAACACAGATGAAGCTTCTAAGATGATGTAATAGCCAGTAAGAAGTAGTACATTTCAAGTTTTTGGTATCGATTATTGACTTTTTAGCTGCCCTTGGTGCCTTGGACATGAGCTAGGACCTTAAGATTCTGCATGAAAGGAGGACTAGCAGCCGAGTTGCAGGGCAGAATGTAAAAAGTGATCATATGTAGTAAAAGCCTTAGAATTCTGTTCGTTATCGTCATTTGTTATCGAATCGACTTAAAGCCAGATCGTCACCTTAGCCGCTCTTCTCTCTGAAACGGTTGTACTTATCGTCTGCAAAGCTATGTCGCGTGCTGCGGTATGCGGAGACACTAAAACCACCATAGTAAAACACAGATGAAGCTTCTAAGATGATGTAATAGTCAGGAAGAAGTAGTACAATTCACGTTTTAGGTATCGATTATTGACTTTTTAGCTGCCCTTGGTGCCTTGGACATGAGCTAGGACCTTAAGATTCTGCATGAAAGGAGGACTAGCAGCCGAGATGCACGGAGAATGTGAAAAGTGTTCATATGTAGTAAAAACCTGAGAAATCCGACCGTTTTCGTCACTTGTTATCGAATCGACTTAAAGCCAGATCGTCACATTGGCCGCTCTTCTCTCTGAAACGGTTGTACTTATCGTCTGCAAAGCTATGTCGCGTGCTGCGGTATGCGGAGACACTAAAAGCATCATAGTAGAACACAGATGAAGCTTCTAAGTTGATGTAATAGCCAGTAAGAAGTAGTACAATTCAAGTTTTAGGTATCGATTATTGACTTTTTAGGTGGCTTTGGTGCCTTGGACATGAGCTAGGACCTTAAGATTCTGCATGAAAGGAGGACTAGCAGCCGAGTTGCAGGGGAGAATGTAAAAAGTGTTCATATGTAGTAAAAACCTGAGAAATCCGTTCGTTATCGTCATTTGTTATCGAATCGACTTAAAGCCAGATCGTAACATTAGCCGCTCTTCTCTCTGAAACGGTTGTACTTATCGACTGCAAAGTTATGTCGCGTGCTGCGGTATGCGCAGACACTAAAAGCACCATAGTAGAACACAGATGAAGCTTCTAAGCTGATGTAATACCCAGTAAGAAGTAGTACAATTCATGTTATAGGTATCGATTATTAAATTCTTAGCTTGCTTTGGTGACTTGAACATGAGCTAGGACCTTAAGATTTTGCATGAAAGGAGGACTAGCAGCCGAGTTGCACTGGAGAATGTGGAAAATGTTCATATGTAGTAAAAACCTGAGAAATCCGTCCGTTTTCTTCATTTGTTATCGAATCGACTTAAAGCCAGATCGTCACATTGGCCGCTCTTCTCTCTGAAACGGTTGTACTTATCGTCTGCAAAGCTATGTCGCGTGCTGCGGTATGCGGAGACACTAAAAGCACCATAGTAGAACACAGATGAAGCTTCTAAGTTGATGTAATAGCCAGTAAGAAGTAGTACAATTCAAGTCTTAGGTATCGATTATTGACTTTTTACCATTCTTTGGTGCCTTGGACATGAGCTAGGACCTTAAAATTCTGCATGAACGGAGGACTAGCAGCCGAGTTGCAGGGGAGAATGTAAAAAGTGTGCATATGTAGTAAAAACCTGAGAAATCCGTTCGTTATCGTCATTTGTTATCGAATCGCCTTAAAGCCAGATCGTCACATTAGCCGCTCTTCTCTCTGAAACGGTTGTACTTATCGACTGCAAAGCTATGTCGCGTGCTGCGATATTCGGAGACACTAAAAGCACCATAGTAGAACACAGATGAAGCTTCTAAGCTGATGTAATACCCAGTAAGAAGTAGTACAATTCATGTTATAGTTATCGATTATTAAATTCTTAGCTTGCTTTGGTGACTTGAACATGAGCTAGGACCTTAAGATTCTGCATGAAAGGAGGACTAGCAGCCGAGTTGCACTGGAGAATGTGGAAAATGTTCACATGTAGTAAAAACCTGAGAAATCCGTTCGTTATCGTCATTTGTTATCGAATCGACTTAAAGCCAGATCGACACATTGGCCGCTCTTCTCTCTGAAACGGTTGTACTTATCGTCTGCAAAGCTATGTCGCGTGCTGCGGTATGCGGAGACACTAAAAGCACCATAGTAGAACACAGATGAAGCTTCTAAGCTGATGTAATACCCAGTTGATGTAATAGGCAGTAAGAAGTAGTACAATTCAAGTCTTAGGTATCGATTATTGACTTTTTACCATTCTTTGGTGCCTTGGACATGAGCTAGGACCTTAAAATTCTGCATGAACGGAGGACTAGCAGCCGAGTTGCAGGGGAGAATGTAAAAAGTGTTCATATGTAGTAAAAACCTGAGAAATCCGTCCGTTTTCGTCATTTGTTATCGAATCGTCTTAAAGCCAGAGCGTCACATTGGCGCCCTTCTCTTTGAAACGGTTGTACTTATCGTCTGCAAAGCTATGTCGCGTGCTGCGGTATGCGGAGACACTAAAAGCACCATAGTAGAACACAGATGAAGCTTCTAAGATGATGTAATAGCCAGTAAGAAGTAGTACATTTCAAGTTTTTGGTATCGATTATTGACTTTTTAGCTGCCCTTGGTGCCTTGGACATGAGCTAGGACCTTAAGATTCTGCATGAAAGGAGGACTAGCAGCCGAGTTGCAGGGCAGAATGTAAAAAGTGATCATATGTAGTAAAAGCCTTAGAATTCTGTTCGTTATCGTCATTTGTTATCGAATCGACTTAAAGCCAGATCGTCACCTTAGCCGCTCTTCTCTCTGAAACGATTGTACTTATCGACTGCAAAGCTATGTCGCGTGCTGCGGTATGCGGAGACACTAAAACCACCATAGTAAAACACAGATGAAGCTTCTAAGATGATGTAATAGTCAGTAATAAGTAGTACAATTCACGTTTTAGGTATCGATTATTGACTTTTTAGCTGCCCTTGGTGCCTTGGACATGAGCTAGGACCTTAAGATTCTGCATGAAAGGAGGACTAGCAGCCGAGATGCACGGAGAATGTGAAAAGTGTTCATATGTAGTAAAAACCTGAGAAATCCGTCCGTTTTCGTCACTTGTTATCGAAACGACTTAAAGCCAGATCGTCACATTGGCCGCTCTTCTCTCTGAAACGGTTGTACTTATCGTCTGCAAAGCTATGTCGCGTGCTGCGGTATGCGGAGACACTAAAAGCATCATAGTAGAACACAGATGAAGCTTCTAAGTTGATGTAATAGCCAGTAAGAAGTAGTACAATTCAAGTTTTAGGTATCGATTATTGACTTTTTAGGTGGCTTTGGTGCCTTGGACATGAGCTAGGACCTTAAGATTCTGCATGAAAGGAGGACTAGTAGCCGAGTTGCAGGGGAGAATGTAAAAAGTGTTCATATTTGGTAAAAACCTGAGAAATCCGTTCGTTATCGTCATTTGTTATCGAATCGACTTAAAGCCAGATCGTCACATTAGCCGCTCTTCTCTCTGAGACGGTTGTACTTATCGACTGCAAAGTTACGTCGCGTGCTGCGGTATGCGCAGACACTAAAAGCACCATAGTAGAACACAGATGAAGCTTCTAAGCTGATGTAATACCCAGTAAGAAGTAGTACAATTCATGTTATAGGTATCGATTATTAAATTCTTAGCTTGCTTTGGTGACTTGAACATGAGCTAGGACCTTAAGATTCTGCATGAAAGGAGGACTAGCAGCCGAGTTGCACTGGAGAATGTGGAAAGTGTTCATATGTAGTAAAAACCTGAGAAATCCGTCCGTTTTCGTCATTTGTTATCGAATCGACGTAAAGCCAGATCGTCACATTGGCCGCTCTTCTCTCTGAAACAGTTGTACTTATCGTCTGCAAAGCTATGTCGCGTGCTGCGGTATGCGGAGACACTAAAAGCACCATAGTAGATCACAGATGAAGCTTCTAAGTTGATGTAATAGGCAGTAAGAAGTAGTACAATTCAAGTCTTAGGTATCGATTATTGACTTTTTACCATTCTTTGGTGCCTTGGACATGAGCTAGGACCTTAAAATTCTGCATGAACGGAGGACTAGCAGCCGAATTGCAGGGGAGAATGTAAAAAGTGTTCAAATGTAGTAAAAGCCTGAGAAATCCGTTCGTTATCGTCATTTGTTATCGAATCGACTTAAAGCCAGATCGTCACATTAGCCGCTCTTCTCTCTGAGACGGTTGTACTTATCGACTGCAAAGTTACGTCGCGTGCTGCGGTATGCGCAGACACTAAAAGCACCATAGTAGAACACAGATGAAGCTTCTAAGCTGATGTAATACCCAGTAAGAAGTAGTACAATTCATGTTATAGGTATCGATTATTAAATTCTTAGCTTGCTTTGGTGACTTGAACATGAGCTAGGACCTTAAGATTCTGCATGAAAGGAGGACTAGCAGCCGAGTTGCACTGGAGAATGTGGAAAGTGTTCATATGTAGTAAAAACCTGAGAAATCCGTCCGTTTTCGTCATTTGTTATCGAATCGACTTAAAGCCAGATCTTCACATTGTCCGCCCTTCTCTCTGAAACGGTTGTACTTATCGTCTGCAAAGCTATGTCGCGTGCTGCGGTATGCTGAGACACTAAAAGCACCATAGTAGAACACAGATGAAGCTTGTAAGCTGATGTAATACCCAGTAAGAAGTAGTACAATTCATGTTATAGGTATCGATTATTAAATTCTTAGCTTGCTTTGGTGACTTGAACATGAGCTAGGACCTTAAGATTCTGCATGAAAGGAGGACTAGCAGCCGAGTTGCACTGGAGAATGTGGAAAATGTTCATATGTAGTAAAAACCTGAGAAATCCGTTCGTTTTCTTCATTTGTTATCGAATCGACTTAAAGCCAGATCGTCACATTGGCCGCTCTTCTCTCTGAAACGGTTGTACTTATCGTCTGCAAAGCTATGTCGCGTGCTGCGGTATGCGGAGACACTAAAAGCACCATAGTAGAACACAGATGAAGCTTCTAAGTTGATGTAATAGCCAGTAAGAAGTAGTACAATTCAAGTTTTAGGTATCGATTATTGACTTTTTAGCTGGCTTTGGTGTCTTGGACATGAGCTAGGGCCTTAAGATTCTGCAAGAAAGGAGGACTAGCAACCGAGTTGCGAGGGAGAAAGTGAAAAGTGTTCATATGTAGTAAAAACCTGAGAAATCCGTCCGTTTTCGTCATTTGTTATCGAATCGACGTAAAGCCAGATCGTCACATTGGCCGCTCTTCTCTCTGAAACAGTTGTACTTATCGTCTGCAAAGCTATGTCGCGTGCTGCGGTATGCGGAGACACTAAAAGCACCATAGTAGATCAAGATGAAGCTTCTAAGTTGATGTAATAGGCAGTAAGAAGTAGTACAATTCAAGTCTTAGGTATCGATTATTGACTTTTTACCATTCTTTGGTGCCTTGGACATGAGCTAGGACCTTAAAATTCTGCATGAACGGAGGACTAGCAGCCGAGTTGCAGGGGAGAATGTAAAAAGTGTTCATATGTAGTAAAAACCTGAGAAATCCGTTCGTTATCGTCATTTGTTATCGAATCGCCTTAAAGCCAGATCGTCACATTAGCCGCTCTTCTCTCTGAAACGGTTGTACTTATCGACTGCAAAGCTATGTCGCGTGCTGCGATATTCGGAGACACTAAAAGCACCATAGCAGAACACAGATGAAGCTTCTAAGTTGAAGTAATATCCAGTAAGATGTAGTACAATTCAAGTCTTAGGTATCGATTATTGACTTTTTACCATTCTTTGGTGCCTTGGACATGAGCTAGGTCCTTAAAATTCTGCATGAACGGAGGACTAGCAGCCGAGTTGCTTGGGAGAATGTGAAAAGTGTTCATATGTAGTAAAAACCTGAGAAATCCGTCCGTTTTCGTCATTTGTTATCGAATCGTCTTAAAGCCAGATCGTCACATTGGCGCTCTTCTCTTTGAAACGGTTGTACTTATCGCCTGCAAAGCTATGTCGCGTGCTGCGGTATGCGGAGACACTAAAAGCACCATAGTAGAACACAGATGAAGCTTCTATGATGATGTAATAGCCAGTAAGAAGTAGTACAATTCAAGTGTTAGGTATCGATTATTGACTTTTTAGCTGGCTTTGGTGACTTGGACATGAGCTAAGACCTTAAGATTCTGCATGAAACGAGGACTAGCAGCCGAGTTGCACGGGAGAATGTGAAAAGTGTTCATATGTAGTAAAAACCTGAGAACCCCGTCCGTTTTCGTCATTTGTTATCGAATCGACTTAAAGCCAGATCGTCACATTGGCCGCTCTTCTCTCTGAAACGGTTGTACTTATCGTCTGCAAAGCTATGTCGCGTGCTGCGGTATGCGGAGACACTAAAAGCATCATAGTAGAACACAGATGAAGCTTCTAAGTTGATGTAATAGCCAGTAAGAAGTAGTACAATTCAAGTTTTAGGTATCGATTATTGACTTTTTAGCTGCCCTTGGTGCCTTGGACATGAGCTAGGACCTTAAGATTCTGCATGAAAGGAGGACTAGCAGCCGAGTTGCAGGAGAAAATGTAAAAAGTGATCATATGTAGTAAAAGCCTGAGAATTCTGTTCGTTATCGTCATTTGTTATCGAATCGACTTAAAGCCAGATCGTCACCTTAGCCGCTCTTCTCTCTGAAACGATTGTACTTATCGACTGCAAAGCTATGTCGCGAGCTGCGGTATGCGGAGACACTAAAACCACCATAGTAAAACACAGATGAAGCTTCTAAGACGATGTAATAGTCAGTAAGAAGTAGTACAATTCAAGTTTTAGGTATCGATTATTGACTTTTTAGCTGCCCTTGGTGCCTTGGACATGAGCTAGGACCTTAAGATTCTGCATGAAAGGAGGACTAGCAGCCGAGTTGCACGGGAGAATGTGAAAAGTGTTCATATGTAGTAAAAACCTGAGAAATCCGTCCGTTTTCGTCACTTCTTATCGAATCGACTTAAAGCCAGATCGTCAAATTGGCCGCTCTTCTCTCTGAAACGGTTGTACTTATCGTCTGCAAAGCTATGTCGCGTGCTGTGGTATGCGGAGACACTAAAAGCATCATAGTAGAACACAGATGAAGCTTCTAAGTTGATGTAATAGCCAGTAAGAAGTAGTACAATTCAAGTTTTAGGTATCGATTATTGACTTTTTAGGTGGCTTTGGTGCCTTGGACATGAGCTAGGACCTTAAGATTCTGCATGAAAAGAGGACTAGCAGCCGAGTTGCAGGGGAGAATGTAAAAAGTGTTCATATGTAGTAAAAACCTGAGAAATCCGTTCGTTATCGTCATTTGTTATCGAATCGACTTAAAGCCAGTTCGTCACATTAGCCGCTCTTCTCTCTGAAACGGTTGTACTTATCGACTGCAAAGCTATGTCGCGTGCTGCGGTATGCGGAGACACTAAAAGCACCATAGTAGAACACAGATGAAGCTTCTAAGCTGATGTAATACCCAGTAAGAAGTAGTACAATTCATGTTATAGTTATCGATTATTAAATTCTTAGCTTGCTTCGGTGACTTGAACATGAGCTAGGACCTTAAGATTCTGCATGAAAGGAGGACTAGCAGCCGAGTTGCACGGGAGAATGTGAAAAGTGTTCATATGTAGTAAAAACCTGAGAAATCCGTCCGTTATCGTCATTTGTTATCGAATCGACTTAAAGCCAGATCGTCACATTGGCCGCTCTTCTCTCTGAAACGGTTGTACTTATCGTCTGCAAAGCTATGTCGCGTGCTGCGGTATGCGGAGACACTAAAATCACCATAGTAGAACACAGATGAAGCTTCTAAGTTGAAGTAATATCCAGAAAGATGTAGTACAATTCAAGTCTTAGGTATCGATTATTGACTTTTTACCATTCTTTGGGGCCTTGGACATGAGCTAGGACCTTAAAATTCTGCATGAACGGAGGACTAGCAGCCGAGTTGCAGGGGAGAATGTAAAAACTGTTCATATGTAGTAAAAACCTGAGAAATCCGTTCGTTATCGTCATTTGTTATCGAATCGACTTAAAGCCAGATCGTCACATTAGCCGCTCTTCTCTCTGAAACGGTTGTACTTATCGACTGCAAAGCTATGTCGCGTGCTGCAGTATGCGGAGACACTAAAAGCACCATAGTAGAACACAGATGAAGCTTCTAAGATGATGTAATAGTCAGTAAGAAGTAGTACAATTAAAGTTATAAGTATCGATTATTGACTTTTTAGCTGACTTTGGTGCCTTGGATATGAGTTAGGACCTTAAGATTCTGCATGAAAGGAGGTCTAGCAGCCGAGTTGTACGGGAGAATTTGTAAAGTGTTCATATGTAGTAAAAACCTGAGAAATCCGTCCGTTTTCGTCATTTGCTATCGAATCGACTTAAAGCCAGATCGTCACATTAGCCGCAATTCTCTCTGAAACGGTTGTACTTATCGTCTGCAAAGCTATGTCGCGTGCTGCGGTATGCGGAGACACTAAAAGCACCATAGCAGAACACAGATGAAGCTTCTAAGTTGAAGTAATATCCAGTAAGATGTAGTACAATTCAAGTCTTAGGTATCGATTATTGACTTTTTACCATTCTTTGGTGATTTGGACATGAGCTAGGACCTTAAAATTCTGCATGAACGGAGGACTAGCAGCCGAGTTGCTTGGGAGAATGTGAAAAGTGTTCATATGTAGTAAAAACCTGAGAAATCCGTCCGTTTTCGTCATTTGTTATCGAATCGTCTTAAAGCCAGATCGTCACATTGGCGCACTTCTCTTTGAAACGGTTGTACTTATCGTCTGCAAAGCTATGTCGCGTGCTGCGGTATGCGGAGACACTAAAAGCACCATAGTAGAACACAGATGAAGCTTCTATGATGATGTAATAGCCAGTAAGAAGTAGTACAATTCAAGTGTTAGGTATCGATTATTGACTTTTTAGCTGGCTTTGGTGACTTGGACATGAGCTAAGACCTTAAGATTCTGCATGAAACGAGGACTAGCAGCCGAGTTGCACGGGAGAATGTGAATAGTGTTCATATGTAGTAAAAACCTGAGAACCCCGTCCGTTTTCGTCATTTGTTATCGAATCGACTTAAAGCCAGATCGTCACATTGGCCGCTCTTCTCTCTGAAACGGTTGTACTTATCGTCTGCAAAGCTATGTCGCGTGCTGCGGTATGCGGAGACACTAAAAGCATCATAGTAGAACACAGATGAAGCTTCTAAGTTGATGTAATAGCCAGTAAGAAGTAGTACAATTCAAGTTTTAGGTATCGATTATTGACTTTTTAGCTGCCCTTGGTGCCTTGGACATGAGCTAGGACCTTAAGATTCTGCATGAAAGGAGGACTAGCAGCCGAGTTGCAGGAGAAAATGTAAAAAGTGATCATATGTAGTAAAAGCCTGAGAATTCTGTTCGTTATCGTCATTTGTTATCGAATCGACTTAAAGCCAGATCGTCACCTTAGCCGCTCTTCTCTCTGAAACGATTGTACTTATCGACTGCAAAGCTATGTCGCGAGCTGCGGTATGCGGAGACACTAAAACCACCATAGTAAAACACAGATGAAGCTTCTAAGACGATGTAATAGTCAGTAAGAAGTAGTACAATTCAAGTTTTAGGTATCGATTATTGACTTTTTAGCTGCCCTTGGTGCCTTGGACATGAGCTAGGACCTTAAGATTCTGCATGAAAGGAGGACTAGCAGCCGAGTTGCACGGGAGAATGTGAAAAGTGTTCATATGTAGTAAAAAACTGAGAAATCCGTCCGTTTTCGTCACTTCTTATCGAATCGACTTAAAGCCAGATCGTCACATTGGCCGCTCTTCTCTCTGAAACGGTTGTACTTATCGTCTGCAAAGCTATGTCGCGTGCTGTGGTATGCGGAGACACTAAAAGCATCATAGTAGAACACAGATGAAGCTTCTAAGTTGATGTAATAGCCAGCAAGAAGTAGTACAATTCAAGTTTTAGGTATCGATTATTGACTTTTTAGGTGGCTTTGGTGCCTTGGACATGAGCTAGGACCTTAAGATTCTGCATGAAAGGAGGACTAGCAGCCGAGTTGCAGGGGAGAATGTAAAAAGTGTTCATATGTAGTAAAAACCTGAGAAATCCGTTCGTTATCGTCATTTGTTATCGAATCGACTTAAAGCCAGATCGTCACATTAGCCGCTCTTCTCTCTGAAACGGTTGTACTTATCGACTGCAAAGCTATGTCGCGTGCTGCGGTATGCGGAGACACTAAAAGCACCATAGTAGAACACAGATGAAGCTTCTAAGCTGATGTAATACCCAGTAAGAAGTAGTACAATTCATGTTATAGTTATCGATTATTAAATTCTTAGCTTCCTTCGGTGACTTGAACATGAGCTAGGACCTTAAGATTCTGCATGAAAGGAGGACTAGCAGCCGAGTTGCACGGGAGAATGTGAAAAGTGTTCATATGTAGTAAAAACCTGAGAAATCCGTCCGTTATCGTCATTTGTTATCGAATCGACTTAAAGCCAGATCGTCACATTGGCCGCTCTTCTCTCTGAAACGGTTGTACTTATCGTCTGCAAAGCTATGTCGCGTGCTGCGGTATGCGGAGACACTAAAATCACCATAGTGGAACACAGATGAAGCTTCTAAGTTGAAGTAATATCCAGAAAGATGTAGTACAATTCAAGTCTTAGGTATCGATTATTGACCTTTTACCATTCTTTGGGGCCTTGGACATGAGCTAGGACCTTAAGATTCTGCATGAAAGGAGGACTAGCAGCCGAGTTGCAGGGGAGAATGTAAAAAGTGTTCATATGTAGTAAAAACCTGAGAAATCCGTTCGTTATCGTCATTTGTTATCGAATCGCCTTAAAGCCAGATCGTCACATTAGCCGCTCTTCTCTCTGAAACAGTTGTACTTATCGACTGCAAAGCTATGTCGCGTGCTGCGATATGCGGAGACACTAAAAGCACCATAGTAGAACACAGATGAAGCTTCTAAGATGATGTAATAGTCAGTAAGATGTAGTACAATTCAAGTTTTAGGTATCGATAATTGACTTTTTAGCTGTCTTTGGTGCCTTGGACATGAGTTAGGACCTTAAGATTCTGCATGAAAGGAGGTCTAGCAGCCGAGTTGTACGGGAGAATGTGAAAAGTGTTCATATGTAGTAAAAACCTGAGATATCTGTCCGTTTTCGTCATTTGTTATCGAATCGACTTAAAGCCAGATCGTCACATTGGCCGCTCTTCTCTCTGAAACAATTGTACTTATCTTCTGCAAAGCTAAGTCGCGTGCTGCGGTATGTGGAGACACTAAAAGCACCATAGTAGAACACAGATGAAGCTTCTAAGTTGATGTAATAGCCAGTAAGAAGTAGTACCATTCAAGTTTTAGGTATCGTTTATTCACTTTTTAGCTGGCTTTGGTGCCTTGGACATGAGCTAGGACTTTAAGATTGTGCATGAAAGGAGGACTAGCAGCCGAGTTGCACGGGAGAATGTGAAAAGTGTTCATATGTAGTAAAAACCTGAGAAATCCGTCCGTTTTCGTCATTTGTTATCGAATCGACTTAAAGCCAGATCGTCACATTGGCCGCTCTTCTCTCTGAAACGGTTGTACTTATCGTCTGCAAAGCTATGTCGCGTGCTGCGGTATGCGGAGACACTAAAAGCATCATAGTAGAACACAGATGAAGCTTCTAATTGATGTAATAGCCAGTAAGAAGTCGTACAATTCAAGTTTTAGGTATCGATTATTGACTTTTTAGCTGCCCTTGGTTCCTTGGACATGAGCTAGGACCTTAAGATTCTGCATGAAAGGAGGACTAGCAGCCGAGTTGCACGGGAGAATGTAAAAAGTGTTCATATGTAGTAAAAACCTGAGAAATCTGTCCGTTATCGTCATTTGTTATCGAATCGACCTAAAGCAAGGTCGTCACATTAGCCGCTCTTCTCTCTGAAACGGTTATACTTATCGACTGCAAAGCTATGTCGCGTGCTGCGGTATGCAGAGACACTAAAAGCACCATAGTAGAACACAGATGAAGCTTCTAAGATGATGTAATAGTCAGTAAGAAGTAGTACAATTCAAGTTTTAAGTATCGATTATTGACTTTTTAGCTGACTTTGGTGCCTTGGACATGAGTTAGGACCTTAAGATTCTGCATGACCGGAGGTCTAGCAGGCGAGTTGTACGGGAGAATGTGAAAAGTGTTCATATGTAGTAAAAACCAGAGAAATCCGTCCGTTTTCGTCATTTGTAATCGAATCGGCTTAAAGCCAGATCGTCACATTAGCCGCAATTCTCCCTGAAACGGTTGTACTTATCGTCTGCAAAGCTATGTCGCGTGCAGCGGTATGCGGAGACACTAAAAGCACCATAGTAGAACACAGATGTAGCTTCTAAGTTGATGTAATAGCCAGTAAGAAGTAGTACCATTCAAGTTTTAGGTATCGATTATTGACTTTTTAGCTGGCTTTGGTGCCTTGGACATGAGCTAGGACCTTAAGATTCTGCATGAAAGGAGGACTAGCAGCCGAGTTGCACGGGAGAATGTGAAAAGTGTTCATATGTAGTAAAAACCAGAGAAATCCGTCCGTGTTCGACATTTGTTATCGAATCGACTTAAAGCCAGATCGTCACATTGGCCGCTCTTCTCTCTGAAACGGTTGTACTTATCGCCTGCAAAGCTATGTCGATTGCTGCGGTTTGCGGAGACACTAAAAGCACCATAGTAAAACACAGATGAAGCTTCCAAGTTGATGTAATAGCCAGTAAGAAGTAGTACAATTCAAGTTTTAAGTATCGATTGTTGACTTCTTACACTTCTTTGGTGCCTTGGGCATGAGCCAGGAACTTAAGATTTTGCATAATAGGAGGCCTAGCAGCCGCGTTGCACGTGAGAATGTGAAAAGTGTTCATATGTAGTAAAAACCTGAGAAATCGGTCCGTTTTCGTCATTTGTTGTCGAATCGACTTAAAGCCAGATCGTCACATTGGCCGCTCTTCTCTCTGAAACGGTTGTACTTATCGTCTGCAAAGCTATGTCGCGTGCTGCGGTATGCGGAGACACTAAAAGCATCATAGTAGAACACAGATGAAGCTTCTAAGTTGATGTAATAGCCAGTAAGAAGTAGTACCATTCAAGTTTTAGGTATCGATTATTGACTTTTTAGCTGGCTTTGGTGCCTTGGACATGAGCTAGGACCTTAAAATTCTGCATGAGAGGAGGACTAGCAGCCGAGTTGCACGGGAGAATGTAAAAAGTGTTCATATGTAGTAAAAACCTGAGAAATCCGTTCGTTATCGTCATTTGTTATCGAATCGACTTAAAGCCAGATCGTCACATTAGCCGCTCTTCTCTCTGAAACGGTTGTACTTATCGACTGCAAAGCTATGTCGCGTGCTGCAGTATGCGGAGACACTAAAAGCACCATAGTAGAACACAGATGAAGCTTCTAAGATGATGTAATAGTCGGTAAGAAGTAGTACAATTAAAGTTATAAGTATCGATTATTGACTTTTTAGCTGACTTTGGTGCCTTGGATATGAGTTAGGACCTTAAGATTCTGCATGAAAGGAGGTCTAGCAGCCGAGTTGTACGGGAGAATTTGAAAAGTGTTCATATGTAGTAAAAACCTGAGAAATCCGTCCGTTTTCGGCATTTGTTATCGAATCGACTTAAAGCCAGATCGTCACATTGGCCGCTCTTCTCTCTGAAACGGTTGTACTTATCGTCTGCAAAGCTATGTCGAGTGCTGCGGCATGCGGAGACACTAAAAGCACCATAGTAGAACACAGATGAAGCTTCTAAGTAGATGTAATAGCCAGTAAGAAGTAGTACAATTCAAGTTTTAAGTATCGATTGTTGACTTTTTACCCTTCTTTGGTGCCTTGGGCATGAGCTAGGACCTTAAAATTTTGCATGATAGGAGGTCTAGCAGCCGCGTTGCACGTGAGAATGTGAAAAGTGTTCATATGTAGTAAAAACCTGAGAAATCCGTCCGTTTTCGTCATTTGTTGTCGAATCGACTTTAAGCCAGATCGTCACATTGGCCGCTCTTCTCTTTGAAACGGTGGTACTTATCGTCTGCAAAGCTACGTGTCGTGCTGCGGTATGCGGAGACACTAAAAGCACCATAGTAGAACACAGATGAAGCTTCTAAGTTGATGTAATAGCCAGTAAGAAGTAGTACAATTCAAGTTGTAGATATCGATTATTGACTTTCTAGCTGGCTTTGGTGCCTTGGACATGAGCTAGGACCTTAAGATTCTGCATGAAAGCAGGACTAGCAGCCGAGTTGAACGGGAGAATGTGAAAAGTGTTCCTATGTAGTAAAAACCTGAGAAATCCGTTCGTTATCGTCATTTGTTATCGAATCTACCTAAAGCCAGAACGTCACATTAGCCGCTCTTCTCCCTGAAACGGTTGTACTTATCGACTGCAAAGCTATGTCGCGTGCTGCGGTATGCGGAGACACTAAAAGCACCATAGTAGAACGCAGATGAAGCTTCTAAGATGATGTAATAGTCATTAAGAAGTAGTACAATTCCAGTTTTAGGTATCGATTATTGACTTTTTAGCTGGCTCTCGTGCCTTGGACATGAGTTAGGACCTTAAGATTCTGCATGAAAGGAGGTCTAGAAGCCGAGTTGTACGGGAGAATGTGAAAAGTGTTCATATGTAGTAAAAACCTGAGAAATCCCTCCGTTTTCGTCATTTGTTATCGAACGACTTAAAGCCAGATCGTCACATTGGCCGCTCTTCTCTCTGAAACATTTGTACTTATCTTCTGCAAAGCTATGTCGCGTGCTGCGGTATGTGGAGACACTAAAAGCACCATAGTAGAACACAGATGAAGCTTCTAAGTTGATGTAATAGAGAGTAAGAAGTAGTACCATTCAAGTTTTAGGTATCGATTATTCACTTTTTAGCTGGCTTTGGTGCCTTGGACATGAGCTAGGACCTTAAGATTCTGCATGAAAGGAGGACTAGCAGCCGAGTTTCATGGGAGAATGTGAAAAGTGTCCATGTGTAGTAAAAACCTGAGATATCCGTCCGTTTTCGTCATTTCTTATCGAATCGACTTAAAGCCAGATCGTCACATTGGCCGCTCTTCTCTCTGAAACGGTTGTACTTTTCGTCTGCAAAGCTATGTCGCGTGCTGCGGTATGCGGAGACACTAAAAGCGTCATAGTAGAACACAGATGAAGCTTCTAAGTTGATGTAATAGCCAGTAAGAAGTAGTACAATTAAAGTTTTAGGTATCGATTATTGACTTTTTAGCTGCCCTTGGTTTTTGGACATGAGCTAGGACCTTAAGATTCTGCATGAAATTAGGACTAGCAGCCGATTTGCACGGGAGAATGTAAAAAGTGTTCATATGTAGTAAAAACCTGAGAAATCCGTCCGTTTTCGTCATTTGTTATCGAATCGACTTAAAGCAAGATCGTCACATTAGCCGCAATTCTCTCTGAAACGGTTGTACTTATCGACTGCAAAGCTATGTCGCGTGCTGCGGTATGCGGAGACACTAAAAGCACCATAGTAGAACACAGATGAAGCTTCTAAGTTGATGTAATAGCCAGTAAGAAGTAGTACAATTCAAGTTTTAGGTATCGATTGTTGCTTCTAACCCTTCTTTGGTGCCTTGGGCATGAGCTAGGAACTTAAGATTTTGCATGATAGGAGGTCTAGCAGCCGCGTTGCACGTGAGAATGTGAAAAGTGTTCATATGTAGTAAAAACCTGAGAAATCCGTCCGTTTTCGTCATTTGTTGTCGAATCGACTTAAAGCCAGATCGTCACATTGGCCGCTCTTCTCTTTGAAACGGTGGTACTTATCGTCTGCCAAGCTACGTGTCGTGCTGCGGTATGCGGAGACACTAAAAGCACCATAGTAGAACACAGATGAAGCTTCTAAGTTGATGTAATATCCAGTAAGAAGTAGTACAATTCAAGTTGTAGGTATCGATTATTGACTTTTTAGCTGCCCTTGGTTTTTGGACATGAGCTAGGACCTTAAGATTCTGCATGAAATTAGGACTAGCAGCCGATTTGCACGGGAGAATGTAAAAAGTGTTCATATGTAGTAAAAACCTGAGAAATCCGTCCGTTTTCGTCATTTGTTATCGAATCGACTTAAAGCAAGATCGTCACATTAGCCGCAATTCTCTCTGAAACGGTTGTACTTATCGACTGCAAAGCTATGTCGCGTGCTGCGGTATGCGGAGACACTAAAAGCACCATAGTAGAACACAGATGAAGCTTCTAAGTTGACGTAATAGCCAGTAAGAAGTAGTACAATTCAAGTTTTAGGTATCGATTGTTGCTTCTAACCCCTCTTTGGTGCCTTGGGCATGAGCTAGGAACTTAAGATTTTGCATGATAGGAGGTCTAGCAGCCGCGTTGCACGTGAGAATGTGAAAAGTGTTCATATGTAGTAAAAACCTGAGAAATCCGTCCGTTTTCGTCATTTGTTGTCGAATCGACTTAAAGCCAGATCGTCACATTGGCCGCTCTTCTCTTTGAAACGGTGGTACTTATCGTCTGCCAAGCTACGTGTCGTGCTGCGGTATGCGGAGACACTAAAAGCACCATAGTAGAACACAGATGAAGCTTCTAAGTTGATGTAATATCCAGTAAGAAGTAGTACAATTCAAGTTGTAGGTATCGATTATTGACTTTTTAGCTGCCCTTGGTTCCTTGGACATGAGCTAGGACCTTAAGATTCTGCATGAGAGGAGGACTAGCAGCCGAGTTGCACGGGAGAATGTAAAAAGTGTTCATATGTAGTAAAAACCTGAGAAATCTGTCCGTTATCGTCATTTGTTATCGAATCGACCTAAAGCAAGATCGTCACATTAGCCGCTCTTCTCTCTGAAACGGTTGTACTTATCGACTGCAAAGCTATGTCGCGTGCTGCGGTATGCGGAGACACTAAAAGCACCATAGTAGAACACAGATGAAGCTTCTAAGATGATGTAATAGTCAGTAAGAAGTAGTACAATTCAAGTTTTAAGTATCGATTATTGACTTTTTAGCTGACTTTGGTGCCTTGGACATGAGTTAGGACCTTAAGAATCTGCATGAACGGAGGTCTAGCAGGCGAGTTGTACGGGAGAATGTGAAAAGTGTTCATATGTAGTAAAAACCAGAGAAATCCGTCCGTTTTCGTCATTTGTAATCGAATCGACTTAAAGCCAGATCGTCACATTAGCCGCAATTCTCTCTGAAACGGTTGTACTTATCGACTGCAAAGCTATGTCGCGTGCAGCGGTATGCGGAGACACTAAAAGCACCATAGTAGAACACAGATGTAGCTTCTAAGTTGATGTAATAGCCAGTAAGAAGTAGTACCATTCAAGTTTTAGGTATCGATTATTGACTTTTTAGCTGGCTTTGGTGCCTTGGACATGAGCTAGGACCTTAAGATTCTGCATGAAAGGAGGACTAGCAGCCGAGTTGCACGGGAGAATGTGAAAAGTGTTCATATGTAGTAAAAACCAGAGAAATCCGTCCGTGTTCGACATTTGTTATCGAATCGACTTAAAGCCAGATCGTCACATTGGCCGCTCTTCTCTCTGAAACGGTTGTACTTATCGTCTGCAAAGCTATGTCGATTGCTGCGGTTTGCGGAGACACTAAAAGCACCATAGTAAAACACAGATGAAGCTTCCAATTGATGTAATAGCCAGTAAGAAGTAGTACAATTCAAGTTTTAAGTATCGATTGTTGACTTCTTACACTTCTTTGGTGCCTTGGGCATGAGCCACGAACTTAAGATTTTGCATAATAGGAGGTCTAGCAGCCGCGTTGCACGTGAGAATGTGAAAAGTGTTCATATGCAGTAAAAACCTGAGAAATCGGTCCGTTTACGTCATTTGTTGTCGAATCGACTTAAAGCCAGATCGTCACATTGGCCGCTCTTCTCTCTGAAACGGTTGTACTTATCGTCTGCAAAGCTATGTCGCGTGCTGCGGTATGGGGAGACACAAAAAGCATCATAGTAGAACACAGATGAAGCTTCTAAGTTGATGTAATAGCCAGTAAGAAGTAGTACCATTCAAGTTTTAGGTATCGATTATTGACTTTTTAGCTGGCTTTGGTGCCTTGGACATGAGCTAGGACCTTAAAATTCTGCATGAGAGGAGGACTAGCAGCCGAGTTGCACGGGAGAATGTAAAAAGTGTTCATATGTAGTAAAAACCTGAGAAATCCGTTCGTTATCGTCATTTGTTATCGAATCGACTTAAAGCCAGATCGTCACATTAGCCGCTCTTCTCTCTGAAACGGTTGTACTTATCGACTGCAAAGCTATGTCGCGTGCTGCAGTATGCGGAGACCCTAAAAGCACCATAGTAGAACACAGATGAAGCTTCTAAGATGATGTAATAGTCAGTAAGAAGTAGTACAATTAAAGTTATAAGTATCGATTATTGACTTTTTAGCTGACTTTGGTGCCTTGGATATGAGTTAGGACCTTAAGATTCTGCATGAAAGGAGGTCTAGCAGCCGAGTTGTACGGGAGAATTTGAAAAGTGTTCTTATGTAGTAAAAACCTGAGAAATCCGTCCGTTTTCGTCATTTGTTATCGAATCGACTTAAAGCCAGATCGTCACATTAGCCGCAATTCTCTCTGAAACGGTTGTACTTATCGACTGCAAAGCTATGTCGCGTGCTGCGGTATGCGGAGACACTAAAAGCACCATAGTAGAACACAGATGAAGCTTCTAAGTTGATGTAATAGCCAGTAAGAAGTAGTACCATTCAAGTTTTAGGTATCGATTATTGACTTTTTAGCTGGCTTTGGTGCCTTGCACATGCGCTAGGACCTTAAGATTCTGCATGAAAGGAGGACTAGCAGCCGAGTTTCATGGGAGAATGTGAAAAGTGTCCATGTGTAGTAAAAACCTGAGATATCCGTCCGTTTTCGTCATTTCTTATCGAATCGACTTAAAGCCAGATCGTCACATTGGCCGCTCTTCTCTCTGAAACGGTTGTACTTTTCGTCTGCAAAGCTATGTCGCGTGCTGCGGTATGCGGAGACACTAAAAGCGTCATAGTAGAACACAGATGAAGCTTCTAAGTTGATGTAATAGCCAGTAAGAAGTAGTACAATTAAAGTTTTAGGTATCGATTATTGACTTTTTAGCTGCCCTTGGTTTCTTGGACATGAGCTAGGACCTTAAGATTCTGCATGAAATTAGGACTAGCAGCCGATTTGCACGGGAGAATGTAAAAAGTGTTCATATGTAGTAAAAACCTGAGAAATCCGTTCGTTATCGTCATTTGTTATCGAATCGACTTAAAGCAAGATCGTCACATTAGCCGCAATTCTCTCTGAAACGGTTGTACTTATCGACTGCAAAGCTATGTCGCGTGCTGCGGTATGCGGAGACACTAAAAGCACCATAGTAGAACACAGATGAAGCTTCTAAGTTGATGTAATAGCCAGTAAGAAGTAGTACAATTCAAGTTTTAGGTATCGATTGTTGCTTCTAACCCTTCTTTGGTGCCTTGGGCATGAGCTAGGAACTTAAGATTTTGCATGATAGGAGGTCTAGCAGCCGCGTTGCACGTGAGAATGTGAAAAGTGTTCATATGTAGTAAAAACCTGAGAAATCCGTCCGTTTTCGTCATTTGTTGTCGAATCGACTTAAAGCCAGATCGTCACATTGGCCGCTCTTCTCTTTGAAACGGTGGTACTTATCGTCTGCCAAGCTACGTGTTGTGCTGCGGTATGCGGAGACACTACAAGCACCATAGTAGAACACAGATGAAGCTTCTAAGTTGATGTAATATCCAGTAAGAAGTAGTACAATTCAAATTGTAGGTATCGATTATTGACTTTTTAGCTGCCCTTGGTTCCTTGGACATGAGCTAGGACCTTAAGATTCTGCATGAAAGGAGGACTAGCAGCCGAGTTGCACGGGAGAATGTAAAAAGTGTTCATATGTAGTAAAAACCTGAGAAATCTGTCCGTTATCGTCATTTGTTATCGAATCGACCTAAAGCAAGATCGTCACATTAGCCGCTCTTCTCTCTGAAACGGTTGTACTTATCGACTGAAAAGCTATGTCGCGTGCTGCGGTATGCGGAGACACTAAAAGCACCATAGTAGAACACAGATGAAGCTTCTAAGATGATGTAATAGTCAGTAAGAAGTAGTACAATTCAAGTTTTAAGTATCGATTATTGACTTTTTAGCTGACTTTGGTGCCTTGGACATGAGTTAGGACCTTAAGATTCTGCATGACCGGAGGTCTAGCAGGCGAGTTGTACGGGAGAATGTGAAAAGTGTTCATATGTAGTAAAAACCAGAGAAATCCGTCCGTTTTCGTCATTTGTAATCGAATCGACTTAAAGCCAGATCGTCACATTAGCCGCAATTCTCTCTGAAACGGTTGTACTTATCGACTGCAAAGCTATGTCGCGTGCAGCGGTATGCGGAGACACTAAAAGCACCATAGTAGAACACAGGTGTAGCTTCTAAGTTGATGTAATAGCCAGTAAGAAGTAGTACCATTCAAGTTTTAGGTATCGATTATTGACTTTTTAGCTGGCTTTGGTGCCTTGGACATGAGCTAGGACCTTAAGATTCTGCATGAAAGGAGGACTAGCAGCCGAGTTGCACGGGAGAATGTGAAAAGTGTTCATATGTAGTAAAAACCAGAGAAATCCGTCCGTGTTCGAAATTTGTTATCGAATCGACTTAAAGCCAGATCGTCACATTGGCCGCTCTTCTCTCTGAAACGGTTGTACTTATCGTCTGCAAAGCTATGTCGATTGCTGCGGTTTGCGGAGACACTAAAAGCACCATAGTAAAACACAGATGAAGCTTCCAAGTTGATGTAATAGCCAGTAAGAAGTAGTACAATTCAAGTTTTAAGTATCGATTGTTGACTTCTTACACTTCTTTGGTGCCTTGGGCATGAGCCAGGAACTTAAGGTTTTGCATAATAGGAGGTCTAGCAGCCGCGTTGCACGTGAGAATGTGAAAAGTGTTCATATGTAGTAAAAACCTGAGAAATCGGTCCGTTTTCGTCATTTGTTGTCGAATCGACTTAAAGCCAGATCGTCACATTGGCCGCTCTTCTCTCAGAAACGGTTGTACTTATCGACTGCAAAGCTATGTCGCGTGCTGCGGTATGCGGAGACACTAAAAGCACCATAGTAGAACACAGATGAAGCTTCTAAGTTGATGTAATAGCCAGTAAGAAGTAGTACCATTCAAGTTTTAGGTATCGATTATTGACTTTTTAGCTGGCTTTGGTGCCTTGCACATGAGCTAGGACCTTAAGATTCTGCATGAAAGGAGGACTAGCAGCCGAGTTGCACGGGAGAATGTGAAAAGTATTCATATGTAGTAAAATCCAGAGAAATCCGTCCGTGTTCGACATTTGTTATCGAATCGACTTAAAGCCAGATCGTCACATTGGCCGCTCTTCCCTCTGAAACGGTTGTACTTATCGTCTGCAAAGCTATGTCGAGTGCTGCGGCATGCGGAGACACTAAAAGCACCATAGTAGAACACAGATGAAGCTTCTAAGTAGATGTAATAGCCAGTAAGAAGTAGTGCAATTCAAGTTTTAAGTATCGATTGTTGACTTTTTACCCTTCTTTGGTGCCTTGGGCATGAGCTAGGAACTTAAGATTTGCATGATAGGAGGTCTAGCAGCCGCGTTGCACGTGAGAATGTGAAAAGTGTTCCTATGTAGTAAAAACCTGAGAAATCCGTTCGTTATCGTCATTTGTTATCGAATCGACCTAAAGCCAGAACGTCACATTAGCCGCTCTTCTCCCTGAAACGGTTGTACTTATCGACTGCAAAGCTATGTCGCGTGCTGCGGTATGCGGAGACACTAAAAGCACCATAGTAGAACGCAGATGAAGCTTCTAAGATGATGTAATAGTCATTAAGAAGTAGTACAATTCCAGTTTTAGGTATCGATTATTGACTTTTTAGCTGGCTGTCGTGCCTTGGACATGAGTTAGGACCTTAAGATTCTGCATGAAAGGAGGTCTAGAAGCCGAGTTGTACGGGAGAATGTGAAAAGTGTTCATATGTAGTAAAAACCTGAGAAATCCGTCCGTTTTCGTCATTTGTTATCGAACGACTTAAAGCCAGATCGTCACATTGGCCGCTCTTCTCTCTGAAACATTTGTACTTATCTTCTGCAAAGCTATGTCGCGTGCTGCGGTATGCGGAGACACTAAAAGCGTCATAGTAGAACACAGATGAAGCTTCTAAGTTGATGTAATAGCCAGTAAGAAGTAGTACAATTCAAGTTTTAGGTATCGATTATTGACTTTTTAGCTGCCCTTGGTTCCTTGGACATGAGCTAGGACCTTAAGATTCTGCATGAAATTAGGACTAGCAGCCGATTTGCACGGGAGAATGTAAAAAGTGTTCATATGTAGTAAAAACCTGAGAAATCCGTCTGTTTTCGTCATTTGTTATCGAATCGACATAAAGCCAGATCGTCACATTAGCCGCAATTCTCTCTGAAACGGTTGTACTTATCGACTGCAAAGCTATGTCGCGTGCTGCGGTATGCGGAGACACTAAAAGCACCATAGTAGAACACAGATGAAGCTTCTAAGTTGATGTAATAGCCAGTAAGAAGTAGTACCATTCAAGTTTTAGGTATCGATTATTGACTTTTTAGCTGGCTTTGGTGCTTTGGACATGAGCTAGGACCTTAAGATTCTGCATGAAAGGAGGACTAGCAGCCGAGTTGCACGGGAGAATGTGAAAAGTGTTCATATGTAGTAAAAACCAGAGAAATCCGTCCGTGTTCAACATTTGTTATCGAATCGACTTAAAGCCAGATCGTCACATTAGCCGCTCTTCTCCCTGAAACGGTTGTACTTATCGACTGCAAAGCTATGTCGCGTGCTGCGGTATGCGGAGACACTAAAAGCACCATAGTAGAACGCAGATGAAGCTTCTAAGATGATGTAATAGTCATTAAGAAGTAGTACAATTCCAGTTTTAGGTATCGATTATTGACTTTTTAGCTGAGTTTGGTGCCTTGGACATGAGTTAGGACCTTAAGATTCTGCATGAAAGGAGGTCTAGAAGCCGAGTTGCACGGGAGAATGTGAAAAGTGTTCTTATGTCGTAAAAACCTGAGAAATCCGTCCATTTCCGCCATTTGTTATCGAATCGACTTAATGCCAGATCGTCACATTGGCCGCTCTTCTCTCTGAAACGGTTGTACTTATCGTCTGCAAAGCTATGTCGCGTGCTGCGGTATGCGGAGACACTAAAATCACCATAGTAGAACACAGATGAAACTTCTAAGTTGAAGTAATATATAGTAGGATGTAGTACAAATCACGTCTTATTTATCGATTATTGACTTTTTACCATTCTTTGGTGCCTTGGACCTGAGCTAGGACCTTAAAATTCTGCATGAACGGAGGACTAGCAGCCGAGTTGCACGGGAGAATGTGAAAAGTGTTCATATGTAGTAAAAACCTTAGAAATCCGTTCGTTATCGTCATTGTTATCGAATCGACTTAAAGCCAGATCGTCACATTAGCCGCTCTTCACTCTGAAACGGTTGTACTTATCGACTTCAAAGCTATGTCGCGTGCTCCGAGATGCGGAGACACTAAAAGCACCATAGTAGAACACAGATGAAGCTTCTAAGTTGATGTAATAGCCAGTAAGAAGTAGTACAATTCAAGTTTTAGGTATCGGTTATTGACTTTTTACCCTTCTTTGGTGCCTTGGACATGTACTAGGAAATTAAGATTTTGCATGAAGGAGGATTAGCAGCCGAGTTGCACGGGAGAATGTGAAAAGTGTTCATATGTAGTAAAAACCTGAGACATCCGTCCGTTTTCGTCATTTGTTATCGAATCGACTTAAAGCCAGATCGTCACATTGGCCGCTCTTCTCTCTGAAACGGTTGTACTTATCGTCTGCAAAGCGATGTGGCGTTCTGCGGTATGCGGAGACAGTAAAAGCACCATAGTAGAACACAGATGATGTTTCTAAGTTGATGTAATAGCCAGTAAGGTATAGTACAATTCAAGTTTTAGGTATCGATTATTGACTTTTTAGCTGGCTTTGGTGCCTTGGACATGAGCTAGGACCTTAAGATTCTGCATGAAAGGAGGACTGGCAGCCGATTTGCACGGGAGAATGTGAAAAGTGTTCATATGTAGTAAAAACCTGAGAAATCCGTCCGTTTTCGTCATTTGTTATCGAATCGACTTAAAGCCAGATCGTCACATTGGCCGCTCTTCTCTCTGAAACGGTTGTACTTATCGATTGCAAAGCTATGTCGCGTGCTGCGGTATGCGGACACACTAAAAGCACCATAGTAGAACACAGATGAAGCTTCTAAGTTGATGTAATAGCCAGTAAGAAGTAGTACAATTCAAGTTTTAGGTATTGAATATTGACTTTTTAGCTGGCTTTGGTGCCTTGGACTTGAGCTAGGACCTTAAGATTCTGCATGAAAGGAGGACTAGCAGCCGAGTTGCACAGGAGAATGTGAAAAGTGTTCATATGTAGTAAATACCTGAGAAATCCGTCCGTTTTCGTCATTTGTTATCGAATCGACTTAAAGCCAGATCGTCACATTGGCCGCTCTTCTCTCTGAAACGGTTGTACTTATCGTCTGCAAAGCTATGTCGCGTGCTGCGGTATGTGGAGACACTAAAAGCACCATAGTAAAACACAGATGAAGCTTCTAAGTTGATGTAATAGCCAGTAAGAAGTAGTACAATTCAAGTTTTAGGTATCGTTTATTGACTCTTTAGCTGGCTTTGGTGCCTTGGACATGAGCTAGGACCTTAAGATTCTGCATGAAAGGAGGACTAGCAGCCGAGTTGAACGGGAGAATGTGAAAAGTGTTCATATTTAGTAAAAACCTGAGAAATCCGTCCGTTTTCGTCATTTGTTATCGAATCGACTTTAAGCCAGATCGTCACATTGGCCGCTCTTCTCTCCGAAACACTTGTACTTATCGTCTGCAAAGCTATGTCGCGTGCTACGGTATGCTGATACACTAAAAGCACCATAGTAGAACACAGATGAAGCTTCTAAGTTGATGTAATACAAAGGAAGAAGTAGTACAATTCAAGTTTTAGGTATCGATTATTGACTTTTTAGCTGGCTTTGGTGCCTTGGACATGAGATAGGACCTTAAGATTCAGCATGAAAGGAGGACTAGCAGCCGAGTTGCACGGGAGAATGTGAAAAGTGTTCATACGTAGTAAAAACATGAGATATCCGTCCGTTTTCGTCATTAGTTATCGAATCGACTTCAAGCCAGATCGTCACATTGGCCGCTCTTCTCTCTGAAAAAGTTGTACTTATCGTCTGAAAAGCTATGTCGCGTGCTGCGGTATGCGGACACACTAAAAGCACCATAGTAGAACACAGATGAAGCTTCTAAGTTGATGTAATAGCCAGTAAGAAGTAGTACAATTCAAGTTTTAGGTATCGGTTATTGACTTTTTACCCCTCTTTGGTGCCTTGGACATCAGCTAGGAAATTAAGATTTTGCATGAAGGAGGACTAGCAGCCGAGTTGCACGGGAGAATGTGAATAGTGTTCATATGTAGTAAAAACCTGAGACATCCGTCCGTTTTCGTCATTTGTTATCGAATCGACTTAAAGCCAGATCGTCACATTGGCCGCTCTTCTCTCTGAAACGGTTGTACTTATCGTCTGCAAAGCTATGTGGCGTTCTGCGGTATGCGGAGACAGTAAAAGCACCATAGTAGAACACAGATGATGCTTCTAAGTTGATGTAATAGCCAGTAAGATATAGTACAATTCAAGTTTTAGGTATCGATTATTGACTTTTTAGCTGGCTTTGGTGCCTTGGACATGAGCTAGGACCTTAAGATTCTGCATGAAAGGAGGACTGGCAGCCGATTTGCACGGGAGAATGTGAAAAGTGTTCATATGTAGTAAAAACCTGAGAAATCCGTCCGTTCTCGTCATTTGTTATCGAATCGACTTAAAGCCAGATCGTCACATTGGCCGCTCTTCTCTCTGAAACGGTTGTACTTATCGATTGCAAAGCTATGTCGCGTGCTGCGGTATGCGGACACACTAAAAGCACCATAGTAGAACACAGATGAAGCTTCTAAGTTGATGTAATAGCCAATAAGAAGTAGTACAATTCAAGTTTTAGGTATCGATTATTGACTTTTTAGCTGGCTTTGGTGCCTTGGACATGAGCTAGGACCTTAAGATTCTGCATGAAAGGAGGACTAGCAGCCGAGTTGCACGGGAGAATGTGAAAAGTGTTCATACGTAGTAAAAACCTGAGAAATCCGTCCGTTTTCGTCATTTGTTATCGAATCGACTTAAAGCCAGATCGTCACATTGGCCGCTCTTCTCTCTGAAACGGTTGTACTTATCGTCTGCAAAGCTATGTGGCGTTCTGCGGTATGCGGAGACAGTAAAAGCACCATAGTAGAACACAGATGATGCTTCTAAGTTGATGTAATAGCCAGTAAGAAGTAGTACAATTCAAGTTTTAGGTATCGATTATTGACTTTTTAGCTGGCTTTGGTGCCTTGGACATGAGCTAGGACCTTAAGATTCTGCATGAAAGGAGGACTAGCAGCCGAGTTGCACGGGGGAATGTGAAAAGTGTTCATATGTAGTAAAAACCTGAGAAATCCGTCCGTTTTCGTCATTTGTTATCGAATCGACTTAAAGCCAGATCGTCTCATTGGCCGCTCTTCTCTCTGAAACGGTTGTACTTATCGTCTGCGAAGCTATGTCGCGTGCTGCGGTATGCGGGGACACTAAAATCACCATAGTAGAACACAGATGAAGCTTCTAAGTTATGTAATAGCCAGTAAGATGTAGTACAATTCAAGTTTTAGGTATCGATTATTGACTTTTCAGCTGGCTTTGGTACATTGGACATGAGCTAGGAACTTAAGATTCTGCATGAAAGGAGGACTAGCAGCCGACTTGCACGGGAGAATGTGAAAAATGTTCAAATGTAGTAAAAACCTGAGACATCCGTCCGTTTACGTCATTTGTTATCGAATCTACTTAAAGCCAGATCGTCACATTGGCCGCTCTTCTTCTCTGAAACGGTTGTACGTATCGTGTGCAAACATATGTCGCGTATTGCGGTATGCGGAGACAGTAAAAGCACCATAGTAGAACACAGATGAAGCTTCTAATTTGATGTAATAGCCAGTAAGAAGTAGTACAATTCAAGTTTTAGGTATCGATTATTGACTTTTTAGCTGGCTTTGGTGCCTTGGACATGAGCTAGGACCTTAAGATTCTGCATGAAAGGAGGACTAGCAGCCGACTTGCACGGGAGAATGTGAAAAATGTTCATATGTAGAAAAAACCTGAGACATCCGTCCGTTTACGTCATTTGTTATCGAATCTACTTAAAGCCAGATCGTCACATTGGCCGCTCTTCTTCTCTGAAACGGTTGTACTTATCGTGTGCAAACCTATGTCGCGTATTGCGGTATGCGGAGACAGTAAAAGCACCATAGTAGAACACAGATGAAGCTTCTAATTTGATGTAATAGCCAGTAAGAAGTAGTACAATTCAAGTTTTAGGTATCGATTATTGACTTTTTAGCTGGCTTTGGTGCCTTGGACATGAGCTAGGACCTTAAGCTTCTGCATGAAAGGAGGATTAGCAGCGGAGTTGCACGGGAGAATATGAAAAGTGTTCATATGTAGTAAAAACCTAGAAATCCGTCCGTTTTCGACATTTGTTATCGAATCTTCTTCAAGCCAGATCGTCACATTGGCCGCTCTTCTCTCTGAAACGGTTGTACTTATCGTCTGCAAAGCTATGTCGCGTGCTGCGGTATTCTGAGACACTAAAAGCACCATAGTAGAACACAGATAAAGCTTCTAAGTTGATGTAATAGCCAGTAAGAAGTAGTACAATTCAAGTTTTAGGTATCGATTATTGACTTTTTAGCTGGCTTTGGTGCCTTGGACATGAGCTAGGACCTTATGATTCTGCATGAAAGGAGGACTAGCAGCCGATTTGCACGGGAGAATGTGAAAAGTGTTCATATGTAGTAAGAACCTGAGAAATCCTTCCGGTTTCGTCATTTGTTATCGAATCGACGTAAAGCCAGATCGTCACATTGGCCGCTCTTCTCTCTGAAACGGTAGTACTTATCGTCTGCAAAGATATGTCGCGTGCTGCGGTATGCGGAGACACTAAAAGCACCATAGTAGGACACAGATGAAGCTTCTAAGTTGATGTAATAGCCAGTAAGAAGTAGTACAATTCAAGTTTTAGGTATCGATTATTGACTTTTTAGCTGGCTTTGGTGCCTTGGACATGAGCTAGGACCTTAAGATTCTGCATGAAAGGAGGACTGGCAGCCGATTTAAACGGGAGAATGTGAAAAGTGTTCATATGTAGAAAAAACCTGAGAAATCCGTCCGTTTTCGTCATTTGTTATCGAATCGACTTAAAGCCAGATCGTCACATTGGCCGCTCTTCTCTCTGAAACACTTGTACTTATCGTCTGCAAAGCTATGTCGCGTGCTGCGGTATGCGGAGACACTAAAAGCACCAAAGTAGAACACAGATGAAGCTTCTAAGTTGTTGTAATAGCCAGGAAGAAGTAGTACAATTCAAGTTTTAGATATCGTTTATTGACTTTTTAGCTGGCTTTGGTGCCTTGGACATGAGCTAGGACCTTAAAATTCTGCATGAAAGGAGGACTACCAGCCGATTTGCATGCGAGAATGTGAAAAGTGTTTATATGTAGTACAAACCCGATAAATCTGTCCGTTTTCGTCATTTGTTATCGAATCGACTTAAAGCCAGATCGTCAAATTAGCTGCTCTTCTCTCTGAAACGGTTGTACTTATCGATTGCAAAGCTATGTCGCGTGCTGCGGTATGCGGAGACACTAAAAGCACCATAGTAGAACACAGATGAAGCTTCTACGTTGATGTAATAGCAAGTAAGAAGTAGTACAGTTCAAGTTTTAGGTATCGATTATTGACTTTTTAGCTGGCTTTGGTGCCTTGGACATGAGCTACGACCTTAACATTCTGCATGAAAGGAGGACTAGCAGCCCAGTTGCACGGGAGAATGTGAAAAGTGTTCATATGTAGTAAAAACCTGAGAAATCCGTACGTTATCGTCATTTGTTATCGAATCGACTTAAAGCCAGATCGTCACATTGGCCGCTCTTCTCTCTGAAACACTTGTACTTATCGTCTGCAAAGCTATGTGGCGTTCTGCGGTATGCTGAGACACTAAAAGCACCATAGTAGAACACAGATTAAGCTTCTAAGTTGATGTAATAGCCAGTAAGAAGTAGTACAATTCAAGTTTTAGGTATTGAATATTGAATTTTTAGCTGGCTTTGGTGCCTTGGACATGAGCTAGGACCTTAAGATTCTGCATGAAAAGAGGACGAGGAGCCAAGTTGCACGGGAGAATGTGAAAAGTGTTCATATGTAGTAAAAACCTGAGAAATCGGTCCGTTTTCGTCACTTGTTATCGAATCGACTTAAAGCCAGATCGTCTCATTGGCCGCTCTTCTCTCAGAAACGGTTGTACTTATCGTCTGCAAAGCTATGTCGCGTGCTGCGGTATGCGGAGACACTAAAATCACCATAGTAGAACACAGATGAAGCTTACAAGTTGATGTAATAGCCAGTAAGAAGTAGTACAATTCAAGTTTTAGGTATCGATTATTGACTTTTCAGCTGGCTTTGGTACCTTGGACATGAGCTAGAACCTTAAGATTCTGCATGAAAGGAGGACTACCAGCCGATTTGCATGCGAGAATGTGAAAAGTGTTTATATGTAGTACAAACCCGATAAACCTGTCCGTTTTCGTCATTTGTTATCGAATCGACTTAAAGCCAGATCGTCAAATTAGCTGCTCTTCTCTCTGAAACGGTTGTACTTATCGATTGCAAAGCTATGTCGCGTGCTGCGGTATGCGGAGACACTAAAAGCACCATAGTAGAACACAGATGAAGCTTCTACGTTGATGTAATAGCAAGTAAGAAGTAGTACAGTTCAAGTTTTAGGTATCGATTATTGACTTTTTAGCTGGCTTTGGTGCCTTGGACATGAGCTACGACCTTTACATTCTGCATGAAAGGAGGACTAGCAGCCCAGTTGCACGGGAGAATGTGAAAAGTGTTCATATGTAGTAAAAACCTGAGAAATCGGTCCGTTTTCGTCACTTGTTATCGAATCGACTTAAAGCCAGATCGTCTCATTGGCCGCTCTTCTCTCAGAAACGGTTGTACTTATCGTCTGCAAAGCTATGTCGCGTGCTGCGGTATGCGGAGACACTAAAATCACCATAGTAGAACACAGATGAAGCTTACAAGTTGATGTAATAGCCAGTAAGAAGTAGTACAATTCAAGTTTTAGGTATCGATTATTGACTTTTCAGCTGGCTTTGGTGCCTTGGACATGAGCTAGGACCTTAAAATTCTGCATGAAAGGAGGACTACCAGCCGATTTGCATGCGAGAATGTGAAAAGTGTTTATATGTAGTACAAACCCGATAAATCTGTCCGTTTTCGTCATTTGTTATCGAATCGACTTAAAGCCAGATCGTCAAATTAGCTGCTCTTCTCTCTGAAACGGTTGTACTTATCGATTGCAAAGCTATGTCGCGTGCTGCGGTATGCGGAGACACTAAAAGCACCATAGTAGAACACAGATGAAGCTTCTACGTTGATGTAATAGCAAGTAAGAAGTAGTACAGTTCAAGTTTTAGGTATCGATTATTGACTTTTTAGCTGGCTTTGGTGCCTTGGACATGAGCTACGACCTTAACATTCTGCATGAAAGGAGGACTAGCAGCCCAGTTGCACGGGAGAATGTGAAAAGTGTTCATATGTAGTAAAAACCTGAGAAATCCGTACGTTATCGTCATTTGTTATCGAATCGACTTAAAGCCAGATCGTCACATTGGCCGCTCTTCTCTCTGAAACACTTGTACTTATCGTCTGCAAAGCTATGTGGCGTTCTGCGGTATGCTGAGACACTAAAAGCACCATAGTAGAACACAGATTAAGCTTCTAAGTTGATGTAATAGCCAGTAAGAAGTAGTAAAATTCAAGTTTTAGGTATTGAATATTGAATTTTTAGCTGGCTTTGGTGCCTTGGACATGAGCTAGGACCTTAAGATTCTGCATGAAAAGAGGACGAGGAGCCAAGTTGCACGGGAGAATGTGAAAAGTGTTCATATGTAGTAAAAACCTGAGAAATCGGTCCGTTTTCGTCACTTGTTATCGAATCGACTTAAAGCCAGATCGTCTCATTGGCCGCTCTTCTCTCAGAAACGGTTGTACTTATCGTCTGCAAATCTATGTCGCGTGCTGCGGTATGCGGAGACACTAAAATCACCATAGTAGAACACAGATGAAGCTTACAAGTTGATGTAATAGCCAGTAAGAAGTAGTACAATTCAAGTTTTAGGTATCGATTATTGACTTTTCAGCTGGCTTTGGTACCTTGGACATGAGCTAGAACCTTAAGATTCTGCATGAAAGGAGGACTAGCAGCCGAGTGTAACGGGAGAATGTGAAAAATGTTCATATGTAGAAAAAACCTGAGACATCCGTCCGTTTACGTCATTCGTTATCGAATATACTTAAAGCCAGATTGTCACATTCGCCGCTCTTCTCTCTGAAACGGTTGTACTTATCGTCTGCAAAGCTATGTCGCGTGCAGCGGTATGCGGAGACAGTAAAAGCTCCATTGTAGAACACAGATGAAGCTTCTAAGTTGATGTAATAGCCAGTAAGAAGTAGTACAATTCAAGTTTTAGGTATCGATTATTGACTTTTTAGCTGGCTTTGGTGCCTTGGACATGAGCTAGGACCTTAAGCTTCTGCATGAAAAGAGGATTAGCAGCGGAGTTGCACGGGAGAATAAGAAAAGTGTTCATATGTAGTAAAAACCTAGAATTCCGTCCGTTTTCGTCATTTTTTATCGAATCTTCTTCAAGCCAGGTCGTCACACTGGCCGCTCTTCTCTCTGAAACACTTGTACTTATCGTCTGCAAAGCTATGTCGCGTGCTGCGGTATGCGGACACACTAAAAGCACCATAGTAGAACACAGATGAAGCTTCTAAGTTGATGTAATAGCCAGTAAGAAGAAGTACAATTCAAGTTTTAAGTATCGGTTATTGACTTTTTACCCTTCTTTGGTGCCTTGGACATCAGCTAGGAAATTAAGATTTTGCATGAAGGAGGACTAGCAGCCGAGTTGCACGGGAGAATGTGAATAGTGTTCATATGTAGTAAAAACCTGAGACATCCGTCCGTTTTCGTCATTTGTTAACGAATCGACTTAAAGCCAGATCGTCACATTGGCCGCTCTTCTCTCTGAAAAGGTTGTACTTATCGTCTGCAAAGCTATGTGGCGTTCTGCGGTATGCGGAGACAGTAATAGCACCATATTAGAACACAGATGATGCTTCTAAGTTGATGTAATAGCCAGTAAGATATAGTACAATTCAAGTTTTAGGTATCGATTATTGACTTTTTAGCTGGCTTTGGTGCCTTGGACATGAGCTAGGACCTTAAGATTCTGCATGAAAGGAGGACTGGCAGCCGATTTGCACGGGAGAATGTGAAAAGTGTTCAAATGTAGTAAAAACCTGAGAAATCCGTCCGTTTTCGTCATTTGTTATCGAATCGACTTAAAGCCAGATCGTCACATTGGCCGCTCTTCTCTCTGAAACGGTTGTACTTATTGTCTGCAAAGCTATGTGGCGTTCTGCGGTATGCGGAGACAGTAAAAGCACCATATTAGAACACAGATGATGCTTCTAAGTTGATGTAATAGCTAGTAAGATATAGTACAATTCAAGTTTTAGGTATCGATTATTGACTTTTTAGCTGGCTTTGGTGCCTTGGACATGAGCTAGAACCTTAAGATTCTGCATGAAAGGAGGACTGGCAGCCGATTTGCACGGGAGAATGTGAAAAGTGTTCAAATGTAGTAAAAACCTGAGAAATCCGTCCGTTTTCGTCATTAGTTATCGAATCGACTTCAAGTCAGATCGTCACATTGGCCGCTCTTCTCTCCGAAACACTAGTACTTATCGTCTGCAAAGCTATGTCGCGTGCTACGGTATGCTGATACACTAAAAGCACCATAGTAGAACACAGATGAAGCTTCTATGTTGATGTAATAGCCAGGAAGAAGTAGTACAATTCAAGTTTTAGGTATCGATTATTGACCTTTTAGCTGGCTTTGGTGCCTTGGACATGAGCTAGGACCTTAACATTCTGCATGAAAATAGGAATAGCAGCCGATTTGCACGGGAGAATGTGAAAAGTGTTCATATGTAGTAAAAACCTGAGAAATCCGTACGTTTTCGTCATTTGTTACCGAATCGACTTAAAGCCAGATCGTCACATTGGCCGTTCTTCTCTCTAAAACGGTTGTACTTATCGATTGCAAAGCTATGTCGCGTGCTGCGGTATGCGGAGACACTAAAAGCACCATAGTAGAACACAGATGAAGCTTCTAAGTTGATGTAATACAAAGGAAGAAGTAGTACAATTCAAGTTTTAGGTATCGATTAATGACTTTTTAGCTGGCTTTGGTGCCTTGGACATGAGCTAGGCCTTAACATTCTGCATGAAAGGAGGACTAGCAGCCGATTTGCACGGGAGAATGTGAAAAGTCTTCACATGTAGTAAAAACCCGAGAAATCCGTTCGTATTCGTCATTTGTTATCGAATCGACTTAAAGCCAGATCGTCAATTTGGCCGCTCTTCTCTCTGAAACGGTTGTACTTATCGACTGCAAAACTATGTCGCGTGCTGCGGTATGCGGAGACACTAAAAGCACCATAGTAGAACACAGAAGAAGCTTCTAAGTTGATGTAATAGCCAGTAAGAAGTAGTACAATTCAAGTTTTAGGTATTGAATATTGAATTTTTAGCTGGCTTTGGTGCCTTGGACATGAGCTAGGACCTTAATATTCTGCATGAAAGGAGGACTAGCATCCGAGTTGCACGGGAGAATGTGAAAAGTGTTAAATGTAGTAAAAACCTGAGAAATCCGTCCGTTTTCGTCATTTGTTATCGAATCGACTTAAAGCCTGATCGTCACATTGGCCGCTCTTCTCTCTGAAACGGTTGTACTTATCGTCTGCAAAGCTATGTCGCGTGCTGCGGTATGCGGAGACACTAAAAGCACCATAGTAGAACACAGATGAAGCTTCTAAGTTGATGTAATAGCCAGTAAGAAGTAGTACAATTCAAGTTTTAGGTATCGATTATTGACTTTTTAGCTATCTTTGGTGCCTTGCACATGAGCTAGGACCTTAAGATTCTGCATGAACGGAGGATTAGCAGCGGAGTTGCACGGGAGAATGTGAAAAGTGTTCATATGTAGTAAAAACCTTAGAAATCCGTTCGTTATCGTCATTGTTATCGAATCGACTTAAAGCCAGATCGTCACATTAGCCGCTCTTCACTCTGAAACGGTTGTACTTATCGACTTCAAAGCTATGTCGCGTGCTCCGAGATGCGGAGACACTATAAGCACCATAGTAGAACACAGATGAAGCTTCTAAGATGATGTAATAGCCAGTAAGAAGTAGTACAATTAAAGTTTTTGGTATCGATTATTGACTTTTCAGCTGGCTTTGGTGCCTTGGACATGAGCTAGGACCTTAAGATTCTGCATGAAAGGAGGACTAGCAGCCCTGTTGCACGGGAGAATGTGAAAAGTGTTCATATGTAGTACAAACCTGAGAAATCCGTCCGTTTTCGTCATTTGTTATCGAATCGACTTAAAGCCAGATCGTCACATTGGCCGCTCTTCTCTCTGAAACGGTTGTACTTATCGTCTGCAAAGCTATGTCGCGTACTGCGGTATGCGGAGACACTAAAATCACCATAGTAGAACACAGATGAAGCTTCTAAGTTGATGTAATAGCCAGTAAGAAGTAGTACAATTCAAGTTTTAGGTATCGATTATTGACTTTTTAGCTGGCTTTGGTGCCTTGGACATGAGCTAGGACCTTAACATACTGCATGAAAGAGGACTAGCAGCCGAGTTGCACGGGAGAATGTGAAAAGTGTTCATACGTAGTAAAAACCTGAGACATCCGTCCGTTTTCGTCATTTGTTATCGAATCGACTTAAAGCCAGATCGTCACATTGACCGCTCTTCTCTCTGAAACGGTTGTACTTATCGTCTGCAAAGCTATGTGGCGTTCTGCGGTATGCGGAGACAGTAAAAGCACCATAGTAGAACACAGATGATGCTTCTAAGTTGAAGTAATATCCAGTAAGATGTAGTACAATTCAAGTCTTAGGTATCGATTATTGACTTTTTACCATTCTTTTGTGCCTTGGACATGAGCTAGGACCTTAAGATTCTGCATGAAAGGAGGACTGGCAGCCGATTTGCATGGGAGAATGTGAAAAGTGTTCATATGTAGTAAAAACCTGAGAAATCCGTCCGTTTTCGTCATTTGTTATCGAATCGACTTTAAGCCAAATCGTCACATTGGCCGCTCTTCTCTCTGAAAAAGTTGTACTTATCGTCTGCAAAGCTATGTCGCGTGCTGCGGTATGCGGACACACTAAAAGCACCATAGTAGAACACAGATAAAGCTTCTAAGTTGATGTAATAGCCAGTAAGAAGTAGTACAATTCAAGTTTTAGGTATCGGTTATTGACTTTTTACCCTTCTTTGGTGCCTTGGACATGAGCTAGGAAATTAAGATTTTGCATGAAGGAGGATTAGCAGCCGAGTTGCACGGGAGAATGTGAAAAGTGTTCATATGTAGTAAAAACCTGAGACATCCGTCCGTTTTCGTCATTTGTTATCGAATCGACTTAAAGCCAGATCGTCACATTGGCCGCTCTTCTCTCTGAAACGGTTGTACTTATCGTCTGCAAAGCTATGTGGCGTTCTGCGGTATGCGGAGACAGTAAAAGCACCATAGTAGAACACAGATGATGCTTCTAAGTTGATGTAATAGCCAGTAAGATATAGTACAATTCAAGTTTTAGGTATCGATTATTGACTTTTTAGCTGGCTTTGGTGCCTTGGACATGAGCTAGGACCTTAAGATTCTGCATGAAAGGAGGACGAGGAGCCAAGTTGCACGGGAGAATGTGAAAAGTGTTCATATGTAGTAAAAACCTGAGAAATCCGTACGTTATCGTCATTTGTTATCGAATCGACTTAAAGCCAGATCGTCACATTGGCCGCTCTTCTCTCTGAAACACTTGTACTTATCGTCTGCAAAGCTATGTGGCGTTCTGCGGTATGCTGAGACACTAAAAGCACCATAGTAGAACACAGATGAAGCTTCTAAGTTGATGTAATAGCCAGTAAGAAGTAGTACAATTCAAGTTTTAGGTATTGAATATTGAATTTTTAGCTTGCTTTGGTGCCTTGGACATGAGCTAGGACCTTAAGATTCTGCATGAAAAGAGGACGAGGAGCCAAGTTGCACGGGAGAATGTGAAAAGTGTTCATATGTAGTAAAAACCTGAGAAATCGGTCCGTTTTCGTCACTTGTTATCGAATCGACTTAAAGCCAGATCGTCTCATTGGCCGCTCTTCTCTCAGAAACGGTTGTACTTATCGTCTGCAAAGCTATGTCGCGTGCTGCGGTATGCGGAGACACTAAAATCACCATAGTAGAACACAGATGAAGCTTACAAGTTGATATAATAGCCAGTAAGAAGTAGTACAATTCAAGTTTTAGGTATCGATTATTGACTTTTCAGCTGGCTTTGGTACCTTGGACATGAGCTAGAACCTTAAGATTCTGCATGAAAGGAGGACTAGCAGCCGAGTGTAACGGGAGAATGTGAAAAATGTTCATATGTAGAAAAAACCTGAGACATCCGTCCGTTTACGTCATTCGTTATCGAATATACTTAAAGCCAGATTGTCACATTGGCCGCTCTTCTCTCTGAAACGGTTGTACTTATCGTCTGCAAAGCTATGTCGCGTGCAGCGGTATGCGGAGACAGTAAAAGCTCCATTGTAGAACACAGATGAAACTTCTAAGTTGATGTAATAGCCAGTAAGAAGTAGTACAATTCAAGTTTTAGGTATCGATTATTGACTTTTTAGCTGGCTTTGGTGCCTTGGACATGAGCTAGGACCTTAAGCTTCTGCATGAAAGGAGGATTAGCAGCGGAGTTGCACGGGAGAATATGAAAAGTGTTCATATGTAGTAAAAACCTAGAATTCCGTCCGTTTTCGTCATTTTTTATCGAATCTTCTTCAAGCCAGGTCGTCACACTGGCCGCTCTTCTCTCTGAAACACTTGTACTTATCGTCTGCAAAGCTATGTCGCGTGCTGCGGTATGCGGACACACTAAAAGCACCATAGTAGAACACAGATGAAGCTTCTAAGTTGATGTAATAGCCAGTAAGAAGAAGTACAATTCAAGTTTTAGGTATCGGTTATTGACTTTTTACCCTTCTTTGGTGCCTTGGACATCAGCTAGGAAATTAAGATTTTGCATGAAGGAGGACTAGCAGCCGAGTTGCACGGGAGAATGTGAATAGTGTTCATATGTAGTAAAAACCTGAGACATCCGTCCGTTTTCGTCATTTGTTATCGAATCGACTTAAAGCCAGATCGTCACATTGACCGCTCGTCTCTCTGAAAGGGTTATACTTATCGTCTGCAAATCTATGTGGCGTTCTGCGGTATGCGGAGACAGTAAAAGCACCATAGTAGAACACAGATGATGCTTCTAAGTTGATTTAATTGCCAGTAAGATATAGTACAATTCAAGTTTTAGGTATCGATTATTGACTTTTTAGCTGGCTTTGGTGCCTTGGACATGAGCTAGGACCTTAAGATTCTGCATGAAAGGAGGACTGGCAGCCGATTTGCACGGGAGAATGTGAAAAGTGTTCATATGTAGTAAAAACCTGAGAAATCCGTCCGTTTTCGTCATTAGTTATCGAATCGACTTCAAGCCAGATCGTCACATTGGCCGCTCTTCTCTCTGAAAAAGTTGTACTTATCGTCTGCAAAGCTATGTCGCGTGCTGCGGTATGCGGACACACTAAAAGCACCATAGTAGAACACAGATGAAGCTTCTAAGTTGATGTAATAGCCAGTAAGAAGTAGTACAATTCAAGTTTCAGGTATCGGTTATTGACTTTTTACCCCATCTTTGGTGCCTTGGACATGAGCTAGGAAATTAAGATTTTGCATGAAGGAGGACTAGCAGCCGAGTTGCACGGGAGAATGTGAATAGTGTTCATATGTAGTAAAAACCTGAGACATCCGTCCGTTTTCGTCATTTGTTATCGAATCGACTTAAAGCCAGATCGTCTCATTGGCCGCTCTTCTCTCTGAAACGGTTGTACTTATCGTCTGCGAAGCTATGTCGCGTGCTGCGGTATGCGGGGACACTAAAACCACCATAGTAGAACACAGATGAAGCTTCTAAGTTGATGTAATAGCTAGTAAGATATAGTACAATTCAAGTTTTAGGTATCGATTATTGACTTTTTAGCTGGCTTTGGTGCCTTGGACATGAGCTAGGACCTTAAGATTCTGCATGAAAGGAGGACTGGCAGCCGATTTGCACGGGAGAATGTGAAAAGTGTTCAAATGTAGTAAAAACCTGAGAAATCCGTCCGTTTTCGTCATTAGTTATCGAATCGACTTCAAGCCAGATCGTCACATTGGCCGCTCTTCTCTCCGAAACACTAGTACTTATCGTCTGCAAAGCTATGTCGCGTGCTACGGTATGCTGATACACTAAAAGCACCATAGTAGAACACAGATGAAGCTTCTATGTTGATGTAATAGCCAGGAAGAAGTAGTACAATTCAAGTTTTAGGTATCGATTATTGACCTTTTAGCTGGCTTTGGTGCCTTGGACATGAGCTAGGACCTTAACATTCTGCATGAAAATAGGAATAGCAGCCGATTTGCACGGGAGAATGTGAAAAGTGTTCATATGTAGTAAAAACCTGAGAAATCCGTACGTTTTCGTCATTTGTTATCGAATCGACTTAAAGCCAGATCGTCACATTGGCCGTTCTTCTCTCTAAAACGGTTGTACTTATCGATTGCAAAGCTATGTCGCGTGCTGCGGTATGCGGAGACACTAAAAGCACCATAGTAGAACACAGATGAAACTTCTAAGTTGATGTAATACAAAGGAAGAAGTAGTACAATTCAAGTTTTAGGTATCGATTAATGACTTTTTAGCTGGCTTTGGTGCCTTGGACATGAGCTAGGCCTTAACATTCTGCATGAAAGGAGGACTAGCAGCCGAGTTGCACGGGAGAATGTGAAAAGTCTTCACATGTAGTAAAAACCCGAGAAATCCGTTCGTATTCGTCATTTGTTATCGAATCGCCTTAAAGCCAGATCGTCAAATTGGCCGCTCTTCTCTCTGAAACGGTTGTACTTATCGACTGCAAAACTATGTCGCGTGCTGCGGTATGCGGAGACACTAAAAGCACCATAGTAGAACACAGATGAAGCTTCTAAGTTGATGTAATAGCCAGTAAGAAGTAGTATAATTCAAGTTTTAGGTATTGAATATTGAATTTTTAGCTGGCTTTGGTGCCTTGGACATGAGCTAGGACCTTAATATTCTGCATGAAAGGAGGACTAGCATCCGAGTTGCACGGGAGAATGTGAAAAGTGTTAAATGTAGTAAAAACCTGAGAAATCCGTCCGTTTTCGTCATTTGTTATCGAATCGACTTAAAGCCTGATCGTCACATTGGCCGCTCTTCTCTCTGAAACGGTTGTACTTATCGTCTGCAAAGCCATGTCGCGTGCTGCGGTATGCGGAGACACTAAAAGCACCATAGTAGAACACAGATGAAGCTTCTAAGTTGATGTAATAGCCAGTAAGAAGTAGTACAATTCAAGTTTTAGGTATCGATTATTGACTTTTTAGCTATCTTTGGTGCCTTGCACATGAGCTAGGACCTTAAGATTCTGCATGAACGGAGGATTAGCAGCGGAGTTGCACGGGAGAGTGTGAAAAGTGTTCATATGTAGTAAAAACCTTAGAAATCCGTTCGTTATCGTCATTGTTATCGAATCGACTTAAAGCCAGATCGTCACATTAGCCGCTCTTCACTCTGAAACGGTTGTACTTATCGACTTCAAAGCTATGTCGCGTGCTCCGAGATGCGGAGACACTATAAGCACCATAGTAGAACACAGATGAAGCTTCTAAGTTGATGTAATAGCCAGTAAGAAGTAGTACAATTCAAGTTTTAGGTATCGATTATTGACTTTTTAGCTGGCTTTGGTGCCTTGGACATGAGCTAGGACCTTAACATACTGCATGAAAGAGGACTAGCAGCCGAGTTGCACGGGAGAATGTGAAAAGTGTTCATACGTAGTAAAAACCTGAGACATCCGTCCGTTTTCGTCATTTGTTATCGAATCGACTTAAAGCCAGATCGTCACATTGACCGCTCTTCTCTCTGAAACGGTTGTACTTATCGTCTGCAAAGCTATGTGGCGTTCTGCGGTATGCGGAGACAGTAAAAGCACCATAGTAGAACACAGATGATGCTTCTAAGTTGAAGTAATATCCAGTAAGATGTAGTACAATTCAAGTCTTAGGTATCGATTATTGACTTTTTACCATTCTTTTGTGCCTTGGACATGAGCTAGGACCTTAAGATTCTGCATGAAAGGAGGACTGGCAGCCGATTTGCATGGGAGAATGTGAAAAGTGTTCATATGTAGTAAAAACCTGAGAAATCCGTCCGTTTTCGTCATTTGTTATCGAATCGACTTTAAGCCAAATCGTCACATTGGCCGCTCTTCTCTCTGAAAAAGTTGTACTTATCGTCTGCAAAGCTATGTCGCGTGCTGCGGTATGCGGACACACTAAAAGCACCATAGTAGAACACAGATAAAGCTTCTAAGTTGATGTAATAGCCAGTAAGAAGTAGTACAATTCAAGTTTTAGGTATCGGTTATTGACTTTTTACCCTTCTTTGGTGCCTTGGACATGAGCTAGGAAATTAAGATTTTGCATGAAGGAGGATTAGCAGCCGAGTTGCACGGGAGAATGTGAAAAGTGTTCATATGTAGTAAAAACCTGAGACATCCGTCCGTTTTCGTCATTTGTTATCGAATCGACTTAAAGCCAGATCGTCACATTGGCCGCTCTTCTCTCTGAAACGGTTGTACTTATCGTCTGCAAAGCTATGTGGCGTTCTGCGGTATGCGGAGACAGTAAAAGCACCATAGTAGAACACAGATGATGCTTCTAAGTTGATGTAATAGCCAGTAAGATATAGTACAATTCAAGTTTTAGGTATCGATTATTGACTTTTTAGCTGGCTTTGGTGCCTTGGACATGAGCTAGGACCTTAAGATTCTGCATGAAAGGAGGACGAGGAGCCAAGTTGCACGGGAGAATGTGAAAAGTGTTCATATGTAGTAAAAACCTGAGAAATCCGTACGTTATCGTCATTTGTTATCGAATCGACTTAAAGCCAGATCGTCACATTGGCCGCTCTTCTCTCTGAAACACTTGTACTTATCGTCTGCAAAGCTATGTGGCGTTCTGCGGTATGCTGAGACACTAAAAGCACCATAGTAGAACACAGATGAAGCTTCTAAGTTGATGTAATAGCCAGTAAGAAGTAGTACAATTCAAGTTTTAGGTATTGAATATTGAATTTTTAGCTTGCTTTGGTGCCTTGGACATGAGCTAGGACCTTAAGATTCTGCATGAAAAGAGGACGAGGAGCCAAGTTGCACGGGAGAATGTGAAAAGTGTTCATATGTAGTAAAAACCTGAGAAATCGGTCCGTTTTCGTCACTTGTTATCGAATCGACTTAAAGCCAGATCGTCTCATTGGCCGCTCTTCTCTCAGAAACGGTTGTACTTATCGTCTGCAAAGCTATGTCGCGTGCTGCGGTATGCGGAGACACTAAAATCACCATAGTAGAACACAGATGAAGCTTACAAGTTGATATAATAGCCAGTAAGAAGTAGTACAATTCAAGTTTTAGGTATCGATTATTGACTTTTCAGCTGGCTTTGGTACCTTGGACATGAGCTAGAACCTTAAGATTCTGCATGAAAGGAGGACTAGCAGCCGAGTGTAACGGGAGAATGTGAAAAATGTTCATATGTAGAAAAAACCTGAGACATCCGTCCGTTTACGTCATTCGTTATCGAATATACTTAAAGCCAGATTGTCACATTGGCCGCTCTTCTCTCTGAAACGGTTGTACTTATCGTCTGCAAAGCTATGTCGCGTGCAGCGGTATGCGGAGACAGTAAAAGCTCCATTGTAGAACACAGATGAAACTTCTAAGTTGATGTAATAGCCAGTAAGAAGTAGTACAATTCAAGTTTTAGGTATCGATTATTGACTTTTTAGCTGGCTTTGGTGCCTTGGACATGAGCTAGGACCTTAAGCTTCTGCATGAAAGGAGGATTAGCAGCGGAGTTGCACGGGAGAATATGAAAAGTGTTCATATGTAGTAAAAACCTAGAATTCCGTCCGTTTTCGTCATTTTTTATCGAATCTTCTTCAAGCCAGGTCGTCACACTGGCCGCTCTTCTCTCTGAAACACTTGTACTTATCGTCTGCAAAGCTATGTCGCGTGCTGCGGTATGCGGACACACTAAAAGCACCATAGTAGAACACAGATGAAGCTTCTAAGTTGATGTAATAGCCAGTAAGAAGAAGTACAATTCAAGTTTTAGGTATCGGTTATTGACTTTTTACCCTTCTTTGGTGCCTTGGACATCAGCTAGGAAATTAAGATTTTGCATGAAGGAGGACTAGCAGCCGAGTTGCACGGGAGAATGTGAATAGTGTTCATATGTAGTAAAAACCTGAGACATCCGTCCGTTTTCGTCATTTGTTATCGAATCGACTTAAAGCCAGATCGTCACATTGACCGCTCGTCTCTCTGAAAGGGTTATACTTATCGTCTGCAAATCTATGTGGCGTTCTGCGGTATGCGGAGACAGTAAAAGCACCATAGTAGAACACAGATGATGCTTCTAAGTTGATTTAATTGCCAGTAAGATATAGTACAATTCAAGTTTTAGGTATCGATTATTGACTTTTTAGCTGGCTTTGGTGCCTTGGACATGAGCTAGGACCTTAAGATTCTGCATGAAAGGAGGACTGGCAGCCGATTTGCACGGGAGAATGTGAAAAGTGTTCATATGTAGTAAAAACCTGAGAAATCCGTCCGTTTTCGTCATTAGTTATCGAATCGACTTCAAGCCAGATCGTCACATTGGCCGCTCTTCTCTCTGAAAAAGTTGTACTTATCGTCTGCAAAGCTATGTCGCGTGCTGCGGTATGCGGACACACTAAAAGCACCATAGTAGAACACAGATGAAGCTTCTAAGTTGATGTAATAGCCAGTAAGAAGTAGTACAATTCAAGTTTCAGGTATCGGTTATTGACTTTTTACCCCATCTTTGGTGCCTTGGACATGAGCTAGGAAATTAAGATTTTGCATGAAGGAGGACTAGCAGCCGAGTTGCACGGGAGAATGTGAATAGTGTTCATATGTAGTAAAAACCTGAGACATCCGTCCGTTTTCGTCATTTGTTATCGAATCGACTTAAAGCCAGATCGTCTCATTGGCCGCTCTTCTCTCTGAAACGGTTGTACTTATCGTCTGCGAAGCTATGTCGCGTGCTGCGGTATGCGGGGACACTAAAACCACCATAGTAGAACACAGATGAAGCTTCTAAGTTGATGTAATAGCTAGTAAGATATAGTACAATTCAAGTTTTAGGTATCGATTATTGACTTTTTAGCTGGCTTTGGTGCCTTGGACATGAGCTAGGACCTTAAGATTCTGCATGAAAGGAGAACTGGCAGCCGATTTGCACGGGAGAATGTGAAAAGTGTTCAAATGTAGTAAAAACCTGAGAAATCCGTCCGTTTTCGTCATTAGTTATCGAATCGACTTCAAGCCAGATCGTCACATTGGCCGCTCTTCTCTCCGAAACACTAGTACTTATCGTCTGCAAAGCTATGTCGCGTGCTACGGTATGCTGATACACTAAAAGCACCATAGTAGAACACAGATGAAGCTTCTATGTTGATGTAATAGCCAGGAAGAAGTAGTACAATTCAAGTTTTAGGTATCGATTATTGACCTTTTAGCTGGCTTTGGTGCCTTGGACATGAGCTAGGACCTTAACATTCTGCATGAAAATAGGAATAGCAGCCGATTTGCACGGGAGAATGTGAAAAGTGTTCATATGTAGTAAAAACCTGAGAAATCCGTACGTTTTCGTCATTTGTTATCGAATCGACTTAAAGCCAGATCGTCACATTGGCCGTTCTTCTCTCTAAAACGGTTGTACTTATCGATTGCAAAGCTATGTCGCGTGCTGCGGTATGCGGAGACACTAAAAGCACCATAGTAGAACACAGATGAAACTTCTAAGTTGATGTAATACAAAGGAAGAAGTAGTACAATTCAAGTTTTAGGTATCGATTAATGACTTTTTAGCTGGCTTTGGTGCCTTGGACATGAGCTAGGCCTTAACATTCTGCATGAAAGGAGGACTAGCAGCCGAGTTGCACGGGAGAATGTGAAAAGTCTTCACATGTAGTAAAAACCCGAGAAATCCGTTCGTATTCGTCATTTGTTATCGAATCGCCTTAAAGCCAGATCGTCAAATTGGCCGCTCTTCTCTCTGAAACGGTTGTACTTATCGACTGCAAAACTATGTCGCGTGCTGCGGTATGCGGAGACACTAAAAGCACCATAGTAGAACACAGATGAAGCTTCTAAGTTGATGTAATAGCCAGTAAGAAGTAGTATAATTCAAGTTTTAGGTATTGAATATTGAATTTTTAGCTGGCTTTGGTGCCTTGGACATGAGCTAGGACCTTAATATTCTTCATGAAAGGAGGACTAGCATCCGAGTTGCACGGGAGAATGTGAAAAGTGTTAAATGTAGTAAAAACCTGAGAAATCCGTCCGTTTTCGTCATTTGTTATCGAATCGACTTAAAGCCTGATCGTCACATTGGCCGCTCTTCTCTCTGAAACGGTTGTACTTATCGTCTGCAAAGCCATGTCGCGTGCTGCGGTATGCGGAGACACTAAAAGCACCATAGTAGAACACAGATGAAGCTTCTAAGTTGATGTAATAGCCAGTAAGAAGTAGTACAATTCAAGTTTTAGGTATCGATTATTGACTTTTTAGCTATCTTTGGTGCCTTGCACATGAGCTAGGACCTTAAGATTCTGCATGAACGGAGGATTAGCAGCGGAGTTGCACGGGAGAGTGTGAAAAGTGTTCATATGTAGTAAAAACCTTAGAAATCCGTTCGTTATCGTCATTGTTATCGAATCGACTTAAAGCCAGATCGTCACATTAGCCGCTCTTCACTCTGAAACGGTTGTACTTATCGACTTCAAAGCTATGTCGCGTGCTCCGAGATGCGGAGACACTATAAGCACCATAGTAGAACACAGATGAAGCTTCTAAGATGATGTAATAGCCAGTAAGAAGTAGTACAATTAAAGTTTTTGGTATCGATTATTGACTTTTCAGCTGGCTTTGGTGCCTTGGACATGAGCTAGGACCTTAAGATTCTGCATGAAAGGAGGACTAGCAGCCCTGTTGCACGGGAGAATGTGAAAAGTGTTCATATGTAGTACAAACCTGAGAAATCCGTCCGTTTTCGTCATTTGTTATCGAATCGACTTAAAGCCAGATCGTCACATTGGCCGCTCTTCTCTCTGAAACGGTTGTACTTATCGTCTGCAAAGCTATGTCGCGTACTGCGGTATGCGGAGACACTAAAATCACCATAGTAGAACACAGATGAAGCTTCTAAGTTGATGTAAAAGCCAGTAAGAAGTAGTACAATTCAAGTTTTAGGTATCGATTATTGACTTTTTAGCTGGCTTTGGTGCCTTGGACATGAGCTAGGACCTTAACATTCTGCATGAAAGGAGGAATAGCAGAGCTGTTTCACGGGAGAATGTGAAAAGTGTTCATATGTAGTAAAAACCTGAGAAATCGGTCAGTTTTCGTCATTTGTTATCGAATCGACTTAAAGCCAGATCGTCACATTGGCCGCTCTTCTCTCTGAAACGGTTGTACTTATCGTCTGCAAAGCTATGTCGCGTGCTGCGGTATGCTGAGACACTATGAGCACCATAGTAGAACACAGATGAAGCTTCTAAGTTGATGTAATTTCCAGTAAGAAGTAGTACAATTCAAGTTTTAGGTATCGGTTATTGACTTTTTACCCTTCTTTGGTGCCTTGGACATCAGCTAGGAAATTAAGATTTTGCATGAAGGAGGACTAGCAGCCGAGTTGCACGGGAGAATGTGAATAGTGTTCATATGTAGTAAAAACCTGAGACATCCGTCCGTTTTCGTCATTTGTTATCGAATCGACTTAAAGCCAGATCGTCACATTGACCGCTCTTCTCTCTGAAACGGTTGTACTTATCGTCTGCAAAGCTATGTGGCGTTCTGCGGTATGCGGAGACAGTAAAAGCACCATAGTAGAACACAGATGATGCTTCTAAGTTGAAGTAATATCCAGTAAGATGTAGTACAATTCAAGTCTTAGGTATCGATTATTGACTTTTTACCATTCTTTGGTGCCTTGGACATGAGCTAGGACCTTAAGATTCTTCATGAAAGGAGGACTGGCAGCCGATTTGCATGGGAGAATGTGAAAAGTGTTCATATGTAGTAAAAACCTGAGAAATCCGTCCGTTTTCGTCATTTGTTATCGAATCGACTTAAAGCCAGATCGTCACAATGGCCGCTCTTCTCTCTGAAACGGTTGTACTTATCGATTTCAAAACTATGTCGCGTGCTGCGGTATGCGGAGACACTAAAAGCACCATAGTAGAACACAGATGAGGCTTCTAAGTTGATGTAATAGCCAGTAAGAAGTAGTACAATTCAAGTTTTAGGTATCGATTATTGACTTTTTAGCTGGCTTTGGTGCCTTGGACATGAGCTAGGACCTTAACATTCTGCATGAAAGAGGACTAGCAGCCGAGTTGCACGGGAGAATGTGAAAAGTGTTCATACGTAGTAAAAACCTGAGACATCCGTCCGTTTTCGTCATTTGTTATCGAATCGACTTAAAGCCAGATCGTCACATTGACCGCTCTTCTCTCTGAAACGGTTGTACTTATAGTCTGCAAAGCTATGTGGCGTTCTGCGGTATGCGGAGACAGTAAAAGCACCATAGTAGAACACAGATGATGCTTCTAAGTTGAAGTAATATCCAGTAAGATGTAGTACAATTCAAGTCTTAGGTATCGTCGATTATTGACTTTTTACCATTCTTTCGTGCCTTGGACATGAGCTGGGACCTTAAGATTCTGCATGAAAGGAGGAGTGGCAGCCGATTTGCATGGGAGAATGTGAAAAGTGTTCATATGTAGTAAAAACCTGAGAAATCCGTCCGTTTTCGTCATTAGTTATCGAATCGACTTTAAGCCAAATCGTCACATTGGCCGCTCTTCTCTCTGAAAAAGTTGTACTTATCGTCTGCAAAGCTATGTCGCGTGCTGCGGTATGCGGACACACTAAAAGCACCATAGTAGAACACAGATGAAGCTTCTAAGTTGATGTAATAGCCAGTAAGAAGTAGTACAATTCAAGTTTTAGGTATCGGTTATTGACTTTTTACCCTTCTTTGGTGCCTTGGACATGAGCTAGGAAATTAAGATTTTGCATGAAGGAGGATTAGCAGCCGAGTTGCACGGGAGAATGTGAAAAGTGTTCATATGTAGTAAAAACCTGAGACATCCGTCCGTTTTCGTCATTTGTTATCGAATCGACTTAAAGCCAGATCGTCACATTGGCCGCTCTTCTCTCTGAAACGGTTGTACTTATCGTCTGCAAAGCTATGTGGCGTTCTGCGGTATGCGGAGACAGTAAAAGCACCATAGTAGAACACAGATGATGCTTCTAAGTTGATGTAATAGCCAGTAAGATATAGTACAATTCAAGTTTTGGTATCGATTATTGACTTTTTAGCTGGCTTTGGTGCCTTGGACATGAGCTAGGACCTTAAGATTCTGCATGAAAGGAGGACTGGCAGCCGATTTGCACGGGAGAATGTGAAAAGTGTTCATATGTAGTAAAAACCTGAGAAATCCGTCCGTTTTCGTCATTTGTTATCGAATCGACTTAAAGCCAGATCGTCACATTGCCCGCTCTTCTCTCTGAAACGGTTGTACTTATCGATTGCAAAGCTATGTCGCGTGCTGCGGTATGCGGACACACTAAAAGCACCATAGTAGAACACAGATGAAGCTTCTAAGTTGATGTAATAGCCAGTAAGAAGTAGTACAATTCAAGTTTTAGGTATCGGTTATTGACTTTTTACCCTTCTTTGGTGCCTTGGACATCAGCTAGGAAATTAAGATTTTGCATGAAGGAGGACTAGCAGCCGAGTTGCACGGGAGAATGTGAATAGTGTTCATATGTAGTAAAAACCTGAGACATCCGTCCGTTTTCGTCATTTGTTATCGAATCGACTTAAAGCCAGATCGTCACATTGGCCGCTCTTCTCTCTGAAACGGTTGTACTTATCGTCTGCAAAGCTATGTGGCGTTCTGCGGTATACGGAGACAGTAAAAGCACCATAGTAGAACACAGATGATGCTTCTAAGTTGATGTAATAGCCAGTAAGATATAGTACAATTCAAGTTTTAGGTATCGATTATTGACTTTTTAGCTGGCTTTGGTGCCTTGGACATGAGCTAGGACCTTAAGATTCTGCATGAATGGAGGACTGGCAGCCGATTTGCACGGGAGAATGTGAAAAGTGTTCATATGTAGTAAAAACCTGAGAAATCCGTCCGTTCTCGTCATTTGTTATCGAATCGACTTAAAGCCAGATCGTCACATTGGCCGCTCTTCTCTCTGAAAAAGTTGTACTTATCGTGTGCAAAGCTATGTCGCGTGCTGCGGCATGCTGAGACACTAAAAGCACCATAGTAGAACACAGATGAAGCTTCTAAGTTGATGTAATAGCCAGTAAGAAGTAGTACAATTAAAATTTTAGGTATCGGTTATTGACTTTTTACCCTTCTTTGATGCCTTGGACATGAGCTAGGAAATTAAGATTTTGCATGAAGGAGGACTAGCAGCCGAGTTGCACGGGAGAATGTGAATAGTGTTCATATGTAGTAAAAACCTGAGACATCCGTCCGTTTTCTTCATTTGTTATCGAATCGACTTAAAGCCAGATCGTCACATTGGCCGCTCTTCTCTCTGAAACGGTTGTACTTATCGTCTGCAAAGCTATGTGGCGTTCTGCGGTATGCGGAGACAGTAAAAGCACCATAGTAGAACACAGATGATGCTTCTAAGTTGATGTAATAGCCAGTAAGAAGTAGTACAATTCAAGTTTTAGGTATCGATTATTGACTTTTTAGCTGGCTTTGGTGCCTTGGACATGAGCTAGGACCTTAAGATTCTGCATGAAAGGGGGACTGGCAGCCGATTTGCACGGGAGAATGTGAAAAGTGTTCATATGTATTAAAAACCTGAGAAATCCGTCCGTTCTCGTCATTTGTTATCGAATCGACTTAAAGCCAGATCGTCACATTGGCCGCTCTTCTCTCTGAAACGGTTGTACTTATCGTGTGCAAAGCTATGTCGCGTGCTGCGGCATGCTGAGACACTAAAAGCACCATAGCAGAACACAGATGAAGATTCTAAGTTGATGTAATAGCCAGTAAGAAGTAGTACAATTCAAGTTTTAGGTATTGAATATTGACTTTTTGGCTGGCTTTGGTGCCTTCGACTTGAGCTAGGACCTTAAGATTCTGCATGAAAGGAGGACTAGCAGCCGCGTTGCACAGGAGAATGTGAAAAGTGTTCATATGTAGTAAAAACCTGAGAAATCCGTCCGTTTTCGTAATTTGTTATCGAATCGACTTAAAGCCAGATCGTCACATTGGCCGCTCTTCTCTCTGAAACGGTTGTACTTATCGTCTGCAAAGCTATGTGGCGTTCTGCGGTATGCGGAGACAGTAAAAGCACCATATTATAACACAGATGATGCTTCTAAGTTGATGTAATAGCCAGTAAGATATAGTACAATTCAAGTTTTAGGTATCGATTATTGACTTTTTAGCTGGCTTTGGTGCCTTGGACATGAGCTAGGACCTTAAGATTCTGCATGAAAGGAGGACTGGCAGCCGATTTGCACGGCAGAATGTGAAAAGTGTTCAAATGTAGTAAAAACCTGAGAAATCCGTCCGTTTTCGTCATTAGTTATCGAATCGACTTAAATCCAGATCGTCACATTGGCCGCTCTTCTCTCTGAAAAAGTTGTACTTATCGTCTGCAAAGCTATGTCGCGTGCTGCGGTATGCGGACACACTAAAAGCACCATAGTAGAACACAGATGAAGCTTCTAAGTTGATGTAATAGCCAGTAAGAAGTAGTACAATTAAAGTTTTAGGTATCGGTTATTGACTTTTTACCCTTCTTTGGTGCCTTGGACATGAGCTAGGAAATTAAGATTTTGCATGAAGGAGGACTAGCAGCCGAGTTGCACGGGAGAATGTGAATAGTGTTCATATGTAGTAAAAACCTGAGACATCCGTCCGTTTTCGTCATTTGTTATCGAATCGACTTAAAGCCAGATCGTCACATTGACCGCTCTTCTCTCTGAAACGGTTGTACTTATCGTCTGCAAAGATATGTGGCGTTCTGCGGTATGCGGAGACAGTAAAAGCACCATAGTAGAACACAGATGAAGCTTCTAAGTTGATGTAATAGCAGGTAAGAAGTAGTACAATTCAAGTTTTAGGTATCTATTATTGACTTTTTAGCTGGCTTTGGTGCCTTGGACATGAGCTAGGACCTTAACATACTGCATGAAAGGAGGAATAGCAGAGCTGTTGCACGGGAGAATGTGAAAAGTGTTCATATGTAGTAAAAACCTGAGAAATCGGTCAGTTTTCGTCATTTGTTATCGAATCGAGTTAAAGCCAGATCGTCACATTGGCCACTCTTCTCTCTGAAACGGTTGTACTTATCGTCTGCAAAGCTATGTCACGTGCTGCGGTATGCTGAGACACTATGAGCACCATAGTAGAACACAGATGAAGCTTCTAAGTTGATGTAATTTCCAGTAAGAAGTAGTACAATTCAAGTTTTAGGTATCGGTTATTGACTTTTTACCCTTCTTTGGTGCCTTGGACATCAGCTAGGAAATTAAGATTTTGCATGAAGGAGGACTAGCAGCCGGGTTGCACGGGAGAATGTGAATAGTGTTCATATGTACTAAAAACCTGAGAAATCCGTCCGTTTTCGTCATTTGTTATCGAATCGACTTAAAGCCAGATCGTCACATTGACCGCTCTTCTCTCTGAAACGGTTGTACTTATCGTCTGCAAAGCTATGTGGCGTTCTGCGGTATGCGGAGACAGTAAAAGCACCATAGTAGAACACAGATGAAGCTTCTAAGTTGAAGTAATATCCAGTAAGATGTAGTACAATTCAAGTCTTAGGTATCGATTATTGACTTTTTACCATTCTTTGGTGCCTTGGACATGAGCTAGGACCTTAAGATTCTGCATGAAAGGAGGACTGGCAGCCGATTTGCATGGGAGAATGTGAAAAGTGTTCATATGTAGTAAAAACCTGAGAAATCCGTCCGTTTTCGTCATTTGTTATCGAATCGACTTAAAGCCAGATCGTCACATTGGCCGCTCTTCTCTCTGAAACGGTTGTACTTATCGTCTGCAGAGCTATGTGGCGTTCTGCGGTATACGGAGACAGTAAAAGCACCATAGTAGAACACAGATGATGCTTCTAAGTTGATGTAATAGCCAGTAAGATATAGTACAATTCAAGTTTTAGGTATCGATTATTGACTTTTTAGCTGGCTTTGGTGCCTTGGACATGAGCTAGGACCTTAAGATTCTGCATGAAAGGAGGACTGGCAGCCGATTTGCACGGGAGAATGTGAAAAGTGTTCATACGTAGTAAAAACCTGAGAAATCCGTCCGTTTTCGTCATTAGTTATCGAATGGACTTCATGCCAGATCGTCACATTGGCCGCTCTTCTCTCTGAAAAAGTTGTACTTATCGTCTGCAAAGCTATGTCGCGTGCTGCGGTATGCGGACACACTAAAAGCACCATAGTAGAACACAGATGAAGCTTCTAAGTTGATGTAATAGCCAGTAAGAAGTAGTACAATTAAAGTTTTAGGTATCGGTTATTGACTTTTTACACTTCTTTGGTGCTTTGGACATGAGCTAGGAAATTAAGATTTTGCATGAAGGAGGACTAGCAGCCGAGTTGCACGGGAGAATGTGAAAAGTGTTCATATGTAGTAAAAACCTGAGAAATCCGTCCGTTTACGTCATTTGTTATCGAATCGACTTAAAGCCAGATCGTCACATTGGCCGCTCTTCTCTCTGAAACGGTTGTACTTATCGTCTGCAAAGCTATGTCGCGTGCTGCGGCATGCTGAGACACTAAAAGCACCATAGCAGAACACAGATGAAGCTTCTAAGTTGATGTAATAGCCAGTAAGAAGTAGTACAATTCAAGTTTTAGGTATTGAATATTGACTTTTTAGCTGGCTTTGGTGCCTTGGACTTGAGCTAGGACCTTAAGATTCTGCATGAAAGGAGGACTAGCAGCCGAGTTGCACAGGAGAATGTGAAAAGTGTTCATATGTAGTAAAAACCTGAGAAATCCGTCCGTTTTCGTCATTTGTTATCGAATCGACTTAAAGCCAGATCGTCACATTGGCCGCACTTCTCTCTGAAACGGTTGTACTTATCGATTGCAAAGCTATGTCGCGTGCTGCGGTACGCGGAGACACTAAAAGCACCATAGTAGAACACAGATGAAACTTCTAAGTTGATGTAATAGCCAGTAAGAAGTAGTACAATACAAGTTTTAGTTATCGATTATTGACGTTTTAGCTGGCTTTGGTGCCTTGGACATGAGCTAGGACCTTAAGATTCTGCATGAAAGGAGGACTAGCAGCCTAGTTGCACGGAAAAATGTGAAAAGTGTTCAAATGTAGGAAAAAACTTGAGAAATCCGTCCGTTTTCGTCATTTGTTATCGAATCGACTTAAAGCCAGATCGTCACATTGGCCGCTCCTCTCTCTGAAACGGTTGTACTTATCGACTGCAAAACTATGTCGCGTGCTGCGGTATGCGGAGACACTAAAAGCACCATAGTAGAACACAGATGAAGCTTCTAAGTTTATGTAATAGCCAGTAAGAAGTAGTACAATTCAAGTTTTAGGTATTGAATATTGCATTTTTAGCTGGCTTTGGTGCCTTGGACATGAGCTAGGACCTTAATATTCTGCATGAAAGGAGGACTAGCATCCGAGTTGCACGGGAGAATGTGAAAAGTGTTCAAATGTAGTAAAAACCTGAGAAATCCGTCCGTTTTCGTCATTTGTTATCGAATCGACTTAAAGCCAGATCGTCACATTGGCCGCTCTTCTCTCTGAAACGGTTGTACTTATCGTCTGCAAAGCTTTGTCGCGTGCTGCGGTATGCGGAGACACTAAAATCACCATAGTAGAACACAGATGAAGCTTCTAAGTTGATGTAATAGCCAGTAAGAATTAGTACAATTCAAGTTTTAGGTATCGATTATTGACTTTTTAGCTATCTTTGGTGCCTTGCACATGAGCTAGGACCTTAAGATTCTGCATGAACGGAGGATTAGCAGCGGAGTTGCACGGGAGAATGTGAAAAGTGTTCATATGTAGTAAAAACATGAGAAATCCGTCCGTTTTCGTCATTTGTTATCGAATCGACTTAAAGCCAGATCGTCACATTGACCGCTCTTCTCTCTGAAACGGTTGTACTTATCGTCTGCAAAGCTATGTGGCGTTCTGCGGTATGCGGAGACAGTAAAAGCACCATAGTAGAACACAGATGATGCTTCTAAGTTGAAGTAATATCCAGTAAGATGTAGTACAATTCAAGTCTTAGGTATCGATTATTGACTTTTTACCATTCTTTGGTGCCTTGGACATGAGCTAGGACCTTAAGATTCTTCATGAAAGGAGGACTGGCAGCCGATTTGCATGGGAGAATGTGAAAAGTGTTCATATGTAGTAAAAACCTGAGAAATCCGTCCGTTTTCGTCATTTGTTATCGAATCGACTTAAAGCCAGATCGTCACAATGGCCGCTCTTCTCTCTGAAACGGTTGTACTTATCGATTTCAAAACTATGTCGCGTGCTGCGGTATGCGGACACACTAAAAGCACCATAGTAGAACACAGATGAAGCTTCTAAGTTGATGTAATAGCCAGTAAGAAGTAGTACAATTAAAGTTTTAGGTATCGGTTATTGACTTTTTACCCTTCTTTGGTGCCTTGGACATGAGCTAGGAAATTAAGATTTTGCATGAAGGAGGACTAGCAGCCGAGTTGCACGGGAGAATGTGAATAGTGTTCATATGTAGTAAAAACCTGAGACATCCGTCCGTTTTCGTCATTTGTTATCGAATCGACTTAAAGCCAGATCGTCACATTGACCGCTCTTCTCTCTGAAACGGTTGTACTTATCGTCTGCAAAGATATGTGGCGTTCTGCGGTATGCGGAGACAGTAAAAGCACCATAGTAGAACACAGATGAAGCTTCTAAGTTGATGTAATAGCAGGTAAGAAGTAGTACAATTCAAGTTTTAGGTATCTATTATTGACTTTTTAGCTGGCTTTGGTGCCTTGGACATGAGCTAGGACCTTAACATACTGCATGAAAGGAGGAATAGCAGAGCTGTTGCACGGGAGAATGTGAAAAGTGTTCATATGTAGTAAAAACCTGAGAAATCGGTCAGTTTTCGTCATTTGTTATCGAATCGAGTTAAAGCCAGATCGTCACATTGGCCACTCTTCTCTCTGAAACGGTTGTACTTATCGTCTGCAAAGCTATGTCGCGTGCTGCGGTATGCTGAGACACTATGAGCACCATAGTAGAACACAGATGAAGCTTCTAAGTTGATGTAATTTCCAGTAAGAAGTAGTACAATTCAAGTTTTAGGTATCGGTTATTGACTTTTTACCCTTCTTTGGTGCCTTGGACATCAGCTAGGAAATTAAGATTTTGCATGAAGGAGGACTAGCAGCCGGGTTGCACGGGAGAATGTGAATAGTGTTCATATGTACTAAAAACCTGAGAAATCCGTCCGTTTTCGTCATTTGTTATCGAATCGACTTAAAGCCAGATCGTCACATTGACCGCTCTTCTCTCTGAAACGGTTGTACTTATCGTCTGCAAAGCTATGTGGCGTTCTGCGGTATGCGGAGACAGTAAAAGCACCATAGTAGAACACAGATGAAGCTTCTAAGTTGAAGTAATATCCAGTAAGATGTAGTACAATTCAAGTCTTAGGTATCGATTATTGACTTTTTACCATTCTTTGGTGCCTTGGACATGAGCTAGGACCTTAAGATTCTGCATGAAAGGAGGACTGGCAGCCGATTTGCATGGGAGAATGTGAAAAGTGTTCATATGTAGTAAAAACCTGAGAAATCCGTCCGTTTTCGTCATTTGTTATCGAATCGACTTAAAGCCAGATCGTCACATTGGCCGCTCTTCTCTCTGAAACGGTTGTACTTATCGTCTGCAGAGCTATGTGGCGTTCTGCGGTATACGGAGACAGTAAAAGCACCATAGTAGAACACAGATGATGCTTCTAAGTTGATGTAATAGCCAGTAAGATATAGTACAATTCAAGTTTTAGGTATCGATTATTGACTTTTTAGCTGGCTTTGGTGCCTTGGACATGAGCTAGGACCTTAAGATTCTGCATGAAAGGAGGACTGGCAGCCGATTTGCACGGGAGAATGTGAAAAGTGTTCATACGTAGTAAAAACCTGAGAAATCCGTCCGTTTTCGTCATTAGTTATCGAATGGACTTCATGCCAGATCGTCACATTGGCCGCTCTTCTCTCTGAAAAAGTTGTACTTATCGTCTGCAAAGCTATGTCGCGTGCTGCGGTATGCGGACACACTAAAAGCACCATAGTAGAACACAGATGAAGCTTCTAAGTTGATGTAATAGCCAGTAAGAAGTAGTACAATTAAAGTTTTAGGTATCGGTTATTGACTTTTTACCCTTCTTTGGTGCTTTGGACATGAGCTAGGAAATTAAGATTTTGCATGAAGGAGGACTAGCAGCCGAGTTGCACGGGAGAATGTGAAAAGTGTTCATATGTAGTAAAAACCTGAGAAATCCGTCCGTTTACGTCATTTGTTATCGAATCGACTTAAAGCCAGATCGTCACATTGGCCGCTCTTCTCTCTGAAACGGTTGTACTTATCGTCTGCAAAGCTATGTCGCGTGCTGCGGCATGCTGAGACACTAAAAGCACCATAGCAGAACACAGATGAAGCTTCTAAGTTGATGTAATAGCCAGTAAGAAGTAGTACAATTCAAGTTTTAGGTATTGAATATTGACTTTTTAGCTGGCTTTGGTGCCTTGGACTTGAGCTAGGACCTTAAGATTCTGCATGAAAGGAGGACTAGCAGCCGAGTTGCACAGGAGAATGTGAAAAGTGTTCATATGTAGTAAAAACCTGAGAAATCCGTCCGTTTTCGTCATTTGTTATCGAATCGACTTAAAGCCAGATCGTCACATTGGCCGCACTTCTCTCTGAAACGGTTGTACTTATCGATTGCAAAGCTATGTCGCGTGCTGCGGTATGCGGAGACACTAAAAGCACCATAGTAGAACACAGATGAAACTTCTAAGTTGATGTAATAGCCAGTAAGAAGTAGTACAATACAAGTTTTAGTTATCGATTATTGACGTTTTAGCTGGCTTTGGTGCCTTGGACATGAGCTAGGACCTTAAGATTCTGCATGAAAGGAGGACTAGCAGCCTAGTTGCACGGAAAAATGTGAAAAGTGTTCAAATGTAGGAAAAAACTTGAGAAATCCGTCCGTTTTCGTCATTTGTTATCGAATCGACTTAAAGCCAGATCGTCACATTGGCCGCTCCTCTCTCTGAAACGGTTGTACTTATCGACTGCAAAACTATGTCGCGTGCTGCGGTATGCGGAGACACTAAAAGCACCATAGTAGAACACAGATGAAGCTTCTAAGTTTATGTAATAGCCAGTAAGAAGTAGTACAATTCAAGTTTTAGGTATTGAATATTGCATTTTTAGCTGGCTTTGGTGCCTTGGACATGAGCTAGGACCTTAATATTCTGCATGAAAGGAGGACTAGCATCCGAGTTGCACGGGAGAATGTGAAAAGTGTTCAAATGTAGTAAAAACCTGAGAAATCCGTCCGTTTTCGTCATTTGTTATCGAATCGACTTAAAGCCAGATCGTCACATTGGCCGCTCTTCTCTCTGAAACGGTTGTACTTATCGTCTGCAAAGCTTTGTCGCGTGCTGCGGTATGCGGAGACACTAAAATCACCATAGTAGAACACAGATGAAGCTTCTAAGTTGATGTAATAGCCAGTAAGAATTAGTACAATTCAAGTTTTAGGTATCGATTATTGACTTTTTAGCTATCTTTGGTGCCTTGCACATTAGCTAGGACCTTAAGATTCTGCATGAACGGAGGATTAGCAGCGGAGTTGCACGGGAGAATGTGAAAAGTGTTCATATGTAGTAAAAACATGAGAAATCCGTCCGTTTTCGTCATTTGTTATCGAATCAACTTAAAGCTAGATCGTCACATTGGCCGCTCTTCTCTCTGAAACGGTTGTACTTATCGATTGCAAAGCTATGTCGCGTGCTGCGGTATGCGGAGACACTAAAAGCACCATAGTAGAACACAGATGAAGCTTCTAAGTTGATGTAATAGCCAGTAAGAAGTAGTACAATTCAAGTTTTAGGTATCGATTATTGACTTTTTAGCTGGCTTTGGTGCCTTGGACATGAGCTAGGACCTTAAGATTATGCATGAAAGGAGGACTAGCAGCCGAGTTGCACGGGAGAATGTGAAAAGTTTTCATACGTTGTAAAAACATGAGAAATCCGTCCGTTTTCGTCATTAGTTATCGAATCGACTTCAAGCCAGATCGTCACATTGGCCGCTCTTCTCTCTGAAAAAGTTGTACTTATCGTCTGCAAAGCTATGTCGCGTGCTGCGGTATGCGGACACACTAAAAGCACCATAGTAGAACACAGATGAAGCTTCTAAGTTGATGTAATAGCCAGTAAGAAGTAGTACAATTCAAGTTTTAGGTATCGGTTATTGACTTTTTACCCTTCTTTGGTGCCTTGGACATCAGCTAGGAAATTAAGATTTTGCATGAAGGAGGACTAGCAGCCGAGTTGCACGGGAGAATGTGAATAGTGTTCATATGTAGTAAAAACCTGAGACATCCGTCCGTTTTCGTCATTTGTTATCGAATCGACTTAAAGCCAGATCGTCACATTGGCCGCTCTTCTCTCTGAAACGGTTGTACTTATCGTCTGCAAAGCTATGTGGCGTTCTGCGGTATACGGAGACAGTAAAAGCACCATAGTAGAACACAGATGATGCTTCTAAGTTGATGTAATAGCCAGTAAGATATAGTACAATTCAAGTTTTAGGTATCGATTATTGACTTTTTAGCTGGCTTTGGTGCCTTGGACATGAGCTAGGACCTTAAGATTCTGCATGAATGGAGGACTGGCAGCCGATTTGCACGGGAGAATGTGAAAAGTGTTCATATGTAGTAAAAACCTGAGAAATCCGTCCGTTCTCGTCATTTGTTATCGAATCGACTTAAAGCCAGATCGTCACATTGGCCGCTCTTCTCTCTGAAAAAGTTGTACTTATCGTCTGCAAAGCTATGTCGCTTGCTGCGGTATGCGGACACACTAAAAGCACCATAGTAGAACACAGATGAAGCTTCTAAGTTGATGTAATAGCCAGTAAGAAGTAGTACAATTCAAGTTTTAGGTATCGGTTATTGACTTTTTACCCTTCTTTGGTGCCTTGGACATCAGCTAGGAATTTAAGATTTTGCATGAAGGAGGACTAGCAGCCGAGTTGCACGGGAGAATGTGAATAGTGTTCATATGTAGTAAAAACCTGAGACATCCGTCCGTTTTCGTCATTTGTTATCGAATCGACTTAAAGCCAGATCGTCACATTGGCCACTCTTCTCTCTGAAACGGTTGTACTTATCGTCTGCAAAGCTATGTGGCGTTCTGCGGTATGCGGAGACAGTAAAAGCACCATAGTAGAACACAGATGATGCTTCTAAGTTGAAGTAATATCCAGTAAGATGTAGTACAATTCAAGTCTTAGGTATCGATTAATGACTTTTTACCTGGCTTTGGTGCCTTGGACATGAGCTAGGACCTTAAGATTCTGCATGAAAGGAGGACTGGCAGCCGATTTGCATGGGAGAATGTGAAAAGTGTTCATATGTAGTAAAAACCTGAGAAATCCGTCCGTTTTCGTCATTTGTTATCGAATCGACTTAAAGCCAGATCGTCACATTGGCCGCTCTTCTCTCTTAAACGGTTGTACTTATCGATTGCAAAACTATGTCGCGTGCTGCGGTATGCGGAGACACTAAAAGCACCATAGTAGAACACAGATGAAGCTTCTAATTTGATGTAATAGCCAGTAAGAAGTAGTACAATTCAAGTTTTAGGTATTCAATATTGAATTTTTAGCTGGCTTTGGTGCCTTGGACATGACCTAGGACCTTAAGATTCTGCATGAAAGGAGGACTAGCAGCCCTGTTGCACGGGAGAATGTGAAAAGTGTTCATATGTAGTAAAAACCTGAGAAATCCGTCCGTTTTCGTCATTTGTTATCGAATCAACTTAAAGCTAGATCGTCACATTGGCCGCTCTTCTCTCTGAAACGGTTGTACTTATCGTCTGCAAAGTTATGTCGCGTGCTGCGGTATGCTGAGACACTATGAGCACCATAGTAGAACACAGATGAAGCTTCTAAGTTGATGTAATAGCCAGTAAGAAGTAGTACAATTCAAGTTTTAGGTATCGATTATTGACTTTATAGCTGGCTTTTGTGCCTTGGACATGAGCTAGGACCTTAACATTCTGCATGAAAGGAGGACTAGCAGCCGATTTGCACGGGAGAATGTGAAAAGTCTTAACATGTAGTAAAAAACCGAGAAATCCGTCCGTTTTCCTCATTTGTAATCGAATCGACTTAAAGCCAGATCGTCACATTGGCCGCTCTTCTCTCTGAAACGGTTGTACTTATCGTCTGCAAAGCTATGTGGCGTTCTGCGGTATGCGGAGACAGTAAAAGCACCATAGTAGAACACAGATGATGCTTCTAAGTTGATGTAATAGCCAGTAAGATATAGTACAATTCAAGTTTTAGGTATCGATTATTGACTTTTTAGCTAGCTTTGGTGCCTTGGACATGAGCTAGGACCTTAAGATTCTGCATGAAAGGAGGACTGGCAGCCGATTTGCACGGGAGAATGTGAAAAGTGTTCATATGTATCAAAAACCTGAGAAATCCGTCCGTTCTCGTCATTTGTTATCGAATCGACTTAAAGCCAGATCGTCACATTGGCCGCTCTTCTCTCTGAAACGGTTGTACTTATCGTCTGCAAAGCTATGTCGCGTGCTGCGGTATGCGGAGACACTAAAAGCACCATAGTAGAACACAGATGAAGCTTCTAAGTTGATGAAATAGCCAGTAAGAAGTAGTACAATTCAAGTTTTAGGTATCGATTATTGACTTTTTAGCTATCTTTGGTGCCTTGCACATGAGCTAGGACCTTAAGATTCTGCATGAACCGAGGATTAGCAGCGGAGTTGCACGGGAGAATGTGAAAAGTGTTCATATGTAGTAAAAACCTGAGAAATCCGTCCGTTTTGGTCATTTGTTATCGAATCAACTTAAAGCTAGATCGTCACATTGGCCGCTCTTCTCTCTGAAACGGTTGTACTTATCGTCTGCAAAGCTATGTCGCGTGCTGCGGTATGCTGAGACACTATGAGCACCATAGTAGAACACAGATGAAGCTTCTAAGTTGATGTAATTTCCAGTAAGAAGTAGTACAATTCAAGTTTTAGGTATTCAATATTGAATTTTTAGCTGGCTTTGGTGCCTTGGACATGACCTAGGACCTTAAGATTCTGCATGAAAGGAGGACTAGCAGCCCTGTTGCACGGGAGAATGTGAAAAGTGTTCATATGTAGTAAAAACCTGAGAAATCCGTCCGTTTTCGTCATTTGTTATCGAATCGACTCTAAGCCAGATCGTCACATTGGCCGCTCTTCTCTCTGAAACGGTTGTACTTATCGTCTGCAAAGCTATGTCGCGTACTGCGGTATGCGGAGACACTAAAATCACCATAGTAGAACACAGATGAAGCTTCTAAGTTGATGTAATAGCCAGTAAGAAGTAGTACAATTCAAGTTTTAGGTATCGATTATTGACTTTATAGCTGGCTTTGGTGCCTTGGACATGAGCTAGGACCTTAACATTCTGCATGAAAGGAGGACTAGCAGCCGATTTGCACGGGAGAATGTGAAAAGTCTTACCATGTAGTAAAAACCCGAGAAATCCGTCCGTTTTCGTCATTTGTTTTCGAATCGACTTAAAGCCAGATCGTCACATTGGCCGCTCTTCTCTCTGAAAAAGTTGTACTTATCGTCTGCAAAGCTATGTCGCGTGCTGCGGTATGCGGACACACTAAAAGCACCATAGTAGAACACAGATGAAGCTTCTAAGTTGATGTAATAGCCAGTAAGAAGTAGTACAATTCAAGTTTTAGGTATCGATTATTGACTTTTTAGCTGGCTTTGGTGCCTTGGACATGAGCTAGGACCTTAAGATTCTGCATGAAATGAGGACTAGCAGCCGAGTTGCACGGGAGAATGTGAAAAGTGTTCATACGTAGTAAAAACCTGAGAAATCCGTCCGTTTTCGTCATTAGTTATCGAATCGACTTCAAGCCAGATCGTCACATTGGCCGCTCTTCTCTCTGAAAAAGTTGTACTTATCGTCTGCAAAGCTATGTCGCGTGCTGCGGTATGCGGACACACTAAAAGCACCATAGTAGAACACAGATGAAGCTTCTAAGTTGATGTAATAGCCAGTAAGAAGTAGTACAATTCAAGTTTTAGGTATTGAATATTGACTTTTTAGCTGGCTTTGGTGCCTTGGACTTGAGCTAGGACCTTAACATTCTGCATGAAAGGAGAACTAGCAGCCGAGTTGCACAGGAGAATGTGAAAAGTGTTCATAGGTAGTAAAAACCTGAGAAATCCGTCCGTTTTCGTCATTTGTTATCGAACCGACTTAAAGCCAGATCGTCACATTGGCCGCTCTTCTCTCTGAAACGGTTGTACTTATCGTCTGCAAAGCTATGTCGCGTGCTGCGGTATGTGGAGACACTAAAAGCACCATAGTAAAACACAGATGAAGCTTCTACGTTGATGTAATAGCCAGTAAGAAGTAGTACAATTCAAGTTTTAGGTATCGTTTATTGACTTTTTAGCTGGCTTTGGGTCCTTGGACATGAGCTAGGACCTTTAGATTCTGCATGAAAGGAGGACTAGCAGCCGAGTTGCACGGGAGAATGTGAAAAGTGTTCATATTTAGTAAAAACCTGAGAAATCCGTCCGTTTTCGTCATTTGTTATCCAATCGACTTAAAGCCAGATCGACACATTGGCCGCTCTTCTCTCCGAAACACTTGTACTTATCGTCTGCAAAGCTATGTCGCGTGCTGCGGTATGCGGACACACTAAAAGCACCATAGTAGAACACAGATGAAGCTTCTAAGTTGATGTAATAGCCAGTAAGAAGTAGTACAATTCAAGTTTTAGGTATCGGTTATTGACTTTTTACCCTTCTTTGGTGCCTTGGACATCAGCTAGGAAATTAAGATTTTGCATGAAGGAGGACTAGCAGCCGAGTTGCACGGGAGAATGTGAATAGTGTTCATATGTAGTAAAAACCTGAGACATCCGTCCGTTTTCCTCATTTGTTATCGAATCGACTTAAAGCCAGATCGTCACATTGGCCGCTCTTCTCTCTGAAACGGTTGTACTTATCGTCTGCAAAGCTATGTGGCGTTCTGCGGTATGCGGAGACAGTAAAAGCACCATAGTAGAACACAGATGATGCTTCTAAGTTGATGTAATAGCCAGTAAGATATAGTACAATTCAAGTTTTAGGTATCGATTATTGACTTTTTAGCTGGCTTTGGTGCCTTGGACATGAGCTAGGACCTTAAGATTCTGCATGAAAGGAGGACTGGCAGCCGATTTGCACGGGAGAATGTGAAAAGTGTTCATATGTATTAAAAACCTGAGAAATCCGTCCGTTCTCGTCATTTGTTTTCGAATCGACTTAAAGCCAGATCGTCACATTGGCCGCTCTTCTCTCTGAAACGGTTGTACTTATCGTGTGCAAAGCTATGTCGCGTGCTGCGGCATGCTGAGACACTAAAAGCACCATAGCAGAACACAGATGAAGCTTCTAAGTTGATGTAATAGCCAGTAAGAAGTAGTACAATTCAAGTTTTAGGTATTGAATATTGACTTTTTAGCTGGCTTTGGTGCCTTGGACTTGAGCTAGGACCTTAAGTTTCTGCATGAAAGGAGGACTAGCAGCCGAGTTGCACAGGAGAATGTGAAAAGTGTTCATATGTAGTAAAAACCTGAGAAATCCGTCCGTTTTCGTCATTTGTTATCGAATCGACTTAAAGCCAGATCGTCACATTGGCCGCTCTTCTCTCTGAAACGGTTGTACTTATCGTCTGCAAAGCTATGTGGCGTTCTGCGGTATGCGGAGACAGTAAAAGCACCATAGTAGAACACAGATGATGCTTCTAAGTTGATGTAATAGCCAGTAAGATATAGAACAATTCAAGTTTTAGGTATCGATTATTGACTTTTTAGCTGGCTTTGGTGCCTTGGACATGAGCTAGGACCTTAAGATTCTGCATGAAAGGAGGACTGGCAGCCGATTTGCACGGGAGAATGTGAAAAGTGTTCATATGTAGTAAAAACATGAGATATCCGTCCGTTTTCGTTATTTGTTGTCGAATCGACTTAAAGCCAGATCGTCACATTGGCCGCTCTTCTCTCTGAAACGGTTGTACTTATCGATTGCAAAGCTATGTCGCGTGCTGCGGTATGCGGAGACACTAAAAGCACCATAGTAGAACACAGATGAAGCTTCTAAGTTGATGTAATAGCCAGTAAGAAGTAGTACAATCCAAGTTTTAGGTATCGATTATTGACGTTTTAGCTGGCTTTGGTGCCTTGGACATGAGCTAGGACCTTAAGATTCTGCATGAAATGAGGACTAGCAGCCGAGTTGCACGGGAGAATGTGAAAAGTGTTCATACGTAGTAAAAACCTGAGAAATCCGTCCGTTTTCGTCATTAGTTATCGAATCGACTTTAAGCCAGATCGTCACATTGGCCGCTCTTCTCTCTGAAAAAGTTGTACTTATCGTCTGCAAAGCTATGTCGCGTGCTGCGGTATGCGGACACACTAAAAGCACCATAGTAGAGCACAGATGAAGCTTCTAAGTTGATGTAATAGCCAGTAAGAAGTAGTACAATTCAAGTTTTAGGTATCGGTTATTGACTTTTTACCCTTCTTTGGTGCCTTGGACATCAGCTAGGAAATTAAGATTTTGCATGAAGGAGGACTAGCAGCCGAGTTGCACGGGAGAATGTGAATAGTGTTCATATGTAGTAAAAACCTGAGACATCCGTCCGTTTTCCTCATTTGTTATCGAATCGACTTAAAGCCAGATCGTCACATTGGCCGCTCTTCTCTCCGAAACACTTGTACTTATCGTCTGCAAAGCTATGTCGCGTGCTGCGGTATGCGGACACACTAAAAGCACCATAGTAGAACACAGATGAAGCTTCTAAGTTGATGTAATAGCCAGTAAGAAGTAGTACAATTCAAGTTTTAGGTATCGGTTATTGACTTTTTACCCTTCTTTGGTGCCTTGGACATCAGCTAGGAAATTAAGATTTTGCATGAAGGAGGACTAGCAGCCGAGTTGCACGGGAGAATGTGAATAGTGTTCATATGTAGTAAAAACCTGAGACATCCGTCCGTTTTCCTCATTTGTTATCGAATCGACTTAAAGCCAGATCGTCACATTGGCCGCTCTTCTCTCTGAAACGGTTGTACTTATCGTCTGCAAAGCTATGTGGCGTTCTGCGGTATGCGGAGACAGTAAAAGCACCATAGTAGAACACAGATGATGCTTCTAAGTTGATGTAATAGCCAGTAAGATATAGTACAATTCAAGTTTTAGGTATCGATTTTTGACTTTTTAGCTGGCTTTGGTGCCTTGGACATGAGCTAGGACCTTAAGATTCTGCATGAAAGGAGGACTGGCAGCCGATTTGCACGGGAGAATGTGAAAAGTGTTCATATGTATTAAAAACCTGAGAAATCCGTCCGTTCTCGTCATTTGTTATCGAATCGACTTAAAGCCAGATCGTCACATTGGCCGCTCTTCTCTCTGAAACGGTTGTACTTATCGTGTGCAAAGCTATGTCGCGTGCTGCGGCATGCTGAGACACTAAAAGCACCATAGCAGAACACAGATGAAGCTTCTAAGTTGATGTAATAGCCAGTAAGAAGTAGTACAATTCAAGTTTTAGGTATTGAATATTGACTTTTTAGCTGGCTTTGGTGCCTTGGACTTGAGCTAGGACCTTAAGTTTCTGCATGAAAGGAGGACTAGCAGCCGAGTTGCACAGGAGAATGTGAAAAGTGTTCATATGTAGTAAAAACCTGAGAAATCCGTCCGTTTTCGTCATTTGTTATCGAATCGACTTAAAGCCAGATCGTCACATTGGCCGCTCTTCTCTCTGAAACAGTTGTACTTATCGTCTGCAAAGCTATGTCGCGTGCTGCGGTATGCGGAGACACTAAAAGCACCATAGTAAAACACAGATGAAGCTTCTAAGTTGATGTAATAGCCAGTAAGAAGTAGTACAATTCAAGTTTTAGGTATCGATTATTGACTTTATAGATGGCTTTGGTGCCTTGGACATGAGCTAGGACCTTAACATTCTGCATGAAAGGAGGACTAGCAGCCGATTTGCACGGGAGAATGTGAAAAGTCTTAACATGTAGTAAAAACCCGAGAAATCCGTCCGTTTTCGTCATTTGTTATCGAATCGACTTAAAGCCAGATCGTCACATTTGCCGCTCTTCTCTCTGAAACGGTTGTACTTATCGATTGCAAAGCTATGTCGCTTGCTGCGGTATGCGGAGACACTAAAAGCACCATAGTAGAACACAGATAAAGCTTCTAAGTTGATGTAATAGCCAGTAAGAAGTAGTACAATTCAAATTTTAGGTATTCAATATTGAATTTTTAGCTGGCTTTGGTGCCTTGGACATGAGCTAGGACCTTAAGATTCTGCATGAAAGGAGGACTAGCAGCCCTGTTGCACGGGAGAATGTGAAAAGTGTTCATATGTAGTAAAAACCTGAGAAATCGGTCCGTATTCGTCATTTGTTATCGGATCGACTTAAAGCCAGATCGTCACATTGGCCGCTCTTCTCTCTGAAAAAGTTGTACTTATCGTCTGCAAAGCTATGTCGCGTGCTGCGGTATGCGGACACACTAAAAGCACCATAGTAGAACACAGATGAAGCTTCTAAGTTGATGTAATAGCCAGTAAGAAGTAGTACAATTCAAGTTTTAGGTATCGGTTATTGACTTTTTACCCTTCTTTGGTGCCTTGGACATGAGCTAGGAAATTAAGATATTGCATGAAGGAGGACTAGCAGCCGAGTTGCACGGGAGAATGTGAAAAGTGTTCATATGTAGTAAAAACCTGAGACATCCGTCCGTTTTCGTCATTTGTTATCGAATCAACTTAAAGCCAGATCGTCACATTGGCCGCTCTTCTCTCTGAAACGGTTGTACTTATCGTCTGCAAAGCTTTGTGGCGTTCTGCGGTATGCGGACACACTAAAAGCACCATAGTAGAACACAGATGAAGCTTCTAAGTTGATGTAATAGCCAGTAAGAAGTAGTACAATTAAAGTTTTAGGTATCGGTTATTGACTTTTTACCCTTCTTTGGTGCTTTGGACATGAGCTAGGAAATTAAGATTTTGCATGAAGGAGGACTAGCAGCCGAGTTGCACGGGAGAATGTGAAAAGTGTTCATATGTAGTAAAAACCTGAGAAATCCGTCCGTTTTCGTCATTTGTTATCGAATCGACTTAAAGCCAGATCGTCACATTGGCCGCTCTTCTCTCTGAAACGGTTGTACTTATCGTCTGCAAAGCTATGTCGCGTGCTGCGGCATGCTGAGACACTAAAAGCACCATAGCAGAACACAGATGAAGCTTCTAAGTTGATGTAATAGCCAGTAAGAAGTAGTACAATTCAAGTTTTAGGTATTGGATATTGACTTTTTAGCTGGCTAAGGTGCCTTGGACTTGAGCTAGGACCTTAAGATTCTGCATGAAAGGAGGACTAGCAGCCGAGTTGCACAGGAGAATGTGAAAAGTGTTCATATGTAGTAAAAACCTGAGAAATCCGTCCGTTTTCGTCATTTGTTATCGAACCGACTTAAAGCCAGATCGTCACATTGGCCGCTCTTCTCTCTGAAACGGTTGTACTTATCGTCTGCAAAGCTATGTCGCGTGCTGCGGTATGTGGAGACACTAAAAGCACCATAGTAAAACACAGATGAAGCTTCTAAGTTGATGTAATAGCCAGTAAGAAGTAGTACAATTCAAGTTTTAGGTATCGTTTATTGACTTTTTAGCTGGCTTTGGTGCCTTGGACATGAGCTAGGACCTTTAGATTCTGCATGAAAGGAGGACTAGCCGCCGAGTTGCACGGGAGAATGTGAAAAGTGTTCATATTTAGTAAAAACCTGAGAAATCCGTCCGTTTTCGTCATTTGTTATCGAATCGACTTAAAGCCAGATCGTCACATTGGCCGCTCTTCTCTCCGAAACACTTGTACTTATCGTCTGCAAAGCTATGTCGCGTGCTACGGTATGCTGATACACTAAAAGCACCATAGTAGAACACAGATGAAGCTTCTATGTTGATGTAATAGCCAGGAAGAAGTAGTACAATTCAAGTTTTAGGTATCGATTATTGACCTTTTAGCTGGCTTTGGTGCCTTGGACATGAGCTAGGACCTTAACATTCTACATGAAAATAGGAATAGCAGCCGATTTGCACGGGAGAATGTGAAAAGTGTTCATATGTAGTAAAAACCTGAGAAATCCATTCCGTTTTCGTCATTTGTTATCGAATCGACTTAAAGCCAGATCGTCACATTGGCCGCTCATCTCTCTGAAACGGTTGTACTTATCGATTGCAAAGCTATGTCGCGTGCTGCGGTATGCGGAGACACTAAAAGCGTCATAGTAGAACACAGATGAAGCTTCTAAGTTGATGTAATAGCCAGTAAGAAGTAGTACAATTAAAGTTTTAGGTATCGGTTATTGACTTTTTACCCTTCTTTGGTGCTTTGGACATGAGCTAGGAAATTAAGATTTTGCATGAAGGAGGACTAGCAGCCGAGTTGCACGGGAGAATGTGAAAAGTGTTCATATGTAGTAAAAACCTGAGAAATCCGTCCGTTTTCGTCATTAGTTATCGAATCGACTTAAAGCCAGATCGTCACATTGGCCGCTCTTCTCTCTGAAACGGTTGTACTTATCGTCTGCAAAGCTATGTCGCGTGCTGCGGTATGTGGAGACACTAAAAGCACCATAGTAAAACACAGATGAAGCTTCTAAGTTGATGTAATAGCCAGTAAGAAGTAGTACAATTCAAGTTTTAGGTATCGTTTATTGACTTTTTAGCTGGCTAAGGTGCCTTGGACTTGAGCTAGGACCTTAAGATTCTGCATGAAAGGAGGACTAGCAGCCGAGTTGCACAGGAGAATGTGAAAAGTGTTCATATGTAGTAAAAACCTGAGAAATCCGTCCGTTTTCGTCATTTGTTATCGAATCGACTTAAAGCAAGATCGTCACATTAGCCGCAATTCTCTCTGAAACGGTTGTACTTATCGACTGCAAAGCTATGTCGCGTGCTGCGGTATGCGGAGACACTAAAAGCACCATAGTAGAACACAGATGAAGCTTCTAAGTTGATGTAATAGCCAGTAAGAAGTAGTACCATTCAAGTTTTAGGTATCGATTATTGACTTTTTAGCTGGCTTTGGTGCTTTGGACATGAGCTAGGACCTTAAGATTCTGCATGAAAGGAGGACTAGCAGCCGAGTTGCACGGGAGAATGTGAAAAGTGTTCATATGTAGTAAAAACCAGAGAAATCCGTCCGTGTTCAACATTTGTTATCGAATCGACTTAAAGCCAGATCGTCACATTGGCCGCTCTTCTCTCTGAAACGGTTGTACTTATCGTCTGCAAATCTATGTCGAGTGCTGCGGCATGCGGAGACACTAAAAGCACCATAGTAGAACACAGATGAAGCTTCTAAGTTGATGTAATAGCCAGTAAGTAGTAGTACAATTCAAGTTTTAGGTATCGATTGTTGCTTCTTACCCTTCTTTGGTGCTTTGGGCATGAGCTTGGAACTTAAGATTTTGCATGATAGGAGGTCTAGCAGCCGCGTTGCACGTGAGAATGTGAAAAGTGTTCATATGTAGTAAAAACCAGAGAAATCCGTCCGTGTTCGACATTTGTTATCGAATCGACTTAAAGCCAGATCGTCACATTGGCCGCTCTTCTCTCTCAAACGGTTGTACTTATCGACTGCAAAACTATGTCGCGTGCTGCGGTATGCGGAGACACTAAAAGCACCATGGTAGAACACAGAGAAGCTTCTAAGTTGATGTAATAGTCTGTAAGAAGTAGTACAATTCAAGTTTTAGGTATTGATTATTGACTTTTTAGCTGGCTTTGGTGCCTTGGACATGAGCTAGGAATTAAGATTCTGCATGAAAGGAGGACTAGCAGCCGAGTTGCACGGGAGAATGTGAAAAGTGTTCCTATGTAGTAAAAACCTGAGAAATCCGTTCGTTATCGTCATTTGTTATCGAATCGACTTAAAGCCAGATCGTCACATTAGCCGCTCTTCTCCCTGAAACGGTTGTACTTATCGTCTGCAAAGCTATGTCGCGTGCTGCGGTATGCGGAGACACTAAAAGCACCATAGTAGAACACAGATGAAGCTTCTAAGTTGATGTAATAGCCAGTAAGAAGTAGTACAATTCAATTTTAGGTATCGATTATTGACTTTTTAGCTATCTTTGGTGCCTTGCACATGAGCTAGGACCTTAAGATTCTGCATGAACGGAGGATTAGCAGCGGAGTTGCACGGGAGAATGTGAAAAGTGTTCATATGTAGTAAAAACCTGAGAAATCCGTCCGTTTTGGTCATTTGTTATCGAATCAACTTAAAGCTAGATCGTCACATTGGCCGCTCTTCTCTCTGAAACGGTTGTACTTATCGTCTGCAAAGCTATGTCGCGTGCTGCGGTATGCTGAGACACTATGAGCACCATAGTAGAACACAGATGAAGCTTCTAAGTTGATGTAATTTCCAGTAAGAAGTAGTACAATTCAAGTTTTAGGTATTCAATATTGAATTTTTAGCTGGCTTTGGTGCCTTGGACATGACCTAGGACCTTAAGATTCTGCATGAAAGGAGGACTAGCAGCCCTGTTGCACGGGAGATGTGAAAAGTGTTCATATGTAGTAAAAACCTGAGAAATCCGTCCGTTTTCGTCATTTGTTATCGAATCGACTCTAAGCCAGATCGTCACATTGGCCGCTCTTCTCTCTGAAACGGTTGTACTTATCGTCTACAAAGCTATGTCGCGTACTGCGGTATGCGGAGACACTAAAATCACCATAGTAGAACACAGATGAAGCTTCTAAGTTGATGTAATAGCCAGTAAGAAGTAGTACAATTCAAGTTTTAGGTATCGATTATTGACTTTATAGCTGGCTTTGGTGCCTTGGACATGAGCTAGGACCTTAACATTCTGCATGAAAGGAGGACTAGCAGCCGATTTGCACGGGAGAATGTGAAAAGTCTTACCATGTAGTAAAAACCCGAGAAATCCGTCCGTTTTCGTCATTTGTTTTCGAATCGACTTAAAGCCAGATCGTCACATTTGCCGCTCTTCTCTCTGAAACGGTTGTACTTATCGATTGCAAAGCTATGTCGCGTGCTGCGGTATGCGGAGACACTAAAAGCACCATAGTAGAACACAGATGAAGCTTCTAAGTTGATGTAATAGCCAATAAGAAGTAGTACAATTCAAATTTTAGGTATTCAATATTGAATTTTTAGCTGGCTTTGGTGCCTTGGACATGAGCTAGGACCTTAAGATTCTGCATGAAAGGAGGACTAGCAGCCCTGTTGCACGGGAGAATGTGAAAAGTGTTCATACGTAGTAAAAACCTGAGAAATCCGTCCGTTTTCGTCATTAGTTATCGAATCGACTTCAAGCCAGATCGTCACATTGGCCGCTCTTCTCTCTGAAAAAGTTGTACTTATCGTCTGCAAAGCTATGTCGCGTGCTGCGGTATGCGGACACACTAAAAGCACCATAGTAGAACACAGATGAAGCTTCTAAGTTGATGTAATAGCCAGTAAGAAGTAGTACAATTCAAGTTTTAGGTATCGATTATTGACTTTTTAGCTGGCTTTGGTGCCTTGGACATGAGCTAGGACCTTAAGATTCTGCATGAAATGAGGACTAGCAGCCGAGTTGCACGGGAGAATGTGAAAAGTGTTCATACGTAGTAAATACCTGAGAAATCCGTCCGTTTTCGTCATTAGTTATCGAATCGACTTCAAGCCAGATCGTCACATTGGCCGCTCTTCTCTCTGAAAAAGTTGTACTTATCTTCTGCAAAGCTATGTCGCGTGCTGCGGTATGCGGACACACTAAAAGCACCATAGTAGAACACAGATGAAGCTTCTAAGTTGATGTAATAGCCAGTAAGAAGTAGTACAATTCAAGTTTTAGGTATTGAATATTGACTTTTTAGCTGGCTTTGGTGCCTTGGACTTGAGCTAGGACCTTAACATTCTGCATGAAAGGAGGACTAGCAGCCGAGTTGCACAGGAGAATGTGAAAAGTGTTCATAGGTAGTAAAAACCTGAGAAATCCGTCCGTTTTCGTCATTTGTTATCGAACCGACTTAAAGCCAGATCGTCACATTGGCCGCTCTTCTCTCTGAAACGGTTGTACTTATCGTCTGCAAAGCTATGTCGCGTGCTGCGGTATGTGGAGACACTAAAAGCACCATAGTAAAACACAGATGAAGCTTCTACGTTGATGTAATTGCCAGTAAGAAGTAGTACAATTCAAGTTTTAGGTATCGTTTATTGACTTTTTAGCTGGCTTTGGGTCCTTGGACATGAGCTAGGACCTTTAGATTCTGCATGAAAGGAGGACTAGCAGCCGAGTTGCACGGGAGAATGTGAAAAGTGTTCATATTTAGTAAAAACCTGAGAAATCCGTCCATTTTCGTCATTTGTTATCCAATCGACTTAAAGCCAGATCGACACATTGGCCGCTCTTCTCTCCGAAACACTTGTACTTATCGTCTGCAAAGCTATGTCGCGTGCTGCGGTCTGCGGACACACTAAAAGCACCATAGTAGAACACAGATGAAGCTTCTAAGTTGATGTAATAGCCAGTAAGAAGTAGTACAATTCAAGTTTTAGGTATCGGTTATTAACTTTTTACCCTTCTTTGGTGCCTTGGACATCAGCTAGGAAATTAAGATTTTGCATGAAGGAGGACTAGCAGCCGAGTTGCACGGGAGAATGTGAATAGTGTTCATATGTAGTAAAAACCTGAGACATCCGTCCGTTTTCCTCATTTGTTATCGAATCGACTTAAAGCCAGATCGTCACATTGGCCGCTCTTCTCTCTGAAACGGTTGTACTTATCGTCTGCAAAGCTATGTGGCGTTCTGCGGTATGCGGAGACAGTAAAAGCACCATAGTAGAACACAGATGATGCTTCTAAGTTGATGTAATAGCCAGTAAGATATAGTACAATTCAAGTTTTAGGTATCGATTATTGACTTTTTAGCAGGCTTTGGTGCCTTGGACATGAGCTAGGACCTTAAGATTCTGCATGAAAGGAGGACTGGCAGCCGATTTGCACGGGAGAATGTGAAAAGTGTTCATATGTATTAAAAACCTGAGAAATCCGTCCGTTCTCGTCATTTGTTATCGAATCGACTTAAAGCCAGATCGTCACATTGGCCGCTCTTCTCTCTGAAACGGTTGTACTTATCGTGTGCAAAGCTATGTCGCGTGCTGCGGCATGCTGAGACACTAAAAGCACCATAGCAGAACACAGATGAAGCTTCTAAGTTGATGTAATAGCCAGTAAGAAGTAGTACAATTCAAGTTTTAGGTATTGAATATTGACTTTTTAGCTGGCTTTGGTGCCTTGGACTTGAGCTAGGACCTTAAGTTTCTGCATGAAAGGAGGACTAGCAGCCGAGTTGCACAGGAGAATGTGAAAAGTGTTCATATGTAGTAAAAACCTGAGAAATCCGTCCGTTTTCGTCATTTGTTATCGAATCGACTTAAAGCCAGATCGTCACATTGGCCGCTCTTCTCTCTGAAACAGTTGTACTTATCGTCTGCAAAGCTATGTCGCGTGCTGCGGTATGCGGAGACACTAAAAGCACCATAGTAAAACACAGATGAAGCTTCTAAGTTGATGTAATAGCCAGTAAGAAGTAGTACAATTCAAGTTTTAGGTATCGATGATTGACTTTATAGCTGGCTTTGGTGCCTTGGACATGAGCTAGGACCTTAACATTCTGCATGAAAGGAGGACTAGCAGCCGATTTGCACGGGAGAATGTGAAAAGTCTTAACATGTAGTAAAAACCCGAGAAATCCGTCCGTTTTCGTCATTTGTTATCGAATTGACTTAAAGCCAGATCGTCACATTTGCCGCTCTTCTCTCTGAAACGGTTGTACTTATCGATTGCAAAGCTATGTCGCGTGCTGCGGTATGCGGAGACACTAAAAGCACCATAGTAGAACACAGATAAAGCTTCTAAGTTGATGTAATAGCCAGTAAGAAGTAGTACAATTCAAATTTTAGGTATTCAATATTGAATTTTTAGCTGGCTTTGGTGCCTTGGACATGAGCTAGGACCTTAAGATTCTGCATGAAAGGAGGACTAGCAGCCCTGTTGCACGGGAGAATGTGAAAAGTGTTCATATGTAGTAAAAACCTGAGAAATCGGTCCGTATTCGTCATTTGTTATCGGATCGACTTAAAGCCAGATCGTCACATTGGCCGCTCTTCTCTCTGAAACGGTTGTACTTATCGTCTGCAAAGCTATGTCGCGTGCTGCGGTATGCGGAGACACTAAAAGCACCATAGTAAAACACAGATGAAGCTTCTAAGTTGATGTAATAGCCAGTAAGAAGTAGTACAATTCAAGTTTTAGGTATCGATGATTGACTTTATAGCTGGCTTTGGTGCCTTGGACATGAGCTAGGACCTTAACATTCTGCATGAAAGGAGGACTAGCAGCCGATTTGCACGGGAGAATGTGAAAAGTCTTAACATGTAGTAAAAACCCGAGAAATCCGTCCGTTTTCGTCATTTGTTATCGAATTGACTTAAAGCCAGATCGTCACATTTGCCGCTCTTCTCTCTGAAACGGTTGTACTTATCGATTGCAAAGCTATGTCGCGTGCTGCGGTATGCGGAGACACTAAAAGCACCATAGTAGAACACAGATAAAGCTTCTAAGTTGATGTAATAGCCAGTAAGAAGTAGTACAATTCAAATTTTAGGTATTCAATATTGAATTTTTAGCTGGCTTTGGTGCCTTGGACATGAGCTAGGACCTTAAGATTCTGCATGAAAGGAGGACTAGCAGCCCTGTTGCACGGGAGAATGTGAAAAGTGTTCATATGTAGTAAAAACCTGAGAAATCGGTCCGTATTCGTCATTTGTTATCGGATCGACTTAAAGCCAGATCGTCACATTGGCCGCTCTTCTCTCTGAAACGGTTGTACTTATCGTCTGCAAAGCTATGTCGCGTGCTGCGGTATGCTGAGACACTATGAGCATCATAGTAGAACACATATGAAGCTTCTAAGTTGATGTAATTTCCAGTAAGAAGTAGTACAATTCAAGTTTTAGGTATCGGTTATTGACTTTTTACCCTTCTTTGGTGCCTTGGACATCAGCTAGGAAATTAAGATTTTGCATGAAGGAGGACTAGCAGCCGAGTTGCACGGGAGAATGTGAATAGTGTTCATATGTAGTAAAAACCTGAGATATCCGTCCGTTTTCGTCATTTGTTGTCGAATCGACTTAAAGCCAGATCGTCACATTGGCCGCTCTTCTCTCTGAAACGGTTGTACTTATCGATTGCAAAGCTATGTCGCGTGCTGCGGTATGCGGAGACACTAAAAGCACCATAGTAGAACACAGATGAAGCTTCTAAGTTGATGTAATAGCCAGTAAGAAGTAGTACAATTCAAGTTTTAGGTATCGATTATTGACTTTTTAGCTGGCTTTGGTGCCTTGGACATGAGCTAGGACCTTAAGATACTGCATGAAATGAGGACTAGCAGCCGAGTTGCACGGGAGAATGTGAAAAGTGTTCATACGTAGTAAAAACCTGAGAAATCCGTCCGTTTTCGTCATTAGTTATCGAATCGACTTCAAGCCAGATCGTCACATTGGCCGCTCTTCTCTCTGAAAAAGTTGTACTTATCGTCTGCAAAGCTATGTCGCGTGCTGCGGTATGCGGACACACTAAAAGCACCATAGTAGAACACAGATGAAGCTTCTAAGTTGATGTAATAGCCAGTAAGAAGTAGTACAATTCAAGTTTTAGGTATCGGTTATTGACTTTTTACCCTTATTTGGTGCCTTGGACATGAGCTAGGAAATTAAGATATTGCATGAAGGAGGACTAGCAGCCGAGTTGCACGGGAGAATGTGAAAAGTGTTCATATGTAGTAAAAACCTGAGACATCCGTCCGTTTTCGTCATTTGTTATCGAATCAACTTAAAGCCAGATCGTCACATTGGACGCTCTTCTCTCTGAAACGGTTGTACTTATCGTCTGCAAAGCTTTGTGGCGTTCTGCGGTATGCGGACACACTAAAAGCACCATAGTAGAACACAGATGAAGCTTCTAAGTTGATGTAATAGCCAGTAAGAAGTAGTACAATTAAAGTTTTAGGTATCGGTTATTGACTTTTTACCCTTCTTTGGTGCTTTGGACATGAGCTAGGAAATTAAGATTTTGCATGAAGGAGGACTAGCAGCCGAGTTGCACGGGAGAATGTGAAAAGTGTTCATATGTAGTAAAAACCTGAGAAATCCGTCCGTTTTCGTCATTTGTTATCGAATCGACTTAAAGCCAGATCGTCACATTGGCCGCTCTTCTCTCTGAAACGGTTGTACTTATCGTCTGCAAAGCTATGTCGCGTGCTGCGGCATGCTGAGACACTAAAAGCACCATAGCAGAACACAGATGAAGCTTCTAAGTTGATGTAATAGCCAGTAAGAAGTAGTACAATTCAAGTTTTAGGTATTGAATATTGACTTTTTAGCTGGCTTTGGTGCCTTGGACTTGAGCTAGGACCTTAAGATTCTGCATTAAAGGAGGACTAGCAGCCGAGTTGCACAGGAGAATGTGAAAAGTGTTCATATGTAGTAAAAACCTGAGAAATCCGTCCGTTTTCGTCATTTGTTATCGAACCGACTTAAAGCCAGATCGTCACATTGGCCGCTCTTCTCTCTGAAACGGTTGTACTTATCGTCTGCAAAGCTATGTCGCGTGCTGCGGTATGTGGAGACACTAAAAGCACCATAGTAAAACACAGATGAAGCTTCTAAGTTGATGTAATAGCCAGTAAGAAGTAGTACAATTCAAGTTTTAGGTATCGTTTATTGACTTTTTAGCTGGCTTTGGTGCCTTGGACATGAGCTAGGACCTTTAGATTCTGCATGAAAGGAGGACTAGCCGCCGAGTTGCACGGGAGAATGTGAAAAGTGTTCATATTTAGTAAAAACCTGAGAAATCCGTCCGTTTTCGTCATTTGTTATAGAATCGACTTAAAGCCAGATCGTCACATTGGCCGCTCTTCTCTCCGAAACACTTGTACTTATCGTCTGCAAAGCTATGTCGCGTGCTACGGTATGCTGATACACTAAAAGCACCATAGTAGAACACAGATGAAGCTTCTAAGTTGATGTAATAGCCAGTAAGTAGTAGTACAATTCAAGTTTTAGGTATCGATTGTTGCTTCTTACCCTTCTTTGGTGCTTTGGGCATGAGCTTGGAACTTAAGATTTTGCATGATAGGAGGTCTAGCAGCCGCGTTGCACGTGAGAATGTGAAAAGTGTTCATATGTAGTAAAAACCAGAGAAATCCGTCCGTGTTCGACATTTGTTATCGAATCGACTTAAAGCCAGATCGTCACATTGGCCGCTCTTCTCTCTCAAACGGTTGTACTTCTCGACTGCAAAACTATGTCGCGTGCTGCGGTATGCGGAGACACTAAAAGCACCATAGTAGAACACAGAGAAGCTTCTAAGTTGATGTAATAGTCTGTAAGAAGTAGTACAATTTGAGTTTTAGGTATTGATTATTGACTTTTTAGCTGGCTTTGGTGCCTTGGACATGAGCTAGGACGTTAAGATTCTGCATGAAAGGAGGACTAGCAGCCGAGTTGCACGGGAGAATATGAAAAGTGTTCATATGTAGTAAAAACCAGAGAAATCCGTCCGTTTTCGTCATTTGTTATCGAATCGACTTAAAGCCAGATCGTCACATTGACCGCTCTTCTCTCTGAAACGGTTGTACTTATCGTCTGCAAAGCTATGTGGCGTTCTGCGGTATGCGGAGACAGTAAAAGCACCATAGTAGAACACAGATGATGCTTCTAAGTTGATGTAATAGCCAGTAAGATATAGAACAATTCAAGTTTTAGGTATCGATTATTGACTTTTTAGCTGGCTTTGGTGCCTTGGACATGAGCTAGGACCTTAAGATTCTGCATGAAAGGAGGACTGGCAGCCGATTTGCACGGGAGAATGTGAAAAGTGTTCATATGTAGTAAAAACCTGAAATATCCGTCCGTTTTCGTCATTTGTTGTCGAATCGACTTAAAGCCAGATCGTCACATTGGCCGCTCTTCTCTCTGAAACGGTTGTACTTATCGATTGCAAAGCTATGTCGCGTGCTGCGGTATGCGGAGACACTAAAAGCACCATAGTAGAACACAGATGAAGCTTCTAAGTTGATGTAATAGCCAGTAAGAAGTAGTACAATTCAAGTTTTAGGTACCGATTATTGACTTTTTAGCTGGCTTTGGTGCCTTGGACATGAGCTAGGACCTTAAGATTCTGCATGAAATGAGGACTAGCAGCCGAGTTGCACGGGAGAATGTGAAAAGTGTTCATACGTAGTAAAAACCTGAGAAATCCGTCCGTTTTCGTCATTAGTTATCGAATCGACTTCAAGCCAGATCGTCACATTGGCCGCTCTTCTCTCTGAAAAAGTTGTACTTATCGTCTGCAAAGCTATGTCGCGTGCTGCGGTATGCGGACACACTAAAAGCACCATAGTAGAACACAGATGAAGCTTCTAAGTTGATGTAATAGCCAGTAAGAAGTAGTACAATTCAAGTTTTAGGTATCGGTTATTGACTTTTTACCCTTCTTTGGTGCCTTGGACATGAGCTAGGAAATTAAGATATTGCATGAAGGAGGACTAGCAGCCGAGTTGCACGGGAGAATGTGAAAAGTGTTCATATGTAGTAAAAACCTGAGAAATCCGTCCGTTTTCGTCATTTGTTATCGAATCAACTTAAAGCCAGATCGTCACATTGGCCGCTCTTCTCTCTGAAACGGTTGTACTTATCGTCTGCAAAGCTTTGTGGCGTTCTGCGGTATGCGGACACACTAAAAGCACCATAGTAGAACACAGATGAAGCTTCTAAGTTGATGTAATAGCCAGTAAGAAGTAGTACAATTAAAGTTTTAGGTATCGGTTATTGACTTTTTACCCTTCTTTGGTGCTTTGGACATGAGCTAGGAAATTAAGATTTTGCATGAAGGAGGACTAGCAGCCGAGTTGCACGGGAGAATGTGAAAAGTGTTCATATGTAGTAAAAACCTGAGAAATCCGTCCGTTTTCGTCATTTGTTATCGAATCGACTTAAAGCCAGATCGTCACATTGGCCGCTCTTCTCTCTGAAACGGTTGTACTTATCGTCTGCAAAGCTATGTCGCGTGCTGCGGCATGCTGAGACACTAAAAGCACCATAGCAGAACACAGATGAAGCTTCTAAGTTGATGTAATAGCCAGTAAGAAGTAGTACAATTCAAGTTTTAGGTATTGAATATTGACTTTTTAGCTGGCTTTGGTGCCTTGGACTTGAGCTAGGACCTTAAGATTCTGCATTAAAGGAGGACTAGCAGCCGAGTTGCACAGGAGAATGTGAAAAGTGTTCATATGTAGTAAAAACCTGAGAAATCCGTCCGTTTTCGTCATTTGTTATCGAACCGACTTAAAGCCAGATCGTCACATTGGCCGCTCTTCTCTCTGAAACGGTTGTACTTATCGTCTGCAAAGCTATGTCGCGTGCTGCGGTATGTGGAGACACTAAAAGCACCATAGTAAAACACAGATGAAGCTTCTAAGTTGATGTAATAGCCAGTAAGAAGTAGTACAATTCAAGTTTTAGGTATCGTTTATTGACTTTTTAGCTGGCTTTGGTGCCTTGGACATGAGCTAGGACCTTTAGATTCTGCATGAAAGGAGGACTAGCCGCCGAGTTGCACGGGAGAATGTGAAAAGTGTTCATATTTAGTAAAAACCTGAGAAATCCGTCCGTTTTCGTCATTTGTTATAGAATCGACTTAAAGCCAGATCGTCACATTGGCCGCTCTTCTCTCCGAAACACTTGTACTTATCGTCTGCAAAGCTATGTCGCGTGCTACGGTATGCTGATGCACTAAAAGCACCATAGTAGAACACAGATGAAGCTTCTATGTTGTTGTAATAGCCAGGAAGAAGTAGTACAATTCAAGTTTTAGGTATCGATTATTGAACTATTAGCTGGCTTTGGTGCCTTGGACATGAGCTAGGACCTTAACATTCTGCATGAAAATAGGAATAGCAGCCGATTTGCACGGGAGAATGTGAAAAGTGTTCATATGTAGTAAAAACCTGAGAAATCCATTCCGTTTTCGTCATTTGTTATCGAATCGACTTAAAGCCAGATCGTCACATTGGCCGCTCTTCTCTCTGAAACGGTTGTACTTATCGATTGCAAAGCTATGTCGCGTGCTGCGGTATGCGGAGACACTAAAAGCGGCATAGTAGAACACAGATGAAGCTTCTAAGTTGATGTAATAGCCAGTAAGAAGTAGTACAATTCAAGTTTTATGTATCGATTATTGACTTTTTAGCTGCCCTTGGTTCCTTGGACATGAGCTAGGACCTTAAGATTCTGCATGAAAGGAGGACTAGCAGCCGAGTTGCACGGGAGAATGTAAAAAGTGTTCATATGTAGTAAAAACCTGAGAAATCCGTCCGTTTTCGTCATTTGTTATCGAATCGACTTAAAGCAAGATCGTCACATTAGCCGCAATTCTCTCTGAAACGGTTGTACTTATCGACTGCAAAGCTATGTCGCGTGCTGCGGTATGCGGACACACTAAAAGCACCATAGTAGAACACAGATGAAGCTTCTAAGTTGATGTAATAGCCAGTAAGAAGTAGTACCATTCAAGTTTTAGGTATCGATTATTGACTTTTTAGCTGGCTTTGGTGCTTTGGACATGAGCTAGGACCTTAAGATTCTGCATGAAAGGAGGACTAGCAGCCGAGTTGCACGGGAGAATGTGAAAAGTGTTCATATGTAGTAAAAACCAGAGAAATCCGTCCGTGTTCAACATTTGTTATCGAATCGACTTAAAGCCAGATCGTCACATTGGCCGCTCTTCTCTCTGAAACGGTTGTACGTATCGTCTGCAAATCTATGTCGAGTGCTGCGGCATGCGGAGACACTAAAAGCACCATAGTAGAACACAGATGAAGCTTCTAAGTTGATGTAATAGCCAGTAAGTAGTAGTACAATTCAAGTTTTAGGTATCGATTGTTGCTTCTTACCCTTCTTTGGTGCTTTGGGCATGAGCTTGGAACTTAAGATTTTGCATGATAGGAGGTCTAGCAGCCGCGTTGCACGTGAGAATGTGAAAAGTGTTCATATGTAGTAAAAACCAGAGAAATCCGTCCGTGTTCGACATTTGTTATCGAATCGACTTAAAGCCAGATCGTCACATTGGCCGCTCTTCTCTCTCAAACGGTTGTACTTATCGACTGCAAAACTATGTCGCGTGCTGCGGTATGCGGAGACACTAAAAGCACCATAGTAGAACACAGAGAAGCTTCTAAGTTGATGTAATAGTCTGTAAGAAGTTGTACAATTTGAGTTTTAGGTATTGATTATTGACTTTTTAGCTGGCTTTGGTGCCTTGGACATGAGCTAGGACGTTAAGATTCTGCATGAAAGGAGGACTAGCAGCCGAGTTGCACGGGAGAATATGAAAAGTGTTCATATGTAGTAAAAACCAGAGAAATCCGTCCGTTTTCGTCATTTGTTATCGAATCGACTTAAAGCCAGATCGTCACATTGACCGCTCTTCTCTCTGAAACGGTTGTACTTATCGTCTGCAAAGCTATGTGGCGTTCTGCGGTATGCGGAGACAGTAAAAGCACCATAGTAGAACACAGATGATGCTTCTAAGTTGATGTAATAGCCAGTAAGATATAGAACAATTCAAGTTTTAGGTATCGATTATTGACTTTTTAGCTGGCTTTGGTGCCTTGGACATGAGCTAGGACCTTAAGATTCTGCATGAAAGGAGGACTGGCAGCCGATTTGCACGGGAGAATGTGAAAAGTGTTCATATGTAGTAAAAACCTGAGATATCCGTCCGTTTTCGTCATTTGTTGTCGAATCGACTTAAAGCCAGATCGTCACATTGGCCGCTCTTCTCTCTGAAACGGTTGTACTTATCGATTGCAAAGCTATGTCGCGTGCTGCGGTATGCGGAGACACTAAAAGCACCATAGTAGAACACAGATGAAGCTTCTAAGTTGATGTAATAGCCAGTAAGAAGTAGTACAATTCAAGTTTTAGGTATCGATTATTGACTTTTTAGCTGGCTTTGGTGCCTTGGACATGAGCTAGGACCTTAAGATTCTGCATGAAATGAGGACTAGCAGCCGAGTTGCACGGGAGAATGTGAAAAGTGTTCATACGTAGTAAAAACCTGAGAAATCCGTCCGTTTTCGTCATTAGTTATCGAATCGACTTCAAGCCAGATCGTCACATTGGCCGCTCTTCTCTCTGAAAAAGTTGTACTTATCGTCTGCAAAGCTATGTCGCGTGCTGCGGTATGCGGACACACTAAAAGCACCATAGTAGAACACAGATGAAGCTTCTAAGTTGATGTAATAGCCAGTAAGAAGTAGTACAATTCAAGTTTTAGGTATCGGTTATTGACTTTTTACCCTTCTTTGGTGCCTTGGACATGAGCTAGGAAATTAAGATATTGCATGAAGGAGGACTAGCAGCCGAGTTGCACGGGAGAATGTGAAAAGTGTTCATATGTAGTAAAAACCTGAGACATCCGTCCGTTTTCGTCATTTGTTATCGAATCAACTTAAAGCCAGATCGTCACATTGGCCGCTCTTCTCTCTGAAACGATTGTACTTATCGTCTGCAAAGCTTTGTGGCGTTCTGCGGTATGCGGACACACTAAAAGCACCATAGTAGAACACAGATGAAGCTTCTAAGTTGATGTAATAGCCAGTAAGAAGTAGTACAATTAAAGTTTTAGGTATCGGTTATTGACTTTTTACCCTTCTTTGGTGCTTTGGACATGAGCTAGGAAATTAAGATTTTGCATGAAGGAGGACTAGCAGCCGAGTTGCACGGGAGAATGTGAAAAGTGTTCATATGTAGTAAAAACCTGAGAAATCCGTCCGTTTTCGTCATTTGTTATCGAATCGACTTAAAGCCAGATCGTCACATTGGCCGCTCTTTTCTCTGAAACGGTTGTACTTATCGTCTGCAAAGCTATGTCGCGTGCTGCGGCATGCTGAGACACTAAAAGCACCATAGCAGAACACAGATGAAGCTTCTAAGTTGATGTAATAGCCAGTAAGAAGTAGTACAATTCAAGTTTTAGGTATTGAATATTGACTTTTTAGCTGGCTTTGGTGCCTTGGACTTGAGCTAGGACCTTAAGATTCTGCATTAAAGGAGGACTAGCAGCCGAGTTGCACAGGAGAATGTGAAAAGTGTTCATATGTAGTAAAAACCTGAGAAATCCGTCCGTTTTCGTCATTTGTTATCGAACCGACTTAAAGCCAGATCGTCACATTGGCCGCTCTTCTCTCTGAAACGGTTGTACTTATCGTCTGCAAAGCTATGTCGCGTGCTGCGGTATGTGGAGACACTAAAAGCACCATAGTAAAACACAGATGAAGCTTCTAAGTTGATGTAATAGCCAGTAAGAAGTAGTACAATTCAAGTTTTAGGTATCGTTTATTGAATTTTTAGCTGGCTTTGGTGCCTTGGACATGAGCTAGGACCTTTAGATTCTGCATGAAAGGAGGACTAGCCGCCGAGTTGCACGGGAGAATGTGAAAAGTGTTCATATTTAGTAAAAACCTGAGAAATCCGTCCGTTTTCGTCATTTGTTATAGAATCGACTTAAAGCCAGATCGTCACATTGGCCGCTCTTCTCTCCGAAACACTTGTACTTATCGTCTGCAAAGCTATGTCGCGTGCTACGGTATGCTGATACACTAAAAGCACCATAGTAGAACACAGATGAAGCTTCTATGTTGATGTAATAGCCAGGAAGAAGTAGTACAATTCAAGTTTTAGGTATCGATTATTGAACTATTAGCTGGCTTTGGTGCCTTGGACATGAGCTAGGACCTTAACATTCTGCATGAAAATAGGAATAGCAGCCGATTTGCACGGGAGAATGTGAAAAGTGTTCATATGTAGTAAAAACCTGAGAAATCCATTCCGTTTTCGTCATTTGTTATCGAATCGACTTAAAGCCAGATCGTCACATTGGCCGCTCTTCTCTCTGAAACGGTTGTACTTATCGATTGCAAAGCTATGTCGCGTGCTGCGGTATGCGGAGACACTAAAAGCGGCATAGTAGAACACAGATGAAGCTTCTAAGCTGATGTAATAGCCAGTAAGAAGTAGTACAATTCAAGTTTTATGTATCGATTATTGACTTTTTAGCTGCCCTTGGTTCCTTGGACATGAGCTAGGACCTTAAGATTCTGCATGAAAGGAGGACTAGCAGCCGAGTTGCACGGGAGAATGTAAAAAGTGTTCATATGTAGTAAAAACCTGAGAAATCCGTCCGTTTTCGTCATTTGTTATCGAATCGACTTAAAGCAAGATCGTCACATTAGCCGCAATTCTCTCTGAAACGGTTGTACTTATCGACTGCAAAGCTATGTCGCGTGCTGCGGTATGCGGAGACACTAAAAGCACCATAGTAGAACACAGATGAAGCTTCTAAGTTGATGTAATAGCCAGTAAGAAGTAGTACCATTCAAGTTTTAGGTATTGATTATTGACTTTTTAGCTGGCTTTGGTGCTTTGGACATGAGCTAGGACCTTAAGATTCTGCATGAAAGGAGGACTAGCAGCCGAGTTGCACGGGAGAATGTGAAAAGTGTTCATATGTAGTAAAAACCAGAGAAATCCGTCCGTGTTCAACATTTGTTATCGAATCGACTTAAAGCCAGATCGTCACATTGGCCGCTCTTCTCTCTGAAACGGTTGTACGTATCGTCTGCAAATCTATGTCGAGTGCTGCGGCATGCGGAGACACTAAAAGCACCATAGTAGAACACAGATGAAGCTTCTAAGTTGATGTAATAGCCAGTAAGTAGTAGTACAATTCAAGTTTTAGGTATCGATTGTTGCTTCTTACCCTTCTTTGGTGCTTTGGGCATGAGCTTGGAACTTAAGATTTTGCATGATAGGAGGTCTAGCAGCCGCGTTGCACGTGAGAATGTGAAAAGTGTTCATATGTAGTAAAAACCAGAGAAATCCGTCCGTGTTCGACATTTGTTATCGAATCGACTTAAAGCCAGATCGTCACATTGGCCGCTCTTCTCTCTCAAACGGTTGTACTTATCGACTGCAAAACTATGTCGCGTGCTGCGGTATGCGGAGACACTAAAAGCACCATAGTAGAACACAGAGAAGCTTCTAAGTTGATGTAATAGTCTGTAAGAAGTAGTACAATTCAAGTTTTAGGTATCGGTTATTGACTTTTTACCCTTCTTTGGTGCCTTGGACATGAGCTAGGAAATTAAGATATTGCATGAAGGAGGACTAGCAGCCGAGTTGCACGGGAGAATGTGAAAAGTGTTCATATGTAGTAAAAACCTGAGAAATCCGTCCGTTTTCGTCATTTGTTATCGAATCGACTTAAAGCCAGATCGTCACATTGGCCGCTCTTCTCTCTGAAACGGTTGTACTTATCGTCTGCAAAGCTATGTGGCGTTCTGCGGTATGCGGAGACAGTAAAAGCACCATAGTAGAACACAGATGATGCTTCTAAGTTGATGTAATAGCCAGTAAGATATAGAACAATTCAAGTTTTAGGTATCGATTATTGACTTTTTAGCTGGCTTTGGTGCCTTGGACATGAGCTAGGACCTTAAGATTCTGCATGAAATGAGGACTAGCAGCCGAGTTGCACGGGAGTATGTGAAAAGTGTTCATACGTAGTAAAAACCTGAGAAATCCGTCCGTTTTCGTCATTTGTTATCGAATCGACTTAAAGCCAGATCGTCACATTGGCCGCTCTTCTCTCTGAAACGGTTGTACTTATCGATTGCAAAGCTATGTCGCGTGCTGCGGTATGCGGAGACACTAAAAGCACCATAGTAGAACACAGATGAAGCTTCTAAGTTGATGTAATAGCCAGTAAGAAGTAGTACAATTCAAGTTTTAGGTATCGATTATTGACTTTTTAGCTGGCTTTGGTGCCTTGGACATGAGCTAGGACCTTAAGATTCTGCATGAAATGAGGACTAGCAGCCGAGTTGCACGGGAGAATGTGAAAAGTGTTCATACGTAGTAAAAACCTGAGAAATCCGTCCGTTTTCGTCATTAGTTATCGAATCGACTTCAAGCCAGATCGTCACATTGGCCGCTCTTCTCTCTGAAAAAGTTGTACTTATCGTCTGCAAAGCTATGTCGCGTGCTGCGGTATGCGGACACACTAAAAGCACCATAGTAGAACACAGATGAAGCTTCTAAGTTGATGTAATAGCCAGTAAGAAGTAGTACAATTCAAGTTTTAGGTATCGGTTATTGACTTTTTACCCTTCTTTGGTGCCTTGGACATGAGCTAGGAAATTAAGATATTGCATGAAGGAGGACTAGCAGCCGAGTTGCACGGGAGAATGTGAAAAGTGTTCATATGTAGTAAAAACCTGAGACATCCGTCCGTTTTCGTCATTTGTTATCGAATCAACTTAAAGCCAGATCGTCACATTGGCCGCTCTTCTCTCTGAAACGGTTGTACTTATCGTCTGCAAAGCTTTGTGGCGTTCTGCGGTATGCGGACACACTAAAAGCACCATAGTAGAACACAGATGAAGCTTCTAAGTTGATGTAATAGCCAGTAAGAAGTAGTACAATTAAAGTTTTAGGTATCGGTTATTGACTTTTTACCCTTCTTTGGTGCTTTGGACATGAGCTAGGAAATTAAGATTTTGCATGAAGGAGGACTAGCAGCCGAGTTGCACGGGAGAATGTGAAAAGTGTTCATATGTAGTAAAAACCTGAGAAATCCGTCCGTTTTCGTCATTTGTTATCGAATCGACTTAAAGCCAGATCGTCACATTGGCCGCTCTTCTCTCTGAAACGGTTGTACTTATCGTCTGCAAAGCTATGTCGCGTGCTGCGGCATGCTGAGACACTAAAAGCACCATAGCAGAACACAGATGAAGCTTCTAAGTTGATGTAATAGCCAGTAAGAAGTAGTACAATTCAAGTTTTAGGTATTGAATATTGACTTTTTAGCTGGCTTTGGTGCCTTGGACTTGAGCTAGGACCTTAAGATTCTGCATTAAAGGAGGACTAGCAGCCGAGTTGCACAGGAGAATGTGAAAAGTGTTCATATGTAGTAAAAACCTGAGAAATCCGTCCGTTTTCGTCATTTGTTATCGAACCGACTTAAAGCCAGATCGTCACATTGGCCGCTCTTCTCTCTGAAACGGTTGTACTTATCGTCTGCAAAGCTATGTCGCGTGCTGCGGTATGTGGAGACACTAAAAGCACCATAGTAAAACACAGATGAAGCTTCTAAGTTGATGTAATAGCCAGTAAGAAGTAGTACAATTCAAGTTTTAGGTATCGTTTATTGACTTTTTAGCTGGCTTTGGTGCCTTGGACATGAGCTAGGACCTTTAGATTCTGCATGAAAGGAGGACTAGCCGCCGAGTTGCACGGGAGAATGTGAAAAGTGTTCATATTTAGTAAAAACCTGAGAAATCCGTCCGTTTTCGTCATTTGTTATAGAATCGACTTAAAGCCAGATCGTCACATTGGCCGCTCTTCTCTCCGAAACACTTGTACTTATCGTCTGCAAAGCTATGTCGCGTGCTACGGTATGCTGATACACTAAAAGCACCATAGTAGAACACAGATGAAGCTTCTATGTTGATGTAATAGCCAGGAAGAAGTAGTACAATTCAAGTTTTAGGTATCGATTATTGAACTATTAGCTGGCTTTGGTGCCTTGGACATGAGCTAGGACCTTAACATTCTGCATGAAAATAGGAATAGCAGCCGATTTGCACGGGAGAATGTGAAAAGTGTTCATATGTAGTAAAAACCTGAGAAATCCATTCCGTTTTCGTCATTTGTTATCGAATCGACTTAAAGCCAGATCGTCACATTGGCCGCACTTCTCTCTGAAACGGTTGTACTTATCGATTGCAAAGCTATGTCGCGTGCTGCGGTATGCGGAGACACTAAAAGCGGCATAGTAGAACACAGATGAAGCTTCTAAGCTGATGTAATAGCCAGTAAGAAGTAGTACAATTCAAGTTTTATGTATCGATTATTGACTTTTTAGCTGCCCTTGGTTCCTTGGACATGAGCTAGGACCTTAAGATTCTGCATGAAAGGAGGACTAGCAGCCGAGTTGCACGGGAGAATGTAAAAAGTGTTCATATGTAGTAAAAACCTGAGAAATCCGTCCGTTTTAGTCATTTGTTATCGAATCGACTTAAAGCAAGATCGTCACATTAGCCGCAATTCTCTCTGAAACGGTTGTACTTATCGACTGCAAAGCTATGTCGCGTGCTGCGGTATGCGGAGACACTAAAAGCACCATAGTAGAACACAGATGAAGCTTCTAAGTTGATGTAATAGCCAGTAAGAAGTAGTACCATTCAAGTTTTAGGTATCGATTATTGACTTTTTAGCTGGCTTTGGTGCTTTGGACATGAGCTAGGACCTTAAGATTCTGCATGAAAGGAGGACTAGCAGCCGAGTTGCACGGGAGAATGTGAAAAGTGTTCATATGTAGTAAAAACCAGAGAAATCCGTCCGTGTTCAACATTTGTTATCGAATCGACTTAAAGCCAGATCGTCACATTGGCCGCTCTTCTCTCTGAAACGGTTGTACGTATCGTCTGCAAATCTATGTCGAGTGCTGCGGCATGCGGAGACACTAAAAGCACCATAGTAGAACACAGATGAAGCTTCTAAGTTGATGTAATAGCCAGTAAGTAGTAGTACAATTCAAGTTTTTGGTATCGATTGTTGCTTCTTACCCTTCTTTGGTGCTTTGGGCATGAGCTTGGAACTTAAGATTTTGCATGATAGGAGGTCTAGCAGCCGCGTTGCACGTGAGAATGTGAAAAGTGTTCATATGTAGTAAAAACCAGAGAAATCCGTCCGTGTTCGACATTTGTTATCGAATCGACTTAAAGCCAGATCGTCACATTGGCCGCTCTTCTCTCTCAAACGGTTGTACTTATCGACTGCAAAACTATGTCGCGTGCTGCGGTATGCGGAGACACTAAAAGCACCATAGTAGAACACAGAGAAGCTTCTAAGTTGATGTAATAGTCTGTAAGAAGTAGTACAATTTGAGTTTTAGGTATTGATTATTGACTTTTTAGCTGGCTTTGGTGCCTTGGACATGAGCTAGGACGTTAAGATTCTGCATGAAAGGAGGACTAGCAGCCGAGTTGCACGGGAGAATATGATAAGTGTTCATATGTAGTAAAAACCAGAGAAATCTGTCCGTGTTCGACATTTGTTTTCGAATCGACTTAAAGCCAGATCGTAACATTGGCCGCTCTTCTCTCTGAAACGGTTGTACTTATCGTCTGCAAAGCAATGTCGAGTGCTGCGGAATGCGGAGACACTAAAAGCACCATAGTAGAACACAGATGAAGCTTCTAAGTTGATGTAATAGCCAGTAAGAAGTAGTACAATTCAAGTTTTAAGTATCGATTGTTGACTTTTTACCCTTCTTTGGTGCCTTGGGCATGAGCTAGGAACTTAAGATTTTGCATGATAGGAGGTCTAGCAGCCGCGTTGCACGTGAGAATGTGAAAAGTGTTCATATGTAGTAAAAACCTGAGAAATACGTCCGTTTTCGTCATTTGTTGTCGAATCGACTTAAAGCCAGATCGTCACATTGGCCGCTCTTCTCTTTGAAACGGTGGTACTTATCGTCTGCCAAGCTACGTGTCGTGCTGCGGTATGCGGAGACACTAAAAGCACCATAGTGGAACACAGATGAAGCTTCTAAGTTGATGTAATATCCAGTAAGAAGTAGTACAATTCAAGTTGTAGGTATCGATTATTGACTTTCTAGCTGGCTTTGGTGCCTTGGACGTGAGCTAGGACCTTAAGATTCTGCATGAAAGGAGGACTAGCAGCCGAGTTGAACGGGAGAATGTGAAAAGTGTTCCTATGTAGTAAAAACCTGAGAAATCCGTTCGTTATCGTCATTTGTTATCGAATCGACTTAAAGCCAGATCGTCACATTAGCCGCTCTTCTCCCTGAAACGGTTGTACTTATCGACTGCAAAGCTATGTCGCGTGCTGCGGTATGCGGAGACACTAAAAGCACCATAGTAGAACGCAGATGAAGCTTCTAAGATGATGTAATAGTCATTAAGAAGTAGTACAATTCCAGTTTTAGGTATCGATTATTGACTTTTTAGCTGAGTTTGGTGCCTTGGACATGAGTTAGGACCTTAAGATTCTGCATGAAAGGAGGTCTAGAAGCCGAGTTGCACGGGAGAATGTGAAAAGTGTTCTTATGTCGTAAAAACCTGAGAAATCCGTCCATTTCCGCCATTTGTTATCGAATCGACTTAATGCCAGATCGTCACATTGGCCGCTCTTCTCTCTGAAACGGTTGTACTTATCGTCTGCAAAGCTATGTCTCGTGCTGCGGTATGCGGAGACACTAAAATCACCATAGTAGAACACAGATGAAACTTCTAAGTTGAAGTAATATATAGTAGGATGTAGTACAAATCACGTCTTAGGTATCGATTATTGACTTTTTACCATTCTTTGGTGCCTTGGACATGAGCTAGGACCTTAAGATTCTGCATGAACGGAGGACTAGCAGCCGAGTTGCACGGGAGAATGTGAAAAGTGTTCATATGTAGTAAAAACCTGAGAAATCGGTCCGTTTTCGTCATTAGTTATCGAATCGACTTCAAGCCAGATCGTCACATTGGCCGCTCTTCTCTCTGAAAAAGTTGTACTTACCGTCTGCAAAGCTATGTCGCGTGCTGCGGTATGCGGACACACTAAAAGCACCATAGTAGAACACAGATGAAGCTTCTAAGTTGATGTAATAGCCAGTAAGAAGTAGTACAATTCAAGTTTTAGGTATCGATTATTGACTTTTTAGCTGGCTTTGGTGCCTTGGACAAGAGCTAGGACCTTAAGATTCTGCATGAAAGAGGACTAGCAGCCGAGTTGCACGGGAGAATGTGAAAAGTGTTCATACGTAGTAAAAACCTGAGAAATCGGTCCGTTTTCGTCATTAGTTATCGAATCGACTTCAAGCCAGATCGTCACATTGGCCGCTCTTCTCTCTGAAAAAGTTGTACTTACCGTCTGCAAAGCTATGTCGCGTGCTGCGGTATGCGGACACACTAAAAGCACCATAGTAGAACACAGATGAAGCTTCTAAGTTGATGTAATAGCCAGTAAGAAGTAGTACAATTCAAGTTTTAGGTATCGGTTATTGACTTTTTACCCTTCTTTGGTGCCTTGGACATGAGCTAGGAAATTAAGATTTTGCATGAAGGAGGATTAGCAGCCGAGTTGCACGGGAGAATGTGAAAAGTGTTCATATGTAGTAAAAACCTGAGAAATCCGTCCGTTTTCGTCATTTGTTATCGAATCGACTTAAAGCCAGATCGTCACATTGGCCGCTCTTCTCTCTGAAACGGTTGTACTTATCGATTGCAAAGCTATGTCGCGTGCTGCGGTATGCGGACACACTAAAAGCACCATAGTAGAACACAGATGAAGCTTCTAAGTTGATGTAATAGCCAGTAAGAAGTAGTACAATTCAAGTTTTAGGTATTGAATATTGACTTTTTAGCTGGCTTTGGTGCCTTGGACTTGAGCTAGGACCTTAAGATTCTGCATGAAAGGAGGACTAGCAGCCGAGTTGCACAGGAGAATGTGAAAAGTGTTCATATGTAGTAAAAACCTGAGAAATCCGTCCGTTTTCGTCATTTGTTATCGAATCGACTTAAAGCCAGATCGTCACATTGGCCGCTCTTCTCTCTGAAACGGTTGTACTTATCGTCTGCAAAGCTATGTCGCGTGCTGCGGTATGTGGAGACACTAAAAGCACCATAGTAAAACACAGATGAAGCTTCTAAGTTGATGTAATAGCCAGTAAGAAGTAGTACAATTCAAGTTTTAGGTATCGTTTATTGACTCTTTAGCTGGCTTTGGTGCCTTGGACATGAGCTAGGACCTTAAGATTCTGCATGAAAGGAGGACTAGCTGCCGAGTTGCACGGGAGAATGTGAAAAGTGTTCATATGTAGTAAAAACCCAAGAAATCCGTCCGTTTTCGTCATTTGTTATCGAATCGACTTAAAGCCAGATCGTCACATTGGCCCCTCATTTCTCTGAAACGTTTGTACTTATCGTCTGCAAAGCTATGTCGCGTACTGCGGTGTGCTGATACACTAAAAGCACCATAGTAGAACACAGATGAAGCTTCTATGTTGATGTAATAGCCAGGAAGAAGTAGTACAATTCAAGTTTTAGGTATCGATTACATCTACATCTACATCTACATCCGTACTCCGCAAGCCACCTGACGGTGTGTGGCGGAGGGTACCCTGAGTACCTCTATCGGTTCTCCCTTCTATTCCAGTCTCGTATTGTACGTGGAAAGAAGGATTGTCGGTATGCTTCTGTGTGGGCTCTAATCTCTCTGATTTTATCTTCATGGTCTCTTCGCGAGATATACGTAGGAGGGAGCAATATACTGCTTGACTCTTCGGAGAAGGTATGTTCTCGAAACTTTAACAAAAGCCCGTACCGAGCTACTGAGCGTCTCTCCTGCAGAGTCTTCCACTGGAGTTTATCTATCATCTCCGTAACGCTTTCGCAATTACTAAATGATCCTGTAACGAAGCGCGCTGCTCTCCGTTGGATCTTCTCTATCTCTTCTATCAACCCTACCTGGTGCGGATCCGACACTGCTGAGCAGTATTCAAGCATTGGGCGAACAAGTGTACTGAAACCTACTTCCTTTGTTGTCGGATTGCATTTCCTTAGGATTCTTCCAATGAATCTCAGTCTGGCATCTGCTTTACCGACGATCAACTTTATATGATCATTCCATTTTAAATCACTCCTAATGCGTACTCCCAGATAATTTATGGAATTAACTGCTTCCAGTTGCTGACCTGCTATTTTGTAGCTAAATGATAAGGGACCTATCTTTCTATGTATTCGCATCACATTACACTTCGCTACATTGAGATTCAATTGCCATTCCGTGCACCATGCGTCAATTCGCTGCAGATCCTCCTGCATTTCAGTACAATTTTCCATTGTTGCAACCTCTCGATACACAACAGCATCATCTGCAAAAAGCCTCAGTGAACTTCCGATGTCATCCACCAGGTCATTTATGTATATTGTGAACAGCAACGGTCCTATGACACTCCCCTGCGGCACACCTGAAATCACTCTTACTTCGGAAGACTTCTCTCCATTGAGACCTTTTAGCTGGCTTTGGTGCCTTGGACATGAGCTAATACCTTAACATTCTGCATGAAAATAGGGATAGCAGCCGATTTGCACGGGAGAATGTGAAAAGAGTTCATATGTAGTAAAAACCTGAGTAATCCGTCCGTTTTCGTCATTTGTTATCGAATCGACTTAAAGCCAGATCGTCACATTGGCCGCTCTTCTCTCTGAAACGGTTGTACTTATCGATTGCAAAGCTATGTCGCGTGCTGCGGTATGCGAAGACACTAAAAGCACCATAGTAGAACACAGATGAAACTTCTAAGTTGATGTAATAGCCAGTAAGAAGTAGTACAATACAAGTTTTAGTTATCGATTATTGACGTTTTAGCTGGCTTTGGTGCCTTGGACTTGAGCTAGGACCTTAAGATTCTGCATGAAAGGAGGACTAGCAGCCTAGTTGCACGGGAAAATGTGAAAAGTGTTCAAATGTAGTAAAAACCTGAGAAATCCGTCCGTTTTCGTCATTTGTTATCGAATCGACTTAAAGTCAGATCGTCACATTGGCCGCTCTTCTCTCTGAAACGCTCGTAGTTATCGTCTGCAAAGCTATGTCGCGTGCTGCGGTATGCGGAGACACTAAAAGCACCATAGTAGAACACAGATGAAGCTTCTAAGTTGATGTAATACAAAGGAAGAAGTAGTACAATTCAAGTTTTAGGTATCGATTATTGACTTTTTAGCTGGCTTTGGTGCCTTGGACATGAGCTAGGACCTTAAGATTCTGCATGAAAGGAGGACTAGCAGCCGAGTTGCACGGGAGAATGTGAAAAGTGTTCATACGTAGTAAAAACATGAGAAATCCGTCCGTTTTCGTCATTAGTTATCGAATCGACTTCAAGGCAGATCGTCACATTGGCCGCTCTTCTCTCTGAAACGGTTGTACTTATCGTCTGCAAAGCTATGTGGCGTTCTGCGGTATGCGGAGACAGTAAAAGCACCATAGTAGAACACAGATGATGCTTCTAAGTTGATGTAATAGCCAGTAAGATATAGTACAATTCAAGTTTTAGGTATCGATTATTGACTTTTTAGCTGGCTTTGGTGCCTTGGACATGAGCTAGGACCTTAAGATTCTGCATGAAAGGAGGACTGGCAGCCGATTTGCACGGGAGAATGTGAAAAGTGTTCATATGTAGTAAAAACCTGAGAAATCCGTCCGTTCTCGTCATTTGTTATCGAATCGACTTAAAGCCAGATCGTCACATTGGCCGCTCTTCTCTCTGAAACGGTTGTACTTATCGATTGCAAAGCTATGTCGCGTGCTGCGGTATGCGGACACACTAAATGCACCATAGTAGAACACAGATGAAGCTTCTAAGTTGATGTAATAGCCAATAAGAAGTAGTACAATTCAAGTTTTAGGTATCGATTATTGACTTTTTAGCTGGCTTTGGTGCCTTGGACATGAGCTAGGACCTTAAGATTCTGCATGAAAGGAGGACTAGCAGCCGAGTTGCACGGGAGAATGTGAAAAGTGTTCATACGTAGTAAAAACCTGAGAAATCCGTCCGTTTTCGTCATTTGTTATCGAATCGACTTAAAGCCAGATCGTCACATTGGCCGCTCTTCTCTCTGAAACGGTTGTACTTATCGTCTGCAAAGCTATGTGGCGTTCTGCGGTATGCGGAGACAGTAAAAGCACCATAGTAGAACACAGATGATGCTTCTAAGTTGATGTAATAGCCAGTAAGAAGTAGTACAATTCAAGTTTTAGGTATCGATTATTGACTTTTTAGCTGGCTTTGGTGCCTTGGACATGAGCTAGGACCTTAAAATTCTGCTTGTAAGGAGGACTAGCAGCCGAGTTGCACGGGGGAATGTGAAAAGTGTTCATATGTAGTAAAAACCTGAGAAATCCGTCCGTTTTCGTCATTTGTTATCGAATCGACTTAAAGCCAGATCGTCTCATTGGCCGCTCTTCTCTCTGAAACGGTTGTACTTATCGTCTGCGAAGCTATGTCGCATGCTGCGGTATGCGGGGACACTAAAATCACCATAGTAGAACACAGATGAAGCTTCTAAGTTATGTAATAGCCAGTAAGATGTAGTACAATTCAAGTTTTAGGTATCGATTATTGACTTTTCAGCTGGCTTTGGTACCTTGGACATGAGCTAGGACCTTAAGATTCTGCATGAAAGGAGGACTAGCAGCCGACTTGCACGGGAGAATGTGAAAAATGTTCATATGTAGTAAAAACCTGAGACATCCGTCCGTTTACGTCATTTGTTATCGAATCTACTTAAAGCCAGATCGTCACATTGGCCACTCTTCTCTCTGAAACGGTAGTACTTATCGTCTGCAAAGATATGTCGCGTGCTGCGGTATGCGGAGACACTAAAAGCACCATAGTAGGACACAGATGAAGCTTCTAAGTTGATGTAATAGCCAGTAAGAAGTAGTACAATTCAAGTTTTAGGTATCGATTATTGACTTTTTAGCTGGCTTTGGTGCCTTGGACATGAGCTAGGACCTTAAGCTTCTGCATGAAAGGAGGATTAGCAGCGGAGTTGCACGGGAGAATATGAAAAGTGTTCATATGTAGTAAAAACCTAGAAATCCGTCCGTTTTCGTCATTTGTTATCGAATCTTCTTCAAGCCAGATCGTCACATTGGCCGCTCTTCTCTCTGAAACGGTTGTACTTATCGTCTGCAAAGCTATGTCGCGTGCTGCGGTATGCGGAGACACTAAAAGCACCAAAGTAGAACACAGATGAAGCTTCTAAGTTGTTGTAATAACCAGGAAGAAGTAGTACAATTCAAGTTTTAGATATCGTTTATTGACTTTTTAGCTGGCTTTGGTGCCTTGGACATGAGCTAGGACCTTAACATTCTGCATGAAAGGAGGACTAGCAGCCGATTTGCACGGGAGAATGTGAAAAGTGTTTATATGTAGTAAAAACCCGATAAATCCGTCCGTTTTCGTCATTTGTTATCGAATCGACTTAAAGCCAGATCGTCAAATTAGCTGCTCTTCTCTCTGAAACGGTTGTACTTATCGATTGCAAAGCTATGTCGCGTGCTGCGGTATGCGGAGACACTAAAAGCACCATAGTAGAACACAGATGAAGCTTCTACGTTGATGTAATAGCCAGTAAGAAGTAGTACAGTTCAAGTTTTAGGTATCGATTATTGACTTTTTAGCTGGCTTTGGTGCCTTGGACATGAGCTACGACCTTAACATTCTGCATGAAAGGAGGACTAGCAGCCCAGTTGCACGGGAGAATGTGAAAAGTGTTCATATGTAGTAAAAACCTGAGAAATCCGTCCGTTCTCGTCATTTGTTATCGAATCGACTTAAAGCCAGATCGTCACATTGGCCGCTCTTCTCTCTGAAACGGTTGTACTTATCGATTGCAAAGCTATGTCGCGTGCTGCGGTATGCGGACACACTAAATGCACCATAGTAGAACACAGATGAAGCTTCTAAGTTGATGTAATAGCCAATAAGAAGTAGTACAATTCAAGTTTTAGGTATCGATTATTGACTTTTTAGCTGGCTTTGGTGCCTTGGACATGAGCTAGGACTTTAAGATTCTGCATGAAAGGAGGACTAGCAGCCGAGTTGCACGGGAGAATGTGAAAAGTGTTCATACGTAGTAAAAACATGAGAAATCCGTCCGTTTTCGTCATTAGTTATCGAATCGACTTCAAGGCAGATCGTCACATTGGCCGCTCTTCTCTCTGAATCGGTTGTACTTATCGTCTGCAAAGCTATGTGGCGTTCTGCGGTATGCGGAGACAGTAAAAGCACCATAGTAGAACACAGATGATGCTTCTAAGTTGATGTAATAGCCAGTAAGATATAGTACAATTCAAGTTTTAGGTATCGATTATTGACTTTTTAGCTGGCTTTGGTGCCTTGGACATGAGCTAGGACCTTAAGATTCTGCATGAAAGGAGGACTGGCAGCCGATTTGCACGGGAGAATGTGAAAAGTGTTCATATGTAGTAAAAACCTGAGAAATCCGTCCGTTCTCGTCATTTGTTATCGAATCGACTTAAAGCCAGATCGTCACATTGGCCGCTCTTCTCTCTGAAACGGTTGTACTTATCGATTGCAAAGCTATGTCGCGTGCTGCGGTATGCGGACACACTAAATGCACCATAGTAGAACACAGATGAAGCTTCTAAGTTGATGTAATAGCCAATAAGAAGTAGTACAATTCAAGTTTTAGGTATCGATTATTGACTTTTTAGCTGGCTTTGGTGCCTTGGACATGAGCTAGGACCTTAAGATTCTGCATGAAAGGAGGACTAGCAGCCGAGTTGCACGGGAGAATGTGAAAAGTGTTCATACGTAGTAAAAACCTGAGAAATCCGTCCGTTTTCGTCATTTGTTATCGAATCGACTTAAAGCCAGATCGTCACATTGGCCGCTCTTCTCTCTGAAACGGTTGTACTTATCGTCTGCAAAGCTATGTGGCGTTCTGCGGTATGCGGAGACAGTAAAAGCACCATAGTAGAACACAGATGATGCTTCTAAGTTGATGTAATAGCCAGTAAGAAGTAGTACAATTCAAGTTTTAGGTATCGATTATTGACTTTTTAGCTGGCTTTGGTGCCTTGGACATGAGCTAGGACCTTAAAATTCTGCTTGTAAGGAGGACTAGCAGCCGAGTTGCACGGGGGAATGTGAAAAGTGTTCATATGTAGTAAAAACCTGAGAAATCCGTCCGTTTTCGTCATTTGTTATCGAATCGACTTAAAGCCAGATCGTCTCATTGGCCGCTCTTCTCTCTGAAACGGTTGTACTTATCGTCTGCGAAGCTATGTCGCATGCTGCGGTATGCGGGGACACTAAAATCACCATAGTAGAACACAGATGAAGCTTCTAAGTTATGTAATAGCCAGTAAGATGTAGTACAATTCAAGTTTTAGGTATCGATTATTGACTTTTCAGCTGGCTTTGGTACCTTGGACATGAGCTAGGACCTTAAGATTCTGCATGAAAGGAGGACTAGCAGCCGACTTGCACGGGAGAATCTGAAAAATGTTCATATGTAGTAAAAACCTGAGACATCCGTCCGTTTACGTCATTTGTTATCGAATCTACTTAAAGCCAGATCGTCACATTGGCCACTCTTCTCTCTGAAACGGTAGTACTTATCGTCTGCAAAGATATGTCGCGTGCTGCGGTATGCGGAGACACTAAAAGCACCATAGTAGGACACAGATGAAGCTTCTAAGTTGATGTAATAGCCAGTAAGAAGTAGTACAATTCAAGTTTTAGGTATCGATTATTGACTTTTTAGCTGGCTTTGGTGCCTTGGACATGAGCTAGGACCTTAAGCTTCTGCATGAAAGGAGGATTAGCAGCGGAGTTGCACGGGAGAATATGAAAAGTGTTCATATGTAGTAAAAACCTAGAAATCCGTCCGTTTTCGTCATTTGTTATCGAATCTTCTTCAAGCCAGATCGTCACATTGGCCGCTCTTCTCTCTGAAACGGTTGTACTGATCGTCTGCAAAGCTATGTCGCGTGCTGCGGTATGCGGAGACACTAAAAGCACCAAAGTAGAACACAGATGAAGCTTCTAAGTTGTTGTAATAACCAGGAAGAAGTAGTACAATTCAAGTTTTAGATATCGTTTATTGACTTTTTAGCTGGCTTTGGTGCCTTGGACATGAGCTAGGACCTTAACATTCTGCATGAAAGGAGGACTAGCAGCCGATTTGCACGGGAGAATGTGAAAAGTGTTTATATGTAGTAAAAACCCGATAAATCCGTCCGTTTTCGTCATTTGTTATCGAATCGACTTAAAGCCAGATCGTCAAATTAGCTGCTCTTCTCTCTGAAACGGTTGTACTTATCGATTGCAAAGCTATGTCGCGTGCTGCGGTATGCGGAGACACTAAAAGCACCATAGTAGAACACAGATGAAGCTTCTACGTTGATGTAATAGCCAGTAAGAAGTAGTACAGTTCAAGTTTTAGGTATCGATTATTGACTTTTTAGCTGGCTTTGGTGCCTTGGACATGAGCTACGACCTTAACATTCTGCATGAAAGGAGGACTAGCAGCCCAGTTGCACGGGAGAATGTGAAAAGTGTTCATATGTAGTAAAAACCTGAGAAATCCGTCCGTTCTCGTCATTTGTTATCGAATCGACTTAAAGCCAGATCGTCACATTGGCCGCTGTTTTCTCTCTGAAACGGTTGTACTTATCGATTGCAAAGCTATGTCGCGTGCTGCGGTATGCGGACACACTAAATGCACCATAGTAGAACACAGATGAAGCTTCTAAGTTGATGTAATAGCCAATAAGAAGTAGTACAATTCAAGTTTTAGGTATCGATTATTGACTTTTTAGCTGGCTTTGGTGCCTTGGACATGAGCTAGGACTTTAAGATTCTGCATGAAAGGAGGACTAGCAGCCGAGTTGCACGGGAGAATGTGAAAAGTGTTCATACGTAGTAAAAACCTGAGAAATCCGTCCGTTTTCGTCATTTGTTATCGAATCGACTTAAAGCCAGATCGTCCCATTGGCCGCTCTTCTCTCTGAAACGGTTGTACTTATCGTCTGCAAAGCTATGTGGCGTTCTGCGGTATGCGGAGACAGTAAAAGCACCATAGTAGAACACAGATGATGCTTCTAAGTTGATGTAATAGCCAGTAAGAAGTAGTACAATTCAAGTTTTAGGTATCGATTATTGACTTTTTAGCTGGCTTTGGTGCCTTGGACATGAGCTAGGACCTTAAAATTCTGCATGTAAGGAGGACTAGCAGCCGAGTTGCACGGGGGAATGTGAAAAGTGTTCATATGTAGTAAAAACCTGAGAAATCCGTCCGTTTTCGTCATTTGTTATCGAATCGACTTAAAGCCAGATCGTCTCATTGGCCGCTCTTCTCTCTGAAACGGTTGTACTTATCGTCTGCGAAGCTATGTCGCGTGCTGCGGTATGCGGGGACACTAAAATCACCATAGCAGAACACAGATGAAGCTTCTAAGTTATGTAATAGCCAGTAAGATGTAGTACAATTCAAGTTTTAGGTATCGATTATTGACTTTTCAGCTGGCTTTGGTACCTTGGACATGAGCTAAAACCTTAAGATTCTGCATGAAAGGAGGACTAGCAGCCGACTTGCACGGGAGAATGTGAAAAATGTTCATATGTAGTAAAAACCTGAGACATCCGTCCGTTTACGTCATTTGTTATCGAATCTACTTAAAGCCAGTTCGTCACATTGGCCGCTCTTCTCTCTGAAACGGTAGTACTTATCGTCTGCAAAGATATGTCGCGTGCTGCGGTATGCGGAGACACTAAAAGCACCATAGTAGGACACAGATGAAGCTTCTAAGTTGATGTAATAGCCAGTAAGAAGTAGTACAATTCAAGTTTTAGGTATCGATTATTGACTTTTTAGCTGGCTTTGGTGCCTTGGACATGAGCTAGGACCTTAAGCTTCTGCATGAAAGGAGGATTAGCAGCGGAGTTGCACGGGAGAATATGAAAAGTGTTCATATGTAGTAAAAACCTAGAAATCCGTCCGTTTTCGTCATTTGTTATCGAATCTTCTTCAAGCCAGATCGTCACATTGGCCGCTCTTCTCTCTGAAACACTTGTACTTATCGTCTGCAAAGCTATGTCGCGTGCTGCGGTATGCGGAGACACTAAAAGCACCAAAGTAGAACACAGATGAAGCTTCTAAGTTGTTGTAATAGCCAGGAAGTAGTAGTACAATTCAAGTTTTAGGTATCCATTATTGACTTTTTAGCTGGCTTTGGTACCTTGGACATGAGCTAGGACCTTAAGATTCTGCATGAAAGGAGGACTAGCAGCCGAGTTGCACGGGAGAATGTGAAAAGTGTTTATATGTAGTAAAAACCCGATAAATCCGTCCGTTTTCGTCATTTGTTATCGAATCGACTTAAAGCCAGATCGTCTCATTGGCCGCTCTTCTCTCTGAAACGGTAGTACTTATCGTCTGCAAAGATATGTCGCGTGCTGCGGTATGCGGAGACACTAAAAGCACCATAGTAGGACACAGATGAAGCTTCTAAGTTGATGTAATAGCCAGTAAGAAGTAGTACAATTCAAGTTTTAGGTATTGAATATTGAATTTTTAGCTGGCTTTGGTGCCTTGGACATGAGCTAGGACCTTAAGCTTCTGCATGAAAGGAGGATTAGCAGCGGAGTTGCACGGGAGAATATGAAAAGTGTTCATATGTAGTAAAAACCTAGAATTCCGTCCGTTTTCGTCATTTTTTATCGAATCTTCTTCAAGCCAGGTCGTCACATTGGCCGCTCTTCTCTCTGAAACACTTGTACTTATCGTCTGCAAAGCTATGTCGCGTGCTGCGGTATGCGGACACACTAAAAGCACCATAGTAGAACACAGATGAAGCTTCTAAGTTGATGTAATAGCCAGTAAGAAGAAGTACAATTCAAGTTTTAGGTATCGGTTATTGACTTTTTACCCTTCTTTGGTGCCTTGGATATCAGCTAGGAAATTAAGATTTTGCATGAAGGAGGACTACAGCCGAGTTGCACGGGAGAATGTGAATAGTGTTCATATGTAGTAAAAACCTGAGACATCCGTCCGTTTTCGTCATTTGTTATCGAATCGACTTAAAGCCAGATCGTCACATTGACCGCTCGTCTCTCTGAAAGGGTTGTACTTATCGTCTGCAAAGCTATGTGGCGTTCTGCGGTATGCGGAGACAGTAAAAGCACCATAGTAGAACACAGATGATGCTTCTAAGTTGATGTAATTGCCAGTAAGATATAGTACAATTCAAGTTTTAGGTATCGATTATTGACTTTTTAGCTGGCTTTGGTGCCTTGGACATGAGCTAGGACCTTAAGATTCTGCATGAAAGGAGGACTGGCAGCCGATTTGCACGGGAGAATATGAAAAGTGTTCATATGTAGTAAAAACCTGACAAAACCGTCCGTTTTCGTCATTAGTTATCGAATCGACTTCAAGCCAGATCGTCACACTGGCCGCTCTTCTCTCTGAAAAAGTTGTACTTATCGTCTGCAAAGCTATGTCGCGTGCTGCGGTATGCGGACACACTAAAAGCACCATAGTAGAACACAGATGAAGCTTCTAAGTTGATGTAATAGCCAGTAAGAAGTAGTACAATTAAAGTTTTAGGTATCGGTTATTGACTTTTTACCCTTCTTTGGTGCCTTGGACATGAGCTAGGAAATTAAGATTTTGCATGAAGGAGGACTAGCAGCCGAGTTGCACGGGAGAATGTGAATAGTGTTCATATGTAGTAAAAACCTGAGACATCCGTCCGTTTTCGTCATTTGTTATCGAATCGACTTAAAGCCAGATCGTCACATTGGCCGCTCTTCTCTCTGAAACGGTTGTACTTATTGTCTGCAAAGCTATGTGGCGTTCTGCGGTATGCGGAGACAGTAAAAGCACCATATTAGAACACAGATGATGCTTCTAAGTTGATGTAATAGCTAGTAAGATATAGTACAATACAAGTTTTAGGTATCGATTATTGACTTTTTAGCTGGCTTTGGTGCCTTGGACATGAGCTAGGACCTTAAGATTCTGCATGAAAGGAGGACTGGCAGCCGATTTGCACGGGAGAATGTGAAAAGTGTTCAAATGTAGTAAAAACCTGAGAAATCCGTCCTTTTTCGTCATTAGTTATCGAATCGACTTAAAGCCAGATCGTCACATTGGCCGCTCTTCTCTCCGAAACACTAGTACTTATCGTCTGCAAAGCTATGTCGCGTGCTACGGTATGCTGATACACTAAAAGCACCATAGTAGAACACAGATGAAGCTTCTATGTCGATGTAATAGCCAGGAAGAAGTAGTACAATTCAAGTTTTAGATATCGATTATTGACCTTTTAGCTGGCTTTGGTGCCTTGGACATGAGCTAGGACCTTAACATTCTGCATGAAAATAGGAATAGCAGCCGATTTGCACGGGAGAATGTGAAAAGTGTTCATATGTAGTAAAAACCTGAGAAATCCGTCCGTTTTCGTCATTTGTTATCGAATCGACTTAAAGCCAGATCGTCACATTGGCCGCTCTTCTCTCTAAAACGGTTGTACTTATCGTCTGCAAAGCTATGTCGCGTGCTGCGGTATGCGGAGACACTAAAAGCACCATAGTAGAACACAGATGAAGCTTCTAAGTTGATGTAATACAAAGGAAGAAGTAGTACAATTCAAGTTTTAGGTATCGATTAATGACTTTTTAGCTGGCTTTGGTGCCTTGCACATGAGCTAGGACCTTAACATTCTGCATGAAAGGAGGAATAGCAGAGCTGTTGCACGGGAGAATGTGAAAAGTGTTCATATGTAGTAAAAACCTGAGAAATCGGTCAGTTTTCGTCATTTGTTATCGAATCGACTTAAAGCCAGATCGTCACATTGGCTGCTCTTCTCTCTGAAACGGTTGTACTTATCGTCTGCAAAGCTATGTCGCGTGCTGCGGTATGCTGAGACACTATGAGCACCATAGTAGAACACAAATGAAGCTTCTAAGTTGATGTAATTTCCAGTAAGAAGTAGTACAATTCAAGTTTTAGGTATCGGTTATTGACTTTTTACCCTTCTTTGGTGCCTTGGACATCAGCTAGGAAATTAAGATTTTGCATGAAGGAGGACTAGCAGCCGAGTTGCACGGGAGAATGTGAATAGTGTTCATATGTAGTAAAAACCTGAGACATCCGTCCGTTTTCGTCATTTGTTATCGAATCGACTTAAAGCCAGATCGTCACATTGACCGCTCTTCTCTCTGAAACGGTTGTACTTATCGTCTGCAAAGCTATGTGGCGTTCTGCGGTATGCGGAGACAGTAAAAGCACCATAGTAGAACACAGATGATGCTTCTAAGTTGAAGTAATATCCAGTAAGATGTAGTACAATTCAAGTCTTAGGTATCGATTATTGATTTTTTACCTGGCTTTGGTGCCTTGGACATGAGCTAGGACCTTAAGATTCTCCATGAAAGGAGGACTGGCAGCCGATTTGCATGGGAGAATGTGAAAAGTGTTCATATGTAGTAAAAACCTGAGAAATCCGTCCGTTTTCGTCATTTGTTATCGAATCGACTTAAAGCCAGATCGTCACATTGGCCGCTCTTCTCTCTGAAACGGTTGTACTTATCGATTGCAAAGCTATGTCGCGTGCTGCGGTATGCAGAGACACTAAAAGCACCATAGTAGAACACAGATGAATCTTCTAAGTTGATGTAATAGCCAGTAAGAAGTAGTACAATTCAAGTTTTAGGTATCGATTATTGACATTTTAGCTGGCTTTGGTGCCTTGGACATGAGCTAGGACCTTAACATTCTGCATGAAAGAGCACTAGCAGCCGAGTTGCACGGGAGAATGTGAAAAGTGTTCATACGTAGTAAAAACCTGAGAAATCCGTCCGTTTTCGTCATTAGTTATCGAATCGACTTTAAGCCAAATCGTCACATTGGCCGCTCTTCTCTCTGAAAAAGTTGTACTTATCGTCTGCAAAGCTATGTCGCGTGCTGCGGTATGCGGACACACTAAAAGCACCATAGTAGAACACAGATGAAGCTTCTAAGTTGATGTAATAGCCAGTAAGAAGTAGTACAATTCAAGTTTTAGGTATCGGTTATTGACTTTTTACCCTTCTTTGGTGCCTTGGACATGAGCTAGGAAATTAAGATTTTGCATGAAGGAGGATTAGCAGCCGAGTTGCACGGGAGAATGTGAAAAGTGTTGATATGTAGTAAAAACCTGAGACATCCGTCCGTTTTCGTCATTTGTTATCGAATCGACTTAAAGCCAGATCGTCACATTGCCCGCTCTTCTCTCTGAAACGGTTGTACTTATCGATTGCAAAGCTATGTCGCGTGCTGCGGTGTGCGGACACACTAAAAGCACCATAGTACAACACAGATGAAGCTTCTAAGTTGATGTAATAGCCAGTAAGAAGTAGTACAATTCAAGTTTTAGGTATTGAATATTGAATTTTTAGCTGGCTTTGGTGCCTTGGACATGAGCTAGGACCTTAATATTCTGCATGAAAGGAGGACTAGCATCCGAGTTGCACGGGAGAATGTGAAAAGTGTTCAAATGTAGTAAAAACCTGAGAAATCCGTCCGTTTTCGTCATTTGTTATCGAATCGACTTAAAGCCTGATCGTCACATTGGCCGCTCTTCTCTCTGAAACGGTTGTACTTATCGTCTGCAAAGCTATGTCGCGTGCTGCGGTATGCGGAGACACTAAAAGCACCATAGTAGAACACAGATGAAGCTTCTAAGTTGATGTAATAGCCAGTAAGAAGTAGTACAATTCAAGTTTTAGGTATCGATTATTGACTTTTTAGCTATCTTTGGTGCCTTGCACATGAGCTAGGACCTTAACATTCTGCATGAAAGGAGGAATAGCAGAGCTGTTGCACGGGAGAATGTGAAAAGTGTTAATATGTAGTAAAAACCTGAGAAATCGGTCAGTTTTCGTCATTTGTTATCGAATCGACTTAAAGCCAGATCGTCACATTGGCTGCTCTTCTCTCTGAAACGGTTGTACTTATCGTCTGCAAAGCTATGTCGCGTGCTGCGGTATGCTGAGACACTATGAGCACCATAGTAGAACACAGATGAAGCTTCTAAGTTGATGTAATTTCCAGTAAGAAGTAGTACAATTCAAGTTTTAGGTATCGGTTATTGACTTTTTACCCTTCTTTGGTGCCTTGGACATCAGCTAGGAAATTAAGATTTTGCATGAAGGAGGACTAGCAGCCGAGTTGCACGGGAGAATGTGAATAGTGTTCATATGTAGTAAAAACCTGAGACATCCGTCCGTTTTCGTCATTTGTTATCGAATCGACTTAAAGCCAGATCGTCACATTGACCGCTCTTCTCTCTGAAACGGTTGTACTTATCGTCTGCAAAGCTATGTGGCGCTCTGCGGTATGCGGTGACAGTAAAAGCACCATAGTAGAACACAGATGATGCTTCTAAGTTGAAGTAATATCCAGTAAGATGTAGTACAATTCAAGTCTTAGGTATCGATTATTGACTTTTTACTTGGCTTTGGTGCCTTGGACATGAGCTAGGACCTTAAGATTCTGCATGAAAGGAGGACTGGCAGCCGATTTGCATGGGAGAATGTGAAAAGTGTTCATATGTAGTAAAAACCTGAGAAATCCGTCCGTTTTCGTCATTTGTTATCGAATCGACTTAAAGCCAGATCGTCACATTGGCCGCTCTTCTCTCTGAAACGGTTGTACTTATCGATTGCAAAACTATGTCGCGTGCTGCGGTATGCGGAGACACTAAAAGCACCATAGTAGAACACAGATGAAGCTTCTAAGTTGATGTAATAGCCAGTAAGAAGTAGTACAATTCAAGTTTTAGGTATCGATTATTGACTTTTTAGCTGGCTTTGGTGCCTTGGACATGAGCTAGGACCTTAACATTCTGCATGAAAGAGCACTAGCAGCAGAGTTGCACGGGAGAATGTGAAAAGTGTTCATACGTAGTAAAAACCTGAGAAATCCGTCCGTTTTCGTCATTAGTTATCGAATCGACTTTAAGCCAAATCGTCACATTGGCCGCTCTTCTCTCTGAAAAAGTTGTACTTATCGTCTGCAAAGCTATGTCGCGTGCTGCGGTATGCGGACACACTAAAAGCACCATAGTAGAACACAGATGAAGCTTCTAAGTTGATGTAATAGCCAGTAAGAAGTAGTACAATTCAAGTTTTAGGTATCGGTTATTGACTTTTTACCCTTCTTTGGTGCCTTGGACATGAGCTAGGAAATTAAGATTTTGCATGAAGGAGGATTAGCAGCCGAGTTGCACGGGAGAATGTGAAAAGTGTTCATGTGTAGTAAAAACCTGAGACATCCGTCCGTTTTCGTCATTTGTTATCGAATCGACTTAAAGCCAGATCGTCACATTGCCCGCTCTTCTCTCTGAAACGGTTGTACTTATCGATTGCAAAGCTATGTCGCGTGCTGCGGTATGCGGACACACTAAAAGCACCATAGTAGAACACAGATGAAGCTTCTGAGTTGATGTAATAGCCAGTAAGAAGTAGTACAATTCAAGTTTTAGGTATCGATTAATGACTTTTTAGCTGGCTTTGGTGCCTTGGACATGAGCTAGGACCTTAAGATTCTGCATGAAAGGAGGACTAGCAGCCGAGTTGCACGGGAGAATGTGAAAAGTGTTCATACGTAGTAAAAACCTGAGAAATCCGTCCGTTTTCGTCATTAGTTATCGAATCGACTTCAAGCCAGATCGTCACATTGGCCGCTCTTCTCTCTGAAAAAGTTGTACTTATCGTCTGCAAAGCTATGTCGCGTGCTGCGGTATGCGGACACACTAAAAGCACCATAGTAGAACACAGATGAAGCTTCTAAGTTGATGTAATAGCCAGTAAGAAGTAGTACAATTAAAGTTTTAGGTATCGGTTATTGACTTTTTACCCTTCTTTGGTGCTTTGGACATGAGCTAGGAAATTAAGATTTTGCATGAAGGAGGACTAGCAGCCGAGTTGCACGGGAGAATGTGAAAAGTGTTCATATGTAGTAAAAACCTGAGAAATCCGTCCGTTTTCGTCATTTGTTATCGAATCGACTTAAAGCCAGATCGTCACATTGGCCGCTCTTCTCTCTGAAACGGTTGTACTTATCGTCTGCAAAGCTATGTCGCGTGCTGCGGCATGCTGAGACACTAAAAGCACCATAGCAGAACACAGATGAAGCTTCTAAGTTGATGTAATAGCCAGTAAGAAGTAGTACAATTCAAGTTTTAGGTATTGAATATTGACTTTTTAGCTGGCTTTGGTGCCTTGGACATGAGCTAGGACCTTAAGATTCTGCATGAAAGGAGGACTGGCAGCCGATTTGCACGGGAGAATGTGAAAAGTGTTCATATGTAGTAAAAACCTGAGAAATCCGTCCGTTTTCGTCATTTGTTATCGAATCGACTTAAAGCCAGATCGTCACATTGCCCGCTCTTCTCTCTGAAACGGTTGTACTTATCGATTGCAAAGCTATGTCGCGTGCTGCGGTATGCGGACACACTAAAAGCACCATAGTAGAACACAGATGAAGCTTCTAAGTTGATGTAATAGCCAGTAAGAAGTAGTACAATTCAAGTTTTAGGTATCGATTATTGACTTTTTAGCTGGCTTTGGTGCCTTGGAGATGAGCTAGGACCTTAAGATTCTGCATGAAAGGAGGACTAGCAGCCGAGTTGCACGGGAGAATGTGAAAAGTGTTCATACGTAGTAAAAACCTGAGAAATCCGTCCGTTTTCGTCATTAGTTATCGAATCGACTTCAAGCCAGATCGTCACATTGGCCGCTCTTCTCTCTGAAACGGTTGTACTTATCGTCTGCAAAGCTATGTCGCGTGCTGCGGTATGCGGACACACTAAAAGCACCATAGTAGAACACAGATGAAGCTTCTAAGTTGATGTAATAGCCAGTAAGAAGTAGTACAATTAAAGTTTTAGGTATCGGTTATTGACTTTTTACCCTTCTTTGGTGCTTTGGACATGAGCTAGGAAATTAAGATTTTGCATGAAGGAGGACTAGCAGCCGAGTTGCACGGGAGAATGTGAAAAGTGTTCAAATGTAGTAAAAACCTGAGAAATCCGTCCGTTTTCGTCATTTGTTATCGAATCGACTTAAAGCCAGATCGTCACATTGGCCGCTCTTCTCTCTGAAACGGTTGTACTTATCGTCTGCAAAGCTTTGTCGCGTGCTGCGGTATGCGGAGACACTAAAATCACCATAGTAGAACACAGATGAAGCTTCTAAGTTGATGTAATAGCCAGTAAGAAGTAGTACAATTCAAGTTTTAGGTATCGATTATTGACTTTTTAGCTATCTTTGGTGCCTTGCACATGAGCTAGGACCTTAAGATTCTGCATGAACGGAGGATTAGCAGCGGAGTTGCACGGGAGAATGTGAAAAGTGTTCATATGTAGTAAAAACATGAGAAATCCGTCCGTTTTCGTCATTTGTTATCGAATCAACTTAAAGCTAGATCGTCACATTGGCCGCTCTTCTCTCTGAAACGGTTGTACTTATCGATTGCAAAGCTATGTCGCGTGCTGCGGTATGCGGAGACACTAAAAGCACCATAGTAGAACACAGATGAAGCTTCTAAGTTGATGTAATAGCCAGTAAGAAGTAGTACAATTCAAGTTTTAGGTATCGATTATTGACTTTTTAGCTGGCTTTGGTGCCTTGGACATGAGCTAGGACCTTAAGATTCTGTATGAAAGGAGGACTAGCAGCCGAGTTGCACGGGAGAATGTGAAAAGTGTTCATACGTAGTAAAAACATGAGAAATCCGTCCGTTTTCGTCATTAGTTATCGAATCGACTTCAAGCCAGATCGTCACATTGGCCGCTCTTCTCTCTGAAAAAGTTGTACTTATCGTCTGCAAAGCTATGTCGCGTGCTGCGGTATGCGGACACACTAAAAGCACCATAGTAGAACACAGATGAAGCTTCTAAGTTGATGTAATAGCCAGTAAGAAGTAGTACAATTCAAGTTTTAGGTATCGGTTATTGACTTTTTACCTTTCTTTGGTGCCTTGGACATCAGCTAGGAAATTAAGATTTTGCATGAAGGAGGACTAGCAGCCGAGTTGCACGGGAGAATGTGAATAGTGTTCATATGTAGTAAAAACATGAGACATCCGTCCGTTTTCGTCATTTGTTATCGAATCGACTTAAAGCCAGATCGTCACATTGGCCGCTCTTCTCTCTGAAACGGTTGTACTTATCGTCTGCAAAGCTATGTGGCGTTCTGCGGTATACGGAGACAGTAAAAGCACCATAGTAGAACACAGATGATGCTTCTAAGTTGATGTAATAGCCAGTAAGATATAGTACAATTCAAGTTTTAGGTATCGATTATTGACTTTTTAGCTGGCTTTGGTGCCTTGGACATGAGCTAGGACCTTAAGATTCTGCATGAAAGGAGGACTGGCAACCGATTTGCACGGGAGAATGTGAAAAGTGTTCATATGTAGTAAAAACCTGAGAAATCCGTCCGTTCTCGTCATTTGTTATCGAATCGACTTAAAGCCAGATCGTCACATTGGCCGCTCTTCTCTCTGAAAAAGTTGTACTTATCGTCTGCAAAGCTATGTCGCGTGCTGCGGTATGCGGACACACTAAAAGCACCATAGTAGAACACAGATGAAGCTTCTAAGTTGATGTAATAGCCAGTAAGAAGTAGTACAATTCAAGTTTTAGGTATCGGTTATTGACTTTTTACCCTTCTTTGGTGCCTTGGACATCAGCTAGGAAATTAAGATTTTGCATGAATTAGGACTAGCAGCCGAGTTGCACGGGAGAATGTGAATAGTGTTCATATGTAGTAAAAACCTGAGACATCCGTCCGTTTTCGTCATTTGTTATCGAATCGACTTAAAGCCAGATCGTCACATTGGCCGCTCTTCTCTCTGAAACAGTTGTACTTATCGTCTGCAAAGCTATGTCGCGTGCTGCGGTATGCGGACACACTAAACGCACCATAGTAGAACACAGATGAAGCATCTAAGTTGATGTAATAGCCAGTATGAAGTAGTACAATTCAAGTTTTAGGTATCGGTTATTGACTTTTTACCCTTCTTTGGTGCCTTGGACATCAGCTAGGAAATTAAGATTTTGCATGAAGGAGGACTATCAGCCGAGTTGCACGGGAGAATGTGAATAGTGATGTAATAGCCAGTAAGAAGTAGTACAATTCAAGTTTTAGGTATCGATTATTGACTTTATAGCTGGCTTTGGTGCCTTGGACATGAGCTAGGACCTTAACATTCTGCATGAAAGGAGGACTAGCAGCCGATTTGCACGGGAGAATGTGAAAAGTCTTAACATGTAGTAAAAACCCGAGAAATCCGTCCGTTTTCGTCATTTGTTATCGAATCGACTTAAAGCCAGATCGTCACATTTGCCGCTCTTCTCTCTGAAACGGTTGTACTTATCGATTGCAAAGCTATGTCGCGTGCTGCGGTATGCGGAGACACTAAAAGCACCATAGTAGAACACAGATGAAGCTTCTAAGTTGATGTAATAGCCAGTAAGAAGTAGTACAATTCAAATTTTAGGTATTCAATATTGAATTTTTAGCTGGCTTTGGTGCCTTGGACATGAGCTAGGACCTTAAGATTCTGCATGAAAGGAGGACTAGCAGCCCTGTTGCACGGGAGAATGTGAAAAGTGTTCATATGTAGTAAAAACCTGAGAAATCGGTCCGTTTTCGTCATTTGTTATCGGATCGACTTAAAGCCAGATCGTCACATTGGCCGCTCTTCTCTCTGAAACGGTTGTACTTATCGTCTGCAAAGCTATGTCGCGTGCTGCGGTATGCTGAGACACTATGAGCATCATAGTAGAACACATATGAAGCTTCTAAGTTGATGTAATTTCCAGTAAGAAGTAGTACAATTCAAGTTTTAGGTATCGGTTATTGACTTTTTACCCTTCTTTGGTGCCTTGGACATCAGCTAGGTAATTAAGATTTTGCATGAAGGAGGACTAGCAGCCGAGTTGCACGGGAGAATGTGAATAGTGTTCATATGTAGTAAAAACCTGAGACATCCGTCCGTTTTCGTCATTTGTTATCGAATCGACTTAAAGCCAGATCGTCACATTGACCGCTCTTCTCTCTGAAACGGTTGTACTTATCGTCTGCAAAGCTATGTGGCGTTCTGCGATATGCGGAGACAGTAAAAGCACCATAGTAGAACACAGATGATGCTTCTAAGTTGATGTAATAGCCAGTAAGATATAGAACAATTCAAGTTTTAGGTATCGATTATTGACTTTTTAGCTGGCTTTGGTGCCTTGGACATGAGCTAGGACCTTAAGATTCTGCATGAAAGGAGGACTGGCAGCCGATTTGCACGGGAGAATGTGAAAAGTGTTCATATGTAGTAAAAACCTGAGATATCCGTCCGTTTTCGTTATTTGTTATCGAATCGACTTAAAGCCAGATCGTCACATTGGCCGCTCTTCTCTCTGAAACGGTTGTACTTATCGATTGCAAAGCTATGTCGCGTGCTGCGGTATGCGGAGACACTAAAAGCACCATAGTACAACACAGATGAAGCTTCTAAGTTGATGTAATAGCCAGTAAGAAGTAGTACAATTCAAGTTTTAGGTATCGATTATTGACTTTTTAGCTGGCTTTGGTGCCTTGGACATGAGCTAGGACTTTAAGATTCTGCATGAAATGAGGACTAGCAGCCGAGTTGCACGGGAGAATGTGAAAAGTGTTCATACGTAGTAAAAACCTGAGAAATCCGTCCGTGTTCGTCATTAGTTATCGAATCGACTTCAAGCCAGATCGTCACATTGGCCGCTCTTCTCTCTGAAAAAGTTGTACTTATCGTCTGCAAAGCTATGTCGCGTGCTGCGGTATACGGACACACTAAAAGCACCATAGTAGAACACAGATGAAGCTTCTAAGTTGATGTAATAGCCAGTAAGAAGTAGTACAATTCAAGTTTTAGGTATCGGTTATTGACTTTTTACCCTTCTTTGGTGCCTTGGACATGAGCTAGGAAATTAAGATATTGCATGAAGGAGGACTAGCAGCCGAGTTGCACGGGAGAATGTGAAAAGTGTTCATATGTAGTAAAAACCTGAGACATCCGTCCGTTTTCGTCATTTGTTATCGAATCAACTTAAAGCCAGATCGTCACATTGGCCGCTCTTCTCTCTGAAACGGTTGTACTTATCGTCTGCAAAGCTATGTGGCGTTCTGCGGTATGCGGAGACAGTAAAAGCACCATAGTAGAACACAGATGATGCTTCTAAGTTGATGTAATATCCAGTAAGATATAGTACAATTCAAGTTTTAGGTATCGATTATTGACTTTTTAGCTGGCTTTGGTGCCTTGGACATGAGCTAGGACCTTAAGATTCTGCATGAAAGGAGGACTGGCAGCCGATTTGCACGGGAGAATGTGAAAAGTGTTCATATGTATTAAAAACCTGAGAAATCCGTCCGTTCTCGTCATTTGTTATCGAATCGACTTAAAGCCAGATCGTCACATTGGCCGCTCTTCTCTCTGAAACGGTTGTACTTATCGTGTGCAAAGCTATGTCGCGTGCTGCGGCATGCTGAGACACTAAAAGCACCATAGCAGAACACAGATGAAGCTTCTAAGTTGATGTAATAGCCAGTAAGAAGTAGTACAATTCAAGTTTTAGGTATTGAATATTGACTTTTTAGCTGGCTTTGGTGCCTTGGACTTGAGCTAGGACCTTAAGATTCTGCATGAAAGGAGGACTAGCAGCCGAGTTGCACAGGAGAATGTGAAAAGTGTTCATATGTAGTAAAAACCTGAGAAATCCGTCCGTTTTCGTCATTTGTTATCGAATCGACTTAAAGCCAGATCGTCACATTGGCCGCTCTTCTCTCTGAAACAGTTGTACTTATCGTCTGCAAAGCTATGTCGCGTGCTGCGGTATGCGGAGACACTAAAAGCACCATAGTAAAACACAGATGAAGCTTCTAAGTTGATGTAATAGCCAGTAAGAAGTAGTACAATTCAAGTTTTAGGTATCGATTATTGACTTTATAGCTGGCTTTGGTGCCTTGGACATGAGCTAGGACCTTAACATTCTGCATGAAAGGAGGACTAGCAGCCGATTTGCACGGGAGAATGTGAAAAGTCTTAACATGTAGTAAAAACCCGAGAGATCCGTCCGTTTTCGTCATTTGTTATCGAATTGACTTAAAGCCAGATCGTCACATTTGCCGCTCTTCTCTCTGAAACGGTTGTACTTATCGATTGCAAAGCTATGTCGCGTGCTGCGGTATGCGGAGACACTAAAAGCACCATAGTAGAACACAGATGAAGCTTCTAAGTTGATGTAATAGCCAGTAAGAAGTAGTACAATTCAAATTTTAGGTATTCAATATTGAATTTTTAGCTGGCTTTGGTGCCTTGGACATGAGCTAGGACCTTAAGATTCTGCATGAAAAGAGGACTAGCAGCCCTGTTGCACGGGAGAATGTGAAAAGTGTTCATATGTAGTAAAAACCTGAGAAATCGGTCCGTTTTCGTCATTTGTTATCGGATCGACTTAAAGCCAGATCGTCACATTGGCCGCTCTTCTCTCTGAAACGGTTGTACTTATCGTCTGCAAAGCTATGTCGCGTGCTGCGGTATGCTGAGACACTATGAGCATCATAGTAGAACACATATGAAGCTTCTAAGTTGATGTAATTTCCAGTAAGAAGTAGTACAATTCAAGTTTTAGGTATCGGTAATTGACTTTTTACCCTTCTTTGGTGCCTTGGACATCAGCTAGGAAATTAAGATTTTGCATGAAGGAGGACTAGCAGCCGAGTTGCACGGGAGAATGTGAATAGTGTTCATATGTAGTAAAAACCTGAGACATCCGTCCGTTTTCGTCATTTGTTATCGAATCGACTTAAAGCCAGATCGTCACATTGACCGCTCTTCTCTCTGAAACGGTTGTACTTATCGTCTGCAAAGCTATGTGGCGTTCTGCGGTATGCGGAGACAGTAAAAGCACCATAGTAGAACACAGATGATGCTTCTAAGTTGATGTAATAGCCAGTAAGATATAGAACAATTCAAGTTTTAGGTATCGATTATTGACTTTTTAGCTGGCTTTGGTGCCTTGGACATGAGCTAGGACCTTAAGATTCTGCATGAAAGGAGGACTGGCAGCCGATTTGCACGGGAGAATGTGAAAAGTGTTCATATGTAGTAAAAACCTGAGATATCCGTCCGTTTTCGTTATTTGTAATCGAATCGACTTAAAGCCAGATCGTCAAATTGGCCGCTCTTCTCTTTGAAACGGTTGTACTTATCGATTGCAAAGCTATGTCGCGTGCTGCGGTATGCGGAGACACTAAAAGCACCATAGTAGAACACAGATGAAGCTTCTAAGTTGATGTAATAGCCAGTAAGAAGTAGTACAATTCAAGTTTTAGGTATCGATTATTGACTTTTTAGCTGGCTTTGGTGCCTTGGACATGAGCTAGGACCTTAAGATTCTGCATGAAATGAGGACTAGCAGCCGAGTTGCACGGGAGAATGTGAAAAGTGTTCATACGTAGTAAAAACCTGAGAAATCCGTCAGTTTTCGTCATTAGTTATCGAATCGACTTCAAGCCAGATCGTCACATTGGCCGCTCTTCTCTCTGAAAAAGTTGTACTTATCGTCTGCAAAGCTATGTCGCGTGCTGCGGTATGCGGACACACTAAAAGCACCATAGTAGAACACAGATGAAGCTTCTAAGTTGATGTAATAGCCAGTAAGAAGTAGTACAATTCAAGTTTTAGGTATCGGTTATTGACTTTTTACCCTTCTTTGGTGCCTTGGACATGAGCTAGGAAATTAAGATATTGCATGAAGGAGGACTAGCAGCCGAGTTGCACGGGAGAATGTGAAAAGTGTTCATATGTAGTAAAAACCTGAGACATCCGTCCGTTTTCGTCATTTGTTATCGAATCAACTTAAAGCCAGATCTTCACATTGGCCGCTCTTCTCTCTGAAACGGTTGTACTTATCGTCTGCAAAGCTTTGTGGCGTTCTGCGGTATGCGGACACACTAAAAGCTCCATAGTAGAACACAGATGAAGCTTCTAAGTTGATGTAATAGCCAGTAAGAAGTAGTACAATTCAAGTTTTAGGTATCGATTATTGACTTTTTAGCTGGCTTTGGTGCCTTGGACTTGAGCTAGGACCTTAAGATTCTGCATGAAAGGAGGACTAGCAGCCGAGTTGCACAGGAGAATGTGAAAAGTGTTCATATGTAGTAAAAACCTGAGAAATCCGTCCGTTTTCGTCATTTGTTATCGAACCGACTTAAAGCCAGATCGTCACATTGGCCGCTCTTCTCTCTGAAACGGTTGTACTTATCGTCTGCAAAGCTATGTTGCGTGCTGCGGTATGTGGAGACACTAAAAGCACCATAGTAAAACACAGATGAAGCTTCTAAGTTGATGTAATAGCCAGTAAGAAGTAGTACAATTCAAGTTTTAGGTATCGATTATTGACGTTTTAGCTGGCTTTGGTGCCTTGGACATGAGCTAGGACCTTAAGATTCTGCATGAAAGGAGGACTAGCAGCCGAGTTGCACAGGAAAATGTGAAAAGTGTTCAAATGTAGTAAAAACCTGAGAAATCCGTCCGTTTTCGTCATTTGTTATCGAATCGACTTAAAGTCATATCGGCACATTGGCCGCTCTTCTCTCTGAAACGGTTTAACTTATCGTCTGCAAAGCTACGTCGCGTGCTGCGGTATGCGGAGACACTAAAAGCACCATAGTAGAACACAGATGAAGCTTCTAAGTTGATGTAATAGCCAGTAAGAAGTAGTACAATTCAAGTTTTAGGTATCGATTATTGACTTTTTACCCTTCTTTGGTGCTTTGGACATCAGCTAGGAAATTAAGATTTTGCATGAAAGGAGGACTAGCAGCCGAGTTGCACGGGAGAATGTGAATAGTGTTCATATGTAGTAAAAACCTGAGACATCCGTCCGTTTTCGTCATTTGTTATCGAATCGACTTAAAGCCAGATCGTCACATTGACCGCTCTTCTCTCTGAAACGCTCGTAGTTATCGTCTGCAAAGCTATGTCGCGTGCTGCGGTATGCGGAGACACTAAAAGCACCATAGTAGAACACAGATGAAGCTTCTAAGTTGATGTAATACAAAGGAAGAAGTAGTACAATTCAAGTTTTAGGTATCGATTAATGACTTTTTAGCTGGCTTTGGTGCCTTGGACATGAGCTAGGACCTTAACATTCTGCATGAAAGGAGGACTAGCAGCCGATTTGCACGAGAGAATGTGAAAAGTCTTCACATGTAGTAAAAACCCGAGAAATCCGTCCGTATTCGTCATTTGTTATCGAATCGACTTAAAGCCAGATCGTCACATTGGCCGCTCTTCTCTCTGAAACGGTTGTACTTATCGACTGCAAAACTATGTCGCATGCTGCGGTATGCCGAGACACTAAAAGCACCATAGTAGAACACAGATGAAGCTTCTAAGTTGATGTAATAGCCAGTAAGACGTAGTACAATTAAAGTTTTAGGTATTGAATATTGAATTTTTAGCTGGCTTTGGTGCCTTGGACATGAGCTAGGACCTTAAGATTCTGCATGAAAGGAGGACTAGCATCCGAGTTGCACGGGAGAATGTGAAAAGTGTTCAAATGTAGTAAAAACCTGAGAAATCCGTCCGTTTTCGTCATTTGTTATCGAATCGACTTAAAGCCTGATCGTCACATTGGCCGCTCTTCTCTCTGAAACGGTTGTACTTATCGTCTGCAAAGCTATGTCGCGTGCTGCGGTATGCGGAGACACTAAAAGCACCATAGTAGAACACAGATGAAGCTTCTAAGTTGATGTAATAGCCAGTAAGAAGAAGTAGAATACAAGTTTTAGGTATCGATTATTGACTTTTTAGCTATCTTTGGTGCCTTGCACATGAGCTAGGACCTTAAGATTCTGCATGAACGGAGGATTAGCAGCGGAGTTGCACGGGAGAATGTGAAAAGTGTTCATATGTAGTAAAAACCTGAGAAATCCGTCCGTTTTCGTCATTTGTTATCGAATCAACTTAAAGCTAGATCGTCACATTAGCCGCTCTTCTCTCTGAAACGGTTGTACTTATCGTCTGCAAAGCTATGTCGCGTGCTGCGGTATGCTGAGACACTATGAGCACCATAGTAGAGCACAGATGAAGCTTCTAAGTTGATGTAATTTTCAGTAAGAAGTAGTACAATTCAAGTTTTAGGTATTCAATATTGAATTTTTAGCTGGCTTTGGTGCCTTGGACATGAGCTAGGACCTTAAGATTCTGCATGAAAGGAGGACTAGCAGCCCTGTTGCACGGGAGAATGTGAAAAGTGTTCATATGTAGTAAAAACCTGAGAAATCCGTCCGTTTCCGTCATTTGTTATCGAATCGACTTAAAGCCAGATCGTCACATTGGCCGCTCTTCTCCCTGAAACGGTTGTACTTATCGTCTGCAAAGCTATGTCGCGTGCTGCGGTATGCTGAGACACTAAAATCACCATAGTAGAACACAGATGAAGCTTCTAAGTTGATGTAATAGCCAGTAAGAAGTAGTACAATTCAAGTTTTAGGTATCGATTATTGACTTTTTGCTGGCTTTGGTGCCTTGGACTTGAGCTAGGACCTTAACATTCTGCATGAAAGGAGGACTAGCAGCCGATTTGCACGGGAGAATGTGAAAAGTCTTAACATGTAGTAAAAACCCGAGAAATCCGTCCGTTTTCGTCATTTGTTATCGAATCGACTTAAAGCCAGATCGTCAGATTGGCCGCTCTGCTCTCTGAAACGGTTGTACTTATCGATTGCAAAGCTATGTCGCGTGCTGTGGTATGCGGAGACACTAAAAGCACCATAGTAGAACACAGATGAAGCTTCTAAGTTGATGTAATTTTCAGTAAGAAGTAGTACAATTCAAGTTTTAGGTATTCAATATTGAATTTTTAGCTGGCTTTGGTGCCTTGGACATGAGCTAGGACCTTAAGATTCTGCATGAAAGGAGGACTAGCAGCCCTGTTGCACGGGAGAATGTGAAAAGTGTTCATATGTAGTAAAAACCTGAGAAATCGGTCCGTTTTCGTCATTTGTTATCGAATCGACTTAAAGCCAGATCGTCACATTGGCCGCTCTTCTCTCTGAAACGGTTGTACTTATCGATTGCAAAGCTATGTCGCGTGCTGCGGTATGCGGAGACACTAAAAGCACCATAGTAGAACACAGATGAAGCTTCTAAGTTGATGTAATAGCCAGTAAGAAGTAGTACAACTCAAGTTTTAGGTATCGATTATTGACTTTTTAGCTGGCTTTGGTGCCTTGGACATAGCTAGGACCATAAGATTCTGCATGAAAGGAGGACTAGCAGCCGAGTTGCACGGGAGAATGTGAAAAGTGTTCATATGTAGTAAAAACCTGAGAAATCCGTCCGTTTTCGTCATTTGTTATCGAATCGACTTAAAGTCATATCGTCACATTGGCCGCTCTTCTCTCTGAAACGGTTGTACTTATCGTCTGCAAAGATATGTCGCGTGCTGCGGTATGCGGAGACACTAAAAGCACCATAGTAGAACACAGATGAAGCTTCTAAGTTGATGTAATAGCCAGTAAGAAGTAGTACAATTCAAGTTTTAGGTATCGGTTATTGACTTTTTACCCTTCTTTGGTGCCTTGGACATCAGCTAGGAAATTAAGATTTTGCATGAAAGGAGGACTAGCAGCCGAGTTGCACGGGAGAATGTGAATAGTGTTCATATGTAGTAAAAACCTGAGACATCCGTCCGTTTTCGTCATTTGTTATCGAATCGACTTAAAGCCAGATCGTCACATTGACCGCTCTTCTCTCTGAAACGCTCGTACTTATCGTCTGCAAAGCTATGTCGCGTGCTGCGGTATGCGGACACACTAAAAGCACCATAGCAGAACACAGATGAAGCTTCTAAGTTGATGTAATACAAAGGAAGAAGTAGTACAATTCAAGTTTTAGGTATCGATTATTGACTTTTTAGCTGGCTTTAGTGACTTGGACATGAGCTAGGGCCTTAACATTCTGCATGAAAGGAGGACTAGCAGCCGATTTGCACGGGAGAATGTGAAAAGTCTTTACATGTAGTAAAAACCCGAGAAATCCGTCCGTATTCGTCATTTGTTATCGAATCGACTTAAAGCCAGATCGTCACATTGGCCGCTCTTCTCTCTGAAACGGTTGTACTTATCGACTGCAAACCTATGTCGCATGATGCGGTATGCGGAGACACTAAAAGCACCATAGTAGAACACAGATGAAGCTTCTAAGTTGATGTAATAGCCAGTAAGAAGTAGTACAATTCAAGTTTTAAGTATTGAATATTGAATTTTTAGCTGGCTTTGGTGCCTTGGACATGAGCTAGGACCTTAATATTCTGCATGAAAGGAGGACTAGCATCCGAGTTGCACGGGAGAATGAGAAAAGTGTTCAAATGTAGTAAAAACCTGAGAAATCCGTCCGTTTGCGTCATTTGTTATCGAATCGACTTAAAGCCTGATCGTCACATTGGCCGCTCTTCTCTCTGAAACGGTTGTACTTATCGTCTGCAAAGCTATGTCACGTGCTGCGGTTTGCGGAGACACTAAAATCACCATAGTAGAACACAGATGAAGCTTCTAAGTTGATGTAATAGTCAGTAAGAAGTAGTACAATTCAAGTTTTAGGTATCGATTATTGACTTTTTAGCTATCTTTGGTGCCTTGCACATGAGCTAGGACCTTAAGAATCTGCATGAACGGAGGATTAGCAGCGGAGTTGCACGGGAGAATGTGAAAAGTGTTCATATGTAGTAAAAACCTGAGAAATCCGTCCGTTTTCGTCATTTGTTATCGAATCAACTTAAAGCTAGATCGTCACATTGGCCGCTCTTCTCTCTGAAACGGTTGTACTTATCGTCTGCAAAGCTATGTCGCGTGCTGCGGTATGCTGAGACACTATGAGCACCATAGTAGAACACAGATGAAGCTTCTAAGTTGATGTAATTTTCAGTAAGAAGTAGTACAATTCAAGTTTTAGGTATTCAATATTGAATTTTTAGCTGGCTTTGGTGCCTTGGACATGAGCTAGGACCTTAAGATTCTGCATGAAAGGAGGACTAGCAGCCCTGTTGCACGGGAGAATGTGAAAAGTGTTCATATGTAGTAAAAACCTGAGAAATCGGTCCGTTTTCGTCATTTGTTATCGAATCGACTTAAAGCCAGATCGTCACATTGGCCGCTCTTCTCTCTGAAACGGTTGTACTTATCGATTGCAAAGCTATGTCGCGTGCTGCGGTATGCGGAGACACTAAAAGCACCATAGTAGAACACAGATGAAGCTTCTAAGTTGATGTAATAGCCAGTAAGAAGTAGTACAACTCAAGTTTTAGGTATCGATTATTGACTTTTTAGCTGGCTTTGGTGCCTTGGACATAGCTAGGACCATAAGATTCTGCATGAAAGGAGGACTAGCAGCCGAGTTGCACGGGAGAATGTGAAAAGTGTTCATATGTAGTAAAAACCTGAGAAATCCGTCCGTTTTCGTCATTTGTTATCGAATCGACTTAAAGTCATATCGTCACATTGGCCGCTCTTCTCTCTGAAACGGTTGTACTTATCGTCTGCAAAGATATGTCGCGTGCTGCGGTATGCGGAGACACTAAAAGCACCATAGTAGAACACAGATGAAGCTTCTAAGTTGATGTAATAGCCAGTAAGAAGTAGTACAATTCAAGTTTTAGGTATCGGTTATTGACTTTTTACCCTTCTTTGGTGCCTTGGACATCAGCTAGGAAATTAAGATTTTGCATGAAAGGAGGACTAGCAGCCGAGTTGCACGGGAGAATGTGAATAGTGTTCATATGTAGTAAAAACCTGAGACATCCGTCCGTTTTCGTCATTTGTTATCGAATCGACTTAAAGCCAGATCGTCACATTGACCGCTCTTCTCTCTGAAACGCTCGTACTTATCGTCTGCAAAGCTATGTCGCGTGCTGCGGTATGCGGACACACTAAAAGCACCATAGCAGAACACAGATGAAGCTTCTAAGTTGATGTAATACAAAGGAAGAAGTAGTACAATTCAAGTTTTAGGTATCGATTATTGACTTTTTAGCTGGCTTTAGTGACTTGGACATGAGCTAGGGCCTTAACATTCTGCATGAAAGGAGGACTAGCAGCCGATTTGCACGGGAGAATGTGAAAAGTCTTTACATGTAGTAAAAACCCGAGAAATCCGTCCGTATTCGTCATTTGTTATCGAATCGACTTAAAGCCAGATCGTCACATTGGCCGCTCTTCTCTCTGAAACGGTTGTACTTATCGACTGCAAACCTATGTCGCATGATGCGGTATGCGGAGACACTAAAAGCACCATAGTAGAACACAGATGAAGCTTCTAAGTTGATGTAATAGCCAGTAAGAAGTAGTACAATTCAAGTTTTAAGTATTGAATATTGATTTTTTAGCTGGCTTTGGTGCCTTGGACATGAGCTAGGACCTTAATATTCTGCATGAAAGGAGGACTAGCATCCGAGTTGCACGGGAGAATGAGAAAAGTGTTCAAATGTAGTAAAAACCTGAGAAATCCGTCCGTTTGCGTCATTTGTTATCGAATCGACTTAAAGCCTGATCGTCACATTGGCCGCTCTTCTCTCTGAAACGGTTGTACTTATCGTCTGCAAAGCTATGTCGCGTGCTGCGGTATGCTGAGACACTATGAGCACCATAGTAGAACACAGATGAAGCTTCTAAGTTGATGTAATTTTCAGTAAGAAGTAGTACAATTCAAGTTTTAGGTATTCAATATTGAATTTTTAGCTGGCTTTGGTGCCTTGGACATGAGCTAGGACGTTAAGATTCTGCATGAAAGGAGGACTAGCAGCCCTGTTGCACGGGAGAATGTGAAAAGTGTTCATATGTAGTAAAAACCTGAGAAGTCCGTCCGTTTTCGTCATTTGTTATCGAATCGACGTAAAGCCAGATCGTCACATTGGCCGCTCTTCTCTCTGAAACGGTTGTACTTATCGTCTGCAAAGCTATGTCGCGTGCTGCGGTATGCTGAGACACTAAAATCACCATAGTAGAACACAGATGAAGCTTCTAAGTTGATGTAATAGCCAGTAAGAAGTAGTACAATTCAAGTTTTAGGTATCGATTATTGACGTTTTAGCTGGCTTTGGTGCCTTGGCCATGAGCTGGGACCTTAACATTCTGCATGAAAGGAGGACTAGCAGCCGATTTGCACGGGAGAATGTGAAAAGCCTTAACATGTAGTAAAAACCCGAGAAATCCGTCTGTTTTCGTCATTTGTTATCGAATCGACTTAAAGCCAGATCGTCACATTGGCCGCTCTTCTCTCTGAAACGGTTGTACTTATCGATTGCAAAGCTATGTCGCGTGCTGCGGTATGCGGAGACACTAAAAGCACCATAGTAGAACACAGATGAAGCTTCTAAGTTGATGTAATAGAAAGTAAGAAGTAGTACAATTCAAGTTTTAGGTATTCAATATTGAATTTTTAGCTGGCTTTGGTGCCTTGGACGTGAGCTAGGACCTTAAGATTCTGCATGAAAGGAGGAGTAGCAGCCCTGTCGCACGGGAGAATGTGAAAAGTGTTCATATGTAGTAAAAACCTGAGAAATCGGTCCGTTTTCGTCATTTGTTATCGAATCGACTTAAAGCCAGATCGTCACATTGGCCGCTCTTCTCTCTGAAACGGTTGTACTTATCGTCTCAAATGCTATGTCGCGTGCTGCGGTATGCTGAGACACTATGAGCACCATAGTAGGACACAGATGAAGCTTCTAAGTTGATGTAATAGCCAGTAAGAAGTAGTAAAATTCAAGTTTTAGGTATCGATTATTGACTTATTAGATGGCTTTGGTGACTTGGACATGAGCTAGGACCTTAACATTCTGCATGAAAGGAGGACTAGCAGCCGATTTGCACGGGAGAATGTGAAAAGTCTTCACATGTAGTAAAAACCCGAGAAATCCGTCCGTATTCGTCATTTGTTATCGAATCGACTTAAAGCCAGATCGTCACATTGGCCGCTCTTCTCTCTGAAACGGTTGTACTTATCGACTGCAAAACTATGTCGCGTGCTGCGGTATGCGGAGACACTAAAAGCACCATAGTAGAACACAGATGAAGCTTTTAAGTTGATGTAATAGCCAGTAAGAAGTAGTACAATTCAAGTTTTAGGTATTGAATATTGAATTTTTAGCTGGCTTTGGTGCCTTGGACATGAGCTAGGACCTTAAGATTCTGCATGAAAGGAGGACTAGCATCCGAGTTGCACGGGAGCATGTGAAAAGTGTTCAAATGTAGTAAAAACCTGAGAAATCCGTCCGTTTTCGTCATTTGTTATCGAATCGACTTAAAGCTAGATCGTCACATTGGCCGCTCTTCTCTCTGAAACGGTTGTACTTATCGTCTGCAAAGCTATGTCGCGTGCTGCGGTATGCTGAGACACTATGAGCACCATAGTAGAACACAGATGAAGCTTCTAAGTTGATGTAATTTCCAGTAAGAAGTAGTACAATTCAAGTTTTAGGTATTCAATATTGAATTTTTAGCTGGCTTTGGTGCTTTGGACATGAGCTAGGACCTTAATATTCTGCATGAGAGGAGGACTAGCATCCGAGTTGCACGGGAGAATGTGAAAAGTATTCAAATGTAGTAAAAACCTGAGAAATCCGTCCGTTTTCGTCATTTGTTATCGAATCGACTTAAAGCCAGATCGTCACATTGGCCGCTCTTCTCTCTGAAACGCTTGTACTTATCGTCTGCAAAGCTATGTCGCGTGCTGCGGTATGCTGAGACACTAAAAGCACCATAGTAGAACACAGATGAAGCTTCTAAGTTGATGTAATAGAAAGGAAGAAGTAGTACAATTCACGTTTTAGGTATCAATTACTGACTTTTTAGCTGACTTTGTTGCCTTGGACATGAGCTAGGACCTTAACATTCTGCATGAAAGGAGGACTAGCAGCCGATTTGCACGGGAGAATGTGAAAAGTCTTAACATGTAGTAAAAACCCGAGAAGTCCGTCCGTTTTCGTCATTTGTTATCGAATCGACTTAAAGCCAGATCGTAACATTGGCCGCACTTCTCTCTGAAACGTTTGTACTTATCGATTGCAAAGCTATGTCGCGTGCTGCGGTATGCGGAGACACTAAAAGCACCATAGTAGAACACAGATGTAGCTTCTAAGTTGATGTAATAGTCAGTAAGAAGTAGTACAATTCAAATTTTAGGTATTCAATATTGAATTTTTAGCTGGCTTTGGTGCCTTGGACATGAGCTAGGACCTTAATATTCTGCATGAAAGGAGGACTAGCAGCCCTGTTGCACGGGAGAATGTGAAAAGTGTTCATATGTAGTAAAAACCTGAGAAATCGGTCCGTTTTCGTCATTTGTTATCGAATCTACTTAAAGCCAGATCGTCACATTGGCCGCTCTTCTCTCTGAAACGGTTGTACTTATCGTCTGCAAAGCTATGTCGCGTTCTGCGGTATGCTGAGACACTATGAGCACCATAGTATAACACAGATGAAGCTTCTAAGTTGATGTAATTTCCAGTAAGAAGTAGTACAATTCAAGTTTTAGGTATTCAATATTGAATTTTTAGCTGGCTTTGGTGCTTTGGACATAAGCTAGGACCGTAATATTCTGCATGAAAGGAGGACTAGCATCGTGTTGCACGGGAGAATGTGAAAAGTGTTCAAATGTAGTAAAAACCTGAGAAATCCGTCCGTTTTCGTCATTTGTTATCGAATCGACTTAAAGCCAGATCGTCACATTGGCCGCTCTTCTCTCTGAAACGGTTGTACTTATCGTCTGCAATGCTATGTCGCGTGCTGCGGTATGCTGAGACACTATGAGCACCATAGTAGGACACAGATGAAGCTTCTAAGTTGATGTAATAGCCAGTAAGAAGTAGTAAAATTCAAGTTTTAGGTATCGATTATTGACTTTTTAGCTGGCTTTGGTGCCTTGGACATGAGCTAGGACCTTAACATTCTGCATGAAAGGAGGACTAGCAGCCGATTTGCACGGGAGAATGTGAAAAGTCTTCACATGTAGTAAAAACCCGAGAAATCCGTACGTATTCGTCATTTGTTATCGAATCGACTTAAAGCCAGATCGTCACATTGGCCGCTCTTCTCTCTGAAACGGTTGTACTTATCGACTGCAAAACTATTGCGTGCTGCGGTATGCGGAGACACTAAAAGCACCATAGTAGAACACAGATGAAGCTTCCAAGTTGATGTAATTGCCAGTAAGAAGTAGTACAATTCAAGTTTTAGGTATTGAATATTGAATTTTTAGCTGGCTTTGGTGCCTTGGACATGAGCTAGGACCTTAACATTCTGCATGAAAGGAGGACTAGCAGCCGATTTGCACGGGAGAATGTGAAAAGTTTTCACATGTAGTAAAAACCCGAGAAATCCGTCCGTTTTCGTCATTTGTTATCGAATCGACTTAAAGCCAGATCGTCTCATTGGCCGCTCTTCTCTCTGAAACGGTTGTACTTATCGTCTGCAAAGCTATGTCGCGTGCTGCGGTATGCGGAGACACAATAATCACCATAGTAGAACACAGATGAAGCTTCTAAGTTGATGTAATAGCCAGTAAGAAGTAGTACAATTCAAGTTTTAGGTATCGATTATTGACTTTATAGCTGGCATTGGTGCTTTGGACATGAGCTAAGACCTTAACATTCTGCATGAAAGGAGGACTAGCAGCCGATTTGCACGGGAGAATGTGAAAAGTCTTCACATGTAGTAAAAACCCGAGAAATCCGTCCGTTTTCGTCATTTGTTATCGAATCGACTTAAAGCCAGATCGTCACATTGGCCGCTCTTCTCTCTGAAACGGTTGTACTTATCCATTGCAAAGCTATGTCGCGTGCTGCGCTATGCGGAGACACTAAAAGCACCATAGTAGAACACAGATGAAGCTTCTAAGTTGATGTAATAGCCAGAAAGAAGTAGTACAATTCTAGTTTTAGGTATTCAATATTGAATTTTTAGCTGGCTTTGGTGACTTGGACATGAGCTAGGACCTTAAGATTCTGCATGAAAGGAGGACTAGCAGCCCTGTTGCACGGGAGAATGTGAAAAATGTTCATATGTAGTAAAAACCTGAGAAATCTGTCCGTTTTCGTCATTTGTTACCGAATCGACTTAAAGCCAGATCGTCACATTGGCCGGTCTTCTCTCTGAAACACTTGTACTTATTGTCTGCAAAGCTATGTCGCGTGCTGTGGTATGCGGAGACACTCAAAGCACCATAGTAGAACACAGATGAAGCTTCTAAGTCGATGTAATAGCCAGTAAGAAGTAGTACAATTCAAGTTTTAGGTATCGATTATTGACTTTATTGCTGGCTTTGGTGCCTCGGACATGAGCTACGACCTTAACGTTCTGCATGAAAGGAGGACTAGCAGCCGATTTGCACGGGAGAATGTGAAAAGTCTTCACATGTAGTAAAAACCCGAGAAATCCGTCCGTTTTCGTCATTTGTTATCGAATCGACTTAAAGCCAGATCGTCACATTGGCCGCTTTTCTCTCTGAAACGGTGGTACTTATCGTCTGCAAAGCTATGTCGCGTGCTGCGGTATGCTGAGACACTAAAAGCACCATAGTAGAACACAGATCAAGCTTCTAAGTTGATGTAATAGCCAGTAAGAAGTAGTACAATTCAAGTTTTAGGTATTCAATATTGAATTTTTAGCTGGCTTTGGTGCCTTGGACATGAGCTAGGACCTTAAGATTCTGCATGAAAGGAGGATTAGCAGCGGAGTTGCACGGGAGAATATGAAAAGTGTTCATATGTAGTAAAAACCTGAGGAATCCGTCCGTTTTCGTCATTTGTTATCGAATCGACTTAAAGCCAGATCGTCACATTGGCCGCTCTTATCTCTGAAACGCTTGTACTTATCTTCTGCAAAGCTATATCGCGTGCTGCGGTATGCGGAGACACTAAAAGCACCATAGTAGAACACAGATGAAGCTTCCAAGTTGATGTAATTGCCAGTAAGAAGTAGTACAATTCAAGTTTTAGGTATTGAATATTGAATTTTTAGCTGGCTTTGGTGCCTTGGACATGAGCTAGGACCTTAATATTCTGCATGAAAGGAGGACTAGCAGCCCTGTTGCACGGGAGAATGTGAAAAGTGTTCAAATGTAGTAAAAACCTGAGAAATCCGTCCGTTTTCGTCATTTGTTATCGAATCGACTTAAAGCTAGATCGTCACATTGGCCGCTCTTCTCTCTGAAACGGTTGTACTTATCGTCTGCAAAGCTATGTCGCGTGCTGCGGTATGCTGAGACACTATGAGCACCATAGTACAACACAGATGAAGCTTCTAAGTTGATGTAATTTCCAGTAAGAAGTAGTACAATTCAAGTTTTAGGTATTCAATATTGAATTTTTAGCTGGCTTTGGTGCTTTGGACATGAGCTAGGACCTTAATATTCTGCATGAAAGGAGGACTAGCATCCGAGTTGCACGGGAGAATGTGAAAAGTGTTCAAATGTAGTAAAAACCTGAGAAATCCGTCCGTTTTCGTCATTTGTTATTGAATCGACTTAAAGCCAGATCGTCACATTGGCCGCTCTTCTCTCTGAAACGCTTGTACTTATCGTCTGCAAAGCTATGTCGCGTGCTGCGGTATGCTGAGACACTAAAAGCACCATAGTAGAACACAGATGAAGCTTCTAAGTTGATGTAATAGAAAGGAAGAAGTAGTACAATTCAAGTTTTAGGTATCAATTACTGACTTTTTAGCTGACTTTCGTGCCTTGGACATGAGCTAGGACCTTAACATTCTGCATGAAAGGAGGACTAGCAGCCGATTTGCACGGGAGAATGTGAAAAGTTTTCACATGTAGTAAAAACCCGAGAAATCCGTCCGTTTTCGTCATTTGTTATCGAATCGACTTAAAGCCAGATCGTCTCATTGGCCGCTCTTCTCTCTGAAACGGTTGTACTTATCGTCTGCAAAGCTATGTCGCGTGCTGCGGTATGCGGAGACACAATAATCACCATAGTAGAACACAGATGAAGCTACTAAGTTGATGTAATAGCCAGTAAGAAGTAGTACAATTCAAGTTTTAGGTATCGATTATTGACTTTTTAGCTGGCATTGGTGCTTTGGACATGAGCTAAGACCTTAACATTCTGCATGAAAGGAGGACTAGCAGCCGATTTGCACGGGAGAATGTGAAAAGTCTTCACATGTAGTAAAAACCCGAGAAATCCGTCCGTTTTCGTCATTTGTTATCGAATCGACTTAAAGCTAGATCGTCACATTGGCCGCTCTTCTCTCTGAAACGGTTGTACTTATCCATTGCAAAGCTATGTCGCGTGCTGCGCTATGCGGAGACACTAAAAGCACCATAGTAGAACACAGATGAAGCTTCTAAGTTGATGTAATAGCCAGAAAGAAGTAGTACAATTCTAGTTTTAGGTATTCAATATTGAATTTTTAGCTGGCTTTGGTGACTTGGACATGAGCTAGGACCTTAAGATTCTGCATGAAAGGAGGACTAGCAGCCCTGTTGCACTGGAGAATGTGAAAAATGTTCATATGTAGTAAAAACCTGAGAAATCTGTCCGTTTTCGTCATTTGTTACCGAATCGACTTAAAGCCAGATCGTCACATTGGCCGGTCTTCTCTCTGAAACACTTGTACTTATTGTCTGCAAAGCTATGTCGCGTGCTGTGGTATGCGGAGACACTCAAAGCACCATAGTAGAACACAGATCAAGCTTCTAAGTTGATGTAATAGCCAGTAAGAAGTAGTACAATTCAAGTTTTAGGTATTCAATATTGAATTTTTAGCTGGCTTTGGTGCCTTGGACATGAGCTAGGACCTTAAGATTCTGCATGAAAGGAGGATTAGCAGCGGAGTTGCACGGGAGAATATGAAAAGTGTTCATATGTAGTAAAAACCTGAGGAATCCGTCCGTTTTCGTCATTTGTTATCGAATCGACTTAAAGCCAGATCGTCACATTGGCCGCTCTTATCTCTGAAACGCTTGTACTTATCGTCTGCAAAGCTATATCGCGTGCTGCGGTATGCGGAGACACTAAAAGCACCATAGTAGAACACAGATGAAGCTGCTAAGTTGATGTAATAGCCAGTAAGAAGTAGTACAATTCAAGTTTTAGGTATCGATTATTGACTTTTTAGCTGGCTTTGGTGCCTTGGACATGAGCTAGGACCTTAACATTCTGCATGAAAGGAGGACTAGCAGCCGATTTGCACGGGAGAATGTGAAAAGTCTTAACATGTAGTAAAAACCCGAGAAATCCGTCCGTTTTCGTCATTTGTTATCGAATCGACTTAAAGCCAGATCGTCAGATTGGCCGCTCTGCTCTCTGAAACGGTTGTACTTATCGATTGCAAAGCTATGTCGCGTGCTGCGGTATGCGGAGACACTAAAAGCACCATAGTAGAACACAGATGAAGCTTCTAAGTTGATGTAATAGCCAGTAAGAAGTAGTACAATTCAAATTTTAGGTATTCAATATTGAATTTTTAGCTGGCTTTGGTGCCTTTGACATGAGCTAGGACCTTAAGATTCTGCATGAAAGGAGGACTAGCAGCCCTGTTGCACGGGAGAATGTGAAAAGTGTTCATATGTAGTAAAAACCTGAGAAATCGGTCCGTTTTCGTCATTTGTTATCGAATCGACTTAAAGCCAGATCGTCACATTGGCCGCTCCTCTCTCTGAAACGGTGGTACTTATCGTCTGCAAAGCTATGACGCGTGCTGCGGTATGCTGAGACACTAAAAGCACCATAGTAGAACACAGATCAAGCTTCTAAGTTGATGTAATAGCCAGTAAGAAGTAGTACAATTCAAGTGTTAGGTATTCAATATTGAATTTTTAGCTGGCTTTGGTGCTTGGACATGAGCTAGGACGTTAAGATTCTGCATGAAAGGAGGACTAGCAGCCGAGTTGCCCAGGAGAATGTGAAAAGTGTTCATATGTAAAAAAATACCTGAGATATCCGTCCGTTTTCGTCATTTGTTATCGAATCGACTTAAAGCCAGATCGTCACATTGGCCGCTCTTCTCTCTGAAACGGTTGTACATATCGTCTGCACAGCTATGTCGCGTGCTGCGGTATGCGGAGACAGTAAAAGCACCATAGTAGAACACAGATGAAGCTTCTAAGTTGATGTAATAGCCAGTAAGATATAGTACAATTCAAGTTTTAGGTATCGATTATTTACTTTTTAGCTGGCTTTGGTGCCTTGGACTTGAGCTAGGACCTTAACATACTGCATAAAAGGAGGACGAGCAGCCGAGTTGCACGGGAGAATGTGAAAAGTGTTCATATGTAGTAAAAACCTGAGAAATCGGTCCGTTTTCGTCTTTTGTTATCGAACCGACTTAAAGCCAGATCGTCACATTGGCCGCTCTTCTCTCTGAAACGGTTGTACTTATCGTCTGCAATGCTATGTCGCGTGCTGCGGTATGCTGAGACACTATGAGCACCATAGTAGGACACAGATGAAGCTTCTAAGTTGATGTAATAGCCAGTAAGAAGTAGTAAAATTCAAGTTTTAGGTATCGATTATTGACTTTTTAGCTGGCTTTGATGCCTTGGACATGAGCTAGGACCTTAACATTCTGCATGAAAGGAGGACTAGCAGCCGATTTGCACGGGAGAATGTGAAAAGTCTTCACATGTAGTAAAAACCCGAGAAATCCGTACGTATTCGTCATTTGTTATCGAATCGACTTAAAGCCAGATCGTCACATTGGCCGCTCTTCTCTCTGAAACGGTTGTACTTATCGACTGCAAAACTATTGCGTGCTGCGGTATGCGGAGACACTAAAAGCACCATAGTAGAACACAGATGAAGCTTCCAAGTTGATGTAATTGCCAGTAAGAAGTAGTACAATTCAAGTTTTAGGTATTGAATATTGAATTTTTAGCTGGCTTTGGTGCCTTGGACATGAGCTAGGACCTTAATATTCTGCATGAAAGGAGGACTAGCAGCCCTGTTGCACGGGAGAATGTGAAAAGTGTTCAAATGTAGTAAAAACCTGAGAAATCCGTCCGTTTTCGTCATTTGTTATCGAATCGACTTAAAGCTAGATCGTCACATTGGCCGCTCTTCTCTCTGAAACGGTTGTACTTATCGTCTGCAAAGCTATGTCGCGTGCTGCGGTATGCTGAGACACTATGAGCACCATAGTACAACACAGATGAAGCTTCTAAGTTGATGTAATTTCCAGTAAGAAGTAGTACAATTCAAGTTTTAGGTATTCAATATTGAATTTTTAGCTGGCTTTGGTGCTTTGGACATGAGCTAGGACCTTAATATTCTGCATGAAAGGAGGACTAGCATCCGAGTTGCACGGGAGAATGTGAAAAGTGTTCAAATGTAGTAAAAACCTGAGAAATCCGTCCGTTTTCGTCATTTGTTATTGAATCGACTTAAAGCCAGATCGTCACATTGGCCGCTCTTCTCTCTGAAACGCTTGTACTTATCGTCTGCAAAGCTATGTCGCGTGCTGCGGTATGCTGAGACACTAAAAGCACCATAGTAGAACACAGATGAAGCTTCTAAGTTGATGTAATAGAAAGGAAGAAGTAGTACAATTCAAGTTTTAGGTATCAATTACTGACTTTTTAGCTGACTTTCGTGCCTTGGACATGAGCTAGGACCTTAACATTCTGCATGAAAGGAGGACTAGCAGCCGATTTGCACGGGAGAATGTGAAAAGTTTTCACATGTAGTAAAAACCCGAGAAATCCGTCCGTTTTCGTCATTTGTTATCGAATCGACTTAAAGCCAGATCGTCTCATTGGCCGCTCTTCTCTCTGAAACGGTTGTACTTATCGTCTGCAAAGCTATGTCGCGTGCTGCGGTATGCGGAGACACAATAATCACCATAGTAGAACACAGATGAAGCTTCTAAGTTGATGTAATAGCCAGTAAGAAGTAGTACAATTCAAGTTTTAGGTATCGATTATTGACTTTAGCTGGCATTGGTGCTTTGGACATGAGCTAAGACCTTAACATTCTGCATGAAAGGAGGACTAGCAGCCGATTTGCACGGGAGAATGTGAAAAGTCTTCACATGTAGTAAAAACCCGAGAAATCCGTCCGTTTTCGTCATTTGTTATCGAATCGACTTAAAGCCAGATCGTCACATTGGCCGCTCTTCTCTCTGAAACGGTTGTACTTATCCATTGCAAAGCTATGTCGCGTGCTGCGCTATGCGGAGACACTAAAAGCACCATAGTAGAACACAGATGAAGCTTCTAAGTTGATGTAATAGCCAGAAAGAAGTAGTACAATTCTAGTTTTAGGTATTCAATATTGAATTTTTAGCTGGCTTTGGTGACTTGGACATGAGCTAGGACCTTAAGATTCTGCATGAAAGGAGGACTAGCAGCCCTGTTGCACGGGAGAATGTGAAAAATGTTCATATGTAGTAAAAACCTGAGAAATCTGTCCGTTTTCGTCATTTGTTACCGAATCGACTTAAAGCCAGATCGTCACATTGGCCGGTCTTCTCTCTGAAACACTTGTACTTATTGTCTGCAAAGCTATGTCGCGTGCTGTGGTATGCGGAGACACTCAAAGCACCATAGTAGAACACAGATGAAGCTTCTAAGTCGATGTAATAGCCAGTAAGAAGTAGTACAATTCAAGTTTTAGGTATCGATTATTGACTTTTTTGCTGGCTTTGGTGCCTCGGACATGAGCTACGACCTTAACGTTCTGCATGAAAGGAGGACTAGCAGCCGATTTGCACGGGAGAATGTGAAAAGTCTTCACATGTAGTAAAAACCCGAGAAATCCGTCCGTTTTCGTCATTTGTTATCGAATCGACTTAAAGCCAGATCGTCACATTGGCCGCTTTTCTCTCTGAAACGGTGGTACTTATCGTCTGCAAAGCTATGTCGCGTGCTGCGGTATGCTGAGACACTAAAAGCACCATAGTAGAACACAGATCAAGCTTCTAAGTTGATGTAATAGCCAGTAAGAAGTAGTACAATTCAAGTTTTAGGTATTCAATATTGAATTTTTAGCTGGCTTTGGTGCCTTGGACATGAGCTAGGACCTTAAGATTCTGCATGAAAGGAGGATTAGCAGCGGAGTTGCACGGGAGAATATGAAAAGTGTTCATATGTAGTAAAAACCTGAGGAATCCGTCCGTTTTCGTCATTTGTTATCTAATCGACTTAAAGCCAGATCGTCACATTGGCCGCTCTTATCTCTGAAACATTGTACTTATCGTCTGCAAAGCTATATCGCGTGCTGCGGTATGCGGAGACACTAAAAGCACCATAGTAGAACACAGATGAAGCTGCTAAGTTGATGTAATAGCCAGTAAGAAGTAGTACAATTCAAGTTTTAGGTATCGATTATTGACTTTTTAGCTGGCTTTGGTGCCTTGGACATGAGCTACGACCTTAAGATTCTGCATGAAAGGAGGTCTAGCAGCCGAGGTGAACGGGAGAATGTGAAAAGTGTTCATATGTAGTAAAAACCTGAGAAATCCGTCCGTTTTCGTCATTTGTTATCGAATCGATTTCAAGCCAGATCGTCACATTGGCCGCTCTTCTCTCTGAAAAATTTGTACATATCGTCAGCAAAGCTATGTCGCGTGCTGCGGTATGCGGAAACACTAAAAGCACCATAGTAGAACACAGATGAAGCTTCTAAGTTGATGTAATAGCCAGGAAGAAGTAGTACAGTTCAAGTTTTAGGTATCGATTATTGACTTTTTAGCTGGCTTTGGTGCCTTGGACATGAGCTAGGACCTTAAGATTCTGCATGAAAGGAGGATTAGCAGCGGAGTTGCACGGGAGAATGTGAAAAGTGTTCATATGTAGTAAAAACCTGTGACATCCGTCCGTTTTCGTCATTTGTTATCGAATCGACTTAAAGCCAGATCGTCACATTGGCCGCTCTTCTCTCTGAAACGGTTGTACTTATCGTCTGCAAAGCTATGTCGCGTGCTGCGGTATGCGGAGACACTAAAATCACCATAGTAGAACACAGATGAAGCTTCTAAGTAGATGTAATAGCCAGTAAGAAGTAGTACAATTCAAGTTTTAGGTATCGATTATTGACTTTTTAGCTGGCTTTGGTGCCTTGGACATGAGCTAGGACCTTAACATTCTGCATGAAAGGAGGACTAGCAGCCGATTTGCACGGGAGAATGTGAAAAGTCTTAACATGTAGTAAAAACCCGAGAAATCCGTCCGTTTTCGTCATTTGTTATCGAATCGACTTAAAGCCAGATCGTCAGATTGGCCGCTCTTCTCTCTGAAACGGTTGTACTTATCGATTGCAAAGCTATGTCGCGTGCTGCGGTATGCGGAGACACTAAAAGCACCATAGTAGAACACAGATGAAGCTTCTAAGTTGATGTAATAGCCAGTAAGAAGTAGTACAATTCAAATTTTAGGTATTCAATATTGAATTTTTAGCTGGCTTTGGTGCCTTTGACATGAGCTAGGACCTTAAGATTCTGCATGAAAGGAGGACTAGCAGCCCTGTTGCACGGGAGAATGTGAAAAGTGTTCATATGTAGTAAAAACCTGAGAAATCGGTCCGTTTTCGTCATTTGTTATCGAATCGACTTAAAGCCAGATCGTCACATTGGCCGCTCCTCTCTCTGAAACGGTGGTACTTATCGTCTGCAAAGCTATGACGCGTGCTGCGGTATGCTGAGACACTAAAAGCACCATAGTAGAACACAGATCAAGCTTCTAATTTGATGTAATAGCCAGTAAGAAGTAGTACAATTCAAGTTTTAGGTATTCAATATTGAATTTTTAGCTGGCTTTGGTGCTTGGACATGAGCTAGGACGTTAAGATTCTGCATGAAAGGAGGACTAGCAGCCGAGTTGCCCAGGAGAATGTGAAAAGTGTTCATATGTAAAAAAATACCTGAGATATCCGTCCGTTTTCGTCATTTGTTATCGAATCGACTTAAAGCCAGATCGTCACATTGGCCGCTCTTCTCTCTGAAACGGTTGTACATATCGTCTGCACAGCTATGTCGCGTGCTGCGGTATGCGGAGACAGTAAAAGCACCATAGTAGAACACAGATGAAGCTTCTAAGTTGATGTAATAGCCAGTAAGATATAGTACAATTCAAGTTTTAGGTATCGATTATTTACTTTTTAGCTGGCTTTGGTGCCTTGGACTTGAGCTAGGACCTTAACATACTGCATAAAAGGAGGACGAGCAGCCGAGTTGCACGGGAGAATGTGAAAAGTGTTCATATGTAGTAAAAACCTGAGAAATCGGTCCGTTTTCGTCTTTTGTTATCGAACCGACTTAAAGCCAGATCGTCACATTGGCCGCTCATCTCTCTGAAACGGTTGAACTTATCGTCTACAAAGCAATGTCGCGTGCTGCGGTGTGCGGAGACACTAAAATCACCGTAGTAGAACACAGATGAGGCTTCTAAGTTGATGCAATATCCAGTAAGAAGTAGTAAAATTAAAGTTTTAGGTATCGATTATTGACTTTTTAGCTGGCTTTGGTGCCTTGGACACGAGCTAGGACCTTAACATTCTGCATGAAAGGAGGACTAGCAGCCGAGTTGCACGGGAGAATGTGAAAAGTGTTCATATGTAGTTATAACCTGAGAAATCCGTCCGTTTTCCTTATTTGTTATCGAATCGACATAAAGCCAGATCGTCACATTAGCCGCACTTCTGTCTGAAACGGTTACATTTATCGTCTGCAAAGCTATATCTCGTGCTGCGGTATGCGGAGACACTAAAAGCACCATCGTAGAACACAGATGAAGCTTCTAAGTTGATGTAATAGCCAGTAAGAAGTAGTACAATTCAAGTTTAAGGTATCGATTATTGACTTTTTAGCTGGCTTTGGTGCCTTGGACATGAGCTATGTCCTTAAGATTCTGCATGAAAGGATGATTAGCAGCGGAGTTGGACGGGAGAATATGAAAAGTGTTCATATGTGGTAAAAACCTAGACATCCGTCCGTTTTCGTCATTTGATATCGAATCGACTTAAAGCCAGATCGTCACATTGGCCGCTCTTCTCTCTGAAACGGTTGTACTTATCGTCTGCAAAGCTATGTCGCGTGCTGCGGTATGCTGATACACTAAAAGCACCATAGTAGAACACAGATGAAGCTTCTAAGTTGATGTAATAGCCAGTAAGAAGTAGTAAAATTCGAGTTTTAGTTATTGAATATTGAATTTTTTGCTGGATTTTGTGCCTTGGACATGAGCTAGGACCTTAATATTCAGCATGAAAGGAGGACTAGCAGCCGAGTTGCACGGGAGAATGTGAAAAGTGTTCAAATGTAGTAAAAACCTGAGAAATCCGTCCGTTTTCGTCATTTGTTATCGAATTGACTTAAAGCCAGATCGTCACATTGGCCGCTCTTCTCTCTGAAACACTTGTACTTATCGTCTGCAAAGCTATGTCGCGTGCTGCGGTATGCTGAGACACTAAAAGCACCATATTAGAACACAGATCAAGCTTCTAAGTTGATGTAATAGCCAGTAAGAAGTAATACAATTCGAGTTTTAGGTATTGAATATTGAATTTTTAGCTGGATTTTGTGCCTTGGACATTAACCGGGAACTTAAGACTTTGCATGAAGGAGGACTAGCAGCCGAGTTGCACTGGAGAATGTGAAAAGTGTTCATTTGTAGTAAAAACCCGAGAAATCCTTCCATTTTCGTCATTTGTTATCGAATCGACTTAAAGCCAGATGGTCACATTTTCCGATCTTCTCTCTGAAACGCTTGTACTTTTCGTCTGCAAAGCTATGTCGCGTGCTGCGGTATGCGGAGACACTAAAAGCACCGTAGTAGAACACAGATGAAGCTTCTAAGTTGATGTAATACCAAGTAAGACGTAGTACAATTCAAGTTTTAGGTATCGATTATTGATCTTTAGCAGGCTTTGGTGCTTTGGACATGAGCTAGGACCTTAACATTCAGCATGAAAGAAGGACTAGCAGCCGAGTTGCACGGGAGAATGTGAAAAGTGTTCATATGTAGTAAAAACCTGAGAAATCGGTCCGTTTTCGTCATTTGTTATCGAATCGACTTAAAGCCATATCGCCACATTGGCCGCTCTTCTCTCTGAAACGGTTGTACTTATCGATTGCAAAGCTATGTCGCGTGCTGTGGTATGCGGAGACTCTAAAAGCACCATAGTAGAACACAGATGGAGCTTCTAAGTTGATGTTATAGCCAGTAAGAAGTAGTACAATTCAAGTTTTAGGTATCGATTATTGACGTTTTAGCTGGCTTTGGTGCCTTGGACATAAGCTAGGACCTTATGATTCTGCATGAAAGGAGGACTAGCAGCCGAATTGCACGGGAGAATGAGAAAAGTGTTCATATGTAGTAAAAACCTGAGAAATCCGTCCGTTTTCGTCATTTGTTATCGAATCGACTTAAAGCCAGATCGTCACATTGGCCGCTCTCCTCTCTGAATCGGTTGTACTTATCGTCTGCAAAGCTATGTCGCGTGCTGCGGTATGCGGAGACACTAAAAGCACCATAGTAGAACACAGATCAAGCTTCTAAGTTGATGTAACAGCCAGTAAGAAGTGGTACAATTCAAGTTTTAGGTATTGAATATTGATCTTTAGCTGGCTTTGGTGCCTTGGACAAGAGCTAGGACCTTAAGATTCAGCACGAAAGGAGGACTAGCATCCGAGTTGCACGGGAGAAAGTGTAAAGTGTTCATATGTAGTAAAAACCTGAGAAATCCGTCCATTTTCGTCATTTGTTATCGAATCGACTTAAAGCCAGATCGTCACATTGGCCGCTCTTCTCTCTGAAACGGTTGTACTTATCGTCTGCAGAACTATGTCGCCTGCTGCGGTATGCGGAGAAACTAAAAGCACCGTAGTAGAACACAGATGAAGCTTCTAAGTTGATGTAATAGCCAGTAAGAAGTAGTACAATTCAAGTTTTAGGTATCGATTATTGACTTTTTAGTTGGCTTTGGTGCCTTGGACATGAGCTAGGACCTTATGATTCTGCATGAAAGGAGGACTAGCAGCCGAGTTGCACGGGAGAATGAGAAAAGTGTTCATATGTAGTAAAAACCTGAGAAATCCGTCCGCTTTCGTCATTTGTTATCGAATCGACTTAAAGCAAGATCGTCACATTGGCCGCTCTTCTCTCTGAAACGGTTGTACTTCTCGTGTGCAAAGCTATGTCGCGTGCTGCGGTATGCGGAGACACTAAAAGCACAATAGTAGAACACAGATGAATCTTCTAAGTTGATGTAATACCCAGTAATAAGTAGTACAATTCAAGTTTTAGGTATCGATTATTTACTTTTTAGCTGGCTTTGGTGCCTTGGACATGAGCTAGGACCTCAAGATTCTGCATGAAAGGAGGACTAGCAGCCGAGTTGCACGGGAGAATGTGAAAATTGTTCATATGTAGTAAAAACCTGAGAAATCCGTCCGTTTTCGACATTTGTTATCGAATCGACTTAAAGCCAGATCGTCACATTGGCCGCTCTGCTCTCGGGAACGGTTGTACTTATCGCCTGCAAAGCTATGTCGCGTGTTGCCGTAGGCGGAAACAGGAAAAGCACCATAGTAGAACACACATGAAGCTTCTAAGTTGATGTAATAGCCAGTAAGAAGTAGTACAATTCAAGTTTTAGGTATCGATTATTGACTTTTTAGCTGGCTTTGGTGCTTTGGACATAAACTAGGACTTTAAGATTCTGCATAAGAGGAGGACTAGCAGCCCAGTTGCACGGGAGAATGTGAAATGTGTTCATATGTAGTAAAAACCTGAGACATCCGTCCGTTTTCGTCATTTGTTATCGAATCGACTTAAAGCCAGATCGTCACATTGGCCGCTCTTCTCTCTGAAACGGTTGTACTTATCGTCTGCAAAGCTATGTCGCGTGCTGCGGTATGCGGAGACACTAAAAGCACCATAGTAGAACACAGATGAAGCTTCTAAGTTGATGTAATAGCCAGTAAGAAGTATTACAATTCAAGTTTTAGGTATCGATTATTGACTTTTTAGCTGGCTTTGGTGCCTTAGACATGAGCTAGGACCTTACGATTCTGCATGAAAGGAGGACTAGCAGCCGAGTTGCACGGGAGAATGTGAAAAGTGTTCATATGTAATAAAAACCTTAAAAATCCGTCCGTTTTCGTCATTTGTTATCGAATCGACTTAAAGCCAGATCTTCACATTGGCCGCTCTTCTCTCTGAAACGGTTGTACTTATCGTCTGCAAAGCTATGTCGCGTGCTGCGGTATGTGGAGACACTAAAAGCACCATAGTAGAACACAGATGAAGCTTCTAAGTTGATGTAATAGCCAGTAAGAAGTAGTACAATTCAAGTTTTATGTATCGATTATAGACTTTTTAGCTGGCTTTGGTGCCTTGGACATGAGCTAGGACCTTACGATTCTGCATGAAAGGAGGGCTAGCAGCCGAGTTGCACGGGAGAATGTGAAAAGTGTTCATATGTAGTAAAAACCTTAGAAATCCGTCCGTTTTCGTCATTTGTTATCGAATCGACTTAAAGCCAGATCGTCACATTGGTCGCTCTTCTCTCTGAAACGCTTGTACTTATCGTCTGCAAAGCTATGTCGCGTGCTGCGGTATGCAGAGACACTAAAGCAGCATAGTAGAACACAGATGAAGCTTCTAAGTTGATGTAATAGCCAGTAAGAAGTAGTACAATTCATGTTTTAGGTATCGATTATTGACTTTTTAGCTGGCTTTGGTGCCTTGGACATGAGCTAGGACCTTAAGACTCTGCATGAAAGGAGGACTAGCAGCCGAGTTGCACGGAAGAATGTGAAAAGTGTTCATATGTAGTAAAAACCTGAGAAATCCGTCCGTTTTCGTCATTTGTTATCGAATCGACTTAAAGCCAGATCGTCACATTGGCCGCTCTTCTCTCTGAAACGGTTGTACTTATCGTCTGCAAAGCTATGTCGCGTGCTGCGGTATGCGGAGACACTAAAAGCACCATAGTAGAACACAGATGAAGCTTCTAAGTTGATGTAATAACCAGTAAGAAGTAGTCCAATTCAAGTTTTAGGTATCGATTATTGACTTTTTAGCTGGCTTTGGTGCCTTGGACATGAGCTAGGACCTTAACATTCTGTATGAAAGGAGGACTAGCAGCCGAGTTGCATGGGAGAATGTGAAAAGTGTTCATATGTAGTAAAAACCTGAGAAATCCGTCCGTTTTCGTCATTTGTTATCGAATCGACTTAAAGCCAAATCGTCACATTGGACGCTCTTCTCTCTGAAACGGTTGTACTTATCGTCTGCAAAGTTATGTCGCGTGCTGCTGTATGCGGAGACACTAAAAGCACCATAGTAGAACACAGATGAAGCTTCTAAGTTGATGTAATAGCCAGTAAGAAGTAGTACAATTCAAGTTTTAGGTATCGATTATTGAATTTTAGCTGGCTTTGGTGCATTGGACATGAGCTAGGACCTTATGATTCTGCATGAAAGGAGGACTAGCAGCCGAGTTGCACGGCAGAATGAGAAAAGTGTTCATATGTAGTAAAAACCTGACAAATCCGTCCGCTTTCGTCATTTGTTATCGAATCGACTTAAAGCCAGATCGTCACATTGGCCGCTCTTCTCTCTGAAACGGTTGTACTTATCGTCTGCAAAGCTATGTCGCGTTCTGCGATTTGCGGAGACACTAAAAGCACCATAGTAGAACACAGATGAAGCTTCTAAGTTGATGGAATGGCCAGTAAGAAGTAGTACAATTCAAGTTTTAGGTATCGATTATTGACTTTTTAGCTGGCTTTGGTGCCTTGGACATGAGCTAGGACCTTAAGATTCTGCATGAAAGGAGGACTAGCAGCCGAGTTGCACATGAGAATGTGAAAAGTGTTCAAATGTAGTTAAAACTTGAGAAATCCGTCCGTTTTCGTCATTTGTTATCGAATCGACTTATAGCCAGATCGTCACAATGGCCGCTCTTCTCTCTGAAACGCTTGTACTTATCGTCTGCTAAGCTATGTCGCGTGCTGCGGTATGCGGAGACACTAAAAGCACAATAGTAGAACACAGATGAATCTTCTAAGTTGATGTAATACCCAGTAAGAAGTAGTACAATTCAAGTTTTAGGTATCGATTATTTACTTTTTAGCTGGCTTTGTTGCCTTGGACATGAGCTAGGACCACAAGATTCTGCATGAAAGGAGGACTAGCAGCCGAGTTGCACGGGAGAATGTGAAAATTGTTCATATGTAGTAAAAACCTGAGAAATCCGTCCGTTTTCGTCATTTGTTATCGAATCGACTTAAAGCCAGATCGTCACATTGGCCGCTCTGCTCTCGGGAACGGTTGTACTTATCGTCTGCAAAGCTATGTCGCGTGTTGCCGTAGGCGGAAACAGGAAAAGCACCATAGTAGAACACACATGAAGCTTCAAAGTTGATGTAATAGCCAGTAAGAAGTAATACAATTCAAGTTTTAGGTATCGATTATTGACTTTTTAGCTGGCTTTGGTGCTTTGGACATGAACTAGGACTTTAAGATTCTGCATAAAAGGAGGACTAGCAGCCGAGTTGCACGGGAGAATGTGAAAAGTGTTCATATGTAATAAAAACCTTAAAAATCCGTCCGTTTTCGTCATTTGTTATCGAATCGACTTAAAGCCAGATCGTCACATTGGCCGATCTTCTCTCTGAAACGGTTGTACTTATCGTCTCCAAAGCTATGTCGCGTGCTGCGGTATGCGGAGACACTAAAAGCACCATAGTAGAACACAGATGAAGCTTCTAAGTTGATGTAATAGCCAGTAAGAAGTAGTACAATTCAAGTTTTAGGTATCGATTATTGACTTTTTAGCTGGCTTTGGTGCCTTGGACATGAGCTAGGACCTTACGATTCTGCATGAAAGGAGGACTAGCAGCCAAGTTGCACGGGAGAATGTGAAAAGTGTTCATATGTAATAAAAACCTTAAAAATCCGTCCGTTTTCGTCATTTGTTATCGAATCGACTTAAAGCCAGATCGTCACATTGGCCGCTCTTCTCTCTGAAACGGTTGTACTTATCGTCTGCAAAGCTATGTCGCGTGCTGCGGTATGCTGAGACACTAAAAGCACCGTAGTAGAACACAGATGAAGCTTCTAAGTTGATGTAATAGCCAGTAAGAAGTGGTACAATTCAAGTTTTAGGTATTGAATATTGATCTTTAGCTGGCTTTGGTGCCTTGGACAAGAGCTAGGACCTTAAGATTCTGCATGAAAGGAGGACTAGCATCCGAGTTGCACGGGAGAAAGTGTAAAGTGTTCATATGTAGTACAAACCTGAGAAATCCGTCCATTTTCGTCATTTGTTATCGAATCGACTTAAAGCCAGATCGTCACATTGGCCGCTCTTCTCTCTGAAACGGTTGTACTTATCGTCTGCTAAGCTATGTCGCGTGCTGCGGTATGCGGAGACACTAAAAGCACCATAGTAGAACACAGATGAAGCTTCTAAGTTGATGTAATACCCAGTAAGACGTAGTACAATTCAAGTTTTAGGTATCGATTATTGACTTTATAGCTGGCTTTGGTGCCTTGGACATGACCTAGGACTTTAACATTCTGCATGAAAGGAGGACTAGCAGCCGAGTTGCACGGAGAATGTGAAAAGTGTTCATATGTAGTAAAAACCTGAGAAATACGTCCGTTTTCGTCATTTGTTATCGAATCGACTTAAAGCCAGATCGTCAGATTGGCCGCTCTCCTCTCTGAATCGGTTGTACTTATCGTCTGCAAAGCTATGTCACGTGCTGCGGGATCTGGAGACACTAAAATCACCACAGTAGAACACAGATGAAGCTTCTAAGTTGATGTAATAACCAGTAAGAAGTAGTCCAATTCAAGTTTTAGGTATCGATTATTTACTTTTTAGCTGGCTTTGGTGCCTTGGACATGCGCTAGGACCACAAGATTCTGCATGAAAGGAGGACTAGCAGCCGAGTTGCACGGGAGAATGTGAAAATTGTTCATATGTAGTAAAAACCTGAAAAATCCGTCCGTTTTCGTCATTTGTTATCGAATCGACTTAAAGCCAGATCGTCACATTGGCCGCTCTGCTCTCGGGAACGGTTGTACTTATCGTCTGCAAAGCTATGTCGCGTGTTGCCGTAGGCGGAAACAAGAAAAGCACCATAGTAGAACACACATGAAGCTTCAAAGTTGATGTAATAGCCAGTAAGAAGTAGTACAATTCAAGTTTTAGGTATCGATTATTGACTTTTTAGCTGGCTTTGGTGCTTTGGACATGAACTAGGACTTTAAGATTCTGCATAAAAGGAGGACTAGCAGCCCAGTTGCACGGGAGAATGTGAAAAGTGTTCATATGTAGTAAAAACCTGAGACATCCGTCCGTTTTCGTCATTTGTTATCGAATCGACTTAAAGCCAGATCGTCACATTGGCCGCTCTTCTCTCTGAAACGGTTGTACTTATCGTCTGCAAAGCTATGTGGCGTTCTGCGGTATGCGGAGACAGTAAAAGCACCATAGTAGAACACAGATGAAGCTTCTAAGTTGATGTAATAGCCAGTAAGAAGTAGTACAATTCAAGTTTTAGGTATCGATTATTGACTTTTTAGCTGGCTTTGGTGCCTTGGACATGAGCTAGGACCTTACGATTCTGCATGAAAGGAGGACTAGCAGCCAAGTTGCACGGGAGAATGTGAAAAGTGTTCATATGTAATAAAAACCTTAAAAATCCGTCCGTTTTCGTCATTTGTTATCGAATCGACTTAAAGCCAGATCGTCACATTGGCCGCTCTTCTCTCTGAAACGGTTGTACTTATCGGCTGCAAAGCTATGTCGCGTGCTGCGGTATGTGGAGACACTAAAAGCACCATAGTAGAACACAGATGAAGCTTCTAAGTTGATGTAATAGCCAGTAAGAAGTAGTACAATTCAAGTTTTAGGTATCGATTATTGACTTTTTAGCTGGCTTTGGTGCCTTGGACATGAGCTATGACCTTACGAATCTGCATGAGAGGAGGACTAGCAGCCGAGTTGCATGGGAGAATGTGAAAAGTGTTCATATGCAGTAAAAACCTGAGACATCCGTCCGTTTTCGTCATTTGTTATGGAATCGAATTAAAGCCAGATCGTCACATTGGCCGCTCTTCTCCCTGAGACGGTTGTACTTATCGTCGGCAAAGCTATGTCACGTGCTGCGGTATGCGGACACACTAAAAGCACAATAGTAGAACACAGATGAAGCTTCTAAGTTGATGTAATAGCCAGTAAGAAGTAGTAAAATTCAAGTTTTAGGTATCGGTTATTGACTTTTTAACCTTCTTTGGTGCCTTAGACACGAGCTAGGAAGTTAAGACTTTTCATGAAAGAGGACTAGCAGCCGAGTTGCACGGGAGAATGTGAAAAGTGTTCATATGTAGTAAAAACCTGAGAAATCCGTCCGTTTTCGTCATTTGTTATCGAATCGACTTAAAGCCAGATCGTCACATTGGCCGCTCTTCTCTCTGAAACGGTTGTACTTCTCGTCTGCAAAGCTATGTCGCGTGCTGCGGTATGCGGAGACATTGAAATCACCATAGTAGAACACAGATGAAGCATCTAAGTTGATGTAATAGCCAGTAAGAAGTAGTCCAATTCAAGTTTTAGGTATCGATTATTGACTTTTTAGCTGGCTTTGGTGACTTGGACATGAGCTAGGACCTTAAGATTCTGCATGAAAGGAGGACTAGCAGCCGAGTTGGACGGGAGAATGTGAAAAGTGTTCATATCTAAAAAAAAAAAAAAACCTGAGAAATCCGTCCGTTTTCGTCATTTGTTATCGAATCGACTTAAAGCCAGATCGTCACATTGGTCGCTCTTCTCTCTGAAACGGTTGTACTTATCGTCTACAAAGCAATGTCGCGTGCTGCGGTATGCGGAGACACTAAAATCACCATAGTAGAACACAGATGAAGCTTCTAAGTTGATGTAATAGAAGGTAAGAAGTAGTACAATTCAAGTTGTAGGTATCGAATATTGACTTTTTAGCTGGCTTTGGTGCCTTGGACATGAGCTAGGACCTTACGATTCTGAATGAAAGGAGGACTAGCAGCCGAGTTGCACGGGAGAATGTGAAAAGTGTTCATACGTAGTAAAAACCTTAGAAATCCGTCCGTTTTCGTCATTTGTTATCGAATGGACTTGAAGCCAGATCGTCACATTATCCGCTCTTCTCTCTGAAACGGTTGTACTTATCGTCTGCAAAGCTATGTCGCGTGCTGCGGTATGCAGAGACACTAAAAGCACCATAGTAGAACACAGATGAAGCTTCTAAGTTGATGTAATAGCCAGTAAGAAGTAGTACAATTCATGTTTTAGGTATTGATTATTGACTTTTTAGCTGGCTTTGGTGACTTGGACATGAGCTAGGACCTTAAGACTCTGCATGAAAGGAGGAATAGCAGCCGAGTTGCACGGGAGAATGTGAAAAGTGTTCATATGTTGTAAAAACCTGAGAAATCCGTCCGTTTTCGTCATTTGTTATCGAATCGACTTAAAGCCAGATCGTCAAATTGGCCGCTCTTTTCTCTGAAATGGTTGTACTTATCGTCTGCAAAGCTATGTCGCGTGCTGCGGTATGCGGAGACACTAAAATCACCACAGTAGAACACAGATGACGCTTCTAAGTTGATGTAATATCCAGTAAGAAGTAGTACAATTCGAGTTTTAGGTATCGATTATTGACTTCTTAGCTGGCTTTGGTGCCTCGGACATGAGCTAGGACCTTAAGATTCTGCATGAAAGGAGGACTAGCAGCCGAGTTGCACGGGAGAATGTGAAAAGTGTTCATATGTAGTTAAAACCTGAGAAATCCGTCCGTTTTCGTCATTTGTTATCGAATCGACTTAAAGCCAGATCGTCACATTGGCCGCTCTTCTCTCTGAAACGGTTGTACTTATCGTCTTCAAAGGTATGTCGCGTGTTGCCGTAGGCGGAAACAGGAAAAGCACCATAGTAGAACACAGATGAAGCATCTACGTTGATGTAATAGCCAGTAAGAAGTAGTCCAATTCAAGATTTAGGTATCGATTATTGACTTTTTAGCTGGCTTTGGTGCCTTGGACATGAGCTAGGACCTTAAGATTCTGCATTAAAGGAGGACTAGCAGCCGAGTTGCATGGGAGGATGTGAAAAGTGTTCAAATGTAGTAAAAACCTGAGAAATACGTCCGTTTTCGTCATTTGTTATCGAATCGACTTAAAGCCAGATCGTCACATTGGCCGCTCTTCTCTCTGAAACGCTTGTACCTATCGTCTGCAAAGCTATGTCACGTGCTGCGGTATGCGGAGACACTAAAATCACCATAGTAGAACACAGATGAAGCATCTAAGTTGATGTAATAGCCAGTAAGAAGTAATCCAATTCAAGTTTTAGGTATCGATTATTGACTTTTTAGCTGGCTTTGGTGCCTTGGACATGAGCTAGGACCTTAAGATTCTGCATTAAAGGAGGACTATCAGCCGAGTTGCATGGGAGAATGTGAAAAGTGTTCATATGTAGTAAAAACCTGACAAATCCGTCCGTTTTCGTCAATTGTTATCGAATCGACTTAAAGCCAGTTCATCACATTGGCTGCTCTTCTCTCTGAAACGGTTGCACTTATCGTCTGCAAAGCTATGTCGCGTGCTGCGGTATGCTGAGACACTAAAATCACCATAGTAGAACACAGATGAAGCATCTAAGTTGATGTAATAGCCAGTAAGAAGTAATCCAATTCAAGTTTTAGGTATCGATTATTGACTTTTTAGCTGGCTTTGGTGCACTGGACATGAGCTAGGACCTTAAGATTCTGCATGAAAGGAGGACTAGCAGCCGAGTTGCACGGGAGAATGTGAAAAGTGTTCATATGTAGTAAAAACCTGAGACATCCGTCCGTTTTCGTCATTTGTTATCGAATCGACTTAAAGCCAGATCGTCACATTGGCCGCTCTTCTCTCGGGAACGGTTGTACTTATCGTCTGCAAAGCTATGTCGCGTGTTGCCGTAGGCGGAAACAGGAAAAGCACCATAGTAGAACACACATGAAGCTTCAAAGTTGATGTAATAGCCAGTAAGAAGTAATACAATTCAAGTTTTAGGTATCGATTATTGACTTTTTAGCTGGCTTTGGTGCTTTGGACATGAACTAGGACTTTAAGATTCTGCATAAAAGGAGGACTAGCAGCCCAGTTGCACGGGAGAATGTGAAAAGTGTTCATATGTAGTAAAAACCTGAGACATCCGTCCGTTTTCGTCATTTGTTATCGAATCGACTTAAAGCCAGATCGTCACATTGGCCGATCTTCTCTCTGAAACGGTTGTACTTATCGTCTCCAAAGCTATGTCGCGTGCTGCGGTATGCGGAGACACTAAAAGCACCATAGTAGAACACAGATGAAGCTTCTAAGTTGATGTAATAGCCAGTAAGAAGTAGTACAATTCAAGTTTTAGGTATCGATTATTGACTTTTTAGCTGGCTTTGGTGCCTTGGACATGAGCTAGGACCTTACGATTCTGCATGAAAGGAGGACTAGCAGCCAAGTTGCACGGGAGAATGTGAAAAGTGTTCATATGTAATAAAAACCTTAAAAATCCGTCCGTTTTCGTCATTTGTTATCGAATCGACTTAAAGCCAGATCGTCACATTGGCCGCTCTTCTCTCTGAAACGGTTGTACTTATCGTCTGCAAAGCTATGTCGCGTGCTGCGGTATGCTGAGACACTAAAAGCACCGTAGTAGAACACAGATGAAGCTTCTAAGTTGATGTAATAGCCAGTAAGAAGTGGTACAATTCAAGTTTTAGGTATTGAATATTGATCTTTAGCTGGCTTTGGTGCCTTGGACAAGAGCTAGGACCTTAAGATTCTGCATGAAAGGAGGACTAGCATCCGAGTTGCACGGGAGAAAGTGTAAAGTGTTCATATGTAGTACAAACCTGAGAAATCCGTCCATTTTCGTCATTTGTTATCGGATCGACTTAAAGCCAGATCGTCACATTGGCCGCTCTTCTCTCTGAAACGGTTGTACTTATCGTCTGCTAAGCTATGTCGCGTGCTGCGGTATGCGGAGACACTAAAAGCACCATAGTAGAACACAGATGAAGCTTCTAAGTTGATGTAATACCCAGTAAGACGTAGTACAATTCAAGTTTTAGGTATCGATTATTGACTTTATAGCTGGCTTTGGTGCCTTGGACATGACCTAGGACTTTAACATTCTGCATGAAAGGAGGACTAGCAGCCGAGTTGCACGGAGAATGTGAAAAGTGTTCATATGTAGTAAAAACCTGAGAAATACGTCCGTTTTCGTCATTTGTTATCGAATCGACTTAAAGCCAGATCGTCAGATTGGCCGCTCTCCTCTCTGAATCGGTTGTACTTATCGTCTGCAAAGCTATGTCACGTGCTGCGGGATCTGGAGACACTAAAATCACCACAGTAGAACACAGATGAAGCTTCTAAGTTGATGTAATAACCAGTAAGAAGTAGTCCAATTCAAGTTTTAGGTATCGATTATTGACTTTTTAGCTGGCTTTGGTGCCTTGGACATGAGCTAGGACCTTAACATTCTGTATGAAAGGAGGACTAGCAGCCGAGTTGCATGGGAGAATGTGAAAAGTGTTCATATGTAGTAAAAACCTGAGAAATCCGTCCGTTTTCGTCATTTGTTATCGAATCGACTTAAAGCCAAATCGTCACATTGGACGCTCTTCTCTCTGAAACGGTTGTACTTATCGTCTGCAAAGCTATGTCGCGTGCTGCTGTATGCGGAGACACTAAAAGCACCATAGTAGAACACAGATGAAGCTTCTAAGTTGATGTAATAGCCAGTAAGATGTAGTACAATTCAAGTTTTAGGTATCGATTATTGAATTTTAGCTGGCTTTGGTGCATTGGACATGAGCTAGGACCTTATGATTCTGCATGAAAAGAGGACTAGCAGCCGAGTTGCACGGGAGAATGAGAAAAGTGTTCATATGTAGTAAAAACCTGACAAATCCGTCCGCGTTCGTCATTTGTTATCGAATCGACTTAAAGCCAGATCGTCACATTGGCCGCTCTTCTCTCTGAAACGGTTGTACTTATCGTCTGCAAAGCTATGTCGCGTTCTGCGATTTGCGGAGACACTAAAAGCACCATAGTAGAACACAGATGAAGGTTCTAAGTTGATGGAATGGCCAGTAAGAAGTAGTACAATTCAAGTTTTAGGTATCGATTATTGACTTTTTAGCTGGCTTTGGTGCCTTGGACATGAGCTAGGACCTTAAGATTCTGCATGAAAGGAGGACTAGCAGCCGAGTTGCACATGAGAATGTGAAAAGTGTTCAAATGTAGTTAAAACTTGAGAAATCCGTCCGTTTTCGTCATTTGTTATCGAATCGACTTATAGCCAGATCGTCACAATGGCCGCTCTTCTCTCTGAAACGCTTGTACTTATCGTCTGCTAAGCTATGTCGCGTGCTGCGGTATGCGGAGACACTAAAAGCACAATAGTAGAACACAGATGAATCTTCTAAGTTGATGTAATACCCAGTAAGAAGTAGTACAATTCAAGTTTTAGGTATCGATTATTTACTTTTTAGCTGGCTTTGGTGCCTTGGACATGCGCTAGGACCACAAGATTCTGCATGAAAGGAGGACTAGCAGCCGAGTTGCACGGGAGAATGTGAAAATTGTTCATATGTAGTAAAAACCTGAAAAATCCGTCCGTTTTCGTCATTTGTTATCGAATCGACTTAAAGCCAGATCGTCACATTGGCCGCTCTGCTCTCGGGAACGGTTGTACTTATCGTCTGCAAAGCTATGTCGCGTGTTGCCGTAGGCGGAAACAAGAAAAGCACCATAGTAGAACACACATGAAGCTTCAAAGTTGATGTAATAGCCAGTAAGAAGTAGTACAATTCAAGTTTTAGGTATCGATTATTGACTTTTTAGCTGGCTTTGGTGCTTTGGACATGAACTAGGACTTTAAGATTCTGCATAAAAGGAGGACTAGCAGCCCAGTTGCACGGGAGAATGTGAAAAGTGTTCATATGTAGTAAAAACCTGAGACATCCGTCCGTTTTCGTCATTTGTTATCGAATCGACTTAAAGCCAGATCGTCACATTGGCCGCTCTTCTCTCTGAAACGGTTGTACTTATCGTCTGCAAAGCTATGTGGCGTTCTGCGGTATGCGGAGACAGTAAAAGCACCATAGTAGAACACAGATGAAGCTTCTAAGTTGATGTAATAGCCAGTAAGAAGTAGTACAATTCAAGTTTTAGGTATCGATTATTGACTTTTTAGCTGGCTTTGGTGCCTTGGACATGAGCTAGGACCTTACGATTCTGCATGAAAGAAGGACTAGCAGCCAAGTTGCACGGGAGAATGTGAAAAGTGTTCATATGTAATAAAAACCTTAAAAATCCGTCCGTTTTCGTCATTTGTTATCGAATCGACTTAAAGCCAGATCGTCACATTGGCCGCTCTTCTCTCTGAAACGGTTGTACTTATCGTCTGCAAAGCTATGTCGCGTGCTGCGGTATGTGGAGACACTAAAAGCACCATAGTAGAACACAGATGAAGCTTCTAAGTTGATGTAATAGCCAGTAAGAAGTAGTACAATTCAAGTTTTAGGTATCGATTATTGACTTTTTAGCTGGCTTTGGTGCCTTGGACATGAGCTATGACCTTACGAATCTGCATGAGAGGAGGACTAGCAGCCGAGTTGCATGGGAGAATGTGAAAAGTGTTCATATGCAGTAAAAACCTGAGACATCCGTCCGTTTTCGTCATTTGTTATGGAATCGAATTAAAGCCAGATCGTCACATTGGCCGCTCTTCTCCCTGAAACGGTTGTACTTATCGTCGGCAAAGCTATGTCACGTGCTGCGGTATGCGGACACACTAAAAGCACAATAGTAGAACACAGATGAAGCTTCTAAGTTGATGTAATAGCCAGTAAGAAGTAGTAAAATTCAAGTTTTAGGTATCGGTTATTGACTTTTTAACCTTCTTTGGTGCCTTAGACACGAGCTAGGAAGTTAAGACTTTTCATGAAAGAGGACTAGCAGCCGAGTTGCACGGGAGAATGTGAAAAGTGTTCATATGTAGTAAAAACCTGAGAAATCCGTCCGTTTTCGTCATTTGTTATCGAGTCGACTTAAAGCCAGATCGTCACATTGGCCGCTCTTCTCTCTGAAACGGTTGTACTTCTCGTCTGCAAAGCTATGTCGCGTGCTGCGGTATGCGGAGACATTGAAATCACCATAGTAGAACACAGATGAAGCATCTAAGTTGATGTAATAGCCAGTAAGAAGTAGTCCAATTCAAGTTTTAGGTATCGATTATTGACTTTTTAGCTGGCTTTGGTGACTTGGACATGAGCTAGGACCTTAAGATTCTGCATGAAAGGAGGACTAGCAGCCGAGTTGGACGGGAGAATGTGAAAAGTGTTCATATCTAAAAAAAAAAAAACCTGAGAAATCCGTCCGTTTTCGTCATTTGTTATCGAATCGACTTAAAGCCAGATCGTCACATTGGTCGCTCTTCTCTCTGAAACGGTTGTACTTATCGTCTACAAAGCAATGTCGCGTGCTGCGGTATGCGGAGACACTAAAATCACCATAGTAGAACACAGATGAAGCTTCTAAGTTGATGTAATAGAAGGTAAGAAGTAGTACAATTCAAGTTGTAGGTATCGAATATTGACTTTTTAGCTGGCTTTGGTGACTTGGACATGAGCTAGGACCTTAAGACTCTGCATGAAAGGAGGAATAGCAGCCGAGTTGCACGGGAGAATGTGAAAAGTGTTCATATGTTGTAAAAACCTGAGAAATCCGTCCGTTTTCGTCATTTGTTATCGAATCGACTTAAAGCCAGATCGTCAAATTGGCCGCTCTTTTCTCTGAAATGGTTGTACTTATCGTCTGCAAAGCTATGTCGCGTGCTGCGGTATGCGGAGACACTAAAATCACCACAGTAGAACACAGATGACGCTTCTAAGTTGATGTAATATCCAGTAAGAAGTAGTACAATTCGAGTTTTAGGTATCGATTATTGACTTCTTAGCTGGCTTTGGTGCCTCGGACATGAGCTAGGACCTTAAGATTCTGCATGAAAGGAGGACTAGCAGCCGAGTTGCACGGGAGAATGTGAAAAGTGTTCATATGTAGTTAAAACCTGAGAAATCCGTCCGTTTTCGTCATTTGTTATCGAATCGACTTAAAGCCAGATCGTCACATTGGCCGCTCTTCTCTCTGAAACGGTTGTACTTATCGTCTTCAAAGGTATGTCGCGTGTTGCCGTAGGCGGAAACAGGAAAAGCACCATAGTAGAACACAGATGAAGCATCTACGTTGATGTAATAGCCAGTAAGAAGTAGTCCAATTCAAGATTTAGGTATCGATTATTGACTTTTTAGCTGGCTTTGGTGCCTTGGACATGAGCTAGGACCTTAAGATTCTGCATTAAAGGAGGACTAGCAGCCGAGTTGCATGGGAGGATGTGAAAAGTGTTCAAATGTAGTAAAAACCTGAGAAATACGTCCGTTTTCGTCATTTGTTATCGAATCGACTTAAAGCCAGATCGTCACATTGGCCGCTCTTCTCTCTGAAACGCTTGTACCTATCGTCTGCAAAGCTATGTCACGTGCTGCGGTATGCGGAGACACTAAAATCACCATAGTAGAACACAGATGAAGCATCTAAGTTGATGTAATAGCCAGTAAGAAGTAATCCAATTCAAGTTTTAGGTATCGATTATTGACTTTTTAGCTGGCTTTGGTGCCTTGGACATGAGCTAGGACCTTAAGATTCTGCATTAAAGGAGGACTATCAGCCGAGTTGCATGGGAGAATGTGAAAAGTGTTCATATGTAGTAAAAACCTGACAAATCCGTCCGTTTTCGTCAATTGTTATCGAATCGACTTAAAGCCAGTTCATCACATTGGCTGCTCTTCTCTCTGAAACGGTTGCACTTATCGTCTGCAAAGCTATGTCGCGTGCTGCGGTATGCTGAGACACTAAAATCACCATAGTAGAACACAGATGAAGCATCTAAGTTGATGTAATAGCCAGTAAGAAGTAATCCAATTCAAGTTTTAGGTATCGATTATTGACTTTTTAGCTGGCTTTGGTGCACTGGACATGAGCTAGGACCTTAAGATTCTGCATGAAAGGAGGACTAGCAGCCGAGTTGCACGGGAGAATGTGAAAAGTGTTCATATGCAGTAAAAACCTGAGACATCCGTCCGTTTTCGTCATTTGTTATCGAATCGACTTAAAGCCAGATCGTCACATTGGCCGCTCTTCTCTCGGGAACGGTTGTACTTATCGTCTGCAAAGCTATGTCGCGTGTTGCCGTAGGCGGAAACAGGAAAAGCACCATAGTAGAACACACATGAAGCTTCAAAGTTGATGTAATAGCCAGTAAGAAGTAATACAATTCAAGTTTTAGGTATCGATTATTGACTTTTTAGCTGGCTTTGGTGCTTTGGACATGAACTAGGACTTTAAGATTCTGCATAAAAGGAGGACTAGCAGCCCAGTTGCACGGGAGAATGTGAAAAGTGTTCATATGTAGTAAAAACCTGAGACATCCGTCCGTTTTCGTCATTTGTTATCGAATCGACTTAAAGCCAGATCGTCACATTGGCCGATCTTCTCTCTGAAACGGTTGTACTTATCGTCTCCAAAGCTATGTCGCGTGCTGCGGTATGCGGAGACACTAAAAGCACCATAGTAGAACACAGATGAAGCTTCTAAGTTGATGTAATAGCCAGTAAGAAGTAGTACAATTCAAGTTTTAGGTATCGATTATTGACTTTTTAGCTGGCTTTGGTGCCTTGGACATGAGCTAGGACCTTAACATTCTGTATGAAAGGAGGACTAGCAGCCGAGTTGCATGGGAGAATGTGAAAAGTGTTCATATGTAGTAAAAACCTGAGAAATCCGTCCGTTTTCGTCATTTGTTATCGAATCGACTTAAAGCCAAATCGTCACATTGGACGCTCTTCTCTCTGAAACGGTTGTACTTATCGTCTGCAAAGCTATGTCGCGTGCTGCTGTATGCGGAGACACTAAAAGCACCATAGTAGAACACAGATGAAGCTTCTAAGTTGATGTAATAGCCAGTAAGAAGTAGTACAATTCAAGTTTTAGGTATCGATTATTGAATTTTAGCTGGCTTTGGTGCATTGGACATGAGCTAGGACCTTATGATTCTGCATGAAAAGAGGACTAGCAGCCGAGTTGCACGGGAGAATGAGAAAAGTGTTCATATGTAGTAAAAACCTGACAAATCCGTCCGCGTTCGTCATTTGTTATCGAATCGACTTAAAGCCAGATCGTCACATTGGCCGCTCTTCTCTCTGAAACGGTTGTACTTATCGTCTGCAAAGCTATGTCGCGTTCTGCGATTTGCGGAGACACTAAAAGCACCATAGTAGAACACAGATGAAGGTTCTAAGTTGATGGAATGGCCAGTAAGAAGTAGTACAATTCAAGTTTTAGGTATCGATTATTGACTTTTTAGCTGGCTTTGGTGCCTTGGACATGAGCTAGGACCTTAAGATTCTGCATGAAAGGAGGACTAGCAGCCGAGTTGCACATGAGAATGTGAAAAGTGTTCAAATGTAGTTAAAACTTGAGAAATCCGTCCGTTTTCGTCATTTGTTATCGAATCGACTTATAGCCAGATCGTCACAATGGCCGCTCTTCTCTCTGAAACGCTTGTACTTATCGTCTGCTAAGCTATGTCGCGTGCTGCGGTATGCGGAGACACTAAAAGCACAATAGTAGAACACAGATGAATCTTCTAAGTTGATGTAATACCCAGTAAGAAGTAGTACAATTCAAGTTTTAGGTATCGATTATTTACTTTTTAGCTGGCTTTGGTGCCTTGGACATGCGCTAGGACCACAAGATTCTGCATGAAAGGAGGACTAGCAGCCGAGTTGCACGGGAGAATGTGAAAATTGTTCATATGTAGTAAAAACCTGAAAAATCCGTCCGTTTTCGTCATTTGTTATCGAATCGACTTAAAGCCAGATCGTCACATTGGCCGCTCTGCTCTCGGGAACGGTTGTACTTATCGTCTGCAAAGCTATGTCGCGTGTTGCCGTAGGCGGAAACAAGAAAAGCACCATAGTAGAACACACATGAAGCTTCAAAGTTGATGTAATAGCCAGTAAGAAGTAGTACAATTCAAGTTTTAGGTATCGATTATTGACTTTTTAGCTGGCTTTGGTGCTTTGGACATGAACTAGGACTTTAAGATTCTGCATAAAAGGAGGACTAGCAGCCCAGTTGCACGGGAGAATGTGAAAAGTGTTCATATGTAGTAAAAACCTGAGACATCCGTCCGTTTTCGTCATTTGTTATCGAATCGACTTAAAGCCAGATCGTCACATTGGCCGCTCTTCTCTCTGAAACGGTTGTACTTATCGTCTGCAAAGCTATGTGGCGTTCTGCGGTATGCGGAGACAGTAAAAGCACCATAGTAGAACACAGATGAAGCTTCTAAGTTGATGTAATAGCCAGTAAGAAGTAGTACAATTCAAGTTTTAGGTATCGATTATTGACTTTTTAGCTGGCTTTGGTGCCTTGGACATGAGCTAGGACCTTACGATTCTGCATGAAAGAAGGACTAGCAGCCAAGTTGCACGGGAGAATGTGAAAAGTGTTCATATGTAATAAAAACCTTAAAAATCCGTCCGTTTTCGTCATTTGTTATCGAATCGACTTAAAGCCAGATCGTCACATTGGCCGCTCTTCTCTCTGAAACGGTTGTACTTATCGTCTGCAAAGCTATGTCGCGTGCTGCGGTATGTGGAGACACTAAAAGCACCATAGTAGAACACAGATGAAGCTTCTAAGTTGATGTAATAGCCAGTAAGAAGTAGTACAATTCAAGTTTTAGGTATCGATTATTGACTTTTTAGCTGGCTTTGGTGCCTTGGACATGAGCTATGACCTTACGAATCTGCATGAGAGGAGGACTAGCAGCCGAGTTGCATGGGAGAATGTGAAAAGTGTTCATATGCAGTAAAAACCTGAGACATCCGTCCGTTTTCGTCATTTGTTATGGAATCGAATTAAAGCCAGATCGTCACATTGGCCGCTCTTCTCCCTGAAACGGTTGTACTTATCGTCGGCAAAGCTATGTCACGTGCTGCGGTATGCGGACACACTAAAAGCACAATAGTAGAACACAGATGAAGCTTCTAAGTTGATGTAATAGCCAGTAAGAAGTAGTAAAATTCAAGTTTTAGGTATCGGTTATTGACTTTTTAACCTTCTTTGGTGCCTTAGACACGAGCTAGGAAGTTAAGACTTTTCATGAAAGAGGACTAGCAGCCGAGTTGCACGGGAGAATGTGAAAAGTGTTCATATGTAGTAAAAACCTGAGAAATCCGTCCGTTTTCGTCATTTGTTATCGAGTCGACTTAAAGCCAGATCGTCACATTGGCCGCTCTTCTCTCTGAAACGGTTGTACTTCTCGTCTGCAAAGCTATGTCGCGTGCTGCGGTATGCGGAGACATTGAAATCACCATAGTAGAACACAGATGAAGCATCTAAGTTGATGTAATAGCCAGTAAGAAGTAGTCCAATTCAAGTTTTAGGTATCGATTATTGACTTTTTAGCTGGCTTTGGTGACTTGGACATGAGCTAGGACCTTAAGATTCTGCATGAAAGGAGGACTAGCAGCCGAGTTGGACGGGAGAATGTGAAAAGTGTTCATATCTAAAAAAAAAAAAACCTGAGAAATCCGTCCGTTTTCGTCATTTGTTATCGAATCGACTTAAAGCCAGATCGTCACATTGGTCGCTCTTCTCTCTGAAACGGTTGTACTTATCGTCTACAAAGCAATGTCGCGTGCTGCGGTATGCGGAGACACTAAAATCACCATAGTAGAACACAGATGAAGCTTCTAAGTTGATGTAATAGAAGGTAAGAAGTAGTACAATTCAAGTTGTAGGTATCGAATATTGACTTTTTAGCTGGCTTTGGTGACTTGGACATGAGCTAGGACCTTAAGACTCTGCATGAAAGGAGGAATAGCAGCCGAGTTGCACGGGAGAATGTGAAAAGTGTTCATATGTTGTAAAAACCTGAGAAATCCGTCCGTTTTCGTCATTTGTTATCGAATCGACTTAAAGCCAGATCGTCAAATTGGCCGCTCTATTCTCTGAAATGGTTGTACTTATCGTCTGCAAAGCTATGTCGCGTGCTGCGGTATGCGGAGACACTAAAATCACCACAGTAGAACACAGATGACGCTTCTAAGTTGATGTAATATCCAGTAAGAAGTAGTACAATTCGAGTTTTAGGTATCGATTATTGACTTCTTAGCTGGCTTTGGTGCCTCGGACATGAGCTAGGACCTTAAGATTCTGCATGAAAGGAGGACTAGCAGCCGAGTTGCACGGGAGAATGTGAAAAGTGTTCATATGTAGTTAAAACCTGAGAAATCCGTCCGTTTTCGTCATTTGTTATCGAATCGACTTAAAGCCAGATCGTCACATTGGCCGCTCTTCTCTCTGAAACGGTTGTACTTATCGTCTTCAAAGGTATGTCGCGTGTTGCCGTAGGCGGAAACAGGAAAAGCACCATAGTAGAACACAGATGAAGCATCTACGTTGATGTAATAGCCAGTAAGAAGTAGTCCAATTCAAGATTTAGGTATCGATTATTGACTTTTTAGCTGGCTTTGGTGCCTTGGACATGAGCTAGGACCTTAAGATTCTGCATTAAAGGAGGACTAGCAGCCGAGTTGCATGGGAGGATGTGAAAAGTGTTCAAATGTAGTAAAAACCTGAGAAATACGTCCGTTTTCGTCATTTGTTATCGAATCGACTTAAAGCCAGATCGTCACATTGGCCGCTCTTCTCTCTGAAACGCTTGTACCTATCGTCTGCAAAGCTATGTCACGTGCTGCGGTATGCGGAGACACTAAAATCACCATAGTAGAACACAGATGAAGCATCTAAGTTGATGTAATAGCCAGTAAGAAGTAATCCAATTCAAGTTTTAGGTATCGATTATTGACTTTTTAGCTGGCTTTGGTGCCTTGGACATGAGCTAGGACCTTAAGATTCTGCATTAAAGGAGGACTATCAGCCGAGTTGCATGGGAGAATGTGAAAAGTGTTCATATGTAGTAAAAACCTGACAAATCCGTCCGTTTTCGTCAATTGTTATCGAATCGACTTAAAGCCAGTTCATCACATTGGCTGCTCTTCTCTCTGAAACGGTTGCACTTATCGTCTGCAAAGCTATGTCGCGTGCTGCGGTATGCTGAGACACTAAAATCACCATAGTAGAACACAGATGAAGCATCTAAGTTGATGTAATAGCCAGTAAGAAGTAATCCAATTCAAGTTTTAGGTATCGATTATTGACTTTTTAGCTGGCTTTGGTGCACTGGACATGAGCTAGGACCTTAAGATTCTGCATGAAAGGAGGACTAGCAGCCGAGTTGCACGGGAGAATGTGAAAAGTGTTCATATGCAGTAAAAACCTGAGACATCCGTCCGTTTTCGTCATTTGTTATCGAATCGACTTAAAGCCAGATCGTCACATTGGCCGCTCTTCTCTCGGGAACGGTTGTACTTATCGTCTGCAAAGCTATGTCGCGTGTTGCCGTAGGCGGAAACAGGAAAAGCACCATAGTAGAACACACATGAAGCTTCAAAGTTGATGTAATAGCCAGTAAGAAGTAATACAATTCAAGTTTTAGGTATCGATTATTGACTTTTTAGCTGGCTTTGGTGCTTTGGACATGAACTAGGACTTTAAGATTCTGCATAAAAGGAGGACTAGCAGCCCAGTTGCACGGGAGAATGTGAAAAGTGTTCATATGTAGTAAAAACCTGAGATATCCGTCCGTTTTCGTCATTTGTTATCGAATCGACTTAAAGCCAGATCGTCACATTGGCCGATCTTCTCTCTGAAACGGTTGTACTTATCGTCTCCAAAGCTATGTCGCGTGCTGCGGTATGCGGAGACACTAAAAGCACCATAGTAGAACACAGATGAAGCTTCTAAGTTGATGTAATAGCCAGTAAGAAGTAGTACAATTCAAGTTTTAGGTATCGATTATTGACTTTTTAGCTGGCTTTGGTGCCTTGGACATGAGCTAGGACCTTACGATTCTGCATGAAAGGAGGACTAGCAGCCAAGTTGCACGGGAGAATGTGAAAAGTGTTCATATGTAATAAAAACCTTAAAAATCCGTCCGTTTTCGTCATTTGTTATCGAATCGACTTAAAGCCAGATCGTCACATTGGCCGCTCTTCTCTCTGAAACGGTTGTACTTATCGTCTGCAAAGCTATGTCGCGTGCTGCGGTATGCTGAGACACTAAAAGCACCGTAGTAGAACACAGATGAAGCTTCTAAGTTGATGTAATAGCCAGTAAGAAGTGGTACAATTCAAGTTTTAGGTATTGAATATTGATCTTTAGCTGGCTTTGGTGCCTTGGACAAGAGCTAGGACCTTAAGATTCTGCATGAAAGGAGGACTAGCATCCGAGTTGCACGGGAGAAAGTGTAAAGTGTTCATATGTAGTACAAACCTGAGAAATCCGTCCATTTTCGTCATTTGTTATCGAATCGACTTAAAGCCAGATCGTCACATTGGCCGCTCTTCTCTCTGAAACGGTTGTACTTATCGTCTGCTAAGCTATGTCGCGTGCTGCGGTATGCGGAGACACTAAAAGCACCATAGTAGAACACAGATGAAGCTTCTAAGTTGATGTAATACCCAGTAAGACGTAGTACAATTCAAGTTTTAGGTATCGATTATTGACTTTATAGCTGGCTTTGGTGCCTTGGACATGACCTAGGACTTTAACATTCTGCATGAAAGGAGGACTAGCAGCCGAGTTGAACGGAGAATGTGAAAAGTGTTCATATGTAGTAAAAACCTGAGAAATACGTCCGTTTTCGTCATTTGTTATCGAATCGACTTAAAGCCAGATCGTCAGATTGGCCGCTCTCCTCTCTGAATCGGTTGTACTTATCGTCTGCAAAGCTATGTCACGTGCTGCGGGATCTGGAGACACTAAAATCACCACAGTAGAACACAGATGAAGCTTCTAAGTTGATGTAATAACCAGTAAGAAGTAGTCCAATTCAAGTTTTAGGTATCGATTATTGACTTTTTAGCTGGCTTTGGTGCCTTGGACATGAGCTAGGACCTTAACATTCTGTATGAAAGGAGGACTAGCAGCCGAGTTGCATGGGAGAATGTGAAAAGTGTTCATATGTAGTAAAAACCTGAGAAATCCGTCCGTTTTCGTCATTTGTTATCGAATCGACTTAAAGCCAAATCGTCACATTGGACGCTCTTCTCTCTGAAACGGTTGTACTTATCGTCTGCAAAGCTATGTCGCGTGCTGCTGTATGCGGAGACACTAAAAGCACCATAGTAGAACACAGATGAAGCTTCTAAGTTGATGTAATAGCCAGTAAGAAGTAGTACAATTCAAGTTTTAGGTATCGATTATTGAATTTTAGCTGGCTTTGGTGCATTGGACATGAGCTAGGACCTTATGATTCTGCATGAAAAGAGGACTAGCAGCCGAGTTGCACGGGAGAATGAGAAAAGTGTTCATATGTAGTAAAAACCTGACAAATCCGTCCGCGTTCGTCATTTGTTATCGAATCGACTTAAAGCCAGATCGTCACATTGGCCGCTCTTCTCTCTGAAACGGTTGTACTTATCGTCTGCAAAGCTATGTCGCGTTCTGCGATTTGTGGAGACACTAAAAGCACCATAGTAGAACACAGATGAAGGTTCTAAGTTGATGGAATGGCCAGTAAGAAGTAGTACAATTCAAGTTTTAGGTATCGATTATTGACTTTTTAGCTGGCTTTGGTGCCTTGGACATGAGCTAGGACATTAAGATTCTGCATGAAAGGAGGACTAGCAGCCGAGTTGCACATGAGAATGTGAAAAGTGTTCAAATGTAGTTAAAACTTGAGAAATCCGTCCGTTTTCGTCATTTGTTATCGAATCGACTTATAGCCAGATCGTCACAATGGCCGCTCTTCTCTCTGAAACGCTTGTACTTATCGTCTGCTAAGCTATGTCGCGTGCTGCGGTATGCGGAGACACTAAAAGCACAATAGTAGAACACAGATGAATCTTCTAAGTTGATGTAATACCCAGTAAGAAGTAGTACAATTCAAGTTTTAGGTATCGATTATTTACTTTTTAGCTGGCTTTGGTGCCTTGGACATGCGCTAGGACCACAAGATTCTGCATGAAAGGAGGACTAGCAGCCGAGTTGCACGGGAGAATGTGAAAATTGTTCATATGTAGTAAAAACCTGAAAAATCCGTCCGTTTTCGTCATTTGTTATCGAATCGACTTAAAGCCAGATCGTCACATTGGCCGCTCTGCTCTCGGGAACGGTTGTACTTATCGTCTGCAAAGCTATGTCGCGTGTTGCCGTAGGCGGAAACAAGAAAAGCACCATAGTAGAACACACATGAAGCTTCAAAGTTGATGTAATAGCCAGTAAGAAGTAGTACAATTCAAGTTTTAGGTATCGATTATTGACATTTTAGCTGGCTTTGGTGCTTTGGACATGAACTAGGACTTTAAGATTCTGCATAAAAGGAGGACTAGCAGCCCAGTTGCACGGGAGAATGTGAAAAGTGTTCATATGTAGTAAAAACCTGAGACATCCGTCCGTTTTCGTCATTTGTTATCGAATCGACTTAAAGCCAGATCGTCACATTGGCCGCTCTTCTCTCTGAAACGGTTGTACTTATCGTCTGCAAAGCTATGTGGCGTTCTGCGGTATGCGGAGACAGTAAAACCACCATAGTAGAACACAGATGAAGCTTCTAAGTTGATGTAATAGCCAGTAAGAAGTAGTACAATTCAAGTTTTAGGTATCGATTATTGACTTTTTAGCTGGCTTTGGTGCCTTGGACATGAGCTAGGACCTTACGATTCTGCATGAAAGGAGGACTAGCAGCCAAGTTGCACGGGAGAATGTGAAAAGTGTTCATATGTAATAAAAACCTTAAAAATCCGTCCGTTTTCGTCATTTGTTATCGAATCGACTTAAAGCCAGATCGTCACATTGGCCGCTCTTCTCTCTGAAACGGTTGTACTTATCGTCTGCAAAGCTATGTCGCGTGCTGCGGTATGTGGAGACACTAAAAGCACCATAGTAGAACACAGATGAAGCTTCTAAGTTGATGTAATAGCCAGTAAGAAGTAGTACAATTCAAGTTTTAGGTATCGATTATTGACTTTTTAGCTGGCTTTGGTGCCTTGGACATGAGCTATGACCTTACGAATCTGCATGAGAGGAGGACTAGCAGCCGAGTTGCATGGGAGAATGTGAAAAGTGTTCATATGCAGTAAAAACCTGAGACATCCGTCCGTTTTCGTCATTTGTTATGGAATCGAATTAAAGCCAGATCGTCACATTGGCCGCTCTTCTCCCTGAAACGGTTGTACTTATCGTCGGCAAAGCTATGTCACGTGCTGCGGTATGCGGACACACTAAAAGCACAATAGTAGAACACAGATGAAGCTTCTAAGTTGATGTAATAGCCAGTAAGAAGTAGTAAAATTCAAGTTTTAGGTATCGGTTATTGACTTTTTAACCTTCTTTGGTGCCTTAGACACGAGCTAGGAAGTTAAGACTTTTCATGAAAGAGGACTAGCAGCCGAGTTGCACGGGAGAATGTGAAAAGTGTTCATATGTAGTAAAAACCTGAGAAATCCGTCCGTTTTCGTCATTTGTTATCGAATCGACTTAAAGCCAGATCGTCACATTGGCCGCTCTTCTCTCTGAAACGGTTGTACTTCTCGTCTGCAAAGCTATGTCGCGTGCTGCGGTATGCGGAGACATTGAAATCACCATAGTAGAACACAGATGAAGCATCTAAGTTGATGTAATAGCCAGTAAGAAGTAGTCCAATTCAAGTTTTAGGTATCGATTATTGACTTTTTAGCTGGCTTTGGTGACTTGGACATGAGCTAGGACCTTAAGATTCTGCATGAAAGGAGGACTAGCAGCCGAGTTGGACGGGAGAATGTGAAAAGTGTTCATATCTAAAAAAAAAAAAAACCTGAGAAATCCGTCCGTTTTCGTCATTTGTTATCGAATCGACTTAAAGCCAGATCGTCACATTGGTCGCTCTTCTCTGTGAAACGGTTGTACTTATCGTCTACAAAGCAATGTCGCGTGCTGCGGTATGCGGAGACACTAAAATCACCATAGTAGAACACAGATGAAGCTTCTAAGTTGATGTAATAGAAGGTAAGAAGTAGTACAATTCAAGTTGTAGGTATCGAATATTGACTTTTTAGCTGGCTTTGGTGCCTTGGACATGAGCTAGGACCTTACGATTCTGAATGAAAGGAGGACTAGCAGCCGAGTTGCACGGGAGAATGTGAAAAGTGTTCATACGTAGTAAAAACCTTAGAAATCCGTCCGTTTTCGTCATTTGTTATCGAATGGACTTGAAGCCAGATCGTCACATTATCCGCTCTTCTCTCTGAAACGGTTGTACTTATCGTCTGCAAAGCTATGTCGCGTGCTGCGGTATGCAGAGACACTAAAAGCACCATAGTAGAACACAGATGAAGCTTCTAAGTTGATGTAATAGCCAGTAAGAAGTAGTACAATTCATGTTTTAGGTATTGATTATTGACTTTTTAGCTGGCTTTGGTGACTTGGACATGAGCTAGGACCTTAAGACTCTGCATGAAAGGAGGAATAGCAGCCGAGTTGCACGGGAGAATGTGAAAAGTGTTCATATGTTGTAAAAACCTGAGAAATCCGTCCGTTTTCGTCATTTGTTATCGAATCGACTTAAAGCCAGATCGTCAAATTGGCCGCTCTTTTCTCTGAAATGGTTGTACTTATCGTCTGCAAAGCTATGTCGCGTGCTGCGGTATGCGGAGACACTAAAATCACCACAGTAGAACACAGATGACGCTTCTAAGTTGATGTAATATCCAGTAAGAAGTAGTACAATTCGAGTTTTAGGTATCGATTATTGACTTCTTAGCTGGCTTTGGTGCCTCGGACATGAGCTAGGACCTTAAGATTCTGCATGAAAGGAGGACTAGCAGCCGAGTTGCACGGGAGAATGTGAAAAGTGTTCATATGTAGTTAAAACCTGAGAAATCCGTCCGTTTTCGTCATTTGTTATCGAATCGACTTAAAGCCAGATCGTCACATTGGCCGCTCTTCTCTCTGAAACGGTTGTACTTATCGTCTTCAAAGGTATGTCGCGTGTTGCCGTAGGCGGAAACAGGAAAAGCACCATAGTAGAACACAGATGAAGCATCTACGTTGATGTAATAGCCAGTAAGAAGTAGTCCAATTCAAGATTTAGGTATCGATTATTGACTTTTTAGCTGGCTTTGGTGCCTTGGACATGAGCTAGGACCTTAAGATTCTGCATTAAAGGAGGACTAGCAGCCGAGTTGCATGGGAGGATGTAAAAAGTGTTCAAATGTAGTAAAAACCTGAGAAATACGTCCGTTTTCGTCATTTGTTATCGAATCGACTTAAAGCCAGATCGTCACATTGGCCGCTCTTCTCTCTGAAACGCTTGTACCTATCGTCTGCAAAGCTATGTCACGTGCTGCGGTATGCGGAGACACTAAAATCACCATAGTAGAACACAGATGAAGCATCTAAGTTGATGTAATAGCCAGTAAGAAGTAATCCAATTCAAGTTTTAGGTATCGATTATTGACTTTTTAGCTGGCTTTGGTGCCTTGGACATGAGCTAGGACCTTAAGATTCTGCATTAAAGGAGGACTATCAGCCGAGTTGCATGGGAGAATGTGAAAAGTGTTCATATGTAGTAAAAACCTGACAAATCCGTCCGTTTTCGTCAATTGTTATCGAATCGACTTAAAGCCAGTTCATCACATTGGCTGCTCTTCTCTCTGAAACGGTTGCACTTATCGTCTGCAAAGCTATGTCGCGTGCTGCGGTATGCTGAGACACTAAAATCACCATAGTAGAACACAGATGAAGCATCTAAGTTGATGTAATAGCCAGTAAGAAGTAGTCCAATTCAAGTTTTAGGTATCGATTATTGACTTTTTAGCTGGCTTTGGTGCACTGGACATGAGCTAGGACCTTAAGATTCTGCATGAAAGGAGGACTAGCAGCCGAGTTGCACGGGAGAATGTGAAAAGTGTTCATATGCAGTAAAAACCTGAGACATCCGTCCGTTTTCGTCATTTGTTATCGAATCGACTTAAAGCCAGATCGTCACATTGGCTGCTCTTCTCTCTGAAACGGTTGTACTTATCGTCTGCAAAGCTATGTCGCGTGTTGCCGTAGGCGGAAACAGGAAAAGCACCATAGTAGAACACAGATGAAGCTTCTAAGTTGATGTAATAGCCAGTAAGAAGTAGTACAATTCAAGTTTTAGGTATCGATTATTGACTTTTTAGCTGGCTTTGGTGCCTTGGACATGAGCTAGGACTTTAAGATTATGCATAAAAGGAGGACTAGCAGCCGAGTTGCAGGGGAAAATGTGAAAAGTGTTCATATGTAGAAAAAACCTGAGAAATCCGTACGTTTTCTTCATTTGTTATCGAATCGACTTAAGGCCTGTTCGTCACATTGGCCGCTCTTCTCTCTGAAACGGTTGTACTTATCGTCTGCAAAGCTATGTCGCGTGTTGCCGTAGGCGGAAACAGGAAAAGCATCATAGTAGAACACAGATGAAGCTTCTAAGTTGATGTAATAGCCAGTAAGAAGTAGTACAATTCAAGTTTTAGGTATCGATTATTGACTTTTTAGCTGGCTTTGGTGCTTTGGACATGAGCTAGGACTTTAAGATTCTGCATAAAAGGAGGACTAGCAGCCCAGTTGCACGGGAGAATGTGAAAAGTGTTCATATGTAGTAAAAACCTGAGACATCCGTCCGTTTTCGTCATTTGTTATCGAATCGACTTAAAGCCAGATCGTCACATTGGCCGCTCGTCTCTATGAAACGGTTGTACTTATCGTCTGCAAAGCTATGTCGCGTGCTGCGGTATGTGCAGAGAGTAAAAGCACCATAGTTGAACACAGATGAAGCTTCTAAGTTGATGTAATAGCCAGTAAGAAGTATTACAATTCAAGTTTTAGGTATCGATTATTGACTTTTTAGCTGGGTTTGGTGCCTTGGACATGAGCTAGGACCTTACAATTCTGCATGAAAGGAGGACTAGCAGCCGAGATGCACGGGAGAATGTGAAAAGTGTTCATATGTAATAAAAACCTTAAAAATTCGTTCGTTTTCGTCATTTGTTATCGAATCGAATTAAAGCCAGATCGTCACATTGGCCGCTCTTCTCTCTGAAACGGTTGTACTTACCGTCTGCAAAGCTATGTCGCGTGCTGCGGTATGTGGAGACACTAAAAGCACCATAGTAGAACACAGATGAAGCTTCTAAGTTGATGTAATAGCCAGTAAGAAGTAATCCAATTCAAGTTTTAGGTATTGAATATAGACCTTTTAGCTGGCTTTGGTGCCTTGGACATGAGCTAGGACCTTAAGATTCTGCATTAAAGGAGGACTAGCAGCCGAGTTGCACGGGTGAATGTGAAAAAGTGTTCATATGTAGTAAAAACCTGAGAAATCCGTCCGTTTTCGTCATTTGTTATCGAATCGACTTAAAGCCAGATCGTCACATTGGCCGCTCTTCTCTCTGAAATGGTTGTACTTCTCGTCTGCAAAGCTATGTCGCGTGTTGCCGTAGGCGGAAACAGGAAAAGCACCATAGTAGAACACACATGAAGCTTCTAAGTTGATGTAATAGCCAGTAAGAAGTAGTACAATTCAAGTTTTAGGTATCGATTATTGACTTTATAGCTGGCTTTGGTGCCTTGGACATGAGCTAATACTTTAAGATTCTGCATAAAAGGTGGACTAGCAGCCCAGTTGCACGGGAGAATGTGAAAAGTGTTCATATCTAGTAAAAATCTGAGACATCCGTCCGTTTTCGTCATTTGTTATCGAATCGACTTAAAGCCAGATCGTCACATTGGCCGCTCTTCTCCCTGAAACGGTTGTACTTATCGTCTGCAAAGCTATGTCGCGTGCTGCGGTATGCGGAGACACTAAAAGCACCATAGTAGAACACAGATGAAGCTTCTAAGTTGATGTAATAGCCAGTAAGAAGTAGTCCAATTCAAGTTTTAGGTATCGATTATTGACTTTTTAGCTGGCTTTGGTGCCTTGGACATAAGCTAGGACCTTAAGATTCTGCATGAAAGGAGGACTAGCAGCCGAGGTGCATGGGAGAATGTGAAAAGTTTTCATATGTAGTAAAAACCTAAGAAATCCGTCCGTTTTCGTCATTTGTTATCGAATCGACTTAAAGCCAGATCGTCACATTGGCCGCTCTTCTCTCTGAAACGCTTGTACTTATCGTCTGCAAAGCTATGTCGCGTACTGCGGTATGCGGAGACACTAAAATCACCATAGTAGAACACAGATGAAGCTTCTAAGTTGATGTAATAGCCAGTAAGAAGTAGTACAATTCAAGTTTTAGGTATCGATTATTGACTTTTTAGCTGGCTTTGGTGCCTTGAACATGCGCTAGGACCTTAACATTCTGCATGAAAGGAGGACCAGCAGCCGAGTTACACGGGAGAATGTGAAAACTGTTCATATGTAATAAAAACCTTAGAAATCCGTCCGTTTTCGTCATTAGTTATCGAATCGACTTAAAGCCAGATCGTCACATTGGCCGCTCTTCTCACTGAAACGGTTGTACTTATCGTCTGCAAAGCTATGTCGCGTGCTGCGGTATGTGGAGAGAGTAAAAGCACCATAGTAGAACACAGATGAAGCTTCTAAGTTGATGTAATAGCCAGTAAGAAGTAGTAGAATTCAAGTTTTAGGTATCGATTATTGACTTTTTAGCTGGCTTTGGTGCCTTGGACATGAGCTAGGACCTTAAGATTGTGCATAAAAGGAAGACTAGCAGCCGAGTTGCACGGGAGAATGTGAAATGTGTTCATATGTAGTAAAAACCTGAGAAATCCGTCCGTTTTCGTCATTTGTTATCGAATCGACTTAAAGCAAGATCGTCACATTGGCCGCTCTTCTCTCTGAAACGCTTGTACTTATCATCTGCAAAGCTATGTCGCGTGCTGCGGTATGCGGAGACACTAAAATCACCATAGTAGAACACAGATGAAGCTTCTAAGTTGATGTAATAGCCAGTAAATGTAGTAAAATTCAAGTTTTAGGTATCTGTTATTGACTTTTTAACATTCTTTGGTGCCTTGGACACGAGCTAGGAACTTAAGACTTTGCATGAAGGAGGACTAGCAGCCGAGTTGCACGGGAGAATGTGAAAAGTGTTCATATGTAGTAAAAACCTGAGCAATCCGTCCGTTTTCGTTATTTGTTATCGAATTGACTTAAAGCCAGATCGTCACATTGGCCGCTCTTCTCTCTGAAACGGTTGTACTTATCGTCTGCAAAGCTATGTCGCGGGCTGCGGTATGCTGAGACACTAAAAGCACCATAATAGAACACAGATGAAGCTTCTAAGTTGATGTAATAGCCAGTAAGAAGTAGTACAATTCAAGTTTTAGGTATTGAATATGGAACTTTTAGCTGGCTTTGGTGCCTTGGACATGAGCTAGGACCTTAAGATTCTGCATTAAAGGAGGACTATCAGCCGAGTTGCATGGGAGAATGTGAAAAGTGTTCATATGTAGTAAAAACCTGACAAATCCGTCCGTTTTCGTCAATTGTTATCGAATCGACTTAAAGCCAGTTCATCACATTGGCTGCTCTTCTCTCTGAAACGGTTGCACTTATCGTCTGCAAAGCTATGTCGCGTGCTGCGGTATGCTGAGACACTAAAATCACCATAGTAGAACACAGATGAAGCATCTAAGTTGATGTAATAGCCAGTAAGAAGTAATCCAATTCAAGTTTTAGGTATCGATTATTGACTTTTTAGCTGGCTTTGGTGCACTGGACATGAGCTAGGACCTTAAGATTCTGCATGAAAGGAGGACTAGCAGCCGAGTTGCACGGGAGAATGTGAAAAGTGTTCATATGCAGTAAAAACCTGAGACATCCGTCCGTTTTCGTCATTTGTTATCGAATCGACTTAAAGCCAGATCGTCACATTGGCTGCTCTTCTCTCTGAAACGGTTGTACTTATCGTCTGCAAAGCTATGTCGCGTGTTGCCGTAGGCGGAAACAGGAAAAGCACCATAGTAGAACACAGATGAAGCTTCTAAGTTGATGTAATAGCCAGTAAGAAGTAGTACAATTCAAGTTTTAGGTATCGATTATTGACTTTTTAGCTGGCTTTGGTGCCTTGGACATGAGCTAGGACTTTAAGATTATGCATAAAAGGAGGACTAGCAGCCGAGTTGCAGGGGAAAATGTGAAAAGTGTTCATATGTAGAAAAAACCTGAGAAATCCGTACGTTTTCTTCATTTGTTATCGAATCGACTTAAGGCCTGTTCGTCACATTGGCCGCTCTTCTCTCTGAAACGGTTGTACTTATCGTCTGCAAAGCTATGTCGCGTGTTGCCGTAGGCGGAAACAGGAAAAGCATCATAGTAGAACACAGATGAAGCTTCTAAGTTGATGTAATAGCCAGTAAGAAGTAGTACAATTCAAGTTTTAGGTATCGATTATTGACTTTTTAGCTGGCTTTGGTGCTTTGGACATGAGCTAGGACTTTAAGATTCTGCATAAAAGGAGGACTAGCAGCCCAGTTGCACGGGAGAATGTGAAAAGTGTTCATATGTAGTAAAAACCTGAGACATCCGTCCGTTTTCGTCATTTGTTATCGAATCGACTTAAAGCCAGATCGTCACATTGGCCGCTCTTCTCTATGAAACGGTTGTACTTATCGTCTGCAAAGCTATGTCGCGTGCTGCGGTATGTGCAGAGAGTAAAAGCACCATAGTTGAACACAGATGAAGCTTCTAAGTTGATGTAATAGCCAGTAAGAAGTATTACAATTCAAGTTTTAGGTATCGATTATTGACTTTTTAGCTGGGTTTGGTGCCTTGGACATGAGCTAGGACCTTACAATTCTGCATGAAAGGAGGACTAGCAGCCGAGATGCACGGGAGAATGTGAAAAGTGTTCATATGTAATAAAAACCTTAAAAATTCGTTCGTTTTCGTCATTTGTTATCGAATCGAATTAAAGCCAGATCGTCACATTGGCCGCTCTTCTCTCTGAAACGGTTGTACTTACCGTCTGCAAAGCTATGTCGCGTGCTGCGGTATGTGGAGACACTAAAAGCACCATAGTAGAACACAGATGAAGCTTCTAAGTTGATGTAATAGCCAGTAAGAAGTTGTACAATTCAAGTTTTAGGTATCGATTATTGACTTTTTAGCTGGCTTTGGTGCCTTGGACATGAGCTAGGACCTTAAAATTCTGCATGAAAGGAGGACTAGCAGCCGAGTTGCATGGGAGAATATGAAAAGTGTTCATATGTAGTAAAAACCTAAGAAATCCGTCCGTTTTCGTCATTTGTTATCGAATCGACTTAAAGCCAGATCGTCACATTGGCCGCTCTTCTCTCTGAAACGGTTGTACTTATCGTCTGCAAAGCTATGTCGCGTGCTGCGGTATGTGGAGACACTAAAAGCACCATAGTAGAACACAGATGAAGCTTCTAAGTTGATGTAATAGCCAGTAAGAAGTTGTACAATTCAAGTTTTAGGTATCGATTATTGACTTTTTAGCTGGCTTTGGTGCCTTGGACATGAGCTAGGACCTTAAAATTCTGCATGAAAGGAGGACTAGCAGCCGAGTTGCATGGGAGAATATGAAAAGTGTTCATATGTAGTAAAAACCTAAGAAATCCGTCCGTTTTCGTCATTTGTTATCGAATCGACTTAAAGCCAGATCGTCACATTGGCCGCTCTTCTCTCTGAAACGGTTGTACTTATCGTCTGCAAAGCTATGTCGCGTACTGCGGTATGCGGAGACACTAAAATCACCATAGTAGAACACAGATGAAGCTTCTAAGTTGATGTAATAGCCAGTAAGAAGTAATCCAATTCAAGTTTTAGGTATTGAATATAGACCTTTTAGCTGGCTTTGGTGCCTTGGACATGAGCTAGGACCTTAAGATTCTGCATTAAAGGAGGACTAGCAGCCGAGTTGCACGGGTGAATGTGAAAAAGTGTTCATATGTAGTAAAAACCTGAGAAATCCGTCCGTTTTCGTCATTTGTTATCGAATCGACTTAAAGCCAGATCGTCACATTGGCCGCTCTTCTCTCTGAAATGGTTGTACTTCTCGTCTGCAAAGCTATGTCGCGTGTTGCCGTAGGCGGAAACAGGAAAAGCACCATAGTAGAACACACATGAAGCTTCTAAGTTGATGTAATAGCCAGTAAGAAGTAGTACAATTCAAGTTTTAGGTATCGATTATTGACTTTATAGCTGGCTTTGGTGCCTTGGACATGAGCTAATACTTTAAGATTCTGCATAAAAGGTGGACTAGAAGCCCAGTTGCACGGGAGAATGTGAAAAGTGTTCATATCTAGTAAAAATCTGAGACATCCGTCCGTTTTCGTCATTTGTTATCGAATCGACTTAAAGCCAGATCGTCACATTGGCCGCTCTTCTCTCTGAAACGGTTGTACTTATCGTCTGCAAAGCTATGTCGCGTGCTGCGGTATGCGGAGACACTAAAAGCACCATAGTAGAACACAGATGAAGCTTCTAAGTTGATGTAATAGCCAGTAAGAAGTAGTCCAATTCAAGTTTTAGGTATCGATTATTGACTTTTTAGCTGGCTTTGGTGCCTTGGACATAAGCTAGGACCTTAAGATTCTGCATGAAAGGAGGACTAGCAGCCGAGGTGCATGGGAGAATGTGAAAAGTTTTCATATGTAGTAAAAACCTAAGAAATCCGTCCGTTTTCGTCATTTGTTATCGAATCGACTTAAAGCCAGATCGTCACATTGGCCGCTCTTCTCTCTGAAACGCTTGTACTTATCGTCTGCAAAGCTATGTCGCGTACTGCGGTATGCGGAGACACTAAAATCACCATAGTAGAACACAGATGAAGCTTCTAAGTTGATGTAATAGCCAGTAAGAAGTAGTACAATTCAAGTTTTAGGTATCGATTATTGACTTTTTAGCTGGCTTTGGTGCCTTGAACATGAGCTAGGACCTTAACATTCTGCATGAAAGGAGGACCAGCAGCCGAGTTACACGGGAGAATGTGAAAACTGTTCATATGTAATAAAAACCTTAGAAATCCGTCCGTTTTCGTCATTAGTTATCGAATCGACTTAAAGCCAGATCGTCACATTGGCCGCTCTTCTCACTGAAACGGTTGTACTTATCGTCTGTAAAGCTATGTCGCGTGCTGCGGTATGTGGAGAGAGTAAAAGCACCATAGTAGAACACAGATGAAGCTTCTAAGTTGATGTAATAGCCAGTAAGAAGTAGTAGAATTCAAGTTTTAGGTATCGATTATTGACTTTTTAGCTGGCTTTGGTGCCTTGGACATGAGCTAGGACCTTAAGATTCTGCATGAAAGGAGGACTAGCAGCCGAGTTGCACGGGAGAATGTGAAAAGTGTTCATATGCAGTAAAAACCTGAGACATCCGTCCGTTTTCGTCATTTGTTATCGAATCGACTTAAAGCCAGATCGTCACATTGGCTGCTCTTCTCTCTGAAACGGTTGTACTTATCGTCTGCAAAGCTATGTCGCGTGTTGCCGTAGGCGGAAACAGGAAAATCACCATAGTAGAACACAGATGAAGCTTCTAAGTTGATGTAATAGCCAGTAAGAAGTAGTACAATTCAAGTTTTAGGTATCGATTATTGACTTTTTAGCTGGCTTTGGTGCCTTGGACATGAGCTAGGACTTTAAGATTATGCATAAAAGGAGGACTAGCAGCCGAGTTGCAGGGGAAAATGTGAAAAGTGTTCATATGTAGAAAAAACCTGAGAAATCCGTACGTTTTCTTCATTTGTTATCGAATCGACTTAAGGCCTGTTCGTCACATTGGCCGCTCTTCTCTCTGAAACGGTTGTACTTATCGTCTGCAAAGCTATGTCGCGTGTTGCCGTAGGCGGAAACAGAAAAAGCATCATAGTAGAACACAGATGAAGCTTCTAAGTTGATGTAATAGCCAGTAAGAAGTAGTACAATTCAAGTTTTAGGTATCGATTATTGACTTTTTAGCTGGCTTTGGTGCTTTGGACATGAGCTAGGACTTTAAGATTCTGCATAAAAGGAGGACTAGCAGCCCAGTTGCACGGGAGAATGTGAAAAGTGTTCATATGTAGTAAAAACCTGAGACATCCGTCCGTTTTCGTCATTTGTTATCGAATCGACTTAAAGCCAGATCGTCACATTGGCCGCTCTTCTCTATGAAACGGTTGTACTTATCGTCTGCAAAGCTATGTCGCGTGCTGCGGTATGTGCAGAGAGTAAAAGCACCATAGTTGAACACAGATGAAGCTTCTAAGTTGATGTAATAGCCAGTAAGAAGTATTACAATTCAAGTTTTAGGTATCGATTATTGACTTTTTAGCTGGGTTTGGTGCCTTGGACATGAGCTAGGACCTTACAATTCTGCATGAAAGGAGGACTAGCAGCCGAGATGCACGGGAGAATGTGAAAAGTGTTCATATGTAATAAAAACCTTAAAAATTCGTTCGTTTTCGTCATTTGTTATCGAATCGAATTAAAGCCAGATCGTCACATTGGCCGCTCTTCTCTCTGAAACGGTTGTACTTACCGTCTGCAAAGCTATGTCGCGTGCTGCGGTATGTGGAGACACTAAAAGCACCATAGTAGAACACAGATGAAGCTTCTAAGTTGATGTAATAGCCAGTAAGAAGTTGTACAATTCAAGTTTTAGGTATCGATTATTGACTTTTTAGCTGGCTTTGGTGCCTTGGACATGAGCTAGGACCTTAAAATTCTGCATGAAAGGAGGACTAGCAGCCGAGTTGCATGGGAGAATATGAAAAGTGTTCATATGTAGTAAAAACCTAAGAAATCCGTCCGTTTTCGTCATTTGTTATCGAATCGACTTAAAGCCAGATCGTCACATTGGCCGCTCTTCTCCCTGAAACGGTTGTACTTATCGTCTGCAAAGCTATGTCGCGTACTGCGGTATGCGGAGACACTAAAATCACCATAGTAGAACACAGATGAAGCTTCTAAGTTGATGTAATAGCCAGTAAGAAGTAATCCAATTCAAGTTTTAGGTATTGAATATAGACCTTTTAGCTGGCTTTGGTGCCTTGGACATGAGCTAGGACCTTAAGATTCTGCATTAAAGGAGGACTAGCAGCCGAGTTGCACGGGTGAATGTGAAAAAGTGTTCATATGTAGTAAAAACCTGAGAAATCCGTCCGTTTTCGTCATTTGTTATCGAATCGACTTAAAGCCAGATCGTCACATTGGCCGCTCTTCTCTCTGAAATGGTTGTACTTCTCGTCTCCAAAGCTATGTCGCGTGTTGCCGTAGGCGGAAACAGGAAAAGCACCATAGTAGAACACACATGAAGCTTCTAAGTTGATGTAATAGCCAGTAAGAAGTAGTACAATTCAAGTTTTAGGTATCGATTATTGACTTTATAGCTGGCTTTGGTGCCTTGGACATGAGCTAATACTTTAAGATTCTGCATAACAGGTGGACTAGCAGCCCAGTTGCACGGGAGAATGTGAAAAGTGTTCATATCTAGTAAAAATCTGAGACATCCGTCCGTTTTCGTCATTTGTTATCGAATCGACTTAAAGCCAGATCGTCACATTGGCCGCTCTTCTCTCTGAAACGGTTGTACTTATCGTCTGCAAAGCTATGTCGCGTGCTGCGGTATGCGGAGACACTAAAAGCACCATAGTAGAACACAGATGAAGCTTCTAAGTTGATGTAATAGCCAGTAAGAAGTAGTCCAATTCAAGTTTTAGGTATCGATTATTGACTTTTTAGCTGGCTTTGGTGCCTTGGACATAAGCTAGGACCTTAAGATTCTGCATGAAAGGAGGACTAGCAGCCGAGGTGCATGGGAGAATGTGAAAAGTTTTCATATGTAGTAAAAACCTAAGAAATCCGTCCGTTTTCGTCATTTGTTATCGAATCGACTTAAAGCCAGATCGTCACATTGGCCGCTCTTCTCTCTGAAACGCTTGTACTTATCGTCTGCAAAGCTATGTCGCGTACTGCGGTATGCGGAGACACTAAAATCACCATAGTAGAACACAGATGAAGCTTCTAAGTTGATGTAATAGCCAGTAAGAAGTAGTACAATTCAAGTTTTAGGTATCGATTATTGACTTTTTAGCTGGCTTTGGTGCCTTGAACATGAGCTAGGACCTTAACATTCTGCATGAAAGGAGGACCAGCAGCCGAGTTACACGGGAGAATGTGAAAACTGTTCATATGTAATAAAAACCTTAGAAATCCGTCCGTTTTCGTCATTAGTTATCGAATCGACTTAAAGCCAGATCGTCACATTGGCCGCTCTTCTCACTGAAACGGTTGTACTTATCGTCTGCAAAGCTATGTCGCGTGCTGCGGTATGTGGAGAGAGTAAAAGCACCATAGTAGAACACAGATGAAGCTTCTAAGTTGATGTAATAGCCAGTAAGAAGTAGTAGAATTCAAGTTTTAGGTATCGATTATTGACTTTTTAGCTGGCTTTGGTGCCTTGGACATGAGCTAGGACCTTAAGATTGTGCATAAAAGGAAGACTAGCAGCCGAGTTGCACGGGAGAATGTGAAATGTGTTCATATGTAGTAAAAACCTGAGAAATCCGTCCGTTTTCGTCATTTGTTATCGAATCGACTTAAAGCAAGATCGTCACATTGGCCGCTCTTCTCTCTGAAACGCTTGTACTTATCATCTGCAAAGCTATGTCGCGTGCTGCGGTATGCGGAGACACTAAAATCACCATAGTAGAACACAGATGAAGCTTCTAAGTTGATGTAATAGCCAGTAAATGTAGTAAAATTCAAGTTTTAGGTATCTGTTATTGACTTTTTAACATTCTTTGGTGCCTTGGACACGAGCTAGGAACTTAAGACTTTGCATGAAGGAGGACTAGCAGCCGAGTTGCACGGGAGAATGTGAAAAGTGTTCATATGTAGTAAAAACCTGAGCAATCCGTCCGTTTTCGTTATTTGTTATCGAATTGACTTAAAGCCAGATCGTCACATTGGCCGCTCTTCTCTCTGAAACGGTTGTACTTATCGTCTGCAAAGCTATGTCGCGGGCTGCGGTATGCTGAGACACTAAAAGCACCATAATAGAACACAGATGAAGCTTCTAAGTTGATGTAATAGCCAGTAAGAAGTAGTACAATTCAAGTTTTAGGTATTGAATATGGAACTTTTAGCTGGCTTTGGTGCCTTGGACATGTGCTAGGACCTTAAGATTCTGCATGAAAGGAGGACTAGCAGCTGAGTTGCACGGGAGAATGTGAAAAGTGTTCATATGTAGTTAAAACTTGAGAAATCCGTCCGTTTTCGTCATTTGTTATCGAATCGACTTAAAGCCAGATCGTCACATTGGCCGCTCTTCTCTCTGAAACGGTTGTACTTATCGTCTTCAAAGGTATGTCGCGTGTTGCCGTAGGCGGAAACAGGAAAAGCACCATAGTAGAACACAGATGAAGCTTCTAAGTTGATGTAATAGCCAGTAAGAAGTAGTCCAATTCATGATTTAGGTACCGATTATTGACTTTTTAGCTGGCTTTGGTGCCTTGGACATGAGCTAGGACCTTAAGACTCTGCATGAAAGGAGGACTAGCAGCCGAGTTGCACGGGAGAACGTGAAAAGTGTTCATATGTAGTAAAAACCTTAGAAATCCGTCCGTTTTCGTCATTTGTTATCGAATCGACTTAAAGCCAGATTGTCACATTGGCCTCTCTTCTCTCAGAAACGCTTGTACCTATCGTCTGCAAAGCTATGTCGCGTGCTGCGGTATGCGGAGACACTAAAATCACCATAGTAGAACACAGATGAAGAATCTAAGTTGATGTAATAGCCAGTAAGAAGTAATCCAATTCAAGTTTTAGGTATCGATTATTGACTTTTTAGCTGGCTTTGGTGACTTGGACATGAGCTAGGACCTTAAGACTCTGCATGAAAGGAGGACTAGCAGCCGAGTTGCACGGGAGAATGTGAAAAGTGTTCATATGTAGTAAAAACCTGAGAAATACGTCCGTTTTCGTCATTTGTTATCGAATCGACTTAAAGCCAGATCGTCACATTGGCCGCTCTTCTCTCTGAAACGGTTGTACTTATCGTCTTCAAAGGTATGTCGCGTGTTGCCGTAGGCGGAAACAGGAAAAGCACCATAGTAGAACACAGATGAAGCTTTTAAGTTGATGTAATAGCCAGTAAGAAGTAGTCCAATTCAAGATTTAGGTACCGATTATTGACTTTTTTGCTGGCTTTGGTGCCTTGGACATGAGCTAGGACCTTAAGACTCTGCATGAAAGGAGGACTAGCAGCCGAGTTGCACGGGAGAATGTGAAAAGTGTTCATATGTAGTAAAAACCTGAGAAATACGTCCGTTTTCGTCATTTGTTATCGAATCGACTTAAAGCCAGATCGTCACATTGGCCGCTCTTCTCTCTGAAACGGTTGTACTTATCGTCTGCAAAGCTATGTCGCGTGCTGCGGTATGCGGAGACACTAAAAGCACCATAGTAGAACACAGATCAAGCTTCTAAGTTGATGTAATACCCAGTAAGAAGTAGTAAAATTAAAGTTTTAGTTATCGATTATTGACCTTTTAGCTGGCTTTGGTGCCTTGGACATGAGCTAGGACCTTAACATTCTGCATGAAAGGAGGACTAGCAGCCGAGTTGCACGGGAGAACGTGAAAAGTGTTCATATGTAGTAAAAACCTTAGAAATCCGTCCGTTTTCGTCATTTGTTATCGAATCGACTTAAAGCCAGATTGTCACATTGGCCTCTCTTCTCTCAGAAACGCTTGTACCTATCGTCTGCAAAGCTATGTCGCGTGCTGCGGTATGCGGAGACACTAAAATCACCATAGTAGAACACAGATGAAGAATCTAAGTTGATGTAATAGCCAGTAAGAAGTAATCCAATTCAAGTTTTAGGTATCGATTATTGACTTTTTAGCTGGCTTTGGTGACTTGGACATGAGCTAGGACCTTAACATTCTGCATTAAAGGACGACTAGCAGCCGAGTTGCACGGGAGAATGTGAAAAGTGTTCATATGTAGTAAAAACCTGAGAAATCCGTCCGTTTTCGTCATTTGTTATCGAATCGACTTAAAGCTAGATCGTCACATTGGCCGCTCTTCTCTCTGAAACGGTTGTACTTATCGTCTGCAAAGCTATGTCGCGTGCTGCGGTATGCGGAGACACCAAAATCACCATAGTAGAACACAGATCAAGCTTCTAAGTTGATGTAATAGCTAGTAAGAAGAGTTGAATTCAAGTTTTAGGTATCGATTATTGACTTTTTAGCTGGCTTTGGTGCCTTGGACATGAGCTAGGACCTTAAGATTCTACATGAAAGGCGGACTAGCAGCTGAGTTGCACGGGAGAATGTGAAAAGTGTTCATATGTAGTAAAAACCAGAGAAATCCGTCCGTTTCCGTCATTTGTTATCGAATCGACTTAAAGCCAGATCGTCACATTGGCCGCTCTTCTCTCTGAAATGGTTGTACTTATCGTCTGCAAAGCTATGTCGCGTGCTGCGGCATGCGGAGACACTAAAATCACCATAGTAGAACACAGATGAAACATCTACGTTGATGTAATAGCCAGTAAGAAGTAATCCAATTCAAGTTTTAGCTATCGATTATTGACTTTTCAGCTGGCTTTGGTGACTTGGACATGAGCTAGGACCTTACGATTCTGCATGAAAGGAGGACTAGCAGCCGAGTTGCATGGGGGAATGTGAAAAGTGTTCATATGCAGTAAAAACCTGAGACATCCGTCCGTTTTCGTCATTAGTTATCGAATCGACTTAAAGCCAGATCGTCACATTGGCCGCTCTTCTCTCTGAAACGCTAGTAATTATCATCTGCACAGCTATGTCGCGTGCTGCGGTATGCAGAGACACTAAAAGCACCATAGTAGAACACAGATGAAGCTTCTAAGTTGATGTAATAGCCAGTAAGAAGTAGTACAATTCATGTTTTAGGTATCGATTATTGACATTTTAGCTGGCTTTCGTGCCTTGGACATGAGCTAGGAACTTAAGACTCTGCATGACAGGAGGACTAGCAGCCGAGTTCCATGGGAGAATGTGAAAAGTGTTCATATGTAGTAAAAACCTGAGAAATCCGTCCGTTATCGTCATTTGTTATCGAATCGACTTAAAGCCAGATCGTCAAATTGGCCGCTCTTTTCTCTGAAACGGTTGTACTTATCGTCTGCAAAGCTATGTCACGTGCTGCGGTATGCGGAGACACTAAAATCACCACAGTAGAACACAGATGAAGCTTCTAAGTTGATGTAATATCCAGTAAGAAGTAGTAAAATTCGAGTTTTAGGTATCGATTATTGACTTTTTAGCTGGCTTTGGTGCCTTGGACATGAGCTGGGACCTTAAGACTCTGCATGAAAGGAGGACTAGCAGCCGAGTTCCACGGGAGAATGTGAAAAGTGCTCATATGTAGTAAAAACCTGAGAAATCCGTCCGTTTTCGTCATTTGTTAACGAATCGACTTAAAGCCAGATCGACACATTGGCCGCTCTTCTCTCTGAAACGGTTGTACTTATCGTCTGCAAAGCTATGTCGCATGCTGCGGTATGCTGAGACACTAAAAGCACCATAATAGAACACAGATGAAGCTTCTAAGTTGATTTAATAGCCAGTAAGAAGTAATCCAATTCAAGTTTTAGGTATCGGTTATTGACTTTTTAGCTGGCTTTGGTGCCTTGGACATGAGCTAGGACCTTAAGATTCTGCATTAAAGGAGAACTAGCAGCAGAGTTGCATGGGAGAATGTGAAAAGTGTTCATATGTAGTAAAAACCTGAGAAATCCGTCCGTTTTCGTCATTTGTTATCGAATCGACTTAAAGCCAGATCGTCATATTGGCTGCTCTTCTATCTGAAACGGTTGCACTTATCGTCTGCAAAGCTATGTCGCGTGCTGCGGTATGCGGAGACACTAAAATCACCATAGTCGAACACAGATGAAGCATCTAAGTTGATTTAATAGCCAGTAAGAAGTAATCCAATTCAAGTTTTAGGTATCGGTTATTGACTTTTTAGCTGGCTTTGGTGCCTTGGACATGAGCTAGGACCTTAAGATTCTGCATGAAAGGAGGACTAGCAGCCGAGTTGCACGGGAGAATGTGAAAAGTGTTCATATGCAGTAAAAACCTGAGACATCCGTCCGTTTTCGTCATTTGTTATCGAATCGACTTAAAGCCAGATCGTCACATTGGCCGCTCTTCTCTCTGAAACGCTAGTACTTATCGTCTGCACAGCTATGTCGCGTGCTGCGGTATGCAGAGACACTAAAAGCACCATAGTAGAACACAGATGAAGCTTCTAAGTTGATGTCATAGCCAGTAAGAAGTAGTACAATTCAAGTTTTAGGTATCGATTATTGATTTTTTAGCTGGCTTTCCTGCCTTGGACATGAGCTAGGACCTTAAGACTCTGCATGAAAGGAGGACTAGCAGCCGAGTTGCATGGGGGAATGTGAAAAGTGTTTAAATGTAGTAAAAACCTGAGAAATCCGTCCGTTTTCGTCATTTGTTATCGAATCGACTTAAAGCCAGATCGTCACATTGGCTGCTCTTCTCTCTGAAACGGTTGCACTTATCGTCTGCAAAGTTATGTCGCGTGCTGCGGTATGCGGAGACACTAAAATCACCATAGTAGAACACAGATGAAGCTTCTAAGTTGATGTAATAGCCAGTAAGAAGTAATCCAATTCAAGTTTTAGGTATTGAATATGGAACTTTTAGCTGGCTTTGGTGCCTTGGACATGAGCTAGGACCTTAAGATTCTGCATGAAAGGAGGACTAGCAGCCGAGTTGCACGGGAGAATGTGAAAAGTGTTCATATGTAGTTAAAACCTGAGAAATCCGTCCGTTTTCGTCATTTGTTATCGAATCGACTTAAAGCCAGATCGTCACATTGGCCGCTCTTCTCTCTGAAACAGTTGTACTTATCGTCTTCAAAGGTATGTCGCATGTTGCCGTAGGCGGAAACAGGAAAAGCACCATAGTAGAACACAGATGAAGCTTCTAAGTTGATGTAATAGCCAATAAGAAGTAGTCCAATTCAAGATTTAGGTATCGATTATTGACTTTTTAGCTGGGTTTTGGTGCCTTGGACATGAGCTAGGACCTTAATATTCTGCATGAAAGGAGGACTAACAGCCGAGTTGCAGGGGGGAATGTGAAAAGTGTTCAAATGTAGTAAAAACCTGAGAAATACGTCCGTTTTCGTCATTTGTTATCGAATCGACTTAAAGCCAGATCGTGACATTGTCCGCTCTTCTCTCTGAAACGGTTGTACTTATCGTCTGCAAAGCTATGTCGCGTGCTGCGGTATGTGGAGACACTAAAAGCATCATAGTAGAACACCCATTAAGCTTCTAAGTTGATGTAATACCCAGTAAGAAGTAGTAAAATTCAAGTTTTAGGTATCGATTATTGACTTTTTAGCTGGCTTTGGTGCCTTGGACATGAGATAGGAACTTAACATTCTGCATGAAAGGAGGACTAGCAGCCGAGATGCACGGGAGAATGCGAAAAGTGTTCATGTGTAGTAAAAACCTTAGAAATCCGTTCGTTTTCGTCATTTGTTATCGAATCGACTTAAAGCCAGATCGTCACATTGGCTGCTCTTCTCTCTGAAACGGTTGTACTTATCGTCTGCAAAGCTATGTCGCGTGCTGCGGTATGCGGACACACTAAAAGCACATTAGTAGAACACAGATGAAGCTTCTAAGTTGATGTAATAGCCAATAAGAAGAAGTAAAATTCAAGTTTTATGTATCGGTTATTGACTTTTTACACTTCTTTGGTGCCTTGGACACGAGCTAGGAACTTAAGATTTCGCATGAAGGAGGACTAGCAGCCGAGTTGCACGGGAGAATGTGAAAAGTGTTCATATGTAGTAAAAACCTGAGAAATCCGTCCGTTTTCGTCATTTGTTATCGAATCGACTTAAAGCCAGATCGTCACATTGGCCGCTCTTCTCTCTGAAACGCTAGTACTTATCGTCTGCACAGCTATGTCGCGTGCTGCGGTATGCAGAGACACTAAAAGCACCATAGTAGAACACAGATGAAGCTTCTAAGTTGATGTCATAGCCAGTAAGAAGTAGTACAATTCAAGTTTTAGGTATCGATTATTGATTTTTTAGCTGGCTTTCCTGCCTTGGACATGAGCTAGGACCTTAAGACTCTGCATGAAAGGAGGACTAGCAGCCGAGTTGCATGGGGGAATGTGAAAAGTGTTTAAATGTAGTAAAAACCTGAGAAATCCGTCCGTTTTCGTCATTTGTTATCGAATCGACTTAAAGCCAGATCGTCACATTGGCTGCTCTTCTCTCTGAAACGGTTGCACTTATCGTCTCCAAAGCTATGTTGTGTGCTGCGGTATGCGGAGACACTAAAATCACCATAGCAGAACACAGATGAAGCATCTAAGTTGATTTAATAGCCAGTAAGAAGTAATCCAATTCAAGTTTTAGGTATCGATTATTGACTTTTTAGCTGGCTTTGGTGCCTTGGACATGAGCTAGGACCTTAAGATTCTGCATGAAAGGAGGACTAGCAGCCGAGTTGCACGGGAGAATGTGAAAAGTGTTCATATGCAGTAAAAACCTAAGACATCCGTCCGTTTTCGTCATTTGTTATCGAATCGACTTAAAGCCAGATCGTCACATTGGCCGCTCTTCTCTCTGAAACGGTTGTACTTATCGTCTTCAAAGGTATGTCGCATGTTGCCGTAGGCGGAAACAGGAAAAGCACCATAGTAGAACACAGATGAAGCTTCTAAGTTGATGTAATAGCCAGTAAGAAGTAGTCCAATTCAAGATTTAGATATCGATTATTGACTTTTTAGCTGGGTTTTGGTGCCTTGGACATGAGCTAGGACCTTAATATTCTGCATGAGGGGAGGACTAACAGCCGAGTTGCAGGGGGGAATGTGAAAAGTGTTCAAATGTAGTAAAAACCTGAGAAATACGTCCGTTTTCGTCATTTGTTATCGAATCGACTTAAAGCCAGATCGTCACATTGGCCGCTCTTCTCTCTAAAACGGTTGTACTTATCGTCTGCAAAGCTATGTCGCGTGCTGCGGTATGCGGAGACACTAAAAGCACCATAGTAGAACACCCATTAAGCTTCTAAGTTGATGTAATACCCAGTAAGAAGTAGTAAAATTCAAGTTTTAGGTATCGATTATTGACTTTTTAACTGGCTTTGGTGCCTTGGACATGAGATAGGAACTTAACATTCTGCATGAAAGGAGGACTAGCAGCCGAGATGCACGGGAGAATGCGAAATGTGTTCATGTGTAGTAAAAACCTTAGAAATCCGTCCGTTTTCGTCATTTGTTATCGAATCGACTTAAAGCCAGATCGTCACATTGGCTGCTCTTCTCTCTGAAACGGTTGCACTTATCGTCTGCAAAGCTATGTCGCGTGCTGCGGTATGCGGAGACACTAAAATCACCATAGTAGAACACAGATGAAGCATCTAAGTTGATGTAATAGCCAGTAAGAAGTAATCCAATTCAAGTTTTAGGTATCGATTATTGACTTTTTAGCTGGCTTTGGTGCCTTGGACATGAGCTAGGACCTTAAGATTCTGCATGAAAGGAGGACTAGCAGCCGAGTTGCACGGGAGAATGTGAAAAGTGTTCATATGCAGTAAAAACCTGAGACATCCGTCCGTTTTCGTCATTTGTTATCGAATGGACTTAAAGCCAGATCGTCACATTGGCCGCTCTTCTCTCTGAAACGGTTGTACTTATCGTCTGCAAAGCTATGTCGCGTGCTGCGGTATGCGGACACACTAAAAGCACCTTAGTAGAACACAGATGAAGCTTCTAAGTTGATGTAATAGCCAGTAAGAAGAAGTAAAATTCAAGTTTTATGTATCGGTTATTGACTTTTTACACTTCTTTGGTGCCTTGGACACGAGCTAGGAACTTAAGATTTCGCACGAAGGAGGACTAGCAGCCGAGTTGCACGGGAGAATGTGAAAAGTGTTCATATGTAGTAAAAACCTGAGAAATCCGTCCGTTTTCGTAATTTGTTATCGAATCGACTTAAAGCCAGATCGTCACATTGGCCGCCCTTCTCTCTGAAACGCTAGTACTTATCGTCTGCACAGCTATGTCGCGTGCTGCGGTATGCAGAGACACTAAAAGCACCATAGTAGAACACAGATGAAGCTTCTAAGTTGATGTAATAGCCAGTAAGAAGTAGTACAATTCATGTTTTAGGTATCGATTATTGACTTTTTAGCTGGCTTTCCTGCCTTGGACATGAGCTAGGACCTTAAGACTCTGCATGAAAGGAGGACTAGCAGCCGAGTTGCATGGGAGAATGTGAAAAGTGTTCATATGTAGTAAAAACCTGAGAAATCCGTCCGTTTTCGTCATTTGTTATCGAATCGACTAAAACCCAGATCGTCAAATTGGCCGCTCTTTTCTCTGAAACGGTTGCACTTATCGTCTTCAAAGGTATGTCGCGTGTTGCCGTAGGCGGAAACAGGAAAAGCACCATAGTAGAACACTGATGAAGCTTCTAAGTTGATGTAATAGCCAGTAAGAAGTAGTCCAATTCAAGATTTAGGTATCGATTATTGACTTTTTAGATGGCTTTGGTGCCTTGGACATGAGCTAGGACCTTAAGACTCTGCATGAAAGGAGGACTAGCAGCCGAGTTGCATGGGGGAATGTGAAAAGTGTTTAAATGTAGTAAAAACCTGAGAAATACGTCCGTTTTCGTCATTTGTTATCGAATCGACTTAAAGCCAGATCGTCACATTGGCCGCTCTTCTCTCTGAAACGGTTGTACTTATCGTCTGCAAAGCTATGTCGCGTGCTGCGGTATGCGGAGACACTAAAAGCACCATAGTAGAACACAGATTAAGCTTCTAAGTTGATGTAATACCCAGTAAGAAGTAGTAAAATTCAAGTTTTAGTTATCGATTATTGACTTTTTATCTGGCTTTGGTGCCTTGGACATGAGCTAGGACCTTAAGATTCTGCATGAAAGGAGGACTAGCAGCCGAGTTGCACGGGAGAATGTGAAAAGTGTTCATATGCAGTAAAAACCTGAGACATCCGTCCGTTTTCGTCATTTGTTATCGAATCGACTTAAAGCCAGATCGTCACATTGGCCGCTCTTCTCTCTGAAACGGTTGTACTTATCGTCTGCAAAGCTATGTCGCGTCCTGCGGTATGCGGACACACTAAAAGCACCATAGTAGAACACAGACGAAGCATCTAAGTTGATGTAATAGCCAGTAAGAAGTAATCCAATTCAAGTTTTAGGTATTGAATATTCACCTTTTAGCTGGCTTTGGTGCCTTGGACATGAGCTAGGACCTTAAGATTCTGCATGAAAGGAGGACTAGCAGCCGAGTTGCACGGGAGAATGTGAAACGTGTTCATATGCAGTAAAAACCTGAGACATCCGTCCGTTTTCGTCATTTGTTATCGAATCGACTTAAAGCCAGATCGACACATTGGCCGCTCTTCTCTCTGAAACGGTTGTACTTATCGTCTGCAAAGCTATGTCGCGTGCTGCGGTATGCTGAGACACTAAAAGCACCATAATAGAACACAGATGAAGCTTCTAAGTTAATGTAATAGCCAGTAAGAAGTAGCACAATTCAAGTTTTAGGTATTGAATATGGAACTTTTAGCTGGCTTTGGTACCTTGGACATGAGCTAGGACCTTAAGATTCTGCATGAAAGGAGGACTAGCAGCCGAGTTGCACGGGAGAATGTGAAAAGTGTTCATATGTAGTTAAAACTTGAGAAATCCGTCCGTTTTCGTCATTTGTTATCGAATCGACTTAAAGCCAGATCGTCACATTGGCCGCTCTTCTCTCTGAAACGCTTGTACTTATCGTCTGCAAAGCTATGTCGCGTGCTGCGGTATGCGGAGACACTAAAAGCACCATAGTAGAACACAGATTAAGCTTCTAAGTTGATGTAATACCCAGTAAGAAGTAGTAAAATTCAAGTTTTAGTTATCGATTATTGACTTTTTAGCTGGCTTTGGTGCCTTGGACATGAGCTAGGACCTTAAGATTCTGCAAGAAAGGAGGACTAGCAGCCGAGTTGCACGGGAGAATGTGAAAAGTGTTCATATGCAGTAAAAACCTGAGACATCCGTCCGTTTTCGTCATTTGTTATCGAATCGACTTAAAGCCAGATCGTCACATTGGCCGCTCTTCTCTCTGAAACGGTTGTACTTATCGTCTGCAAAGCTATGTCGCGTCCTGCGGTATGCGGACACACTAAAAGCACCATAGTAGAACACAGACGAAGCATCTAAGTTGATGTAATAGCCAGTAAGAAGTAATCCAATTCAAGTTTTAGGTATTGAATATTCACCTTTTAGCTGGCTTTGGTGCCTTGGAAATGAGCTAGGACCTTAAGATTCTGCATGAATGGAGGACTAGCAGCCGAGTTGCAGGGGGGAATGTGAAAAGTGTTCAAATGTAGTAAAAACCTGAGAAATACGTCCGTTTTCGTCATTTGTTATCGAATCGACTTAAAGCCAGATCGTCACATTGGCCGCTCTTCTCTCTAAAACGGTTGTACTTATCGTCTGCAAAGCTATGTCGCGTGCTGCGGTATGCGGAGACACTAAAGCACCATAGTAGAACACCCATTAAGCTTCTAAGTTGATGTAATACCCAGTAAGAAGTAGTAAAATTCAAGTTTTAGGTATCGATTATTGACTTTTTAGCTGGCTTTGGTGCCTTGGACATGAGATAGGAACTTAACATTCTGCATGAAAGGAGGACTAGCAGCCGAGATGCACGGGAGAATGCGAAAAGTGTTCATGTGTAGTAAAAACCTTAGAAATCCGTCCGTTTTCGTCATTTGTTATCGAATCGACTTAAAGCCAGATCGTCACATTGGCTGCTCTTCTCTCTGAAACGGTTGCACTTATCGTCTGCAAAGCTATGTCGCGTGCTGCGGTATGCGGAGACACTAAAAGCACCTTAGTAGAACACAGATGAAGCTTCTAAGTTGATGTAATAGCCAGTAAGAAGAAGTAAAATTCAAGTTTTATGTATCGGTTATTGACTTTTTACACTTCTTTGGTGCCTTGGACACGAGCTAGGAACTTAAGATTTCGCATGAAGGAGGACTAGCAGCCGAGTTGCACGGGAGAATGTGAAAAGTGTTCATATGCAGTAAAAACCTGAGACATCCGTCCGTTTTCGTCATTTGTTATCGAATCGACTTAAAGCCAGATCGTCACATTGGCCGCTCTTCTCTCTGAAACGGTTGTACTTATCGTCTGCAAAGCTATGTCGCGTGCTGCGGTATGCGGAGACACTGAAAGCACCATAGTAGAACACAGATTAAGCTTCTAAGTTGATGTAATACCCAGTAAGAAGTAGTAAAATTCAAGTTTTAGTTATCGATTATTGACTTTTTAGCTGGCTTTGGTGCCTTGGACATGAGCTAGGACCTTAAGATTCTGCATGAAAGGAGGACTAGCAGCCGAGTTGCACGGGAGAATGTGAAAAGTGTTCATATGCAGTAAAAACCTGAGACATCCGTCCGTTTTCGTCATTTGTTATCGAATCGACTTAAAGCCAGATCGTCACATTGGCCGCTCTTCTCTCTGAAACGGTTGTACTTATCGTCTGCAAAGCTATGTCGCGTGCTGCGGTATGCGGACACACTAAAAGCACCATAGTAGAACACAGACGAAGCATCTAAGTTGATGTAATAGCCAGTAAGAAGTAATCCAATTCAAGTTTTAGGTATTGAATATTCACCTTTTAGCTGGCTTTGGTGCCTTGGACATGAGCTAGGACCTTAAGATTCTGCATTAAATGAGGACTAGCAGCCGAGTTGCATGGGAGAATGTGAAAAGTGTTCATATGTAGTAAAAACCTGAGAAATCCGTCCGTTTTCGTCATTTGTTATCGAATCGACTTAAAGAAAGATCGTCACATTGGCTGCTCTTCTCTCTGAAACGGTTGCACTTATCGTCTGCAAAGCTATGTCGCGTGCTGCGGTATGCGGAGACACTAAAATCACCATAGTAGAACACAGATGAAGCATCTAAGTTGATGTAATAGCCAGTAAGAAGTAATCCAATTCAAGTTTTAGGTATCGATTATTGACTTTTTAGCTGGCTTTGGTGCCTTGGACATGAGCTAGGACCTTAAGATTCTGCATGAAAGGAGGACTAGCAGCCGAGTTGCACGGGAGAATGTGAAACGTGTTCATATGCAGTAAAAACCTGAGACATCCGTCCGTTTTCGTCATTTGTTATCGAATCGACTTAAAGCCAGATCGACACATTGGCCGCTCTTCTCTCTGAAACGGTTGTACTTATCGTCTGCAAAGCTATGTCGCGAGCTGCGGTATGCTGAGACACTAAAAGCACCATAATAGAACACAGATGAAGCTTCTAAGTTGATGTAATAGCCAGTAAGAAGTAGTACAATTCAAGTTTTAGGTATTGAATATGGAACTTTTAGCTGGCTTTGGTGCCTTGGACATGAGCTAGGACCTTAAGACTCTGCATGAAAGGAGGACAAGCAGCCGAGTTGCACGGGAGAATGTGAAAAGTGTTCATATGTAGTTAAAACTTGAGAAATCCGTCCGTTTTCGTCATTTGTTATCGAATCGACTTAAAGCCAGATCGTCACATTGGCCGCTCTTCTCTCTGAAACGCTTGTACTTATCGTCTGCAAAGCTATGTCGCGTGCTGCGGTATGCGGACACACTAAAAGCACCATAGTAGAACACAGACGAAGCATCTAAGTTGATGTTATAGCCAGTAAGCAGTAATCCAATTCAAGTTTTAGGTATTGAATATTCACCTTTTAGCTGGCTTTGGTGCCTTGGACATGAGCTAGGACCTTAAGATTCTGCATTAAAGGAGGACTAGCAGCCGAGTTGCATGGGAGAATGTGAAAAGTGTTCATATGTAGTAAAAACCTGAGAAATCCGTCGGTTTTCGTCATTTGTTATCGAATCGACTTAAAGCCAGATCGTCACATTGGCTGCTCTTCTCTCTGAAACGGTTGCACTTATCGTCTGCAAAGCAATGTCGCGTGCTGCGGTATGCGGAGACACTAAAATCACCATAGTAGAACACAGATGAAGCATCTAAGTTGATGTAATAGCCAGTAAGAAGTAATCCAATTCAAGTTTTAGGTATCGATTATTGACTTTTTAGCTGGCTTTGGTGCCTTGGACATGAGCTAGGACCTTAAGATTCTGCATGAAAGGAGGACTAGCAGCCGAGTTGCACGGGAGAATGTGAAAAGTGTTCATATGCAGTAAAAACCTGAGACATCCGTCTGTTTTCGTCATTTGTTATCGAATCGACTTAAAGCCAGATCGTCACATTGGCCGCTCTTCTCTCTGAAACGGTTGTACTTATCGTCTGCAAAGCTATGTCGCGTGCTGCGGTATGCGGACACACTAAAAGCACCATAGTAGAACACAGATGAAGCTTCTAAGTTGATGTAATTGCCAGTAAAAAGTAGTACAATTCAAGTTTTAGGTATCGATTATTGACTTTTTAGCTGGCTTTGGTGCCTTGGACATGGGATAGGACCTTAAGATTCTGCACGAAAGGAGGACTAGCAGCCCAGTTGCACGGGAGAATGTGAAAAGTGTTCATATGCAGTAAAAACCTGAGACATCCGTCCGTTTTCGTCATTTGTTATCGAATCGACTTAAAGCCAGATCGTCACATTGGCCGCTCTTCTCTCTGAAACGGTTGTACTTATCGTCTGCAAAGCTATGTCGCGTCCTGCGGTATGCGGACACACTAAAAGCACCATAGTAGAACACAGACGAAGCATCTAAGTTGATGTTATAGCCAGTAAGCAGTAATCCAATTCAAGTTTTAGGTATTGAATATTCACCTTTTAGCTGGCTTTGGTGCCTTGGACATGAGCTAGGACCTTAAGATTCTGCATTAAAGGAGGACTAGCAGCCGAGTTGCATGGGAGAATGTGAAAAGTGTTCATATGTAGTAAAAACCTGAGAAATCCGTCCGTTTTCGTCATTTGTTATCGAATCGACTTAAAGCCAGATCGTCACGTTGGCTGCTCTTCTCTCTGAAACGGTTGCACTTATCGTCTGCAAAGCAATGTCGCGTGCTGCGGTATGCGGAGACACTAAAATCACCATAGTAGAACACAGATGAAGCATCTAAGTTGATGTAATAGCCAGTAAGAAGTAATCCAATTCAAGTTTTAGGTATCGATTATTGACTTTTTAGCTGGCTTTGGTGCCTTGGACATGAGCTAGGACCTTAAGATTCTGCATGAAAGGAGGACTAGCAGCCGAGTTGCACGGGAGAATGTGAAAAGTGTTCATATGCAGTAAAAACCTGAGACATCCGTCTGTTTTCGTCATTTGTTATCGAATCGACTTAAAGCCAGATCGTCACATTGGCCGCTCTTCTCTCTGAAACGGTTGTACTTATCGTCTGCAAAGCTATGTCGCGTGCTGCGGTATGCGGACACACTAAAAGCACCATAGTAGAACACAGATGAAGCTTCTAAGTTGATGTAATTGCCAGTAAAAAGTAGTACAATTCAAGTTTTAGGTATCGATTATTGACTTTTTAGCTGGCTTTGGTGCCTTGGACATGAGATAGGACCTTAAGATTCTGCACGAAAGGAGGACTAGCAGCCCAGTTGCACGGGAGAATGTGAAACGTGTTCATATGCAGTAAAAACCTGAGACATCCGTCCGTTTTCGTCATTTGTTATCGAATCGACTTAAAGCCAGATCGACACATTGGCCGCTCTTCTCTCTGAAACGGTTGTACTTATCGTCTGCAAAGCTATGTCGCGTGCTGCGGTATGCTGAGACACTAAAAGCACCATAATAGAACACAGATGAAGCTTCTAAGTTGATGTAATAGCCAGTAAGAAGTAGTACAATTCAAGTTTTAGGTATTGAATATGGAACTTTTAGCTGGCTTTGGTGCCTTGGACATGAGCTAGGACCTTAAGATTCTGCATGAAAGGAGGACTAGCAGCCGAGTTGCACGGGAGAATGTGAAAAGTGTTCATATGTAGTTAAAACTTGAGAAATCCGTCCGTTTTCGTCATTTGTTATCGAATCGACTTAAAGCCAGATCGTCACATTGGCCGCTCTTCTCTCTGAAACGGTTGTACTTATCGTCTGCAAAGCTATGTCGCGTGCTGTGGTATGCGGAGACACTAAAAGCACCATAGTAGAACACAGATTAAGCTTCTAAGTTGATGTAATACCCAGTAAGAAGTAGTAAAATTCAAGTTTTAGTTATCGATTATTGACTTTTTAGCTGGCTTTGGTGCCTTGGACATGAGCTAGGACCTTAAGATTCTGCATTAAAGGAGGACTAGCAGGCGAGTTGCATGGGAGAGTGTGAAAAGTGTTCATATGCAGTAAAAACCTGAGACATCCGTCTGCTTTCGTCATTTGTTATCGAATCGACTTAAAGCCAGATCGTCACATTGTCCGCTCTTCCCTCTGAAACGGTTGTACTTATCGTCTGCAAAGCTATGTCGCGTGCTGCGGTATGCGGACACACTAAAAGCACCATAGTAGAACACAGATGAAGCTTCTAAGTTGATGTAATAGCCAGTAAGAAGTAGTACAATTCAAGTTTTAGGTATCGATTATTGACCTTTTAGCTGGCTTTGGTGCCTTGGACATGAGCTAGGACCTTAAGATTCTGCATGAAAGGAGGACTAGCAGCCGAGTTGCACGGGAGAATGTGAAACGTGTTCATATGTAGTAAAAACCTGAGACATCCGTCCGTTTTCGTCATTTGTTATCGAATCGACTCAAAGCCAGATCGACACATTGGCCGCTCTTCTCTCTGAAGCGGTTGTACTTATCGTCTGCAAAGCTATGTCGCGTGCTGCGGTATGCTGAGACACTAAAAGCACCATAATAGAACACAGATGAAGGTTCTAAGTTGATGTAATAGCCAGTAAGAAGTAGTACAATTCAAGTTTTAGGTATTGAATATGGAACTTTTAGCTGGCTTTGGTGCCTTGGACATGAGCTAGGACCTTAAGATTCTGCATGAAAGGAGGACTAGCAGCCGAGTTGCACGGGAGAATGTAAAAAGTGTTCATATGTAGTTAAAACCTGAGAAATCCGTCCGTTTTCGTCATTTGTTATCGAATCGACTTAAAGCCAGATCGTCACATTGGCCGCTCTTCTCTCTGAAACGGTTGTACTTATCGTCTTCAAAGGTATGTCGCATGTTGCCGTAGGTGGAAACAGGAAAAGCACCATTGTAGAACACAGATGAAGCTTCTAAGTTGATGTAATAGCCAGTAAGAAGTAGTCCAATTCAAGATTTAGGTTTCGATTATTGACTTTTTAGCTGGGTTTTGGTGCCTTAAACATGAGGTAGGACCTTAATATTCTGCATGAAAGGAGGACTAGCAGCCGAGTTGCATGGGGGAATGTGAAAAGTGTTCAAATGTAGTAAAAACCTGAGAAATCCGTCCGTTTTCGTCATTTGTTATCGAATCGACTTAAAGCCAGATCGTCACATTGGCCGCTCTTCTCTCTGAAACGGTTGTACTTATCGTCTGCAAAGCTATGTCGCATGATGCGGTATGCGGAGACACTAAAAGCAACATAGTAGAACACCCATTAAGCTTCTAAGTTGATGTAATACCCAGTAAGAAGTAGTAAAATTAGAGTTTTAGGTATCGATTATTGACTTTTTAGCTGGCTTTGGTGCCTTGGACATGAGATAGGACCTTAACATTCTGCATGAAGGGAGGACTAGCAGCCGAGATGCACGGGAGAATGCGAAAAGTGTTAATATGTAGTAAAAACCTTAGAAATCCGTCCGTTTTCGTCATTTGTTATCGAATCGACTTAAAGCCAGATCGTCACATTGGCCGCTCTTCTCTCTGCAACGGTTGTACTTATCGTCTGCAAAGCTATGTCGCGTCCTGCGGTATGCGGACACACTAAAAGCACCATAGTAGAACACAGACGAAGCATCTAAGTTGATGTAATAGCCAGTAAGAAGTAATCCAATTCAAGTTTTAGGTATTGAATATTCACCTTTTAGCTGGCTTTGGTGCCTTGGACATGAGCTAGGACCTTAAGATTCTGCATTAAAGGAGGACTAGCAGCCGAGTTGCATGGGAGAATGTGAAAAGTGTTCATATGTAGTAAAAACCTGAGAAATCCGTCCGTTTTCGTCATTTGTTATCGAATCGACTTAAAGCCAGATCGTCACATTGGCTGCTCTTCTCTCTGAAACGGTTGCACTTATCGTCTGCAAAGCTATGTCGCGTGCTGCGGTATGCGGAGACACTAAAATCACCATAGTAGAACACAGATGAAGCATCTAAGTTGATGTAATAGCCAGTAAGAAGTAATCCAATTCAAGTTTTAGGTATCGATTATTGACTTTTTAGCTGGCTTTGGTGCCTTGGACATGAGCTAGGACCTCAAGATTCTGCATGAAAGGAGGACTAGCAGCCGAGTTGCACGGGAGAATGTGAAAAGTGTTCATATGCAGTAAAAACCTGAGACATCCGTCTGTTTTCGTCATTTGTTATCGAATCGACTTAAAGCCAGATCGTCACATTGGCCGCTCTTCTCTCTGAAACGGTTGTACTTATCGTCTGCAAAGCTATGTCGCGTGCTGCGGTATGCGGACACACTAAAAGCACCATAGTAGAACACAGATTAAGCTTCTAAGTTGATGTAATTGCCAGTAAGAAGTAGTACAATTCAAGTTTTAGGTATCGATTATTGACTTTTTAGCTGGCTTTGGTGCCTTGGACATGAGATAGGACCTTAAGATTCTGCATGAAAGGAGGATTAGCAGCAGAGTTGCACGGGAGAATGTGAAACGTGTTCATATGCAGTAAAAACCTGAGACATCCGTCCGTTTTCGTCATTTGTTATCGAATCGACTTAAAGCCAGATCGACACATTGGCCGCTCTTCTCTCTGAAACGGTTGTACTTATCGTCTGCAAAGCTATGTCGCGTGCTGCGGTATGCTGAGACACTAAAAGCACCATAATAGAACACAGATGAAGCTTCTAAGTTGATGTAATAGCCAGTAAGAAGTAGTACAATTCAAGTTTTAGGTATTGAATATGGAACTTTTAGCTGGCTTTGGTGCCTTGGACATGAGCTAGGACCTTAAGATTCTGCATGAAAGGAGGACTAGCAGCCGAGTTGCACGGGAGAATGTGAAAAGTGTTCATATGTAGTTAAAACTTGAGAAATCCGTCCGTTTTCGTCATTTGTTATCGAATCGACTTAAAGCCAGATCGTCACATTGGCCGCTCTTCTCTCTGAAACGGTTGTACTTATCGTCTGCAAAGCTATGTCGCGTGCTGTGGTATGCGGAGACACTAAAAGCACCATAGTAGAACACAGATTAAGCTTCTAAGTTGATGTAATACCCAGTAAGAAGTAGTAAAATTCAAGTTTTAGTTATCGATTATTGACTTTTTAGCTGGCTTTGGTGCCTTGGACATGAGCTAGGACCTTAACATTCTGCATGAAAGGAGGACTAGCAGCCGAGTTGCACGGGAGAACGTGAAAAGTGTTAATATGTAGTAAAAACCTTAGAAATCCGTCCGTTTTCGTCATTTGTTATCGAATCGACTTAAAGCCAGATTGTCACATAGGCCGCTCTTCTCTCTGAAACGCTTGTACCTATCGTCTGCAAAGCTATGTCGCGTGCTGCGGTATGCTGAGACACTAGAATCACCATAGTAGAACACAGATGAAGCATCTAAGTTGATGTAATAGCCAGTAAGAAGTAATCCAATTCAAGTTTTAGGTATCGATTATTGACTTTTTAGCTGGCTTTGGTGCCTTGGACATGAGCTAGGACCTTAAGATTCTGCATTAAAGGAGGACTAGCAGGCGAGTTGCATGGGAGAGTGTGAAAAGTGTTCATATGCAGTAAAAACCTGAGACATCCGTCTGCTTTCGTCATTTGTTATCGAATCGACTTAAAGCCAGATCGTCACATTGTCCGCTCTTCCCTCTGAAACGGTTGTACTTATCGTCTGCAAAGCTATGTCGCGTGCTGCGGTATGCGGACACACTAAAAGCACCATAGTAGAACACAGATGAAGCTTCTAAGTTGATGTAATAGCCAGTAAGAAGTAGTACAATTCAAGTTTTAGGTATCGATTATTGACCTTTTAGCTGGCTTTGGTGCCTTGGACATGAGCTAGGACCTTAAGATTCTGCATGAAAGGAGGACTAGCAGCCGAGTTGCACGGGAGAATGTGAAACGTGTTCATATGTAGTAAAAACCTGAGACATCCGTCCGTTTTCGTCATTTGTTATCGAATCGACTCAAAGCCAGATCGACACATTGGCCGCTCTTCTCTCTGAAGCGGTTGTACTTATCGTCTGCAAAGCTATGTCGCGTGCTGCGGTATGCTGAGACACTAAAAGCACCATAATAGAACACAGATGAAGGTTCTAAGTTGATGTAATAGCCAGTAAGAAGTAGTACAATTCAAGTTTTAGGTATTGTATATGGAACTTTTAGCTGGCTTTGGTGCCTTGGACATGAGCTAGGACCTTAAGATTCTGCATGAAAGGAGGACTAGCAGCCGAGTTGCACGGGAGAATGTAAAAAGTGTTCATATGTAGTTAAAACCTGAGAAATCCGTCCGTTTTCGTCATTTGTTATCGAATCGACTTAAAGCCAGATCGTCACATTGGCCGCTCTTCTCTCTGAAACGGTTGTACTTATCGTCTTCAAAGGTATGTCGCATGTTGCCGTAGGTGGAAACAGGAAAAGCACCATTGTAGAACACAGATGAAGCTTCTAAGTTGATGTAATAGCCAGTAAGAAGTAGTCCAATTCAAGATTTAGGTTTCGATTATTGACTTTTTAGCTGGGTTTTGGTGCCTTAAACATGAGGTAGGACCTTAATATTCTGCATGAAAGGAGGACTAGCAGCCGAGTTGCATGGGGGAATGTGAAAAGTGTTCAAATGTAGTAAAAACCTGAGAAATCCGTCCGTTTTCGTCATTTGTTATCGAATCGACTTAAAGCCAGATCGTCACATTGGCCGCTCTTCTCTCTGAAACGGTTGTACTTATCGTCTGCAAAGCTATGTCGCATGATGCGGTATGCGGAGACACTAAAAGCAACATAGTAGAACACCCATTAAGCTTCTAAGTTGATGTAATACCCAGTAAGAAGTAGTAAAATTAGAGTTTTAGGTATCGATTATTGACTTTTTAGCTGGCTTTGGTGCCTTGGACATGAGATAGGACCTTAACATTCTGCATGAAGGGAGGACTAGCAGCCGAGATGCACGGGAGAATGCGAAAAGTGTTAATATGTAGTAAAAACCTTAGAAATCCGTCCGTTTTCGTCATTTGTTATCGAATCGACTTAAAGCCAGATCGTCACATTGGCCGCTCTTCTCTCTGCAACGGTTGTACTTATCGTCTGCAAAGCTATGTCGCGTCCTGCGGTATGCGGACACACTAAAAGCACCATAGTAGAACACAGACGAAGCATCTAAGTTGATGTAATAGCCAGTAAGAAGTAATCCAATTCAAGTTTTAGGTATTGAATATTCACCTTTTAGCTGGCTTTGGTGCCTTGGACATGAGCTAGGACCTTAAGATTCTGCATTAAAGGAGGACTAGCAGCCGAGTTGCATGGGAGAATGTGAAAAGTGTTCATATGTAGTAAAAACCTGAGAAATCCGTCCGTTTTCGTCATTTGTTATCGAATCGACTTAAAGCCAGATCGTCACATTGGCTGCTCTTCTCTCTGAAACGGTTGCACTTATCGTCTGCAAAGCTATGTCGCGTGCTGCGGTATGCGGAGACACTAAAATCACCATAGTAGAACACAGATGAAGCATCTAAGTTGATGTAATAGCCAGTAAGAAGTAATCCAATTCAAGTTTTAGGTATCGATTATTGACTTTTTAGCTGGCTTTGGTGCCTTGGACATGAGCCAGGACCTCAAGATTCTGCATGAAAGGAGGACTAGCAGCCGAGTTGCACGGGAGAATGTGAAAAGTGTTCATATGCAGTAAAAACCTGAGACATCCGTCTGTTTTCGTCATTTGTTATCGAATCGACTTAAAGCCAGATCGTCACATTGGCCGCTCTTCTCTCTGAAACGGTTGTACTTATCGTCTGCAAAGCTATGTCGCGTGCTGCGGTATGCGGACACACTAAAAGCACCATAGTAGAACACAGATTAAGCTTCTAAGTTGATGTAATTGCCAGTAAGAAGTAGTACAATTCAAGTTTTAGGTATCGATTATTGACTTTTTAGCTGGCTTTGGTGCCTTGGACATGAGATAGGACCTTAAGATTCTGCATGAAAGGAGGATTAGCAGCAGAGTTGCACGGGAGAATGTGAAACGTGTTCATATGCAGTAAAAACCTGAGACATCCGTCCGTTTTCGTCATTTGTTATCGAATCGACTTAAAGCCAGATCGACACATTGGCCGCTCTTCTCTCTGAAACGGTTGTACTTATCGTCTGCAAAGCTATGTCGCGTGCTGCGGTATGCTGAGACACTAAAAGCACCATAATAGAACACAGATGAAGCTTCTAAGTTGATGTAATAGCCAGTAAGAAGTAGTACAATTCAAGTTTTAGGTATTGAATATGGAACTTTTAGCTGGCTTTGGTGCCTTGGACATGAGCTAGGACCTTAAGACTCTGCATGAAAGGAGGACTAGCAGCCGAGTTGCACGGGAGAATGTGAAAAGTGTTCATATGTAGTTAAAACTTGAGAAATCCGTCCGTTTTCGTCATTTGTTATCGATTCGACTTAAAGCCAGATCGTCACATTGGCCGCTCTTCTCTCTGAAACGCTTGTACTTATCGTCTGCAAAGCTATGTCGCGTGCTGCGGTATGCGGAGACACTAAAAGCACCATAGTAGAACACAGATTAAGCTTCTAAGTTGATGTAATACCCAGTAAGAAGTAGTAAAATTCAAGTTTTAGTTATCGATTATTGACTTTTTAGCTGCCTTTGGTGCCTTGGACATGAGCTAGGACCTTAAGATTCTGCATGAAAGGAGGACTAGCAGCCGAGTTGCACGGGAGAATGTGAAAAGTGTTCATATGCAGTAAAAACCTGAGACATCCGTCCGTTTTCGTCATTTGTTATCGAATCGACTTAAAGCCAGATCGTCACATTGGCCGCTCTTCTCTCTGAAACGGTTGTACTTATCGTCTGCAAAGCTATGTCGTGTCCTGCGGTATGCGGACACACTAAAAGCACCATAGTAGAACACAGACGAAGCATCTAAGTTGATGTAATAGCCAGTAAGCAGTAATCCAATTCAAGTTTTATGTATTGAATATTCACCTTTTAGCTGGCTTTGGTGCCTTGGACATGAGCTAGGACCTTAAGATTCTGCATTAAAGGAGGACTAGCAGCCGAGTTGCATGGGAGAATGTGAAAAGTGTTCATATGTAGTAAAAACCTGAGAAATCCGTCCGTTTTCGTCATTTGTTATCGAATCGACTTAAAGCCAGATCGTCACATTGGCTGCTCTTCTCTCTGAAACGGTTGCACTTATCGTCTGCAAAGCTATGTCGCGTGCTGCGGTATGCGCAGACACTAAAATCACCATAGTAGAACACAGATGAAGCATCTAAGTTGATGTAATAGCCAGTAAGAAGTAATCCAATTCAAGTTTTAGGTATCGATTATTGACTTTTTAGCTGGCTTTGGTGCCTTGGACATGAGCTAGGACCTTAAGATTCTGCATGAAATGAGGACTAGCAGCCGAGTTGCACGGGAGAAAGTGAAAAGTGTTCATATGCAGTAAAAACCTGAGACATCCGTCTGTTTTCGTCATTTGTTATCGAATCGACTTAAAGCCAGATCGTCACATTGGCCGCTCTTCTCTCTGAAACGGTTGTACTTATCGTCTGCAAAGCTATGTCGCGTGCTGCGGTATGCGGACACACTAAAAGCACCATAGTAGAACACAGATGAAGCTTCTAAGTTGATGTAATTGCCAGTAAGAAGTAGTACAATTCAAGTTTTAGGTATCGATTATTGACTTTTTAGCTGGCTTTGGTGCCTTGGACATGAGATAGGACCTTAAGATTCTGCACGAAAGGAGGACTAGCAGCCGAGTTGCACGGGAGAATGTGAAACGTGTTCATATGCAGTAAAAACCAGAGACATCCGTCCGTTTTCGTCATTTGTTATCGAATCGACTTAAAGCCAGATCGACACATTGGCCGCTCTTCTCTCTGAAACGGTTGTACTTATCGTCTGCAAAGCTATGTCGCGTGCTGCGGTATGCTGAGACACTAAAAGCACCATAATAGAACACTGATGAAGCTTCTAAGTTGATGTAATAGCCAGTAAGAAGTAGTACAATTCAAGTTTTAGGTATTGAATATGGAACTTTTAGCTGGATTTGGTGCCATGGACATGAGCTAGGACCTTAAGATTCTGCATGAAAGGTGGACTAGCAGCCGAGTTGCACGGGAGAATGTGAAAAGTGTTCATATGTAGTTAAAACTAGAGAAATCCGTCCGTTTTCGTCATTTGTTATCGAATCGACTTAAAGCCAGATCGTAACATTGGCCGCTCTTTTCTCTGAAACGGTTGTACTTATCGTCTGCAAAGCTATGTCGCGTGCTGTGGTATGCGGAGACACTAAAAGCACCATAGTAGAACACAGATTAAGCTTCTAAGTTGATGTAATACCCAGTAAGAAGTAGTAAAATTCAAATTTTAGTTATCGATTATTGACTTTTTAGCTGGCTTTGGTGCCTTGGACATGAGCTAGGACCTTAACATTCTGCATGAAAGGAGGACTAGCAGCCGAGTTGCACGGGAGAACGTGAAAAGTGTTAATATGTAGTAAAAACCTTAGAAATCCGTCCGTTTTCGTCATTTGTTATCGAATCGACTTAAAGCCAGATTGTCACATTGGCCGCTCTTCTCTCTGAAACGCTTGTACCTATCGTCTGCAAAGCTATGTCGCGTGCTGCGGTATGCTGAGACACTAGAATCACCATAGTAGAACACAGATGAAGCATCTAAGTTGATGTAATAGCCAGTAAGAAGTAATCCAATTCAAGTTTTAGGTATCGATTATTGACTTTTTAGCTGGCTTTGGTGCCTTGGACATGAGCTAGGACCTTAAGATTCTGCATTAAAGGAGGACTAGCAGGCGAGTTGCATGGGAGAATGTGAAAAGTGTTCATATGCAGTAAAAACCTGAGACATCCGTCTGCTTTCGTCATTTGTTATCGAATCGACTTAAAGCCAGATCGTCACATTGTCCGCTCTTCCCTCTGAAACGGTTGTACTTATCGTCTGCAAAGCTATGTCGCGTGCTGCGGTATACGGACACACTAAAAGCACCATAGTAGAACACAGATGAAGCTTCTAGGTTGATGTAATAGCCAGTAAGAAGTAGTACAATTCAAGTTTTAGGTATCGATTATTGACTTTTTAGCTGGCTTTGGTGCCTTGGACATGAGCTAGGACCTTAAGATTCTGCATGAAAGGAGGACTAGCAGCCGAGTTGCACGGGAGAATGTGAAACGTGTTCATATGTAGTAAAAACCTGAGACATCCGTCCGTTTTCGTCATTTGTTATCGAATCGACTCAAAGCCAGATCGACACATTGGCCGCTCTTCTCTCTGAAGCGGTTGTACTTATCGTCTGCAAAGCTATGTCGCGTGCTGCGGTATGCTGAGACACTAAAAGCACCATAATAGAACACAGATGAAGGTTCTAAGTTGATGTAATAGCCAGTAAGAAGTAGTACAATTCAAGTTTTAGGTATTGAATATGGAACTTTTAGCTGGCTTTGGTGCCTTGGACATGAGCTAGGACCTTAAGATTCTGCATGAAAGGAGGACTAGCAGCCGAGTTGCACGGGAGAATGTAAAAAGTGTTCATATGTAGTTAAAACCTGAGAAATCCGTCCGTTTTCGTCGTTTGTTATCGAATCGACTTAAAGCCAGATCGTCACATTGGCCGCTCTTCTCTCTGAAACGGTTGTACTTATCGTCTTCAAAGGTATGTCGCATGTTGCCGTAGGTGGAAACAGGAAAAGCACCATAGTAGAACACAGATGAAGCTTCTAAGTTGATGTAATAGCCAGTAAGAAGTAGTCCAATTCAAGATTTAGGTTTCGATTATTGACTTTTTAGCTGGGTTTTGGTGCCTTGGACATGAGGTAGGACCTTAATATTCTGCATGAAAGGAGGACTAGCAGCCGAGTTGCATGGGGGAATGTGAAAAGTGTTCAAATGTAGTAAAAACCTGAGAAATCCGTCCGTTTTCGGCATTTGTTATCGAATCGACTTAAAGCCAGATCGTCACATTGGCCGCTCTTCTCTCTGAAACGGTTGTACTTATCGTCTGCAAAGCTATGTCGCATGATGCGGTATGCGGAGACACTAAAAGCAACATAGTAGAACACCCATTAAGCTTCTAAGTTGATGTAATACCCAGTAAGAAGTAGAAAAATTAGAGTTTTAGCTATCGATTATTGACTTTTTAGCTGTCTTTGGTGCCTTGGACATGAGATAGGACCTTCACATTCTGCATGAAGGGAGGACTAGCAGCCGAGATGCACGGGAGAATGTGAAAAGTGTTCATATGTAGTAAAAACCTTAGAAATCCGTCCGTTTTCGTCATTTGTTATCGAATCGACTTAAAGCCAGATCGTCACATTGGCTGCTCTTCCCTCTGAAACGGTTGCACTTATCGTCTGCAAAGCTATGTCGCGTGCTGCGGTATGCGGAGACACTAAAATCACCATAGTAGAACACAGATGAAGCATCTAAGTTGATGTAATAGCCAGTAAGAAGTAATCCAATTCAAGTTTTAGGTATCGATTATTGACCTTTTAGCTGGCTTTGGTGCCTTTGACATGAGCTATGACCTTTAGATTCTGCATTAAAGGAGGACTAGCAGCCGAGTTGCATGGGAGAATGTGAAAAGTGTTCATATGTAGTAAAAACCTGAGAAATCCGTCCCTTTTCGTCATTTGTTATCGAATCGACTTAAAGCCAGATCGTCACATTGGCCGCTCTTCTCTCTGAAACGGTTGTACTTATCGTCTTCAAAGGTATGTCGCATGTTGCCGTAGGCGGAAACAGGAAAAGCACCATAGTAGAACACAGATGAAGCTTCTAAGTTGATGTAATAGCCAGTAAGAAGTAGTCCAATTCAAGATTTAGGTTTCGATTATTGACTTTTTAGCTGGGTTTTGGTGCCTTGGACATGAGGTAGGACCTTAATATTCTGCATGAAAGGAGGGCTAGCAGCCGAGTTGCATGGGGGAATGTGAAAAGTGTTCAAATGTAGTAAAAACCTGAGAAATCCGTCCGTTTTCGTCATTTGTTATCGAATCGACTTAAAGCCAGATCGTCACATTGGCCGCTCTTCTCTCTGAAACGGTTGTACTTATCGTCTGCAAAGCTATGTCGCATGATGCGGTATGCGGAGACACTAAAAGCAACATAGTAGAACACCCATTAAGCTTCTAAGTTGATGTAATACCCAGAAAGAAGTAGTAAAATTAGAGTTTTAGGTATCGATTATTGACTTTTTAGCTGGCTTTGGTGCCTTGGACATGAGATAGGACCTTAACATTCTGCATGAAAGGAGGACTAGCAGCCGAGATGCACGGGAGAATGCGAAAAGTGTTCATATGTAGTAAAAACCTGAGAAATCCGTCCGTTTTCGTCATTTGTTATCGAATCGACTTAAAGCCAGATCGTCACATTGGCTGCTCTTCTCTCTGAAACGGTTGCACTTATCGTCTGCAAAGCTATGTCGCGTGCTGCGGTATGCGGAGACACTAAAATCACCATAGTAGAACACAGATGAAGCATCTAAGTTGATGTAATAGCCAGTAAGAAGTAATCCAATTCAAGTTTTAGGTATCGATTATTGACTTTTTAGCTGGCTTTGGTGCCTTGGACATGAGCTAGGACCTTAAGATTCTGCATGAAAGGAGGACTAGCAGCCGAGTTGCACGGGAGAAAGTGAAAAGTGTTCATATGTAGTAAAAACCTGAGAAATCCGTCCGTTTTCGTCATTTGTTATCGAATCGACTTAAAGCCAGATCGTCACATTGGCTGCTCTTCTCTCTGAAACGGTTGCACTTATCGTCTGCAAAGCTATGTCGCGTGCTGCGGTATGCGGAGACACTAAAATCACCATAGTAGAACACAGATGAAGCATCTAAGTTGATTTAATAGCCAGTAAGAAGTAATCCAATTCAAGTTTTAGGTATCGATTATTGACTTTTTAGCTGGCTTTGGTGCCTTGGACATGAGCTAGGACCTTAAGATTCTGCATGAAAGGAGGACTATCAGCCGAGTTGCACGGGAGAATGTGAAAGTGTTCATATGCAGTAAAAAGCTGAGACATCCGTCAGTTTTCGTCATTTGTTATCGAATCGACTTAAAGCCAGATCGTCACATTGGCCGCTCTTCTGTCTGAAACGGTTGTACTTATCGTCTGCAAAGCTATGTCGCGTGCTGCGGTATGTGGACACACTAAAAGCACCATAGTAGAACACTGATGAAGCTTCTAAGTTGATGTAGTAGCCAGTAAGAAGTAGTACAATTCAAGTTTTAGGTATCGATTATTGACTTTTTAGCTGGCTTTGGTGCCTTGGACATGAGCTAGGACCTTAAGATTCTGCATGAAAGGAGGACTAGCAGCCGAGTTGCGCGGGAGAATGTGAAACGTGTTCATATGTAGTAAAAACCTGAGACATCCGTCCGTTTTCGTCATTTGTTATCGAATCGACTTAAAGCCAGATCGTCACATTGGCTGCTCTTCTCTCTGAAACGGTTGCACTTATCGTCTGCAAAGCTATGTCGCGTGCTGCGGTATGCTGAGACACTAAAAGCACCATAATAGAACACAGATGAAGCTTCTAAGTTGATGTAATAGCCAGTAAGAAGTAGTACAATTCAAGTTTTAGGTATTGAATATGGAACTTTTAGCTGGCTTTGGTGCCTTGGACATGAGCTAGGACCTTAAGATTCTGCATGAAAGGAGGACTAGCAGCCGAGTTGCATGGGGGAATGTGAAAAGTGTTCAAATGTAGTAAAAACCTGAGAAATCCGTCCGTTTTCGTCATTTGTTATCGAATCGACTTAAAGCCAGATCGTCACATTGGCCGCTCTTCTCTCTGAAACGGTTGTACTTATCGTCTGCAAAGCTATGTCGCATGATGCGGTATGCGGAGACACTAAAAGCAACATAGTAGAACACCCATTAAGCTTCTAAGTTGATGTAATACCCAGTAAGAAGTAGTAAAATTCAAGTTTTAGGTATCGATTATTGACTTTTTAGCTGGCTTTGGTGCCTTGGACATGAGATAGGACCTTAACATTCTGCATGAAAGGAGGACTAGCAGCCGAGATGCACGGGAGAATGCGAAAATTGTTCAAATGTAGTAAAAACCTTAGAAATCCGTCCGTTTTCGTCATTTGTTATCGAATCGACTTAAAGCCAGATCGTCACATTGGCTGCTCTTCTCTCTGAAACGGTTGTACTTATCGTCTGCAAAACTATGTCGCGTGCTGCGGTATGCGGAGACACTAAAATCACCATAGTAGAACACAGATGAAGCATCTAAGTTGATGTAATAGCCAGTAAGAAGTAATCCTATTCAAGTTTTAGGTATCGATTATTGACTTTTTAGCTGGCTTTGGTGCCTTTGACATGAGCTATGACCTTAAGATTCTGCATTAAAGGAGGACTAGCAGCCGAGTTGCACGGGAGAAAGTGAAAAGTGTTCATATGCAGTAAAAACCTGAGACATCCGTCCGTTTTCGTCATTTGTTATCGAATCGACTTAAAGCCAGATCGTCACATAGGCCGCTCATCTGTCTGAAACGGTTGTACTTATCGTCTGCAAAGCTATGTCGCGTGCTGCGGTATGCGGACACAGTAAAAGCACCATAGTAGAACACAGATGAAGCTTCTAAGTTGATGTAATTGCCAGTAAGAAAAAGTAAAATTCAAGTTTTATGTATCGGTTATTGACTTTTTACACTTCTTTGGTGCCTTGGACACGAGCTAGGAACTTAAGATTTCGCATGAAGGAGGACTAGCAGCCGAGTTGCACGGGAGAATGTGAAAAGTGTTCATATGTAGTAAAAACCTGAGAAATCCGTCCGTTTTCGTCATTTTTATCGAATCGACTTAAAGCCAGATCGTCACATTGGCCGCTCTTCTCTCTGAAACGGTTGTACTTATCGTCTGCAACGCTATGTCGCGTGCTGCGGTATGCGGAGACACTAAAAGCACAATAGTAGAACACAGATGAAGCTTCTAAGTTGATGTAATAGCCAGTAAGAAGTAGTACAATTTAAGTTTTAGGTATCGATTATTGACTTTTTAGCTGGCTTTGGTGCCTTGGACATGAGCTAGGACCTTAAGATTCTGCATGAAAGGAGGACTAGCAGCCGAGTTGCACGGGAGAATGTGAAACGTGTTCATATGTAGTAAAAACCTGAGAAATCCGTCCGTTTTCGTCATTTGTTATCGAACCGACTTAAAGCCAGATCGTCACATTGGCCGCTCTTCTCTCTGAAACGGTTGTACTTATCATCTGCGAAGCTATGACGCGTGTTGCCTTAGGCGGAAACAGGAGAAGCACCATAGTAGAACACAGGTGAAGCTTCTAAGTTGATGTAATAGCCAGTAAGAAGTAGTAGAATTCAAGATTTAGGTATCGATTATTGACTTTTTAGCTGGCTTTGGTGCCTTGGACATGAGCTAGGACATTAAGATTCTCCAATAAAGGAGGACTAGCAGTCGAGTTGCACGGGAGAATGTGAAAAGTGTTCATATGTAGTAAAAACCTGAGAAACCCATCCGTTTTCGTCATTTGTTATCGAATCGACTTAAAGCCAGATCGTCACATTGGCCGCTCTTCTCTCTGAAACGGTTGTACTTATCGTCTGCAAAGCTATGACGCGTGTTGCCTTAGGCGGAAACAGGAGAAGCACCATAGTAGAACACAGGTGAAGCTTCTAAGTTGATGTAATAGCCAGTAAGAAGTAGTAGAATTCAAGATTTAGGTATCGATTATTGACTTTTTAGCTGGCTTTGGTGCCTTGGACATGAGCTAGGACCTTAAGATTCTGCATGAAAGGAGGACTAGCAGCCGAGTTGCACGGGAGGATGTGAAAAGTTTTCATATGTAGTAAAAACCTAAAAATTCGTCCGTTTTCGTCATTTGTTATCGAATCTACTTAAAGCAAGATCGTCACATTGGCCGCTCTTCTCTCTGAAACGGTTGTACTTATCGTCTACAAAGCTATGTCGCGTGCTGCGATATGCAGAGACACTAAAAGCACCATAGTAGAACACAGATGAAGCTTCTAAGTTGATGTAATAGCCAGTAAGAAGTAGTACAATTAAAAGTTTTAGGTATCGGTTATTGTCTTTTTATCCTTCTTTGGTGCCTTGGACACGATCTAGGAACATAAGATTTTGCATGAAGGAGGACTAGCAGCCGAGTTGCACGGGAGAATGTGGAAAGTGTTCATATGTAGTAAAAACCTGAGAAATCGGTCCGTTTTCGTCATTTGTTATCGAATCGACTTAAAGCCAGATCGTCACATTGGCCGCTCTTCTCTCTGAAACTGTTGTACTTATCGTCTGCAAAGCTATGTCGCGTGTTGGCGTAGGCGGAAACAGGAAAAGCACCATAGTAGAACACAGATTAAACTTCTAAGTTGATGTAATAGCCAGTAAGAAGTAGTCCAATTCAAGATTTAGGTATCGATTATTGACTTTTTAGCTGGCTTTGGTGCCTTGGACATGAGCTAGGACCTTAAGAATCTGCATGAAAGGAGGACTAGCAGCCGAGTTGCACGGGAGAATGTGAAAAGTATTCATATGTAGTAAAAACCTAAGAAATTCGTCCGTTTTCGTCATTTGTTATCGAATCGACTTAAAGCCAGATCGTCACATTGGCCGCTCTTCTCTCTGAAACGGTTGTACTTATCGTCTGCAAAGCTATGTCGCGTGCTGCTGTATGCGGAAACACTAAAAGCACCATAGTAGAACACAGATGAAGCTTCTAAGTTGACGTAATAGCCAGGAAGAAGTAGTACAATTCAAGTTTTAGGTGTCGGTTATTGACTTTTTAGCTGGCTTTGGTGCCTTGGACAAAAGCTAGGACCTTAACATTCTGTATGAAAGGAGGACTAGCAGCCGATTTGCATGGGAGAATGTGAAAAGTGTTCATATGTAGTAAAAACCCGAGAAATCCGTCCGTTTTCGTCATTTGTTATCGAATCGACTTAAAGCCAGATCGTCAAATTAGCCGCTCTTCTCTCTGAAACGGTTGTACTTATCGATTGCAAAGCTATGTCGCGTGCTGCGGTATGCGGAGACACTAAAAGCACCATAGTAGAACACAGATGAAACTTCTAAGTTGATGTAATAGCCAGTAAGAAGTAGTACAATTCAAGTTTTAGGTATCGATTATTGACTTTTTAGCTAGCTTTGGTGCCTTGGACATGAGCTAGGACCTTATGATTCTGCATGAAAGGAGGACTAGCAGCCGAGTTGCACGGGAGAATGTGAAAAGTGTTCATATGTAGTAAAAACCTGAGAAATCCGTCCGTTTTCGTCATTTGTTATCGAATCGACTTAAAGCCAGATCGTCACATTGGCCGCTCTTCTCTCTGAAACGGATGTACTTATCGTCTGCAAAGCTATGTCGCGTGCTGCGGTATGCTGAGACACTAAAAGTACCATAGTAGAACACAGATCAAGCTTCTAAGTTGATGTAATAGCCAGTAAGAAGTAGTACAATTCAAGTTTTTGGTATTGAATATTGAATTTTTAGCTGGCTTTGGTGCCTTGGACATGAGCTAGGACCTTAATATTCTGCATGAAAGGAGTGCTAGCAGCCGAGTTGCACGGGAGAATGTGAAAAGTGTTCATATGTAGTAAAAACCTGAGATATCCGTCCATTTTCGTCATTTGTTATCGAATCGACTTAAAGCCAGATCGTCACATTGGCCGCTCATCTCTCTGAAAATGTTGTGCTTATCGTCTGCAAAGCTATGTTGCGTGCTGCGGAATGCGGACACACTAAAAGCACCATAGTAGAACCCAGATGAAGCTTCTAAGTTGATGTAATAGCGTGTAAGAAGTAGTACAATTAAAGTTTTAGGTATCAGTTAATGACTTTTTACCCCTCTTTGGTGCCTTGGACACGTTCTAGGAAATTAAGATTTTGCATGAAGGAGGACTATCAGCCGAGTTGCACGGGAGAATGTGAAAAGTGTTCATATGTGGTAAAAACCTGAGACATTCGTCCGTTTTCGTCATTTGTTATCGAATCGACTTAAAGCCAGACCGTCACATTGGCCGCTCTTCTCTCTGAAACGCTTGTACTTATCGTCTGCAAAGCCATGTCGCGTGCTGCGGTATGCGGAGGCACTAAAAACACCATAGTACAACACAGATGAAGCTTCTAAGTTGATGTAATAGCCAGTAAGAAGTAGTACAATTCAAGTTTTAGGTATCGATTATTGACTTTTTAGCTAGCTTTGGTGCCTTGGACATGAGCTAGGACCTTAAGATTCTGCATGAAAGGAGGACTAGCAGCCGAGTTGCACGGGAGAATGTGAAAAGTGTTCATAAGTTGTAAAAACCTGAGAAATTCGTCCGTTTTTGTCATTTGTTTTCGAATCTACTTAAAGCCAGATCGTCACATTGGCCGCTCTTCTCTCTGAAACGCTTGTACTTATCGTCTGCAAAACTATGTCGCATGCTGCGGTATGCTGAGACACTACAAGCAGCATAGTAGAACATAGATGAAGCTTCTAAGTTGATGTAATAGCCAGTAAGAAGTAGTACAATTCAAGTTTTAGGTATTGATTATTGACTTTTTAGCTGGCTTTGGTGCCTTGGACATGAGCTAGGACCTTAAGATTCTGCATGAAAGGAGGACTAGCAGCCGAGTTGCACGGGAGAATGTGAAAAGTGTTCATATGTAGTAAAAACCTAAGAAATTCGTCCGTTTTCATCATTTGTTATCGAATCGACTTAAAGCCAGATCGTCACATTGGCCGCTCTTCTCTCTGAAACGGTTGTACTTATCGTCTGCAAAGCTATGGCGCATGCTGCGGTATGCGGAGACAATAAAAGCACCATAGTAGAACACAGATGAAGCTTCTAATTTGACGTAATAGCCAGGAAGAAGTAGTACAATTCAAGTTTTAGGTATTGATTATTGACTTTTTAGCTGGCTTTGTTGCCTTGGACATGAGCTAGGACCTTAAGATTCTGCATGAAAGGAGGCCTAGCAGCCGAGTTGCAAGGGAGAATGTGAAAAGTGTTCATATGTAGTAAAAACCTGAGAAATCGGTCCGTTTTCGTCATTTGTTATCGAATCGACTTAAAGCCAGATCGTCACATTAGCCGCTCTTCTCTCTGAAACGCTTGTACTTATCGTCTGCAAAGCTATGTCGCTTGCTGCGGTATGCGGAAACACTAAAATCACCATAGTAGAACACAGATGAAGCTTCTAAGTTGATGTAATAGCCAGTAAGAAGTAGTACAATTCAAGTTTTAGGTATCGATTATTGACTTTTTAGCTGGCTTTGGTGCCTTGGACATGAGCTAGGACCTTAAGATTCTGCATGAAAGGAGGACTAGCAGCCGAGTTGCAGGGGAGAATGTAAAAAGTGTTCATATGAAGTAAAAACCTGAGAAATCCGTCCGTTTTCGTCATTTGTTATCGAATCGACTTAAAGCCAGATCGTCACATTGGCCGCTCTGCTCTCGGAAACGGTTGTACTTATCGTCAGCAAAGCTATGTCGCTTGTTGCTGTAGGCGGAAACAGAAAAGGACCATAGTAGAACACAGATGAAGCTTCTAAGTTGATGTAATAGCCAATAAGAAGTAGTACAATTAATGTTTTAGGTATCGGTTATTGACTTTTTACCCTTCTTTGGTGCCTTGGACACGAGCTAGGAACTTAAGATTTTGCATGAGGGAGGACTAGAAGCCGAGTTGCACGGGAGAATGTGAAAAGTGTTCATATGTAGTAAAAACCTGAGAAATCCGCCCGTATTCGTCATTTGTTATCGAATCGACTTAAAGCCAGATCGTCACATTGGCCGCTCTTCTCTCTGAAACGGTTGTACTTATCGTCTACAAAGCTATGTCGCGTGCTGCGATATGCGGAGACATTGAAAGCACCATAGTAGAAGACAAATGATGCGTCTATGTTGATGTAATAGCCAGTAAGAAGTAGTCCAATTCAAGATTTAGGTATCGATTATTGACTTTTTAGCTGGCTTTGGTGCCTTGGACATGAGCTAGGACCTTATGATTCTGCATGAAACGAGGACTAGCGGCCGCGTTGCACGGGAGTATGTGAAAAGTGTTCATATGTAGTAAAAACCTGAGAAATCCGTCCATTTTCGTCATTTGTTATCGAATCGACTTAAAGCCAGATCGTCACATTGGCCGCTCTTCTCTCTGAAACGGTTGTACTTATCGTCTGCAAAACTATGTCGCGTGCTGCGGTATGCGGAGAAACTAAAAGCACCGTAGTAGAACACAGAAGAAGCTTCTAAGTTGATGTAATAGCCAGGAAGAAGTAGTACAATTCAAGTTTTAGGTATTGATTATTGACTTTTTAGCTGGCTTTGGTGCCTTGGACATGAGCTAGGACCTTAAGATTCTGCATGAAAGGAGGACTGGCAGCCGAGTTGCAAGGGAGAATGTGAAAAGTGTTCATATGTAGTAAAAACCTGAGAAATCGGTCGGTTTTCGTCATTTGTTATCGAATCGACTTAAAGCCAGATCGTCACATTGGCCGCTCTTCTCTCTGAAACGCTTGAACTTATCGTCTGCAAAGCTATGTCGCGTCCTGCGGTATGCGGAGACACTAAAATCACCATAGTAGAACACAGATGAAGCTTCTAAGTTGATGTAATAGCCAGTAAGAAGTAGTACAATTCAAGTTTTAGGTATCGATTATTGACTTTTTAGCTGGCTTTGGTGCCTTGGACATGAGCTAGGACCTTAAGATTCTGCATGAAAGGTGGACTAGCAGCCGAGTTGCAGGGGAGAATGTAAAAAGTGTTCATATGAAGTTAAAACCTGAGAAATCCGTCCGTTTTCGTCATTTGTTATGGAATCGACTTAAAGCCAGATCGTCACATTGGCCGCTCTGCTCTCGGAAACGGTTGTACTTATCGTCTGCAAAGCTATGTCGCTTGTTGCTGTAGGCGGAAACAGAAAAGCACCATAGTAGAACACAGATGAAGCTTCTAAGTTGATGTAATAGCCAGTAAGAAGTAGTACAATTCTAGTTTTAGGTATCGATTATTGACTTTTTAGCTGGCTTTGGTGCCTAGGACATGAGCTAGTATCTTAAGATTCTGCATGAAAGGAGGACTTGCAGTCGAGTTGCACGGGAGAATGTGAAAAGTGTTCATAAGTAGTAAAAACCTTAGAGATCCGTTCGACATCGTCATTTGTTAACGAATCGACTTAAAGCCAGATCGTCACATTGGCCGCTCTTCTCTCTGAAACGGTTGTACTTATCGTCTGCAAAGCTATGTCGCGTGCTGCGGTATGTGGAGACACTAAAAGCACCATATGAGATCACAGATGAAGCTTCTAAGTTGATGTAATAGCCAGTAAGAAGTAGTACAATTCATGTTTTAGGTATCGATTATTGACTTTTTAGCTGGCTTTGGTGCCTTGGACATGAGCTAGGACCTTAAGATTCTGCATGAAAGGAGGACTAGCAGCCGAGTTGCAGGGGAAAATGTGAAAAGTGTTCATATGTAGAAAAAACCTGAGAAATCCGTCTGTTTTCGTCATTTGTTATCGAATCGACTTAAAGCCAGATCGTCACATTGGCCGCTCTTCTCTCTGAAACGGTTGTACTTATCGTCTGCAAAGCTATGTCACGTGTTGCCGTAGGCGGAAACAGGAAAAGCACCATAGTAGAACACAGATGAAGCTTCTAAGTTGATGTAATAGCGAGTAAGAAGTAGTCCAATTCAAGTTTTAGGTATCGATTATTGACTTTTTAGCTGGCTTTGGTGCCTTGGACATGAGCTAGGACCTTAAGATTCTGCATGAAAGGAGGACTAGCAGCCGAGTTGCACGGGAGAATGTGAAATGTGTTCATATGTAGTAAAAACCTGAGAAATCCGTCCGTTTTCGTCATTTGTTATCGAATCGACTTTAAGCCAGATCGTCACTTTGGCCGCTCTTCTCTCTGAAACGGTTGTACTTATCGTCTACAAAGCTATGTCGCGTGCTGCGGTATGCGGAGACACTAAAATCACCATAGTAGAACACAGATGGGGCTTCTAAGTTGATGTAATAGCCAGTAAGAAGTAGTACAATTCAAGTTTTAGGTATCGATTATTGACTTTTTAGCTAGCATTGGTGCCTTGGACATGAGCTAGGACCTTAAGATTCTGCATGAAAGGAGGACTAGCAGCCGAGTAACACGGGAGAATGTGAAAAGTGTTCATACGTAGTAAAATCCTTGGAAATTCGTCCGTTTTCGTCATTTGTTATCGAATCGACTTAAAGCCAGATCGTCACATTGGCCGCTCTTCTCTGAAACGCTTGTACTTATCGTCTGCAAAGCTATGTCGCATACTGCGGGATGCTGAGACACTACAAGCAGCATAGTAGAACACAGATGAAGTTTCTAAGTTGATGTAATAGCCAGTAAGAAGTAGTACAATTCAAGTTTTAGGTATCGATTATTGACTTTTTAGCTAGCTTTGGTGCCTTGGACATGAGCTAGGACCTTAAGATTCTGCATGAAAGGAGGACTAGCAGCCGAGTAGCACGGGAAAATGTGAAAAGTGTTCATATGTAGTAAAAACCTGAGAAATTCGTCCGTTTGCGTCATTTGTTATCGAATCGACTTAAAGCCAGATCGTCACATTGGCCGCTCTTCTCTCTGAAACGGTTGTACTTATCGTCTGCAAAGCTATGTCGCATGCTGCGGTATGCTGAGACACTACAAGCAGCATAGTAGAACACAGATGAGGCTTCTATGTTGACGTAATAGCCAGTAAGAAGTAGTACAATTCAAGTTTTAGGTATCGATTATTGACTTTTTAGCTGGCTTTGGTGCCTTGGACATGAGCTAGGACCTTAAGATTCTGCATGAAAGGAGGACTAGCAGCCGAGTTGCACGGGAGAATGTGAAAAGTGTTCATATGCAGTAAAAACCTGAGACATCCGTCCGTTTTCGTCATTTGTTATCGAATCGTCTTAAAGCCAGATAGTCACATTGGCCGCTCTTATCTCCGAAACGCTTGTACTTATCGTCTGCAAAGCTATGTCGCGTGCTGCGGTATGCGGAGACACTAAAATCACCATAGTAGAACACAGACCAAGCTTCTAAGTTGATGTAATAGCCAGTAAGAAGTAGTACAATTCAAGTTTTAGGTATCGATTATTGACTTTTTAGCTGGCTTTGGTGCCTTGGACATGAGCTAGGTCCTTAAGATTCTGCATGAAAGGAGGAGTATCAGCCGAGTTGCAGGGGAAAATGTGAAAAGTGTTCATATGTAGTAAAAACCTGAGAAATCTGTCCGTTTTCGTCATTTGTTATCGAATCGACTTAAAGCCAGATCGTCACATTGGCCGCTCTGCTCTCGGAAACGGTTGTACTTATCGTCTGCAAAGCTATGTCGCGTGTTGCCGTAGGCGGAAACAGGAAAAGCACCATAGTAGAACACAGATGAAGCTTCTAAGTTGATGTAATAGCGAGTAAGAAGTAGTCCAATTCAAGTTTAAGGTATCGATTATTGACTTTTTAGCTGGCTTTGGTGCCTTGGACATGAGCTAGGACCTTAAGATTCTGCATGAAAGGAGGACTAGCAGCCGAGTAGCACGGGAGAATGTGAAAAGTGTTCATATGTAGTAAAAACCTGAGAAATTCGTCCGTTTTCGTCATTTGTTATCGAATCGACTTAAAGCCAGATCGTCACATTGGCCGCTCTTCTCTCTGAAACGGTTGTACTTATAGTCTACAAAGCTATGTCGCGTGCTGCGGTATGCGGAGACACTAAAATCACCATAGTAGAACACAGATGGAGCTACTAAGTTGATGTAATAGCCAGTAAGAAGTAGTTCAATTCAAGTTTTAGGTATCGATTATTGACTTTTTAGCTAGCTTTGGTGCCTTGGACATGAGCTAGGACCTTAAGATTCTGCATGAAAGGAGGACTAGCAGCCGAGTAGCACGGGAGAATGTGAAAAGTGTTCATATGTAGTAAAAAACTGGGAAATTCGTCCGTTTTCGTCATTTGTTATCCAATCGACTTAAAGCCACATCGTCTTATTGGCCGCTCTTCTCTCTGAAACGCGTGTACTTATCGCCTGCAAAGCTATGTCGCATGCTGCGGTATGCTGAGACACTACAGGCAGCATAGTAGAACACAGATGAAGCTTTTAAGTTGATGTAATAGCCAGTAAGAATTAGTACAATTCAAGTTTTAGGTATCGATTATTGACTTTTTAGCTAGCTTTGGTGCCTTGGACATGAGCTAGGACTTAAGATTCTGCATGAAAGGAGGACTAGCAGCCGAGTAGCACGGGAGAATGTGAAAAGTGATCATATGTAGTAAAAACCTGAGTAATCCGTCCGTTTTCGTCATTTGTTATCGAATCGACTTAAAGCCAGATCATCACATTGGCCGCTCTGCTCTCGGAAACGGTTGCACTTATCGTCTGCAAAGCAATTACGCGTTTTGCCGTAGGCGGAAACAGAAAAGCACCATAGTAGAACACAGATGAAGCTTCTAAGTTGATGTAATAGCCAGTAAGGAGTAGACCAATTGGAGATTTAGGTATCGATTATTGACTTTTTAGCTGGCTTTGGTGCCTTGGACATGAACTAGGACTTTAAGATTCTGCATAAAAGGAGGACTAGCAGCCCAGTTGCACGGGAGAATGTGAAAAGTGTTCATATGTATTAAAAACCTGAGGCATCCGTCCGTTTTCGTCATTTGTGATCGAATCGACTTGAAGCCAGATCGTCACATTGGCCGCTCTTCTCTCTGAAACGGCTGTACTTATCGTCTGCAAAGCTATGTCGCGTGCTGCGGTATGCGGAGACACTAAAAGCACCATAGTAGAACACAGATGGAGCTTCTAAGTCGATGTAATAGCCAGTAAGAAGTAGTACAATTCAAGTTTTAGGTCTCGATTATTGACTTTTTAGCTGGCTTTGGTGCCTTGGACATGAGCTAGTACCTTAAAATTCTGCATGAAAGGAGGACTAGCTTCCGAGTTGCACGGGAGAATGTGAAAAGTGTTCATATGTAGTGAAAACCTTAGAAATCCATCCGTTTTCGTCATTTGTTATCGAATCGACTTAAAGCCAGATCGTCACATTGGCCGCTCTTCTCTCTGAAACGGTTGTACTTATCGTCTGCAAAGCTATGTCGCGTGCTGCGGTATGTGGAGACACTAAAATTACCATAGTAGAACACAGATGAAGCATCTAAGTTGATGTAATAGCCAGGAAGAAGTAGTACAATTCAAGTTTTAGGTATCGATTATTGACTTTTTAACTGGCTTTGGTGCCTTCGACATGAGCTAGGACCTTAAGATTCTGCATGTAAGGAGGACTAGCAGCCGAGTTGCACGGGAGAATGTGAAAAGTGTTCATATGTAAAAAAATACCTGAGAAATCCATCCGTTTTCGTCATTTGTTATCGAATCGACTTAAAGCCAGATCGTCACATTGGTCGCTCTTCTCTCTGAAACGGTTGTTCTTATCGTCTGCAAAGCTATGTCGCATGCTGCGGTATGCTGAGACACTACAAGCAGCATAGTAGAACACAGATGAAGCTTCTAAGTTGATGTAATAGCCAGGAAGAAGTAGTCCAATTCAAGTTTTAGGTATCGATTATTGACTTTTTAGCTGGCTTTGGTGCCTTGGACATGAGCTAGGACCTTAAGATTCTGCATGAAAGGAGGACTAGCAGCCGAGTTGCAGGGGAAAATGTGAAAAGTGTTCATATGTAGTAAAAACCTGAGAAATCCGTCCGTTTTCGTCATTTGTTATCGAATCGACTTAATGCCAGATCGTCACATTGGCCGCTCTGCTCTCAGAAACGGTTGTACTTATCGTCTGCAAAGCTATGTCGCGTGCTGCGGTATGCGGAGACACTAAAAGCACCATAGTAGAACACAGATGAAGCTTCTAAGTTGATGTAATAGCCAGTAAGAAGTAGTACAATTAAAGTTTTAGGTATCGGTTAATGACATTTACCCTTCTTTGGTGCCTTGGACACGAGCTAGGAAATTAAGATTTTGCATGAAGGAGGACTATCAGCCGAGTTGCACGGGAGAATGTGAAAAGTGTTCATATGTAGTAAAAACGTGAGAAATCCGTCCGTTTTCGTCATTTGTTATCGAATCGACTTAAAGCCAGATCGTCACATTGGCCGCTCTTCTCTCTGAAACGGTTGTACTTATCGTCTGTAAAACTATGTCGCGTGCTGCGGTATGCGGAGAAACTAAAAGCACCGTAGCAGAACACAGATGAAGCTTCTAAGTCGATGTAATAGCCAGGAAGAAGTAGTACAATTCAAGTTTTAGGTATCGATTATTGACATTTTAGCTGGCTTTGGTGCCTTGGACATGAGCTAGGACCTTAACATTCTGCATGAAAGGATTACTACCAGCCGAGTTGCACGGGAGAATGTGAAAAGTGTTCATATGTAGTAAAAACCTTAGTAATCCGTCCGTTTTCGTCATTTGTTATCGAATCGACTTAAAGCCAGATCGTCACATTGGCCGCTCTTCTCTCTGAAACGGTTGTACTTATCGTCTGCAAAGCTATGTCGCGTGCTGCGGTATGCGGAGACTCTAAAAGCACCATAGTAGAACACAGATGAAGCTTCTAAGTTGATGTAATAGCGAGTAAGAAGTAGTCCAATTCAAGTTTTAGGTATCGATTATTGACTTTTTAGCTGGCTTTGGTGCCTTGGACATGAGCTAGGACCTTAAGATACTGCATGAAAGGAGGACTAGCAGCCGAGTAGCACGGGAGAATGTGAAAAGTGTTCATATGTAGTAAAAACCTGGGAAATTCGTCCGTTTTCGTCATCTGTTATCGAATCGACTTAAAGCCACATCGTGTTATTGGCCGCTCTTCTCTCTGAAACGCTTGTACTTATCGTCTGCAAAGCTATGTCGCATGCTGCGGTATGCTGAGACACTACAAGCAGCATAGTAGAACACAGATGAAGCTTCTAAGATGATGTAATAGCCAGTAAGAAGTAGTACAATTCAAGTTTTAGGTATCGATTATTGACTTTTTAGCTAGCTTTGGTGCCTTGGACATGAGCTAGGACCTTAAGATTCTGCATGCAAGGAGGACTAGCAGCCGAGTAGCACGGGAGAATGTGAAAAGTGATCATATATAGTAAAAACCTGAGAAATTCGTCCGTTTTCGTCATTTGTTATCGAATCGACTTAAAGCCAGATCGTCACATTGGCCGCTCTTCTCTCTGAAACACTTGTACTTATCATCTGCAAAGCTATGTCGCATGCTGCGGTATGCTGAGACACTACAAGCAGCATAGTAAAACACAGATGAAGCTTCTAAGTTGATGTAATAGCCAGTAAGAAGTAGTACAATTCAAGTTTTGAGTATCGATTATTGACTTTTTAGCTGGCTTTGGTGCCTTGGACATGAGCTAGGACCTTAAGATTCTGCATGAAAGGAGGACTAGCAACCGAGTTGCAGGGGAGAATGTAAAAAGTGTTCATATGAAGTAAAAACCTGAGAAATCCGTCCGTTTTCGTCATTTGTTATCGAATCGACTTAAAGCCAGATCGTCACATTGGCCGCTCTTCTCTCTGAAACGGTTGTACTTATCGTCTGCAAAGCTATGTCGCGTGCTGCGGTATGCGGAGACACTAAACGCACCATAGTAGAACACAGATGAAGCTTCTAAGTTGATGTAATAGCCAGTAAGAAGTAGTACAATTCAAGTTTTAGGTATCCATTATTGACTTTTTAGCTGGCTTTGGTAACTTGGACATGAGCAAAGACCTTAAGATTCTGCATGAAAGGAGGACTAGCAGCCGAGTTGCACGGGAGAATGTGAAAAGTGTTCATATGTAGTAAAAACCTGAGAAATCCGTACGTTTTCGACATTTGTTATCGAATCGACTTAAAGCCAGATCGTCACATTGGCCGCTTTTCTCTCTGAAAAAGTTGTACTTATCGTCCGCAAAGCTATGTCGCGTGTTGCCGTAGGCGGAAACAGGAAAAGCACCATAGTAGAACACAGATGAAGCTTCTAAGTTGATGTAATAGCGAGTAAGAAGTAGTCCAATTCAAGTTTTAGCTATCGATTATTGACTTTTTAGCTGGCTTTGGTGCCTTGGACATGAGCTAGGACCTTAAGATTCTGCATGAAAGGAGGACTAGCAGCCGAGTAGCACGGGAGAATGTGAAAAGTGTTCATATGTAGTAAAAACCTGGGAAATTCGTCCGTTTTCGTCATTTGTTATCGAATCGACTTAAAGCCACATCGTCTTATTGGCCGCTCTTCTCTCTGAAACGCTTGTACTTATCGTCTGCAAAGCTATGTCGCATGCTGCGGTATGCTGAGACACTACAAGCAGCATAGTAGAACACAGATGAAGCTTCTAAGTTGATGTAATAGCCAGTAAGAAGTAGTACAATTCAAGTTTTAGGTATCGATTATTGACTTTTTAGCTAGCTTTGGTGCCTTGGTCATGAGCTAGGACCTTAAGATTCTGCATGCAAGGAGGACTAGCAGCCGAGTAGCACGGGAGAATGTGAAAAGTGATCATATATAGTAAAAACCTGAGAAATTCGTCCGTTTTCGTCATTTGTTATCGAATCGACTTAAAGCCAGATCGTCACATTGGCCGCTCTTCTCTCTGGAACACTTGTACTTATCGTCTGCAAAGCTATGTCGCATGCTGCGGTATGCTGAGACACTACAAGCAGCATAGTAAAACACAGATGAAGCTTCTAAGTTGATGTAATAGCCAGTAAGAAGTAGTACAATTCAAGTTTTAGGTATCGATTATTGACTTTTTAGCTGGCTTTGGTGCCTTGGACATGAGCTAGGACCTTAAGATTCTGCATGAAAGGAGGACTAGCAGCCGAGTTGCAGGGCAAAATGTAAAAAGTGTTCATATGAAGTAAAAACCTGAGAAATCCGTCCGTTTTCGTCATTTGTTATCGAATCGACTTAAAGCCAGATCGTCACATTGGCCGCTCTTCTCTCTGAAACGGTTGTACTTATCGTCTGCAAAGCTATGTCGCGTGCTGCGGTATGCGGAGACACTAAAAGCACCATAGTAGAACACAGATGAAGCTTCTAAGTTGATGTAATAGCCAGTAAGAAGTAGTACAATTCAAGTTTTAGGTATCCATTATTGACTTTTTAGCTGGCTTTGGTACCTTGGACATGAGCTAGGACCTTAAGATTCTGCATGAAAGGAGGACTAGAAGCCGAGTTGCACGGGAGAATGTGAAATGTGTTCATATGTAGTAAAAACCTGAGAAATCCGTACGTTTTCGTCATTTGTTATCGAATCGACTTAAAGCCACATCGTCTTATTGGCCGCTCTTCTCTCTGAAACGCTTGTACTTATCGTCTGCAAAGCTATGTCGCATGCTGCGGTATGCTGAGACACTACAAGCAGCATAGTAGAACACAGATGAAGCTTCTAAGTTGATGTAATAGCCAGTAAGAAGTAGTACAATTCAAGTTTTAGGTATTCAATATTGAATTTTTAGCTGGCTTTGGTGCTTGGACATGAGCTAGGACGTTAAGATTCTGCATGAAAGGAGGACTAGCAGCCGAGTTGCCCAGGAGAATGTGAAAAGTGCTCATATGTAAAAAAATACCTGAGATATCCGTCCGTTTTCGTCATTTGTTATCGAATCGACTTAAAGCCAGATCGTCACATTGGCCGCTCTTCTCTCTGAAACACTTGTACTTATCGTCTGCAAAGCTATGTCGCATGCTGCGGTATGCTGAGACACTACAAGCAGCATAGTAAAACACAGATGAAGCTTCTAAGTTGATGTAATAGCCAGTAAGAAGTAGTACAATTCAAGTTTTAGGTATCGATTATTGACTTTTTAGCTGGCTTTGGTGCCATGGACATGAGCTAGGACCTTAAGATTCTGCATGAAAGGAGGACTAGCAGCCGAGTTGCAGGGGAGAATGTAAAAAGTGTTCATATGAAGTAAAAACCTGAGAAATCCGTCCGTTTTCGTCATTTGTTATCGAATCGACTTAAAGCCAGATCGTCACATTGGCCGCTCTTCTCTCTGAAACGGTTGTACTTATCGTCTGCAAAGCTACGTCGCGTGCTGCGGTATGCTGAGACACTAAAAGCACCATAGTAGAACACAGATGAAGCTTCTAAGTTGATGTAATAGCCAGTAAGAAGTAGTACAATTCAAGTTTTAGGTATCCATTATTGACTTTTTAGCTGGCTTTGGTACCTTGGACATGAGCTAGGACCTTAAGATTCTGCATGAAAGGAGGACTAGCAGCCGAGTTGCACGGGAGAATGTGCAAAGTGTTCATATGTAGTAAAAACCTGAGAAATCCGTACGTTTTCGTCATTTGTTATCGAATCGACTTAAAGCCAGATCGTCACATTGGCCGCTCTTCTCTCTGAAAAAGTTGTACTTATCGTCTGCAAAGCTATGTCGCATGCTGCGGTATGCTGAGACACTACAAGCAGCATAGTAGAACACAGATGAAGCTTCTAAGTTGATGTAATAGCCAGTAAGAAGTAGTACAATTCAAGTTTTAGGTATCGATTATTGACTTTTTAGCTAGCTTTGGTGCCTTGGACATGAGCTAGGACCTTAAGATTCTGCATGCAAGGAGGACTAGCAGCCGAGTAGCACGGGAGAATGTGAAAAGTGATCATATATAGTAAAAACCTGAGAAATTCGTCCGTTTTCGTCATTTGTTATCGAATCGACTTAAAGCCAGATCGTCACATTGGCCGCTCTTCTCTCTGAAACACTTGTACTTATCGTCTGCAAAGCTATGTCGCATGCTGCGGTATGCTGAGACACTACAAGCAGCATAGTAAAACACAGATGAAGCTTCTAAGTTGATGTAATAGCCAGTAAGAAGTAGTACAATTCAAGTTTTAGGTATCGATTATTGACTTTTTAGCTGGCTTTGGTGCCTTGGACATGAGCTAGGACCTTAAGATTCTGCATGAAAGGAGGACTAGCAGCCGAGTTGCAGGGGAGAATGTAAAAAATGTTCATATGAAGTAAAAACCTGAGAAATCCGTCCGTTTTCGTCATTTGTTATCGAATCGACTTAAAGCCAGATCGTCACATTGGCCGCTCTTCTCTCTGAAACGGTTGTACTTATCGTCTGCAAAGCTATGTCGCGTGCTGCGGTATGCTGAGACACTAAAAGCACCATAGCAGAACACAGATGAAGCTTCTAAGTTGATGTAATAGCCAGTAAGAAGTAGTACAATTCAAGTTTTAGGTATCCATTATTGACTTTTTAGCTGGCTTTGGTACCTTGGACATGAGCTAGGACCTTAAGATTCTGCATGAAAGGAGGACTAGCAGCCGAGTTGCACGGGAGAATGTGAAAAGTGTTCATATGTAGTAAAAACCTGAGAAATCCGTACGTTTTCGTCATTTGTTATCGAATCGACTTAAAGCCAGATCGTCACATTGGCCGCTCTTCTCTCTGAAAAAGTTGTACTTATCGTCTGCAAAGCTATGTCGTGTGTTGCCGTAGGCGGAAACAGGAAAAGCACCATAGTAGAACACAGATGAAGCTTCTAAGTTGATGTAATAGCGAGTAAGAAGTAGTCCAATTCAAGTTTTAGGTATCGATTATTGACTTTTTAGCTGGCTTTGGTGCCTTGGACATGAGCTAGGACCTTAAGATTCTGCATGAAAGGAGGACTAGCAGCCGAGTAGCACGGGAGAATGTGAAAAGTGTTCATATGTAGTAAAAACCTGGGAAATTCGTCCGTTTTCGTCATTTGTTATCGAATCGACTTAAAGCCACATCGTCTTATTGGCCGCTCTTCTCTCTGAAACGGTTGTACTTATCGTCTGCAAAACTATGTCGCGTGTTGCCGTAGGCGGAAACAGGAAAAGCACCATAGTAGAACACAGATGAAGCTTCTACGTTGATGTAATAGCGAGTAAGAAGTAGTCCAATTCAAGTTTTAGGTATCGATTATTGACTTTTTAGCTGGCTTTGTTGCCTTGGACATGAGCTAGGACCTTAAGATTCCTCATGAAAGGAGGACTAGCAGCCGAGTAGCACGGGAGACTGTGAAAAGTTTTCATATGTAGTAAAAACCTGAGAAATCCGTACGTTTTCGTCATTTGTTATCGAATCGACTTAAAGCCAGATCGTCACATTGGCCGCTCTTCTCTCTGAAAAAGTTGTACTTATCGTCTGCAAAGCTATGTCGCGTGCTGCGGTATGCGGAGACACTAAAATCACCATAAAAGAACACAGATGGAGCTACTAAGTTGATGTAATAGCCAGTAAGAAGTAGTACAATTCAAGTTATAGGTATCGAGTATTGACTTTTTAGCTAGCTTTGGTGCCTCTGACATGTGCTATGACCTTAAGATTCTGCATGAAAGGAGGACTAGCAGCCGAGTAGCACGGGAGAATGTGAAAAGTGTTCATATGTAGTAAAAACCTGGGAAATTCGTCCGTTTTCGTCATTTGTTATCGAATCGACTTAAAGCCACATCGTCTTATTGGCCGCCCTTCTCTCTGAAACGCGTGTACTTATCGTCTGCAAAGCTATGTCGCATGCTGCGGTATGCTGAGACACTACAGGCAGCATAGTAGAACACAGATGAAGCTTCTAAGTTGATGTAATAGCCAGTAAGAAGTAGACCAATTCAAGATTTAGGTATCGATTACTGACTTTTTAGCTGGCTTTGGTGCCTTGGACATGAGCTAGGACTTTAAGATTCTGCATAAAAGGAGGACTAGCAGCCCAGTTGCACGGGAGAATGTGAAAAGTGTTCATATGTATTAAAAACCTGAGACATCCGTCCGTTTTCGTCATTTGTGATCGAATCGACTTAAAGCCAGATCGTCACATTGGCCGCTCTTCACTCTGAAACGGCTGTACTTATCGTCTGCAAAGCTATGTCGCGTGCTGCGGTATGCGGAGACACTAAAAGCACCGTAGTAGAACACAGATGGAGCTTCTAAGTCGATGTAATAGCCAGTAAGAAGTAGTACAATTCAAGTTTTAGGTATCGATTATTGACTTTTTAGCTGGCTTTGAGCCTTGGACATGAGCTAGTACCTTAAAATTCTGCATGAAAGGAGGACTAGCATCCGAGTTGCACGGGAGAATGTGAAAAGTGTTCATATGTAGTAAAAACCTTAGAAATCCATCCGTTTTCGCATTTGTTATCGAATCGACTTAAAGCCAGATCGTCACATTGGCCGCTCTTCTCTCTGAAACGGTTGTACTTATCGTCTGCAAAGCTATGTCGCGTGCTGCGGTATGTGGAGACACTAAAATTACCACAGTAGAACACAGATGAAGCATCTAAGTTGATGTAATAGCCAGTAAGAAGTAATCCAATTCAAGTTTTAGGTATCGATTATTGACTTTTTAGCTGGCTTTGGTGCCTTCGACATGAGCTAGGACCTTAAGATTCTGCATGTAAGGAGGACTAGCAGTCGAGTTGCACGGGAGAATGTGAAAAGTGTTCATATGTAAAAAAATACCTGAGAAATCCGTCCGTTTTCGTCATTTGTTATCGAATCGACTTAAAGCCAGATAGTCACATTGGTCGCTCTTCTCTCTGAAACGGTTGTACTTATCGTCTGCAAAGCTATGTCGCATGCTGCGGTATGCTGAGACACTACAAGCAGCATAGTAGAACACAGATGAAGCTTCTTCGTTGATGTAATAGCCAGTAAGAAGTAGTACAATTCAAGTTTTAGGTATCGATTATTGACTTTTTAGCTAGCTTTGGTGCCTTGGACATGAGCTAGGACCTTAAGATTCAGCATGAAAGGAGGACTAGCAGCCGAGTAGCATGGGAGAATGTGAAAAGTGTTCATATGTAGTAAAAACCTGAGAAATTCGTCCGTTTTCGTCATTTGTTATCGAATCGACTTAAAGCCAGATCGTCACATTGGCCGCTCTGCTCTCGGAAACGGTTGTACTTATCGTCTGCAAAGCTATGTCGCGTGTTGCCGTAGGCGGAAACAGGAAAGGCACCATAGTAGAACACAGATGAAGCTTCTAAGTTGATGTAATAGCCAGTAAGAAGTAGTCCAATTCAAGTTTTAGGTATCGATTATTGACTTTTTAGCTGGCTTTGGTGCCTTGGACATGAGCTAGGACCTTAAGATTCTGCAAGAAAGGAGGACTAGCAGCCGAGTTGTAGGGGAAAATGTGAAAAGTGTTCATATGTAGTAAAAACCTGAGAAATCCGTCCGTTTTCGTCATTTGTTATCGAATCGACTTAATGGCAGATCGTCACATTGGCCGCTCTGCTCTCGGAAACGGTTGTACTTATCGTCTGCAAAGCTATGTCGCGTGTTGCCATAGGCGGAAACAGGAAAAGCACCATAGTAGAACACAAATGAAGCTTCTAATATGATGTAATAGCCAGTAAGAAGTAGTACAATTAAAGTTTTAGGTATCGGTTAATGACATTTACCCTTCTTTGCTGCCTTGGACACGAGCTAGAAAATTAAGATTTTGCATGAAGGAGGACTATCAGCCGAGTTGCACGGGAGAATGTGAAAAGTGTTCATATGTGGTAAAAACCTGAGAAATCCGTCCGTTTTCGTCATTTGTTATCGAATCGACTTAAAGCCAGATCGTCACATTGGCCGCTCTTCTCTCTGAAACGGTTGTACTTATCGTCTGCAAAGCTATGTCGCGTGCTGCGGTATGCGGAGACACTAAAAGCACCATAGTAGAACACAGATGAAGCTTCTAAATTGATGTAATAAGCAGTAAGAAGTACTACAATTCGCGTTTTAGGTATCGATTATTGACTTTTTAGCTGGCTTTGGTGCATTGGACATGAGCTAGGACCTTAAGATTCTCCAATAAAGGAGGACTAGCAGCCGAGTTGCACGGGAGAATGTGAAAAGTGTTCATATGTAGTAAAAACCTGAGAAATCCATCCGTTTTCGTCATTTGTTATCGAATCGACTTAATGCCAGATCGTCACATTGGCCGCTCTGCTCTCGGAAACGGTTGTACTTATCGTCTGCAAAGCTATGTCGCGTGTTGCCATAGGCGGAAACAGGAAAAGCACCATAGTAGAACACAGATGAAGCTTCTAAGTTGATGTAATAGCCAGTAAGAAGTAGTACAATTAAAGTTTTAGGAATCAGTTAATGACTTTTTACCCTTCTTTGTTGCCTTGGACACAAGATAGGAAATTAAGATTTTGCATGAAGGAGGACTAGCAGCCGAGTTGCACGGGAGAATGTGAAAAGTGTTCATATGTAGTAAAAACCTGAGAAATCCGTCCGTTTTCGTCATTTATTATCGAATCTACTTAAAGCCAGATCGTCACATTGGCCGCTCTTCTCTCTGAAACGGTTGTACTTTTCGTCTGCAAAGCTATGTCGCGTACTGCGGTATTCGGAGACACTAAAAACACCATAGTAGAACACAGATGAAGCTTCTAAGATGATGTAATAGCCAGTAAGAAGTAGTACAATTCAAGTTTTAGGTATCGGTTGTTGACTTTTTAGCTGACTTTGGTGCCTTGGACATGGGCTAGGACCTTAAGATTCTGCAATAAAGGAGGACTAGCAACCGAGTTGCACGGGAGAATGTGAAATGTGTTCATATGTAGTAAAAACCCGAGAAATCCGTCCGTTTTCGTCATTTGTTTTTGAATCGACTTAAAGCCAGATCGTCACATTGGCCGCTCTTCTCTCTGAAACACTTGTACTTATCGTCTGCAAAGCTATGTCGCATGCTGCAGTATGCTGAGACACTACAAGCAGCATAGTAAAACACAGATGAAGCTCCTAAGTTGATGTAATAGCCAGTAAGAAGTAGTACAATTCAAGTTTTAGGTATCGATTATTGACTTTTTAGCTGGCTTTGGTGCCTTGGACATGAGCTAGGACCTTAAGATTCTGCATGAAAGGAGGACTAGCAGCCGAGTTGCAGGGGAGAATGTAAAAAGTGTTCATATGAAGTAAAAACCTGAGAAATCCGTCCGTTTTCGTCATTTGTTAACGAATCGACTTAAAGCCAGATCGTCACATTGGCCGCTCTGCTCTCGGAAACGGTTGTACTTATCGTCTGCAAAGCTATGTCGCGTGTTGCCGTAGGCGGAAACAAGAAAAGCACCATAGTAGAACACAGATGAAGCTTCTACGTTGATGTAATAGCGAGTAAGAAGTAGTCCAATTCAAGTTTTAGGTATCGATTATTGACTTTTTAGCTGGCTTTGGTGCCTTGGACATGAGCTAGGACCTTAAGATTCTGCATGAAAGGAGGACTAGCAGCCGAGTAGCACGGGAGACTGTGAAAAGTGTTCATATGTAGTAAAAACCTGAGAAATTCGTCCGTTTTCGTCATTTGTTATCGAATCGACTTAAAGCCAGATCGTCACATTGGCCGCTCTTCTCTCTGAAACGGTTGTACTTATCGTCTACAAAGCTATGTCGCGTGCTGCGGTATGCGGAGACACTAAAATCACCATAGTAGAACACAGATGGAGCTACTAAGTTGATGTAATAGCCAGTAAGAAGTAGTACAATTCAAGTTTTAGATATCGATTATTGACTTTTTAGCTAGCTTTGGTGCCTTGGACATGAGCTATGACCTTAAGATTCTGCATGAAAGGAGGACTAGCAGCCGAGTAGCACGGGAGAATGTGAAAAGTGTTCATATGTAGTAAAAACCTGGGAAATTCGTCCGTTTTCGTCATTTGTTATCGATTCGACTTAAAGCCACATCGTCTTATTGGCCGCTCTTCTCTCTGAAACGGTTGTACTTATCGTCTGTAAAACTATGTCGCGTGCTGCGGTATGCGGAGAAACTAAAAGCACCGTAGCAGAACACAGATGAAGCTTCTAAGTTGATGTAATAGCCAGGAAGAAGTAGTACAATTCAAGTTTTAGGTATCGATTATTGACTTTTTAGCTGGCTTTGGTGCCTTGGACATGTGCTAGGACCTTAACATTCTGCATGAAAGGATTACTACCAGCCGAGTTGCACGGGAGAATGTGAAAAGTGTTCATATGTAGTAACAACCTTAGAAATCCGTCCGTTTTCGTCATTTGTTATCGAATCGACTTAAAGCCAGATCGTCACATTGGCCGCTCTTCTCCCTGAAACGGTTGTACTTATCGTCTGCAAAGCTATGTCGCGTGCTGCGGTATGCGGAGACACTAAAAGCACCATAGTAGAACACAGATGAAGCTTCTAAGTTGATGTAATAGCCAGTAAGAAGTAGTACAATTCAAGTTTTAGGTACCCATTATTGACTTTTTAGCTGGCTTTGGTACCTTGGACATGAGCTAAGACCTTAAGATTCTGAATGAAAGGAGGACTAGCAGCCGAGTTGCATGGGAGAATGTGAAAAGTTTTCATATGTAGTAAAAACCTGAGAAATCCGTACGTTTTCGTCATTTGTTATCGAATCGACTTAAAGCCAGATCGTCACATTGGCCGCTCTTCTCTCTGAAAAAGTTGTACTTATCGTCTGCAAAGCTATGTCGCGTGCTGCGGTATGCGGAGACACTAAAATCACCATAAAAGAACACAGATGGAGCTACTAAGTTGATGTAATAGCCAGTAAGAAGTAGTACAATTCAAGTTATAGGTATCGAGTATTGACTTTTTAGCAAGCTTTGGTGCCTCGGACATGTGCTATGACCTTAAGATTCTGCATGAAAGGAGGACTAGCAGCCGAGTAGCACGGGAGAATGTGAAAAGTGTTCATATGTAGTAAAAACCTGGGAAATTCGTCCGTTTTCGTCATTTGTTATCGAATCGACTAAAAGCCACATCGTCTTATTGGCCGCCCTTCTCTCTGAAACGCGTGTACTTATCGTCTGCAAAGCTATGTCGCATGCTGCGGTATGCTGAGACACTACAGGCAGCATAGTAGAACACAGATGAAGCTTCTAAGTTGATGTAATAGCCAGTAAGAAGTAGACCAATTCAAGATTTAGGTATCGATTATTGACTTTTTAGCTGGCTTTGGTGCCTTGGACATGAGCTAGGACTTTAAGATTCTGCATAAAAGGAGGACTAGCAGCCCAGTTGCACGGGAGAATGTGAAAAGTGTTCATATGTATTAAAAACCTGAGACATCCGTCCGTTTTCGTCATTTGTGATCGAATCGACTTAAAGCCAGATCGTCACATTGGCCGCTCTTCACTCTGAAACGGCTGTACTTATCGTCTGCAAAGCTATGTCGCGTGCTGCGGTATGCGGAGACACTAAAAGCAGCGTAGTAGAACACAGATGGAGCTTCTAAGTCGATGTAATAGCCAGTAAGAAGTAGTACAATTCAAGTTTTAGGTATCGATTATTGACTTTTTAGCTGGCTTTGAGCCTTGGACATGAGCTAGTACCTTAAAATTCTGCATGAAAGGAGGACTAGCATCCGAGTTGCACGGGAGAATGTGAAAAGTGTTCATATGTAGTAAAAACCTTAGAAATCCATCCGTTTTCGCATTTGTTATCGAATCGACTTAAAGCCAGATCGTCACATTGGCCGCTCTTCTCTCTGAAACGGTTGTACTTATCGTCTGCAAAGCTATGTCGCGTGCTGCGGTATGTGGAGACACTAAAATTACCATAGTAGAACACAGATGAAGCATCTAAGTTGATGTAATAGCCAGTAAGAAGTAATCCAATTCAAGTTTTAGGTATCGATTATTGACTTTTTAGCTGGCTTTGGTGCCTTCGACATGAGCTAGGACCTTAAGATTCTGCATGTAAGGAGGACTAGCAGCCGAGTTGCACGGGAGAATGTGAAAAGTGTTCATATGTAAAAAAATACCTGAGAAATCCGTCCGTTTTCGTCATTTGTTATCGAATCGACTTAAAGCCAGATAGTCACATTGGTCGCTCTTCTCTCTGAAACGGTTGTACTTATCGTCTGCAAAGCTATGTCGCATGTTGCGGTATGCTGAGACACTACAAGCAGCATAGTAGAACACAGATGAAGCTTCTTCGTTGATGTAATAGCCAGTAAGAAGTAGTACAATTCAAGTTTTAGGTATCGATTATTGACTTTTTAGCTAGCTTTGGTGCCTTGGACATGAGCTAGGACCTTAAGATTCAGCATGAAAGGAGGACTAGCAGCCGAGTAGCATGGGAGAATGTGAAAAGTGTTCATATGTAGTAAAAACCTGAGAAATTCGTCCGTTTTCGTCATTTGTTATCGAATCGACTTAAAGCCAGATCGTCACATTGGCCGCTCTGCTCTCGGAAACGGTTGTACTTATCGTCTGCAAAGCTATGTCGCGTGTTGCCGTAGGCGGAAACAGGAAAGGCACCATAGTAGAACACAGATGAAGCTTCTAAGTTGATGTAATAGCCAGTAAGAAGTAGTCCAATTCAAGTTTTAGGTATCGATTATTGACTTTTTAGCTGGCTGTGGTGCCTTGGACATGAGCTAGGACCTTAAGATTCTCCAATAAAGGAGGACTAGCAGCCGAGTTGCACGGGAGAATGTGAAAAGTGTTCATATGTAGTAAAAACCTGAGAAATCCATCCGTTTTCGTCATTTGTTATCGAATCGACTTAATGCCAGATCGTCACATTGGCCGCTCTGCTCTCGGAAACGGTTGTACTTATCGTCTGCAAAGCTATGTCGCGTGTTGCCATAGGCGGAAACAGGAAAAGCACCATAGTAGAACACAGATGAAGCTTCTAAGTTGATGTAATAGCCAGTAAGAAGTAGTACAATTAAAGTTTTAGGAATCAGTTAATGACTTTTTACCCTTCTTTGTTGCCTTGGACACAAGATAGGAAATTAAGATTTTGCATGAAGGAGGACTAGCAGCCGAGTTGCACGGGAGAATGTGAAAAGTGTTCATATGTAGTAAAAACCTGAGAAATCCGTCCGTTTTCGTCATTTATTATCGAATCTACTTAAAGCCAGATCGTCACATTGGCCGCTCTTCTCTCTGAAACGGTTGTACTTTTCGTCTGCAAAGCTATGTCGCGTACTGCGGTATTCGGAGACACTAAAAACACCATAGTAGAACAGAAAAGAAGCTTCTAAGATGATGTAATAGCCAGTAAGAAGTAGTACAATTCAAGTTTTAGGTATCGGTTGTTGACTTTTTAGCTGACTTTGGTGCCTTGGACATGGGCTAGGACCTTAAGATTCTGCAATAAAGGAGGACTAGCAACCGAGTTGCACGGGAGAATGTGAAATGTGTTCATATGTAGTAAAAACCCGAGAAATCCGTCCGTTTTCGTCATTTGTTTTTGAATCGACTTAAAGCCAGATCGTCAAATTAGTCGCACTTCTCTCTGAAACGGTTGTACTTATCGATTGCAAAGCTATGTCGCGTGCTGCGGTATGCGGAGACACTAAAAGCACAATAGTAGAACACAGATGAAGCTTCTAAGTTGATGTAATAGCCAGTAAGAAGTAGTACAATTCAAGTTTTAGGTATCGATTATTGTCTTTTTAGCTAGCTTTGGTGCCTTGGACATGAGCTAGGACCTTATGATTCTGCATGAAAGGAGGACTAGCAGCCGAGTTGCACGGGAGAATGTGAAAAGTGTTCATATGTAGTAAAAACCTGAGAAATCCGTCCGTTTTCGTCATTTGTTATCGAATCGACTTAAAGCCAGATCGTCACATTGGCCGCTCTTCTCTCTGAAACGGTTGTACTTATCGTCTGCAAAGCTATGTCGCGTGCTGCGGTATGCGGAGACACTAAAAGCACCATAGTAGAACACAGATCAAGCTTCTAAGTTGATGTAATAGCCAGTAAGAAGTAGTACAATTCAAGTTTTAGGTATTGAATATTGAATTTTTAGCTGGCTTTGGTGCCTTGGACATGAGCTAGGACCTTAATATTCTGCATGAAAGGAGGGCTAGCAGCCGAGTTGCACGGGAGAATGTGAAAAGTGTTCATATGTAGTAAAAACCTGAGATATCCGTCCATTTTCGTCATTTGTTATCGAATCGACTTAAAGCCAGATCGTCACATTGGCCGCTCTTCTCTCTGAAAAAGTTGTACTTATCGTCTGCAAAGCTATGTCGCATGCTGCGGTATGCTGAGACACTACAAGCAGCGTAGTAGAACACAGATGAAGCTTCTTCGTTGATGTAATAGCCAGTAAGAAGTAGTACAATTCAAGTTTTAGGTATCGATTATTGACTTTTTAGCTAGCTTTGGTGCCTTGGACATGAGCTAGAACCTTAAGATTCAGCATGAAAGGAGGACTAGCAGCCGAGTAGCATGGGAGAATGTGAAAAGTGTTCATATGTAGTAAAAACCTGAGAAATCCATCCGTTTTCGTCATTTGTTATCGAATCGACTTAATGGCAGATCGTCACATTGGCCGCTCTGCTCTCGGAAACGGTTGTACTTATCGATTGCAAAGCTATGTCGCGTGCTGCGGTATGCGGAGACACTAAAAGCACAATAGTAGAACACAGATGAAGCTTCTAAGTTGATGTAATAGCCAGTAAGAAGTAGTACAATTCAAGTTTTAGGTATCGATTATTGACTTTTTAGCTGGCTGTGGTGCCTTGGACATGAGCTAGGACCTTAAGATTCTGCAAGAAAGGAGGACTAGCAGCCGAGTTGTAGGGGAAAATGTGAAAAGTGTTCATATGTAGTAAAAACCTGAGAAATCCGTCCGTTTTCGTCATTTGTTATCGAATCGACTTAATGGCAGATCGTCACATTGGCCGCTCTGCTCTCGGAAACGGTTGTACTTATCGTCTGCAAAGCTATGTCGCGTGTTGCCATAGGCGGAAACAGGAAAAGCACCATAGTAGAACACAGATGAAGCTTCTAATATGATGTAATAGCCAGTAAGAAGTAGTACAATTAAAGTTTTAGGTATCGGTTAATGACATTTACCCTTCTTTGCTGCCTTGGACACGAGCTAGAAAATTAAGATTTTGCATGAAGGAGGACTATCAGCCGAGTTGCACGGGAGAATGTGAAAAGTGTTCATATGTGGTAAAAACCTGAGAAATCCGTCCGTTTTCGTCATTTGTTATCGAATCGACTTAAAGCCAGATCGTCACATTGGCCGCTCTTCTCTCTGAAACGGTTGTACTTATCGTCTGCAAAGCTATGTCGCGTGCTGCGGTATGCGGAGACACTAAAAGCACCATAGTAGAACACAGATGAAGCTTCTAAATTGATGTAATAAGCAGTAAGAAGTAGTACAATTCGCGTTTTAGGTATCGATTATTGACTTTTTAGCTGGCTTTGGTGCCTTGGACATGAGCTAGGACCTTAAGATTCGCCAATAAAGGAGGACTAGCAGCCGAGTTGCACGGGAGAATGTGAAAAGTGTTCATATGTAGTAAAAACCTGAGAAATCCATCCGTTTTCGTCATTTGTTATCGAATCGACTTAATGCCAGATCGTCACATTGGCCGCTCTGCTCTCGGAAACGGTTGTACTTATCGTCTGCAAAGCTATGTCGCGTGTTGCCATAGGCGGAAACAGGAAAAGCACCATAGTAGAACACAGATGAAGCTTCTAAGTTGATGTAATAGCCAGTAAGAAGTAGTACAATTAAAGTTTTAGGAATCAGTTAATGACTTTTTACCCTTCTTTGTTGCCTTGGACACAAGATAGGAAATTAAGATTTTGCATGAAGGAGGACTAGCAGCCGAGTTGCACGGGAGAATGTGAAAAGTGTTCATATGTAGTAAAAACCTGAGAAATCCGTCCGTTTTCGTCATTTATTATCGAATCTACTTAAAGCCAGATCGTCACATTGGCCGCTCTTCTCTCTGAAACGGTTGTACTTTTCGTCTGCAAAGCTATGTCGCGTACTGCGGTATTCGGAGACACTAAAAACACCATAGTAGAACAGAGATGAAGCTTCTAAGATGATGTAATAGCCAGTAAGAAGTAGTACAATTCAAGTTTTAGGTATCGGTTGTTGACTTTTTAGCTGACTTTGGTGCCTTGGACATGGGCTAGGACCTTAAGATTCTGCAATAAAGGAGGACTAGCAACCGAGTTGCACGGGAGAATGTGAAATGTGTTCATATGTAGTAAAAACCCGAGAAATCCGTCCGTTATCGTCATTTGTTTTTGAATCGACTTAAAGCCAGATCGTCAAATTAGTCGCACTTCTCTCTGAAACGGTTGTACTTATCGATTGCAAAGCTATGTCGCGTGCTGCGGTATGCGGAGACACTAAAAGCACAATAGTAGAACACAGATGAAGCTTCTAAGTTGATGTAATAGCCAGTAAGAAGTAGTACAATTCAAGTTTTAGGTATCGATTATTGTCTTTTTAGCTAGCTTTGGTGCCTTGGACATGAGCTAGGACCTTATGATTCTGCATGAAAGGAGGACTAGCAGCCGAGTTGCACGGGAGAATGTGAAAAGTGTTCATATGTAGTAAAAACCTGAGAAATCCGTCCGTTTTCGTCATTTGTTATCGAATCGACTTAAAGCCAGATCGTCACATTGGCCGCTCTTCTCTCTGAAACGGTTGTACTTATCGTCTGCAAAGCTATGTCGCGTGCTGCGGTATGCGGAGACACTAAAAGCACCATAGTAGAACACAGATCAAGCTTCTAAGTTGATGTAATAGCCAGTAAGAAGTAGTACAATTCAAGTTTTAGGTATTGAATATTGAATTTTTAGCTGGCTTTGGTGCCTTGGACATGAGCTAGGACCTTAATATTCTGCATGAAAGGAGGGCTAGCAGCCGAGTTGCACGGGAGAATGTGAAAAGTGTTCATATGTAGTAAAAACCTGAGATATCCGTCCATTTTCGTCATTTGTTATCGAATCGACTTAAAGCCAGATCGTCACATTGGCCGCTCTTCTCTCTGAAAAAGTTGTACTTATCGTCTGCAAAGCTATGTCGCGTGCTGCGGTATGCGGAGGCACTAAAAGCACCATAGTAGAACACAGATGAAGCTTCTAAGTTGATGTAATAGCCAGTAAGAAGTAGTACAATTCATGTTTTAGGTATCGATTATTGACTTTTAAGCTGGCTTTGGTGCCTTGGACATGAGCTAGGACCTTTAGAATCTGCATGAAAGGAGGACTAGCAGCCGAGTTGCACGGGAGAATGTGAAAAGTTTTCATATGTAGTAAAAACCTAAGAAATTCGTCCGTTTTCGTCATTTGTTATCGAATGGACTTAAAGCCAGATCGTCACATTGGCCGCTCTTCTCTCTGAAACGGTTGTACTTATCGTCTGCAAAACTATGTCGCGTGCTGCGGTATGCGGCGAAACTAAATGCACCGTAGTAGAACACAGATGAAGCTTCTAAGTTGATGTAATAGCCAGTAAGAAGCGGTACAATTCAAGTTTTAGGTATTGATTATTGACTTTTTAGCTGGCTTTGGTGCCTTGGACATGAGCTAGGACCTTAAGATTCTGCATGAAAGGAGGACTAGCAGCCGAGATGCACGGGAGAATGTGAAAAGTGTTCATAAGTAGTAAAAACCTGAGAAATTCGTCCGTTTTCGTCATTTGTTTTCGAATCGACTTAAAGCCAGATCGTCACATTGGCCGCTCTTCTCTCTGAAACGCTTGTACTTATCGTCTGCAAAGCTATGTCGCATGCTGCGGTATGCGGAGACAATAAAAGCACCATAGTAGAACACAGATGAAGCTTCTAATTTGACGTAATAGCCAGGAAGAAGTAGTACAATTCAAGTTTTAGGTATCGACTATTGACTTTTTAGCTGGCTTTGGTGCTTTGGACATGAGCTAGGACCTTAACATTCTGCATGAAAGGAGGACTAGCAGCCGATTTGCATGGGAGAATGTGAAAAGTGTTCATATGTAGTAAAAACCCGAGAAATCCGTCCGTTTTCGTCATTTGTTATCGAATCGTCTTAAAGCCAGATCGTCACATTAGCCGCTCTTCACTCTGAAACGGTTGTACTTATTGATTGCAAAGCTATGTCGCGTGCTGCGGTATGGGGAGACACTAAAACCACCATAGTAGAACGCAGATGAAGCTTCTAAGTTGATGTAATAGCCAGTATGAAGTAGTACAATTCAAGTTTTAGGTATCGATTATTGACATTTAGCTAGCTTTGGTGCCTTGGACATGAGCTAGGACCTTATGATTCTCCATGAAAGGAGGACTAGCAGCCGAGTTGCAAGGGAGACTGTGAAAAGTGTTCATATGTAGTAAAAACCTGAGAAATCCGTCCGTTTTCGTCATATGTTATCGAATCTACTTAAAGCAAGATCGTCACATTGGCCGCTCTTCTCTCTGAAACGGTTGTACTTATCCTCTACAAAGCTATGTCGCGAGCTGCGATATGCGGAGACAATAAAAGCACCATAGTAGAACACAGATGAAGCTTCTAAGTTGATGTAATAGCCAGTAAGAAGTAGTACAATTAAAGTTTTAGGTATCGGTTATTGACTTTTTACCCTTCTTTGGTGCCTTGGACACGAGCTAGGAACTTAAGATTTTGCATGAGGGAGGACCAGCAGCCGAGTTGCACGGGAGAATGTGAAAAGTGTTCATATGTAGTAAAAACCTGAGAAATCCGTCCGTTTTCGTCATTTGTTATCGAATCGACTTAAAGCCAGATCGTCACATTGGCCGCTCTTCTCTCTGAAACGGTTGTACTTATCGTCTGCAAAGCTATGTCGCGTGCTGCGGTATGCGGAGACACTAAAAGCACCATAGTAGAACACAGATCAAGCTTCTAAGTTGATGTAATAGCCAGTAAGGAGTAGTACAATTCAAGTTTTAGGTATTGAATATTGAATTTTTAGCTGGCCTTGGTGCCTTGGACATGAGCTAGGACCTTAATATTCTGCATGACAGGAGGGCTAGCAGCCGAGTTGCACGGGAGAATGTGAAAAGTGTTCATATGTAGTAAAAACCTGAGATATCCGTCCATTTTCGTCATTTGTTATCGAATCGACTTAAAGCCAGATCGTCACATTGGCCGCTCTTCTCTCTGAAAAAGTTGTACTTATCGTCTGCAAAGCTATGTCGCGTGCTGCGGTATGCGGAGGCACTAAAAGCACCATAGTAGAACACAGATGAAGCTTCTAAGTTGATGTAATAGCCAGTAAGAAGTAGTCCAATTCAAGTTTTAGGTATCGATTATTGACTTTTTAGCTGGCTGTGGTGCCTTGGACATGAGCTAGGACCTTAAGATTCTCCAATAAAGGAGGACTAGCAGCCGAGTTGCACGGGAGAATGTGAAAAGTGTTCATATGTAGTAAAAACCTGAGAAATCCATCCGTTTTCGTCATTTGTTATCGAATCGACTTAATGCCAGATCGTCACATTGGCCGCTCTGCTCTCGGAAACGGTTGTACTTATCGTCTGCAAAGCTATGTCGCGTGTTGCCATAGGCGGAAACAGGAAAAGCACCATAGTAGAACACAGATGAAGCTTCTAAGTTGATGTAATAGCCAGTAAGAAGTAGTACAATTAAAGTTTTAGGAATCAGTTAATGACTTTCTACCCTTCTTTGTTGCCTTGGACACAAGATAGGAAATTAAGATTTTGCATGAAGGAGGACTAGCAGCCGAGTTGCACGGGAGAATGTGAAAAGTGTTCATATGTAGTAAAAACCTGAGAAATCCGTCCGTTTTCGTCATTTATTATCGAATCTACTTAAAGCCAGATCGTCACATTGGCCGCTCTTCTCTCTGAAACGGTTGTACTTTTCGTCTGCAAAGCTATGTCGCGTACTGCGGTATTCGGAGACACTAAAAACACCATAGTAGAACAGAAAAGAAGCTTCTAAGATGATGTAATAGCCAGTAAGAAGTAGTACAATTCAAGTTTTAGGTATCGGTTGTTGACTTTTTAGCTGACTTTGGTGCCTTGGACATGGGCTAGGACCTTAAGATTCTGCAATAAAGGAGGACTAGCAACCGAGTTGCACGGGAGAATGTGAAATGTGTTCATATGTAGTAAAAACCCGAGAAATCCGTCCGTTTTCGTCATTTGTTTTTGAATCGACTTAAAGCCAGATCGTCAAATTAGTCGCACTTCTCTCTGAAACGGTTGTACTTATCGATTGCAAAGCTATGTCGCGTGCTGCGGTATGCGGAGACACTAAAAGCACAATAGTAGAACACAAATGAAGCTTCTAAGTTGATGTAATAGCCAGTAAGAAGTAGTACAATTCAAGTTTTAGGTATCGATTATTGTCTTTTTAGCTAGCTTTGGTGCCTTGGACATGAGCTAGGACCTTATGATTCTGCATGAAAGGAGGACTAGCAGCCGAGTTGCACGGGAGAATGTGAAAAGTGTTCATATGTAGTAAAAACCTGAGAAATCCGTCCGTTTTCGTCATTTGTTATCGAATCGACTTAAAGCCAGATCGTCACATTGGCCGCTCTTCTCTCTGAAACGGTTGTACTTATCGTCTGCAAAGCTATGTCGCGTGCTGCGGTATGCGGAGACACTAAAAGCACCATAGTAGAACACAGATCAAGCTTCTAAGTTGATGTAATAGCCAGTAAGAAGTAGTACAATTCAAGTTTTAGGTATTGAATAGAATTTTTAGCTGGCTTTGGTGCCTTGGACATGAGCTAGGACCTTAATATTCTGCATGAAAGGAGGGCTAGCAGCCGAGTTGCACGGGAGAATGTGAAAAGTGTTCATATGTAGTAAAAACCTGAGATATCCGTCCATTTTCGTCATTTGTTATCGAATCGACTTAAAGCCAGATCGTCACATTGGCCGCTCTTCTCTCTGAAAAAGTTGTACTTATCGTCTGCAAAGCTATGTCGCATGCTGCGGTATGCTGAGACACTACAAGCAGCGTAGTAGAACACAGATGAAGCTTCTTCGTTGATGTAATAGCCAGTAAGAAGTAGTACAATTCAAGTTTTAGGTATCGATTATTGACTTTTTAGCTAGCTTTGGTGCCTTGGACATGAGCTAGAACCTTAAGATTCAGCATGAAAGGAGGACTAGCAGCCGAGTATCATGGGAGAATGTGAAAAGTGTTCATATGTAGTAAAAACCTGAGAAATCCATCCGTTTTCGTCATTTGTTATCGAATCGACTTAATGGCAGATCGTCACATTGGCCGCTCTGCTCTCGGAAACGGTTGTACTTATCGATTGCAAAGCTATGTCGCGTGCTGCGGTATGCGGAGACACTAAAAGCACAATAGTAGAACACAGATGAAGCTTCTAAGTTGATGTAATAGCCAGTAAGAAGTAGTACAATTCAAGTTTTAGGTATCGATTATTGACTTTTTAGCTGGCTGTGGTGCCTTGGACATGAGCTAGGACCTTAAGATTCTGCAAGAAAGGAGGACTAGCAGCCGAGTTGTAGGGGAAAATGTGAAAAGTGTTCATATGTAGTAAAAACCTGAGAAATCCGTCCGTTTTCGTCATTTGTTATCGAATCGACTTAATGGCAGATCGTCACATTGGCCGCTCTGCTCTCGGAAACGGTTGTACTTATCGTCTGCAAAGCTATGTCGCGTGTTGCCATAGGCGGAAACAGGAAAAGCACCATAGTAGAACACAGATGAAGCTTCTAATATGATGTAATAGCCAGTAAGAAGTAGTACAATTAAAGTTTTAGGTATCGGTTAATGACATTTACCCTTCTTTGCTGCCTTGGACACGAGCTAGAAAATTAAGATTTTGCATGAAGGAGGACTATCAGCCGAGTTGCACGGGAGAATGTGAAAAGTGTTCATATGTGGTAAAAACCTGAGAAATCCGTCCGTTTTCGTCATTTGTTATCGAATCGACTTAAAGCCAGATCGTCACATTGGCCGCTCTTCTCTCTGAAACGGTTGTACTTATCGTCTGCAAAGCTATGTCGCGTGCTGCGGTATGCGGAGACACTAAAAGCACCATAGTAGAACACAGATGAAGCTTCTAAATTGATGTAATAAGCAGTAAGAAGTAGTACAATTCGCGTTTTAGGTATCGATTATTGACTTTTTAGCTGGCTTTGGTGCCTTGGACATGAGCTAGGACCTTAAGATTCTCCAATATAGGGGGACTAGCAGCCGAGTTGCACGGGAGAATGTGAAAAGTGTTCATATGTAGTAAAAACCTGAGAAATCCATCCGTTTTCGTCATTTGTTATCGAATCGACTTAAAGCCAGATCGTCACATTGGCCGCTCTTCTCTCTGAAAAAGTTGTACTTATCGTCTGCAAAGCTATGTCGCGTGCTGCGGTATGCGGAGGCACTAAAAGCACCATAGTAGAACACAGATGAAGCTTCTAAGTTGATGTAATAGCCAGTAAGAAGTAGTACAATTCAAGTTTTAGGTATCGATTATTGACTTTTAAGCTGGCTTTGGTGCCTTGGACATGAGCTAGGACCTTCAGAATCTGCATGAAAGGAGGACTAGCAGCCGAGTTGCACGGGAGAATGTGAAAAGTTTTCATATGTAGTAAAAACCTAAGAAATTCATCCGTTTTCGTCATTTGTTATCGAATCGACTTAAAGCCAGATCGTCACATTGGCCGCTCTTCACTCTGAAACGGTTGTACTTATCATCTGCAAAGCTATGTCGCGTGCTGCGGTATGCGGAGACACTAAAAGCACCATAGTAGAACACAGATGAAGCTTCTAAGTTGACGTAATAGCCAGGAAGAAGTAGTACAATTCAAGTTTTAGGTGTCGGTTATTAACTTTTTAGCTGGCTTTGGTGCCTTGGACAAAAGTTAGGACCTTAACATTCTGTATGAAAGGAGGACTAGCAGCCGATTTGCATGGGAGAATGTGAAAAGTGTTCATATGTAGTAAAAACCTGAGAAATCCGTCCGTTTTCGTCATTTGTTATCGAATCGACTTAAAGCCAGATCGTCACATTGAACGCTCTTCTCTCTGAAAAAGTTGTACTTATCGTCTGCAAAGCTATGTTGCATGCTGCGGTATGCTGAGACACTACAAGCAGCATAGTAGAACACAGATGAAGCTTCTAAGTTGATGTAATAGCCAGTAAGAAGTAGTACAATTCAAGTTTTAGGTATTGATTATTGACTTTTTAGCTGGCTTTGGTGCCTTGGACATGAGCTAGGACCTTAAGATTCTGCATGAAAGGAGGACTAGCAGCCGAGTTGCACGGGAGAATGTGAAAAGTGTTCATATGTAGTAAAAACCTAAGATATTCGTCCGTTTTCGTCATTTGTTATCGAATCGACTTAAAGCCAGATCGTCACATTGGCCGCTTTTCTCTCTGAAACGGTTGTACTTATCGTCTGCAAAGCTATGTCGCATGCTGCGGTATGCGGAGACAATAAAAGCACCATAGTAGAACACAGATGAAGCTTCTAATTTGACGTAATAGCCAGGAAGAAGTAGTACAATTCAAGTTTTAGGTATCGACTATTGACTTTTTAGCTGGCTTTGGTGCCTTGGACTTGAGCTAGGACCTTAACATTCTGCATGAAAGGAGGACTAGCAGCCGATTTGCATGGGAGAATGTGAAAAGTGTTCATATGTAGTAAAAACCCGAGAAATCCGTCCGTTTTCGTCATTTGTTATCGAATCGTCTTAAAGCCAGATCGCCACATTAGCCGCTCTTCACTCTGAAACGGTTGTACTTATCGATTGCAAAGCTATGTCGCGTGCTGCGGTATGCGGAGACACTAAAACCACCATAGTAGAACACAGATGAAGCTTCTAAGTTGATGTAATAGCCAGTATGAAGTAGTACAATTCAAGTTTTAGGTATCGATTATTGACATTTAGCTAGCTTTGGTGCCTTGGACATGAGCTAGGACCTTATGATTCTGCATGAAAGGAGGACTAGCAGCCGAGTTGCAAGGGGAGACTGTGAAAAGTGTTCATATGTAGTAAAAACCTGAGAAATCCGTCCGTTTTCGTCATATGTTATCGAATCTACTTAAAGCAAGATCGTCACATTGGCCGCTCTTCTCTCTGAAACGGTTGTACTTATCCTCTACAAAGCTATGTCGCGAGCTGCGATATGCGGAGACAATAAAAGCACCATAGTAGAACACAGATGAAGCTTCTAAGTTGATGTAATAGCCAGTAAGAAGTAGTACAATTAAAGTTTTAGGTATCGGTTATTGACGTTTTACCCTTCTTTGGTGCCTTGGACACGAGCTAGGAACTTAAGATTTTGCATGAGGGAGGACCAGCAGCCGAGTTGCACGGGAGAATGTGAAAAGTGTTCATATGTAGTAAAAACCTGAGAAATCTGTCCGTTTTCGTCATTTGTTATCGAATCACTTAAAGCCAGATCGTCACAATGGCCGCTCTTCTCTCTGAAACGGTTGTACTTATCGTCTGCAAAACTATGTCGCGTGCTGCGGTATGCGGAGAAACTAAAAGCACCGTAGTAGAAACACAGATGTAGCTTCTACGTTGACGTAATAGCCAGTAGAAGTAGTACAATTCAAGTTTTAGGTATTGATTATTGACTTTTTAGCTGGCTTTGGTGACTTGTACATGAGCTAGGACCTTAAGATTCTGCATGAAAGGAGGACTAGCAGCCTAGTTGCAAGGGAGAATGGGAAAAGTGTTCATATGTAGTAAAAACCTGAGAAATCGGTCCGTTTTCGTCATTTGTTATCGAATCGACTTAAAGCCAGATCGTCACATTGGCCGCTCTTCTCTCTGAAACGGTTGTACATATTGTCCTACAAAGCTATGTCGCGTGCTGCGATATGCGGAGACACTAAAAGCACCATAGTAGAACACAAATGATGCTTCTAAGTTGATGTAATAGCAAGTAAGAAGTAGTCAATTCAAGATTTAGGTATCGATTATTGACTTTTTAGCTGGCTTTGGTGCCTTGGACATGAGCTAGGACCTTATGATTCTGCATGAAACGAGGACTAGCGGCCGCGTTGCACGGGAGTATGTGAAAAGTGTTCATATGTAGTAAAAACCTGAGAAATCCGTCCATTTTCGTCATTTGTTATCGAATCGACTTAAAGCCAGATCGTCACATTGGCCGCTCTTCTCTCTGAAACGGTTGTACTTTTCGTCTGCAAAACTATGTCGCGTGCTGCGGTATGCGGAGAAACTAACTAGCGGCCGCGTTGCAAGGGAGTATGTGAAAAGTGTTCATATGTAGTAAAAACCTGAGAAATCCGTCCATTTTCGTCATTTGTTATCGAATCGACTTAAAGCCAGATCGTCACATTGGCCGCTCTTCTCTCTGAAACGGTGTGTACTTATCGTCTGCAAAACTATGTCGCGTGCTGCGGTATGCAGAGAAACTAAAAGCACCGTAGTAGAACACAGATGAAGCTTCTAAGTTGATGTAATAGCCAGTAAGAAGTAGTACAATTCAAGTTTTAGGTATTGATTATTGACTTTTTAGCTGGCTATGGTGCCTTGGACATGAGCTAGGACCTTAAGATTCTGCATGAAAGGAGGACTAGCAGCCGAGTTGCAAGGGAGAATGTGAAAAGTGTTCATAAGTAGTAAAAACCTGAGAAATCGGTCCGTTTTCGTCATTTGTTATCGAATCGACTTAAAGCCAGATCGTCACACTGGCCGCTCTTCTATCTGAAACACTTGTACTTATCGTCTGCAAAGCTATGTCGCGTGCTGTGGTATGCGGAAACACTAAAATCTCCATAGTAGAACACAGATGAACCTTCTAAGTTGACGTAATAGCCAGGAAGAAGTAGTACAATTCAAGTTTTAGGTGTCGGTTATTGACTTTTTAGCTGGCTTTGGTGCCTTGGACAAATGTTAGGACCTTAACATTCTGTATGAAAGGAGGACTAGCAGCCGATTTGCATGGGAGAATGTGAAAAGTGTTCATATGTAGTAAAAAACCTGAGAAATCCGTCCGTTTTCGTCATTTGTTATCGAATCGACTTAAAGCCAGATCGTCACATTGAACGCTCTTCTCTCTGAAAAAGTTGTACTTATCGTCTGCAAAGCTATGTTGCATGCTGCGGTATGCTGAGACACTACAAGCAGCATAGTAGAACACAGATGAAGCTTCTAAGTTGATGTAATAGCCAGTAAGAAGTAGTACAATTCAAGTTTTAGGTATTGATTATTGACTTTTTAGCTGGCTTTGGTGCCTTGGACATGAGCTAGGACCTTAAGATTCTGCATGAAAGGAGGACTAGCAGCCGAGTTGCACGGGAGAATGTGAAAAGTGTTCATATGTAGTAAAAACCTAAGATATTCGTCCGTTTTCGTCATTTGTTATCGAATCGACTTAAAGCCAGATCGTCACATTGGCCGCTTTTCTCTCTGAAACGGTTGTACTTATCGTCTGCAAAGCTATGTCGCATGCTGCGGTATGCGGAGACAATAAAAGCACCATAGTAGAACACAGATGAAGCTTCTAATTTGACGTAATAGCCAGGAAGAAAGTAGTACAATTCAAGTTTTAGGTATCGACTATTGACTTTTTAGCTGGCTTTGGTGCCTTGGACTTGAGCTAGGACCTTAACATTCTGCATGAAAGGAGGACTAGCAGCCGATTTGCATGGGAGAATGTGAAAAGTGTTCATATGTAGTAAAAACCCGAGAAATCCGTCCGTTTTCGTCATTTGTTATCGAATCGTCTTAAAGCCAGATCGCCACATTAGCCGCTCTTCACTCTGAAACGGTTGTACTTATCGATTGCAAAGCTATGTCGCGTGCTGCGGTATGCGGAGACACTAAAACCACCATAGTAGAACACAGATGAAGCTTCTAAGTTGATGTAATAGCCAGTATGAAGTAGTACAATTCAAGTTTTAGGTATCCGATTATTGACATTTAGCTAGCTTTGGTGCCTTGGACATGAGCTAGGACCTTATGATTCTGCATGAAAGGAGGACTAGCAGCCGAGTTGCAAGGGAGACTGTGAAAAGTGTTCATATGTAGTAAAAACCTGAGAAATCCGTCCGTTTTCGTCATATGTTATCGAATCTACTTAAAGCAAGATCGTCACATTGGCCGCTCTTCTCTCTGAAACGGTTGTACTTATCCTCTACAAAGCTATGTCGCGAGCTGCGATATGCGGAGACAATAAAAGCACCATAGTAGAACACAGATGAAGCTTCTAAGTTGATGTAATAGCCAGTAAGAAGTAGTACAATTAAAGTTTTAGGTATCGGTTATTGACGTTTTACCCTTCTTTGGTGCCTTGGACACGAGCTAGGAACTTAAGATTTTGCATGAGGGAGGACCAGCAGCCGAGTTGCACGGGAGAATGTGAAAAGTGTTCATATGTAGTAAAAACCTGAGAAATCTGTCCGTTTTCGTCATTTGTTATCGAATCACTTAAAGCCAGATCGTCACAATGGCCGCTCTTCTCTCTGAAACGGTTGTACTTATCGTCTGCAAAACTATGTCGCGTGCTGCGGTATGCGGAGAAACTAAAAGCACCGTAGTAGAACACAGATGTAGCTTCTACGTTGACGTAATAGCCAGTAAGAAGTAGTACAATTCAAGTTTTAGGTATTGATTATTGACTTTTTAGCTGGCTTTGGTGACTTGTACATGAGCTAGGACCTTAAGATTCTGCATGAAAGGAGGACTAGCAGCCTAGTTGCAAGGGAGAATGGGAAAAGTGTTCATATGTAGTAAAAACCTGAGAAATCGGTCCGTTTTCGTCATTTGTTATCGAATCGACTTAAAGCCAGATCGTCACATTGGCCGCTCTTCTCTCTGAAACGGTTGTACATATTGTCTACAAAGCTATGTCGCGTGCTGCGATATGCGGAGACACTAAAAGCACCATAGTAGAACACAAATGATGCTTCTAAGTTGATGTAATAGCAAGTAAGAAGTAGTCAATTCAAGATTTAGGTATCGATTATTGACTTTTTAGCTGGCTTTGGTGCCTTGGACATGAGCTAGGACCTTATGATTCTGCATGAAACGAGGACTAGCGGCCGCGTTGCACGGGAGTATGTGAAAAGTGTTCATATGTAGTAAAAACCTGAGAAATCCGTCCATTTTCGTCATTTGTTATCGAATCGACTTAAAGCCAGATCGTCACATTGGCCGCTCTTCTCTCTGAAACGGTTGTACTTTTCGTCTGCAAAACTATGTCGCGTGCTGCGGTATGCGGAGAAACTAACTAGCGGCCGCGTTGCAAGGGAGTATGTGAAAAGTGTTCATATGTAGTAAAAACCTGAGAAATCCGTCCATTTTCGTCATTTGTTATCGAATCGACTTAAAGCCAGATCGTCACATTGGCCGCTCTTCTCTCTGAAACGGTTGTACTTATCGTCTGCAAAACTATGTCGCGTGCTGCGGTATGCAGAGAAACTAAAAGCACCGTAGTAGAACACAGATGAAGCTTCTAAGTTGATGTAATAGCCAGTAAGAAGTAGTACAATTCAAGTTTTAGGTATTGATTATTGACTTTTTAGCTGGCTATGGTGCCTTGGACATGAGCTAGGACCTTAAGATTCTGCATGAAAGGAGGACTAGCAGCCGAGTTGCAAGGGAGAATGTGAAAAGTGTTCATAAGTAGTAAAAACCTGAGAAATCGGTCCGTTTTCGTCATTTGTTATCGAATCGACTTAAAGCCAGATCGTCACACTGGCCGCTCTTCTATCTGAAACACTTGTACTTATCGTCTGCAAAGCTATGTCGCGTGCTGTGGTATGCGGAAACACTAAAATCTCCATAGTAGAACACAGATGAACCTTCTAAGTTGACGTAATAGCCAGGAAGAAGTAGTACAATTCAAGTTTTAGGTGTCGGTTATTGACTTTTTAGCTGGCTTTGGTGCCTTGGACAAATGTTAGGACCTTAACATTCTGTATGAAAGGAGGACTAGCAGCCGATTTGCATGGGAGAATGTGAAAAGTGTTCATATGTAGTAAAAACCTGAGAAATCCGTCCGTTTTCGTCATTTGTTATCGAATCGACTTAAAGCCAGATCGTCACATTGAACGCTCTTCTCTCTGAAAAAGTTGTACTTATCGTCTGCAAAGCTATGTTGCATGCTGCGGTATGCTGAGACACTACAAGCAGCATAGTAGAACACAGATGAAGCTTCTAAGTTGATGTAATAGCCAGTAAGAAGTAGTACAATTCAAGTTTTAGGTATTGATTATTGACTTTTTAGCTGGCTTTGGTGCCTTGGACATGAGCTAGGACCTTAAGATTCTGCATGAAAGGAGGACTAGCAGCCGAGTTGCACGGGAGAATGTGAAAAGTGTTCATATGTAGTAAAAACCTAAGATATTCGTCCGTTTTCGTCATTTGTTATCGAATCGACTTAAAGCCAGATCGTCACATTGGCCGCTTTTCTCTCTGAAACGGTTGTACTTATCGTCTGCAAAGCTATGTCGCATGCTGCGGTATGCGGAGACAATAAAAGCACCATAGTAGAACACAGATGAAGCTTCTAATTTGACGTAATAGCCAGGAAGAAGTAGTACAATTCAAGTTTTAGGTATCGACTATTGACTTTTTAGCTGGCTTTGGTGCCTTGGACTTGAGCTAGGACCTTAACATTCTGCATGAAAGGAGGACTAGCAGCCGATTTGCATGGGAGAATGTGAAAAGTGTTCATATGTAGTAAAAACCCGAGAAATCCGTCCGTTTTCGTCATTTGTTATCGAATCGTCTTAAAGCCAGATCGCCACATTAGCCGCTCTTCACTCTGAAACGGTTGTACTTATCGATTGCAAAGCTATGTCGCGTGCTGCGGTATGCGGAGACACTAAAACCACCATAGTAGAACACAGATGAAGCTTCTAAGTTGATGTAATAGCCAGTATGAAGTAGTACAATTCAAGTTTTAGGTATCGATTATTGACATTTAGCTAGCTTTGGTGCCTTGGACATGAGCTAGGACCTTATGATTCTGCATGAAAGGAGGACTAGCAGCCGAGTTGCAAGGGAGACTGTGAAAAGTGTTCATATGTAGTAAAAACCTGAGAAATCCGTCCGTTTTCGTCATATGTTATCGAATCTACTTAAAGCAAGATCGTCACATTGGCCGCTCTTCTCTCTGAAACGGTTGTACTTATCCTCTACAAAGCTATGTCGCGAGCTGCGATATGCGGAGACAATAAAAGCACCATAGTAGAACACAGATGAAGCTTCTAAGTTGATGTAATAGCCAGTAAGAAGTAGTACAATTAAAGTTTTAGGTATCGGTTATTGACGTTTTACCCTTCTTTGGTGCCTTGGACACGAGCTAGGAACTTAAGATTTTGCATGAGGGAGGACCAGCAGCCGAGTTGCACGGGAGAATGTGAAAAGTGTTCATATGTAGTAAAAACCTGAGAAATCTGTCCGTTTTCGTCATTTGTTATCGAATCACTTAAAGCCAGATCGTCACAATGGCCGCTCTTCTCTCTGAAACGGTTGTACTTATCGTCTGCAAAACTATGTCGCGTGCTGCGGTATGCGGAGAAACTAAAAGCACCGTAGTAGAACACAGATGTAGCTTCTACGTTGACGTAATAGCCAGTAAGAAGTAGTACAATTCAAGTTTTAGGTATTGATTATTGACTTTTTAGCTGGCTTTGGTGACTTGTACATGAGCTAGGACCTTAAGATTCTGCATGAAAGGAGGACTAGCAGCCTAGTTGCAAGGGAGAATGGGAAAAGTGTTCATATGTAGTAAAAACCTGAGAAATCGGTCCGTTTTCGTCATTTGTTATCGAATCGACTTAAAGCCAGATCGTCACATTGGCCGCTCTTCTCTCTGAAACGGTTGTACATATTGTCTACAAAGCTATGTCGCGTGCTGCGATATGCGGAGACACTAAAAGCACCATAGTAGAACACAATTGATGCTTCTAAGTTGATGTAATAGCAAGTAAGAAGTAGTCAATTCAAGATTTAGGTATCGATTATTGACTTTTTAGCTGGCTTTGGTGCCTTGGACATGAGCTAGGACCTTATGATTCTGCATGAAACGAGGACTAGCGGCCGCGTTGCACGGGAGTATGTGAAAAGTGTTCATATGTAGTAAAAACCTGAGAAATCCGTCCATTTTCGTCATTTGTTATCGAATCGACTTAAAGCCAGATCGTCACATTGGCCGCTCTTCTCTCTGAAACGGTTGTACTTTTCGTCTGCAAAACTATGTCGCGTGCTGCGGTATGCGGAGAAACTAACTAGCGGCCGCGTTGCAAGGGAGTATGTGAAAAGTGTTCATATGTAGTAAAAACCTGAGAAATCCGTCCATTTTCGTCATTTGTTATCGAATCGACTTAAAGCCAGATCGTCACATTGGCCGCTCTTCTCTCTGAAACGGTTGTACTTATCGTCTGCAAAACTATGTCGCGTGCTGCGGTATGCAGAGAAACTAAAAGCACCGTAGTAGAACACAGATGAAGCTTCTAAGTTGATGTAATAGCCAGTAAGAAGTAGTACAATTCAAGTTTTAGGTATCGATTATTGTCTTTTTAGCTGGCTTTGGTGCCTTGGACATGAGCTAGGACGTTAAGATACTGCATGAAAGGAGGACTAGCAGCCGAGTTGCAAGGGAGAATGTGAAAAGTGTTCATATGCAGTGAAAACCTGAGACATCCGTCCGTTTTCGTCATTTGTTATCGAATCGACTTAAAGCCAGATCGTCACATTGGCCGCTCTTCTCTCTGAAACGGTTGTACTTATCGTCTGCAAAGCTATGTCGCGTGCTGCGGTATGCGGACACACTAAAAGCACCATAGTAGAACACAGATGAAGCTTCTAAGTTGATGTAATAGCCAGTAAGAAGAAGTAAAATTCAAGTTTTAGGTATCGATTATTGACTTTTTACACTTCTTTGGTGCCTTGGACACGAGCTAGGAACTTAAGTTTTTGCATGAAGGAGGACTAGCAGCCGAGTTGCACGGGAGAATGTGAAAAGTGTTCATATGTAGTAAAAACCTGAGAAATCCGTCCGTTTTCGTCATTTGTTATCGAATCGACTTAAAGCTAGATCGTCACATTGGCCGCTCTTCTCTCTGAATCGGTTGTACTTATCGTCTGCAAAGCTATGTCACGTGCTGCGGTATGCGGAGACACTAAAATCACCACAGTAGAACACAGATGAAGCTTCTAAGTTGATGCAATATCCAGTAAGAAGTAGTACAATTCGCGTTTTAGGTATCGATTATTGACTTTTTAGCATGCTTTGGTGCCTTGGACATGAGCTAGGACCTTAAGATTCTGCATGAAAGGAGGACTAGCAGCTCAGTTGCACGGGAGTGTGTGAAAAGTGTTCATATGTAGTAAAAACCTGAGAAATCCGTCCGTTTTCGTCATTTGTTATCGAATCGACTTAAAGCCAGATCGACACATTGGCCGCTTTTTTCTCTGAAACGGTTGTACTTACGGTCTGCAAAGCTATGTCGCGTGCTGCGGTATGCGGAAACACTAAAATCACCATAGTAGAACACAGATGAACCTTCTAAGTTGATGTAATAGCCAGTAAGAAGTAGTACAATTCAAGTTTTAGGTATGGATTATTGACTTTTTAGCTGGCTTTGGTGCCTTGGACATGAGCTAAGACCTTAAGATTCTGCATGAAAGGAGGACTAGCAGCCGAGTTGGAGGGGAGAATGTAAAAAGTGTTCATATGAAGTAAAAACCTGAGAAATCCGTCCGGTTTCGTCATTTGTTATCGAATCGACTTAAAGCCAGATCGTCACATTGGCCGCTCTGCTCTCGGAAACGGTTGTACTTATCGTCTGCAAAGCTATGTCGCGTGCTGCGGTATGCGGAGGCTCTAAAAGCACCACAGTAGAACACAGATGAAACTTCTAAGTTGCTGTAATAGCCAGTAAGAAGTAATACCATTCAAGTTTTAGGTATCGATTATTGACTTTTTAGCTGGCTTTGGTGCCTTGGACATGAGCTAGGACCTTAAGATTCTGCATTAAAGGAGGACTAGCAGCCGAGTTGCACGGGAGAATGTGAAAAGTGTTCATATGTAGTAAAAACCTGAGAACTCCGTCCGTTTTCGTCATTTGTTATCGAATCGACTTAAAGCCAGATCGTCACATTGGCCGCTCTTCTCTCTGAAACGGTTGTACTTATCGTCTGGAAAGCTATGTCGCGTGCTTCGGTATGCGGAGACACTAAAATCACCATAGTAGAACACAGATGAAGCATCTAAGTTGATGTAATAGCCAGTAAGAAGTAGTCCAATTCAAGTTTTAGGTATCGATTATTGACATTTTAGGTGGCTTTGGTGCCTTGGACATGAGCTAGGACCTTAAGATTCTGCATGAAAGGAGGACTAGCAGCCGAGTTGCACGGGACAATGTGAAAAGTGTTCATAGGCAGTAAAAACCTGAGACATCCGTCCGTTTTCGTCATTTGTTATCGAATCGACTTAAAGCCAGATCGTCACATTGGCCGCTCTTCTCTCTGAAACGGTTGTACTTATCGCGTGCAAAGCTATGTCGCGTGCTGCGGTATGCGGACACACTAAAAGCACCATAGTAGAACACAGATGAAGCTTCTAAGTTGATGTAATAGCCAGTAAGAAGAAGTAAAATTCAAGTTTTAGGTATCGGTTATTGACTTTTTACACTTCTTTGGTGCCTTGGACACGAGCTAGGAACTTAAGATTTTGCATGAAGGAGGACTAGCAGCCGAGTTGCACGGGAGAATGTGAAAAGTGGTCATATGTAGTAAAAACCTGAGAAATCGGTCCGTTTTCGTCATTTGTTATCGAATCGACTTAAAGCCAGATCGTCACATTGGCCGCTCTTCTCTCTGAAGCGGTTGTACTTATCGTCTGCAAAGCTATGTCGCGTGTTGCCGTAGGCGGAAACAGGAAAAGCACCATGGTAGAACACAGATGAAACTTCTAAGTTGATGTAATAGCCAGTAAGAAGTAGTCCAATTCAAGATTTAGGTATCGATTATTGACTTTTTAGCTTGCTTTGGTGCCTTGGACATGAGCTAGGACCTTAAGATTCTGCATGAAAGGAGGACTAGCAGCCGAGTTGGACGGGAGAATGTGAAAAGTGTTCATATGTAGTAAAAACCTAAGAAATTCGTCCGTTTTCGTCATTTATTATCGAATCGACTTAAAGCCAGATCGTCACATTGGCCGCTCTTCTCTCTGAAACGGTTGTACTTATCGTCTGCAAAGCTATGTCGCGTGCTGCGGTATGCGGAGACACTAAAAGCACCATAGTAGAACACAGATGAAGCTTCTAAGTTGACGTAATAGCCAGGAAGAAGTAGTACAATTCAAGTTTTAGGTGTCGGTAATTGACTTTTTAGCTGGCTTTGGTGCCTTGGACAAAAGCTAGGACCTTAACATTCTGCATGAAAGGAGGACTAGCAGCCGATTTGCATGGGAGAATGTGAAAAGTGTTCATATGTAGTAAAAACCCGAGAAATCCGTCCGTTTTCGTCATTTGTTATCGAATCGACTTAAAGCCAGATCGTCAAATTAGCCGCTCTTCTCTCTGAAACGGTTGTACTTATCGATTGCAAAGCTATGTCGCATGCTGCGGTATGCGGAGACACTAAAGGCACCATAGTAGAACCCAGATGAAGCTTCTAAGTTGATGTAATAGCCAGTAAGAAGTAGTACAATTAAAGTTTTAGGTATCAGTTAATGACTTTTTACCCTTCTTTGGTGCCTTGGACACGTTCTATGAAATTAAGATTTTGCATGAAGGAGGACTATCAGCCGAGTTGCACGGGAGAATGTGAAAAGTGTTCATATGTAGTAAAAACCTGAGACATCCGTCCGTTTTCGTCATTTGTTATCGAATCGACTTAAAGCCAGATCGTCACATTGGCCGCTCTTCTCTCTGAAACGCTTGTACTTATCGTCTGCAAAGCTATGTCGCGTGCTGCGGTATGCTGAGACACTAAAATCACCACAGTAGAACACAGATCAAGCTTCTAAGTTGATGTAATAGCCAGTAAGAAGTAGTAATATTCAAGTTTTAGGTATTGAATATTGAATTTGTAGCTGGCTTTGGTGCCTTGGACATGAGCTAGGACCTTAATATTCTGCATGAAAGGAGGGCTAGCAGCCGAGTTGCACGGGAGAATGTGAAAAGTGTTCATATGTAGTAAAAACCTGAGATATCCGTCCATTTTCGTTATTTGTTATCGAATCGACTTAAAGCCAGATCGTCACATTGGCCGCTCTTCTCTCTGAAAAAGTTGTACTTATCGTCTGCAAAGCTATGTCGCGTGCTGCGGTATGCGGACACACTAAAAGCACCATAGTAGAACCCAGATGAAGCTTCTATGTTGATGTAATAGCCAGTAAGAAGTAGTACAATTAAAGTTTTAGGTATCAGTTAATGACTTTTTACCCTTCTTTGGTGCCTTGGACACGTTCTAGGAAATTAAGATTTTGCATGAAGGAAGACTATCAGCCGAGTTGCACGGGAGAATGTGAAAAGTGTTCATATGTAGTAAAAACCTGAGACATCCGTCCGTTTTCGTCATTTGTTATCGAATCGACTTAAAGCCAGATCGTCACATTGGCCGCTCTTCTCTCTGAAACGCTTGTACTTATCGTCTGCAATGCTATGTCGCGTGCTGCGGTATGCGGAGGCACTAAAAGCACCATAGTAGAACACAGACGAAGCTTCTAAGTTGATGTAATACAAAGGAAGAAGTAGTACAATTCAAGTTTTAGGTATCGATTATTGACTTTTTAGCTAGCTTTGGTGCCTTGGACATGAGCTAGGACCTTAAGATTCTGCATGAAAGGAGGACTAGCAGCCGAGTTGCACGGGAGAATGTGAAAAGTGTTCATAAGAGGTAAAAATCTGAGAAATTCGTCCGTTTTCGTCATTTGTTTTCGAATCGACTTAAAGCCAGATCGTCACATTGGCCGCTCTTCCCTCTGAAACGGTTGTACTTATCGTCTGCAAAGCTATGTCGCATGCTGCGGTATGCGGAGACAATAAAAGCACCATAGTAGAACACAGATGAAGCTTGTAATTTGACGTAATAGCCAGGAAGAAGTAGTACAATTCAAGTTTTAGGTATCGACTATTGACTTTTTAGCTGGCTTTGGTGCCTTGGACATGAGCTAGCACCTTAACATTCTGCATGAAAGGAGGACTAGCAGCCGATTTGCATGGGAGAATGTGAAAAGTGTTCATATGTAGTAAAAACCCGAGAAATCCGTCCACTTTCGTCATTTGTTATCGAATCGTCTTAAAGCCAGATCGTCACATTAGCCGCTCTTCACTCTGAAACGGTTGTACTTATCGATTGCAAAGCTATGTCGCGTGCTGCGGTATGCGGAGACACTAAAAGCACCATAGTAGAACACAGATGAAGCTTCTAAGTTGATGTAATAGCCAGTAAGAAGTAGTACAATTCAAGTTTTAGGTATCGATTATTGACATTTAGCTAGCTTTGGTGCCTTGGATATGAGCTAGGACCTTATGATTCTGCATGAAAGGAGGACTAGCAGCCTAGTTGCACGGGAGAATGTGAAAAGTGTTCATATGTAGCAAAAACCTGAGAAATCCGTCCGTTTTCGTCATTTGTTATCGAATCTACTTAAAGCAAGATCGTCACACTGGCCGCTGTTCTCTCTGAAACGGTTGTACTTATCCTCTACAAAGCTATGTCGCGTGCTGCGGTATGCGGAAACACTAAAATCACCATAGTAGAACACAGATGAATCTTCTAAGTTGCTGTAATAGCCAGTAAGAAGTAATACCATTCAAGTTTTAGGTATCGATTATTAACTTTTTAGCTGGCTTTGGTGCCTTGGACATGAGCTAGGACTTTAAGATTCTGCATAAAAGGAGGACTAGCTGCCCAGTTGCACGGGAGAATGTGAAAAGTGTTCATATGTATTAAAAACCTGACACATCCGTCCGTTTTCGTCATTTGTTATCGAATCGACTTAAAGCCAGATCGTCACATTGGCCGCTCTTCTCTCTGAAACGGTTGTACTTGTCGTCTGCAAAGCTATGTCACGTGCTGCGGTATGCGGAGACACTAAAAGCACCATAGTAGAACACAGATGAAGCTTCTAAGTTGATGTAATAGCCAGTAAGAAGTAGTACAATTCAAGTTTTAGGTATCGATTATTGACTTTTTAACTAGCATTGGTGCCTTGGACATGAGCTAGGACCTTAAGATTCTGCATGAAAGGAGGACTAGCAGCCGAGTTGCACGGGAGAATGTGAAAAGTGTTCATAAGTAGTAAAAACCTGAGAAATTCGTCCGTTTTCGTCATTTGTTTTCGAATCGACTTAAAGCCAGATCGTCACATTGGCCGCTCCTCTCTCTGAAACGCTTGTACTTATCGTCTGCAAAGCTATCTCGCATGCTGCGGTATGCTGAGACACTACAAGCAGCATAGTAGAACACAGATGAAGCTTCTAGGTTGATGTAATAGCCAGTAAGAAGTAGTACAAATAAAGTTATAGGTATCGGTTATTGACTTTTTACCCTTCTTTGGTGCCTTGGACACGAGCTAGGAACTTAAGATTTTGCATGAGGGAGGACTAGCAGCCGAGTTGCACGGGAGAATGTGAAAAGTGTTCATATGTAGCAAAAACCTGAGAAATCCGTCCGTTTTCCTCATTTGTTATCGTATCGACTTAAAGCCAGATCGTCACAATGGCCGCTCTTCTCTCTGAAACGGTTGTACATATTGTCTGCAAAACTATGTCGCGTGCTGCGGTATGCGGAGAAACTAAAAGCACCGTAGTAGAACACAGATGTACCTTCTACGTTGACGTAATAGCCAGGAAGAAGTAGTACAATTCAAGTTTTAGGTATTGATTATTGACTTTTTAGCTGGCTTTGGTGCCTTGGACATGAGCTAGGACCTTAAGATTCTGCATGAAAGGAGGACTAGCAGCCTAGGTGCAAGGGAGAATGTGAAAAGTGTTCATATGTAGTAAAAACCTGAGAAATCTGTCCGTTTTCGTCATTTGTTATCGAATCGACTTAAAGCCAGATCATCACATTGGCCGCTCTTCTCTCTGAAACGGTTGTACTTATCGTCTACAAAGCTATGTCGCGTGCTGCGATATGCGGAGACACTAAAAGAACCATAGTAGAACACAAATGATGCTTCTAAGATGATGTAATAGCCAGTAAGAAGTAGTCCAATTCAAGATTTAGGTATCGATTATTGACTTTTTAGCTGGCTTTGGTGCCTTGGACATGAGCTAGGACCTTATGATTCTGCATGAAACGAGGACTAGCGGCCGCGTTGCACGGGAGTATGTGAAAAGTGTTCATATGTAGTAAAAACCTGAGAAATCCGTCCATTTTCGTCATTTGTTATCGAATCGACTTAAAGCCAGATCGTCACATTGGCCGCTCTTCTCTCTGAAACGGTTGTACTTATCGTCTGCAAAGCTATGTCGCGTGCTGCGGTATGCGGAGACACTAAAAGCACCATAGTAGAACACAGATGAAGCTTCTAAGTTGATGTAATAGCCAGTAAGAAGTAGTACAATTCAAGTTTTAGGTATAGATTATTGACTTTTTAGCTGGCTTTGGTGCCTTGGACATGAGCTAGGACCTTAAGATTCTGCATGAAAGGAGGACTAGCAGCCGAGTTGCAAGGGAGAATGTGAAAAGTGTTCATATGTAGTAAAAACCTGAGAAATCGGTCCGTTTTCGTCATTTGTTATCGAATCGACTTAAAGCCAGATCGCCACATTGGCCGCTCTTCTCTCTGAAACGGTTGTACTTATCAACTGCAGAGCTATGTCGCGTGCTGCGGTATGCGGAGACACTAAAAGCACCATAGTAGAACACAGAAGAAGCTTCTAAGATGATGTAATAGCCAGTAAGAAGTAGTACAATTCAAGTTTTGGGTACTGATTATTGACTTTTTAGCTGGCTTTGGTGCCTTGGACATGAGCTAGGACCTTAAGATTCTGCATGAAAGGAGGACTAGCAGCCGAGTTGCAAGGGAGAATGTGAAAAGTGTTCATATGTAGTAAAAACCTGAGAAATCCGTCCGTTTTCGTCATTTGTTATCGAATCGACTTAAAGTCAGATCGTCAAATTGGCCGCACTTCTCTCTGAAACGGTTGTACTTATCGTCTACAAAGCTATTTCACGTGCTGCGGTATGTGGAGACACTAAAAGCACCATATGAGATCACAGATGAAGCTTCTAAGTTGATGTAATAGCCAGTAAGAAGTAGTACAATTCATGTTTTTGGTATCGATTATTGACTTTTTAGCTGGCTTTGGTGCCTTGGACATGAGCTAGGACCTTAAGATTGTGCATGAAAGGAGGACTAGCAGCCGAGTTGCAGGGGAAAATGTGAAAAGTGTTCATATGTAGAAAAAACCTGAGAAATCCGTCTGTTTTCGTCATTTGTTATCGAATCGACTTAAAGCCAGATTGTCACATTGGCCGCTCTTCTCTCTGAAACGGTTGTACTTATCGTCTGCAAAGCTATGTCGCGTGTTGCCGTAGGCGGAAATAGGAAAAGCACCATAGTAGAACACAGATGAAGCTTCTAAGTTGATGTAATAGCGAGTAAGAAGTAGTCCAATTCAAGTTTTTGGTATCCATTATTGACTTTTTAGCTGGCTTTGGTACCTTGGACACGAGCTAGGAAATTAAGATTTTGCATGAAGGAGGACTATCAGCCGAGTTGCACGGGAGAATGTGAAAAGTGTTCATATGTAGTAAAAACCTGAGAAATCCGTCCGTTTTCGTCATTTGTTATCGAATCGACTTAAAGCCAGATCGTCACATTGGCCGCTCTTTTCTCTGAAACGGTTGTACTTATCGTCTGTAAAACTATGTCGCGTGCTGCGGTATGCGGAGAAACTAAATACACCGTAGTAGAACACAGATGAAGCTTCTAAGTTGATGTAATAGCCAGGAAGAAGTAGTACAATTCAAGTTTTAGGTATCGATTATTGACTTTTTAGCTGGCTTTGGTGACTCGGACATGAGCTAGGACCTTAAGATTCTGCATGAAAGGAGGACTAGCAGCCGAGTTGCACGGGAGAATGTGAAAAGTGTTCATATGTAGTAAAAACCTTAGAAATCCGTCCGTTTTCGTCATTTGTTATCGACTCGACTTAAAGCCAGATCGTCACATTGGCCGCTCTTCTCTCTGAAACGTTTGTACTTATCGTCTGCAAAGCTATGTCGCGTGCTGCGGTATGTGGAGACACTAAAAGCACCATAGTAGAACATAGATGAAGCTTCTAAGTTGATGTAATAGCCAGTAAGAAGTAGTACAATACAAGTTTTAAGTATCGATTATTGACTTTTTAGCTAGCATTGGTGCCTTGGACATGAGCTAGGACCTTAAGATTCTGCATGAAAGGAGGACTAGCAGCCGAGTAGCACGGGAGAATGTGAAACGTTTTCATATGTAGTAAAAACCTGGGATATTCGTCCGTTTTCGTCATTTGTTATCGAATCGACTTAAAGCCAGATCGTCACATTGGCCGCTCTTCTCTCTGAAACGCTTGTACTTATCGTCTGCAAAGCTATGTCGCATGCTGCGGTATGCTGAGACACTACAAGCAGCATAGTAGAACACAGATGAAGTTTCTAAGTTGATGTAATAGCCAGTAAGAAGTAGTACAATTCAAGTTTTAGGTATCGATTATTGACTTTTTAGCTAGCTTTGGTGCCTTGGACATGAGCTAGGACCTTAAGATTCTGCATGAAAGGAGGACTAGCAGCCCAGTTGCACGGGAGAATGTGAAAAGTGTTCATATGTATTAAAAACCTGAGACATCCGTCCGTTTTCGTCATTTGTTATCGAATCGACTTTAAGTCAGATCGTCACATTGGCCGTTCTTCTCTCTGAAACGGTTGTACTTATCGTCTACAAAGCTATGTCACGTGCTGCGGTATGTGGAGACACTAAAAGCAAAATAGTAGAACACAGATGAAGCTTCTAAGTTGATGTAATAGCCAGTAAGAAGTAGTACAATTCAAGTTTTAGGTATCGATTATTGACTTTCTAGCTGGCTTTGGTGCATTCGACATGAGCTAGGACCTTAAGATTCTGCATGTAAGGAGGACTAGCAGCCGAGTTGCACGGAAGAATGTGAAAAGTGTTCATATGCAGTATAAACCTGAGACATCCGTCCGTTTTCGTCATTTGTTATCGAATCGACTTAAAGCCAGATAGTCACATTGGCCGCTCTTATCTCCGAAACGCTTGTACTTATCGTCTGCAAAGCTATGTCGCGTGCTGCGGTATGCTGAGACACTATAATAACCATAGTAGAACACAGACCAAGCTTCTAAGTTGATGTAATAGCCAGTAAGAAGTAGTACAATTGAAGTTTAAGGTATCGATTATTGAGTTTTTAGCTGGCTTTGGTGCCTTGGACATGAGCTAGGACCTTAAGATTCTGCATGAAAGGAGGACTAGCAGCCGAGTAGCACGGGAGAATGTGAAAAGTGTTCATATGTAGTAAAAACCTGAGAAATCCGTCCGTTTTCGTCATTTGTTATCGAATCGACTTAAAGCCACATCGTCTTATTTGCCGCTCTTCTCTCTGAAACGCTTTTACTTATCGTCTGCAAAGCTATGTCGCATGCTGCGGTATGCTGAGACACTACAAGCAGCATAGTAGAACACAGATGAAGCTTCTAAGTTGATGCTGAGACACTACAAGCAGCATAGTAGAACACAGATGAAGCTTCTAAGTTGATGTAACAGCCAGTAAGAAGTAGTACAATTCAAGTTTTAGGTATCGATTATTGACTTTTTAGCTAGCTTTGGTGCCTTGGACATGAGCTAGGACCTTAAGATTCTGCATGAAAGGAGGACTAGCAGCCGAGTAGCACGGGAGAATGTGAAAAGTGATCATATGTAGTAAAAACATGAGAAATTCGTCTGTTTTCGTCATTTGTTATCGAATCGACTTAAAGCCAGATCGTCATATTGGCCGCTCTTCTCTCTGAAACGCTTGTACTTATCGTCTGCAAAGCTATGTCGCATGCTGCGGTATGCTGAGACACTACAAGCAGCATAGTAAAACACAGATGAAGCTTCTAAGTTGATGTAATAGCCAGTAAGAAGTAGTACAATTCAAGTTTTAGGTATCGATTATTGACTTTTTAGCTGGCTTTGGTGCCTTGGACATGAGCTAGGACCTTAAGATTCTGCATGAAAGGAGGACTAGCAGCCGAGTTGCAGGGGAGAATGTAAAAAGTGTTCATATGAAGTAAAAACCTGAGTAATCCGTCCGTTTTCGTCATTTGTTATCGAATCGACTTAAAGTCAGATCGTCACATTGGCCGCTCTTCTCTCTGAAACGGTTGTACTTATCGTCTACAAAGCTATGTCACGTGCTTCGGTATGTGGAGACACTAAAAGCACCATAGTAGAACACAGATGAAGCTTCTAAGTTGATGTAATAGCCAGTAAGAAGTAGTACAATTCAAGTTTTAGGTATCGATTATTGACATTTTAGCTGGCTTTGGTGCCTTCGACATGAGCTAGGACCTTAAGATTCTGCATGTAAGGAGGACTAGCAGCCGAGTTGCACGGGAGAATGTGAAAAGTGTTCATATGTAAAAAAATACCTGAGATATCCGTCCGCTTTCGTCATTTGCTATCGAATCGACTTAAAGCCAGATCGTCACATTGGTCGCTCTTCTCTCTGAAACGGTTGTACTTATCGTCTGCAAAGCTATGTCGCATGCTGCGGTATGCGGAGACACTAAAATCACAATAGTAGGAAACAGATGAAGCATCTAAGTTGATGTAATAGCCAGTAAGAAGTAATCCAATTCAAGTTTTAGGTATCGATTATTGACTTTTTAGCTGGCTTTGGTGCCTTGGACATGAGCTAGGACCTTAAGATTTAGCATGAAAGGAGGACTAGCAGCCGAGTTGCAAGGGAGAATGTGAAAAGTGTTCATATGTAATAAAAACCTGATAAATCCGTCCATTTTCGTCATTTGTTATCGAATCGACTTAAAGCCATTTCGTCACATTGGCCGCTCTGCTCTCGGAAACGGTTGTACTTATCGTCTACTAAGCTATGTCGCGTGCTGCGGTATGAGGAGACACTAAAAGCACCATAGTAGAACACAGATGAAGCTTCTAAGTTAATGTAATAGCCAGTAAGAAGTAGTACAATTCAAGTTTTAGGTATCGATTATTGACTTTTTAGCTGGCTTTGGTGCCTTGGACATGAGCTAGGACCTTACGATTCTGCATGAAAGGAGGACTAGCAGCCGAGTTGCACGGGAGAATGTGAAAAGTGTTCATATGTAATAAAAACCTGAGAAATCCGTCCGTTTTCGTCATTTGTTATCGAATCCACTTAAAGCCAGATCGTCACATTGGCCGCTCTGCTCTCGGAAACGGTTGTACTTATCGTCTACTAAGCTATGTCGCGTGCTGCGGTATGCGGAGACACTAAAAGCACCATAGTAGAACACAGATTAAGCTTCTAAGTTAATGTAATAGGCAGTAAGAAGTAGTACAATTCAAGTCTTAGGTATCGATTATTGACTTTTTAGCTGGCTTTGGTGCCTTGGACATGAGCTAGGACCTTAACATTCTGCATGAAAGGATTACTAGCAGCCGAGTTGCACGGGAGAACGTGAAAAGTGTTCATATGTAGTAAAAACCTTAGAAATCCGTCCGTTTTCGTAATTTGTTATCGAATCGACTTAAAGCCAGATCGTCACATTGGCCGCTCTTCTCTCTGAAACGGTTGTTCTTATCGTCTGCAAAGCTATGTCGCGTGCTGCGGTATGTGGACACACTAAAAGCACCATAGTAGAACACAGATGAAGCTTCTAAGTTGATGTAATAGCCAGTAAGAAGTAGTTGAATTCAAGTTTTAGGTATCGATTATTGACTTTTTAGCTGGCTTTGGTGCCTTGGACATGAGCTAGGCCCTTAAGATTCTGCATGAAAGGAGGACTAGCAGCCGAGTTGCAGGGGAGAACGTAAAAAGTGTTCATATGAAGTAAAAACCTGAGTAATCCGTCCGTTTTCGTCATTTGTTATCGAATCGACTTAAAGCCGGATCGTCACATTGGCCGCTCTTCTCTTGAAACGGTTGTACTTATCGTCTGCAAAGCAATGTCGCGTTTTGGCGTAGGCGGAAACAGAAAAGCACCATAGTAGAACACAGATGAAGCTTCTAAGTTGATGTAATAGCCAGTAAGAAGTAGACCAATTCAAGATTTAGGTATCGATTATTGACATTTTAGATGGTTTTTTGTGCCTTGGACATGAGCTAGGACTTTATGATTCTGCATAACAGGAGGACTCGCAGCCCAGTTGCACGGGAGAATGTGAAAAGTGTTCATATGTATTAAAAACCTGAGACATCCGTCCGTTTTCGTCATTTGTGATCGAATCGACTTAAAGCCAGATCGTCACATTGGCCGCTCTTCTCTCTGAAACGGTTGTACTTATTGTCTTCAAAGGTATGTCACGTGCTTCGGTATGTGGAGACACTAAAAGCACCATAGTAGAACACAGATGAAGCTTCTAAGTTGATGTAATAGCCAGTAAGAAGTAGTACAATTAAAGTTTTAGGTATCGATTATTGACTTTTTAGCTGGCTTTGATGCCTTGGACATGAGCTAGGACCTTAAGATTCTGCATGAAAGGAGGACTAGCAGCCGAGTTGCACGGGAGAATGTGAAAAGTGTTCATATGTAATAAAAACCTGAGAAATCCGTCCGTTTTCGTCATTTGTTATCGAATCGACTTAAAGTCAGATCGTCACATTGGCCGCTCTTCTCTCTGAAACGGTTGTACTTATCGTCTACAAAGCTATGCCACGTGCTTCGGTATGTGGAGACACTAAAAGCACCATAGTAGAACACAGATGAAGCTTCTAAGTTGATGTAATAGCCAGTAAGAAGTAGTACAATTCAAGTTTTAGGTATCAATTATTGACTTTTTAGCTGGCTTTGGTGCCGTCGACATGAGCTAGGACCTTAAGATTCTGCATGTAAGGAGGACTAGCAGCCGCGTTGCACGGGAGAATGTGAAAAGTGTTCATATGTAAAAAAATACCTGAGATATCCGTCCGTTTTCGTCATTTGTTATCGAATCGACTTAAAGCCAGATAGTCACATTGGTCGCTCTTCTCTCTGAAACGGTTGTTCTTATCGTCTGCAAAGCTATGTCGCATGCTGCGGTATGTTGAGACACTACAAGCAGCATAGTAGAACACAGATGAAGCTTCTAAGTTGATGTAATAGCCAGTAAGAAGTAGTACAATTCAAGTTATAGGTATCGATTATTGACTTTTTAGCTAGCTTTGGTGCCTTGGACGTGAGCTAGGACCTTAAGATTCAGCATGAAAGGAGGACTAGCAGCCGAATAGCACGGGAGAATGTGAAAAGTGTTCATGTGTAGTAAAAACTTGAGAAATTCGTCCGTTTTCGTCATTTGTTATCGAATCGACTTAAAGCCAGATCGTCACATTGGCCGCTCTTCTCTCTGAAACGCTTGTATTTATCGTCTGCAAAGCTATGTCGCGAGCTGCGGTATGCGGAGACACTAAAATCACAATAGTAGGAAACAGATGAAGCATCTAAGTTGATGTAATAGCCAGTAAGAAGTAATCCAATTCAAGTTTTAGGTATCGATTATTGACTTTTTAGCTGGCTTTGGTGCCTTGGACATGAGCTAGGACCTTAAGATTTAGCATGAAAGGAGGACTAGCAGCCGAGTTGCACGGGAGAATGTGAAAAGTGTTCATATGTAATAAAAACCTGAGAAATCCGTCCGTTTTCGTCATTTGTTTTCGAATCGACTTAAAGCCAGATCGTCACATTGGCCGCTCTGCTCTCGGAAACGGTTGTACTTATCGTCTACTAAGCTATGTCGCGTGCTGCGGTATGCGGAGACACTAAAAGCACCATAGTAGAACACAGATGAAGCTTCTAAGTTAATGTAATAGCCCGTAAGAAGTAGTACAATTCAAGTTTTAGGTATCGATTATTGACTTTTTAGCTGGCTTTGGTGCCTTGGACATGAGCTAGGACCTTACGATTCTGCATGAAAGGAGGACTAGCAGCCGAGTTGCATGGGAGAATGTGAAAAGTGTTCATATGTAATAAAAACCTGAGAAATCCGTCCGTTTTCGTCATTTGTTATCGAATCCACTTAAAGCCAGATCGTCACATTGGCCGCTCTGCTCTCGGAAACGGTTGTACCTATCGTCCACTAAGCTATGTCGCGTGCTGCGGTATGCGGAGACACTAAAAGCACCATAGTAGAACACAGATTAAGCTTCTAAGTTAATGTAATAGCCAGTAAGATGTAGTACAATTCAAGTCTTTGGTATCGATTATTGACTTTTTAGCTGGCTTTGGTGCCTTGGACATGAGCTAGGACCTTAACATTCTGCATGAAAGGATTACTAGCAGCCGAGTTTCACGGGAGAACGTGAAAAGTGTTCATATGTAGTAAAAACCTTAGAAATCCGTCCGTTTTCGTAATTTGTTATCGAATCGACTTAAAGCCAGATCGTCACATTGGCCGCTCTTCTCTCTGAAACGGTTGTACTTATCGTCTGCAAAGCTATGTCACGTGCTGCGGTATGTGGACACACTAAAAGCACCATAGTAGAACACAGATGAAGCTTCTAAGTTGATGTAATAGCCAGTAAGAAGTAGTTGAATTCAAGTTTTAGGTATCGATTATTGACTTTTTAGCTGGCTTTGGTGCCTTGGACATGAGCTAGGACCTTAAGATTCTGCATGAAAGGAGGACTAGCAGCCGAGTTGCAGGGGAGAATGTAAAAAGTGTTCATATGAAGTAAAAACCTGAGTAATCCGTCCGTTTTCGTCATTTGTTATCGAATCGACTTAAAGCCAGATCGTCACATTGGCCGCTCTGCTCTTGAAACGGTTGTACTTATCGTCTGCAAAGCAATGTCGCGTTTTGCCGTAGGCGGAAACAGAAAAGCACCAAAGTAGAACACAGATGAAGCTTCTAAGTTGATGTAATAGCCAGTAAGAAGTAGACCAATTCAAGATTTAGGTATCGATTATTGACTTTTTAGCTGGTTTTTTGTGCCTTGGACATGAGCTAGGACTTTATGATTCTGCATAAAAGGAGGACTCGCAGCCCAGATGCACGGGAGAATGTGAAAAGTGTTCATATGTATTAAAAACCTGAGACATCCGTCCGTTTTCGTCATTTGTGATCGAATCGACTTAAAGCCAGATCGTCACATTGGCCGCTCTTCTCTCTGAAACGGTTGTACTTATCGTCTGCAAAGCTATGTCGCGTGCTGCGGTATGCGGAGACACTAAAAGCACCATAGTAGAACACAGATGGAGCTTCTAAGTTGATGTAATAGCCAGTAAGAATTAGTACAATTCAAGTTTTAGGTATCGATTATCGACTTTTTAGCTGGCTTTGGTGCCTTGGACATGAGCTAGTACCTTAAAATTCTGCATGAAAGGAGGACTAGCAGCCGAGTTGCACGGGAGAATGTGAAAAGTGTTCATATGTAGTAAAAACCTTAGAAATCCGTCCGTTTTCATCATTTGTTATCGAATCGACTTAAAGCCAGATCGTCACATTGGCCGCTCTTCTCTCTGAAAAAGTTGTACTTATCGTCTGCAAAGCTATGTCGCGTGCTGCGGTACGTGGACACAATAAAAGCACCATAGTAGAACACAGATGAAGCTTCTAAGTTGATGTAATAGCGAGTAAGAAGTAGTCCAATTCAAGTTTTAGGTATCGATTATTGACTTTTTAGCTGGCTTTGGTGCCTTGGACATGAGCTAGGACCTTAAGATTCTGCATGAAAGGAGGACTAGCAGCCGAGTTGCACGGGAGAATGTGAAAAGTGTTCATATGTAGTAAAAACCTGGGAAATTCGTCCGTTTTCGTCATTTGTTATCGAATCGACTTAAAGCCACGTCGTCTTATTTGCCGCTCTTCTCTCTGAAACGCTTGTACTTATCGTCTGCAAAGCTATGTCGCATGCTGCGGTATGCTGAGACACTACAAGCAGCATAGTAGAACACAGATGAAGCTTCTAAGTTGATGTAATAGCCAGTAAGAAGTAGTACAATTCAAGTTTTAGGTATCGATTATTGACTTTTTAGCTAGCTTTGGTGCCTTGGACATGAGCTAGGACCTTAAGATTCTGCATGAAAGGAGGACTAGCAGCCGAGTAGCACGGGAGAATGTGAAAAGTGATCATATGTAGTAAAAACCTGAGAAATTCGTCTGTTTTCGTCATTTGTTATCGAATCGACTTAAAGCCAGATCGTCACATTGTTTGCTCTTCTCTCTGAAACGCTTGTACTTATCGTCTGCAAAGCTATGTCGCATGCTGCGGTATGCTGAGACACTACAAACAGCATAGTAAAACATAGATGAAACTTCTAAGTTGATGTAATAGCAAGTAAGAAGTAGTACAATTCAAGTTTTAGGTATCGATTATTGACTTTTTAGCTGGTTTTTTTTTGCCTTGGACATGAGCTAGGACTTTATGATTCTGCATAAAAGGAGGACTAGCAGCCCAGTTGCACGGGAGAATGTGAAAAGTGTTCATATGTATTAAAAACCTGAGACATCCGTCCGTTTTCGTCATTTGTTATCGAATCGACTTAAAGCCAGATCGTCACATTGGCCGCTCTTCACTCTGAAACGGTTGTACTTATCGATTGCAAAGCTATGTCGCGTGCTGCGGTATGCGGAGACACTAAAACCACAATAGTAGAACACAGATGAAGCTTCTATGTTGATGTAATAGCCAGTAAGAAGTAGTACAATTAAAGTTTTAGGTATCGATTATTGACATTTAGCTAGCTTTGGTGCCTTGGATATAAGCTAGGACCTTATGATTCTGCATGAAAGGAGGACTAGCAGCCGAGTTGCACGGGAGAATGTGAAAAGTGTTCATATGTAGTAAAAACCTGAGAAATCCGTCCGTTTTCGTCATTTGTTATCGAATCTACTTAAAGCAAGGTCGTCACATTGGCCGCTCTTCTCTCTGAAACGGTTGTACTTATCAACTACAAAGCTATGTCGCGAGCTGCGATATGCGGAGACACTAAAAGCACCATAGCAGAACACAGATGAAGCTTCTAAGTTGATGTAATAGCCAGTAAGAAGTAGTACAATTAAAGTTATAGGTATCGGTTATTGACTTTTTACCCTTCTTTGGTGCCTTGGACACGAGCTAGGAACTTAAGATTTTGCATGAGGGAGGACTAGCAGCCGAGTTGCACGGGAGAATGTGAAAAGTGTTCATAAGTAGTAAAAACCTGAGAAATCCGTCCGTTTTCGTCATTTGTTATCGTATCGACTTAAAGCCAGATCGTCACAATGGCCGCTCTTCTCTCTGAAACGGTTGTACATATTGTCTGCAAAACTATGTCGCGTGCTGCGGTATGCGGAGAAACTAAAAGCACCGTAGTAGAACACAGACCAAGCTTCTAAGTTAATGTAATAGCCAGTAAGAAGTAGTACAATTCAAGTTTTAGGTATTGATTATTGACTTTTTAGCTGGCTTTGGTGCCTTGGACATGAGCTAGGACCTTAAGATTCTGCATGAAAGGAGGACTAGCAGCCTAGTTGCAAGGGAGAATGTGAAAAGTGTTCATATGTAGTAAAAACCTGAGAAATCGGTCCGTTTTCGTCATTTGTTATCGAATCGACTTAAAGCCAGATCGTCACATTGGCCGCTCTTCTCTCTGAAACGGTTGTACTTATCGTCTACAAAGCTATGTCGCGTGCTGCGATATGCGGAGACACTAAAAGAACCATAGTAGAACACAAATGATGCTTCTAAGTTGATGTAATAGCCAGTAAGAAGTAGTCCAATTCAAGATTTAGGTATCGATTATTGACTTTATAGCTGGCTTTGGTGCCTTGGACATGAGCTAGGACCTTATGATTCTGCATGAAACGAGGACTAGCGGCCGCGTTGCACGGGAGTATGTGAAAAGTGTTCATATGTAGTAAAAACCTGAGAAATCCGTCCATTTTCGTCATTTGTTATCGAATCGACTTAAAGCGAGATCGTCACATTGGCCGCTCTTCTCTCTGAAACGGTTGTACTTATCGTCTGCAAAGCTATGTCGCGTGCTGCGGTATGCGGAGACACTAAAAGCACCATAGTAGAACACAGATGAAGCTTCTAAGTTGATGTAATAGCCAGTAAGAAGTAGTACAATTCAAGTTTTAGGTATAGATTATTGACTTTTTAGCTGGCTTTGGTGTCTTGGACATGAGCTAGGACCTTAAGATTCTGCATGAAAGGAGGACTAGCAGCCGAGTTGCAAGGGAGAATGTGAAAAGTGTTCATATGTAGTAAAAACCTGAGAAATCGGTCCGTTTTCGTCATTTGTTATCGAATCGACTTAAAGCCAGATCGTCTTATTTGCCGCTCTTCTCTCTGAAACGCTTGTACTTATCGTCTGCAAAGCTATGTCGCTTGTTGCCGTAGGCGGAAACAGAAAAGCACCATAGTAGAACACAGATGAAGCTTCTAAGTTGATGTAATAGCCAGTAAGAAGTAGTACAATTCTAGTTTTAGGTATCGATTATTGACTTTTTAGTTGGCTTTGGTGCCTTGGACATGAGCTAGTACCTTAAGATTCTGCATGAAAGGAGGACTAGCAGCCGAGTTGCACGGGAGAATGTGAAAAGTGTTCATATGTAGTAAAAACCTGAGAAATACGTCCGTTTTCGTCATTTGTTATCGAATCGACTTAAAGTCAGATCGTCAAATTGGCCGCACTTCTCTCTGAAACGGTTGTACTTATCGTCTACAAAGCTATTTCACGTGCTGCGGTATGTGGAGACACTAAAAGCACCATATGAGATCACAGATGAAGCTTCTAAGTTGATGTAATAGCCAGTAAGAAGTAGTACAATTCATGTTTTTGGTATCGATTATTGACTTTTTAGCTGGCTTTGGTGCCTTGGACATGAGCTAGGACCTTAAGATTGTGCATGAAAGGAGGACTAGCAGCCGAGTTGCAGGGGAAAATGTGAAAAGTGTTCATATGTAGAAAAAACCTGAGAAATCCGTCTGTTTTCGTCATTTGTTATCGAATCGACTTAAAGCCAGATCGTCACATTGGCCGCTCTTCTCTCTGAAACGGTTGTACTTATCGTCTGCAAAGCTATGTCGCGTGTTGCCGTAGGCGGAAACAGGAAAAGCACCATAGTAGAACACAGATGAAGCTTCTAAGTTGATGTAATAGCGAGTAAGAAGTAGTCCAATTCAAGTTTTTGGTATCGATTATTGAATTTTTAGCTGGTTTTGGTGCCTTGGACATGAGCTAGGACCTTAAGATTCTGCATGAAAGGAGGACTAGCAGCCGAGTTGCACGGGAGAATGTGAAAAGTGTTCATATGTAGTAAAAACCTGAGAAATCCGTCCGTTTTCGTCATTTGTTATCGAATCGACATAGAGCCAGATCGTCACATTGGCCGCTCTTCTCTCTGAAACGGTTGTACTTATCGTCTGCAAAGCTATGTCGCGTGCTGCGGTATGCGGAGACACTAAAAGCACCATAGTAGAACACAGATGAAGCTTCTAAGTTGATGTAATAGCCAGCAAGAAGTTGTAGAATTCAAGTTTTTGGTATCGATTATTGACTTTTTTGCTGGCTTTGGTACCTTGGACATGAGCTAGGACCTTATGATTCTGCATGAAAGGAGGACTAGCAGCCGAGTTGCACGGGAGAATGTGAAAAGTGTTCATATGTAGTAAAAACCTGAGAAATCCGACCGTTTCGGTCATTTGTTATCGATTCGACTTAAAGCCAGATCGTCACAATGGCCGTTCTTCTCTCTGAAAAAGTTGTACTTATCGTCTGCAAAGCTATGTCGCGTGCTGCGGTATGCGGACACAATAAAAGCACCATAGTAGAACACAGATGAAGCTTCTAAGTTGATGTAATAGCCAGTAAGAAGTAGTACAATTAAAGTTTTAGGTATCGGTTATTGACTTTTTAGCTGGCTTTGGTGCCTTCGACATGAGCTAGGACCTTAAGATTCTGCATGTAAGGAGGACTAGCAGCCGAGTTGCACGGAAGAATGTGAAAAGTGTTCATATTCAGTATAAACCTGAGACATCCGTCCGTTTTCGTCATTTGTTATCGAATCGACTTAAAGCCAGATAGTCACATTGGCCGCTCTTATCTCCGAAACGCTTGTACTTATCGTCTGCAAAGCTATGTCGCGTGCTGCGGTATGCGGAGACACTAAAATAACCATAGTAGAACACAGACCAAGCTTCTAAGTTAATGTAATAGCCAGTAAGAAGTAGTACAATTCAAGTTTTGGGTATCGATTATTGACTTTTTAGCTGGCTTTGGTGCCTTGGACATGAGCTAGGACCTTAAGATTCTGCATGAAAGGAGGACTAGCAGCCGAGTAGCACGGGAGAATGTGAAAAGTGTTCATATGTAGTAAAAACCTGGGAAATTCGTCCGTTTTCGTCATTTGTTATCGAATCGACTTAAAGCCACATCGTCTTATTTGCCGCTCTTCTCTCTGAAACGCTTGTACTTATCGTCTGCAAAGCTATGTCGCATGCTGCGGTATGCTGAGACACTACAAGCAGCATAGTAGAACACAGATGAAGCTTCAAAGTTGATGCTGAGACACTACAAGCAGCATAGTAGAACACAGATGAAGCTTCTAAGTTGATGTAACAGCCAGTAAGAAGTAGTACAATTCAAGTTTTGGGTATCGATTATTGACTTTTTAGCTAGCTTTGGTGCCTTGGACATGAGCTAGGACCTTAAGATTCTGCATGAAAGGAGGACTAGCAGCCGAGTAGCACGGGAGAATGTGAAAAGTGATCATATGTAGTAAAAACCTGAGAAATTCGTCTGTTTTCGTCATTTGTTATCGAATCGACTTAAAGCCAGATCGTCATATTGGCCGCTCTTCTCTCTGAAACGCTTGTACTTATCGTCTGCAAAGCTATGTCGCATGCTGCGGTATGCGGAGACACTAAAATCACTATAGTAGGAAACAGATGAAGCATCTAAGTTGATGTAATAGGCAATAAGAAGTAATCCAATTCAAGTTTTAGGTATCGATTATTGACTTTTTAGCTGGCTTTGGTGCCTTGGACATGAGCTAGAACCTTAAGATTTAGCATGGAAGGAGGACTAGCAGCCGAGTTGCACGGGAGAATGTGAAAAGTGTTCATATGTAATAAAAACCTGATAAATCCGTCCGTTTTCGTCATTTGTTATCGAATCGACTTAAAGCCAGATCGTCACATTGGCCGCTCTGCTCTCGGAAACGGTTGTACTTATCGTCTACTAAGCTATGTCGCGTGCTGCGGTATGCGGAGACACTAAAAGCACCATAGTAGAACACAGATGAAGCTTCTAAGTTAATGTAATAGCCAGTAAGAAGTAGTACAATTCAAGTTTTAGGTATCGATTATTGACTTTTTAGCTGGCTTTGGTGCCTTGGACATGAGCTAGGACCTTACGATTCTGCATGAAAGGAGGACTAGCAGCCGAGTTGCACGGGAGAATGTGAAAAGTGTTCATATGTAATAAAAACCTGAGAAATCCGTCCGTTTTCGTCATTTGTTATCGAATCCACTTAAAGCCAGATCGTCACATTGGCCGCTCTGCTCTCGGAAACGGTTGTACTTATCGTCTACTAAGCTATGTCGCGTGCTGCGGTATGTGGAGACACTAAAAGCACCATAGTAGAACACAGATTAAGCTTCTAAGTTAATGTAATAGCCAGTAAGAAGTAGTACAATTCAAGTCTTAGGTATCGATTATTGACTTTTTAGCTGGCTTTGGTGCCTTGGACATGAGCTAGGACCTTAACATTCTGCATGAAAGGAGGACTAGCAGCCGAGTTGCAGGGGAGAATGTAAAAAGTGTTCATATGAAGTAAAAACCTGAGTAATCCGTCCGTTTTCGTCATTTGTTATCGAATCGACTTAAAGCCGGATCGTCACATTGGCCGCTTTGCTCTTGAAACGGTTGTACTTATCGTCTGCAAAGCAATGTCGCGTTTTGCCGTAGGCGGAAACAGAAAAGCACCATAGTAGAACTCAGATGAAGCTTCTAAGTTGATGTAATAGCCAGTAAGAAGTAGACCAATTCAAGATTTAGGTATCGATTATTGACTTTTTAGATGGTTTTTTGTGCCTTGGACATGAGCTAGGACTTTATGATTCTGCATAGGAGGAGGACTCGCAGCCCAGTTGCACGGGAGAATGTGAAAAGTGTTCATATGTATTAAAAACCTGAGTCATCCATCCGTTTTCGTCATTTGTGATCGAATCGACTTAAAGCCAGATCGTCATATTGGCCGCTCTTCTCTCTGAAACGGTTGTACTTATCGTCTACAAAGCTATGTCACGTGCTTCGGTATGTGGAGACACTAAAAGCACCATAGTAGAACACAGATGAAGCTTCTAAGTTGATGTAATAGCCAGTAAGAAGTAGTACAATTAAAGTTTTAGGTATCGATTATTGACTTTTTAGCTGGCTTTGATGCCTTGGACATGAGCTAGGACCTTAAGATTCTGCATGAAAGGAGGAGTAGCAGCCGAGTTGCACGGGAGAATGTGAAAAGTGTTCATATGTAATAAAAACCTGAGAAATCCCTCCGTTTTCGTCATTTGTTATCGAATCGACTTAAAGCCCGATCGTCACATTGGCCGCTCTGCTCTCGGAAACGGTTGTACTTATCGTCTACTAAGCTATGTCGCGTGCTGCGGTATGCGGAGACACTAAAAGCACCATAGTAGAACACAGATGAAGCTTCTAAGTTAATGTAATAGCCCGTAAGAAGTAGTACAATTCAAGTTTTAGGTATCGATAATTGACTTTTTAGCTGGCTTTGGTGCCTTGGACATGAGCTAGGACCTTACGATTCTGCATTAAAGTAGGACTAGCAGCCGAGTTGCACGGGAGAATGTGAAAAGTGTTCTTATGTAATAAAAACCTGAGAAATCCGTCCGTTTTCGTCATTTGTTATCGAATCCACTTAAAGCCAGATCGTCACATTGGCCGCTCTGCTCTCGGAAACGGTTGTACTTATCGTCTACTAAGCTATGTCGCGTGCTGCGGTATGCGGAGACACTAAAAGCACCATAGTAGAACACAGATTAAGCTTCTTAGTTAATGTAATAGCCAGTAAGAAGTAGTACAATTCAAGTCTTAGGTATCGATTATTGACTTTTTAGCTGGCTTTGGTGCCTTGGACATGAGCTAGGACCTTAACATTCTGCATGAAAGGAGGACTAGCAGCCGAGTTGCACGTTAGAACGTGAAAAGTGTTCATATGTAGTAAAAACCTTAGAAATCCGTCCGTTTTCGTAATTTGTTATCGAATCGACTTAAAGCCAGATCGTCACATTGGCCGCTCTGCTCTTGAAACGGTTGTACTTATCGTCTGCAAAGCAATGTCACGTTTTGCCGTAGGCGGAAACAGAAAAGCACCATAGTAGAACACAGATGAAGCTTCTAAGTTGATGTAATAGCCAGTAAGAGGTAGACCAATTCAAGATTTAGGTATCGATTATTGACTTTTTAGCTGGTTTTTTGTGCCTTGGACATGACCTAGGACTTTATGATTCTGCATAAAAGGAGGACTCGCAGCCCAGTTGCACGGGAGAATGTGAAAAGTGTTCATATGTATTAAAAACCTGAGACATCCGTCCGTTTTCGTCATTTGTGATCGAATCGACTTAAAGCCAGATCGTCACATTGGCCGCTCTTCTCTCTGAAACGGTTGTACTTATCGTCTGCAAAGCTATGTCGCGTGCTGCGGTATGCGGAGACACTAAAAGCACCATAGTAGAACACAGATGGAGCTTCTAAGTTGATGTAATAGCCAGTAAGAAGTAGTACAATTCAAGTTTTAGGTATCGATTATTGACTTTTTAGCTGGCTTTGGTGCCTTGGACATGAGCTAGTACCTTAAAATTCTGCATGAAAGGAGGACTAGCAGCCGAGTTGCACGGGAGAATGTGAAAAGTGTTCATATGTAGTAAAAACCTTAGAAATCCGTCCGTTTTCATCATTTGTTATCGAATCGACTTAAAGCCAGATCGTCACATTGGCCGCTCTTCTCTCTGAAACGGTTGTACTTATCGTCTGCAAAGCTATGTCGCGTGCTGCGGTATGCGGAGACACTAAAAGCACCATAGTAGAACACAGATGGAGCTTCTAAGTTGATGTAATAGCCAGTAAGAAGTAGTACAATTCAAGTTTTAGGTATCGATTATTGACTTTTAGCTGGTTTTTTTTTGCCTTGGACATGAGCTAGGACTTTATGATTCTGCATAAAAGGAGGACTAGCAGCCCAGTTGCACGGGAGAATGTGAAAAGTGTTCATATGTATTAAAAACCTGAGACATCCGTCCGTTTTCGTCATTTGTTATCGAATCGACTTAAGCCAGATCGTCACATTGGTCGCTCTTCTCTCTGAAACGGTTGTACTTATCGTCTGCAAAGCTATGTCGCATGCTGCGGTATGCTGAGACACTACAAGCAGCATAGTAGAACACAGATGAAGCTTCTAAGTTGATGTAATAGCCAGTAAGAAGTAGTACAATTCAAGTTTTAGGTATCGATTATTGACTTTTTAGCTAGCTTTGGTGCCTTGGACGTGAGCTAGGACCTTAAGATTCAGCATGAAAGGAGGACTAGCTGCCGAATAGCACGGGAGAATGTGAAAAGTGTTCATATGTAGTAAAAACCTGAGAAATTCGTCCGTTTTCGTCATTTGTTACCGAATCGACTTAAAGCCAGATCGTCACATTGGCCGCTCTTCTCTCTGAAACGCTTGTATTTATCGTCTGCAAAGCTATGTCGCGAGCTGCGGTATGCGGAGACACTAAAATCACCATAGTAGGAAACAGATGAAGAATCTAAGTTGATGTAATAGCCAGTAAGAAGTAATCCAATTCATGTTTTAGGTATCGATTATTGACTTTTTAGCTGGCTTTGGTGCCTTGGACATGAGCTACGGCCTTAAGATTCTGCATGAAAGGAGGACTAGCAGCCGAGTTGCACGGGAGAATGTGAAAAGTGTTCATATGTAAAAAAATACTTGAGAAATCCGTCCGTTTTCGTCATTTGTTATCGAATCGACTTAAAGCCAGATCGTCACATTGGTCGCTCTTCTCTCTGAAAAGGTTGTACTTATCGTCTGCAAAGCTATGTCGCGTGCTGCGGTATGCGGAGACACTAAAATCACCAGAGTAGAACACAGATGAAGCTTCTAAGTTGACGTAATAGCCAGGAAGAAGTAGTACAATTCACGTTTTAGGTATCGATTATTGACTTTTTAGCTGGCTTTGGTGCCTTGGACATGAGCTAGGACCTTAACATTCTGCATGAAAGGAGGACTTGCAGCCGATTTGCATAGAAGAATGTGAAAAGTGTTCATATGTAGTAAAAACCCGAGAAATCCGTCCGTTTTCGTCATTTGTTATCGAATCGACTTAAAGCCAGATCGTCACATTAGCCGCTCTTCTCTCTGAAACGGTTGTACTTATCGATTGCAAAGCTATGTCGCGTGTTGCGGTATGCGGAGACACTAAAAGCACCATAGTAGAACACAGATGAAGCTTCTAAGTTGACGTAATAGCCAGGAAGAAGTAGTACAATTCAAGTTTTAGGTATCGATTATTGACTTTTTAGCTGGCTTTGGTGCCTTGGACACGAGCTAGGACCTTAACTTTTAGCATGAAAGGAGGACTAGCAGCCGATTTGCATGGGAGAATGTGAAAAGTGTTCATATGTAGTAAAAACCTGAGAAATCCGTCCACATTCGTCATTTGTTATCGAATCGACTTAAAGCCAGATCGTCACATTGGCCGCTCTTCTCTCTGAAAAAGTTGTACTTGTCGTCTGCAAAGCTATGTCGCGTGCTGCGGTATGCGGAGACACTAAAAGCACCATAGTAGAACACAGATGAAGCTTCTAAGTTGATGTAATAGCCAGTAAGATGTAGTACAATTAAAGTTTTAGGTATCAGTTAATGACTTTTTACCCTTCCTTGGTGCCTTGGACATGAGCTAGGACCTTAAGATTCTGCATGAAAGGAGGACTAGCAGCCGTGTTGCAGGGAAGAATGTGAAAATTTTCATATGTAGTAAAAACCCGAGAAATCCGTCGATTTTCGTCATTTGTTATCGAATCGACTTAAAGCCAGATCGTCACATTGCCCGCTGTGCTCTCGGAAACGCTTGTACTTATCGTCTGCAAAGCTATGTCGCGTGTTGCCGTAGGCGGAAACAGGAAAAGCACCGTAGTAGAACACAGATGAAGCTTCTAAGTTGATGTAATAGCCAGTAAAAAGTAGTCCAATTCAAGTTTTAGGTATCGATTATTGACTTTTTAGCTTGCTTTGGTGCCTTGGACATGAGCTAGGACCTTAACATTCTGCATGAAAGGAGGACTAGCTGCCGCGTTGCACGGGAGAATGTGAAAAGTGTTCATATGTAGTAAAAACCTTAGAAATCCGTCCATTTTCGTCATTTGTTATCGAATCGACTTAAAGCCAGATCGTCACATTGGCCGCTCTTCTCTCTGAAACGGTTGTACTTATCGTCTGCAAAGCTATGTCGCGTGCTGCGGTATGTGGAGACACTAAAAGCACCATAGTAGAACACAGATGAAGCTTCTAAGTTGATGTAATTGCCAGTAAGAAGTAGTACAATTCAAGTTTTAGGAATCGATTATTGACTCTTTAGCTGGCTTTGGTGCCTTGGACATGAGCTTGGACCTTAAATTTCTGCATGAAAGGAGGACTAGCAGCCGCGTTGCACGGGAGAATGTGAAAAGTGTTAATATGTAGTAAAAACCTTAGAAATACTACCGTTTTCGTCATTTGTTATCGAATCGACTTAAAGCCAGATCGTCACATTGGCCGCTCTTCTCTCTGAAACGGTTGTACTTATCGTCTGCAAAGCTATGTCGCGTGCTGCGGTATGCGGAGACACTAAAATCACCATAGTAGAACACAGATGAAGCTTTTAAGTTGATGTAATAGCCAGTAAGAAGTAGTACGATTCATGTTTTAGGTATCGATTATTGACTTTATAGCTGGCTTTGGTGCCTTGGACATGAGCTAGGACCTTAACATTCTGCATGAAAGGAGGACTAGCAGCCGAGTTGCACGGGAGAATGTTAAAAGTGTTCATATGTAGTAAAAACCTTAGAAATCCGTCCGTTTTCGTCATTTGTTATCGAATCGACTTAAAGCCAGATCGTCACATTGGCCGCTCTTCTCTCTGAAACGCTTGTACTTATCGTCTGCAAAGCTATGTCGCGTGCTGCGGTATGCGGAGACACTGCACTCACCATAGTAGAACACAGTTCAAGCTTCTAAGTTGATGTAATAGCCAGTAAGAAGTAGTACAATTCAAGTTTTAGGTATCGTTTATTGACTTTTTAGCTGGCTTTGGAGCCTTGGACATGAGCTAGGACCTTAAGATTCTGCATGAATGGAGGACTAGCAGCCGAGTTGCAGGGGAGAATGTGAAAAGTGTTCATATGTAGTAAAAACCTGAGAAATCCGTCCGTTTTCGTCATTTGTTATCGAATCGACTTAAAGCCAGATCGTCACATTGGCCGCTCTGCTCTCGGAAACGGTTGTACTTATCGTCTGCAAAGCTATGTCGCGTGTTGCCGTAGGCGGAAACAGGAAAAGCACCATTGTAGAACACAGACGAAGCTTCTAAGTTGATGTAATAGCCAGTAAGAAGTAGTCCAATTCAAGTTTTAGGTATCGATAATTGACTTTTTAGCTGGCTTTGGTGCCTTGGACATGAGCTAGGACCTTAAGATTCTGCATGAAAGGAGGACTAGCAGCCGAGTTGCACGGGAGAATGTGAAAAGTGTTCATATGTAGTAAAAACCTGAGAAATCCGTCCGTTTTGGTCATTTGTTATCGAATCGACTTAAAGCCACATCGTCACATTGGCCGCTCTTCTCTCTGAAACGCTTGTACATATCGTCTGCAAAGCTATGTCGCGTGCTGCGGTATGTGGAGACACTAAAAGCACCATAGTAGAACACAGATGAAGCTTCTAAGTTGATGTAATAGCCAGTAAGAAGTAGTGGAATTCAATTTTTAGGTATCGATTATTGACATTTTAGCTGGCTTTGGTGCCTTGGACATGAGCTAGCACCTTAAGATTCTGCATGAAAGGAGGACTAGCAGCCGAGTTGCACGGGAGAATGTGAAAAGTGTTCATATGCAGTAAAAACCTGAGAAATCCGTCCGTTTTCGTCATTTGTTATCGAATCGACTTAAAGCCAGATCGTCACATTGGCCGCTCTTCTCTCTGAAACGGTTGTACTTATCGTCTGCAAAGCTATGTCGCGTGCTGCGGTATGCGGAGACACTAAAAGCACCATAGTAGAACACAGATGGAGCTTCTAAGTTGATGTAATAGCCAGTAAGAAGTAGTACAATTCAAGTTTTAGGTATCGATTATTGACTTTTTAGCTAGCTTTGGTGCCTTGGACATGAGCTAGGACCTTAAGATTCTGCATGAAAGGAGGACTAGCAGCCGTGTTGCAGGGGAGAATGTGAAAAGTGATCATATGTAGTAAAAACCTGAGAAATTCGTCTGTTTTCGTCATTTGTTATCGAATCGACTTAAAGCCAGATCGTCACATTGGCCGCTCTTCTCTCTGAAACGCTTGTACTTATCGTCTGCAAAGCTATGTCACATGCTGCGGTATGCTGAGACACTACAAGCAGCATAGTAAAACATAGATGAAACTTCTAAGTTGATGTAATAGCCAGTAAGAAGTAGTACAATTCAAGTTTTAGGTATCGATTATTGACTTTTAGCTGGTATTTTTTTGCCTTGGACATGAGCTAGGACTTTATGATTCTGCATAAAAGGAGGACTAGCAGCCCAGTTGCACGGGAGAATGTGAAAAGTGTTCATATGTATTAAAAACCTGAGACATCCGTCCGTTATCGTCATTTGTTATCGAATCGACTTAAGCCAGATCGTCACATTGGTCGCTCTTCTCTCTGAAACGGTTGTACTTATCGTCTGCAAAGCTATGTCGCATGCTGCGGTATGCTGAGACACTACAAGCAGCATAGTAGAACACAGATGAAGCTTCTAAGTTGATGTAATAGCCAGTAAGAAGTAGTACAATTCAAGTTTTAGGTATCGATTATTGACTTTTTAGCTAGCTTTGGTGCCTTGGACGTGAGCTAGGACCTTAAGATTCAGCATGAAAGGAGGACTAGCTGCCGAATAGCACGGGAGAATGTGAAAAGTGTTCATATGTAGTAAAAACCTGAGAAATTCGTCCGTTTTCGTCATTTGTTACCGAATCGACTTAAAGCCAGATCGTCACATTGGCCGCTCTTCTCTCTGAAACGCTTGTATTTATCGTCTGCAAAGCTATGTCGCGAGCTGCGGTATGCGGAGACACTAAAATCACCATAGTAGGAAACAGATGAAGAATCTAAGTTGATGTAATAGCCAGTAAGAAGTAATCCAATTCAAGTTTTAGGTATCGATTATTGACTTTTTAGCTGGCTTTGGTGCCTTGGACATGAGCTACGGCCTTAAGATTCTGCATGAAAGGAGGACTAGCAGCCGAGTTGCACGGGAGAATGTGAAAAGTGTTCATATGTAAAAAAATACTTGAGAAATCCGTCCGTTTTCGTCATTTGTTATCGAATCGACTTAAAGCCAGATCGTCACATTGGTCGCTCTTCTCTCTGAAAAGGTTGTACTTATCGTCTGCAAAGCTATGTCGCGTGCTGCGGTATTCGGAGACACTAAAATCACCAGAGTAGAACACAGATGAAGCTTCTAAGTTGACGTAATAGCCAGGAAAAAGTAGTACAATTCACGTTTTAGGTATCGATTATTGACTTTTTAGCTGGCTTTGGTGCCTTGGACATGAGCTAGGACCTTAACATTCTGCATGAAAGGAGGACTTGCAGCCGATTTGCATGGAAGAATGTGAAAAGTGTTCATATGTAGTAAAAACCGGAGAAATCCGTCCGTTTTCGTCATTTGTTATCGAATCGACTTAAAGCCAGATCGTCACATTAGCCGCTCTTCTCTCTGAAACGGTTGTACTTATCGATTGCAAAGCTATGTCGCGTGTTGCGGTATGCGGAGACACTAAAAGCACCATAGTAGAACACAGATGAAGCTTCTAAGTTGACGTAATAGCCAGGATGAAGTAGTACAATTCAAGTTTTAGGTATCGATTATTGACTTTTTAGCTGGCTTTGGTGCCTTGGACACGAGCTAGGACCTTAACTTTTAGCATGAAAGGAGGACTAGCAGCCGATTTGCATGGGAGAATGTGAAAAGTGTTCATATGTAGTAAAAACCTGAGAAATCCGTCCACTTTCGTCATTTGTTATCGAATCGACTTAAAGCCAGATCGTCACATTGGCCGCTCTTCTCTCTGAAAAAGTTGTACTTGTCGTCTGCAAAGCTATGTCGCGTGCTGCGGTATGCGGAGACACTAAAAGCACCATAGTAGAACACAGATGAAGCTTCTAAGTTGATGTAATAGCCAGTAAGATGTAGTACAATTAAAGTTTAGGTATCAGTTAATGACTTTTTACCCTTCCTTGGTGCCTTGGACATGAGCTAGGACCTTAAGATTCTGCATGAAAGGAGGACTAGCAGCCGTGTTGCAGGGGAGAATGTGAAAAATGTTCATATGTAGTAAAAACCCGAGAAATCCGTCGATTTTCGTCATTTGTTATCGAATCGACTTAAAGCCAGATCGTCACATTGGCCGTTCTGCTCTCGGAAACGCTTGTACTTATCGTCTGCAAAGCTATGTCGCGTGTTGCCGTAGGCGGAAACAGGAAAAGCATCATAGTAGAACACAGATGAAGCTTCTAAGTTGATGTAATAGCCAGTAAGAAGTAGTCCGTTTCAAGTTTTAGGTATCGATTATTGACTTTTTAGCTGGCTTTGGTGCCTTGGACATGAGCTAGGACCTTACGATTCTGCATGAAAGGAGGACTGGCAGCCGAGTTGCAGGGGAGAATGTGAAAAGTGTTCATATGTAGTAAAAACCTGAGAAATCCGTCCGTTTTCATAATTTGTTATCGAATCGACTTAAAGCCAGATCGTCACATTGGCCGCTGTGCTCTCGGAAACGGTTGTACTTATCGTCTGCAAAGCTATGTCGCGTGTTGCCGTAGGCGGAAACAGGAAAAGCACCGTAGTAGAACACAGATGAAGCTTCTAAGTTGATGTAATAGCCAGTAAAAAGTAGTCCAATTCAAGTTTTAGGTATCGATTATTGACTTTTTAGCTTGCTTTGGTGCCTTGGACATGAGCTAGGACCTTAACATTCTGCATGAAAGGAGGACTAGCTGCCGCGTTGCACGGCAGAATGTGAAAAGTGTTCATATGTAGTAAAAACCTTAGAAATCCGTCCATTTTCGTCATTTGTTATCGAATCGACTTAAAGCCAGATCGTCACATTGGCCGCTCTTCTCTCTGAAACGGTTGTACTTATCGTCTGCAATGCTATGTCGCGTGCTGCGGTAAGCGGAGACACTAAAATCACCATAGTAGAACACAAATGAAGCATCTAAGTTGATGTAATAGCCAGTAAGAAGTAATCCAATTCAAGTTTTAGGTATCGATTATTGACTTTTTAGCTGGCTTTGGTGCCTTGGACATGAGCTAGGACCTTAAGATTCTGCATGAAAGGAGGACTAGCAGCCGAGTTGCACGGGAGAATGTGAAAAGTGTTCATATGTAGTAAAATCCTGAGAAATCAGTCCGTTTTCGTCATTTGTTATCGAATCGACTTAAAGCCAGATCGTCACATTGGCCGCTGTTCTCTCTGAAACGGTTGAACTTATCGTCTGCAAAGCTATGTCGCGTGCTGCGGTATGTGGAGACACTAAAAGCACCATAGTAGAACACAGATGAAGCTTCTAAGTTGATGTAATTGCCAGTAAGAAGTAGTACAATTCAAGTTTTAGGAATCGATTATTGACTCTTTAGCTGGCTTTGGTGCCTTGGACATGAGCTTGGACCTTAAATTTCTGCATGAAAGGAGGACTAGCAGCCGAGTTGCAGGGGAGAATGTGAAAAGTGTTCATATGTAGTAAAAACCTGAGAAATCCGTCCGTTTTCGTCATTTGTTATCGAATCGACTTAAAGCCAGATCGTCACATTGGCCGCTCTGCTCTCGGAAACGGTTGTACTTATCGTCTGCAAAGCTATGTCGCGTGTTGCCGTAGGCGGAAACAGGAAAAGCACCATTGTAGAACACAGACGAAGCTTCTAAGTTGATGTAATAGCCAGTAAGAAGTAGTCCAATTCAAGTTTTAGGTATCGATAATTGACTTTTTAGCTGGCTTTGGTGCCTTGGACATGAGCTAGGACCTTAAGATTCTGCATGAAAGGAGGACTAGCAGCCGAGTTGCACGGGAGAATGTGAAAAGTGTTCATATGTAGTAAAAACCTGAGAAATCCGTCCGTTTTGGTCATTTGTTATCGAATCGACTTAAAGCCACATCGTCACATTGGCCGCTCTTCTCTCTGAAACGCTTGTACTTATCGTCTGCAAAGCTATGTCGCGTGCTGCGGTATGTGGAGACACTAAAAGCACCATAGTAGAACACAGATGAAGCTTCTAAGTTGATGTAATAGCCAGTAAGAAGTAGTGGAATTCAAGTTTTAGGTATCGATTATTGACTTTTTAGCTGGCTTTGGTGCCTTGGACATGAGCTAGCACCTTAAGATTCTGCATGAAAGGAGGACTAGCAGCCGAGTTGCACGGGAGAATGTGAAAAGTGTTCATATGCAGTAAAAACCTGAGAAATCCGTCCGTTTTCGTCATTTGTTATCGAATCGACTTAAAGCCAGATCGTCACATTGGCCGCTCTTCTCTCTGAAACGGTTGTACTTATCGTCTGCAAAGCTATGTCGCGTGCTGCGGTATGTGGAGACACTAAAATCACCATAGTAGAACACAGATGAAGCTTCTAAGTTGATGTAATAGCCAGTAAGAAGTAGTACAATTCAAGTTTTAGGTATCGATTATTGACTTTTTAGCTGGCTTTGTTGCCTTGGACATGAGCTAGTACCTTAAATTTCTGCATGAAAGGAGGACTAGCAGCCGCGTTGCACGGGAGAATGTGAAAAGTGTTCATATGTAGTAAAAACCTTAGAAATCCTTCCGTTTTCGTCATTTGTTATCGAATCGACTTAAAGCCAGATCGTCACATTGGCCGCTCTTCTCTCTGAAACGCTTGTACTTATCGTCTGAAAAGCTATGTCGCGTGCTGCGATATGCGGAGACACTAAAATCACCATAGTAGAACACAGTTGAAGCTTTTAAGTTGATGTAATAGCCAGTAAGAAGTAGTACAATTCATGTTTTAGCTATCGATTATTGACTTTTTAGCTGGCTTTGTTGCCTTGGACATGAGCTAGGACCTTAACATTCTGCATGAAAGGAGGACTAGCAGCCGAGTTGCACGGGAGAATGTGAAAAGTGTTCATATGTAGTAAAAACCTTAGAAATCCGTCCATTTTCGTCATTTGTTATCGAATCGACTTAAAGCCAGATCGTCACATTGGCCGCTCTTCTCTCCGAAACGCTTGTACTTATCGTCTGCAAAGCTATGTCGCGTGCTGCGGTATCCGGAGACACTGCACTCACCATAGTAGAACACAGTTCAAGCTTCTAAGTTGATGTAATAGCCAGTAAGAAGTAGTACAATTCAAGTTTTAGGTATCGATTATTGACTTTTTAGCTGGCTTTGGTGCCTTGGACATGAGCTAGGACTTTAAGATTCTGCATGAAAGGAGGACTAGCAGCCGAGTTGCAGGGAAGAATGTGAAAAATGTTCATATGTAGTAAAAACCAGAGAAATCCGTCCATTTTCGTCATTTGTTATCGAATCGACTTAAAGCCAGATCGTCACATTGGCCGTTCTGCTCTCGGAAACACTTGTACTTATCGTCTGCAAAGCTATGTCGCTTGTTGCCGTAGGCGGAAACAGGAAAAGCATCATAGTAGAACACAGATGAAGCTTCTAAGTTGATGTAATAGCCAGTAAGAAGTAGTCCATTTCAAGTTTTAGGTATCGATTATTGACTTTTTAGCTGGCTTTGGTGCCTTGGACATGAGCTAGGACCTTACGATTCTGCATGAAAGGAGGACTGGCAGCCGAGTTGCAGGGGAGAATGTGAAAAGTGTTCATATGTAGTAAAAACCTGAGAAATCCGTCCGTTTTCATCATTTGTTATCGAATCGACTTAAAGCCAGATCGTCACATTGCCCGCTGTGCTCTCGGAAACGGTTGTACTTATCGTCTGCAAAGCTATGTCGCGTGTTGCCGTAGGCGGAAACAGGAAAAGCACCGTAGTAGAACACAGATGAAGCTTCCAAGTTGATGTAATAGCCAGTAAGAAGTAGTCCAATTCAAGTTTTAGGTATCGATTATTGACTTTTTAGCTGGCTTTGGTGCCTTGAACATGAGCTAGGACCTTAACATTCTGCATGAAAGGAGGACTAGCTGCCGCGTTGCACGGGAGAATGTGAAAAGTGTTCATATGTAGTAAAAACCTTAGAAATCCGTCCATTTTCGTCATTTGTTATCGAATCGACTTAAAGCCAGATCGTCACATTGGCCGCTCTTCTCTCTGAAACGGTTGTACTTATCGTCTGCAATGCTATGTCGCGTGCTGCGGTAAGCGGAGACACTAAAATCACCATAGTAGAACACAGATGAAGCATCTAAGTTGATGTAATAGCCAGTAAGAAGTAATCCAATTCAAGTTTTAGGTATCGATTATTGACTTTTTAGCTGGCTTTGGTGCCTTGGACATGAGCTAGGACCTTAAGATTCTGCATGAAAGGAGGACTAGCAGCCGAGTTGCACGGGAGAATGTGAAAAGTGTTCATATGTAGTAAAATCCTGAGAAATCAGTCCGTTTTCGTCATTTGTTATCGAATCGACTTAAAGCCAGATCGTCACATTGGCCGCTCTTCTCTCTGAAACGGTTGTACTTATCGTCTGCAAAGCTATGTCGCGTGCTGCGATATGCGGAGACACTAAAATCACCATAGTAGAACACAGTTGAAGCTTTTAAGTTGATGTAATAGCCAGTAAGAAGTAGTACAATTCATGTTTTAGGTATCGATTATTGACTTTTTAGCTGGCTTTGTTGCCTTGGACATGAGCTAGGACCTTAACATTCTGCATGAAAGGAGGACTAGCAGCCGAGTTGCACGGGAGAATGTGAAAAGTGTTCATATGTAGTAAAAACCTTAGAAATCCGTCCATTTTCGTCATTTGTTATCGAATCGACTTAAAGCCAGATCGTCACATTGGCCGCTCTTCTCTCCGAAACGCTTGTACTTATCGTCTGCAAAGCTATGTCGCGTGCTGCGGTATCCGGAGACACTGCACTCACCATAGTAGAACACAGTTCAAGCTTCTAAGTTGATGTAATAGCCAGTAAGAAGTAGTCCAATTCAAGTTTTAGGTATCGATTATTGACTTTTTAGCTGGCTTTGGTGCCATGGACATGAGCTAGGACTTTAAGATTCTGCATGAAAGGCGGACTAGCAGCCGAGTTGCAGGGAAGAATGTGAAAAATGTTCATATGTAGTAAAAACCAGAGAAATCCGTCCATTTTCGTCATTTGTTATCGAATCGACTTAAAGCCAGATCGTCACATTGGCCGTTCTGCTCTCGGAAACACTTGTACTTATCGTCTGCAAAGCTATGTCGCGTGTTGCCGTAGGCGGAAACAGGAAAAGCATCATAGTAGAACACAGATGAAGCTTCTAAGTTGATGTAATAGCCAGTAAGAAGTAGTCCATTTCAAGTTTTAGGTATCGATTATTGACTTTTTAGCTGGCTTTGGTGCCTTGGACATGAGCTAGGACCTTACGATTCTGCATGAAAGGAGGACTGGCAGCCGAGTTGCAGGGGAGAATGTGAAAAGTGTTCATATGTAGTAAAAACCTGAGAAATCCGTCCGTTTTCATCATTTGTTATCGAATCGACTTAAAGCCAGATCGTCACATTGCCCGCTGTGCTCTCGGAAACGGTTGTACTTATCGTCTGCAAAGCTATGTCGCGTGTTGCCGTAGGCGGAAACAGGAAAAGCACCGTAGTAGAACACAGATGAAGCTTCCAAGTTGATGTAATAGCCAGTAAGAAGTAGTCCAATTAAAGTTTTAGGTATCGATTATTGACTTTTTAGCTGGCTTTGGTGCCTTGGACATGAGCTAGGACCTTAAGATTCTGCATGAAAGGAGGACTAGCTGCCGCGTTGCACGGGAGAATGTGAAAAGTGTTCATATGTAGTAAAAACCTTAGAAATCCGTCCATTTTCGTCATTTGTTATCGAATCGACTTAAAGCCAGATCGTCACATTGGCCGCTCTTCTCTCTGAAACGGTTGTACTTATCGTCTGCAATGCTATGTCGCGATCTGCGGTAAGCGGAGACACTAAAATCACCATAGTAGTACACAGATGAGGCATCTAAGTTGATGTAATAGCCAGTAAGAAGTAATCCAATTCAAGTTTTAGGTATCGATTATTGACTTTTTAGCTGGCTTTGGTGCCTTGGACATGAGCTAGGACCTTAAGATTCTGCATGAAAGGAGGACTAGCAGCCGAGTTGCACGGGAGAATGTGAAAAGTGTTCATATGTAGTAAAATCCTGAGAAATCAGTCCGTTTTCGTCATTTGTTATCGAATCGACTTAAAGGCAGATCGTCACATTGGCCGCTCTTCTCTCTGAAACGGTTGTACTTATCGTCTGCAAAGCTATGTCACGTGCTGCGGTATGTGGAGACACTAAAAGCACCATAGTAGAACACAGATGAAGCTTCTAAGTTGATGTAATTGCCAGTAAGAAGTAGTACAATTCAAGTTTTAGGTATCGATTATTGACTTTTTAGCTGGCTTTGGTGCCTTGGACATGAGCTAGGACCTTAAATTTCTGCATGAAAGGAGGACTAGCAGCCGCGTTGCACGGGAGAATGTGAAAAGTGTTCATATGTAGTAAAAACCTTAGAAATCCTTCCGTTTTCGTCATTTGTTATCGAATCGACTTAAAGCCAGATCGTCACATTGGCCGCTCTTCTGTCTGAAACGGTTGTACTTATCGTCTGCAAAGCTATGTCGCGTGCTGCGGTATGCGGAGACACTAAAATCACCATAGTAGAACACAGATGAAGCTTTTAAGTTGATGTAATAGCCAGTAAGAAGTAGTACAATTCAAGTTTTAGGTATCGTTTATTGACTTTTTAGCTGGCTTTGTTGCCTTGGACATGAGCTAGTACCTTAAATTTCTGCATGAAAGGAGGACTAGCAGCCGCGTTGCACGGGAGAATGTGAAAAGTGTTCATATGTAGTAAAAACCTTAGAAATCCTTTCGTTTTCGTCATTTGTTATCGAATCGACTTAAAGCCAGATCGTCACATTGGCCGCTCTTCTCTCTGAAACGCTTGTACTTATCGTCTGCAAAGCTATGTCGCGTGCTGCGATATGCGGAGACACTAAAATCACCATAGTAGAACACAGTTGAAGCTTTTAAGTTGATGTAATAGCCAGTAAGAAGTAGTACAATTCATGTTTTAGCTATCGATTATTGACTTTTTAGCTGGCTTTGTTGCCTTGGACATGAGCTAGGACCTTAACATTCTGCATGGAAGGAGGACTAGCAGCCGAGTTGCACGGGAGAATGTGAAAAGTGTTCATATGTAGTAAAAACCTTAGAAATCCGTCCATTTTCGTCATTTGTTATCGAATCGACTTAAAGCCAGATCGTCACATTGGCCGCTCTTCTCTCCGAAACGCTTGTACTTATCGTCTGCAAAGCTATGTCGCGTGCTGCGGTATCCGGAGACACTGCACTCACCATAGTAGAACACAGTTCAAGCTTCTAAGTTGATGTAATAGCCAGTAAGAAGTAGTACAATTCAAGTTTTAGGTATCGATTATTGACTTTTTAGCTGGCTTTGGTGCCTTGGACATGAGCTAGGACTTTAAGATTCTGCATGAAAGGAGGACTAGCAGCCGAGTTGCAGGGAAGAATGTGAAAAATGTTCATATGTAGTAAAAACCAGAGAAATCCGTCCATTTTCGTCATTTGTTATCGAATCGACTTAAAGCCAGATCGTCACATTGGCCGTTCTGCTCTCGGAAACACTTGTACTTATCGTCTGCAAAGCTATGTCGCTTGTTGCCGTAGGCGGAAACAGGAAAAGCATCATAGTAGAACACAGATGAAGCTTCTAAGTTGATGTAATAGCCAGTAAGAAGTAGTCCATTTCAAGTTTTAGGTATCGATTATTGACTTTTTAGCTGGCTTTGGTGCCTTGGACATGAGCTAGGACCTTACGATTCTGCATGAAAGGAGGACTGGCAGCCGAGTTGCAGGGGAGAATGTGAAAAGTGTTCATATGTAGTAAAAACCTGAGAAATCCGTCCGTTTTCATCATTTGTTATCGAATCGACTTAAAGCCAGATCGTCACATTGCCCGCTGTGCTCTCGGAAACGGTTGTACTTATCGTCTGCAAAGCTATGTCGCGTGTTGCCGTAGGCGGAAACAGGAAAAGCACCGTAGTAGAACACAGATGAAGCTTCCAAGTTGATGTAATAGCCAGTAAGAAGTAGTCCAATTCAAGTTTTAGGTATCGATTATTGACTTTTTAGCTGGCTTTGGTGCCTTGAACATGAGCTAGGACCTTAACATTCTGCATGAAAGGAGGACTAGCTGCCGCGTTGCACGGGAGAATGTGAAAAGTGTTCATATGTAGTAAAAACCTTAGAAATCCGTCCATTTTCGTCATTTGTTATCGAATCGACTTAAAGCCAGATCGTCACATTGGCCGCTCTTCTCTCTGAAACGGTTGTACTTATCGTCTGCAATGCTATGTCGCGTGCTGCGGTAAGCGGAGACACTAAAATCACCATAGTAGAACACAGATGAAGCATCTAAGTTGATGTAATAGCCAGTAAGAAGTAATCCAATTCAAGTTTTAGGTATCGATTATTGACTTTTTAGCTGGCTTTGGTGCCTTGGACATGAGCTAGGACCTTAAGATTCTGCATGAAAGGAGGACTAGCAGCCGAGTTGCACGGGAGAATGTGAAAAGTGTTCATATGTAGTAAAATCCTGAGAAATCAGTCCGTTTTCGTCATTTGTTATCGAATCGACTTAAAGCCAGATCGTCACATTGGCCGCTCTTCTCTCTGAAACGGTTGTACTTATCGTCTGCAAAGCTATGTCGCGTGCTGCGATATGCGGAGACACTAAAATCACCATAGTAGAACACAGTTGAAGCTTTTAAGTTGATGTAATAGCCAGAAAGAAGTAGTACAATTCATGTTTTAGGTATCGATTATTGACTTTTTAGCTGGCTTTGTTGCCTTGGACATGAGCTAGGACCTTAACATTCTGCATGAAAGGAGGACTAGCAGCCGAGTTGCACGGGAGAATGTGAAAAGTGTTCATATGTAGTAAAAACCTTAGAAATCCGTCCATTTTCGTCATTTGTTATCGAATCGACTTAAAGCCAGATCGTCACATTGGCCGCTCTTCTCTCCGAAACGCTTGTACTTATCGTCTGCAAAGCTATGTCGCGTACTGCGGTATCCGGAGACACTGCACTCACCATAGTAGAACACAGTTCAAGCTTCTAAGTTGATGTAATAGCCAGTAAGAAGTAGTCCAATTCAAGTTTTAGGTATCGATTATTGACTTTTTAGCTGGCTTTGGTGCCATGGACATGAGCTAGGACTTTAAGATTCTGCATGAAAGGAGGACTAGCAGCCGAGTTGCAGGGAAGAATGTGAAAAATGTTCATATGTAGTAAAAACCAGAGAAATCCGTCCATTTTCGTCATTTGTTATCGAATCGACTTAAAGCCAGATCGTCACATTGGCCGTTCTGCTCTCGGAAACACTTGTACTTATCGTCTGCAAAGCTATGTCGCGTGTTGCCGTAGGCGGAAACAGGAAAAGCATCATAGTAGAACACAGATGAAGCTTCTAAGTTGATGTAATAGCCAGTAAGAAGTAGTCCATTTCAAGTTTTAGGTATCGATTATTGACTTTTTAGCTGGCTTTGGTGCCTTGGACATGAGCTAGGACCTTACGATTCTGCATGAAAGGAGGACTGGCAGCCGAGTTGCAGGGGAGAATGTGAAAAGTGTTCATATGTAGTAAAAACCTGAGAAATCCGTCCGTTTTCATCATTTGTTATCGAATCGACTTAAAGCCAGATCGTCACATTGCCCGCTGTGCTCTCGGAAACGGTTGTACTTATCGTCTGCAAAGCTATGTCGCGTGTTGCCGTAGGCGGAAACAGGAAAAGCACCGTAGTAGAACACAGATGAAGCTTCCAAGTTGATGTAATAGCCAGTAAGAAGTAGTCCAATTCAAGTTTTAGGTATCGATTATTGACTTTTTAGCTGGCTTTGGTGCCTTCGACATGAGCTAGGACCTTAAGATTCTGCATGAAAGGAGGACTAGCTGCCGCGTTGCACGGGAGAATGTGAAAAGTGTTCATATGTAGTAAAAACCTTAGAAATCCGTCCATTTTCGTCATTTGTTATCGAATCGACTTAAAGCCAGATCGTCACATTGGCCGCTCTTCTCTCTGAAACGGTTGTACTTATCGTCTGCAATGCTATGTCGCGTGCTGCGGTAAGCGGAGACACTAAAATCACCATAGTAGAACACAGATGAGGCATCTAAGTTGATGTAATAGCCAGTAAGAAGTAATCCAATTCAAGTTTTAGGTATCGATTATTGACTTTTTAGCTGGCTTTGGTGCCTTGGACATGAGCTAGGACCTTAAGATTCTGCATGAAAGGAGGACTAGCAGCCGAGTTTCACGGGAGAATGTGAAAAGTGTTCATATGTAGTAAAATCCTGAGAAATCAGTCCGTTTTCGTCATTTGTTATCGAATCGACTTAAAGGCAGATCGTCACATTGGCCGCTCTTCTCTCTGAAACGGTTGTACTTATCGTCTGCAAAGCTATGTCACGTGCTGCGGTATGTGGAGACACTAAAAGCACCATAGTAGAACACAGATGAAGCTTCTAAGTTGATGTAATTGCCAGTAAGAAGTAGTACAATTCAAGTTTTAGGTATCGATTATTGACTTTTTAGCTGGCTTTGGTGCCTTGGACATGAGCTAGGACCTTAAATTTCTGCATGAAAGGAGGACTAGCAGCTGCGTTGCACGGGAGAATGTGAAAAGTGTTCATATGTAGTAAAAACCTTAGAAATCCTTCCGTTTTCGTCATTTGTTATCGAATCGACTTAAAGCCAGATCGTCACATTGGCCGCTTTTCTGTCTGAAACGGTTTTACTTATCGTCTGCAAAGCAATGTCGCGTGCTGCGGTATGCGGAGACACTAAAATCACCATAGTAGAACACAGATGAAGCTTTTAAGTTGATGTAATAGCCAGTAAGAAGTAGTACAATTAATTTTTTAGGTATCGATTATTGTCTTTTTAGCTGGCTTTGGTGCCTTGGACATGAGCTAGGACCTTAACATTCTGCATGAAAGGAGGACTAGCAGCCGAGTAGCACGGGAGAATGTTAAAAGTGTTCATCTGTAGTAAAAACCTTAGAAATCCGTCCGTTTTCGTCATTTGTTATCGAATCGACTTAAAGCCAGATCGTCACATTGGCCGCTCTTCTCTCTGAAACGCTTGTACTTATCGTCTGCAAAGCTATGTCGCGTGCTGCGGTATCCGGAGACACTGCACTCACCATAGTAGAACACAGATGAAGCTTCTAAGTTGATGTAATTGCCAGTAAGAAGTAGTACAATTCAAGTTTTAGGTATCGATTATTGACTTTTTAGCTGTCTTTGGTGCCTTGGACATGAGCTAGGACCTTAAGATTCTGCATGAAAGTAGGACTAGCAGCCGAGTTGCAGGGGAGAATGTGAAAAGTGTTCATATGTAGTAAAAACCTGAGAAAACCGTCCGTTTTCGTCATTTGTTATCGAATCGACTTAAAGCCAGATCGTCACATTGGCCGCTCTGCTCTCGGAAACGGTTGTACTTATCGTCTGCAAAGCTATGTCGCGTGTTGCCGTAGGCGGAAACAGGAAAAGCACCATTGTATAACACAGACGAAGCTTCTAAGTTGATGTAATAGCCAGTAAGAAGTAGTCCAATTCAAGTTTTAGGTATCGATTATTGACTTTTTAGCTGGCTTTGGTGCCTTGGACATGAGCAAGGACCTTAAGATTCTGCATGAAAGGAGGACTAGCAGCCGAGTTGCAGGGGAGAATGTGAAAAGTGTTCATATGTAGTAAAAACCCGAGAAATCCGTCCGTTTTTGTCATTTGTTATCGAGTCGACTTAAAGCCAGATCGTCACATTGGCCGCTCTTCTCTCTGAAACGCTTGTATTTATCGTCTGCAAAGCTATGTCGCGTGCTGCGGTATGTGGAGACACTAAAAGCACCATAGTAGAACACAGATGAAGTTTCTAAGTTGATGTAATAGCCAGTAAGAAGTAGTGGAATTCAAGTTTTAGGAATCGATTATTGACTTTTTAGCTGGCTTTGGTGCCTTGGACATGAGCTAGCACCTTAAGATTCTGCATGAAAGGAGGACTAGCAGCCGAGTTGCACGGGAGAATGTGAAAAGTGTTCATATGTAGTAAAAACCTGAGAAATCCGTCCGTTTTCGTCATTTGTTATCGAATCGACTTAAAGCCAGATCGTCACATTGGCCGCTCTTCTCTCTGAAACGGTTGTACTTATCGTCTGCAAAGCTATGTCGCGTGCTGCGGTATGTGGAGACACTAAAATCACCATAGTAGAACACAGATGAAGCTTCTAAGTTGATGTAATAGCCAGTAAGAAGTAGTACAATTCAAGTTTTAGGTATCGATTATTGACTTTTTAGCTGGCTTTGTTGCCTTGGACATGAGCTAGGACCTTAAATTTCTGCATGAAAGGAGGACTAGCAGCCGCGTTGCACGGGAGAATGTTAAAACTGTTCATATGCAGTAAAAACCTTAGAAATCCGTCCGTTTTCGTCATTTGTTATCGAATCGACTTAAAGCCAGATCGTCACATTGGCCGCTCTTCTCTCTGAAACGCTTGTACTTATCGTCTGCAAAGCTATGTCGCGTGCTGCGGTATGTGGAGACACGAAAAGCACCATAGTAGAACACAGATGAAGCTTCTAAGTTGATGTAATAGCCAGTAAGAAGTAGTACAATTCAAGTTTTAGGTATCGATTATTGACTTTTTAGCTGGCTTTGTGGCCTTGGACATGAGCTAGGACCTTAACATTCTGCATGAAAGGAGGACTAGCAGCCGAGTTGCACGGGAGAATGTGAAAAGTGTTCATATGTAGTAAAAACCTTAGAAATCCGTCCATTTTCGTCATTTGTTATCGAATCGACTTAAAGCCAGATCGTCACATTGGCCGCTCTTCTCTCCGAAACGCTTGTACTTATCGTCTGCAAAGCTATGTCGCGTGCTGCGGTATCCGGAGACACTGCACTCACCATAGTAGAACACAGTTCAAGCTTCTAAGTTGATGTAATAGACAGTAAGAAGTAGTACAATTCAAGTTTTAGGTATCGATTATTGACTTTTTAGCTGGCTTTGGTGCCTTGGACATGAGCTAGGACCTTATGATTCTGCATGAAAGGAGGACTAGCAGCCGACTTGCAGGGAAGAATGTGAAAAATGTTCATATGTAGTACAAACCACAGAAATCCGTCCATTTTCGTCATTTGTTATCGAATCGACTTAAAGCCAGATCGTCACATTGGCCGTTCTGCTCTCGGAAACGCTTGTACTTATCGTCTGCAAAGCTATGTCGCGTGTTGCCGTAGGCGGAAACAGGAAAAGCATCATAGTAGAACACAGATGAAGCTTCTAAGTTGATGTAATAGCCAGTAAGAAGTAGTCCATTTCAAGTTTTAGGTATCGATTATTGACTTTTTAGCTGGCTTTGGTGCCTTGGACATGAGCTAGGACCTTACGATTCTGCATGAAAGGAGGACTGGCAGCCGAGTTGCACGGGAGAATGTGAAAAGTGTTCATATGTAGTAAAAACCTGAGAAATCCGTCCGTTTTCGTCATTTGTTTTCGAATCGACTTAAAGTCAGATCGTCACATTGCCCGCTGTGCTCTCGGAAACGGTTGTACTTATCGTCTGCAAAGCTATGTCGCGTGTTGCCGTAGGCGGATACAGGAAAAGCACCGTAGTAGAACACAGATGAAGCTTCTAAGTTGATGTAATAGCCAGTAAGAAGTAGTACAATTCATGTTTTAGGTATCGATTATTGACTTTTTAGCTGGCTTTGGTGCCTTGGACATGAGCTAGGACCTTAACATTCTGCATGAAAGGAGGACTAGCTGCCGCGCTGCACGGGAGAATGTGAAAAGTGTTCATATGTAGTAAAAACCTGAGAAATCCGTCCATTTTCGTCATTTGTTATCGAATCGACTTAAAGCCAGATCGTCACATTGGCCGCTCTTCTCTCCGAAACGGTTGTACTTATCGTCTGCAATGCTATGTCGCGTGCTGCGGTAAGCGGAGACACTAAAATCACCATAGTGGAACACAGATGAAGCATCTAAGTTGATGTAATAGCCAGTAAGAAGTAATCCAATTCAAGTTTTAGGTATCGATTATTGACTTTTTAGCTGGCTTTGGTGCCTTGGACATGAGCTAGGACCTTAAGATTCTGCATGAAAGGAGGACTAGCAGCCGAGTTGCACGGGAGAATGAGAAAAGTGTACATATGTAGTAAAATCCTGAGAAATCAGTCCGTTTTCGTCATTTGTTATCGAATCGACTTAAAGCCAGATCGTCACATTGGCCGCTCTTCTCTCTGAAACGGTTGTACTTATCGTCTGCAAAGCTATGTCGCGTGCTGCGGTATGTGGAGACACTAAAAGCACCATAGTAGAACACAGATGAAGCTTCTAAGTTGATGTAATTGGCAGTAAGAAGTAGTACAATTCAAGTTTTAGGTATCGATTATTGACTTTTTCGCTGGCTTTGGTGCCTTGGACATAAGCTAGGACCTTAAATTTCTGCATGAAAGGAGGACTAGCAGCCGCGTTGCACGGGAGAATGTGAAAAGTGTTCATATGTAGTAAAAACCTTAGAAATCCTTCCGTTTTCGTCATTTGTTATCGAATCGACTTAAAGCCAGATCGTCACATTGGCCGCTCTTCTCTCTGAAACGCTTGTACTTATCGTCTGCAAAGCAATGTCGCGTGCTGCGGTATGCGGAGACACTAAAATCACCATAGTAGAACACAGATGCAGCTTTTTTAGTTCATGTAATAGCCAGTAAGAAGTAGTACAATTCATGTTTTAGGTATCGATTATTGACTTTTTAGCTGGCTTTGGTGCCTTGGACATGAGCTAGGACCTTAACATTCTGCATGAAAGGAGGACTAGCAGCCGAGTTGCAGGGGAGTATGTGAAAAGTGTTCATATGTAGTAAAAACCTGAGAAATCCGTCCGTTTTGGTCATTTGTTATCGAATCGACTTAAAGCCAGATCGTCACATTGGCCGCCCATCTCTCTGAAACGGTTGTACTTATCGTCTGCAAAGCTATGTCGCGTTCTGCGGTATGCGGAGACACTAAAATCACCATAGTAGAACACAGATCAAGCTTCTAAGTTGATGTAATAGCCAGTAAGAAGTAGTACAATTCTAGTTTTAGGTATCGATTATTGACTTTTTAGCTGGCTTTAGTGCCTTGGACCTGAGCTAGGACCTTAAGATTCTGCATGGAAGGAGGACTAGCAGCCGAGTTGCAGGGGAGAATGTGAAAAAAGTTCATATGTAGTAAAAACCAGAGAAATCCGTCCGTTTTCGTCATTTGTTATCGAATCGACTTAAAGCCAGATCGTCACATTGGCCGTTCTGCTCTCGGAAACGCTTGTACTTATCGTCTGCAAAGCTATGTCGCGTGTTGCCGTAGGCGGAAACAGGAAAAGCACCGTAGTAGAACACAGATGAAGCTTCTAAGTTGATGTAATAGCCAGTAAGAAGTAGTCCAATTCAAGTTTTAGGTATCGATTATTGACTTTTTATCTGGCTTTGGTGCCTTGGACATGAGCTAGGAACTTATCATTCTGCATGAAAGGAGGACTAGCTGCCGCGTTGCACGGGAGAATGTGAAAAGTGTTCATATGTAGTAAAAACCTTAGAAATCCGTCCGTTTTCGTCATTTGTTATCAAATCGACTTAAAGCCAGATCGTCACATTGGCCGTTCTGCTCTCGGAAACGTTTGTACTTATCGTCTGCAAAGCTATGTCGCGTGTTGCCGTAGGCGGAAACAGGAAAAGCATCATAGTAGAACACAGATGAAGCTTCTAAGTTGATGTAATAGCCAGTAAGAAGTAGTCCATTTCAAGTTTTAGGTATCGATTATTGACTTTTTAGCTGGCTTTGGTGCCTTGGACATGAGCTAGGACCATAACATTCTGCATGAAAGGAGGACTAGCTGCCGCGTTGCACGGGATATTGTGAAAAGTGTTCATATGTAGTAAAAACCTTAGAAATCCGTCCATTTTCGTCATTTGTTATCGAATCGACTTAAAGCCAGATCGTCACATTGGCCGCTCTTCTCTCCGAAACGCTTGTACTTATCGTCTGCAAAGCTATGTCGCGTGCTGCGGTATCCGGAGACACTGCACTCACCATAGTAGAACACAGTTCAAGCTTCTAAGTTGATGTAATAGCCAGTAAGAAGTAGTACAATTCAAGTTTTAGGTATCGATTATTGACTTTTTAGCTGGCTTTGGTGCCTTGGACATGAGCTAGGACCTTAAGATTCTGCATGAAAGGAGGACTAGCAATCGAGTTGCACGGGAGAATGTGAAAAGTGTTCATATGTAGTAAAAACCTTAGAAATCCGTCCATTTTCGTCATTTGTTATCGAATCGACTTAAAGCCAGATCGTCACATTGGCCGCTCTTCTCTCCGAAACGCTTGTACTTATCGTCTGCAAAGCTATGTCGCGTGCTGCGGTATCCGGAGACACTGCACTCACCATAGTAGAACACAGTTCAAGCTTCTAAGTTGATGTAATAGACAGTAAGAAGTAGTACAATTCAAGTTTTAGGTATCGATTATTGACTTTTTAGCTGGCTTTGGTGCCTTGGACATGAGCTAGGACCTTAAGATTCTGCATGAAAGGAGGACTAGCAGCCGAGTTGCAGGGAAGAATGTGAAAAATGTTCATATGTAGTAAAAACCAGAGAAATCCGTCCATTTTCGTCATTTGTTATCGAATCGACTTAAAGCCAGATCGTCACATTGGCCGTTCTGCTCTCGGAAACGCTTGTACTTATCGTCTGCAAAGCTATGTCGCGTGTTGCCGTAGGCGGAAACAGGAAAAGCATCATAGTAGAACACAGATGAAGCTTCTAAGTTGATGTAATAGCCAGTAAGAAGTAGTCCATTTCAAGTTTTAGGTATCGATTATTGACTTTTTAGCTGGCTTTGGTGCCTTGGACATGAGCTAGGACCTTAAGATTCTGCATGAAAGGAGGACTAGCAGCCGAGTTGCAGGGGAGAATGTGAAAAGTGTTCATATGTAGTAAAAACCTGAGAAATCCGTCCGTTTTCGTCATTTGTTATCGAATCGACTTAAAGCCAGATCGTCACATTGGCCGCTCTGCTCTCGGAAACGGTTGTACTTATCGTCTGCAAAGCTATGTCGCGTGTTGCCGTAGGCGGAAACAGGAAAAGCACCATAGTAGAACACAGATGAAGCTTCTAAGTTGATGTAATAGCCAGTAAGAAGTAGTCCAATTCAAGTTTTAGGTATCGATTATTGACTTTTTAGCTGGCTTTGGTGCCTTGGACATCAGCTAGGACCTTAACATTCTGCATGAAAGGAGGACTAGCTGCCGCGTTGCACGGGAGAATGTGAAAAGTGTTCATATGTAGTAAAAACCTTAGAAATCCGTCCATTTTCGTCATTTGTTATCGAATCGACTTAAAGCCAGATCGTCACATTGGCCGCTCTTCTCTCTGAAACGGTTGTACTTATCGTCTGCAATGCTATGTCGCGTGCTGCGGTAAGCGGAGACACTAAAATCACCATAGTAGAACACAGATGAAGCATCTAAGTTGATGTAATAGCCAGTAAGAAGTAATCCAATTCAAGTTTTAGGTATCGATTATTGACTTTTTAGCTGGCTTTGGTGCCTTGGACATGAGCTAGGACCTTAATATTCTGCATGAAAGGAGGACTAGCAATCGAGTTGCACGGGAGAATGTGAAAAGTGTTCATATGTAGTAAAAACCTGAGACATCCGTCTGTTTTCGTCATTTGTTATCGAATCGACTTAAAGCCAGATCGTCACATTGGCCGCTCTTCTCTCTGAAACGGTTGTACTTATCGTCTGCAAAGCTATGTCGCGTGCTGCGGTATGCGGAGACACTAAAAGCACCATAGTAGAACACAGATGAAGCTTCTAAGTTGATGTAATAGCCAGTAAGAAGTAGTCCAAATCAAGTTTTAGGTATCGATTATTGACTTTTTCGCTGTCTTTGGTGCCTTGGACATGAGCTAGGACCTTAAATTTCGGCATGAAAGGAGGACTAGCAGCCGAGTTGCATGGGAGAATGTGAAAAGTGTTCATATGTAGTAAAAACCTGAGAAATCTGTCCGTTTTCGTCATTTGTTATCGAATCGACTTAAAGCCAGATCGTCACATTGGCCGCTCTTCTCTCTGAAACGGTTGTACTTATCGCCTGCAAAGCTTTGTTGCGTGCTGCGTTATGTGGAGACACTAAAAGCACCATAGTAGGAAACAGATGAAATATCTAAGTTGATGTAAAAGCCAGTAAGAAGTAATCCAATTCAAGTTTTAGGTATCGATTATTGACTTTTTACCTGGCTTTGGTGCCTTGGACATGAGCTAGGACCTTAATATTCTGCATGAAAGGAGGACTAGCAATCGAGTTGCACGGGAGAATGTGAAAAGTGTTCATATGTAGTAAAAACCTGAGACATCCGTCTGTTTTCGTCATTTGTTATCGAATCGACTTAAAGCCAGATCGTCACATTGGCCGCTCTGCTCTCGGAAACGGTTGTACTTATCGTCTGCAAAGCTATGTCGCGTGTTGCCGTAGGCGGAAACAGGAAAAGCACCATAGTAGAACACAGATGAAGCTTCTAAGTTGATGTAATAGCCAGTAAGAAGTAGTCCAATTCAAGTTTTAGGTATCGATTATTGACTTTTTAGCTGGCTTTGGTGCCTTGGACATGAGCTAGGACCTTAAGATTCTGCATGAAAGGAGGACTAGCAGCCGAGTTGCAGGGGAGAATGTGAAAAGTGTTCATATGTAGTAAAAACCTGAGAAATCCGTCCGTTTTGGTCATTTGTTATCGAATCGACTTAAAGCCAGATCGTCACATTGGCCGCCCATCTCTCTGAAACGGTTGTACTTATCGTCTGCAAAGCTATGTCGCGTTCTGCGGTATGCGGAGACACTAAAATCACCATAGTAGAACACAGATCAAGCTTCTAAGTTGATGTAATAGCCAGTAAGAAGTAGTACAATTCTAGTTTTAGGTATCGATTATTGACTTTTTAGCTGGCTTTGGTGCCTTGGACATGAGCTAGGACCTTAAGATTCTGCATGGAAGGAGGACTAGCAGCCGAGTTGCAGGGGAGAATGTGAAAAATGTTCATATGTATTAAAAACCAGAGAAATCCGTCCGTTTTCGTCATTTGTTATCGAATCGACTTAAAGCCAGATCGTCACATTGGCCGTTCTGCTCTCGGAAACGCTTGTACTTATCGTCTGCAAAGCTATGTCGCGTGTTGCCGTAGGCGGAAACAGGAAAAGCACCGTAGTAGAACACAGATGAAGCTTCTAAGTTGATGTAATAGCCAGTAAGAAGTAGTCCAATTCAAGTTTTAGGTATCGATTATTGACTTTTTAGCTGGCTTTGGTGCCTTGGACATGAGCTAGGACCTTAAGATTCTGCATGAAAGGAGGACTAGCTGCCGCGTTGCACGGGAGAATGTGAAAAGTATTCATATGTAGTAAAAACCTTAGAAATCCGTCCGTTTTCGTCATTTGTTATCGAATCGACTTAAAGCCAGATCGTCACATTGGCCGTTCTGCTCCCGGAAACGCTTGTACTTATCGTTTGCAAAGCTATGTCGCGTGTTGCCGTAGGCGGAAACAGGAAAAGCATCATAGTAGAGCACAGATGAAGCTTCTAAGTTGATGTAATAGCCAGTAAGAAGTAGTCCATTTCAAGTTTTAGGTATCGATTATTGACTTTTTAGCTGGCTTTGATGCCTTTGACATGAGCTAGGACCTTACGATTCTGCATGAAAGGAGGACTGGCAGCCGAGTTGCAGGGGAGAATGTGAAAAGTGTTCATATGTAGTAAAAACCTGAGAAATCCGTCGATTTTCGTCATTTGTTATCGAATCGACTTAAAGTAAGATCGTCACATTGCCCGCCGTGCTCTCGGAAACGGTTGTACTTATCGTCTGCAAAGCTATGTCGCGTGTTGCCGTAGGCGGAAACAGGAAAAGCACCGTAGTAGAACACAGATCAAGCTTCTAAGTTGATGTAATAGCCAGTAAGAAGTAGCCCAATTCAAGTTTTAGGTATCGATTATTGACTTTTTAGCTGGCTTTGGTGCTTCGTACATGAGCTAGGACCTTAAGATTCTGCATGAAAGGAGGACAGCTGCCGCGTTGCACGGGAGAATGTGAAAAGTGTTCATATGTAGTAAAAACCTTAGAAATCCGTCCATTTTCGTCATTTGTTATCGAATCGACTTAGAGCCAGATCGTCACATTGGCCGCTCTTCTCTCTGAAACGGTTGTACTTATCGTCTGCAATGCTATGTCGCGTGCTGCGGTAAGCGGAGACACTAAAATCACCATAGTAGAACACATATGAAGCATCTAAGTTGATGTAATAGCCAGTAAGAAGTAATCCAATTCAAGTTTTAGGTATCGATTATTGACTTTTTAGCTGGCTTTGGTGCCTTGGACATGAGCTAGGACCTTAATATTCTGCATGAAAGGAGGACTAACAATCGAGTTGCACGGGAGAATGTGAAAAGTGTTCATATGTAGTAAAAACCTGAGACATCCGTCTGTTTTCGTCATTTGTTATCGAATCGACTTAAAGCCAGATCGTCACATTGGCCGCTCTTCTCTCTGAAACGGTTGTACTTATCGTCTGCAAAGCTATGTCGCGTGCTGCGGTATGCGGAGGCACTAAAAGCACCATAGTAGAACACAGATGAAGCTTCTAAGTTGATGTAATAGCTAGTAAGAAGTAGTACAATTCAAGTTTTAGGTATCGATTATTGACTTTTTCGCTGTCTTTGGTGCCTTGGACATGAGCTAGGACCTTAAATTTCGGCATGAAAGGAGGACTAGCAGCCGAGTTGCATGGGAGAATGTGAAAAGTGTTCATATGTAGTAAAAACCTGAGAAATCTGTCCGTTTTCGTCATTTGTTATCGAATCGACTTAAAGCCAGATCGTCACATTGGCCGCTCTTCTCTCGGAAACGGTTGTACTTATCGTCTGCAAAGCTTTGCTGCGTGCTGCGTTATGTGGAGACACTAAAAGCACCATAGTAGGAAACAGATGAAGCATCTAAGTTGATGTAATAGCCAGTAAGAAGTAATCCAATTCAAGTTTTGAGTATCGATTATTGACTTTTTAGCTGGCTTTGGTGCCTTGGACATGAGCTAGGACCTTAAGATTCTGCATGAAAGGAGGACTAGCAGCCGAGTTGCACGGGAGAATGTGAAAAGTTTTCATATGTAGTAAAAACCTGAGAAATCCGCCCGTTTTCGTCATTTGTTATCGAATCGACTTAAAGCCAGATCGACACATTGGCCGCTCTTCTCTCTGAAACGGTTGTACTTATCGTCTGCAAAGCTATGTCGCGTGCTGCGGTATGCTGAGACACTACAAGCACCATAGTAGAACACAGATGAAGCTTCTAAGTTGATGTACTAGCCAGTAAGAGGTAGTACAATTCAAGTTTTAGGTACTGAATATTGACCTTTTAGCTGGCTTTGGTGCCTTGGACATGAGCTAGGACCTTAAGATTCTGCATGAAAGGAGGACTAGCAGCCGAGTTGCACGGGAGAATGTGAAAAGTGTTCATATGTAGTAAAAACCTGAGACATCCGTCCGTTTTCGTCATTTGTTATCGAATAGACTTAAAGCCAGATCGTCACATTGGCCGCTCTTCTCTCTGAAACGATTGTACTTATCGTCTGCAAAACTATGCCGCGTGCTGCGGTATGCGGAGAAACTAAAACCACCGTAGGAGAACACACATGAAGCTTCTAAGTTGATGTAATAGCCAGTAAGAAGTAATCCAATTCAAGTTTTAGGTATCGATTATTGACTTTTTACCTGGCTTTGGTGCCTTGGACATGAGCTAGGACCTTAATATTCTGCATGAAAGGAGGACTAGCAATCGAGTTGCACGGGAGAATGTGAAAAGTGTTCATATGTAGTAAAAACCTGAGACATCCGTCTGTTTTCGTCATTTGTTATCGAATCGACTTAAAGCCAGATCGTCACATTGGCCGCTCTGCTCTCGGAAACGGTTGTACTTATCGTCTGCAAAGCTATGTCGCGTGTTGCCGTAGGCGGAAACAGGAAAAGCACCATAGTAGAACACAGATGAAGCTTCTAAGTTGATGTAATAGCCAGTAAGAAGTAGTCCAATTCAAGTTTTAGGTATCGATTATTGACTTTTTAGCTGGCTTTGGTGCCTTGGACGTGAGCTAGGACCTTAAGATTCTGCATGAAAGGAGGACTAGCAGCCGAGTTGCAGGGGAGAATGTGAAAAGTGTTCATATGTAGTAAAAACCTGAGAAATCCGTCCGTTTTGGTCATTTGTTATCGAATCGACTTAAAGCCAGATCGTCACATTGGCCGCCCATCTCTCTGAAACGGTTGTACTTATCGTCTGCAAAGCTATGTCGCGTTCTGCGGTATGCGGAGACACTAAAATCACCATAGTAGAACACAGATCAAGCTTCTAAGTTGATGTAATAGCCAGTAAGAAGTAGTACAATTGTAGTTTTAGGTATCGATTATTGACTTTTTAGCTGGCTTTGGTGCCTTGGACATGAGCTAGGACCTTAAGATTCTGCATGGAAGGAGGACTAGCAGCCGAGTTGCAGGGGAGAATGTGAAAAATGTTCATATGTATTAAAAACCAGAGAAATCCGTCCGTTTTCGTCATTTGTTATCGAATCGACTTAAAGCCAGATCGTCACATTGGCCGTTCTGCTCTCGGAAACGCTTGTACTTATCGTCTGCAAAGCTATGTCGCGTGTTGCCGTAGGCGGAAACAGGAAAAGCACCGTAGTAGAACACAGATGAAGCTTCTAAGTTGATGTAATAGCCAGTAAGAAGTAGTCCAATTCAAGTTTTAGGTATCGATTATTGACTTTTTAGCTGGCTTTGGTGCTTCGTACATGAGCTAGGACCTTAACATTCTGCATGAAAGGAGGACTAGCTGCCGCGTTGCACGGGAGAATGTGAAAAGTGTTCATATGTAGTAAAAACCTTAGAAATCCGTCCATTTTCGTCATTTGTTATCGAATCGACTTAGAGCCAGATCTTCACATTGGCCGCTCTTCTCTCTAAAACGGTTGTACTTATCGTCTGCAATGCTATGTCGCGTGCTGCGGTAAGCGGAGACACTAAAATCACCATAGTAGAACACATATGAAGCATCTAAGTTGATGTAATAGCCAGTAAGAAGTAATCCAATTCAAGTTTTAGGTATCGATTATTGACTTTTTAGCTGGCTTTGGTGCCTTGGACATGAGCTAGGACCTTAATATTCTGCATGAAAGGAGGACTAGCAATCGAGTTGCACGGGAGAATGTGAAAAGTGTTCATATGTAGTAAAAACCTGAGACATCCGTCTGTTTTCGTCATTTGTTATCGAATCGACTTAAAGCCAGATCGTCACATTGGCCGCTCTTCTCTCTGAAACGGTTGTACTTATCGTCTGCAAAGCTATGTCGCGTGCTGCGGTATGCGGAGACACTAAAAGCACCATAGTAGAACACAGATGAAGCTTCTAAGTTGATGTAATAGCCAGTAAGAAGTAGTACAATTCAAGTTTTAGGTATCGATTATTGACTTTTTCGCTGTCTTTGGTGCCTTGGACATGAGCTAGGACCTTAAATTTCGGCATGAAAGGAGGACTAGCAGCCGAGTTGCATGGGAGAATGTGAAAAGTGTTCATATGTAGTAAAAACCTGAGAAATCCGTCCGTTTTCGTCATTTGTTATCGAATCGACTTAAAGCCAGATCGTCACATTGGCCGCTCTTCTCTCTGAAACGGTTGTACTTATCGTCTGCAAAGCTTTGTTGCGTGCTGCGTTATGTGGAGACACTAAAAGCACCATAGTAGGAAACAGATGAAGCATCTAAGTTGATGTAATAGCCAGTAAGAAGTAATCCAATTCAAGTTTTGAGTATCAATTATTGACTTTTTAGCTGGCTTTGGTGCCTTGGACATGAGCTAGGACCTCAAGATTCTGCATGAAAGGAGGACTAGCAGCCGAGTTGCACGGGAGAATGTGAAAAGTTTTCATATGTAGTAAAAACCTGAGAAATCCGTCCGTTTTCGTCATTTGTTATCGAATCGACTTAAAGCCAGATCGACACATTGGCCGCTCTTCTCTCTGAAACGGTTGTACTTATCGTCTGCAAAGCTATGTCGCGTGCTGCGGTATGCTGAGACACTACAAGCACCATAGTAGAACACAGATGAAGCTTCTAAGTTGATGTACTAGCCAGTAAGAGGTAGTACAATTCAAGTTTTAGGTACTGAATATTGACCTTTTAGCTGGCTTTGGTGCCTTGGACATGAGCTAGGACCTTAAGATTCTGCATGAAAGGAGGACTAGCAGCCGAGTTGCACGGGAGAATGTGAAAAGTGTTCATATGTAGTAAAAACCTGAGACATCCGTCCGTTTTCGTCATTTGTTATCGAATCGACTTAAAGCCAGATCGTCACATTGGCCGCTCTTCTCTCTGAAACGATTGTACTTATCGTCTGCAAAACTATGTCGCGTGCTGCGGTATGCGGAGAAACTAAAACCACCGTAGGAGAACACACATGAAGCTTCTAAGTTGATGTAATAGCCAGTAAGAAGTAGTACAATTCTAGTTTTAGGTATCGATTATTGACTTTTTAGCTGGCTTTGGTGCCTTGGACATGAGCTAGGACCTTAAGATTCTGCATGAAAGGAGGACTAGCAGCCGAGTTGCAGGGGAGAATGTGAAAAGTGTTCATATGTAGTAAAAACCAGAGAAATCCGTCCGTTTTCGTCATTTGTTATCGAATCGACTTAAAGCCAGATCGTCACATCGGCCGTTCTGCTCTCGGAAACGCTTGTACTTATCGTCTGCAAAGCTATGTCGCGTGTTGCCGTAGGCGGAAACAGGAAAAGCATCATAGTAGAACACAGATGAAGCTTCTAAGTTGATGTAATAGCCAGTAAGAAGTAGTCCATTTCAAGTTTTAGGTATCGATTATTGACTTTTTAGCTGGCTTTGGTGCCTTGGACATGAGCTAGGACCTTACGATTCTGCATGAAAGGAGGACTGGCAGCCGAGTTGCAGGGGAGAATGTGAAAAGTGTTCATATGTAGTAAAAACCTGAGAAATCCGTCCGTTTTCGTCATTTGTTATCGAATCGACTTAAAGCCATATCGTCATATTGCCCGCTCTGCTCTCGGAAACGGTTGTACTTATCGTCTGCAAAGCTATGTCGCGTGCTGCGGTATGCGGAGACACTAAAAGCACCATAGTAGAACACAGATCAAGCTTCTAAGTTGATGTAACAGCCAGTAAGAGGTAGTACAATTCAAGTTTTAATTACTGAATATTGACCTTTTAGCTGGCTTTGGTGCCTTGGACATGAGCTAGGACCTTAAGATTTTGCATGAAAGGAGGACTAGCAGCCGAGTTGCACGGGGGAAAGTGAAAAGTGTTCATATGTAGTAAAAACCTGAGACATCCATCCGTTTTCGTCATTTGTTATCGAATCGACTTAAAGCCAGATCGTCACATTGGCCGCTCTTCTCTCTGAAACGGTTGTACTTATCGTCTGCAAAGCTATGTTGCGTGCTGCGGTATGTGGAGACACTAAAAGCACCATAGTAGGAAACAGATGAAGCATCTAAGTTGATGTAATAGCCAGTAAGAAGTAATCCAATTCAAGTTTTGGGTATCGATTATTGACTTTTTAGCTGGCTTTGGTGCCTTGGACATGAGCTAGGACCTTAAGATTCTGCATGAAAGGAGTACTAGCAGCCGAGTTGCACGGGAGAATGTGAAAAGTTTTCATATGTAGTAAAAACCTGAGAAATCCGTCCGTTTTCGTCATTTGTTATCGAATCGACTTAAAGCCAGATCGACACATTGGCCGCTCTTCTCTGAAACGGTTGTACTTATCGTCTGCAAAGCTATGTCGCGTGCTGCGGTATCCTGAGACACTACAAGCACCATAGTAGAACACAGATGAAGCTTCTAAGTTGATGTACTAGCCAGTAAGAGGTAGTACAATTCAAGTTTTAATTACTGAATATTGACCTTTTAGCTGGCTTTGGTGCCTTGGACATGAGCTAGGACCTTAAGATTCTGCATGAAAGGAGGACTAGCAGCCGAGTTGCACGGGAAAATGTGAAAAGTGTTCATATGTAGTAAAAACCTGAGACATCCATCCGTTTTCGTCATTTGTTATCGAATCGATTTAAAGCCAGATCGTCACATTGGCCGCTCTTCTCTCTGAAACGGTTGTACTTATCGTCTGCAAAACTATGTCGCGTGGTGCGGTATGCGGAGAAACTAAAACCACCGTAGCAGAACACACATGAAGCTTCTAAGTTGATGTAATAGCCAGTAAGAAGTAATCCAATTCAAGTTTTGGGTATCGATTATTGACTTTTTAGCTTGCTTTGGTGCCTTGGACATGAGCTAGGACCTTAAGATTCCGCATGAAAGGAGGACTAGCAGCCGAGTTGCACGGGAGAATGTGAAAAGTTTTCATATGTAGTAAAAACCTGAGAAATCCGTCCGTTTTCGTCATTTGTTATCGAATCGACTTAAAGCCAGATCGACACATTGGCCGCTCTTCTCTCTGAAACGGCTGTACTTATCGTCTGCAAAGCTATGTCGTGTGCTGCGGTATGCTGAGACACTACAAGCACCATAGTAGAACACAGATGAATCTTCTAAGTTGATGAACTAGCCAGTAAGAAGTAGTACAATTCAAGTTTTAGGTACTGAATATTGACCTTTTAGCTGGCTTTGGTGCCTTGGACATGAGCTAGGACCTTAAGATTCTGCATGAAAGGAGAACTAGCAGCCGAGTTGCAGGGGAGAATGTGAAAAGTGTTCAAATAGAGTAAAAACCTGAGAAATCCGTCCGTTTTCGTCATTTGTTATCGAATCGACTTAAAGCCAGATCGTCACATTGGCCGTTCTGCTCTCGGAAACGCTTGTACTTATCGTCTGCAAAGCTATGTCGCGTGTTGCCGTAGGCGGAAACAGGAAAAGCATCATAGTAGAACACAGATGAAGCTTCTAAGTTGATGTAATAGCCAGTAAGAAGTAGTCCATTTCAAGTTTTAGGTATCGATTATTGACTTTTTAGCTGGCTTTGGTTCCTATGACATGAGCTAGGACCTTACGATTCTGCATGAAAGGAGGACTGGCAGCCGAGTTGCAGGGGAGGATGTGAAAAGTGTTCATATGTAGTAAAAACCTGAGAAATCCGTCCGTTTTCGTCATTTGTTATCGAATCGACTTAAAGCCAGATCGTCACATTGCTCGCACTGCTGTCGGAAACGGTTGTACTTATCGTCTGCAAAGCTATGTCGCGTGCTGCGGTATGCGGAGACACTAAAAGCACCATAGTAGAACACAGATCAAGCTTCTAAGTTGATGTAATAGCCAGTAAGAAGTAGTACAATTCAAGTTTTAGGTATCGATTATTGACTTTTTAGCTGGCTTTGGTGCCTTGGACATGAGCTATGACCTTAACATTTTGCATGAAAGGAGGAATAGCAGCCGAGTTGCACGGGAGAATGTGAAAAGTGTTCATATGTAGTAAAAACCTTAGAAATCTGTCCGTTTTCGTCATTTGTTATCGAATCGACTTAAAGCCAGATCGTCACATTGGCCGCTCTTCTCTCTGAAACGGTTGTACTTATCGTCTGCAAAGCTATGTTGCGTGCTGCGGTATGTGGAGACACTAAAAGCACCATAGTAGGAAACAGATGAAGCATCTAAGTTGATGTAATAGACAGTAAGAAGTAATCCAATTCAAGTTTTGGGTATCGATTATTGACTTTTTAGCTTGCTTTGGTGCCTAGGACATGAGCTAGGACCTTAAGATTCTGCATGAAAGGAGGACTAGCAGCCGAGTTGCACGGGAGAATGTGAAAAGTTTTCATATGTAGTAAAAACCTGAGAAATCCGTCCGTTTTCGTCATTTGTTATCGAATCGACTTAAAGCCAGATCGACACATTGGCCGCTCTTCTCTCTGAAACGGTTGTACTTATCGTCTGCAAAGCTATGTCGCGTGCTGCTGTATGCGGACACACTAAAATCACCATAGTAGAACACAGATGAAGCTTCTAAGTTCATGTAATAGCAGGTAAGAAGTAGTACAATTCAAGTTTTAGGTATCGATTATTGACTTTTTAGCTGGCTTTGGTGCCTTGGACATGAGCTAGGACCTTAAGATTCTGCATGAAAGGAGGACTAGCAGCCCAGTTGCACGGGAGAATGTGAAAAGTTTTCATATGTAGTAAAAACCTGAGAAATCCGTCCGTTTTCGTCATTTGTTATCGAATCGACTTAAAGCCAGATCGACACATTGGCCGCTCTTCTCTCTGAAACGGTTGTACTTATCGTCTGCAAAGCTATGTCGCGTGCTGCGGTATGCTGAGACACTACAAGCACCATAGTAGAACACAGATGAAGCTTCTAAGTTGATGTACTAGCCAGTAAGAGGTAGTACAATTCAAGTTTTAGGTAATGAATATTGATCTTTTAGCTGGCTTTGGTGCCTTGGACATGAGCTAGGACCTTAAGATTTTGCATGAAAGGAGGACTAGCAGCCGAGTTGCACGGGAGAATGTGAAAAGTGTTCATATGTAGTAAAAACCTGAGACATCCATCCGTTTTCGTCATTTGTTATCGAATCGACTTAAAGCCAGATCGTCACATTGGCCGCTCTTCTCTCTGAAACGGTTGTACTTATCGTCTGCAAAACTATGTCGCGTGCTGCGGTATGCGGAGACACTAAAAGCACCATAGTAGAACACAGATCAAGCTTCTAAGTTGATGTAATAGCCAGTAAGAAGTAGTACAATTCAAGTTTTAGGAATTGAATATTGACCTTTTAGCTGGCTTTGGTGCCTTGGACATGAGCTAGGACCTTAAGATTCTGCACGAAAGGAGGACTAGCAGCCAAGTTGCACGGGAGAATGTGAAAAGTGTTCATATGTAGTAAAAACCTGAGAAATCCGTCCGTTTTCGTCATTTGTTATCGAATCGACTTAAAGCCAGATCGTCACATTGGCCGCTCTTCTCTCTGAAACGGTTGTACTTATCGTCTGCAAAACCATGTCGCGTGCTGCGATATGCGGAGAAACTAAAAGCACCGTAGTAGAACACAGATGAAGCTTCTAAGTTTATGTAATAGCCAGTAAGAAGTACTAGAATTCAAGTTTTAGGTATCGATTATTGACTTTTTAGCAGGCTTTGGTGCCGTGGACATGAGCTAGGACCTTAAGATTCTGCATGAAAGGAGGACTAGCAGCCGAGTTGCATGGGAGGATGTGAAAAGTGTTCATATGTAGTAAAAACCTGAGAAATCCGTACGTTTTCCTCATTTGTTATCGAATCGACTTAAAGCCAGATCGTCACATTGGCCGCTCTTCTCTCTGAAACGGTTGTACTTATCGTCTGCAAAGCTATGTCGCCTGCTGCGGTATGCTGAGACACTACAAGCACCACAGTAGAACACAGATGAAGCTTCTAAGTTGATGTAATAGCCAGTAAGAAGTAGTACAATTCAAGTTTCAGGTATTGAATATTGAATTTTTAGCTGGATTTGGTGCCTTGGACATGAGCTAGGACCTTAATATTCTGCATGAAAGGAGGACTAGCAGCCGAGTTGCATGAGAGAATGTGAAAAGTGGTCAAATGTAGTAAAAACCTGAGAAATACGTCTGTTTTCGTCATTTGTTATCGAATCGACTTAAAGCCAGATCGTCACATTGGCCGCTCTTCTCCCTGAAACGGTTGTACTTATCGTCTGCAAAGCTATGTTGCGTGCTGCGGTATGTGGAGACACTAAAAGCACCATAGTAGGAAACAGATGAAGCATCTAAGTTGATGTAATAGCCAGTAAGAAGTAATCCAATTCAAGTTTTGGGTATCGATTATTGACTTTTTAGCTGGCTTTGGTGCCTTGGACATGAGCTAGGACCTTAAGATTCTGCATGAAAGGAGGACTAGCAGCCCAGTTGCACGGGAGAATGTGAAAAGTTTTCATATGTAGTAAAAACCTGAGAAATCCGTCCGTTTTCGTCATTTGTTATCGAATCGACTTAAAGCCAGATCGACACATTGGCCGCTCTTCTCTCTGAAACGGTTGTACTTATCTTCTGCAAAGCTATGTCGCGTGCTGCGGTATGCTGAGACACTACAAGCACCATAGTAGAACACAGATGAAGCTTCTAAGTTGATGTACTAGCCAGTAAGAGGTAGTACAATTCAAGTTTTAGGTACTGAATATTGATCTTTTAGCTGGCTTTGGTGCCTTGGACATGAGCTAGGACCTTAAGATTTTGCATGAAAGGAGGACTAGCAGCCGAGTTGCACGGGAGAATGTGAAAAGTGTTCATATGTAGTAAAAACCTGAGACATCCATCCGTTTTCGTCATTTGTTATCGAATCGACTTAAAGCCAGATCGTCACATTGGCCGCTCTTCTCTCTGAAACGGTTGTACTTATCGTCTGCAAAACTATGTCGCGTGCTGCGGTATGCGGAGACACTAAAAGCACCATAGTAGAACACAGATCAAGCTTCTAAGCTGATGTAATAGCCAGTAAGAAGTAGTACAATTCAAGTTTTAGGTATTGAATATTGACCTTTTAGCTGGCTTTGGTGCCTTGGACATGAGCTAGGACCTTAAGATTCTGCATGAAAGGAGGACTAGCAGCCGAGTTGCACGGGAGAATGTGAAAAGTGTTCATATGTAGTAAAAACCTGAGACATCCGTCCGTTTTCGTCATTTGTTATCGAATCGACTTAAAGCCACATCGTCACATTGGCCGCTCCTCTCTCTGAAACGATTGTACTTATCGTCTGCAAAACTATGTCGCGTGCTGCGGTATGCGGAGAAACTAAAAGCACTGTAGTAGAACACAGATGAAGCTTCTAAGTTGATGTATTAGACAGTAAGAAGTGTACAATTCAAGTTTTAGGTATTGATTATTGACTTTTTAGCTGGCTTTGGTGCCTTGGACATGAGCTAGGACCTTAAGATTCTGCATGAAAGGAGGACTAGCAGCCAAGTTGCACGGGAGAATGTGAAAAGTGTTCATATGTAGTAGAAACCTGAGAAATCCGTCCGTTTTCGTCATTTGTTATCGAATCGACTTAAAGCCAGATCGTCACATTGGCCGCTCTTCTCTCTGAAACGGTTGTACTTATCGTCTGCAAAACCATGTCGCGTGCTGCGGTATGCGGAGAAACTAAAAGCACCGTAGTAGAACACAGATGAAGCTTCTAAGTTGATGTAATATCCAGTAAGAAGTAGTACAATTCAAGTTTTAGGTATTGATTATTGACTTTTTAGCTGGCTTTGGTGCCTTGGACATGAGCTAGGACCTTAAGATTCTGCATGAAAGGAGGACTAGCAGCCGAGTTGCACGGGAGAATGTGAAAAGTGTTCATATGTAGTAAAAACCTGAGAAATCCGTCCGTTTTCGTCATTTGTTATCGAATCGACTTAGAGCCAGATCGACACATTGGCCGCTCTTCTCTCTGAAACGGTTGTACTTATCGTCTGCAAAGCTATGTCGCGTGCTGCGGTATGCTGAGACACTACTAGCACCATAGTAGAACACAGATGAAGCTTCTAAGTTGATGTAATATCCAGTAAGAAGTAGTACAATTCAAGTTTTAGGTATTGATTATTGACTTTTTAGCTGGCTTTGGTGCCTTGGACATGAGCTAATACCTTAAGATTCTGCATGAAAGGAGGACTAGCAGCCGAGTTGCACGGGAGAATGTGAAAAGTGTTCATATGTAGTAAAAACCTGAGAAATCCGTCCGTTTTCGTCATTTGTTATCGAATCGACTTAGAGCCAGATCGACACATTGGCCGCTCTTCTCTCTGAAACGGTTGTACTTATCGTCTACAAAGCTATGTCGCGTGCTGCGTTATGCGGAGACACTAAAAGCACCATAGTAGAACACAGATGAAGCTTCTAAGTTGATGTAATAGCCAGTAAGAAGTAGTACAATTCAAGTTTTAGGTATCGATTATTGACTTTTTAGCTGGCTTTGGTGCCTTGGACATGAGCTAGGACCTTAAGATTCTGCATGAAAGGAGGACTAGCAGCCGAGTTGCACGGGAGAATGTGAAAAGTGTTCATATGCAGTAAAAACCTGAGACATCCGTCCGTTTTCGTCATTTGTTATCGAATCGACTTAAAGCCAGATCGTCACATTGGCCGCTCTTCTCTCTGAAACGGTTGTACTTATCGTCTGCAAAACTATGTCGCGTGCTGCGGTATGCGGAGACACTAAAAGCACCATAGTAGAACACAGATCAAGCTTCTAAGCTGATGTAATAGCCAGTAAGAAGTAGTACAATTCAAGTTTTAGGTATTGAATATTGACCTTTTAGCTGGCTTTGGTGCCTTGGACATGAGCTAGGACCTTAAGATTCTGCATGAAAGGAGGACTAGCAGCCGAGTTGCACGGGAGTATGTGAAAAGTGTTCATATGTAGTAAAAACCTGAGACATCCGTCCGTTTTCGTCATTTGTTATCGAATCGACTTAAAGCCACATCGTCACATTGGCCGCTCCTCTCTCTGAAACGATTGTACTTATCGTCTGCAAAACTATGTCGCGTGCTGCGGTATGCGGAGAAACTAAAAGCACTGTAGTAGAACACAGATGAAGCTTCTAAGTTGATGTATTAGACAGTAAGAAGTGTACAATTCAAGTTTTAGGTATTGATTATTGACTTTTTAGCTGGCTTTGGTGCCTTGGACATGAGCTAGGACCTTAAGATTCTGCATGAAAGGAGGACTAGCAGCCAAGTTGCACGGGAGAATGTGAAAAGTGTTCATAGGTAGTAAAAACCTGAGAAATCCGTCCGTTTTCGTCATTTGTTATCGAATCGACTTAAAGCCAGATCGTCACATTGGCCGCTCTTCTCTCTGAAACGGTTGTACTTATCGTCTGCAAAACCATGTCGCGTGCTGCGGTATGCGGAGAAACTAAAAGCACCGTAGTAGAACACAGATGAAGCTTCTAAGTTTATGTAATAGCCAGTAAGAAGTACTAGAATTCAAGTTTTAGGTATCGATTATTGACTTTTTAGCTGGCTTTGGTGCCGTGGACATGAGCTAGGACCTTAAGATTCTGCATGAAAGGAGGACTAGCAGCCGAGTTGCATGGGAGGATGTGAAAAGTGTTCATATGTAGTAAAAACCTGAGAAATCCGTCCGTTTTCCTCATTTGTTATCGAATCGACTTAAAGCCAGATCGTCACATTGGCCGCTCTTCTCTCTGAAACGGTTGTACTTATCGTCTGCAAAGCTATGTCGCCTGCTGCGGTATGCTGAGACACTACAAGCACCACAGTAGAACACAGATGAAGCTTCTAAGTTGATGTAATAGCCAGTAAGAAGTAGTACAATTCAAGTTTCAGGTATTGAATATTGAATTTTTAGCTGGATTTGGTGCCTTGGACATGAGCTAGGACCTTAATATTCTGCATGAAAGGAGGACTAGCAGCCGAGTTGCATGAGAGAAATTGAAAAGTGGTCAAATGTAGTAAAAACCTGAGAAATACGTCTGTTTTCGTCATTTGTTATCGAATCGACTTAAAGCCAGATCGTCACATTGGCCGCTCTTCTCCCTGAAACGGTTGTACTTATCGTCTGCAAAGCTATGTCGCGTGCTGCGGTATGCGGAGACACAAAAGCACCATAGTAGAACACAGATGAAGCTTCTAAGTTGATGTAATATCCAGTAAGAAGTAGTACAATTCAAGTTTTAGGTATTGATTATTGACTTTTTAGCTGGCTTTGGTGCCTTGGACATGAGCTAGGACCTTAAGATTCTGCATGAAAGGAGGACTAGCAGCCGAGTTGCACGGGAGAATGTGAAAAGTGTTCATATGTAGTAAAAACCTGAGAAATCCGTCCGTTTTGGTCATTTGTTATCGAATCGACTTAGAGCCAGATCGACACATTGGCCGCTCTTCTCTCTGAAACGGTTGTACTTATCGTCTGCAAAGCTATGTCGCGTGCTGCGGTATGCTGAGACACTACTAGCACCATAGTAGAACACAGATGAAGCTTCTAAGTTGATGTAATATCCAGTAAGAAGTAGTACAATTCAAGTTTTAGGTATTGATTATTGACTTTTTAGCTGGCTTTGGTGCCTTGGACATGAGCTAATACCTTAAGATTCTGCATGAAAGGAGGACTAGCAGCCGAGTTGCACGGGAGAATGTGAAAAGTGTTCATATGTAGTAAAAACCTGAGAAATCCGTCCGTTTTCGTCATTTGTTATCGAATCGACTTAGAGCCAGATCGACACATTGGCCGCTCTTCTCTCTGAAACGGTTGTACTTATCGTCTACAAAGCTATGTCGCGTGCTGCGTTATGCGGAGACACTAAAAGCACCATAGTAGAACACAGATGAAGCTTCTAAGTTGATGTAATAGCCAGTAAGAAGTAGTACAATTCAAGTTTTAGGTATCGATTATTGACTTTTTAGCTGGCTTTGGTGCCTTGGACATGAGCTAGGACCTTAAGATTCTGCATGAAAGGAGGACTAGCAGCCGAGTTGCACGGGAGAATGTGAAAAGTGTTCATATGCAGTAAAAACCTGAGACATCCGTCCGTTTTCGTCATTTGTTATCGAATCGACTTAAAGCCAGATCGTCACATTGGCCGCTCTTCTCTCTGAAACGGTTGTACTTATCGTCTGCAAAGCTATGTCGCGTGCTGCGGTATGCTGAGACACTACAAGCACCATAGTAGAACACAGATGAAGCTTCTAAGTTGATGTAATATCCAGTAAGAAGTAGTACAATTCAAGTTTTAGGTATTGAATATTGAATTTTTAGCTGGCTTTGGTGCCTTGGACATGAGCTAGGACCTTAATATTCTGCATGAAAGGAGGACTAGCAGCCGAGTTGCACGGGAGAATGTGAAAAGTGTTCATCTGTAGTAAAAACCTGAGAAATCCGTCCGTTTTCGTCATTTGTTATCGAATCGACTTAAAGCCAGATCGACACATTGACCGCTCTGCTCTCTGAAACGGTTGTACTTATCGTCTGCAAAGCTATGTCGCGTACTGCGGTATTCGGAGACACTAAAAGCACCATAGTAGAACACAGATGAAGCTTCTAAAATGATGTAATAGCCAGTAGGAAGTAGTACAATTCAAGTTTTAGGTATCGGTTATTGACTTTTTAGCTGGCTTTGGTGCCTTGGACATGAGCTAGGACCTTAAGATTCTGAATGAAAGGAGGACTAGCAGCCGAGTTGCACGGGAGAATGTGAAAAGTGTTCATATGTAGTAAAAACCTGAGAAATCCGTCCGTTTTCGTCATTTGTTATCGAATCGACTTAAAGCCAGATCGTCACATTGGCCGATCTTCTCTCTGAAACGGATGTACTTATCGTCTGCAAAGCTATGTCGCGTGCTGCGGTATGCTGAGACACTAAAAGCACCATAGTAGAACACAGATCAAGCTTCTAAGTTGATGTAATAGCCAGTAAGAAGTAGTACAATTCAAGTTTTAGGTACTGAATATTGACCTTTTAGCTGGCTTTGGTGCCTTGGACATGAGCTAGGACCTTAAGATTCTGCATGAAAGGAGGACTAGCAGCCGAGTTGCAGGGGAGAATGTGAAAAGTGTTCATATGTAGTAAAAACCTGAGAAATCCGTCCGTTTTGGTCATTTGTTATCGAATCGACTTAAAGCCAGATCGTCACATTGGCCGCTCTTCTCTCTGAAACGCTTGTACTTATCGTCTGCAAAGCTATGTCGCGTGTTGCGGTATGTGGAGACACTAAAAGCACCATAGTAGAACACAGATGAAGCTTCTAAGTTGATGTAATAGCCAGTAAGAAATAGTGGAATTCAAGTTTTAGGTATCGATTATTGACTTTTTAGCTGGCTTTGGTGCCTTGGACATGAGCTAGGACCTTAAGATTCTGCATGAAAGGAGGACTAGCAGCCGAGTTGCACGGGAGAATGTGAAAAGTGTTCATATGTAGTAAAAACCTGAGAAATCCGTCCGTTTTCGTCATTTGTTATCGAATCGACTTAAAGCCAGATCGTCACATTGGCCGATCGTCTCTCTGAAACGGATGTACTTATCGTCTGCAAAGCTATGTCGCGTGCTGCGGTATGCTGAGACACTAAAAGCACCATAGTAAAACACAGATCAAGCTTCTAAGTTGATGTAATAGCCAGTAAGAAGTAGTACAATTCAAGTTTTAGGTATTGAATATTGACCTTTTAGCTGGCTTTGGTGCCTTGGACATGACCTAGGAACTTAAGATTCTGCATGAAAGGAGGACTAGCAGCCGAGTAGCACGGGAGAATGTGAAAAGTGTTCATATGTAGTAAAAACCTGAGACATCCGTCCGTTTTCGTCATTCGTTATCGAATCGACTTAAAGCCAGATCGTCACATTGGCCGCTCTTCTCTCTGAAACGGTTGTACTTATCGTCTGCAAGCTATGTCGCGTGTTGCCGTAGGCGGAAACAGGAAAAGCACCATAGTAGAACACAGATGAAGCTTCTAAGTTGATGTAATAGCCAGTAAGAAGTAGTCCAATTCAAGTTTTAGGTATCGGTTATTGACTTTTTAGCTGGCTTTGGTGCCTTGACCATGAGCTAGGACCTTAAGATTCTGCATGAAAGGAGGACTAGCAGCCGAGTTGCACGGCAGAATGTGAAAAGTGTTCACATGTAGTAAAAACCTGAGAAATCCGTCCGTTTTCGTCATTTGTTATGGAATCGACTTAAAGCCAGATCGTCACATTGGCCGCTCTTCTCTCTGAAACGCTTGTACTTATCGTCTGCAAAACTATGTCGCGTGCTGCGGTATGCAGAGAAACTAAAACCATCGTAGGAGAACACACATGAAGCTTCTAAGTTGATGTAATAGCCAGTAAGAAGTAGTACAATTCAAGTTTTAGGTATTGATTATTGACTTTTTAGCTGGCTTTGGTGCCTTGGACATGAGCTAGGACCTTAAGATTCTGCATGAAAGGAGGACTAGCAGCCGAGTTGCACGGGAGAATGTGAAAAGTGTTCATATGTAGTAAAAACCTGAGAAATCCGTCCGTTTTCGTCATTTGTTATCGAATTGACTTGAAGCCAGATCGACACATTGGCCGCTCTTCTCTCTGAAACGGTTGTACTTATCGTCTGCAAAGCTTTGTCGCGTGCTGCGGTATGCTGAGACACTACAAGCACTATAGTAGAACACAGATGAAGCTTCTAAGTTGAGGTAATAGCCAGTAAGAGGTAGTACAATTCAAGTTTTAGGTATTGAATATTGACCTTTTAGCTGGCTTTGGTGCCTTGGACATGAGATAGGACCTTAAGATTCTGCATGAAAGGAGGACTAGCAGCCGAGTTGCACGGGAGAATGTGAAAAGTGTTCATATGTAGTAAAAACCTGAGAAATCCGTCCGTTTTCGTCATTTGTTATCGAAACGAAGTAAAGCCAGATCGTCACATTGGCCGCTCTGCTCTCTGAAATGGTTGTACTTATCGTCTGCAAAGCTATGTCGCGTACTGCGGTATTCGGAGACACTAAAAGCACCACAGTAGAACACAGATGAAGCTTCTAAGTTGATGTAATATCCAGTAAGAAGTAGTACAATTCAAGTTTTAGGTATCGATTATTGACATATTAGCTGGCTTTGGTGCCTTGGACATGAGCTAGGACATTAAGATTCTGCATGAAAGGAGGACTAGCAGCCGAGTTTCACGGGAGAATGTGAAAAGTGTTCATATGTAGTAAAAACCTGAGAAATCCGTCCGTTTTCGTCATTTGTTATCGAATCAACTTAAAGCCAGATCGTCACATTGGCCGCTCTTCTCTCTGAAACGGTTGTACTTATCGTCTGCAAAGCTATGTCGCGTGCTGCGGTATGCTGAGACACTAAAAGCACCATAGTAGAACACAGATGAAGCTTCTAAGTTGATGTAATACCCAGTAAGAATTAGTACAATTCAAGTTTTAGGTATTGATTATTGACTTTTTAGCTGGCTTTGGTGCCTTGGACATGAGCTAGGACCTTAAGATTCTGCATGAAAGGAGGACTAGCAGCCGAGTTGCACGGGAGAGTGTGAAAAGTGTTCATATGCAGTGAAAACCTGAGACATCCGTCCGTTTTCGTCATTTGTTATCGAATCGACTTAAAGCCAGATCGTCACATTGGCCGCTCTTCTCTCTGAAACGGTTGTACTTATCGTCTGCAAAACGATGTCGCGTGCTGCGGTATGCGGAGAAACTAAAAGCAACGTAGTAGAACACAGATGAAGCTTCTAAGTTGATGTATTAGCCAGTAAGAAGTAGTACAATTCAAGTTTTAGGTATCGGTTATTGACTTTTTAGCTGGCTTTGGTGCCTTGGACATGAGCTAGGACCTTAAGATTCTGCATGAAAGGAGGACTAGCAGCCGAGTTGCACGGGAGAATGTGAAAAGTGTTCATATGTAGTAAAAACCTGAGAAATCCGTCCGTTTTCGTCATTTGTTACCGAATCGACTTAAAGCCAGATCGTCACATTGGCCGATCTTCTCTCTGAAACGGTTGTACTTATCGTCTGCAAAGCTATGTCGCGTGTTGCCGTAGGCGGAAACAGGAAAAGCACCATAGTAGAACACAGCTGAAGCTTCTAAGTTGATGTAATAGCCAGTAAGAAGTAGTCCAATTCAAGTTTTAGGTATTGATTATTGACTTTTTAGCTGGCTTTGGTGCCTTGGACATGAGCTAGGACCTTAAGATTCTGCATGAAAGGAGGACTAGCAGCCGAGTTGCACGGGAGAATGTGAAAAGTGTTCATATGTAGTAAAAACCTGAGAAATCCGTCCGTTTTCGTCATTTGTTATCGAATCGACTTAAAGCCAGATCGACACATTGGCCGATCTTCTCTCTGAAACGGTTGTACTTATCGTCTGCAAAGCTATGTCGCGTGTTGCCGTAGGCGGAAACAGGAAAAGCACCATAGTAGAACACAGATGAAGCTTCTAAGTTGATGTAATAGCCAGTAAGAAGTAGTCCAATTCAAGTTTTAGGTATTGATTATTGACTTTTTAGCTGGCTTTGGTGCCTTGGACATGAGCTAGGACCTTAAGATTCTGCATGAAAGGAGGACTAGCAGCCGAGTTGCACGGGAGAATGTGAAAAGTGTTCATATGTAGTAAAAACCTGAGAAATCCGTCCGTTTTCGTCATTTGTTACCGAATCGACTTAAAGCCAGATCGTCACATTGGCCGCTCTTCTCTCTGAAACGCTTGTACTTATCGTCTGCAAAACTATGTCGCGTGCTGCGGTATGCGGAGAAACTAAAACCATCGTAGGAGAACACACATGAAGCTTCTAAGTTGATGTAATATCCAGTAAGAAGTAGTACAATTCAAGTTTTAGGTATCGATTATTGACATATTAGCTGGCTTTGGTGCCTTGGACATGAGCTAGGACCTTAAGATTCTGCATGAAAGGAGGACTAGCAGCCGAGTTTCACGGGAGAATGTGAAAAGTGTTCATATGTAGTAAAAACCTGAGAAATCCGTCCGTTTTCGACATTTGTTATCGAATCAACTTAAAGCCAGATCGTCACATTGGCCGCCCTTCTCTCTGAAACGGTTGTACTTATCGTCTGCAAAGCTATGTCGCGTGCTGCGGTATGCTGAGACACTAAAAGCACCATAGTAGAACACAGATGAAGCTTCTAAGTTGATGTAATACCCAGTAAAAATTAGTACAATTCAAGTTTTAGGTATTGATTATTGACTTTTTAGCTGGCTTTGGTGCCTTGGACATGAGCTAGGACCTTAAGATTCTGCATGAAAGGAGGACTAGCAGCCGAGTTGCACGGGAGAATGTGAAAAGTGTTCATATGCAGTGAAAACCTGAGACATCCGTCCGTTTTCGTCATTTGTTATCGAATCGACTTAAAGCCACATCGTCACATTGGCCGCTCTTCTCTCTGAAACGGTTGTACTTATCGTCTACAAAACTATGTCGCGTGCTGCGGTATACGGAGAAACTAAAAGCACCGTAGGAGAACACACATGAAGCTTCTAAGTTGATGTAATAGCCAGTTAGAAGTAGTACAATTCAAGTTTTAGGTATTGATTATTGACTTTTTAGCTGGCTTTGGTGCCTTGGACATGAGCTAGGACCTTAAGATTCTGCATGAAAGGAGGACTAGCAGCCGAGTTGCACGGGAGAATGTGAAAAGTGTTCATATGTAGTAAAAACCTGAGAAATCCGTCCGTTTTCGTCATTTGTTACCGAATCGACTTAAAGCCAGATCGTCACATTGGCCGATCTTCTCTCTGAAACGGTTGTACTTATCGTCTGCAAAGCTATGTCGCGTGTTGCCGTAGGCGGAAACAGGAAAAGCACCATAATAGAACACAGATGAAGCTTCTAAGTTGATGTAATAGCCAGTAAGAAGTAGTCCAATTCAAGTTTTAGGTATCGGTTATTGACTTTTTAGCTGGCTTTGGTGCCTTGACCATGAGCTAGGACCTTAAGATTCTGCATGAAAGGAGGACTAGCAGCCGAGTTGCACGGCAGAATGTGAAAAGTGTTCATATGTAGTAAAAACCTGAGAAATCCGTCCGTTTTCGTCATTTGTTATGGAATCGACTTAAAGCCAGATCGTCACATTGGCCGCTCTTCTCTTGGAAACGCTTGTACTTATCGTCTGCAAAGCTATGTCGCGTGTTGCCGTAGGCGGAAACAGGAAAAGCACCATAATAGAACACAGATGAAGCTTCTAAGTTGATGTAATAGCCAGTAAGAAGTAGTCCAATTCAAGTTTTAGGTATTGAATATTGACCTTTTAGCTGGCTTTGGTGCCTTGGACATGAGATAGGACCTTAAGATTCTGCATGAAAGGAGGACTAGCAGCCGAGTTGCACGGGAGAATGTGAAAAGTGTTCATATGTAATTAAAACCTGAGACATCCGTCCGTTTTCGTCATTTGTTATCGAAACGACGTAAAGCCAGATCGTCACGTTGGCCGCTCTGCTCTCTGAAATGGTTGTACTTATCGTCTGCAAAGCTATGTCGCGCACTGCGGTATTCGGAGACACTAAAAGCACCACAGTAGAACACAGATGAAGCTTCTAAGTTGATGTAATATCCAGTAAGAAGTAGTACAATTCAAGTTTTAGGTATCGATTATTGACATATTAGCTGGCTTTGGTGCCTTGGACATGAGCTAGGACCTTAAGATTCTGCATGAAAGGAGGACTAGCAGTCGAGTTTCACGGGAGAATGTGAAAAGTGTTCATATGTAGTAAAAACCTGAGAAATCCGTCCGTTTTCGACATTTGTTATCGAATCAACTTAAAGCCAGATCGTCACATTGGCCGCTCTTCTCTCTGAAACGGTTGTACTTATCGTCTGCAAAGCTATGTCGCGTGCTGCGGTATGCTGAGACACTAAAAGCACCATAGTAGAACACAGATGAAGCTTCTAAGTTGATGTAATACCCAGTAAAAATTAGTACAATTCAAGTTTTAGGTATTGATTATTGACTTTTTAGCTGGCTTTGGTGCCTTGGACATGAGCTAGGACCTTAAGATTCTGCATGAAAGGAGGACTAGCAGCCGAGTTGCACGGGAGAATGTGAAAAGTGTTCATATGCAGTGAAAACCTGAGACATCCGTCCGTTTTCGTCATTTGTTATCGAATCGACTTAAAGCCAGATCGTCACATTGGCCGCTCTTCTCTCTGAAACGGTTGTACTTATCGTCTGCAAAACGATGTCGCGTGCTGCGGTATGCGGAGAAACTAAAAGCAACGTAGTAGAACACAGATGAAGCTTCTAAGTTGATGTAATAGCCAGTAAGAAGCAGTACATTTCAAGTTTTAGGTATTGATTATTGACTTTTTAGCTGGCTTTGTTGCCTTGGACATGAGCTAGGACCTTAAGATTCTGCATGGAAGGAGGACTAGCAGCCGAGTAGCACGGGAGAATGTGAAAAGTGTTCATATGTAGTAAAAACCTGAGACATCCGTCCGTTTTCGTCATTTGTTATCGAATCGACTTAAAGCCACATCGTCACATTGGCCGCTCTTCTCTCTGAAACGGTTGTACTTATCGTCTACAAAACTATGTCGCGTGCTGCGGTATACGGAGAAACTAAAAGCACCGTAGGAGAACACACATGAAGCTTCTAAGTTGATGTAATAGCCAGTAAGAAGTAGTACAATTCAAGTTTTAGGTATTGATTATTGACTTTTTAGCTGGCTTTGGTGCCTTGGACATGAGCTAGGACCTTAAGATTCTGCATGAAAGGAGGACTAGCAGCCGAGTTGCACGGGAGAATGTGAAAAGTGTTCATATGTAGTAAAAACCTGAGAAATCCGTCCGTTTTCGTCATTTGTTACCGAATCGACTTAAAGCCAGATCGTCACATTGGCCGCTCTTCTCTCTGAAACGGTTGTACTTATCGTCTGCAAAGCTATGTCGCGTGCTGCGGTATGCTGGGACACTAAAAGCACCATAGTAGAACACAGATGAAGCTTCTAAGTTGATGTAATACCCAGTAAGAATTAGTACAATTCAAGTTTTAGGTATTGATTATTGACTTTTTAGCTGGCTTTGGTGCCTTGGACATGAGCTAGGACCTTAAGATTCGGCATGAAAGGAGGACTAGCAGCCGAGTTGCACGGAAGAATGTGAAAAGTGTTCATATGTATTAAAAACCTGAGAGGTCCGTCCGTTTTCGTCATTTGTTATCGAAGCGACTTAGAGCCAGATCGACACATTGGCCGCTCTTCTCTCTGAAACGGTTGTACTTATCGTCTACAAAGCTATGTCGCGTGCTGCGTTATGCGGAGACACTAAAAGCACCATAGTAGAACACAGATGAAGCTTCTAAGTTGATGTAATAGCCAGTAAGAAGTAGTAGAATTCAAGTTTTAGGTATCGATTATTGACTTTTTAGCTGGCTTTGGTGCCTTGGACATGAGCTAGGACCTTCAGATTCTGCATGAAAGGAGGACTAGCAGCCGAGTTGCACGGGAGAATGTGAAAAGTGTTCATATGCAGTGAAAACCTGAGACATCCGTCCGTTTTCGTCATTTGTTATCGAATCGACTTAAAGCCAGATCGTCACATTGGCCGCTCTTCTCTCTGATACGGTTGTACATATCGTCTGCAAAGCTATGTCGCGTGCTGCGGTATGCTGAGACACTACAAGCACCTTAGTAGAACACAGATCAAGCTTCTAAGTTGATGTAATATCCAGTATGAAGTAGTACAATTCAAGTTTTAGGTATTGAATATTGAATTTTTAGCTGGCTTTGGTGCCTTGGACATGAGCTAGGACCTTAATATTCGGCATGAAAGGAGGACTAGCAGCCGAGTTGCACGGGAGAATGTGAAGAGTGTTCATATGTAGTAAGAACCTGAGAAATCCGTCCGTTTTCGTCATTTGTTATCGAATCGACTTAAAGCCAGATTGTCACATTGCCCGCTCTTCTCTCTGAAACGGTTGTACTTATCGTCTGCAAAGCTATGTCGCGTACTGCGGTATTCGGAGACACTAAAAGCACCATAGTAGAACACAGATGAAGCTTCTAAAATGATGTAATAGCCAGTAAGAAGTAGTACAATTCAAGTTTTAGGTATCGGTTATTGACTTTTTAGCTGGCTTTGGTGCCTTGGACATGAGGTAGGACCTTACGATTCTGCATGAAAGGAGGACTAGCAGCCGAGTTGCACGGGAGAATGTGAAAAGTGTTCATATGTAGTAAAAACCTGAGAAATCCGTCCGTTTTCGTCATTTGTTATCGAATCGACGTAAAGCCAGATCGTCACATTGGCCGATCTTCTCTCTGAAACGGATGTACTTATCGTCTGCAAAGCTATGTCGCGTGCTGCGGTATGCTGAGACACTAAAAGCACCATAGTAGAACACAGATCAAGGTTCTAAGTTGATGTAATAGCCAGTAAGAAGTAGTACTATTCAAGTTTTAGGTATTGAATATTGACCTTTTAGCTGGCTTTGGTGCTTTGGACATGAGCTAGGACCTTAAGATTCTGCGTGAAAGGAGGACTAGCAGCCGAGTTGCAGGGGAGAATGTGAAAAGTGTTCTTATGTAGTAAAAACCTGAGACATCCGTCCGTTTTCGTCATTTGTTATCGAATCGTCTTAAAGCCAGATCGTCACATTGGCCGCTCTTCTCTCTGAAACGGTTGTACTTATCGTCTGCAAAGCTATGTCGCGTGTTGCCATAGGCGGAAACAGGAAAAGCACCATAATAGAACACAGATGAAGCTTCTAAGTTGATGTAATAGCCAGTAAGAAGTAGTCCAATTCAAGTTTTAGGTATCGGTTATTGACTTTTTAGCTGGCTTTGGTGCCTTGACCATGAGCTAGGACCTTAAGATTCTGCATGAAAGGAGGACTAGCAGCCGAGATGCACGGGAGAATGTAAAAAGTGTTCATATGTAGTAAAAACCTGAGAAATCCGTCCGTTTCCGTCATTTGTTATCGCATCGACTTAAAGCCAGATCGACACATTGGCCGCTCTTCTCTCTGAAACGGTTGTACTTATCATCTGCAAAGCTTTGTCGCGTGCTGCGGTATGCTGAGACACTACAAGCACCATAGTAGAACACAGATGAAGCTTCTAAGTTGAGGTAATAGCCAGTAAGAGGTAGTACAATTCAAGTTTTAGGTATTGAATATTGACCTTTTAGCTGGCTTTGGTGCCTTGGACATGAGATAGGACCTTAAGATTCTGCATGAAAGGAGGACTAGCAGCCGAGTTCCACGGGAGAATGTGAAAAGTGTTCATATGTAATAAAAACCTGAGACATCCGTCCGTTTTCGTCATTTGTTATCGAATCGACGTAAAGCCAGATCGTCACATTGGCCGCTCTGCTCTCTGAAATGGTTGTACTTATCGTCTGCAAAGCAATGTCGCGTACTGCGGTATTCGGAGACACTAAAAGCACCACAGTAGAACACAGATGAAGCTTCTAAGTTGATGTAATATCCAGGAAGAAGTAGTACAATTCAAGTTTTAGGTATCGATTATTGACTTTTTAGCTGGCTTTGGTGCCTTGGACATGAGCTAGGACCTTAAGATTCTGCATGAAAGGAGGACTAGCAGCCGAGTTTCACGGGAGAATGTGAAAAGTGTTCATATGTAGTAAAAACCTGAGAAATCCGTCCGTTTACGTCATTTGTTATCGAATCGACTTAAAGCCAGATCGTCACATTGGCCGCTCTTCTCTCTGAAACGGTTGTACTTATCGTCTGCAAAGCTATGTCGCGTGCTGCGGTATGCTGGGACACTAAAAGCACCATAGTAGAACACAGATGAAGCTTCTAAGTTGATGTAATACCCAGTAAGAATTAGTACAATTCAAGTTTTAGGTATTGATTATTGACTTTTTAGCTGGCTTTGGTGCCTTGGACATGAGCTAGGACCTTAAGATTCGGCATGAAAGGAGGACTAGCAGCCGAGTTGCACGGAAGAATGTGAAAAGTGTTCATATGTATTAAAAACCTGAGAGGTCCGTCCGTTTTCGTCATTTGTTATCGAAGCGACTTAGAGCCAGATCGACACATTGGCCGCTCTTCTCTCTGAAACGGTTGTACTTATCGTCTACAAAGCTATGTCGCGTGCTGCGTTATGCGGAGACACTAAAAGCACCATAGTAGAACACAGATGAAGCTTCTAAGTTGATGTAATAGCCAGTAAGAAGTAGTAGAATTCAAGTTTTAGGTATCGATTATTGACTTTTTAGCTGGCTTTGGTGCCTTGGACATGAGCTAGGACCTTCAGATTCTGCATGAAAGGAGGACTAGCAGCCGAGTTGCACGGGAGAATGTGAAAAGTGTTCATATGCAGTGAAAACCTGAGACATCCGTCCGTTTTCGTCATTTGTTATCGAATCGACTTAAAGCCAGATCGTCACATTGGCCGCTCTTCTCTCTGATACGGTTGTACATATCGTCTGCAAAGCTATGTCGCGTGCTGCGGTATGCTGAGACACTACAAGCACCTTAGTAGAACACAGATCAAGCTTCTAAGTTGATGTAATATCCAGTATGAAGTAGTACAATTCAAGTTTTAGGTATTGAATATTGAATTTTTAGCTGGCTTTGGTGCCTTGGACATGAGCTAGGACCTTAATATTCGGCATGAAAGGAGGACTAGCAGCCGAGTTGCACGGGAGAATGTGAAGAGTGTTCATATGTAGTAAGAACCTGAGAAATCCGTCCGTTTTCGTCATTTGTTATCGAATCGACTTAAAGCCAGATCGTCACATTGCCCGCTCTTCTCTCTGAAACGGTTGTACTTATCGTCTGCAAAGCTATGTCGCGTACTGCGGTATTCGGAGACACTAAAAGCACCATAGTAGAACACAGATGAAGCTTCTAAAATGATGTAATAGCCAGTAAGAAGTAGTACAATTCAAGTTTTAGGTATCGGTTATTGACTTTTTAGCTGGCTTTGGTGCCTTGGACATGAGGTAGGACCTTACGATTCTGCATGAAAGGAGGACTAGCAGCCGCGTTGCACGGGAGAATGTGAAAAGTGTTCATATGTAGTAAAAACCTGAGAAATCCGTCCGTTTTCGTCATTTGTTATCGAATCGACGTAAAGCCAGATCGTCACATTGGCCGATCTTCTCTCTGAAACGGATGTACTTATCGTCTGCAAAGCTATGTCGCGTGCTGCGGTATGCTGAGACACTAAAAGCACCATAGTAGAGCACAGATCAAGGTTCTAAGTTGATGTAATAGCCAGTAAGAAGTAGTACTATTCAAGTTTTAGGTATTGAATATTGACCTTTTAGCTGGCTTTGGTGCTTTGGACATGAGCTAGGACCTTAAGATTCTGCGTGAAAGGAGGACTAGCAGCCGAGTTGCAGGGGAGAATGTGAAAAGTGTTCTTATGTAGTAAAAACCTGAGACATCCGTCCGTTTTCGTCATTTGTTATCGAATCGACTTAAAGCCAGATCGTCACATTGGCCGCTCTTCTCTCTGAAACGGTTGTACTTATCGTCTGCAAAGCTATGTCGCGTGTTGCCATAGGCGGAAACAGGAAAAGCACCATAATAGAACACAGATGAAGCTTCTAAGTTGATGTAATAGCCAGTAAGAAGTAGTCCAATTCAAGTTTTAGGTATCGGTTATTGACTTTTTAGCTGGCTTTGGTGCCTTGACCATGAGCTAGGACCTTAAGATTCTGCATGAAAGGAGGACTAGCAGCCGAGATGCACGGGAGAATGTGAAAAGTGTTCATATGTAGTAAAAACCTGAGAAATCCGTCCGTTTCCGTCATTTGTTATCGCATCGACTTAAAGCCAGATCGACACATTGGCCGCTCTTCTCTCTGAAACGGTTGTACTTATCATCTGCAAAGCTTTGTCGCGTGCTGCGGTATGCTGAGACACTACAAGCACCATAGTAGAACACAGATGAAGCTTCTAAGTTGAGGTAATAGCCAGTAAGAGGTAGTACAATTCAAGTTTTAGGTATTGAATATTGACCTTTTAGCTGGCTTTGGTGCCTTGGACATGAGATAGGACCTTAAGATTCTGCGTGAAAGGAGGACTAGCAGCCGAGTTGCAGGGGAGAATGTGAAAAGTGTTCTTATGTAGTAAAAACCTGAGACATCCGTCCGTTTTCGTCATTTGTTATCGAATCGACTTAAAGCCAGATCGTCACATTGGCCGCTCTTCTCTCTGAAACGGTTGTACTTATCGTCTGCAAAGCTATGTCGCGTGTTGCCATAGGCGGAAACAGGAAAAGCACCATAATAGAACACAGATGAAGCTTCTAAGTTGATGTAATAGCCAGTAAGAAGTAGTCCAATTCAAGTTTTAGGTATCGGTTATTGACTTTTTAGCTGGCTTTGGTGCCTTGACCATGAGCTAGGCCCTTAAGATTCTGCATCAAAGGAGGACTAGCAGCCGAGATGCACGGGAGAATGTGAAAAGTGTTCATATGTAGTAAAAACCTGAGAAATCCGTCCGTTTCCGTCATTTGTTATCGCATCGACTTAAAGCCAGATCGACACATTGGCCGCTCTTCTATCTGAAACGGTTGTACTTATCGTCTGCAAAGCTTTGTCGCGTGCTGCGGTATGCTGAGACACAACAAGCACCATAGTAGAACACAGATGAAGCTTCTAAGTTGAGGTAATAGCCAGTAAGAGGTAGTACAATTCAAGTTTTAGGTATTGAATATTGACCTTTTAGCTGGCTTTGGTGCCTTGGACATGAGATAGGACCTTAAGATTCTGCATGAAAGGAGGACTAGCAGCTGAGTTGCACGGGAGAATGTGAAAAGTGTTCATATGTAATAAAAACCTGAGACATCCGTCCGTTTTCGTCATTTGTTATCGAATCGACGTAAAGCCAGATCGTCACATTGGCCGCTCTGCTCTCTGAAATGGTTGTACTTATCGTCTGCAAAGCTATGTCGCGTACTGCGGTATTCGGAGACACTAAAAGCACCACAGTAGAACACAGATGAAGCTTCTAAGTTGATGTAATATCCAGTAAGAAGTAGTACAATTCAAGTTTTATGTATCGATTATTGACTTTTTAGCTGGCTTTGGTGCCTTGGACATGAGCTAGGACCTTAATATTCTGCATGAAAGGAGGACTAGCAGCCGAGTAGCACGGGAGAATGTGAAAAGTGTTCATATGTAGTAAAAATCTGAGAAATCCGTCCGTTTTCGTCATTTGTTATCGAATCGACTTAAATCCAGATCGTCACATTGGCCGCATTTCACTCTGAGACGGTTACATTTATCGTCTGCAAAGCTATGTCGCGTGCTGCGGTATGCTGAGACACTAAAAGCACCATAGTAGAACACAGATCAAGGTTCTAAGTTGATGTAATAGCCAGTAAGAAGTAGTACAATTCAAGTTTTAGGTATTGAATATTGACCTTTTAGCTGGCTTTGGTGCTTTGGACATGAGCTAGGACCTTAAGATTCTGCATGAAAGGAGGACTAGCAGCCGAGTTGCAGGGGAGAATGTGAAAAGTGTTCATATGTAGTAAAAACCTGAGATATCCGTCCGTTTTCGTCATTTGTTATCGAATCGACTTAAAGCCAGATCGTCACATTGGCCGCTCTTCTCTCTGAAACGGTTGTACTTATCGTCTGCAAAGCTATGTCGCGTGCTGCGGTATGTGGAGACACTAAAAGCACCATAGTAGAACATAGATGAAGCTTCTAAGTTGATGTAATAGCCAGTAAGAAGTAGTGGAATTCAAGTTTTAGGTATCGCTTATTGACTTTATAGCTGGCTTTGGTGCCTTGGACATGAGCTAGGACCTTAAGATTCTGCATGAAAGGAGGACTAGCAGCCGAGTTGCATGGGAGAATGTGAAAAGTGTTCATATGTAGTAAAAACCTGAGAAATCCGTCCGTTTTCGTAATTTGTTATCGAATCGACTTAAAGCCAGATCGTCACATTGGCCGCTCTTCTCCCTGAAACGGATGTACTTATCGTCTGCAAAGCTATGTCGCGTGCTGCGGTATGCTGAGACACTAAAAGCACCATAGTAGAACACAGATCAAGCTTCTAAGTTGATGTAATAGCCAGTAAGAAGTAGTACAATTCAAGTTTTAGGTATTGAATATTGACCTTTTAGCTGGCTTTCGTGCCTTGGACATGAGCTAGGACCTTAAGATTCTGCATGAAAGGAGGACTAGCAGCCGAGTAGCACGGGAGAATGTGAAAAGTGTTCATATGTAGTAAAAACCTGAGAAATCCGTCCGTTTTCGTCATTTGTTATCGCACCGACTTAAAGCCAGATCGACACATTGGCCGCTCTTCTCTCTGAAACGGTTGTACTTATCGTCTGCAAAGCTTTGTCGCGTGCTGCGGTATGCTGAGACACTACAAGCACCATAGTAGAACACAGATGAAGCTTCTAAGTTGAGGTAATAGCCAGTAAGAGGTAGTACAATTCAAGTTTTAGGTATTGAACATTGACCTTTTAGCTGGCTTTGGTGCCTTGGACATGAGATAGGACCTTAAGATTCTGCATGAAAGGAGGACTAGCAGCCGAGTTGCACGGGAGAATGTGAAAAGTGTTCATATGTAATAAAAACCTGAGACATCCGTCCGTTTTCGTCATTTGTTATCGAATCGACGTAAAGCCACATCGTCACATTGGCCGCTCTTCTCTCTAAAACGGTTGTACTTATCGTCTGCAAAATTATGTCGCGTGCTGCGGTATGCGGAGAAACTAAAAGCAACGTAGTAGAACACAGATGAAGCTTCTAAGTTGATGTAATAGCCAGTAAGGAGCAGTACATTTCAAGTTTTAGGTATTGATTATTGACTTTTTAGCTGGCTTTGGTGCCTTGGACATGAGCTAGGACCTTAAGATTCTGCATGAAAGGAGGACTAGCAGCCGAGTAGCACGGGAGAATGTGAAAAGTGTTCATATGTAGTAAAAACCTGAGACATCCGTCCGTTTTCGTCATTTGTTATCGAATCGACTTAAAGCCACATCGTCACATTGGCCGCTCTTCTCTCTGAAACGGTTGTACTTATTGTCTACAAAACTGTGTCGCGTGCTGCGGTATACGGAGAAACTAAAAGCACCGTAGTAGAACACAGATGAAGCTTCTAAGTTGATGTATTAGCGAGTAAGAAAGAGTACAATTCAAGTTTTAGGTATCGGTTATTGACTTTTTAGCTGGCTTTGGTGCCTTGGACATGAGCTAGGACCTTAAGATTCTGCATGAAAGGAGGACTAGCAGCAGAGTTGCACGGGAGAATGTGAAAACAGTTCATATATGTAATAAAAACCTGAGACATCCGTCCGTTTTCGTCATTTGTTATCGAATCGACGTAAAGCCAGATCGTCACATTGGCCGCTCTGCTCTCTGAAATGGTTGTACTAATCGTCTGCAAAGCTATGTCGCGTACTGCGGTATTCGGAGACACTAAAAGCACCACAGTAGAACACAGATGAAGCCTCTAAGTTGATGTAATATCCATTAAGAAGTAGTACAATTCAAGTTTTAGGTATCGATTATTGACTTTTTAGCTGGCTTTGGTGCCTTGGACATGAGCTAGGACCTTAAGATTCTGCATGAAAGGAGGACTAGCAGCCGAGTTTCACGGGAGAATGTGAAAAGTGTTCATATGTAGTAAAAACCTGAGAAATCCGTCCGTTTTCGTCATTTGTTATCGAATCGACTTAAAGCCAGATCGTCACATTGGCCGCTCTTCTCTCTGAAAAGGTTGTACTTATCGTTTGCAAAGCTATGTCGCGTGCTGCGGTATGCTGAGACACTAAAAGCACCATAGTAGAACACAGATCACGCTTCTAAGTTGATGTAATAGCCAGTAAGAAGTAGTACAAATCAAGTTTTAGGTATTGAATATTGACCTTTTAGCTGGCTTTGGTGCCTTGGACATGAGCTAGGACCTTAAGTTTCTGCATGAAAGGAGGACTAGCAGCCGAGTTGCACGGGAGAATGTGAAAAGTGTTCATATGTAGTAAAAAAATGAGACATCCGTCCATTTTCGTCATTTCTTTTCTAATCGACTTAAAGCCACATCGTCACATTGGCCGCTCTTCTCTGTGAAACGGTTGTACTTATCGTCTGCAAAGCTATGTCGCGTACTGCGGTATTCGGAGACACTAAAAGCACCATAGTAGAACACAGATCAAGCTTCTAAGTTGATGTAATAGCCAGTAAGGAGTAGTACAATTCAAGTTTTAGGTATCGGTTATTGACTTTTTAGCTGGCTTTGGTGCCTTGGACATGAGCTAGGACCTTAAGATTCTGCATGAAAGGAGGACTAGCAGCCGAGTTGCACGGGAGAATGTGAAAAGTGTTCATATGTAGTAAAAACCTGAGAAATCCGTTCGTTTTCTGTCATTTGTTATCGAATCGACTTAGAGCCAGATCGACACATTGGCCGCTCTTCTCTCTGAAACGGTTGTACTTATCGTCTACAAAGCTATGTCGCGTGCTGCGTTATGCGGAGACACTAAAAGCACCATAGTAGAACACAGATTAAGCTTCTAAGTTGATGTAATAGCCAGTAAGAAGTAGTAGAATCTAAGTTTTAGGTATCGAATATTGACTTTTTAGCTGGCTTTGGTGCCTTGGACATGAGCTAGGACCTTAACATTCTTCATGAAAGGAGGACTAGCAGCCAAGTTGCACGGGAGAATGTGAAAAGTGTTCATATGCAGTAAAAACCTGAGATATCCGTCCGTTTTCGTCATTTGTTATCGAATCGACTTAAAGCCAGATCGTCACATTGGCCGCTCTTCTCTCTGAAACGCTTGTACTTATCGTCTGCAAAACTATGTCGCGTGCTGCGGTATGTGGAGAAACTAAAACCATCGTAGGAGAACACACATGAAGCTTCTAAGTTGATGTAATAGCCAGTAAGAAGTAGTACAATTCAAGTTTTAGGTATTGATTATTGACTTTTTAGCTGGCTTTGGTGCCTTGGACATGAGCTAGGACCTTAAGATTCTGCATGAAAGGAGGACTAGCAGCCGAGTTGCACGGGAGAATCTGAAAAGTGTTCATATGTAGTAAAAACCTGAGAAATCCGTCCGTTTTCGTCATTTGTTATCGAATCGACTTAAAGCCAGATCGACACATTGGCCGCTCTTCTCTCTGAAACGGTTGTACTTATCGTCTGCAAAGCTTTGTCGCGTGCTGCGGTATGCTGAAACACTACAAGCACTATAGTAGAACACAGATGAAGCTTCTAAGTTGAGGTAATAGCCAGTAAGAGGAAGTACAATTCAAGTTTTAGGTATTGAATATTGACCTTTTAGCTGGCTTTGGTGCCTTGGACATCAGATAGGACCTTAAGATTCTGCATGAAAGGAGGACTAGCAGCCGAGTTGCACGGGAGAATGTGAAAAGTGTTCATATGTAATAAAAACCTGAGACATCCGTCCGTTTTCGTCATTTGTTATCGAATCGACGTAAAGCCAGATCGTCACATTGGCCGCTCTGCTCTCTGAAATGGTTGTACTTATCGTCTGCAAAGCTATGTCGCGTACTGCGGTATTCGGAGACACTAAAAGCACCACAGTAGAACACAGATGAAGCTTCTAAGTTGATGTAATATCCAGTAAGAAGTAGTACAATTCAAGTTTTAGGTATCGATTATTGACTTTTTAGCTGGCTTTGGTGCCTTGGACATGAGCTAGGACCTTAAGATTCTGCATGAAAGCAGGACTAGCAGCCGAGTTTCACGGGAGAATGTGAAAAGTGTTCATATGTAGTAAAAACCTGAGAAATCCGTCCGTTTTCGTCATTTTTTATCGAATCAACTTAAAGCCAGATCGTCACATTGGCCGCTCTTCTCTCTGAAACGGTTGTACTTATCGTCTGCAAAGCTATGTCGCGTGCTGCGGTATGCTGAGACACTAAAAGCACCATAGTAGAACACAGATGAAGCTTCTAAGTTGATGTAATACCCAGTAAGAATTAGTACAATTCAAGTTTTAGGTATTGATTATTGACTTTTTAACTGGCTTTGGTGCCTTGGACATGAGCTAGGACCTTAAGATTCTGCATGAAAGGAGGACTAGAAGCCGAGTTGCACGGGAGAATGTGAAAAGTGTTCATATGCAGTGAAAACCTGAGAAATCCGTCCGTTTTCGTCATTTGTTATCGAATCGACTTAAAGCCAGATCGTCACATTGGCCGCTCTTCTCTCTGAAACGGTTGTACTTATCGTCTGCAAAACTATGTCGCGTGCTGCGGTATGCGGAGAAACTAAAAGCAACGTAGTAGAACACAGATGAAGCTTCTAAGTTGATGTAATAGCCAGTAAGAAGCAGTACATTTCAAGTTTTAGGTATTGATTTTTGACTTTTTAGCTGGCTTTGGTGCCTTGGACATGAGCTAGGACCTTAAGATTCTGCATGGAAGGAGGACTAGCAGCCGAGTTGCACGGGAGAATGTGAAAAGTGTTCATATGTAGTAAAAACCTGAGAAATCCGTCCGTTTTCGTCATTTGTTATCGAATCGACTTAAAGCCAGATCGTCACATTGGCCGCTCTTCTCTCTGAAACGCTTGTACTTATCGTCTGCAAAACTATGTCGCGTGCTGCGGTATGCGGAGAAACTAAAACCATCGTAGTAGAACACAGATGAAGCTTCTAAGTTGATGTAATAGCCAGTAAGAAGTAGTACAATTCAAGTTTTAGGTATTGATTATTGACTTTTTAGCTGGCTTTGGTGCCTTGGACATGAGCTAGGACCTTAAGATTCTGCATGAAAGGAGGACTAGCAGCCGAGTTGCACGGGAGAATGTGAAAAGTGTTCATATGTAGTAAAAACCTGAGAAATCCGTCCGTTTTCGTCATTTGTTATCGCATCGACTTAAAGCCAGATCGACACATTGGCCGCTCTTCTCTCTGAAACGGTTGTACTTATCGTCTGCAAAGCTTTGTCGCGTGCTGCGGTGTGCTGAGACACTACAAGCACTATAGTAGAACACAGAAGAAGCTTCTAAGTTGAGGTAATAGCCAGTAAGAGGTAGTACAATTCAAGTTTTAGGTATTGAATATTGACCTTTTAGCTGGCTTTGGTGCCTTGGACATGAGATAGGACCTTAAGATTCTGCATGAAAATAGGACTAGCAGCCGAGTTGCACGGGAGAATGTGAAAAGTGTTCATATGTAATAAAAACCTGAGACATCCGTCCGTTTTCGTCATTTGTTATCGAATCGACGTAAAGCCAGATCGTCACATTGGCCGCTCTGCTCTCTGAAATGGTTGTACTTATCGTCTGCAAAGCTATGTCGCGTACTGCGGTATTCGGAGACACTAAAGGCACCACAGTAGAACACAGATGAAGCTTCTAAGTTGATGTAATATCCAGTAAGAAGTAGTACAATTCAAGTTTTAGGTATCGATTATTGACTTTTTAGCTGGCTTTGGTGCCTTGGACATGAGCTAGGACCTTAAGATTCTGCATGAAAGGAGGACTAGCAGCCGAGTTTCACGGGAGAATGTGAAAAGTGTTCATATGTAGTAAAAACCTGAGAAATCCGTCCGTTTTCGTCATTTGTTATCGAATCGACTTAAAGCCAGATCGTCACATTGGCCGCTCTTCTCTCTGAAACGGTTGTACTTATCGTCTGCAAAGCTATGTCGCGTGCTGCGGTATGTTGAGACACTAAAAGCACCATAGTAGAACACAGATGAAGCTTCTAAGTTGATGTAATACCCAGTAAGAATTAGTACAATTCAAGTTTTAGGTATTGATTATTGACTTTTTAGCTGGCTTTGGTGCCTTGGACATGAGCTTGGGCCTTAAGATTCTGCATGAAAGGAGGACTAGCAGCCGAGTTGCACGGGAGAATGTGAAAAGTGTTCATATGTATTAAAAACCTGAGAGGTCCGTCCGTTTTCGTCATTTGTTATCGAATCGACTTAGAGCCAGATCGACACATTGGCCGCTCTTCTCTCTGAAACGGTTGTACTTATCGTCTACAAAGCTATGTCGCGTGCTGCGTTATGCGGAGACACTAAAAGCACCATAGTAGAACACAGATGAAGCTTCTAAGTTGATGTAATAGCCAGTAAGAAGTAGTAGAATTCAAGTTTTAGGTATCGATTATTGACTTTTAGCTGGCTTTGGTGCCTTGGACATGAGCTAGGACCTTCAGATTCTGCATGAAAGGAGGACTAGCAGCCGAGTTGCACGGGAGAATGTGAAAAGTGTTCATATGCAGTGAAAACCTGAGACATCCGTCCGTTTTCGTCATTTGTTATCGAATCGACTTAAAGCCAGATCGTCACATTGGCCGCTCTTCTCTCTGATACGGTTGTACATATCGTCTGCAAAGCTATGTCGCGTGCTGCGGTATGCTGAGACACTACAAGCACCATAGTAGAACACAGATCAAGCTTCTAAGTTGATGTAATATCCAGTATGAAGTAGTACAATTCAAGTTTTAGGTATTGAATATTGAATTTTTAGCTGGCTTTGGTGCCTTGGACATGAGCTAGGACCTTAATATTCTGCATGAAAGGAGGACTAGCAGCCGAGTTGCACGGGAGAATGTGAAAAGTGTTCATATGTAGTAAGAACCTGAGAAATCCGTCCGTTTTCGTCATTTGTTATCGAATCGACTTAAAGCCAGATCGTCACATTGCCCGCTCTGCTCTCTGAAACGGTTGTACTTATCGTCTGCAAACTATGTCGCGTACTGCGGTATTCGGAGACACTAAAAGCACCATAGTAGAACACAGATGAAGCTTCTAAAATGATGTAATAGCCAGTAAGAAGTAGTACAATTCAAGTTTTAGGTATCGGTTATTGACTTTTTAGCTGGCTTTGGTGCCTTGGACATGAGGTAGGACCTTACGATTCTGCATGAAAGGAGGACTAGCAGCCGAGTTGCACGGGAGAATGTGAAAAGTGTTCATATGTAGTAAAAACCTGAGAAATCCGTCCGTTTTCGTCATTTGTTATCGAATAGACGTAAAGCCAGATCGTCACATTGGCCGATCTTCTCCCTGAAACAGATGTACTTATCGTCTGCAAAGCTATGTCGCGTGCTGCGGTATGCTGAGACACTAAAAGCACCATAGTAGAACACAGATCAAGGTTCTAAGTTGATGTAATAGCCAGTAAGAAGTAGTACTATTCAAGTTTTAGGTATTGAATATTGACCTTTTAGCTGGCTTTGGTGCTTTGGACATGAGCTAGGACCTTAAGATTCTGCGTGAAAGGAGGACTAGCAGCCGAGTTGCAGGGGAGAATGTGAAAAGTGTTCATATGTAGTAAAAACCTGAGACATCCATCCGTTTTCGTCATTTGTTATCGAATCGACTTAAAGCCAGATCGTCACATTGGCCGCTCTTCTCTCAGAAACGGTTGTACTTATCGTCTGCAAAGCTATGTCGCGTGTTGCCGTAGGCGGAAACAGGAAAAGCACCATAATAGAACACAGATGAAGCTTCTAAGTTGATGTAATAGCCAGTAAGAAGTAGTCCAATTCAAGTTTTAGGTATCGGTTATTGCCTTTTTAGCTGGCTTTGGTGCCTTGACCATGAGCTAGGACCTTAAGATTCTGCATGAAAGGAGGACTAGCAGCCGAGTTGCACGGGAGAATGTGAAAAGTGTTCATATGTAATGAAAACCTGAGACATCCGTCCGTTTTCGTCATTTGTTATCGAATCGACGTAAAGCCAGATCGTCACATTGGCCGCTCTGCTCTCTGAAATGGTTGTACTTATCGTCTGCAAAGCTATGTCGCGTACTGCGGTATTCGGAGACACTAAAAGCACCACAGTAGAACACAGATGAAGCTTCTAAGTTGATGTAATATCCAGTAAGAAGTAGTACAATTCAAGTTTTAGGTATCGATTATTGACTTTTTAGCTGGCTTTGGTGCCTTGGACATGAGCTAGGACCTTAAGATTCTGCATGAAAGGAGGACTAGCAGCCGAGTTGCATGGGAGAATGTGAAAAGTGTTCATATGTAGTAAAAACCTGAGAAATCCGTCCGTTTTCGTAATTTGTTATCGAATCGACTTAAAGCCAGATCGTCACATTGGACGATCTTCTCTCTGAAACGGATGTACTTATCGTCTGAAAAGCTATGTCGCGTGCTGCGGTATGCTGAGACACTAAAAGCACCATAGTAGAACACAGATCAAGCTTCTAAGTTGATGTAATAGTCAGTAAGAAATAGTACAATTCAAGTTTTAGGTATTGAATATTGACCTTTTAGCTGGCTTTGGTGCCTTGGACATGAGCTAGGACCTTAAGATTCTGCATGAAAGGAGGACTAGCAGCCGAGTAGCACGGGAGAATGTGAAAAGTGTTCATATGTAGTAAAAACCTGAGAAATCCGTCCGTTTTCGTCATTTGTTATCGCACCGACTTAAAGCCAGATCGACACATTGGCCGCTCTTCTCTCTGAAACGGTTGTACTTATCGTCTGCAAAGCTTTGTCGCGTGCTGCGGTATGCTGAGACACTACAAGCACCATAGTAGAACACAGATGAAGTTTCTAAGTTGAGGTAATAGCCAGTAAGAGGTAGTACAATTAAAGTTTTAGGTATTGAACATTGACCTTTTAGCTGGCTTTGGTGCCTTGGACATGAGATAGGACCTTAAGATTCTGCATGAAAGGAGGACTAGCAGCCGAGTTGCACGGGAGAATGTGAAAAGTGTTCATATGTAATAAAAACATGAGACATCCGTCCGTTTTCGTCATTTGTTATCGAATCGACGTAAAGCCACATCGTCACATTGGCCGCTCTTCTCTCTGAAACGGGTGTACTTATCGTCTGCAAAACTATGTCGCGTGCTGCGGTATGCGGACAAACTAAAAGCAACGTAGTAGAACACAGATGAAGCTTCTAAGTTGATGTAATAGCCAGTAAGGAGCAGTACATTTCAAGTTTTAGGTATTGATTATTGACTTTTTAGCTGGCTTTGGTGCCTTGGACATGAGCTAGGACCGTAATATTCTGCATGAAAGGAGGACTAGCAGCCGAGTAGCACGGGAGAATGTGAAAAGTGTTCATATGTAGTAAAAACCTGAGACATCCGTCCGTTTTCGTCATTTGTTATCGAATCGACTTAAAGCCACATCGTCACATTGGCCGCTCTTCTCTCTGAAACGGTTGTACTTATCGTCTACAAAACTATGTCGCGTGCTGCGGTATACGGAGAAACTAAAAGCACCGTAGTAGAACACAGATGAAGCTTCTAAGTTGATGTATTAGCGAGTAAGAAGTAGTACAATTCAAGTTTTAGGTATCGGTTATTGACTTTTTAGCTGGCTTTGGTGCCTTGGACATGAGCTAGGACCTTAAGATTCTGCATGAAAGGAGGACTAGCAGCCGACTTGCACGGGAGAATGTGAAAAGTGTTCATATGTAGTAAAAATCTGAGAAATCCGTCCGTTTTCGTCATTTGTTATCGAATCGACTTAAAGCCAGATCGTCACATTGGCCGATCTTCTCTCTGAAACGGATGTACTTATCGTCTGCAAAGCTATGTCGCGTGCTGCGGTATGCTGAGACACTAAAAGCACCATAGTAGAACACAGATCAAGGTTCTAATTTGATGTAATAGCCAGTAAGAAGTAGTACAATTCAAGTTTTAGGTATTGAATATTGACCTTTTAGTTGGCTTTGGTGCTTTGGACATGAGCTAGGACCTTAAGATTCTGCATGAAAGGAGGACTAGCAGCCGAGTTGCAGGGGAGAATGTGAAAAGTGTTCATATGTAGTAAAAACCTCAGACATCCGTCCGTTTTCGTCATTTGTTATCGAATCGACTTAAAGCCAGATCGTCACATTGGCCGCTCTTCTCTCTGAAACGCTTGTACTTATCGTCTGCAAAGCTATGTCGCGTGCTGCGGTATGTGGAGACACTAAAAGCACCATAGTAGAACACAGATGAAGCTTCTAAGTTGATGTAATAGCCAGTAAGAAGTAGTACAATTTAAGTTTTAGGTATTGAATATTGACCTTTTAGCTGGCTTTGGTGCCTTGGACATGAGCTAGGACCTTAAGATTCTGCATGAAAGGAGGACTAGCAGCCGAGTAGCATGGGAGAATGTGAAAAGTGTTCATATGTAGTAAAAACCTGAGAAATCCGTCCGTTTTCGTCATTTGTTATCGCACCGACTTAAAGCCAGATCGACACATTGGCCGCTCTTCTCTCTGAAACGGTTGTACTTATCGTCTGCAAAGCTTTGTCGCGTGCTGCGGTATGCTGAGACACTACAAGCACCATAGTAGAACACAGATGAAGCTTCTAAGTTGATGTAATATCCAGTAAGAAGTAGTACAATTCAAGTTTTAGGTGTCGATTATTGACTTTTTAGCTGGCGTTGGTGCCTTGGACATGAGCTAGGACCTTAAGATTCTGCATGAAAGGAGGACTAGCAGCCGAGTTGCATGGGAGAATGTGAAAAGTGTTCATATGTAGTAAAAACCTGAGAAATCCGTCCGTTTTCGTAATTTGTTATCGAATCGACTTAAAGCCAGATCGTCACATTGGACGATCTTCTCTCTGAAACGGATGTACTTATCGTCTGCAAAGCTATGTCGCGTGCTGCGGTATGCTGAGACACTAAAAGCACCATAGTAGAACACAGATCAAGCTTCTAAGTTGATGTAATAGCCAGTAAGAAGTAGTACAATTCAAGTTTTAGGTATTGAATATTGACCTTTTAGCTGGCTTTGGTGCCTTGGACATGAGCTAGGACCTTAAGATTCTGCATGAAAGGAGGACTAGCAGCCGAGTAGCACGGGAGAATGTGAAAAGTGTTCATATGTAGTAAAAACCTAAGAAATCCGTCCGTTTTCGTCATTTGTTATCGCACCGACTTAAAGCCAGATCGACACATTGGCCGCTCTTCTCTCTGAAACGGTTGTACTTATCGTCTGCAAAGCTTTGTCGCGTGCTGCGGTATGCTGAGACACTAAAAGCACCATAGTAGAACACAGATCAAGGTTCTAAGTTGATGTAATAGCCAGTAAGAAGTAGTACAATTTAAGTTTTAGGTATTGAATATTGACCTTTTAGCTGGCTTTGGTGCCTTGGACATGACCTAGGAACTTAAGATTCTGCATGAAAGGAGGACTAGCAGCCGAGTAGCATGGGAGAATGTGAAAAGTGTTCATATGTAGTAAAAACCTGAGAAATCCGTCCGATTTCGTCATTTGTTATCGCACCGACTTAAAGCCAGATCGACACATTGGCCGCTCTTCTCTCTGAAACGGTTATACTTATCGTCTGCAAAGCTTTGTCGCGTGCTGCGGTATGCTGAGACACTACAAGCACCATAGTAGAACACAGATGAAGCTTCTAAGTTGAGGTAATAGCCAGTAAGAGGTAGTACAATTCAAGTTTTAGGTATTGAACATTGACCTTTTAGCTGGCTTTGGTGCCTTGGACATGAGATAGGACCTTAAGATTCTGCATGATAGGAGGACTAGCAGCCGAGTTGCACGGGAGAATGTGAAAAGTGTTCATATGTAATAAAAACCTGAGACATCCGTCCGTTTTCGTCATTTGTTATCGAATCGACGTAAAGATACATCGTCACATTGGCCGCTCTTCTCTCTGAAACGGTTGTACTTATCGTCTGCAAAACTATGTCGCGTGCTGCGGTATGCGGAGAAACTAAAAGCAACGTAGTAGAACACAGATGAAGCTTCTAAGTTGATGTAATAGCCAGTAAGGAGCAGTACATTTCAAGTTTTAGGTATAGATTATTGACTTTTTAGCTGGCTTTGGTGCCTTGGACATGAGCTAGGACCTTAATATTCTGCATGAAAGGAGGACTAGCAGCCGAGTAGCACGGGAGAATGTGAAAAGTGTTCATATGTAGTAAAAACCTGAGACATCCGTCCGTTTTCGTCATTTGTTATCGAATCGACGTAAAGCCAGATCGTCACATTGGCCGCTCTGCTCTCTGAAATGGTTGTACTTATCGTCTGCAAAGCTATGTCGCGTACTGCGTTATTCGGAGACACTAAAAGCACCACAGTCGAACACAGATGAAGCTTCTAAGTTGATGTAATATCCAGTAAGAAGTAGTACAATTCAAGTTTTAGGTATCGGTTATTGACTTTTTAGCTGGCTTTGGTGCCTTGGACATGAGCTAGGACCTTAAGATTCTGCATGAAAGGAGGACTAGCAGCCGAGTTTCACGGGAGAATGTGAAAAGTGTTCATATGTAGTAAAAACCTGAGAAATCCGTCCGTTTTCGTCATTTGTTATCGAATCGACTTAAAGCCAGATCGTCACATTGGCCGCTCTTCTCTCGGAAACGGTTGTACTTATCGTTTGCAAAGCTATGTCGCGTGCTGCGGTATGCTGAGACACTAAAAGCACCATAGTAGAACACAGATCACGCTTCTAAGTTGATGTAATAGCCAGTAAGAAGTAGTACAAATCAAGTTTTAGGTATTGAATATTGACCTTTTAGCTGGCTTTGGTGCCTTGGACATGAGCTAGGACCTTAAGGTTCTGCATGAAAGGAGGACTAGCAGCCGAGTTGCACGGGAGAATGTGAAAAGTGTTCATATGTAGTAAAAAAATGAGACATCCGTCCATTTTCGTCATTTCTTTTCTAATCGACTTAAAGCCACATCGCCACATTGGCCGCTCTTCTCTGTGAAACGGTTGTACTTATCGTCTACAAAGCTATGTCGCGTGCTGCAGTATGCGGAGACACTAAAAGCACCATAGTAGAACACAGATGAAGCTTCTAAGTTGATGTAATAGCCAGTAAGGAGTAGTGCAATTCAAGTTTTAGGTATCGGTTATTGACTTTTTAGCTGGCTTTGGTGCCTTGGACATGAGCTAGGACATTAAGATTCTGCATGAAAGGAGGACTAGCAGCCGAGTTGCACGGGAGAATGTGAAAAGTGTTCATATGTAGTAAAAACCTGAGAAATCCGTTCGTTTTCTGTCATTTGTTATCGAATCGACTTAGAGCCAGATCGACACATTGGCCGCTCTTCTCTCTGAAACGGTTGTACTTATCGTCTACAAAGCTATGTCGCGTGCTGCGTTATGCGGAGACACTAAAAGCACCATAGTAGAACACAGATTAAGCTTCTAAGTTGATGTAATAGCCAGTAAGAAGTAGTGGAATTCAAGTTTTAGGTATCGAATATTGACTTTTTAGCTGGCTTTGGTGCCTTGGACATGAGCTAGGACCTTAACATTCTTCATGAAAGGAGGACTAGCAGCCGAGTTGCACGGGAGAATGTGAAAAGTGTTCATATGCAGTAAAAACCTGAGACATCCGTCCGTTTTCGTCATTTGTTATCGAATCGACTTAAAGCCAGATCGTCATATTGGCCGCTCTTCTCTCTGAAACGGTTGTACTTATCGTCTGCAAAGCTATGTCGCGTGCTGCGGTATGCTGAGACACTACAAGCACCATAGTAGAACACAGATGAAGCTTCTAAGTTGATGTAATATCCAGTAAGAAGTAGTACAATTCAAGTTTTAGGTATTGAATATTGAATTTTTAGCTGGCTTTGGTGCCTTGGACATGAGCTAGAACCTTAATATTCTGCATGAAAGGAGGACTAGCAGCCGAGTTGCACGGGAGAATGTGAGAAGTGTTCATATGTAGTAAAAACCTGAGAAATCCGTCCGTTTTCGTCATTTGTTATCGAATCGACTTAAAGCCAGATCGTCACATTGACCGCTGTTCTCTCTGAAACGGTTGTACTTATCGTCTGCAAAGCTATGTCGCGTACTGCGGTATTCGGAGACACTAAAAGCACCATAGTAGAACACAGATGAAGCTTCTAAAATGATGTACTAGCCAGTAAGAAGTAGTACAATTCAAGTTTTAGGTATCGGTTATTGACTTTTTAGCTGGCTTTGGTGCCTTGGACATGAGCTAGGACCTTAAGATTCTGCATGAAAGGAGGACTAGCAGCCGAGTTGCACGGGAGAATGTGAAAAGTGTTCTTATGTAGTAAAAACCTGAGAAATCCGTCCGTTTTCGTCATTTGTTATCGAATCGACTTAAAGCCAGATCGTCACATTGGCCGATCTTCTCTCTGAAACGGATATACTTATCGTCTGCAAAGCTATGTCGGGTGCTGCGGTATGCTGAGACACTAAAATCACCATAGTAGAACACAGATCAAGGTTCTAAGTTGATGTAATAGCCAGTAAGAAGTAGTACAATTCAAGTTTTAGGTATTGAATATTGACCTTTTAGCTGGCTTTGGTGCTTTGGACATGAGCTAGGACCTTTAGATTCTGCATGAAAGGAGGACTAGCAGCCGAGTTTCACGGGAGAATGTGAAAAGTGTTCATATGTAGTAAAAACCTGAGAAATCCGTCCGATTTGGTCATTTGTTATCGAATCGACTTAAAGCCAGATCGTCACATTGGCCGCTCTTCTCTTTGAAACGCTTGTACTTTTCGTCTGCAAAGCTATGTCGCGTGCTGCGGTATGTGGAGACACTAAAAGCACCATAGTAGAACACAGATGAAGCTTCTAAGTTGATGTAATAGCCAGTAAGAAGTAGTGGAATTCAAGTTTTAGGTATCGCTTATTGACTTTTTAGCTGGCTTTGGTGCCTTGGACATGAGCTAGGACCTTAAGATTCTGCATGAAAGGAGGACTAGCAGCCGAGTTGCACGGGAGAATGTGAAAAGTGTTCATATGTAGTAAAAACCTGAGAAATCCGTCCGTTTTCGTCATTTGTTATCGAATCGACTTAAAGCCAGATCGTCACATTGGCCGATCTTCTCTCTGAAACGGATGTACTTATCGTCTGCAAAGCTATGTCGCGTGCTGCGGTATGCTGAGACACTAAAAACACCATAGTAGAACACAGATGAAGCTTCTAAGTTAATGTAATAGCCAGTAAGAAGTAGTACAATTCAAGTTTTAGGTATTGAATATTGACCTTTTAGCTGGCTTTGGTGCCTTGGACATGAGCTAGGACCTTCAGATTCTGCATGAAAGGAGGACTAGCAGCCAAGTTGCACGGGAGAATGTGAAAAGTGTTCATATGTAGTAAAAACCTGAGAAATCCGTCCGTTTTCGTCATTTGTTATCGAATCGACTTAAAGCCAGATCGTCACATAGGCCGCTCTTCTCTCTGAAACGGTTGTACTTATCGTCTGCAAAACTATGTCGCGTGCTGCGGTATGCGGAGAAACTAAAAGCAACGTAGTAGAACACAGATGAAGCTTCTAAGTTGATGTAATAGCCAGTAAGAAGCAGTACATTTCAAGTTTTAGGTATTGATTATTGACTTTTTAGCTGGCTTTGGTGCCTTGGAAATGAGCTAGGACCTTAATATTCTGCATGAAAGGAGGACTAGCAGCCGAGTTGCACGGGAGAATGTGAAAAGTGTTCATATGTAGTAAAAACCTGAGAAATCCGTCCGTTTTCGTCATTTGTTATCGAATCGACTTAAAGCCAGATCGTCACATTGGCCGCTCTTCTCTCTGAAACGGTTGTACTTATCGTCTGCAAAGCTATGTCGCGTACTGCGGTATTCGGAGACACTAAAAGCAACATAGTAGAACACAGATGAAGCTTCTAAAATGATGTAATAGCCAGTAAGAAGTAGTACAATTTAAGTTTTAGGTATCGGTTATTGACTTTTTAGCTGGCTTTGGTGCCTTGGACATGAGCTAGGACCTTAAGATTCTGCATGAAAGGAGGACTAGCAGCCGAGTTGCACGGGAGAATGTGAAAAGTGTTCATATGTAGTAAAAACCTGAGAAATCCGTCCGTTTTCGTCATTTGTTACCGAATCGACTTAAAGCCAGATCGTCACATTGGCCGATCTTCTCTCAGAAACGGTTGTACTTATCGTCTGCAAAGCTATGTCGCGTGTTGCCGTAGGCGGAAACAGGAAAAGCACCATAATAGAACACAGATGAAGCTTCTAAGTTGATGTAATAGCCAGTAAGAAGTAGTCAAATTCAAGTTTTAGATATCGGTTATTGACTTTTTAGCTGGCTTTGGTGCCTTGACCATGAGCTAGGACCTTAAGATTCTGCTTGAAAGGAGGACTAGCAGCCGGGTTCCACTGGCAGAATGTGAAAAGTGTTCAATTTTAGTAAAAACCTAAGAAATCCGTCCGTTTTCGTCATTTGTTATCGAATCGACTTAAAGCCAGATCGTCACATTGGCCGATCTTCTCTCTGAAACGGTTGTACTTATCGTCTGCAAAGTTATGTCGCGTGTTGCCGTAGGCGGAAACAGGAAAAGCACCATAATAGAACACAGATGAAGCTTCTAAGTTGATATAATAGCCAGTAAGAAGTAGTGCAATGCAAGTTTTAGGTATCGGTTATTGACTTTTTAGCTGGCTTTGGAGCCTTGACCATGAGCTAGGACCTTAAGATTCTGCATGAAAGGAGGACTAGCAGCCGAGTTGCACGGCAGAATGTGAAAAGTGTTCATATGTAGTAAAAACCTGAGAAATCCGTCCATTTTCCTCATTTGTTATCGAATCGACTTAAAGCCAGATCGTCACATTGGCCGCTCTTCTCTCTGAAACGGTTGTACTTATCGTCTGCAAAACTATGTCGCGTGCTGCGGTATGCGGAGAAACTAAAACCACCGTAGGAGAACACACATGAAGCTTCTAAGTTGATGTAATAGCCAGTAAGAAGTAGTACAATTCAAGTTTTAGGTATTGATTATTGACTTTTTAGCTGGCTTTGGTGCCTTGGACATGAGCTAGGACCTTAAGATTCTGCATGATAGGAGGACTAGCAGCCGAGTTGCACGGGAGAATGTGAAAAGTGTTCATATGTAGTAAAAACCTGAGAAATCCGTTCGTTTTCGTCAATTTGTTATCGCATCGACTTAAAGCCAGATCGACACTTTGGCCGCTCTTCTCTCTGAAACGTTTGTACATATCGTCTGCAAAGCTATGTAACGTGCAGCGGTATGTTCAGACACTAAAATCACCATAGTAGAACACAGATGAAGCATCTAAGTTGATGTAATAGCCAGTAAGACGTAGTACAAATCAAGTTTTAGGAATCGATTATTGACTTTTTAGCTGGCTTTGGTGCCGTGGACATGAGCTAGGACATTAAGATTCTGCATGAAAGGAGGACTAGCAGCCGAGTTGCACGGGAGAATGTGAAAAGTGTTCATATGTAGTAAAAACCTGAGAAATCCGTCCGTTTTCGTCATTTGTTACCGAATCGACTTAAAGCCAGATCGTCACATTGGCCGATCTTCTCTCTGAAACGGTTGTACTTATCGTCTGCAAAGCTATGTCGCGTGTTGCCGTAGGCGGAAACAGGAAAAGCACCATAATAGAACACAGATGAAGCTTCTAAGTTGATATAATAGCCAGTAAGAAGTAGTGCAATTCAAGTTTTAGGTATCGGTTATTGACTTTTTAGCTGGCTTTGGTGCCTTGACCATGAGCTAGGACCTTAAGATTCTGCATGAAAGGAGGACTAGCAGCCGGGTTGCACGGCAGAATGTGAAAAGTGTTCATATGTAGTAAAAACCTGAGAAATCCGTCCATTTTCGTCATTTGTTATCGAATCGACTTAAAGCCAGATCGTCACATTGGCCGCTCTTCTCTCTGAAACGGTTGTACTTATCGTCTGCAAAACTATGTCGCGTGCTGCGGTATGTGGAGAAACTAAAACCACCGTAGGAGAACACACATGAAGCTTCTAAGTTGATGTAATAGCCAGTAAGAAGTAGTACAATTCAAGTTTTAGGTGTTGATTATTGACTTTTTAGCTGGCTTTGGTGCCTTGGACATGAGCTAGGACCTTAAGATTCTGCATGAAAGGAGGACTAGCAGCCGAGTTGCACGGGAGAATGTGAAAAATGTTCATATGTAGTAAAAACCTGAGAAATCCGTCCGTTTTCGTCATTTGTTATCGAATCGACTTAAAGCCAGATCGACACATTGGCCGCTCTTCTCTCTGAAACGGTTGTACTTATCGTCTGCAAAGCTTTGTCGCGTGCTGCGGTATGCTGAGACACTACAAGCACCATAGTAGAACACAGATGAAGCTTCTAAGTTGAGGTAATAGCCAGTAAGAGGTAGTACAATTCAAGTTTTAGGTATTGAATATTGACCTTTTAGCTGGCTTTGGTGCCTTGGACATGAGATAGGACCTTAAGATTCTGCATGAAAGGAGGACTAGCAGCCGAGTTGCACGGGAGAATGTGAAAAGTGTTCATATGTAATAAAAACCTGAGACATCCGACCGTTTTCGTTATTTGTTATCGAATCGACGTAAAGCCAGATCGTCACATTGGCCGCTCTGCTCTCTGAAATGGTTGTACTTATCGTCTGCAAAGCTATGTCGCGTGCTGCGGTATGCTGAGACACTACAAGCACCATAGTAGAACACAGATGAAGCTTCTAAGTTGATGTAATATCCAGTAAGAAGTAGTAAAATTCAAGTTTTAGGTATTGAATATTGAATTTTTAGCTGGCTTTGGTGCCTTGGATATGAGCTAGGACCTTAATATTCTGCATGAAAGGAGGACTAGCAGCCGAGTTGCACGGGAGAATGTGAAAAGTGTTCATATGTAGTAAAAACCTGAGAAATCCGTCCGTTTTCGTCATTTGTTATCGAATCGACTTAAAGCCAGATCGTCACATTGACCGCTCTGCTCTCTGAAACGGTTGTACTTATCGTCTGCAAAGCTATGTCGCGTGCTGCGGTATGTTGAGACACTACAAGCACCATAGTAGAACACAGATGAAGCTTCTAAGTTGATGTAATATCCAGTAAGAAGTAGTAAAATTCAAGTTTTAGGTATTGAATATTGAATTTTTAGCTGGCTTTGGTGCCTTGGATATGAGCTAGGACCTTAATATTCTGCATGAAAGGAGGACTAGCAGCCGAGTTTCACGGGAGAATCAGAAAAGTGTTCATATGTAGTAAAAACCTGAGAAATCCGTCCGTTTTCGTCATTTGTTATCGAATCGACTTAAAGCCAGATCGTCACATTGGCCGATCTTCTCTCTGAAACGGATATACTTATCGTCTGCAAAGCTATGTCGCTTGCTGCGGTATGCTGAGACACTAAAAGCACCATAGTAGAACACAGATCAAGGTTCTAAGTTGATGTAATAGCCAGTAAGAGGTAGTACAATTCAAGTTTTAGGTATTGAATATTGAATTTTTAGCTGGCTTTGGTGCTTTGGACATGAGCTAGGACCTTAAGATTCTGCATGAAAGGAGGACTAGCAGCCAAGTTGCACGGGAGAAAGTGAAAAGTGTTCATATGTAGTAAAAACCTGAGACATCCGTCCGTTTTCGTCATTTGTTATCGAATCGACTTAAAGCCACATCGTCACATTGGCAGCTTTTCTCTCTGAAACGGTTGTACTTATCGTCTACAAAACTATGTCGCGTGCTGCGGTATACGGAGAAACTAAAAGCACCGTAGTAGAACACAGGTGAACCTTCTATGTTGATGTATTAGCCAGTAAGAAGTAGTACAATTCAAGTTTTAGGTATGGATTATTGACTTTTTAGCTGGCTTTGGCGCCTTCGACATGAGCTAGGACATTAAGATTCTGCATGATAGGAGGACTAGCAGCCGAGTTGCACGGGAGAATGTGAAAAGTGTTCATATGTAGTAAAAACCTGAGAAATCCGTTCGTTTTCGTCAATTTGTTATCGCATCGACTTAAAGCCAGATCGACACTTTGGCCGCTCTTCTCTCTGAAACGGTTGTACTTATCGTCTGCAAAGCTTTGTCGCGTGCTGCGGTATGCTGAGACACTACAAGCACCATAGTAGAACACAGATGAAGCTTCTAAGTTGAGGTAATAGCCAGTAAGAGGTAGTACAATTCAAGTTTTAGGTATTGAATATTGACCTTTTAGATGGCTTTGGTGCCTTGGACATGAGATAGGACCTTAAGATTCTGCATGAAAGGAGGACTAGCAGCCGAGTTGCACGGGAGAATGTGAAAAGTGTTCATATGTAGTAAAAACCTGAGAAATCCGTCCGTTTTCGTCATTTGTTATCGAATCGTCTTAAAGCCAGATCGTCACATTGGCCGCTCTTCTCTCTGAAACGGTCGTACTTATCGTCTGCAAAGCTATGTCGCGTACTGCGGTATTCGGAGACACTAAAAGCAACATAGTAGAACACAGATGAAGCTTCTAAAATGATGTAATAGCCAGTAAGAAGTAGTACAATTCAAGTTTTAGGTATCGGTTATTGACTTTTTAGCTGGCTTTGGTGCCGTGGACATGAGCTAGGACATTAAGATTCTGCATGAAAGGAGGACTAGCAGCCGAGTTGCACGGGAGAATGTGAAAAGTGTTCATATGTAGTAAAAACCTGAGAAATCCGTCCGTTTTCGTCATTTGTTACCGAATCGACTTAAAGCCAGATCGTCACATTGGCCGATCTTCTCTCTGAAACGGTTGTACTTATCGTCTGCAAAGCTATGTCGCGTGTTGCCGTAGGCGGAAACAGGAAAAGCACCATAATAGAACACAGATGAAGCTTCTAAGTTGATATAATAGCCAGTAAGAAGTAGTGCAATTCAAGTTTTAGGTATCGGTTATTGACTTTTTAGCTGGCTTTGGTGCCTTGACCATGAGCTAGGACCTTAAGATTCTGCATGAAAGGAGGACTAGCAGCCGGGTTGCACGGCAGAATGTGAAAAGTGTTCATATGTAGTAAAAACCTGAGAAATCCGTCCATTTTCGTCATTTGTTATCGAATCGACTTAAAGCCAGATCGTCACATTGGCCGCTCTTCTCTCTGAAACGGTTGTACTTATCGTCTGCAAAACTATGTCGCGTGCTGCGGTATGTGGAGAAACTAAAACCACCGTAGGAGAACACACATGAAGCTTCTAAGTTGATGTAATAGCCAGTAAGAAGTAGTACAATTCAAGTTTTAGGTGTTGATTATTGACTTTTTAGCTGGCTTTGGTGCCTTGGACATGAGCTAGGACCTTAAGATTCTGCATGAAAGGAGGACTAGCAGCCGAGTTGCACGGGAGAATGTGAAAAATGTTCATATGTAGTAAAAACCTGAGAAATCCGTCCGTTTTCGTCATTTGTTATCGAATCGACTTAAAGCCAGATCGACACATTGGCCGCTCTTCTCTCTGAAACGGTTGTACTTATCGTCTGCAAAGCTTTGTCGCGTGCTGCGGTATGCTGAGACACTACAAGCACCATAGTAGAACACAGATGAAGCTTCTAAGTTGAGGTAATAGCCAGTAAGAGGTAGTACAATTCAAGTTTTAGGTATTGAATATTGACCTTTTAGCTGGCTTTGGTGCCTTGGACATGAGATAGGACCTTAAGATTCTGCATGAAAGGAGGACTAGCAGCCGAGTTGCACGGGAGAATGTGAAAAGTGTTCATATGTAATAAAAACCTGAGACATCCGACCGTTTTCGTTATTTGTTATCGAATCGACGTAAAGCCAGATCGTCACATTGGCCGCTCTGCTCTCTGAAATGGTTGTACTTATCGTCTGCAAAGCTATGTCGCGTGCTGCGGTATGCTGAGACACTACAAGCACCATAGTAGAACACAGATGAAGCTTCTAAGTTGATGTAATATCCAGTAAGAAGTAGTAAAATTCAAGTTTTAGGTATTGAATATTGAATTTTTAGCTGGCTTTGGTGCCTTGGATATGAGCTAGGACCTTAATATTCTGCATGAAAGGAGGACTAGCAGCCGAGTTGCACGGGAGAATGTGAAAAGTGTTCATATGTAGTAAAAACCTGAGAAATCCGTCCGTTTTCGTCATTTGTTATCGAATCGACTTAAAGCCAGATCGTCACATTGACCGCTCTGCTCTCTGAAACGGTTGTACTTATCGTCTGCAAAGCTATGTCGCGTGCTGCGGTATGTTGAGACACTACAAGCACCATAGTAGAACACAGATGAAGCTTCTAAGTTGATGTAATATCCAGTAAGAAGTAGTAAAATTCAAGTTTTAGGTATTGAATATTGAATTTTTAGCTGGCTTTGGTGCCTTGGATATGAGCTAGGACCTTAATATTCTGCATGAAAGGAGGACTAGCAGCCGAGTTTCACGGGAGAATCAGAAAAGTGTTCATATGTAGTAAAAACCTGAGAAATCCGTCCGTTTTCGTCATTTGTTATCGAATCGACTTAAAGCCAGATCGTCACATTGGCCGATCTTCTCTCTGAAACGGATATACTTATCGTCTGCAAAGCTATGTCGCTTGCTGCGGTATGCTGAGACACTAAAAGCACCATAGTAGAACACAGATCAAGGTTCTAAGTTGATGTAATAGCCAGTAAGAGGTAGTACAATTCAAGTTTTAGGTATTGAATATTGAATTTTTAGCTGGCTTTGGTGCTTTGGACATGAGCTAGGACCTTAAGATTCTGCATGAAAGGAGGACTAGCAGCCAAGTTGCACGGGAGAAAGTGAAAAGTGTTCATATGTAGTAAAAACCTGAGACATCCGTCCGTTTTCGTCATTTGTTATCGAATCGACTTAAAGACACATCGTCACATTGGCAGCTTTTCTCTCTGAAACGGTTGTACTTATCGTCTACAAAACTATGTCGCGTGCTGCGGTATACGGAGAAACTAAAAGCACCGTAGTAGAACACAGGTGAACCTTCTATGTTGATGTATTAGCCAGTAAGAAGTAGTACAATTCAAGTTTTAGATATGGATTATTGACTTTTTAGCTGGCTTTGGCGCCTTCGACATGAGCTAGGACATTAAGATTCTGCATGATAGGAGGACTAGCAGCCGAGTTGCACGGGAGAATGTGAAAAGTGTTCATATGTAGTAAAAACCTGAGAAATCCGTTCGTTTTCGTCAATTTGTTATCGCATCGACTTAAAGCCAGATCGACACTTTGGCCGCTCTTCTCTCTGAAACGGTTGTACTTATCGTCTGCAAAGCTTTGTCGCGTGCTGCGGTATGCTGAGACACTACAAGCACCATAGTAGAACACAGATGAAGCTTCTAAGTTGAGGTAATAGCCAGTAAGAGGTAGTACAATTCAAGTTTTAGGTATTGAATATTGACCTTTTAGATGGCTTTGGTGCCTTGGACATGAGATAGGACCTTAAGATTCTGCATGAAAGGAGGACTAGCAGCCGAGTTGCACGGGAGAATGTGAAAAGTGTTCATATGTAGTAAAAACCTGAGAAATCCGTCCGTTTTCGTCATTTGTTATCGAATCGTCTTAAAGCCAGATCGTCACATTGGCCGCTCTTCTCTCTGAAACGGTCGTACTTATCGTCTGCAAAGCTATGTCGCGTACTGCGGTATTCGGAGACACTAAAAGCAACATAGTAGAACACAGATGAAGCTTCTAAAATGATGTAATAGCCAGTAAGAAGTAGTACAATTCAAGTTTTAGGTATCGGTTATTGACTTTTTAGCTGGCTTTGGTGCCGTGGACATGAGCTAGGACATTAAGATTCTGCATGAAAGGAGGACTAGCAGCCGAGTTGCACGGGAGAATGTGAAAAGTGTTCATATGTAGTAAAAACCTGAGAAATCCGTCCGTTTTCGTCATTTGTTACCGAATCGACTTAAAGCCAGATCGTCACATTGGCCGATCTTCTCTCTGAAACGGTTGTACTTATCGTCTGCAAAGCTATGTCGCGTGTTGCCGTAGGCGGAAACAGGAAAAGCACCATAATAGAACACAGATGAAGCTTCTAAGTTGATATAATAGCCAGTAAGAAGTAGTGCAATTCAAGTTTTAGGTATCGGTTATTGACTTTTTAGCTGGCTTTGGTGCCTTGACCATGAGTTAGGACCTTAAGATTCTGCATGAAAGGAGGACTAGCAGCCGGGTTGCACGGCAGAATGTGAAAAGTGTTCATATGTAGTAAAAACCTGAGAAATCCGTCCATTTTCGTCATTTGTTATCGAATCGACTTAAAGCCAGATCGTCACATTGGCCGCTCTTCTCTCTGAAACGGTTGTACTTATCGTCTGCAAAACTATGTCGCGTGCTGCGGTATGCGGAGAAACTAAAACCACCGTAGGAGAACACACATGAAGCTTCTAAGTTGATGTAATAGCCAGTAAGAAGTAGTACAATTCAAGTTTTAGGTGTTGATTATTGACTTTTTAGCTGGCTTTGGTGCCTTGGACATGAGCTAGGACCTTAAGATTCTGCATGAAAGGAGGACTAGCAGCCGAGTTGCACGGGAGAATGTGAAAAATGTTCATATGTAGTAAAAACCTGAGAAATCCGTCCGTTTTCGTCATTTGTTATCGAATCGACTTAAAGCCAGATCGACACATTGGCCGCTCTTCTCTCTGAAACGGTTGTACTTATCGTCTGCAAAGCTTTGTCGCGTGCTGCGGTATGCTGAGACACTACAAGCACCATAGTAGAACACAGATGAAGCTTCTAAGTTGAGGTAATAGCCAGTAAGAGGTAGTACAATTCAAGTTTTAGGTATTGAATATTGACCTTTTAGCTGGCTTTGGTGCCTTGGACATGAGATAGGACCTTAAGATTCTGCATGAAAGGAGGACTAGCAGCCGAGTTGCACGGGAGAATGTGAAAAGTGTTCATATGTAATAAAAACCTGAGACATCCGACCGTTTTCGTTATTTGTTATCGAATCGACGTAAAGCCAGATCGTCACATTGGCCGCTCTGCTCTCTGAAATGGTTGTACTTATCGTCTGCAAAGCTATGTCGCGTGCTGCGGTATGCTGAGACACTACAAGCACCATAGTAGAACACAGATGAAGCTTCTAAGTTGATGTAATATCCAGTAAGAAGTAGTAAAATTCAAGTTTTAGGTATTGAATATTGAATTTTTAGCTGGCTTTGGTGCCTTGGATATGAGCTAGGACCTTAATATTCTGCATGAAAGGAGGACTAGCAGCCGAGTTGCACGGGAGAATGTGAGAAGTGTTCATATGTAGTAAAAACCTGAGAAATCCGTCCGTTTTCGTCATTTGTTATCGAATCGACTTAAAGCCAGATCGTCACATTGACCGCTCTGCTCTCTGAAACGGTTGTACTTATCGTCTGCAAAGCTATGTCGCGTGCTGCAGTATGCTGAGACACTACAAGCACCATAGTAGAACACAGATGAAGCTTCTAAGTTGATGTAATATCCAGTAAGAAGTAGTAAAATTCAAGTTTTAGGTATTGAATATTGAATTTTTAGCTGGCTTTGGTGCCTTGGATATGAGCTAGGACCTTAATATTCTGCATGAAAGGAGGACTAGCAGCCGAGTTTCACGGGAGAATCAGAAAAGTGTTCATATGTAGTAAAAACCTGAGAAATCCGTCCGTTTTCGTCATTTGTTATCGAATCGACTTAAAGCCAGATCGTCACATTGGCCGATCTTCTCTCTGAGACGGATATACTTATCGTCTGCAAAGCTATGTCGCGTGCTGCGGTATGCTGAGACACTAAAAGCACCATAGTAGAACACAGATCAAGGTTCTAAGTTGATGTAATAGCCAGTAAGAGGTAGTACAATTCAAGTTTTAGGTATTGAATATTGAATTTTTAGCTGGCTTTGGTGCTTTGGACATGAGCTAGGACCTTAAGATTCTGCATGAAAGGAGGACTAGCAGCCAAGTTGCACGGGAGAAAGTGAAAAGTGTTCATATGTAGTAAAAACCTGAGACATCCGTCCGTTTTCGTCATTTGTTATCGAATCGACTTAAAGCCACATCGTCACATTGGCAGCTTTTCTCTCTGAAACGGTTGTACTTATCGTCTACAAAACTATGTCGCGTGCAGCGGTATACGGAGAAACTAAAAGCACCGTAGTAGAACACAGGTGAACCTTCTATGTTGATGTATTAGCCAGTAAGAAGTAGTACAATTCAAGTTTTAGGTATGGATTATTGACTTTTTAGCTGGCTTTGGTGCCTTCGACATGAGCTAGGACCTTAAGATTCTGCATGAAAGGAGGACTAGCAGCCAAGTTGCACGGGAGAATGTGTAAAGTGTTCATATGTAGTAAAAACCTGAGAAATCCGTCCGTTTTCGTCATTTGTTATCGAATCGACTTAAAGCCAGATCGTCACATTGGCCGCTCTTCTCTCTGAAACGGTTGTACTTATCGTCTGCAAAACTATGTCGCGTGCTGCGGTATGCGGAGAAACTAAAAGCAACGTAGTATAACACACATGAAGCTTCTAAGTTGATGTAATAGCCAGTAAGAAGCAGTACATTTCAAGTTTTAGTTATTGATATTGACTTTTTAGCTGGCTTTGGTGCCTTGGACATGAGCTGGGACCTTAAGATTCTGCATGAAAGGAGGACTAGCAGCCGAGTTGCACGGGAGAATGTGAAAAGTGTTCATATGTAGTAAAAACCTGAGAAATCAGTCCGTTTTCCTCATTTGTTACCGAATCGACTTAAAGCCAGATCGTCACATTGGCCGATCTTCTCTCTGAAAAGGTTGTACTTATCGTCTGCAAAGCTATGTCGCGTGTTGCCGTAGGCGGAAACAGGAAATGCACCATAATAGAACACAGATGAAGCTTCTAAGATGATGTTATAGCCAGTAAGAAGTAGTCCAATTCAAGTTTTAGGTATCGGTTATTGACTTTTTAGCTGGCTTTGGTGCCTTGACCATGAGCTAGGACCTTAAGATTCTGCATGAAAGGAGGACTAGCAGCCGAGTTGCACGGCAGAATGTGAAAAGTGTTCATATGTAGTAAAAACCTGAGAAATCCGTCCGTTTTCGTCATTTGTTATCGAATCGACTTAAAGCCAGATCGTCACATTGGCCGCTCTGCTCTCTGAAACGGTTGTACTTATCGTCTGCAAAACTATGTCGCGTGCTGCGGTATGCGGAGAAACTAAAACCACCGTAGGAGGACACACATGAAGCTTCTAAGTTGATGTAATAGCCAGTAAGAAGTAGTACAATTCAAGTTTTAGGTATTGATTATTGACTTTTTAGCTGGCTTTGGTGCCTTGGACATGAGCTAGGACCTTAAGATTCTGCATGAAAGGAGGACTAGCAGCCGAGTTGCACGGGAGAGTGTGAAAAGTGTTCATATGTAGTAAAAACCTGAGACATCCGTCCGTTTTCGTCATTTGTTATCGAATCGACTTAAAGCCAGATCGTCACATTGGCCGCTCTTCTCTCTGAAACGGTTGTACTTATCGTCTGCAAAGCTATGTCGCGTGCTGCGGTATACGGAGAAACTAAAAGCACCGTAGTAGAACACAGATGAACCTTCTATGTTGATGTATTAGCCAGTAAGAGGTAGTACAATACAAGTTTTAGGTATTGATTATTGACTTTTTAACTGGCTTTGGTGCCTTGGACATGAGCTAGGACCTTAAGATTCTGCATGAAATAGGACTAGCAGCCGAGTTGTACGGGAGAATGTGAAAAGTGTTCATATGTAGTAAAAACCTGAGAAATCCGTCCATTTTCGTCATTTCTTATCGAATCGACTTAAAGCCAGATCGTCACATTGGCCGCTCTTCTCTCTGAAACGGTTGTACTTATCGTCTGCAAAGCTATGTCGCGTACTGCGGTATTCGGAGACACTAAAAGCAACATAGTAGAACACAGATGAAGCTTCTAAAATGATGTAATAACCGGTAAGAAGTAGTACAATTCAAGTTTTAGGTATCGGTTATTGACTTTTTAGCTGGCTTTGGTGCCTTGGACATGAGCTAGGACCTTAAGATTCTGCATGAAAGGAGGACTAGCAGCCGAGTTGCACGGGAGAATGTGAAAAGTGTTTATATGTAGTAAAAACCTGAGAAATCAGTCCGTTTTCCTCATTTGTTACCGAATCGACTTCAAGCCAGATCGTCACATTGGCCGATCTTCTCTCTGAAACGGTTGTACTTATCGTCTGCAAAGCTATGTCGCGTGTTGCCGTAGGCGGAAACAGGAAAAGCACCATAATAGAACACAGATGAAGCTTCTAAGTTGATATAATAGACAGTAAGAAGTAGTCCAATTCAAGTTTTAGGTATCGGTTATTGACTTTTTAGCTGGCTTTGGTGCCTTGACCATGAGCTAGGACCTTAAGATTCTGCATGAAAGGAGGACTAGCAGCCGAGTTGCACGGGAGAACGTGAAAAGTGTTCATATGTAGTAAAAACCTGAGAAATCCGTCCGTTTTCGTCATTTGTTATCGAATCGACTTAAAGCCAGATCGTCACATTGGCCGCTCTTCTCTCTGAAACGGTTGTACTTATCGTCTGCAAAGCTATGTCGCGTGCTGCGGTATACGGAGAAACTAAAAGCACCGTAGTAGAACACAGATGAACCTTCTATGTTGATGTATTAGCCAGTAAGAAGTAGTAAAATTCAAGTTTTAGGTATTGATTATTGACTTTTTAGCTGGCTTTGGTGCCTTGGACACGAGCTAGGACCTTAAGATTCTGCATGAAAGGAATACTAGCAGCCAAGTTGCACGGGAGAATGTGAAAAGTGTTCATATGTAGTAAAAACCTGAGAAATCCGTCCGTTTTCGTCATTTGTTATCGAATCGACTTAAAGCCAGATCGTCACATTGGCCGCTCTTCTCTCTGAAACGGTTGTACTTATCGTCTGCAAAACTATGCCGCGTGCTGCGGTATGCGGAGAAACTAAAAGCAACGTAGTAGAACACAGATGAAGCTTCTAAGTTGATGTAATAGCCAGTAAGAAGCAGTACATTTCAAGTTTTAGGTATTGATTATTGACTTTTTAGCTGGCTTTGGTGCCTTGGACATGAGCTAGGACCTTAAGATTCTGCATGAAAGGAGGACTAGCAGCCGAGTTGCACGGGAGAATGTGAAAAGTGTTCATATGTAGTAAAAACCTGAGAAATCCGTCCGTTTTCGTCATTTGTTATCGAATCGACTTGAAGCCAGATCGTCACATTGGCCGCTCTTCTCTCTGAAACGGTTGTACTTATCGTCTGCAAAGCTATGTCGCGTACTGCGGTATTCGGAGACACTAAAAGCAACATAGTAGAACACAGATGAAGCTTCTAAAATGATGTAATAGCCGGTAAGAAGTAGTACAATTCAAGTTTTAGGTATCGGTTATTTACTTTTTAGCTGGCTTTGGTGCCTTGGACATGAGCTAGGACCTTAAGATTCTGCATGAAAGGAGGACTAGCAGCCGAGTTGCACGGGAGAATGTGAAAAGTGTTCATATGTAGTAAAAACCTGAGAAATCAGTCCGTTTTCCTCATTTGTTACCGAATCGACTTAAAGCCAGATCGTCACATTGGCCGATCTTCTCTCTGAAACGGTTGTACTTATCGTCTGCAAAGCTATGTCGCGTGTTGCCGTAGACGGAAACAGGAAAAGCACCATAATAGAACACAGATGAAGCTTCTAAGTTGATATAATAGCCAGTAAGAAGTAGTCCAATTCAAGTTTTAGGTATCGGTTATTGACTTTTTAGCTGGCTTTGGTGCCTTGACCATGAGCTAGGAACTTAAGATTCTGCATGAAAGGAGGACTAGCAGCCGAGTTGCACGGCAGAATGTGAAAAGTGTTCATATGTAGTAAAAACCTGAGAAATCCGTCCGTTTTCGTCATTTGTTATCGAATCGACTTAAAGCCAGATCGTCACATTGGCCGCTCTTCTCTCTGAAACGGTTGTACTTATCGTCTGCAAAACTATGTCGCGTGCTGCGGTATGCGGAGAAACTAAAACCACCGTAGGAGAACACACATGAAGCTTCTAAGTTGATGTAATAGCCAGTAAGAAGTAGTACAATTCAAGTTTTAGGTATTGATTATTGACTTTTTAGCTGGCTTTGGTACCTTGGACATGAGCTAGGACCTTAAGATTCTGCATGAAAGGAGGACTAGCAGCCGAGTTGCATGGGAGAATGTGAAAAGTGTTCATATGTAATAAAAACCTGAGACATCCGACCGTTTTCGTCATTTGTTATCGAATCGACGTAAAGCCAGATCGTCACATTGGCCGCTCTGCTCTCTGAAATGGTTGTACTTATCGTCTGCAAAGCTATGTCGCGTACTGCGGTATTCGGAGACACTAAAAGCACCACAGTAGAACACAGATGAAGCTTCTAAGTTGATGTAATATCCAGTAAGAAGTAGTACAATTCAAGTTTTAGGTATTGAATATTGACCTTTTAGCTGGCTTTGGTGCCTTGGACATGAGCTAGGACCTTAAGGTTCTGCATGAAAGGAGGACTAGCAGCCGAGTTGCACGGGAGAATGTGAAAAGTGTTCATATGTAGTAAAAAAATGAGACATCCGTCCGTTTTCGTCATTTGTTATAGAATCGACTTAAAGCCACATCGTCACATTGGCCGCTCTTCTCTCTGAAACGGTTGTACTTATCGTCTGCAAAACTATGTCGCGTGCGGCGGTATGCGGAGAAACTAAAAGCACCGTAGTAGAACACAGATGAAGCTTCTAAGTTGATCTAATAGCCAGTAAGAAGTAGTACAATTCAAGTTTTAGGTATTGATTATTGCCTTTTTAGCTGGCTTTGGTGTCCTTGGCCATGAGCTAGGATCTTAATATTCTGCATGAAAGGAGGACTAGCAGCCGAGTTGCACGGGAGAATGTGAAAAGTGTTCATATGTAGTAAAAACCTTAGAAATCCGCCCGTTTTTGTCATTTGTTATCGAATCGACTTAAAGCCAGATCGTCACATTAGCCGCTCTTCTCTCTGAAACGGTTGTACTTATCGTCTGCAAAGCTATGTCGCGTGCTGCGGTATGCGGAGACACTAAAATCACCACAGTAGAACACAGATGAAGCTTCTAAGTTGATGTAACAGCCAGTAAGAAGTAGTACAATTCCAGTTTTAGGTATTGAATATTGACCTTTTTGCTGGCTTTGGTGCCTTGGACATGTGCTAGGACCTTAAGATTCTGCATGAAAGGAGGACTAGCTGCCGAGTTGCACGGGAGAATTTGAAAAGTGTTCATATGTAGTAAAAACCTGAGAAATCCGTCCGTTTTCGTCATTTGTTATCGAATAGACTTAAAGCCAGATCGTCACATTAGCCGCTCTTCTCTCTGAAACGGTTGTACTTATCGTCTGCAAAGCTATGTCGCGAGCTGTGGTATGCGGAGACACTAAAATCACCATAGTAGGAACAGATGAAGCATCTAAGTTGATGTAATAGCCAGTAAGAAGTAATCCAATTCAAGATTTGGGTATCGATTATTTACTTTTTACCTGGCTTTGGTGCCTTGGACATGAGCTAGGACCTTAAGATTCTGCATGAAAGGAGGACTAGCAGCCGAGTTGCACGGGAGAATGTGAAAAGTGTTCATATGTAATAAAAACCTGAGAAATCCGTCCGTTTTCGTCATTGGTTATCGAATCGACTTCAAGCCAGATCGTCACATTGGCCGCTCTTCTCTCTGAAACGCTTGTACTTATCGTCTGCAAAGCTATGTCGCGTGCTGCGGTATGCGGAGACACTAAAAGCACCATAGTAGAACACAGATGAAGCTTGTAAGTTGATGTAATACCCAGTAAGAATTAGTACAATTCAAGTTTTAGGTAATGATTATTGACTTTTTAGCTGGCTTTGGTGCCTTGGACATGAGCTAGGACCTTAAGATTCTGCATGAAAGGAGGACTAGCAGCCAAGTTGCACGGGAGAATGTGAAAAGTGTTCATATGTAGTAAAAACCTGAGAAATCCGTCCGTTTTCGTCATTTGTTATCTAATCGACTTAAAGCCAGATCGTCACATTGGCCGCTCTTCTCTCTGCAACGGTTGTACTTATCGTCTGCAAAGCTATGTCGCGTGCTGCGGTATGCTGAGACACTAAAAGCACAGTAGTAGAACACAAATGAAGCTTCTAAGTTGATTTATTAGCCAGTAAGAAGTTGTACAATTCAAGATTTAGGTATTGATTATTGACTTTTTAGCTGGCTTTGGTGCCTTGGACATGAGCTAGGACCTTAAGATTCTGCATGAAAGGAGGACTAGCAGCCAAGTTGCACGGGAGAATGTGAAAAGTGTTCATATGTAGTAAAAACCTGAGAAATCCGTCTATTTTCGTCATTTGTTATCGAATCGACTTAAAGCCAGATCGTCACATTGGCCGCTCTTCTCTCTGAAACACTTGTACTTATCGTCTGCAAAACTATGTCGCGTGCTGCGGTATGCGGAGAAACTAAAAGCAACGTAGTAGAACACAGATGAAGCATCTAAGTTGATGTAATAGCCAGTAAGAAGTAGTACAATTCAAGTTTTAGGTATTGAATATTGAATTTTTGGCTGGCTTTGGTGCCTTGGACATGAGCTAGGACCTTAATATTCTGCATGAAAGGAGGACTAGCAGCCGAGTTGCATGAGACAATGTGAAAAGTGTTCAAATGTAGTAAAAACCTGAGAAATACGTCTGTTTTCGTCATTGGTTATCGAATCGACTTCAAGCCAGATCGTCACACTGGCCGCTCTTCTCTCTGAAACGCTTGTACTTATCGTCTGCAAAGCTATGTCGCGTGCTGCGGTATGCGGCGACACTAAAAGCACCATAGTAGAACACAGATGAAGCTTGTAAGTTGATGTAATACCCAGTAAGAGTTAGTACAATTCAAGTTTTAGGTATTGATTATTGACTTTTTAGCTGGCTTTGGTGCCTTGGACATGAGCTAGGACCTTAAGATTCTGCATGAAAGGAGGACTAGCAGCCGAGTTGCACGGGAGAATGTGAAAAGTGTTCATATGTAGTAAATACCTGAGAAATCCGTCCGTTTTCGTCATTTGTTATCGAATCGACTTAAAGCCAGATCGTCACATTGGCCGCTCTTCTCTCTGAAACGGTTGAACTTATCGTCTGCAAAGCTATGTCGCGTGCTGCGGTATGCTGAGACACTAAAAGCACCGTAGTAGAACACAGATGAAGCTTCTAAGTTGATGTATTAGCCAGTAAGAAATAGTACAATTCAAGTTTTAGGTATTGATTATTGACTTTTTAGCTGGCTTTGGTGCCTTGGACATAAGCTAGGACCTTATGATTCTGCATGAAAGGAGGACTAGCAGCCAAGTTGCACGGGAGAATGTGAAAAGTGTTCATATGTAGTAAAAACCTGAGAAATCCGTCCGCTTTCGTCATTTGTTATCGCATCGACTTAAAGCCAGATCGACACATTGGCCGCTCTTCTCTCTGAAACGGTTGTACTTATCGTCTGCAAAGCTTTGTCGCGTGCTGCGGTATGCTGAGACACTACAAGCACCATAGTAGAACACAGATGAAGCTTCTAAGTTGAGGTAATAGCCAGTAAGAGGTAGTACAATTCAAGTTTTAGGTATTGAATATTGACCTTTTAGCTGGCTTTGGTGCCTTGGACATGAGATAGGACCTTAAGGTTCTGCATGAAAGGAGGACTAGCAGCCGAGTTGCACGGGAGAGTGTGAAAAGTGTTCATATGTAATAAAAACCTGAGACATCCGACCGATTTCGTCATTTGTTATCGAATCGACGTAAAGCCAGATCGTCACATTGGCCGCTCTGCTCTCTGAAATGGTTGTACTTATAGTCTGCAAAGCTATGTCGCGTGCTGCGGTATGCTGAGACACTACAAGCACCATAGTAGAACACAGATGAAGCTTCTAAGTTGATGTAATATCCAGTAAGAAGTAGTACAATTCAAGTTTTAGGTATTGAATATTGAATTTTTAGCTGGCTTTGGTGCCTTGGACATGAGCTAGGACCTTAATATTCTGCATGAAAGGAGGACTAGCAGCCGAGTTGCACGGGAGAATGTGAAAAGTGTTCATATGTAGTAAAAACCTGAGAATACCGTCCGTTTTCGTCATTTGTTATCGAATCGACTTAAAGCCAGATCGTCACATTGACCGCTCTGCTCTCTGAAACGGTTGTACTTATCGTCTGCAAAGCTATGTCGCGTACTGCGGTATTCGGAAACACTAAAAGCACCATAGTAGAACACAGATGAAGCTTCTAAGTTGATGTAATACCCAGTAAGAAGTAGTACAATTCAAGTTTTAGGTATCTGTTATTGACTTTTTAGCTGGCTTTGGTGCCTTGGACATGAGCTAGGACCTTAAGATTCTGCATGAAAGGAGGACTAGCAGCCGAGTTGCACGGGAGAATGTGAAAAGTGTTCATATGTAGTAAAAACCTGAGAAATCCGTCCGTTTTGGTCATTTGTTATCGAATCGACTTAAAGCCAGATCGTCACATTGGCCGATCTTCTCTCTGAAACGGATATACTTATCGTCTGCAAAGCTATGTCGCGTGCTGCGGTATGCTGAGACACTAAATGCACCATAGTAGAACACAGATCAAGATTCTAAGTTGATGTAATAGCCAGTAAGAAGTAGTACAATTCAAGTTTTAGGTATTGAATATTGACCTTTTAGCTGGCTTTGGTGCCTTGGACATGAGCTAGGACCTTAAGATTCTGCATGAAAGGAGGACTAGCAGCCGAGTTGCACGGGAGAATGTGAAAAGTGTTCATATGTAGTAAAAACCTGAGAAATCCGTCCGTTTTCGTCATTTGTTATCGAATCGACTTAAAGCCAGATCGTCACATTGGCCGCTCTTCTCTCTGAAACGGTTGTACTTATCGTCTGCAAAGCTATGTCGCGTACTGCGGTATTCGGAGACACTAAAAGCAACATAGTAGAACACAGATGAAGCTTCTAAAATGATGTAATAGCCGGTAAGAAGTAGTACAATTCAAGTTTTAGGTATCGGTTATTTACTTTTTAGCTGGCTTTGGTGCCTTGGACATGAGCTAGGACCTTAAGATTCTGCATGAAAGGAGGACTAGCAGCCGAGTTGCATGGGAGAATGTGAAAAGTGTTCATATGTAGTAAAAACCTGAGAAATCAGTCCGTTTTCCTCATTTGTTACCGAATCGACTTAAAGCCAGATCGTCACATTGGCCGATCTTCTCTCTGAAACGGTTGTACTTATCGTCTGCAAAGCTATGTCGCGTGTTGCCGTAGACGGAAACAGGAAAAGCACCATAATAGAACACAGATGAAGCTTCTAAGTTGATATAATAGCCAGTAAGAAGTAGTCCAATTCAAGTTTTAGGTATCGGTTATTGACTTTTTAGCTGGCTTTGGTGCCTTGACCATGAGCTAGGAACTTAAGCTTCTGCATGAAAGGAGGACTAGCAGCCGAGTTGCACGGCAGAATGTGAAAAGTGTTCATATGTAGTAAAAACCTGAGAAATCCGTCCGTTTTCGTCATTTGTTATCGAATCGACTTAAAGCCAGATCGTCACATTGGCCGCTCTTCTCTCTGAAACGGTTGTACTTATCGTCTGCAAAACTATGTCGCGTGCTGCGGTATGCGGAGAAACTAAAACCACCGTAGGAGAACACACATGAAGCTTCTAAGTTGATGTAATAGCCAGTAAGAAGTAGTACAATTCAAGTTTTAGGTATTGATTATTGACTTTTTAGCTGGCTTTGGTACCTTGGACATGAGCTAGGACCTTAAGATTCTGCATGAAAGGAGGACTAGCAGCCGAGTTGCACGGGAGAATGTGAAAAGTGTTCATATGTAATAAAAACCTGAGACATCCGACCGTTTTCGTCATTTGTTATCGAATCGACGTAAAGCCAGATCGTCACATTGGCCGCTCTGCTCTCTGAAATGGTTGTACTTATCGTCTGCAAAGCTATGTCGCGTACTGCGGTATTCGGAGACACTAAAAGCACCACAGTAGAACACAGATGAAGCTTCTAAGTTGATGTAATATCCAGTAAGAAGTAGTACAATTCAAGTTTTAGGTATTGACTATTGACCTTTTAGCTGGCTTTGGTGCCTTGGACATGAGCTAGGACCTTAAGGTTCTGCATGAAAGGAGGACTAGCAGCCGAGTTGCACGGGAGAATGTGAAAAGTGTTCATATGTAGTAAAAAAATGAGACATCCGTCCGTTTTCGTCATTTGTTATAGAATCGACTTAAAGCCACATCGTCACATTGGCCGCTCTTCTCTCTGAAACGGTTGTACTTATCGTCTGCAAAACTATGTCGCGTGCGGCGGTATGCGGAGAAACTAAAAGCACCGTAGTAGAACACAGATGAAGCTTCTAAGTTGATCTAATAGCCAGTAAGAAGTAGTACAATTCAAGTTTTAGGTATTGATTATTGCCTTTTTAGCTGGCTTTGGTGTCCTTGGCCATGAGCTAGGATCTTAATATTCTGCATGAAAGGAGGACTAGCAGCCGAGTTGCACGGGAGAATGTGAAAAGTGTTCATATGTAGTAAAAACCTTAGAAATCCGCCCGTTTTTGTCATTTGTTATCGAATCGACTTAAAGCCAGATCGTCACATTAGCCGCTCTTCTCTCTGAAACGGTTGTACTTATCGTCTGCAAAGCTATGTCGCGTGCTGCGGTATGCGGAGACACTAAAATCACCACAGTAGAACACAGATGAAGCTTCTAAGTTGATGTAACAGCCAGTAAGAAGTAGTACAATTCCAGTTTTAGGTATTGAATATTGACCTTTTTGCTGGCTTTGGTGCCTTGGACATGTGCTAGGACCTTAAGATTCTGCATGAAAGGAGGACTAGCTGCCGAGTTGCACGGGAGAATTTGAAAAGTGTTCATATGTAGTAAAAACCTGAGAAATCCGTCCGTTTTCGTCATTTGTTATCGAATAGACTTAAAGCCAGATCGTCACATTGGCCGCTCTTCTCTCTGAAACGGTTGTACTTATCGTCTGCAAAGCTATGTCGCGAGCTGTGGTATGCGGAGACACTAAAATCACCATAGTAGGAACAGATGAAGCATCTAAGTTGATGTAATAGCCAGTAAGAAGTAATCCAATTCAAGATTTGGGTATCGATTATTTACTTTTTACCTGGCTTTGGTGCCTTGGACATGAGCTAGGACCTTAAGATTCTGCATGAAAGGAGGACTAGCAGCCGAGTTGCACGGGAGAATGTGAAAAGTGTTCATATGTAATAAAAACCTGAGAAATCCGTCCGTTTTCGTCATTGGTTATCGAATCGACTTCAAGCCAGATCGTCACATTGGCCGCTCTTCTCTCTGAAACGCTTGTACTTATCGTCTGCAAAGCTATGTCGCGTGCTGCGGTATGCGGAGACACTAAAAGCACCATAGTAGAACACAGATGAAGCTTGTAAGTTGATGTAATACCCAGTAAGAAGTAGTACAATTCAAGTTTTAGGTATTGAATATTGAATTTTTGGCTGGCTTTGGTGCCTTGGACATGAGCTAGGACCTTAAGATTCTGCATGAAAGGAGGACTAGCAGCCAAGTTGCACGGGAGAATGTGAAAAGTGTTCATATGTAGTAAAAACCTGAGAAATCCGTCCGTTTTCGTCATTTGTTATCTAATCGACTTAAAGCCAGATCGTCACATTGGCCGCTCTTCTCTCTGCAACGGTTGTACTTATCGTCTGCAAAGCTATGTCGCGTGCTGCGGTATGCTGAGACACTAAAAGCACAGTGGTAGAACACAGATGAAGCTTCTAAGTTGATTTATTAGCCAGTAAGAAGTTGTACAATTCAAGATTTAGGTATTGATTATTGACTTTTTAGCTGGCTTTGGTGCCTTGGACATGAGCTAGGACCTTAAGATTCTGCATGAAAGGAGGACTAGCAGCCAAGTTGCACGGGAGAATGTGAAAAGTGTTCATATGTAGTAAAAACCTGAGAAATCCGTCTGTTTTCGTCATTTGTTATCGAATCGACTTAAAGCCAGATCGTCACATTGGCCGCTCTTCTCTCTGAAACACTTGTACTTATCGTCTGCAAAACTATGTCGCGTGCTGCGGTATGCGGAGAAACTAAAAGCAACGTAGTAGAACACAGATGAAGCATCTAAGTTGATGTAATAGCCAGTAAGAAGTAGTACAATTCAAGTTTTAGGTATTGAATATTGAATTTTTGGCTGGCTTTGGTGCCTTGGACATGAGCTAGGACCTTAATATTCTGCATGAAAGGAGGACTAGCAGCCGAGTTGCATGAGACAATGTGAAAAGTGTTCAAATGTAGTAAAAACCTGAGAAATACGTCTGTTTTCGTCATTGGTTATCGAATCGACTTCAAGCCAGATCGTCACACTGGCCGCTCTTCTCTCTGAAACGCTTGTACTTATCGTCTGCAAAGCTATGTCGCGTGCTGCGGTATGCATCGATACTAAAAGCACCATAGTAGAACACAGATGAAGCTTGTAAGTTGATGTAATACCCAGTAAGAGTTAGTACAATTCAAGTTTTAGGTATTGATTATTGACTTTTTAGCTGGCTTTGGTGCCTTGGACATGAGCTAGGACCTTAAGATTCTGCATGAAAGGAGGACTAGCAGCCGAGTTGCACGGGAGAATGTGAAAAGTGTTCATATGTAGTAAATACCTGAGAAATCCGTCCGTTTTCGTCATTTGTTATCGAATCGACTTAAAGCCAGATCGTCACATTGGCCGCTCTTCTCTCTGAAACGGTTGAACTTATCGTCTGCAAAGCTATGTCGCGTGCTGCGGTATGCTGAGACACTAAAAGCACCGTAGTAGAACACAGATGAAGCTTCTAAGTTGATGTATTAGCCAGTAAGAAATAGTACAATTCAAGTTTTAGGTATTGATTATTGACTTTTTAGCTGGCTTTGGTGCCTTGGACATAAGCTAGGACCTTATGATTCTGCATGAAAGGAGGACTAGCAGCCAAGTTGCACGGGAGAATGTGAAAAGTGTTCATATGTAGTAAAAACCTGAGAAATCCGTCCGCTTTCGTCATTTGTTATCGCATCGACTTAAAGCCAGATCGACACATTGGCCGCTCTTCTCTCTGAAACGGTTGTACTTATCGTCTGCAAAGCTTTGTCGCGTGCTGCGGTATGCTGAGACACTACAAGCACCATAGTAGAACACAGATGAAGCTTCTAAGTTGAGGTAATAGCCAGTAAGAGGTAGTACAATTCAAGTTTTAGGTATTGAATATTGACCTTTTAGCTGGCTTTGGTGCCTTGGACATGAGATAGGACCTTAAGGTTCTGCATGAAAGGAGGACTAGCAGCCGAGTTGCTCGGGAGAGTGTGAAAAGTGTTCATATGTAATAAAAACCTGAGACATTAGACCGATTTCGTCATTTGTTATCGAATCGACGTAAAGCCAGATCGTCACATTGGCCGCTCTGCTCTCTGAAATGGTTGTACTTATAGTCTGCAAAGCTATGTCGCGTGCTGCGGTATGCTGAGACACTACAAGCACCATAGTAGAACACAGATGAAGCTTCTAAGTTGATGTAATATCCAGTAAGAAGTAGTACAATTCAAGTTTTAGGTATTGAATATTGAATTTTTAGCTGGCTTTGGTGCCTTGGACATGAGCTAGGACCTTAATATTCTGCATGAAAGGAGGACTAGCAGCCGAGTTGCACGGGAGAATGTGAAAAGTGTTCATATGTAGTAAAAACCTGAGAATACCGTCCGTTTTCGTCATTTGTTATCGAATCGACTTAAAGCCAGATCGTCACATTGACCGCTCTGCTCTCTGAAACGGTTGTACTTATCGTCTGCAAAGCTATGTCGCGTACTGCGGTATTCGGAGACACTAAAAGCACCATAGTAGAACACAGATGAAGCTTCTAAGTTGATGTAATACCCAGTAAGAAGTAGTACAATTCAAGTTTTAGGTATCTGTTATTGACTTTTTAGCTGGCTTTGGTGCCTTGGACATGAGCTAGGACCTTAAGATTCTGCATGAAAGGAGGACTAGCAGCCGAGTTGCACGGGAGAATGTGAAAAGTGTTCATATGTAGTAAAAACCTGAGAAATCCGTCCGTTTTGGTCATTTGTTATCGAATCGACTTAAAGCCAGATCGTCACATTGGCCGATCTTCTCTCTGAAACGGATATACTTATCGTCTGCAAAGCTATGTCGCGTGCTGCGGTATGCTGAGACACTAAATGCACCATAGTAGAACACAGATCAAGATTCTAAGTTGATGTAATAGCCAGTAAGAAGTAGTACAATTCAAGTTTTAGGTATTGAATATTGACCTTTTAGCTGGCTTTGGTGCTTTGGACATGAGCTAGGACCTTAAGATTCTGCATGAAAGGAGGACTAGCAGCCGAGTTGCAGGGCAGAATGTGAAAAGTGTTCATATGTAGTAAAAACCTGAGAAATCCGTCCGTTTTGGTCATTTGTTATCGAATCGACTTAAAGCCAGATCGTCACATTGGCCGCTCTTCTCTCTGAAACGGTTGTACTTATCGTCTGCAAAACTATGTCGCGTGCTGCGGTATGCGGAGAAACTAAAAGCAACGTAGTAGAACACAGATGAAGCTTCTAAGTTGATGTAATAGCCAGTAAGAAGCAGTACATTTCAAGTTTTAGGTATTGATTATTGACTTTTTAGCTGGCTTTGGTGCCTTGGACATGAGCTAGGACCTTAAGATTCTGCATGAAAGGAGGACTAGCAGCCGAGTTGCACGGGAGAATGTGAAAAGTGTTCATATGTAGTAAAAACCTGAGAAATCCGTCCGTTTTCGTCATTTGTTACCGAATCGACTTAAAGCCAGATCGTCACATTGGCCGATCTTCTCTCTGAAACGGTTGTACTTATCGTCTGCAAAGCTATGTCGCGTGTTGCCGTAGGCGGAAACAGGAAAAGCACCATAATAGAACACAGATGAAGCTTCTAAGTTGATGTAATAGACAGTAAGAAGTAGTCCAATTCAAGTTTTAGGTATCGGTTATTGACTTTTTAGCTGGCTTTGGTGCCTTGACCATGAGCTAGGACCTTAAGATCCTGCATGAAAGGAGGACTAGCAGCCGAGTTGCACGGCAGAATATGAAAAGTGTTCATATCTAGTAAAAACCTGAGAAATCCGTCCGTTTTCGTCATTTGTTATCGAATCGACTTAAAGCCAGATCGTCACATTGGCCGCTCTTCTCTCTGAAACGCTTGTACTTATCGTCTGCAAAACTATGTCGCGTGCTGCGGTATGCGGAGAAACTAAAACCACCGTAGGAGAACACACATGAAGCTTCTAAGTTGATGTAATAGCCAGTAAGAAGTAGTACAATGCAAGTTTTAGGTATTGATTATTGACTTTTTAGCTGGCTTTGGTACCTTGGACATGAGCTAGGACCATAAGATTCTGCATGAAAGGAGGACTAGCAGCCGAGTTGCACGGGAGAATGTGAAAAGTGTTCATATGTAGTAAAAACCTGAGAAATCCGTCCGTTTTCGTCATTTGTTATCGCATCGACTTAAAGCCAGATCGACACATTGGCCGCTCTTCTCTCTGAAACGGTTGTACTTATCGTCTGCAAAGCTTTGTCGCGTGCTGCGGTATGCTGAGACACTACAAGCACCATAGTAGAACACAGATGAAGCTTCTAAGTTGAGGTAATAGCCAGTAAGAGGTAGTACAATTCAAGTTTTAGGTATTGAATATTGACCTTTTAGCTGGCTTTGGTGCCTTGGGCATGAGATAGGACCTTAAGATTCAGCGTGAAAGGAGGACTAGCAGCCGAGTTGCACGGGAGAATGTGAAAAGTGTTCATATGTAGTAAAAACCTGAGAAATCCGTCCGTTTTCGTCATTTGTTATCGAATCGACTTAAAGCCAGATCGTCACATTGGCCGATCTTCTCTCTGAAACGGATGTACTTATCGTCTGCAAAGCTATGTCGCGTGCTGCGGTATGCTGAGACACTAAAAGCACCATAGTAGAACACAGATCAAGCTTCTAATGAGATGTAATAGCCAGTAAGAAGTTGTCCAATTCAAGTTTTAGGTATTGAATATTGAACTTTTAGCTGGCTTTGGTGCCTTGGACATGAGCTAGGACCTTAAGATTCTGCATGAAAGGAGGACTAGCAGCCGAGTAGCACAGGAGAATGTGAAAAGTGTTCATATGTAGTAAAAACCTGAGAAATCCGTCCGTTTTCGTCATTTGTTATCGAATCGACTTAAAGCCAGATCGTCACATTGGCCGCTCTTCTCTCTGAAACGGTTGTACTTATCGTCTGCAAACTATTTCGCGTGCTGCGGTATGCGGAGAAACTAAAAGCAACGTAGTAGAACACAGATGAAGCTTCTAAGTTTATGTAATAGCCAGTAAGAAGCAGTACATTTCAAGTTTTAGGTATTGATTATTGACTTTTTAGCTGGCTTTGGTGCCTTGGACATGAGCTAGGACCTTAAGATTCTGCATGAAAGGAGGACTAGCAGCCGAGTTGCACGGGAGAATGTGAAAAGTGTTAATATGTAGTAAAAACCTGAGAAATCCGTCCGTTTTCGTCTTTTGTTATCGAATCGACTTAAAGCCAGATCGTCACATTGGCCGCACTTCTCTCTGAAACCTTTGTACTTACCGTCTGCAAAGCTATGTCGCGTACTGCGGTATTCGGAGACACTAAAAGCACCATAGTAGAACACAGATGAAGCTTCTAAAATGATGTAATAGCCAGTAAGAAGTAGTACAATTCAAGTTTTAGGTATCGGTTATTGACTTTTTAGCTGGCTTTGGTGCCTTGGACATGAGCTAGGACCTTAAGATTCTGCATGAAAGGAGGACTAGCAGCCGAGTTGCACGTCAGAATGTGAAAAGTGTTCATATGTAGTAAAAACCTGAAAAATCCGTCCGTTTTCGTCATTTGTTATCGAATCGACTTAAAGCCAGATCGTCACATTGGCCGATCTTCTCTCTGAAACGGATATACTTATCGTCTGCAAAGCTATGTCGCGTGCTGCGGTATGCTGAGACACTAAAAGCACCATAGTATAACACAGATCAAGGTTCTAAGTTGATGTAATAGCCAGTAAGAAGTAGTACAATTCAAGTTTTAGGTATTGAATATTGACCTTTTAGCTGGCTTTGGTGCTTTGGACATAAGCTAGGACCTTAAGATTCTGCATGAAAGGAGGACTTGCAGCCGCGTTGCACGGGAGAATGTGAAAAGTGTTCAAATGTAGTAAAAACCTGAGAAATCCGTCCGTTTTGGTCATTTGTTATCGAATCGACTTAAAGCCAGATCGTCACATTGGCCGCTCTTCTCTCTGAAACGGTTGTACTTATCGTCTGCAAAACTATGTCGCGTGCTGCGGTATGCGGAGAAACTAAAACCACCGTAGGAGAACACACATGAAGCTTCTAAGTTGATGTAATAGCCAGTAAGAAGTAGTACAATTCAAGTTTTAGGTATTGATTATTGACTTTTTAGCTGGCTTTGGTGCCTTGGACATGAGCTAGGACCTTAAGATTCTGCATGAAAGGAGGACTAGCAGCCGAGTTGCACGGGAGAATGTGAAAAGTGTTCATATGTAGTAAAAACCTGAGAAATCCGTCCGTTTTCGTCATTTGTTATCGCATCGACTTAAAGCCAGATCGACACATTGGCCGCTCTTCTCTCTGAAACGGTTGTACTTATCGTCTGCAAAGCTTTGTCGCGTGTTGCGGTATGCTGAGACACTACAAGCACCATAGTAGAACACAGATGAAGATTCTAAGATGAGGTAATAGCCATTAAGAGGTAGTACAATTCAAGATTTAGGTATTGAATATTGAACATTTAGCTGGCTTTGGTGCCTTGGACATGAGATAGGACTTTAAGATTCTGCATGAAAGGAGGACTAGCAGCCGAGTTGCACGGGAGAATGTGAAAAGTGTTCATATGTAATAAAAACCTGAGACATCCGACGGTTTTCGTCATTTCTTATCGAATCGACGTAAAGCCAGATCGTCACATTGGCCGCTCTGCTCTCTGAAATGGTTGTACTTATCGTCTGCAAAGCTGTGTCGCGTACTGCGGTATTCGGAGACACTAAAAGCACCACAGTAGAACACAGATGAAGCTTCTAAGTTGATGTAATATCCAGTAAGAAGTAGTACAATTCAAGTTTTAGGTATCGATTATTGACTTTTTAGCTGGCTTTGGTGCCTTGGACATGAGCTAGGACCTTAAGATAATGCATGAAAGGAGGACTAGCAGCCGAGTTTCACGGGAGAATGTGAAAAGTGTTCATATGTAGTACAAACCTGAGAAATCCGTCCGTTTTCGTCATTTGTTATCGAATCGACTTAAAGCCAGATCGTCACATTGGCCGCTCTTCTCTCTGAAACGGTTGTACTTATCGTCTGCAAAGCTATGTCGCGTGCTGCGGTATGCTGAGACACTAAAAGCACCATAGTAGAACACAGATCACGCTTCTAAGTTGATGTAATAGCCAGTAAGAAGTAGTACAATTCAAGTTTTAGGTATTGAATATTGACCTTTTAGCTGGCTTTGGTGCCTTGGACATGAGCTAGGACCTTAAGGTTCTGCATGAAAGGAGGACTAGCAGCCGAGTTGCACGGGAGAATGTGAAATGTGTTCATATGTAGTAAAAAAATGAGACATCCGTCCGTTTTCATCATTTGTTATCGAATCGACTTAAAGCCACATCGTCACATTGGCCGCTCTTCTCTCTGAAACGGTTGTACTTATCGTCTGCAAAACTATGTCGCGTGCTGCGGTATGCGGAGAAACTAAAAGCACCGTAGTAGAACACAGATGAAGCATCTAAGTTGATGTAATAGCCAGTAAGAAGTAGTACAATTCAAGTTTTAGGTATTGATTATTGACTTTTTAGCTGGCTTTGGTGCCTTGGACATGAGCTAGGACCTTAAGATTCTGCATGAAAGGAGGACTAGCAGCCGAGTTGCACAGCAGAATGTGAAAAGTGTTCATATGTGGTAAAAACCTGAGAAATCCGTCCGTTTTCGTCATTTGTTATCGAATCGACTTAAAGCCAGATCGTCACATTAGCCGCTCTTCTCTCTGAAACGGTTGTACTTATCGTCTGCAAAGCTATGTCGCGTGCTGCGGTATGCGGAGACACTAAAATCACCACAGTAGAACACAGATGAAGCTTCTAAGTTGATGTAACAGCCAGTAAGAAGTAGTACAATTCCAGTTTTAGGTATTGAATATTGACCTTTTTGCTGGCTTTGGTGCCTTGGACATGTGCTAGGACCTTAAGATTCTGCATGAAAGGAGGACTAGCTGCCGAGTTGCACGGGAGAATTTTAAAAGTGTTCATGTGTAGTAAAAACCTGAGAAATCCGTCCGTTTTCGTCATTTGTTATCGAATAGACTTAAAGCCAGATCGTCACATTGGCCGCTCTTCTCAATGAAACGGTTGTACTTATCGTCTGCAAAGCTATGTCGCGAGCTGTGGTATGCGGATACACTAAAATCACCATAGTAGGAACAGATGAAGCATCTAAGTTGATGTAATAGCCAGTAAGAAGTAATCCAATTCAAGATTTGGGTATCGATTATTTACTTTTTAGCTGGCTTTGGTGCCTTGGACATGAGCTAGGACCTTAATATTCTGCATGAAAGTAGGACTAGCAGCCGAGTTGCATGAGACAATGTGAAAAGTGTTCAAATGTAGTAAAAACCTGAGAAATACGTCTGTTTTCGTCATTGGTTATCGAATCGACTTCAAGCCAGATCGTCACATTGGCCGCTCTTCTCTCTGAAACGCTTGTACTTATCGTCTGCAAAGCTATGTCGCGTGCTGCGGTATGCTGAGACACTAAAAGCACCGTAGTAGAACACAGATGAAGCTTCTAAGTTGATGTATTAGCCAGTAAGAAGTAGTACAATTCTAGTTTTAGGTATCGATTATTGACTTTTTAGCTGGCTTTGGTGCCTTGGACATGAGCTAGGACCTTATGATTCTGCATGAAAGGAGGACTAGCAGCCAAGTTGCACGGCAGAATGTGAAAAGTGTTCATATGTAGTAAAAACCTGAGAAATCCGTCTGTTTTCGTCATTTGTTATCGAATCGACTTAAAGCCAGATCGTCACATTGGCCGCTCTTCTCTCTGAAACGGTTGTACTTATCGTCTGCAAAACTATGTCGCGTGCTGCGGTATGCGGCGAAACTAAATGCACCGTAGTAGAACACAGATGAAGCTTCTAAGTTGATGTAATAGCCAGTAAGAAGCGGTACAATTCAAGTTTTAGGTATTGATTATTGACTTTTTAGCTGGCTTTGGTGCCTTGGACATGAGCTAGGACCTTAAGATTCTGCATGAAAGGAGGACTAGCAACCGAGATGCACGGGAGAATGTGAAAAGTGTTCATATGTAGTAAAAACCTTTGAAATCCCTCCGTTTTCGTCATTTGTTATCGAATCGACTCAAAGCCAGATCGTCACATTGGCCGCTCTTCTCTCTGAAACGCTTGTACTTATCGTCTGCAAAGCTATGTCGCGTACTGCGGTATTCGGAGACACTAAAAGCACCATAGTAGAACACAGATGAAGCTTCTAAAATGATGTAATAGCCAGTAAAAAGTAGCACAATTCAAGTTTTAGGTATCGGTTATTGACTTTTTAGCTGGCTTTGGTGCCTTGGACATGAGCTAGGACCTTAAGATTCTGCATGAAAGGAGGACTAGCAGCCGAGTTGCACGGGAGAATGTGAAAAGTGTTCATATGTGGTAAAAACCTGAGAAATCCGTCCGTTTTCTTCATTTGTTATCGAATCGACTTAAAAGCCAGATCGTCACATTGGCCGATCTTCTCTCTGAAACGGTTGTACTTATCGTCTGCAAAGCTATGTCGCGTGTTGCCGTAGGCGGAAACAGGAAAAGCACCATAATAGAACACAGATGAAGCTTCTAAGTTGATGTAATAGCCAGTAAGAAGTAGTCCAATTCAAGTTGTATGTATCGGTTATTGACTTTATAGCTGGCTTTGGTGCCTTGGACATGAGCTAGGACCTTAAGATTCTGCATGAAAGGAGGACTAGCAGCCGAGTTGCACGGGAGAATGTGAAAAGTGTTCATATGTAGTAAAAACCAGAGAAATACGTCCGTTTTCGTCATTTGTTATCGAATCGACTTAAAGCCAGATCGTCACATTGGCCGATCTTCTCTCTGAAATGGTTGTACTTATCGTATGCAAAGCTATGTCGCGTGTTGCCGTAGGCGGAAACAGGAAAAGCTCCATAATAGAACACAGATGAAGCTTCTAAGTTGATGTAATAGCCAGTAAGAAGTAGTCCAATTCAAGTTTTAGGTATCGATTACTGACTTTTTAGCTGGCTTTGGTGCCTTGGACATGAGCTAGGACCTTAAGATTCTGCATGAAAGGAGGACTAGCAGCCGAGTTGCACGGGAGAATGTGAAAAGTGTTCATATGTAGTAAAAACCTGAGACATCCGTCCGTTTTCATCATTTGTTATTGAATCGATGTAAAGCCAGATCGTCACATTGGCCGCTCTTCTCTCTGAAACGGTTGTACTTATCGTCTGCAAAGCTATGTCGCGTACTGCGGTATTCGGAGACACTAAAAGCACCACAGTAGAACACAGATGTAGCTTCTAAGTTGATGTAATATCCAGTAAGAAGTAGTACAATACAAGTTTTAGGTATCGATTATTGAGTTTTTAGCTGGCTTTGGTGCCTTGGAAATGAGCTGTTACCTTAAGATTCTGCATGAAAGGAGGACTAGCAGCCGAGTTGCACGGGAGAATGTGAAAAGTGTTCATATGTAGTAAAAACCTGAGAAACCCGTCCGTTTTCGTCATTTGTTATCGAATCGACTTAAAGCCAGATCGTCACATTGGCCGCTCTTCTCTCTGAAACGGTTGTACTTATCGTCTGCAAAGCTATGTCGCGTGCTGCGATATTCTGAAACACCAAAAGCACAATAGTAGAATACAGATCAAGCTTCTAAGTTGATGTAATAGCCAGTAAGAAGTAGTACAATTCAAGTTTTAGGTATTGAATATTGACCTTTTAGCTGGCTTTGGTGCCTTGGACATGAGCTAGGACCTTAAGATTCTGCATGAAAGGAGGACTAGCAGCCGAGTTGCACGGGAGAATGTGAAAAATGTTCATATGTAGTAAAAAAATGAGACATCCGTCCGTTTTCGTCATTTGTTATCGAATCGACTTAAAGCCACATCGTCACATTGGCCGCTCTTCTCTCTGAAACGGTTGTACTTATCGTCTGCAAAACTATGTCGCGTGCTGCGGTATGCGGAGAAACTAAAACCACCGTAGGAGAACACACATGAAGCTTCTTAGTTGATGTAATAGCCAGTAAGAAGTAGTACAATTCAAGTTTTAGGTATTGATTATTGACTTTTTAGCTGGCTTTGGTGCCTTGGACATGAGCTAGGACCTTAAGATTCTGCATGAAAGGAGGACTAGCAGCCGAGTTGCACGGGAGAATGTGAAAAGTGTTCATATGTAGTAAAAACCTGAGAAATCCGTCCGTTTTCGTCATTTGTTATCGCATCGACTTCAAGCCAGATCGACACATTGGCCGCTCTTCTCTCTGAAACGGTTGTACTTATCGTCTGCAAAGCTTTGTCGCGTGTTGCGGTATGCTGAGACACTACAAGCACCATAGTAGAACACAGATGAAGCTTCTAAGTTGAGGTAATAGCCATTAAGAGGTAGTACAATTCAAGATTTAGGTATTGAATATTGAACTTTTAGCTGGCTTTGGTGCCTTGGACATGAGATAGGACTTTAAGATTCTGCATGAAAGGAGGACTAGCAGCCGAGTTGCACGGGAGAATGTGAAAAGTGTTCATATGTAATAAAAACCTGAGACATCCGACGGTTTTCGTCATTTCTTATCGAATCGACGTAAAGCCAGATCGTCACATTGGCCGCTCTGCTCTCTGAAATGGTTGTACTTATCGTCTGCAAAGCTGTGTCGCGTACTGCGGTATTCGGAGACACTAAAAGCACCACAGTAGAACACAGATGAAGCTTCTAAGTTGATGTAATATCCAGTAAGAAGTAGTACAATTCAAGTTTTAGGTATCGATTATTGACTTTTTAGCTGGCTTTGGTGCCTTGGACATGAGCTAGGACCTTAAGATAATGCATGAAAGGAGGACTAGCAGCCGAGTTTCACGGGAGAATGTGAAAAGTGTTCATATGTAGTACAAACCTGAGAAATCCGTCCGTTTTCGTCATTTGTTATCGAATCGACTTAAAGCCAGATCGTCACATTGGCCGCTCTTCTCTCTGAAACGGTTGTACTTATCGTCTGCAAAGCTATGTCGCGTGCTGCGGTATGCTGAGACACTAAAAGCACTATAGTAGAACACAGATCACGCTTCTAAGTTGATGTAATAGCCAGTAAGAAGTAGTACAATTCAAGTTTTAGGTATTGAATATTGACCTTTTAGCTGGCTTTGGTGCCTTGGACATGAGCTAGGACCTTAAGGTTCTGCATGAAAGGAGGACTAGCAGCCGAGTTGCACGGGAGAATGTGAAAAGTGTTCATATGTAGTAAAAAAATGAGACATCCGTCCGTTTTCATCATTTGTTATCGAATCGACTTAAAGCCACATCGTCACATTGGCCGCTCTTCTCTCTGAAACGGTTGTACTTATCGTCTGAAACTATGTCGCGTGCTGCGGTATGCGGAGAAACTAAAAGCACCGTAGTAGAACACAGATGAAGCATCTAAGTTGATGTAATAGCCAGTAAGAAGTAGTACAATTCAAGTTTTAGGTATTGATTATTGACTTTTTAGCTGGCTTTGGTGCCTTGGACATGAGCTAGGACCTTAAGATTCTGCATGAAAGGAGGACTAGCAGCCGAGTTGCACAGCAGAATGTGAAAAGTGTTCATATGTGGTAAAAACCTGAGAAATCCGTCCGTTTTCGTCATTTGTTATCGAATCGACTTAAAGCCAGATCGTCACATTAGCCGCTCTTCTCTCTGAAACGGTTGTACTTATCGTCTGCAAAGCTATGTCGCGTGCTGCGGTATGCGGAGACACTAAAATCACCACAGTAGAACACAGATGAAGCTTCTAGGTTGATGTAACAGCCAGTAAGAAGTAGTACAATTCCAGTTTTAGGTATTGAATATTGACCTTTTTGCTGACTTTGGTGCCTTGGACATGTGCTAGGACCTTAAGATTCTGCATGAAAGGAGGACTAGCTGCCGAGTTGCACGGGAGAATTTGAAAAGTGTTCATATGTAGTAAAAACCTGAGAAATCCGTCCGTTTTCGTCATTTGTTATCGAATAGACTTAAAGCCAGATCGTCACATTGGCCGCTCTTCTCAATGAAACGGCTGTACTTATCGTCTGCAAAGCTATGTCGCGAGCTGTGGTATGCGGATACACTAAAATCACCATAGTAGGAACAGATGAAGCATCTAAGTTGATGTAATAGCCAGTAAGAAGTAATCCAATTCAAGATTTGGGTATCGATTATTTACTTTTTAGCTGGCTTTGGTGCCTTGGACATGAGCTAGGACCTTAAGATTCTGCATGAAAGGAGGACTAGCAGCCGAGTTGCACGGGAGAATGTGAAAAGTGTTCATATGTAATAAAAACCTGAGAAATCCGTCCGTTTTCGTCATTTGTTATCGAATCGACTTAAAGCCAGATCGTCACATTGGCCGCTCTTCTCTCTGAAACGGTTGTACTTATCGTCTGCAAAGCTATGTCGCGTGCTGCGGTATGCTGAGACACTAAAAGCACTTTAGTAGAACACAGATGAAGCTTCTAAGTTGATGTAATAGCCAGTAAGAAGTAGTACAATTCAAGTTTTAGGTATTGAATATTGAATTTTGAGCTGGCTTTGGTGCCTTGGACATGAGCTAGGACCTTAATATTCTGCATGAAAGTAGGACTAGCAGCCGAGTTGCATGAGACAATGTGAAAAGTGTTCAAATGTAGTAAAAACCTGAGAAATACGTCTGTTTTCGTCATTGGTTATCGAATCGACTTCAAGCCAGATCGTCACATTGGCCGCTCTTCTCTCTGAAACGCTTGTACTTATCGTCTGCAAAGCTATGTCGCGTGCTGCGGTATGCGGAGACACTAAAAGCACCATAGTAGAACACAGATGAAGCTTGTAAGTTGATGTAATACCCAGTAAGAATTAGTACAATTCAAGTTTTAGGTATTGATTATTGACCTTTTAGCTGGCTTTGGTGCCTTGGACATGAGCTAGGACCTTAAGATTCTGCATGAAAGGAGGACTAGCAGCCGAGTTGCACGGGAGAATGTGAAAAGTGTTCATATGTAGTAAATACCTGAGAAATCCGTCCGTTTTCGTCATTTGTTATCGAATCGACTTAAAGCCAGATCGTCACATTGGCCGCTCTTCTCTCTGAAACGGTTGTACTTATCGTCTGCAAAGCTATGTCGCGTGCTGCGGTATGCTGAGACACTAAAAGCACCGTAGTAGAACACAGATGAAGCTTCTAAGTTGATGTATTAGCCAGTAAGAAGTAGTACAATTCTAGTTTTAGGCATCGATTATTGACTTTTTAGCTGGCTTTGGTGCCTTGGACATGAGCTAGGACCTTAAGATTCTGCATGAAAGGAGGACTAGCAGCCAAGTTGCACGGCAGAATGTGAAAAGTGTTCATATGTAGTAAAAACCTGAGAAATCCGTCTGTTTTCGTCATTTGTTATCGAATCGACTTAAAGCCAGATCGTCACATTGGCCGCTCTTCTCTCTGAAACGGTTGTACTTATCGTCTGCAAAACTATGTCGCGTGCTGCGGTATGCGGCGAAACTAAATGCACCGTAGTAGAACACAGATGAAGCTTCTAAGTTGATGTAATAGCCAGTAAGAAGCGGTACAATTCAAGTTTTAGGTATTGATTATTGACTTTTTAGCTGGCTTTGCTGCCTTGGACATGAGCTAGGACCTTAAGATTCTGCATGAAAGGAGGACTAGCAGCCGAGATGCACGGGAGAATGTGAAAAGTGTTCATATGTAGTAAAAACCTTTGAAATCCCTCCGTTTTCGTCATTTGTTATCGAATCGACTCAAAGCCAGATCGTCACATTGGCCGCTCTTCTCTCTGAAACGCTTGTACTTATCGTCTGCAAAGCTATGTCGCGTACTGCGGTATTCGGAGACACTAAAAGCACCATAGTAGAACACAGATGAAGCTTCTAAAATGATGTAATAGCCAGTAAAAGGTAGCACAATTCAAGTTTTAGGTATCGGTTATTGACTTTTTAGCTGGCTTTGGTGCCTTGGACATGAGCTAGGACCTTAAGATTCTGCATGAAAGGAGGACTAGCAGCCGAGTTGCACGGGAGAATGTGAAAAGTGTTCATATGTGGTAAAAACCTGAGAAATCCGTCCGTTTTCTTCATTTGTTATCGAATCGACTTAAAAGCCAGATCGTCACATTGGCCGATCTTCTCTCTGAAACGGTTGTACTTATCGTCTGCAAAGCTATGTCGCGTGTTGCCGTAGGCGGAAACAGGAAAAGCACCATAATAGAACACAGATGAAGCTTCTAAGTTGATGTAATAGCCAGTAAGAAGTAGTCCAATTCAAGTTTTATGTATCGGTTATTGACTTTATAGCTGGCTTTGGTGCCTTGGACATGAGCTAGGACCTTAAGATTCTGCATGAAAGGAGGACTAGCAGCCGAGTTGCACGGGAGAATGTGAAAAGTGTTCATATGTAGAAAAAACCAGAGAAATACGTCCGTTTTCGTCATTTGTTATCGAATCGACTTAAAGCCAGATCGTCACATTGGCCGATCTTCTCTCTGAAATGGTTGTACTTATCGTATGCAAAGCTATGTCGCGTGTTGCCGTAGGCGGAAACAGGAAAAGCTCCATAATAGAACACAGATGAAGCTTCTAAGTTGATGTAATAGCCAGTAAGAAGTAGTCCAATTCAAGTTTTAGGTATCGATTACTGACTTTTTAGCTGGCTTTGGTGCCTTGGACATGAGCTAGGACCTTAAGATTCTGCATGAAAGGAGGACTAGCAGCCGAGTTGCACGGGAGAATGTGAAAAGTGTTCATATGTAGTAAAAACCTGAGACATCCGTCCGTTTTCATCATTTGTTATTGAATCGATGTAAAGCCAGATCGTCACATTGGCCGCTCTTCTCTCTGAAACGGTTGTACTTATCGTCTGCAAAGCTATGTCGCGTACTGCGGTATTCGGAGACACTAAAAGCACCACAGTAGAACACAGATGTAGCTTCTAAGTTGATGTAATATCCAGTAAGAAGTAGTACAATAAAAGTTTTAGGTATCGATTATTGAGTTTTTAGCTGGCTTTGGTGCCTTGGAAATGAGCTGTTACCTTAAGATTCTGCATGAAAGGAGGACTAGCAGCCGAGTTGCACGGGAGAATGTGAAAAGTGTTCATATGTAGTAAAAACCTGAGAAACCCGTCCGTTTTCGTCATTTGTTATCGAATCGACTTAAAGCCAGATCGTCACATTGGCCGCTCTTCTCTCTGAAACGGTTGTACTTATCGTCTGCAAAGCTATGTCGCGTGCTGCGATAATCTGAAACACCAAAAGCACAATAGTAGAATACAGATCAAGCTTCTAAGTTGATGTAATAGCCAGTAAGAAGTAGTACAATTCAAGTTTTAGGTGTTGAATATTGACCTTTTAGCTGGCTTTGGTGCCTTGGACATGAGCTAGGACCTTAAGATTCTGCATGAAAGGAGGACTAGCAGCCGAGTTGCACGGGAGAATGTGAAAAATGTTCATATGTAGTAAAAAAATGAGACATCCGTCCGTTTTCGTCATTTGTTATCGAATCGACTTAAAGCCACATCGTCACATTGGCCGCTCTTCTCTCTGAAACGGATGTACTTATCGTCTGCAAAACTATGTCGCGTGCTGCGGTATGCGGGGAAACTAAAAGCACCATAGTAGAACACAGATGAAACTTCTAAGTTGATGTAATAGCCAGTAAGAAGTAGTACAATTCAAGTTTTATGTATTGAATATTGACCTTTTTGTTGGCTTTGGTGCCTTGGACATGTGCTAATACCTTAAGATTCTGCATGAAAGGAGGACTAGCAGCCGAGTTGCACGGGAGAATGTGAAAAGTGTTCATATGTAGTAAAAACCTGAGAAATCCGTCCGTTTTCGTCATTTGTTATCGAATCGACTTAAAGCCAGATCCTCACATTGGCCGCTCTTCTCTCTGAAACGGTTGTACTTATCGTCTGCAAAGCTATGTCGCGTACTGCGGTATTCGGAGACACTAAAAGCACCATAGTAGAACACAGATCAAGCTTCTAAGATGATGTAATAACCAGTAAGAAGAAGTACAATTCTAGTTTTAGGTATCGGTTATTGACTTTTTAGCTGGCTTTGGTGCCTTGGACATGAGCTAGGACCTTAATATTCTGCATGAAAGTAGGACTAGCAGCCGAGTTGCATGAGACAATGTGAAAAGTGTTCAAATGTAGTAAAAACCTGAGAAATACGTCTGTTTTCGTCATTGGTTATCGAATCGACTTCAAGCCAGATCGTCACATTGGCCGCTCTTCTCTCTGAAACGCTTGTACTTATCGTCTGCAAAGCTATGTCGCGTGCTGCGGTATGCGGAGACACTAAAAGCACCATAGTAGAACACAGATGAAGCTTGTAAGTTGATGTAATACCCAGTAAGAATTAGTACAATTCAAGTTTTAGGTATTGATTATTGACTTTTTAGCTGGCTTTGGTGCCTTGGACATGAGCTAGGACCTTAAGATTCTGCATGATAGGAGGACTAGCAGCCGAGTTGCACGGGAGAATGTGAAAAGTGTTCATATGTAGTAAATACCTGAGAAATCCGTCCGTTTTCGTCATTTGTTATCGAATCGACTTAAAGCCAGATCGTCACATTGGCCGCTCTTCTCTCTGAAACGGTTGTACTTATCGTCTGCAAAGCTATGTCGCGTGCTGCGGTATGCTGAGACACTAAAAGCACCGTAGTAGAACACAGATGAAGCTTCTAAGTTGATGTATTAGCCAGTAAGAAGTAGTACAATTCTAGTTTTAGGTATCGATTATTGACTTTTTAGCTGGCTTTGGTGCCTTGGACATGAGCTAGGACCTTAAGATTCTGCATGAAAGGAGGACTAGCAGCCAAGTTGCACGGCAGAATGTGAAAAGTGTTCATATGTAGTAAAAACCTGAGAAATCCGTCTGTTTTCGTCATTTGTTATCGAATCGACTTAAAGCCAGATCGTCACATTGGCCGCTCTTCTCTCTGAAACGGTTGTACTTATCGTCTGCAAAACTATGTCGCGTGCTGCGGTATGCGGCGAAACTAAATGCACCGTAGTAGAACACAGATGAAGCTTCTAAGTTGATGTAATAGCCAGTAAGAAGCGGTACAATTCAAGTTTTAGGTATTGATTATTGACTTTTTAGCTGGCTTTGGTGCCTTGGACATGAGCTAGGACCTTAAGATTCTGCATGAAAGGAGGACTAGCAGCCGAGATGCACGGGAGAATGTGAAAAGTGTTCATATGTAGTAAAAACCTTTGAAATCCCTCCGTTTTCGTCATTTGTTATCGAATCGACTCAAAGCCAGATCGTCACATTGGCCGCTCTTCTCTCTGAAACGCTTGTACTTATCGTCTGCAAAGCTATGTCGCGTACTGCGGTATTCGGAGACACTAAAAGCACCATAGTAGAACACAGATGTAATAGCCAGTAAAAAGTAGCACAATTCAAGTTTTAGGTATCGGTTATTGACTTTTTAGCTGGCTTTGGTGCCTTGGACATGAGCTAGGACCTAAAGATTCTGCATGAAAGGAGGACTAGCAGCCGAGTTGCATGGGAGAATGTGAAAAGTGTTCATATGTGGTAAAAACCTGAGAAATCCGTCCGTTTTCGTCATTTGTTATCGAATCGACTTAAAAGCCAGATCGTCACATTGGCCGATCTTCTCTCTGAAACGGTTGTACTTATCGTCTGCAAAGCTATGTCGCGTGTTGCCGTAGGCGGAAACAGGAAAAGCACCATAATAGAACACAGATGAAGCTTCTAAGTTGATGTAATAGCCAGTAAGAAGTAGTCCAATTCAAGTTTTATGTATCGGTTATTGACTTTATAGCTGGCTTTGGTGCCTTGGACATGAGCTAGGACCTTAAGATTCTGCATGAAAGGAGGACTAGCAGCCGAGTTGCACGGGAGAATGTGAAAAGTGTTCATATGTAGTAAAAACCAGAGAAATACGTCCGTTTTCGTCATTTGTTATCGAATCGACTTAAAGCCAGATCGTCACATTGGCCGATCTTCTCTCTGAAATGGTTGTACTTATCGTATGCAAAGCTATGTCGCGTGTTGCCGTAGGCGGAAACAGGAAAAGCTCCATAATAGAACACAGATGAAGCTTCTAAGTTGATGTAATAGCCAGTAAGAAGTAGTCCAATTCAAGTTTTAGGTATCGATTACTGACTTTTTAGCTGGCTTTGGTGCCTTGGACATGAGCTAGGACCTTAAGATTCTGCATGAAAGGAGGACTAGCAGCCGAGTTGCACGGGAGAATGTGAAAAGTGTTCATATGTAGTAAAAACCTGAGACATCCGTCCGTTTTCATCATTTGTTATTGAATCGATGTAAAGCCAGATCGTCACATTGGCCGCTCTTCTCTCTGAAACGGTTGTACTTATCGTCTGCAAAGCTATGTCGCGTACTGCGGTATTCGGAGACACTAAAAGCACCACAGTAGAACACAGATGTAGCTTCTAAGTTGATGTAATATCCAGTAAGAAGTAGTACAATACAAGTTTTAGGTATCGATTATTGAGTTTTTAGCTGGCTTTGGTGCCTTGGAAATGAGCTGTTACCTTAAGATTCTGCATGAAAGGAGGACTAGCCGCCGAGTTGCACGGGAGAATGTGAAAAGTGTTCATATGTAGTAAAAACCTGAGAAACCCGTCCGTTTTCGTCATTTGTTATCGAATCGACTTAAAGCCAGATCGTCACATTGGCCGCTCTTCTCTCTGAAACGGTTGTACTTATCGTCTGCAAAGCTATGTCGCGTGCTGCGATATGCTGAAACACCAAAAGCACAATAGTAGAATACAGATCAAGCTTCTAAGTTGATGTAATAGCCAGTAAGAAGTAGTACAATTCAAGTTTTAGGTATTGAATATTGACCTTTTAGCTGGCTTTGGTGCCTTGGACATGAGCTAGGACCTTAAGATTCTGCATGAAAGGAGGACTAGCAGCCGAGTTGCACGGGAGAATGTGAAAAATGTTCATATGTAGTAAAAAAATGAGACATCCGTCCGTTTTCGTCATTTGTTATCGAATCGACTTAAAGCCACATCGTCACATTGGCCGCTCTTCTCTCTGAAACGGATGTACTTATCGTCTGCAAAACTATGTCGCGTGCTGCGGTATGCGGGGAAACTAAAAGCACCATAGTAGAACACAGATGAAACTTCTAAGTTGATGTAATAGCCAGTAAGAAGTAGTACAATTCAAGTTTTATGTATTGAATATTGACCTTTTTGTTGGCTTTGGTGCCTTGGACATGTGCTAATACCTTAAGATTCTGCATGAAAGGAGGACTAGCAGCCGAGTTGCACGGGAGAATGTGAAAAGTGTTCATATGTAGTAAAAACCTGAGAAATCCGTCCGTTTTCGTCATTTGTTATCGAATCGACTTAAAGCCAGATCCTCACATTGGCCGCTCTTCTCTCTGAAACGGTTGTACTTATCGTCTGCAAAGCTATGTCACGTGCTGCGGTATGTGGTGACACTAAAATCACCGCAGTAGAACGCAGATGAAGCTTCTAAGATGATGTAATATCCAGTAAGAAGTAGTACAATTCAAGTTTTAGGTATCGATTATTGACTTTTCAGCTGGCTTTGGTGCATTGGACATGAGCTAGGACCTAAAGATTCTGCATGAAAGGTGGACTAGCAGCCGAGTTCCACGGGAGAATGTGAAAAGTGTTCATATGTAGTACAAACCTGAGAAATCCGTCCGTTTTCGTCATTTGTTATCGAAACGACTTAAAGCCAGGTCGTCACATTGGCCGCTCTTCTCTCTGAAACGGCTGTACTTACCGTCTGCAAAGCTATGTCACGTGCTGCGGTATGCGGAGACACTAAAATCACCATAGTAGAACACAGATGAAGCTTCTAAGTTGATGCAATAGCCAGTAAGAAGTAGTACTATTCAAGTTTTAGGTATCGATTATTGACCCTTTAGCTGGCTTCGGTACCTTGGACATGAGCTAGGACCTTAAGATTCTGCATGAAAGGAGGACTAGCAGCCGAGTTGCACGTCAGAATGTGAAAAGTGTTCATATGTAGTAAAAACCTGAGAAATCCGTCCGTTTTCGTCATTTGTTATCGAATCGACTTAAAGCCAGATCGTCACATTGTCCGCTCTTCTCTCTGAAACGTTTGTACATATCGTCTGCAAAGCTATGTCGCGTGCAGCGGTATGTGGAGACACTAAAATCACCATAGTAGAACACAGATGAAGCATCTAAGTTGATATAATAGCCAGTAAGAAGTAGTACAATTCAAGTTTTAGGAATCGATTATTGACTTTTTAGCTAGCTTTGGTGCCATGGACATGAGCTGGGACTTTAAGATTCTGCATGTAAGGAGGACTAGCAGCCAAGTTGCACGGGAGAATGTGAAAAGTGTTCATATGTAGTAAAAACCTGAGAAATCCGTACGTTTTCGTCATTTGTTATCGAATCGACTTAAAGCCAGATCGTCACATTGGCCGCTCTTCTCTCTGAAACTGTTGTACTTATCGTCTGCAAAGCTATGTCGCGTGCTGCGGGATGCTGAGACACTAAAAGCACCATAGTAGACCACAGATCAAGCTTCTAAGTTGATGTAATAGCCAGTAAGAAGTAGTACAATTCAAGTTTTAGGTATTGAATATGGACCTTTTAGCTGGCTTTGGTGCCTTGGACATGAGCTAGGACCTTAAGATTCTGCATGAAAGTAGGAATAGCAGCCGAGTTCCACGGGAGAATGTGAAAAGTGTTCATATATAGTAATAACCTGAGAAATCCGTCCTTTTTCGTCATTTGTTAGCGAATCGACTTAAAGCCAGATCGTCACATTGGCCGCTCTTCTCTCTGAAACGGTTGTACTTATCATCTGCAAAGCTATGTCACGTGCTGCGGTATGCGGAGACACTAAGATCACCACAGTAGAACACAGATGAAGCTTCTAAGTTGATGTAATATCCAGTAAGAAGTAGTACAATTCAAGTTTTAGGTATCGATTATTGACTTTTTAGCTGGCTTTGGTGCATTGGACATGAGCTAGGACCTTAATATTCTGCATGAAAGGTGGACTAGCAGCCGATTTGCACGGGAGAATGTGAAAACTGTTCAAATGTAGTAAAAACCTGAGAAATCCGTCCGTTTTCGTCATTTGTTATCGAATCTACTTAAAGCCAGATCGTCACATTGGCCGCTCTTCTCTCTGAAACGGTTGTACTTATCGTCTGCAAAGCTATGTCTCGTGCTGCGGTATGCGGAGACACTAAAATCACCACAGTAGAACACAGATGAAGCTTCTAAGTTGATGTAATATCCAGTAAGAAGTAGTACAATTCAAGTTTTAGGTATCGATTATTGACTTTTTAGCTGGCTTTGGTGACTTGGACATGAGCTAGGACCTTAATATGCTGCATGAAAGGAGGACTAGCAGCCGAGTTGCACGGGAGAATGTGAAAACTGTTCAAATGTAGTAAAAACCTGAGAAATACGTCCGTTTTCGTCATTTGTTATCGAATCGACTTAAAGCCAGATCGTCACATTGGCCGCTCTTCTCTCTGAAACGGTAGTACTTATCGTCTGCAAAGCTATGTCGCGTGTTGCGGTATGCGGAGACACTAAAAGCACCATAGTAGAACACAGATGAAGCTTCTAAGTTGATGTAATACCCAGTAAGAAGTAGTACAATTCAAGTTTCAGGTATCGATTATTGACTTTTTAGCTGGCTTTGGTGCCTTGGACATGAGCTAGGACCTTAACATTCTTCATGAAAGGAGGACTAGCAGCTGAGTTGCACGGGAGAGTGTGAAAAGTGTTCATTTGTAGTAAAAACCTTAGAAATCCGTCCGTTTTCGTCATTTGTTATCGAATCGACTTAAAGCCAGATCGTCACATTGGCCGCTCTTCTCTCTAAAACGGTTGTACTTGTCGTCTGCAAAGCTATGTCACGTGCTGCGGTATGCGGAGACACTAAAATCACCACAGTAGAAGACAGATGAAGCTTCTAAGTTGATGTAATAGCCAGTAAGAAGTAGTACAATTCAAGTTTTACGTATTGAATATTGACCTTTTTGCTGGCTTTTGTGCCTTGGACATGTGCTAGGACCTTAAGATTCTGCATGAAAGGAGGACAAGCAGCCGAGTTGCACGGGAGAATGTGAAGAGTGTTGATATGTAGTAAAAACCTGAGAAATCCGTCAGTTTTCGTCATTTGTTATCGAATCGACTTAAAGCCAGATCGTCACATTGGCCGCTCTTCTCTCTGAAACGGTTGTACTTATCGTCTGCAAAACTATGTCGCGTCCTGCGGTATGCTGAGACACTAAAAGCACCATAGTAGAACACAGATGAAGCTTCGAAGTTGATGTAATAGCCAGTAAGAAGTAGTACAATTCAAGTTTTAGGTATCGGTTATTGACTTTTTACCCTTCTTTGGTGCCTTGGACACGAGCTAGGAACTTAAGATTTAGCATGAAGGAGGACTAGCAGTCGAGTTGCACGGGAGAATGTGAAAAGTGTTCATATGTAGTAAAACCTGAGAAATACGTCCGTTTTCGTCATTTGTTATCGAATCGACTTAAAGCCAGATCGTCACATTGTGCGCTCTTCTCTCTGAAACGGTTGTACTTATCGTCTGCAAAGCTATGTCGCGTGCTGCGGTATGCGGAGAAACTAAAAGCAACGTAGTAGAAAACAGATGAAGCTTCGAATTTGATGTAATAGCCAGTAAGAAGTAGTACAATTCAAGTTTTAGGTATTGAATATTGACCTTTTAGCTGGCTTTGGTGCCTTGGACATGAGCTAGGACCTTAAGATTCTGCATGAAAGGAGGACTAGCAGCCGAGTTGCACGGGAGAATGTGAAAAGTGTTCATATGTAGTAAAAACCTGAGAAATCCGTCCGTTTTCGTCATTTGTTATCGAATTGACTTAAAGCCAGATAGTCACATTGGCCGCTCTTCTCACTGAAACGGTTGTACTTATCGTCTGCAAAGCTATGTCGCGTGCAGCGGTATGTGGAGACACTAAAAGCACCATAGTAGAACACAGATGAAGCTTCGAAGTTGATGTAATACCCAATAAGAAGTAGTACAATTCAAGTTTTAGGTATCGAATATTGACTTTTTAGCTGGCTTTGGTGCCTTGGACATGAGCTAGGACCTTAAGATTCTGCATGAAAGGAGGACTAGCAGCCGAGTTGCACGGGAGAATGTGAAAAGTGTTCATATGTAGTAATAACCTGAGAAATCCGTCCTTTTTCGACATTTGTTATCGAATCGACTTAAAGCCAGATCGTCACATTGGCCGCTCTTCTCTCTGAAGCGGTTGTACTTATCGTCTGCAAAGCTATGTCACGTGCTGCGGTATGTGGTGACACTAAAATCACCGCAGTAGAACACAGATGAAGCTTCTAAAATGATGTAATATCCAGTAAGAAGTAGTACAATTCAAGTTTTAGGTATCGAATATTGACTTTTCAGCTGGCTTTGGTGCATTGGACATGAGCTAGGACCTTAAGATTCTGCATGAAAGGTGGACTAGCAGCCGAGTTCCACGGGAGAATGTGAAAAGTGTTCATATGTAGTAAAAACCTGAGGAATCCGTCCGTTTTCGTCATTTGTTATCGAATCGACTTAAAGCCAGATCGTCACATTGGGCGCTCTTCTCTCTGAAACGGTTGTACTTATCGTCTGCAAAGCTATGTCGCGTGCTGCGGTATGCGGAGAAACTAAAAGCAACGTAGTAGAACACAGATGAATCTTCTAAGTTGATGTAATAGCCATTAAGAAGTAGTACAATTCAAGTTTTACGTATTGATTATTGATTTTTAGCTGGCTTTGGTGCCTTGGACATGAGCTAGGACCTTAAGATTCTGCATGAAAGGAGGACTAGCAGCCGAGTTGCACGGGAGAATGTGAAAAGTGTTCATATGTAGTAAAAACCTGAGAAATCCGTCCGTTTTCGTCATTTGTTATCGAATCGACTTAAAGCCAGATCGTTACATTGGCCGCTCTTCTCTCTGAAACGGTTGTACTTATCGTCTGCAAAGCTATGTCGCGTACTGCGGTATTCGGAAACACTAAAAGCACCATAGTAGAACACAGATGAAGCTCCTAAGATGATGTAATAGCCAGTAAGAAGTAGTACAATTCAAGTTTTAGGTATCGGTTATTGACTTTTTAGCTGGCTTTGGTGCCTTGGACATGAGCTAGGACCTTAAGATTCTGCATGAAAGGAGGACTAGCAGCCGAGTTGCACGGGAGAATGTGAAAAGTGTTCATATGTAGTACAAACCTGAGAAATCCGTCCGTTTTCGTCATTTGTTATCGAATCGACTTAAAGCCAGATCGTCACATTGGCCGCTCTTCTCTCTGAAACGGTTGTACTTACCGCCTGCAAAGCTATGTCGCGTGCTGCGGTATGCGGAGACACTAAAATCACCATAGCAGAACACAGATGAAGCTTCTAAGTTGATGCAATAGCCAGTAAGAAGTAGAACAATTCAAGTTTTAGGTATCGATTATTGACTCTTTAGCTGGCTTTGGTACCTTGGACATGAGCTAGGACCTTAAGATTCTGCATGAAAGGAGGACTAGCAGCCGATTTGCACGGGAGAATGTGAAAAGTGTTCATATGTAGTAAAAACCTGAGAAATCCGTCCGTTTTCGTCATTTGTTATCGAATCGACTTAAAGCCAGATGGTCACATTGGCCGCTCTTCTCTCTGAAACGTTTGTACATATCGTCTGCAATACGATGTCGCGTGCAGCGGTATGTGGAGACACTAAAATCACCATAGTAGAACACAGATGAAGCATCTAAGTTGATGTAATAGCCAGTAAGAAGTAGTACAATTCAAGTTTTAGGAATCGATTATTGACTTTTTAGCTAGCTTTTTGTGCCTTGGACATGAGCTAGGACTTTAAGATTCTGCATGTAAGGAGGACTAGCAGCCGAGTTGCACGGGAGAATGTGAAAAGTGTTCATATGTAGTAAAAACCTGAGAAATCCGTACGTTTTCGTCATTTGTTATCGAATCGACTTAAAGCCAGATCGTCACATTGGCCGCTCTTCTCTCTGAAACGGTTGTACTTATCGTCTGCAAAGCTATGTCGCGTGCTGCGGGATGCTGAGACACTAAAAGCACCATAGTAGACCACAGATCAAGCTTCTAAGTTGATGTAATATCCAGTAAGAAGTAGTACAATTCAAGTTTTAGGTAATGAATATGGACCTTTTAGCGCGCTTTGGTGCCTTGGACATGAGCTAGGACCTTAAGATTCTGCATGAAAGTAGGACTAGCAGCCGAGTTGCACGGGAGAATGTGAAAAGTGATCATATGTAGTAATAACCTGAGAAACCCGTCCTTTTTCGTCATTTGTTAGCGAATCGACTTAAAGCCAGATCGTCACATCGGCCCTCTTCTCTCTGAAACGGTTGTACTTATCGTCTGTAAAGCAATGTCACGTGCTGCGGTATGCGGAGACACTAAAATCACCACAGTAGAACACAGATGAAGCTTCTAAGTTGATGTAATATCCAGTAAGAAGTAGCACAATTCAAGTTTTAGGTATCGATTATTGACTTTTTAGGTGTCTTTGGTGCCTTGGACATGAGCTAGGACCTTAAGATTCTGCATGAAAGGAAGACTAGCAGACGAGTTGCACGGGAGAATGTGAAAAATGTTCATATGTAGTAAAAAAATGAGACATCCGTCGGTTTTCGTCATTTGTTATCGAATCGACTTAAAGCCACATCGTCACATTGGCCGCTCTTCTCTCTGAAACGGTTGTACTTATCGTCTGCAAAACTATGTCGCGTGCTGCGGTATGCTGAGACACTAAAAGCACCATAGTAGAACACAGATGAAGCTTCGAAGTTGATGTAATAGCCAGTAAGAACTAGTACAATTCAAGTTTTAGGTATCGGTTATTGACTTTTTACCCTTCTTTGGTGCCTTGGACACGAGCTAGGAACTTAAGATTTTGCATGAAGGAGAACTAGCAGCCGAGATGCACGGGAGAATGTGAAAAGTGTTCATATGTAGTAAAACCTGAGAAATACGTCCGTTTTCGTCATTTGTTATCGAATCGACTTAAAGCCAGATCGTCACATTGGCCGCTCTTCTCTCTGAAACGGTTGTACTTATCGTCTGCAAAGCTATGTCGCGTGCTGCGGTATACTGAGACACTAAAAGCACCATAGTAGAACACAGATGAAGCTTCGAAGTTGATGTAATAGCCAGTAAGAAGTAGTACAATTCAAGTTTTAGGTATTGAATATTGACCTTTTAGCTGGCTTTGGTGCCTTGGTCATGAGCCTGGACCTTAAGATTCTGCATGAAAGGAGGACTAGCAGCCGAGTTGCACGGGAGAATGTGAAAAGTGTTCATATGTAGTAAAAACCTGAGAAATCCGTCCGTTTTCGTCATTTGTTATCGAATTGACTTAAAGCCAGATCGTCACATTGGCCGCTCTTCTCACTGAAACGTTTGTACTTATCGTCTGCAAAGCTATGTCGCGTGCTGCGGTATGTGGAGACACTAAAAGCACCATAGTAGAACACAGATGAAGCTTCGAAGTTGATGTAATACCCAATAAGAAGTAGTACAATTCAAGTTTTAGGTATCGAATATTGAATTTTAGCTGGCTTTGGTGCCTTGGACATGTGCTAGGACCTTAAGATTCTGCATGAAAGGAGGACTAGCAGCCGAGTTGCACGGGAGAATGTGAAAAGTGTTCATATGTAGTAATAACCTGAGAAATCCGTCCTTTTTCGTCATTTGTTATCGAATCGACTTAAAGCCAGATCGTCACATTGGCCGCTCTTCTCTCTGAAGCGGTTGTACTTATCGTCTGCAAAGCTATGTCACGTGCTGCGGTATGTGGTGACACTAAAATCACCGCAGTAGAACACAGATGAAGCTTCTAAAATGATGTAATATCCAGTAAGAAGTAGTACAATTCAAGTTTTAGGTATCGATTATTGACTTTTCAGCTGGCTTTGGTGCATTGGACTTGAGCTAGGACCTTAAGATTCTGCATGAAAGGTGGACTAGCAGCCGAGTTCCACGGGAGAATGTGAAAAGTGTTCATATGTAGTAAAACCTGAGAAATCCGTCCTTTTTCGACATTTGTTATCGAATCGACTTAAAGCCAGATCGTCACATTGGCCGCTCTTCTCTCTGAAGCGGTTGTACTTATCGTCTGCAAAGCTATGTAACGTGCTGCGGTATGTGGTGACACTAAAATCACCGCAGTAGAACACAGATGAAGCTTCTAAAATGATGTAATATCCAGTAAGAAGTAGTACAATTCAAGTTTTAGGTATCGAATATTGACTTTTCAGCTGGCTTTGGTGCATTGGACATGAGCTAGGACCTTAAGATTCTGCATGAAAGGTGGACTAGCAGCCGAGTTCCACGGGAGAATGTGAAAAGTGTTCATATGTAGTAAAAACCTGAGGAATCCGTCCGTTTTCGTCATTTGTTATCGAATCGACTTAAAGCCAGATCGTCACATTGGGCGCTCTTCTCTCTGAAACGGTTGTACTTATCGTCTGCAAAGCTATGTCGCGTGCTGCGGTATGCGGAGAAACTAAAAGCAACGTAGTAGAACACAGATGAACCTTCTAAGTTGATGTAATAGCCATTAAGAAGTAGTACAATTCAAGTTTTACGTATTGATTATTGATTTTTAGCTGGCTTTGGTGCCTTGGACATGAGCTAGGACCTTAAGATTCTGCATGAAAGGAGGACTAGCAGCCGAGTTGCACGGGAGAATGTGAAAAGTGTTCATATTTAGTAAAAACCTGAGAAATCCGTCCGTTTTCGTCATTTGTTATCGAATCGACTTAAAGCCAGATCGTTACATTGGCCGCTCTTCTCTCTGAAACGGTTGTACTTATCGTCTGCAAAGCTATGTCGCGTACTGCGGTATTCGGAAACACTAAAAGCACGATAGTAGAACACAGATGAAGCTCCTAAGATGATGTAATAGCCAGTAAGAAGTAGTACAATTCAAGTTTTAGGTATCGGTTATTGACTTTTTAGCTGGCTTTGGTGCCTTGGACATGAGCTAGGACCTTAAGATTCTGCATGAAAGGAGGACTAGCAGCCGAGTTGCACGGGAGAATGTGAAAAGTGTTCATATGTAGTACAAACCTAAGAAATCCGTCCGTTTTCGTCATTTGTTATCGAATCGACTTAAAGCCAGATCCTCACATTGGCCGCTCTTCTCTCTGAAACGGTTGTACTTACCGTCTGCAAAGCTATGTCGCGTGCTGCGGTATGCGGAGACACTAAAATCACCATAGTAGAACACAGATGAAGCTTCTAAGTTGATGCAATAGCCAGTAAGAAGTAGAACAATTCAAGTTTTAGGTATCTAATATTGACTATTTAGCTGGCTTTGGTACCTTGGACATGAGCTAGGACCTTAAGATTCTGCATGAAAGGAGGACTAGCAGCCGATTTGCACGGGAGAATGTGAAAAGTGTTCATATGTAGTAAAAACCTGAGAAATCCGTCCGTTTTCGTCATTTGTTATCGAATCGACTTAAAGCCAGATGGTCACATTGGCCGCTCTTCTCTCTGAAACGTTTGTACATATCGTCTGCAATACTATGTCGCGTGCAGCGGTATGTGGAGACACTAAAATCACCATAGTAGAACACAGATGAAGCATCTAAGTTGATGTAATAGCCAGTAAGAAGTAGTACAATTCAAGTTTTAGGAATCGATTATTGACTTTTTAGCTAGCTTTTTGTGCCTTGGACATGAGCTAGGACTTTAAGATTCTGCATGTAAGGAGGACTAGCAGCCGAGTTGCACGGGAGAATGTGAAAAGTGTTCATATGTAGTAAAAACCTGAGAAATCCGTACGTTTTCGTCATTTGTTATCGAATCGACTTAAAGCCAGATCGTCACATTGGCCGCTCTTCTCTCTGAAACGGTTGTACTTATCGTCTGCAAACCTATGTCGCGTGCTGCGGTATGCTGAGACACTAAAAGCACCATAGTAGAACACAGATGAAGCTTCGAAGTTGATGTAATAGCCAGTAAGAAGTAGTACAATTCAAGTTTTAGGTATTGAATATTGACCTTTTAGCTGGCTTTGGTGCCTTAGACATGTGCTAGGACCTTAAGATTCTGCATGAAAGGAGGACAAGCAGCCGAATTGCACGGGAGAATGTGAAGAGTGTTCATATGTAGTAAAAACCTGAGAAATCCGTCAGTTTTCGTCATTTGTTAACGAATCGACTTAAAGCCAGATCGTCAAATTGGCCGCTCTTCTCTCTGAAACGGTTGTACTTATCGTCTGCAAAGCTATGTCGCGTACTGCGGTATTCGGAGACACTAAAAGCACCATAGTAGAATACAGATCAAGCTTCTAAGTTGATGTAATAGCCAGTAAGAAGTAGTACAATTCAAGTTTTAGGTATTGAATATTGACCTTTTAGTTGGCTTTGGTGCCTTGGACATGAGCTAGGACCTTAAGATTCTGCATGAAAGGAGGACTAGCAGACGAGTTGCACGGGAGAATGTGAAAAATGTTCATATGTAGTAAAAAAATGAGACATCCGTCGGTTTTCGTCATTTGTTATCGAATCGACTTAAAGCCACATCGTCACATTGGCCGCTCTTCTCTCTGAAACGGTTGTACTTATCGTCTGCAAAACTATGTCGCGTGCTGCGGTATGCTGAGACACTAAAAGCACCATAGTAGAACACAGATGAAGCTTCGAAGTTGATGTAATTGCCAGTAAGAAGTAGTACAATTCAAGTTTTAGGTATCGGTTATTGACTTTTTACCCTTCTTTGGTGCCTTGGACACGAGCTAGGAACTTAAGATTTTGCATGAAGGAGAACTAGCAGCCGAGTTGCACGGGAGAATGTGAAAAGTGTTCATATGTAGTAAAACCTGAGAAATACGTCCGTTTTCGTCATTTGTTATCGAATCGACTTAAAGCCAGATCGTCACATTGGCCGCTCTTCTCTCTGAAACGGTTGTACTTATCGTCTGCAAAGCTATGTCGCGTGCTGCGGTATACTGAGACACTAAAAGCACCATAGTAGAACACAGATGAAGCTTCGAAGTTGATGTAATAGCCAGTAAGAAGTAGTACAATTCAAGTTTTAGGTATTGAATATTGACCTTTTAGCTGGCTTTGGTGCCTTGGTCATGAGCCTGGACCTTAAGATTCTGCATGAAATCAGGACTAGCAGCCGAGTTGCACGGAAGAATGTGAAAAGTGTTCATATGTAGTAAAAACCTGAGAAATCCGTCCGTTTTCGTCATTTGTTATCGAATTGACTTAAAGCCAGATCGTCACATTGGCCGCTCTTCTCACTGAAACGTTTGTACTTATCGTCTGCAAAGCTATGTCGCGTGCTGCGGTATGTGGAGACACTAAAAGCACCATAGTAGAACACAGATGAAGCTTCGAAGTTGATGTAATACCCAATAAGAAGTAGTACAATTCAAGTTTTAGGTATCGAATATTGAATTTTAGCTGGCTTTGGTGCCTTGGACATGTGCTAGGACCTTAAGATTCTGCATGAAAGGTGGACTAGCAGCCGAGTTCCACGGGAGAATGTGAAAAGTGTTCATATGTAGTAAAAACCTGAGGAATCCGTCCGTTTTCGTCATCTGTTATCGAATCGACTTAAAGCCAGATCGTCACATTGTGCGCTCTTCTCTCTGAAACGGTTGTACTTATCGTCTGCAAAGCTATGTCGCGTGCTGCGCTATGCGGAGAAACTAAAAGCAACGTAGTAGAACACAGATGAAGCTTCTAAGTTGATGTAATAGCCAGTAAGAAGTAGTACAATTCAAGTTTTACGTATTGATTATTGACTTTTTAGCTGGCTTTGGTGCCTTGGACATGAGCTAGGACCTTAAGATTCTGCATGAAAGGAGGACTAGCAGCCGAGTTGCACGGGAGAATGTGAAAGGTGTTCATATGTAGTACAAACCTGAGAAATCCGTCCGTTTTCGTCATTTGTTATCGAATCGACTTAAAGCCAGATCGTCACATTGGCCGCTCTTCTCTCTGAAACGGTTGTACTTACCGTCTGCAAAGCTATGTCGCGTGCTGCGGTATGCGGAGACACTAAAATCACCATAGTAGAACACAGATGAAGCTTCTAAGTTGATGCAATAGCGAGTAAGAAGTAGAACAATTCAAGTTTTAGGTATCGATTATTGACTCTTTAGCTGGCTTCGGTACCTTGGGCAAGAGCTAGGACCTTAAGATTCTGCATGAAAGGAGGACTAGCAGCCGAGTTGCACGTCAGAATGTGAAAAGTGTTCATATGTAGTAAAAACCTGAGAAATCCGTCCGTTTTCGTCATTTGTTATCGAATCGACTTAAAGCCAGATGGTCACATGGGCCGCTCTTCTCTCTGAAACGTTTGTACATATCGTCTGCAAAGCTATGTCGCGTGCAGCGGTATGTGGAGACACTAAAATCACCATAGTAGAACACAGATGAAGCATCTAAGTTGATGTAATAGCCAGTAAGAAGTAGTACAATTCAAGTTTTAGGAATCGATTATTGACTTTTTAGCTAGCTTTTTGTGCCTTGGACATGAGCTAGGACTTTAAGATTCTGCATGTAAGGGGGACTAGCAGCCGAGTTGCACGGGAGAATGTGAGAAGTGTTCATATGTAGTAAAAACCTGAGAAATCCGTACGTTTTCGTCTTTTGTTATCGAATCGACTTAAAGCCAGATCGTCACATTGGCCGCTCTTCTCTCTGAAACGGTTGTACTTATCGTCTGCAAAGCTATGTCGCGTGCTGCGGGATGCTGAGACACTAAAAGCACCATAGTAGACCACAGATCAAGCTTCTAAGTTGATGTAATATCCAGTAAGAAGTAGTACAATTCAAGTTTTAGGTATTGAATATGGACCTTTTAGCGCGCTTTGGTGCCTTGGACATGAGCTAGGACCTTAAGATTCTGCATGAAAGTAGGACTAGCAGCCGAGTTGCACGGGAGAATGTGAAAAGTGATCATATGTAGTAATAACCTGAGAAACCCGTCCTTTTTCGTCATTTGTTAGCGAATCGACTTAAAGCCAGATCGTCACATCGGCCCTCTTCTCTCTGAAACGGTTGTACTTATCGTCTGTAAAGCAATGTCACGTGCTGCGGTATGCGGAGACACTAAAATCACCACAGTAGAACACAGATGAAGCTTCTAAGTTGATGTAATATCCAGTAAGAAGTAGCACAATTCAAGTTTTAGGTATCGATTATTGACTTTTTAGGTGTCTTTGGTGCATTGGACATGAGCTAGGACCTTAAGATTCTGCATGAAAGGAGGACTAGCAGCCGAGTTGCACGGGAGAATGTGAAAAGTGTTCATATGTAGTACAAACCTGAGAAATCCGTCCGTTTTCGTCATTTGTTATCGAATCGACTTAAAGCCAGATCGTCACATTGGCCGCTCTTCTCTCTGAAACGGTTGTACTTATCGTCTGCAAAGCTATGTCGCGTGCTGCGTTATGCTGAGACACTAAAAGCACCATAGTAGAACACAGATGAAGCTTCGAAGTTGTTGTAATAGCCAGTAAGAAGTAGTACAATTCAAGTTTTAGGTATTGAATATTGACCTTTTAGCTGGCTTTGGTGCCTTGGACATGAGCTAGGACCTTAAGATTCTGCATGAAAGGAGGACTAGCAGCCGAGTTGCACGGGAGAATGTGAAAAGTGTTCATATATAGTAAAAACCTGAGAAATCCGTCCGTTTTCGTCATTTGTTATCGAATTGACTTAAAGCCAGATAGTCACATTGGCCGCTCTTCTCACTGAAACGTTTGTACTTATCGTCTGCAAAGCTATGTCGCGTGCTGCGGTATGTGGAGACACTAAAAGCACCATAGTAGAACACAGATGAAGCTTCGAAGTTGATGTAATACCCAATAAGAAGTAGTACAATTCAAGTTTTAGGTATCGAATATTGACTTTTTAGCTGGCTTTGGTGCCTTGGACATGTGCTAGGACCTTAAGATTCTGCATGAAAGGAGGACTAGCAGCCGAGTTGCACGGGAGAATGTGAAAAGTGTTCATATGTAGTAATAACCTGAGAAATCCGTCCGTTTTCGTCATTTGTTATCGAATCGATTAAAGCCAGATCGTCACATTGGCCGCTCTTCTCTCTGAAGCGGTTGTACTTATCGTCTGCAAAGCTATGTCACGTGCTGCGGTATGTGGTGACACTAAAATCACCGCAGTAGAACACAGATGAAGCTTATAAAATGATGTAATATCCAGTAAGAACTAGTACAATTCAAGTTTTAGGTATCGATTATTGACTTTACAGCTGGCTTTGGTGCATTGGACATGAGCTAGGACCTTAAGATTCTGCATGAAAGGTGGACTAGCAGCCGAGTTCCACGGGAGAATGTGAAAAGTGTTCATATGTAGTAAAAACCTGAGACATCCGTCCGTTTTCGTCATTTGTTATCGAATCGACTTAAAGCCAGATCGTCACATTGTGCGCTCTTCTCTCTGAAACGGTTGTACTTATCGTCTGCAAAGCTATGTCGCGTGCTGCGGTATGCGGAGAAACTAAAAGCAACGTAGTAGAAAACAGATGAAGCTTCTAAGTTGATGTAATAGCCAGTAAGAAGTAGTACAATTCAAGTTTTACGTATTGATTATTGACTTCTTAGCTGGCTTTGGTGACTTGGACATGAGCTAGGACCTTAAGATTCTGCATGAAAGGAGGACTAGCAGCCGAGTTGCACGGGAGAATGTGAAAAGTGTTCATATGTAGTAAAAACCTGAGAAATCCGTCCGTTTTCGTCATTTGTTATCGAATCGACTTAAAGCCAGATCGTCACATTGGCCGCTCTTCTCTCTGAAACGGTTGTACTTATCGTCTGCAAAGCTATGTCGCGTACTGCGGTATTCGGAAACACTAAAAGCACCAAAGTAGAACACAGATGAAGCTCCTAAGATGATGTAATAGCCAGTAAGAAGTAGTACAATTCAAGTTTTAGGTATCGGTTATTGACTTTTTAGCTGGCTTTGGTGCCTTGGACATGAGCTAGGACCTTAAGATTCTGCATGAAAGGAGGACTAGCAGCCGAGTTGCACGGGAGAATGTGAAAAGTGTTCATATGTAGTACAAACCTGAGAAATCCGTCCGTTTTCGTCATTTGTTATCGAATCGACTTAAAGCCAGATCGTCACATTGGCCGCTCTTCTCTCTGAAACGGTTGTACTTACCGTCTGCAAAGCTATGTCGCGTGCTGCGGTATGCGGAGACACTAAAATCACCATAGTAGAACACAGATGAAGCTTCTAAGTTGATGCAATAGCCAGTAAGAAGTAGAACAATTCAAGTTTTAGGTATCGATTATTGACTCTTTAGCTGGCTTCGGTACCTTGGACAAGAGCTAGGACCTTAAGATTCTGCATGAAAGGAGGACTAGCCGCCGAGTTGCACGTCAGAATGTGAAAAGTGTTCATATGTAGTAAAAACCTGAGAAATCCGTCCGTTTTCGTCATTTGTTATCGAATCGACTTAAAGCCAGATGGTCACATGGGCCGCTCTTCTCTCTGAAACGTTTGTACATATCGTCTGCAAAGCTATGTCGCGTGCAGCGGTATGTGGAGACACTAAAATCACCATAGTAGAACACAGATGAAGCATCTAAGTTGATGTAATAGCCAGTAAGAAGTAGTACAATTCAAGTTTTAGGAATCGATTATTGACTTTTTAGCTAGCTTTTTGTGCCTTGGACATGAGCTAGGACTTTACGATTCTGCATGTAAGGAGGACTAGCAGCCGAGTTGCACGGGAGAATGTGAAAACTGTTCATATGTAGTAAAAACCTGAGAAATCCGTACGTTTTCATCATTTGTTATCGAATCGACTTAAAGCCAGATCGTCACATTGGCCGCTCTTCTCTCTGAAACGGTTGTACTTATCGTCTGCAAAGCTATGTCGCGTGCTGCGGGATGCTGAGACACTAAAAGCACCATAGTAGACCACAGATCAAGCTTCTAAGTTGATGTAATATCCAGTAAGAAGTAGTACAATTCAAGTTTTAGGTATTGAATATGGACCTTTTAGCGCGCTTTGGTGCCTTGGACATGAGCTAGGACCTTAAGATTCTGCATGAAAGTAGGACTAGCAGCCGAATTGCACGGGAGAATGTGAAAAGTGATCATATGTAGTAATAACCTGAGAAACCCGTCCTTTTTCGTCATTTGTTAGCGAATCGACTTAAAGCCAGATCGTCACATCGGCCGCTCTTCTCTCTGAAACGGCTGTACTTATCGTCTGCAAAGCTATGTCACGTGCTGCGGTATGCGGAGACACTAAAATCACCACAGTAGAACACAGATGAAGCTTCTAAGTTGATGTAATATCCAGTAAGAAGTAGTACAATTCAAGTTTTAGTTATCGATTATTGACTTTTTAGCTGGCTTTGGTGCCTTGGACATGAGCTAGGACCTTAATATGCTGCATGAAAGGAGGACTAGCAGCCGAGTTGCACGGGAGAATGTGAAAACTGTTCAAATGTAGTAAAAACATGAGAAATACGTCCGTTTTCGTCATTTGTTATCGAATCGACTTAAAGCCAGATCGTCACATTGGCCGCTCTTCTCTCTGAAACGGTTGTACTTATCGTCTGCAAAGCTATGTCGCGTGTTGCGGTATGCGGAGACACTAAAAGCACCATAGTAGAACACAGATGAAGCTTCTAAGTTGATGTAATAGCCAGTAATAAGTAGTACAATTCAAGTTTTAGGTATTGAATATTGACCTTTTTGCTGGCTTTGGTGCCTTGGACATGTGCTAAGACCTTAAGATTCTGCATGAAAGGAGGACAAGCAGCCGAGTTGCACGGGAGAATGTGAAAAGTGTTCATATGTAGTAAAAACCTGAGAAATCCGTCAGTTTTCGTCATTTGTTATCGAATCGACTTAAAGCCAGATCGTCACATTGGCCGCTCTTCTCTCTGAAACGGTTCTGCCTATCGTCTGCAAAGCTATGTCGCGTGTTGCCGTAGGCGGAAACAGGAAAAGCACCATAATAGAACACAGATGAAGCTTCTAAGTTGATGTAATAGCCAGTAAGGAGTAGTCCAATTCAAGTTTTAGGTATAGATTATTGACTTTTTAGCTGGCTTTGATGCCTTGGACATGAGCTAGGACCTTAAGATTCTGCATGAAAGGAGGACTAGCAGCCGAGTTGCACGGGAGAATGTGAAAATTGTTCATATGTAGTAAAAAAATGAGACATCCGTCCGTTTTCGTCATTTGTTATCGAATCGACTTAAAGCCAGATCGTCACATTGGCCGCTCTTCTCTCTGAAACGGTTGTACTTATCGTCTGCAAAGCTATGTCGCGTGCTGCGGTATGCGGAGAAACTAAAAGCACCGTAGTAGAACACAGATGAAGCTTCTAAGTTGATGTAATAGCCAGTAAGAAGTAGTACAATTCAAGTTTTAGGTATTGATTATTGACTTTTTAGCTGGCTTTGGTGCCTTGGACATGAGCTAGGACCTTAATATTCTGCATGAAAGGAGGACTAGCAGCCGCGTTGCACGGGAGAATGTGAAAAGTGTTCATATGTAGTAAAAACCTTAGAAATCCGTCCGTTTTCATCATTTGTTATCGAATCGACTTAAAGCCAGATCGTCACATTGGTCGCTCTTCTCTCTGAAACGGTTGTACTTGTCGTCTGCAAAGCTATGTCACGTGCTGCGGTATGCGGAGACACTAAAATCACCACAGTAGAACACAGATGAAGCTTCTAAGTTGATGTAATAGCCAGTAAGAAGTAGTACAATTCAAGTTTTAGGTATTGAATATTGACCTTTTTGCTGGTTTTGGTGCCTTGGACATGTGCTAGGACCTTAAGATTCTGCATGAAAGGAGAACTAGCAGCCGAGTTGCACGGGAGAATGAGAAAAGTGTTCATATGTAGTACAAACCTGAGAAATCAGTCCGTTTTCGTCATTTGTTATCGAATCGACTTAAAGCCAGATCGTCACATTGGCCGCTCTTCTCTCTGAAACAGTTGTACTTATCGTCTGCAAAGCCATGTCGCGTACTGCGGTATTCGGAGACACTAAAAGCACGATAGTAGAACACAGATGAAGCTTCTAAGATGATGTAATAGCCAGTAAGAAGAAGTACAATTCAAGTTTTAGGTATCGATTATTGACTTTTTAGCTGGCTTAGGTGCCTTGGACATGAGCTAGGACTTTAAGATTCTGCATAAAAGGAGGACTAGCAGCCCAGTTGCACGGGAGAATGTGAAAAGTGTTCATATGAAGTAAAAACCTGAGACATCCGTCCGTTTTCGTCATTTGTTATCGAATTGACTTAAAGCCAGATCGTCACATTGGCCGCTCTTCTCTCTGAAACGGTTGTACTTATCGTCTGCAAAGCTATGTCGCGTGCTGCGGTATGCTGAGACACTAAAAGCACCTTAATAGAACACAGATGAAGCTTCTAAGTTGATGTAATACCCAATAAGAAGTAGTACAATTCAAGTTTTAGGTATCGAATATTGACTTTTTAGCTAGCTTTGGTGCCTTGGACATGAGCTAGGACCTTAAGATTCTGCATGAAAGGAGGACTAGCAGCCGAGTTGCACGGGAGAATGTGAAAAGTGTTCATATGTAGTAATAACCTGAGAAATCCGTCCTTTTTCGTCATTTGTTATCGAATCGACTTAAAGCCAGATCGTCACATTGGCCGCTCTTCTCTCTGAAACGGTTGTACTTATCGTCTGCAAAGCTATGTCACGTGCTGCGGTATGTGGTGACACTAAAATCACCGCAGCAGAACACAGATGAAGCTTCTAAGATGATGTAATATCCAGTTAGAAGTAGTACAATTCAAGTTTTAGGTATCGATTATTGATTTTTCAGCTGGCTTTGGTGCATTGGACATGAGCTAGGACCTTAAGATTCTGCATGAAAGGAGGACTAGCAGCCGAGTTCCACGGGAGAATGTGAAAAGTGTTCATATGTAGTACAAACCTGAGAAATCCGTCCGTTTTCGTCATTTGCTGTCGAATCGACTTAAAGCCAGATCGTCACATTGGCCGCTCTTCTCTCTGAAACGGTTGTACTTATCATCTGCAAAGCTATGTCGCGTGCTGCGGTATGCGGAAACACTAAAAGCACCATAGTAGAACACAGATGATGCTTCTAAGTTGATGTAATAGCCAGTAAGAAGTAGTACAATTCAAGTATTAGGTATCGGTTATTGACTGTTTACCCTTCTTTGGTGCCTTGGACACGGGCTAGGAACTTAAGATTTTGCATGAAGAGGACTAACAGCCGAGTTGCACGGGAGAATGTGAAAAGTGTTCATATGTAGTAAAACCTGAGAAATACGTCCGTTTTCGTCATTTGTTATCGAATCGACTTAAAGCCAGATCGTCACATTGTCCGCTCTTGTCCCTGAAACGGTTGTACTTATCGTCTGCAAAGCTATGTCGCGTGCTGCGGTATGCTGACACACTAAAATCACCATAGTAGAACACAGATGAAGCTTCGAAGTTGATGTAATAGCCAGTAAGAAGTAGTCCAATTCAAGATTTAGGTATCGATTATTGACTTCTTAGCTGGCTTTCGTCCCTTGGACATGAGCTAGGACTATAAGATTCTGCATAAAAGGATGACTAGCAGCCCAGTTGCACGGGAGAATGTGAAAAGTGTTCATATGTAGTAAAAACCTGAGAAATCCGTCCGTTTTCGTCATTTGTTATCGAATCGACTTAAAGCCAGATCGTCACATTGGCCGCTCTTCTCTCTGAAACGGTTGTACTTACCGTCTGCAAAGCTATGTCGCGTGCTGCGGTATGCGGAGACACTAAAATCACCATAGTAGAACACAGATGAAGCTTCTAAGTTGATGCAATAGCCAGTAAGAAGTAGAACAATTCAAGTTTTAGGTATCGATTATTGACTCTTTAGCTGGCTTTGGTACCTTGGACAAGAGCTAGGACCTTAAGATTCTGCATGAAAGAGGACTAGCAGCCGAGTTGCACGTCAGAATGTGAAAAGTGTTCATATGTAGTAAAAACCTGAGAAATCCGTCCGTTTTCGTCATTTGTTATCGAATCGACTTAAAGCCAGATGGTCACATGGGCCGCTCTTCTCTCTGAAACGTTTGTACATAGCGTCTGCAAAGCTATGTCGCGTGCAGCGGTATGTGGAGACACTAAAATCACCATAGTAGAACACAGATGAAGCATCTAAGTTGATGTAATAGCCAGTAAGAAGTAGTACAATTCAAGTTTTAGGAATCGATTATTGACTTTTTAGCTAGCTTTTTGTGCCTTGGACATGAGCTAGGACTTTAAGATTCTGCATGTAAGGAGGACTAGCAGCCGAGTTGCACGGGAGAATGTGAAAAGTGTTCATACGTAGTAAAAACCTGAGAAATCCGTACGTTTTCGTCATTTGTTATCGAATCGACTTAAAGCCAGATCGTCACATTGGCCGCTCTTCTCTCTGAAACGGTTGTACTTATCGTCTGCAAAGCTATGTCGCGTGCTGCGGGATGCTGAGACACTAAAAGCACCATAGTAGACCACAGATCAAGCTTCTAAGTTGATGTAATATCCAGTAAGAAGTAGTACAATTCAAGTTTTAGGTATTGAATATGGAACTTTTAGCTCGCTTTGGTGCCTTGGACATGAGCTAGGACCTTAAGATTCTGCATGAAAGTAGGACTAGCAGCCGAGTTGCACGGGAGAATGTGAAAAGTGTTCATATGTAGTAATAACCTGATAAATCCGTCCTTTTTCGTCATTTGTTATCGAATCGACTTAAAGCCAGATCGTCACATTGGCCGCTCTTCTCTCTGAAACGGTTGTACTTATCGTCTGCAAAGCTATGTCACGTGCTGCGGTATGTGGTGACACTAAAATCACCGCAGTAGAACACAGATGAAGCTTCTAAGATGATGTAATATCCAGTAAGAAGTAGTACAATTCAAGTTTTAGGTATCGATTATTGATTTTTCAGCTGGCTTTGGTGCATTGGACATGAGCTAGGACCTTAAGATTCTGCATGAAAGGAGGACTAGCAGCCGAGTTCCACGGGAGAATGTGAAAAGTGTTCATATGTAGTACAAACCTGAGAAATCCGTCCGTTTTCGTCATTTGCTGTCGAATCGACTTAAAGCCAGATCGTCACATTGGCCGCTCTTCTCTCTGAAACGGTGGTACTTATCGTCTGCAAAGCTATGTCGCGTGTTGCCGTAGGCGGAAACAGGAAAAGCACCATAATAGAACACAGATGAAGCTTCTAAGTTGATGTAATAGCCAGTAAGAAGTAGTCCAATTCAAGTTTTAGGTATCGATTATTGACTTTTTAGCTGGCTTAGGTGCCTTGGACATGAGCTGGGACTTTAAGATTCTGCATAAAAGGAGGACTAGCTGCCCAGTTGCACGGGAGAATGTGAAAAGTGTTCATATGTAGTAAAAACCTGAGAAATCCGTCCGTTTTCGTCATTTGTTATCGAATCGACTTAAAGCCAGATCGTCACATTGGCCGCTCTTCTCTCTGAAACGGTTGTACTTACCGTCTGCAAAGCTATGTCGCGTGGTGCGGTATGCGGAGACACTAAAATCACCATAGTAGAACACAGATGAAGCTTCTAAGTTGATGCAATAGCCAGTAAGAAGTAGAACAATTCAAGTTTTAGGTATCGATTATTGACTCTTTAGCTGGCTTCGGTACCTTGGACAAGAGCTAGGACCTTAAGATTCTGCATGAAAGAGGACTAGCAGCCGAGTTGCACGTCAGAATGTGAAAAGTGTTCATATGTAGTAAAAACCTGAGAAATCCGTCCGTTTTCGTCATTTGTTATCGAATCGACTTAAAGCCAGATGGTCACATGGGCCGCTCTTCTCTCTGAAACGTTTGTACATATCGTCTGCAAAGCTATGTCGCGTGCAGCGGTATGTGGAGACACTAAAATCACCATAGTAGAACACAGATGAAGCATCTAAGTTGATGTAATAGCCAGTAAGAAGTAGTACAATTCAAGTTTTAGGAATCGATTATTGACTTTTTAGCTAGCTTTTTGTGCCTTGGACATGAGCTAGGACTTTAAGATTCTGCATGTAAGGAGGACTAGCAGCCGAGTTGCACGGGAGAATGTGAAAAGTGTTCATATGTAGTAAAAACCTGAGAAATCCGTACGTTTTCGTCATTTGTTATCGAATCGACTTAAAGCCAGATCGTCACATTGGCCGCTCTTCTCTCTGAAACGGTTGTACTTATCGTCTGCAAAGCTATGTCGCGTGCTGCGGGATGCTGAGACACTAAAAGCACCATAGTAGACCACAGATCAAGCTTCTAAGTTGATGTAATATCCAGTAAGAAGTAGTAAAATTCAAGTTTTAGGTATTGAATATGGACCTTTTAGCTCGCTTTGGTGCCTTGGACATGAGCTAGGACCTTAAGATTCTGCATGAAAGTAGGACTAGCAGCCGAGTTGCACGGGAGAATGTGAAAAGTGATCATATGTAGTAATAACCTGAGAAACCCGTCCTTTTTCGTCATTTGTTAGCGAATCGACTTAAAGCCAGATCGTCACATTGGCCGCTCTTCTCTCTGAAACGGTTGTACTTATCGTCTGCAAAGCAATCTCACGTGCTGCGGTATGCGGAGACACTAAAATCACCACAGTAGAACACAGATGAAGCTTCTAAGTTGATGTAATATCCAGTAAGAAGTAGTACAATTCAAGTTTTAGGTATCGATTATTGACTTTTTAGGTGTCTTTGGTGCATTGGACATGAGCTAGGACCTTAATATTCTGCATGAAAGGTGGACTAGCAGCCGAGTTGCACGGGAGAATGTGAAAACTGTTCAAATGTAGTAAAAACCTGAGAAATCCGTCCGTTTTCGTCATTTGTTATCGAATCGACTTAAAGCCAGATCGTCACATTGGCCGCTTTTCTCTCTGAAACGGTTGTACTTATCGTCTGCAAAGCTATGTCACGTGCTGCGGTATGCGGAGACACTAAAATCACCACAGTAGAACACAGATGAAGCTTCTAAGTTGATGTAATATCCAGTAAGAAGTAGTACAATTCAAGTTTTAGGTATCGATTATTGACTTTTTAGCTGGCTTTGGTGCCCTGCACATGAGCTAGGACCTTAATATGCTGCATGAAAGGAGGACTAGCAGCCGAGTTGCACGGGAGAATGTGAAAACTGTTCAAATGTAGTAAAAACATGAGAAATACGTCCGTTTTCGTCATTTGTTATCGAATCGACTTAAAGCCAGATCGTCACATTGGCCGCTCTTCTCTCTGAAACGGTTGTACTTATCGTCTGCAAAGCTATGTCGCGTGTTGCGGTATGCGGAGACACTAAAAGCACCATAGTAGAACACAGATGAAGCTTCTAAGTTGATGTAATACCCAGTAAGAAGTAGTACAATTCAAGTTTAAGATATCGATTATTGACTTTTTAGCTGGCTTTGGTGCCTTGGACATGAGCTAGGACCTTAACATTCTTCATGAAAGGAGGACTAGCAGCCGAGTTGCACGGGAGAATGTGAAAAGTGTTCATATGTAGTAAAAACCTTAGAAATCCGTCCGTTTTCGTCATTTGTTATCGAATCGACTTAAAGCCAGGTCGTCACATTGGCCGCTCTTCTCTCTGAAACGGTTGTACTTGTCGTCTGCAAAGCTATGTCACGTGCTGCGGTATGCCGAGACACTAAAATCACCACAGTAGAACACAGATGAAGCTTCTAAGTTGATGTAATAGCCAGTAAGAAGTAGTACAATTCAAGTTTTAGGTATTGAATATTGACCTTTTTGCTGGCTTTGGTGCCTTGGACATGTGCTAGGACCTTAAGATTCTGCATGAAAGGAGGACAAGCAGCCGAGTTGCACGGGAGAATGTGAAAAGTGTTCATATGTAGTAAAAACCTGAGAAATCCGTCCGTTTTCGTCACTTGTTACCGAATCGACTTAAAGCCAGATCGCCACATTGGCCGCTCTTGTCTCTGAAACGGTTGTACTTATCGTCTGCAAAGCTATGTCGCGTACTGCGGTATTCGGAGACACTAAAAGCACCATTGTAGAACACAGATGAAGCTTCTAAGATGATGTAATAGCCAGTAATAAGAAGTACAATTCAAGTTTTAGGTATCGGTTATTGACTTTTTAGCTGGCTTTGGTGCCTTGGACATGAGCTAGGACCTTAAGATTCTGCATGAAAGGAGGACTAGCAGCCGAGTTGCACGGGAGAATGTGAAAAGTGTTCGTATGTAGTAAAAACCTGAGAAATCCGTCAGTTTTCGTCATTTGTTATCGAATCGACTTAAAGCCAGATCGTCACATTGGCCGCTCTTCTCTCTGAAACGGTTCTGCTTATCGTCTGCAAAACTATGTCGCGTGTTGCCGTAGGCGGAAACAGGAAAAGCACCATAATAGAACACAGATGAAGCTTCTAAGTTGATGTAATAGCCAGAAAGGAGTAGTCCAATTCAAGTTTTAGGTATAGATTATTGACTTTTTAGCTGGCTTTGATGCCTTGGACATGAGCTAGGACCTTAAGATTCTGCATGAAAGGAGGACTAGCAGCCGAGTTGCACGGGAGAATGTGAAAAGTGTTCATATAAAGTAAAAACCTGAGAAATCGGTCCGTTTTCGTCATTTGTTATCGAATCGACTTAAAGCCAGATCGTCAAAATGGCCGCTCTTCTCCCTGAAACGGTTGTACTTATCGTCTGCAAAGCTATGTCGCGTGCTGCGATATGCTGAGACACTAAAAGGACCATAGTAGAATACAGATCAAGCTTCTAAGTTGAAGTAATAGCCAGTAAGAAGTAGTACAATTCAAGTTTTAGGTATTGAATATTGACCTTTTAGTTGGCTTTGGTGCCTTGGACATGAGCTAGGACCTTAAGATTCTGCATGAAAGGAGGACTAGCAGCCGAGTTGCACGGGAGAATGTGAAAATTGTTCATATGTAGTAAAAAAATGAGACATCCGTCCGTTTTCGTCATTTGTTATCGAATCGACTTAAGGCCACAACGTCACATTGGCCGTTCTTCTCTCTGAAACGGTTGTACTTATCGTCTGCAAAACTATGTCGCGTGCTGCGGTATGCGGAGAAACTAATAGCACCGTAGTAGAACACAGATGAAGCATCTAAGTTGATGTAATAGCCAGTAAGAAGTAGTACAATTCAAGTTTTAGGTATTGATTATTGACTTTTTAGCTGGTTTTGGTGCCTTGGACATGAGCTAGGACCTTAATATTCTGCATGAAAGGAGGACTAGCAGCCGCGTTGCACGGGAGAATGTAAAAAGTGTTCATATGTAGTAAAAACTTTAGAAATCCGTCCGTTTTCGTCATTTGTTATCGAATCGACTTAAAGCCAGATCGTCACATTGGTCGCTCTTCTCTCTGAAACGGTTGTACTTGTCGTCTGCAAAGCTATGTCACGTGCTGCGGTATGCGGAGACACTAAAATCACCACAGTAGAACACGGATGAAGCTTCTAAGTTGATGTAATAGCCAGTAAGAAGTAGTACAATTCAAGTTTTAGGTATTGAATATTGAACTTTTTGCTGGCTTTGGTGCCTTGGACATGTGCTAGGACCTTAAGATTCTGCATGAAAGGAGAACTAGCAGCCGAGTTGCACGGGAGAATGAGAAAAGTGTTCATATGTAGTACAAACCTGAGAAATCCGTCCGTTTTCGTCATTTGTTATCGAATCGACTTAAAGCCAGATCGTCACATTGGCCGCTCTTCTCTCTGAAACGGTTGTACTTATCGTCTGCAAAGCCATGTCGCGTACTGCGGTATTCGGAGACACTAAAAGCACGATAGTAGAACACAGATGAAGCTTCTAAGATGATGTAATAGCCAGTAAGAAGAAGTACAATTCAAGTTTTAGATATCGATTATTGACTTTTTAGCTGGCTTAGGTGCCTTGGACATGAGCTAGGACTTTAAGATTCTGCATAAAAGGAGGACTAGCAGCCCAGTTGCACGGGAGAATGTGAAAAGTGTTCATATGAAGTAAAAACCTGAGACATCCGTCCGTTTTCGTCATTTGTTATCGAATTGACTTAAAGCCAGATCGTCACATTGGCCGCTCTTCTCTCTGAAACGGTTGTACTTATCGTCTGCAAAGCTATGTCGCGTGCTGCGGTATGCTGAGACACTAAAAGCACCTTAATAGAACACAGATGAAGCTTCTAAGTTGATGTAATACAAAATAAGAAGTAGTACAATTCAAGTTTTAGGTATCGAATATTGACTTTTTAGCTAGCTTTGGTGCCTTGGACATGAGCTAGGACCTTAAGATTCTGCATGAAAGGAGGACTAGCAGCCGAGTTGCACGGGAGAATGTGAAAAGTGTTCATATGTAGTAATAACCTGAGAAATCCGTCCTTTTTCGTCATTTGTTATCGAATCGACTTAAAGCCAGATCGTCACATTGGCCGCTCTTCTCTCTGAAACGGTTGTACTTATCGTCTGCAAAGCTATGTCACGTGCTGCGGTATGTGGTGACACTAAAATCACCGCAGTAGAACACAGATGAAGCTTCTAAGATGATGTAATATCCAGTAAGAAGTAGTACAATTCAAGTTTTAGGTATCGGTTATTGACTTTTTACCCTTCTTTGGTGCCTTGGACATGAGCTAGGAAATTAAGATTTTGCATGAAGGAGGATTAGCAGCCGAGTTGCACGGGAGAATGTGAAAAGTGTTCATATGTAGTAAAAACCTGAGACATCCGTCCGTTTTCGTCATTTGTTTTCGAATCGACTTAAAGCCAGATCGTCACATTGGCCGCTCTTCTCTCTGATACGGTGGTACTTATCGTCTGCAAAGCTATGTCGCGTGTTGCCGTAGGCGGAAACAGGAAAAGCACCATAATAGAACACAGATGAAGCTTCTAAGTTGATGTAATAGCCAGTTAGAAGTAGTCCAATTCAAGTTTTAGGTATCGATTATTGACTTTTTAGCTGGCTTAGGTGCCTTGGACATGAGCTGGGACTTTAAGATTCTGCATAAAAGGAGGACTAGCTGCCCAGTTGCACGGGAGAGTGTGAAAAGTGTTCATATGTAGTAAAAACCTGAGACATCCGTCCGTTTTCGTCATTTGTTATCGAATCGACTTAAAGCCAGATCGTCACATTGTCCGCTCTTGTCCCTGAAACGGTTGTACTTATCGTCTGCAAAGCTATGTCGCGTGCTGCGGTATGCTGACACACTAAAATCACCATAGTAGAACACAGATGAAGCTTCGAAGTTGATGTAATAGCCAGTAAGAAGTAGTCCAATTCAAGATTTAGGTATCGATTATTGACTTCTTAGCTGGCTTTCGTGCCTTGGACATGAGCTAGGACTATAAGATTCTGCATAAAAGGATGACTAGCAGCCCAGTTGCACGGGAGAATGTGAAAAGTGTTCATATGTAGTAAAAACCTGAGAAATCCGTCCGTTTTCGTCATTTGTTATCGAATCGACTTAAAGCCAGATCGTCACATTGGCCGCTCTTCTCTCTGAAACGGTTGTACTTATCGTCTGCAAAGCTATGTCACGTGCTGCGGTATGCGGAGACACTAAAATCACCACAGCAGAACACAGATGAAGCTTCTAAGTTGATGTAATATCCAGGAAGAAGTAGTACAATTCAAGTTTTAGGTATCGATTATCGACTTTTTAGCTGGCTTTGGTGCATTGGACATGAGCTAGGACCTTAAGATTCTGCATGAAAGGTGGACTAGCAGCCGAGTTCCACGGGAGAATGTGAAAAGTGTTCATATGTAGTAAAAACCTGAGAAATCCGCCCGTTTTCGTCATTTGTTATCGAATCGACTTAAAGCCAGATCGTCACATTGGCCGCTCTTCTCTCTGAAACGGTTGTACTTATCGTCTGCAAAACTATGTCCCGTGCTGCGGTATGCGGAGAAACTAAAAGCACCGTAGTAGAACACAGATGAAGCGTCTAAGTTGATGTAATAGCCAGTAAGAAGTAGTACAATTCAAGTTTTACGTATCGATTATTGACTTTTTAGCTGGCTTTGGTGCCTTGGACATGAGCTAGGACCTTAAGATTCTGCATGAAAGGAGGACTAGCAGCCGAGTTGCACGTCAGAATGTGAAAAGTGTTCATATGTAGTAAAAACCTGAGAAATCCGTCCGTTTTCGTCATTTGTTATCGAATCGACTTAAAGCCAGATGGTCACATTGGCCGCTCTTCTCTCTGAAACGTTTGTACATATCGTCTGCAAAGCTATGTAACGTGCAGCGGTATGTTCAGACACTAAAATCACCATAGTAGAACACAGATGAAGCATCTAAGTTGATGTAATAGCCAGTAAGACGTAGTACAAATCAAGTTTTAGGAATCGATTATTGACTTTTTAGCTGGCTTTGGTGCCTTGGACATGAGCTAGGACTTTAAGATTCTGCATAAAAGGAGGACCAGCAGCCCAGTTGCACGGGAGAATGTGAAAAGTGTTCATATGTAGTAAAAACCTGAGAAATCCGTCCGTTTTCGTCATTTGTTATCGAATCGACTTAAAGCCAGATCGTCACATTGGCCGCTCTTCTCTCTGAAACGGTTGTACTTATCGTCTGCAAAGCTATCTCGCGTGTTGCGGTATGCGGAAACAGGAAAAGCACCATAATAGAACACAGATGAAGCTTCTAAGTTGATGTAATAGCCAGTAAGAAGTAGTCCAATTCAAGTTTTAGGTACCGATTATTGACTTTTTAGCTGGCTTAGGTGCCTTGGACATGAGCTGGGACTTTAAGATTCTGCATAAAAGGAGGACTAGCTGCCCAGTTGCACGGGAGAGTGTGAAAAGTGTTCATATGTAGTAAAAACCTGAGACATCCGTCCGTTTTCGTCATTTGTTATCGAATTGACTTAAAGCCAGATCGTCACATTTTCCGCTCTTCTCTCTGAAACGGTTGTACTTATCGTCTGCAAAGCTATGTCGCGTGCTGCGGTATGCGGAAACACTAAAAGCACCATAGTAGAACACAGATGATGCTTCTAAGTTGATGTAATAGCCAGTAAGAAGTAGTACAATTCAAGTTTTAGGTATCGGTTATTGACTGTTTACCCTTCTTTGGTGCCTTGGACACGAGCTAGGAACTTAAGATTTTGCATGAAGGAGGACTAACAGCCGAGTTGCACGGGAGAATGTGAAAAGTGTTCATATGTAGTAAAACCTGAGAAATACGTCCGTTTTCGTCATTTGTTATCGAATCGACTTAAAGCCAGATCGTCACATTGTCCGCTCTTGTCCCTGAAACGGTTGTACTTATCGTCTGCAAAGCTATGTCGCGTGCTGCGGTATGCTGACACACTAAAATCACCATAGTAGAACACAGATGAAGCTTCTAAGTTGATGCAATAGCCAGTAAGAAGTAGAACAATTCAAGTTTTAGGTAACGATTATTGTCTTTTTAGCTGGCTTCGGTATCTTGGACATGAGCTAGGACCTTAAGATTCTGCATGAAAGGAGGACTAGCAGCCGAGTTGCACGTCAGAATGTGAAAAGTGTTCATATGTAGTAAAAACCTGAGAAATCCGTCCGTTTTCGTCATTTGTTATCGAATCGACTTAAAGCCAGATGGTCACATTGGCCGCTCTTCTCTCTGAAACGTTTGTACATATCGTCTGCAAAGCTATGTAGCGTGCAGCGGTATGTTCAGACACTAAAATCACCATAGTAGAACACAGATGAAGCATCTAAGTTGATGTAATAACCAGTAAGACGTAGTACAAATCAAGTTTTAGGAATCGATTATTGACTTTTTAGCTGGCTTTGGTGCCTTGGACATGAGCTAGGACTTTATGATTCTACATAAAAGGAGGACCAGCAGCCCAGTTGCACGGGAGAATGTGAAAAGTGTTCATATGTGGTAAAAACCTGAGAAATCCGTCCGTTTTCGTAATTTGTTATCGAATCGACTTAAAGCCAGATCGTAACATTGTCCGCTCTTCTCTCTGAAACGGTTGTACTTATCGTCTTCAAAGCTATGTCTCGTGCTGCGGTATCCGGAGACACTAAAATCACCATAGTAGAACACAGATGAAGCTTCTAAGTTGATGCAATAGCCAGTAAGAAGTAGAACAATTCAAGTTTTAGGTAACGATTATTGTCTTTTTAGCTGGCTTCGGTATCTTGGACATGAGCTAGGACCTTAAGATTCTGCATGAAAGGAGGACTAGCAGCCGAGTTGCACGTCAGAATGTGAAAAGTGTTCATATGTAGTAAAAACCTGAGAAATCCGTCCGTTTTCGTCATTTGTTATCGAATCGACTTAAAGCCAGATGGTCACATTGGCCGCTCTTCTCTCTGAAACGTTTGTACATATCGTCTGCAAAGCTATGTAGCGTGCAGCGGTATGTTCAGACACTAAAATCACCTTAGTAGAACACAGATGAAGCATCTAAGGTGATGTAATAGCCAGTAAGACGTAGTACAAATCAAGTTTTAGGAATCGATTATTGACTTTTTAGCTGGCTTTGGTGCCTTGGACATGAGCTAGGACTTTAAGATTCTGCATAAAAGGAGGACCAGCAGCCCAGTTGCACGGGAGAATGTGAAAAGTGTTCATATGTAGTAAAAACCTGAGAAATCCGTCCGTTTTCGTCATTTGTTATCGAATCGACTTAAAGCCAGATCGTCACATTGGCCGCTCTTCTCTCTGAAACGGTTGTACTTATCGTCTGCAAAGCTATGTCACGTGCTGCGGTATGCGGAGACACTAAAATCACCACAGCAGAACACAGATGAAGCTTCTAAGTTGATGTAATATCCAGGAAGAAGTAGTACAATTCAAGTTTTAGGTATCGATTATCGACTTTTTAGCTGGCTTTGGTGCATTGGACATGAGCTAGGACCTTAAGATTCTGCATGAAAGGTGGACTAGCAGCCGAGTTCCACGGGAGAATGTGAAAAGTGTTCATATGTAGTAAAAACGTGAGAAATCCGTCCGTTTTAGTCATTTGTTATCGAATCGACTTAAAGCCAGATCGTCACATTGGCCGCTCTTCTCTCTGAAACGGTTGTACTTATCGTCTGCAAAACTATGTCCCGTGCTGCGGTATGCGGAGAAACTAAAAGCACCGTAGTAGAACACAGATGAAGCGTCTAAGTTGATGTAATAGCCAGTAAGAAGTAGTACAATTCAAGTTTTACGTATCGATTATTGACTTTTTAGCTGGCTTTGGTGCCTTGGACATGAGCTAGGACCTTAAGATTCTGCATGAAAGGAGGACTAGCAGCCGAGTTGCACGGGAGAATGTGAAAAGTGTTCATATGTAGTACAAACCTGAGAAATCCGTCCGTTTTCGTCATTTGTTATCGAATCGACTTAAAGCCAGATCGTCACATTGGCCGCTCTTCTCCTTGAAACGGTTGTACTTATCGTCTTCAAAGCTATGTCTCGTGCTGCGGTATCCGGAGACACTAAAATCACCATAGTAGAACACAGATGAAGCTTCTAAGTTGATGCAATAGCCAGTAAGAAGTAGTAAAATTCAAGTTTTAGGTTACGATTATTGTCTTTTTAGCTGGCTTCGGTATCTTGGACATGAGCTAGGACCTTAAGATTCTGCATGAAAGGAGGACTAGCAGCCGAGTTGCACGTCAGAATGTGAAAAGTGTTCATATGTAGTAAAAACCTGAGAAATCCGCCCGTTTTCGTCATTTGTTATCGAATCGACTTAAAGCCAGATGGTCACATTGGCCGCTCTTCTCTCTGAAACGTTTGTACATATCGTCTGCAAAGCTATGTAACGTGCAGCGGTATGTTCAGACACTAAAATCACCATAGTAGAACACAGATGAAGCATCTAAGTTGATGTAATAGCCAGTAAGACGTAGTACAAATCAAGTTTTAGGAATCGATTATTGACTTTTTAGCTGGCTTTGGTGCCTTGGACATGAGCTAGGACTTTAAGATTCTGCATAAAAGGAGGACCAGCAGCCCAGTTGCACGGGAGAATGTGAAAAGTGTTCATATGTAGTAAAAACCTGAGAAATCCGTCCGTTTTCGTCATTTGCTATCGAATCGACTTAAAGCCAGATCGTCACATTGGCCGCTCTTCTCTCTGAAACGGTTGTACTTATCGTCTGCAAAGCTATGTCGCGTGTTGCGGTATGCGGAAACAGGAAAAGCACCATAATAGAACACAGATGAAGCTTCTAAGTTGATGTAATAGCCAGTAAGAAGTAGTCCAATTCAAGTTTTAGGTATCGATTATTGACTTTTTAGCTGGCTTAGGTGCCTTGGACATGAGCTGGGACTTTAAGATTCTGCATAAAAGGAGGACTAGCTGCCCAGTTGCACGGGAGAGTGTGAAAAGTGTTCATATGTAGTAAAAACCTGAGACATCCGTCCGTTTTCGTCATTTGTTATCGAATTGACTTAAAGCCAGATCGTCACATTTTCCGCTCTTCTCTCTGAAACGGTTGTACTTATCGTCTGCAAAGCTATGTCGCGTGCTGCGGTATGCGGAAACACTAAAAGCACCATAGTAGAACACAGATGATGCTTCTAAGTTGATGTAATAGCCAGTAAGAAGTAGTACAATTCAAGTTTTAGGTATCGGTTATTGACTGTTTACCCTTCTTTGGTGCCTTGGACACGAGCTAGGAACTTAAGATTTTGCATGAAGGAGGACTAACAGCCGAGTTGCACGGGAGAATGTGAAAAGTGTTCATATGTAGTAAAAACCTGAGAAATCCGTCCGTTTTCGTCATTTGTTATCGAATCGACTTAAAGCCAGGTCGTCACATTGGCCGCTCTTCTCTCTGAAACGGTTGTACTTATCGTCTGCAAAGCTATGTCACGTGCTGCGGTATGCGGAGACACTAAAATCACCACAGCAGAACACAGATGAAGCTTCTAAGTTGATGTAATATCCAGGAAGAAGTAGTCCAATTCAAGATTTAGGTATCGATTATTGACTTCTTAGCTGGCTTTCGTGCCTTGGACATGAGCTAGGACTATAAGATTCTGCATAAAAGGAGGACTAGCTGCCCAGTTGCACGGGAGAGTGTGAAAAGTGTTCATATGTAGTAAAAACCTGAGACATCCGTCCGTTTTCGTCATTTGTTATCGAATTGACTTAAAGCCAGATCGTCACATTTTCCGCTCTTCTCTCTGAAACGGTTGTACTTATCGTCTGCAAAGCTATGTCGCGTGCTGCGGTATGCGGAAACACTAAAAGCACCATAGTAGAACACAGATGATGCTTCTAAGTTGATGTAATAGCCAGTAAGAAGTAGTACAATTCAAGTTTTAGGTATCGGTTATTGACTGTTTACCCTTCTTTGGTGCCTTGGACACGAGCTAGGAACTTAAGATTTTGCATGAAAGAGGACTAACAGCCGAGTTGCACGGGAGAATGTGAAAAGTGTTCATATGTAGTAAAACCTGAGAAATACGTCCGTTTTCGTCATTTGTTATCGAATCGACTTAAAGCCAGATCGTCACATTGTCCGCTCTTGTCCCTGAAACGGTTGTACTTATCGTCTGCAAAGCTATGTCGCGTGCTGCGGTATGCTGACACACTAAAATCACCATAGTAGAACACAGATGAAGCTTCGAAGTTCATGTAATAGCCAGTAAGAAGTAGTCCAATTCAAGATTTAGGTATCGATTATTGACTTCTTAGCTGGCTTTGGTGCCTTGGACATGAGCTAGGACCTTAAGATTCTGCATGAAAGGAGGACTAGCAGCCGAGTTGCACGGGAGAATGTGAAAAGTATTCATATGTAGTAAAAACCTGAGAAATCCGTTCGTTTTCGTCATTTGTTATCGAATCGACTTAAAGCCAGATCGTCACATTGGCCGCTCTTCTCTCTGAAACGGTTGTACTTATCGTCTTCAAAGCTATGTCGCGTGCTGCGGTAGGCGGAGACACTAAAAGCACCATAGTAGAACACAGATGAAGCTTCTAAGTTGATGTAATACCCAGTAAGAAGTAGTACATTTCAAGTTTAAGGTATCGATTATTGACTTTTTAGCTGGCTTTGGTGCCTTGGACATGAGCTAGGACCTTAACATTCTTCATGAAAGGAGGACTAGCAGCCGAGTTGCATGGGAGAATGTGAAAAGTGTTCATATGTAGTAAAAACCTTAGAAATCCGTCCGTTTTCGTCATTTGTTATCGAATCGACTTAAAGCCAGATCGTCACATTGGCCGCTCTTCTCTCTGAAACGGTTGTACTTATCGTCTGCAAAGCTATGTCGCGTGCTGCGGTATGCGGAGACACTAAAATCACCACAGCAGAACACAGATGAAGCTTCTAAGTTGATGTAATATCCAGGATGAAGTAGTACAATTCAAGTTTTAGGTATCGATTATCGACTTTTTAGCTGGCTTTGGTGCATTGGACATGAGCTAGGACTTTAAGATTCTGCATGAAAGGTGGACTAGCAGCCGAGTTCCACGGGAGAATGTGAAAAGTGTTCATATGTAGTAAAAACCTGAGAAATCCGTCCGTTTTCGTCATTTGTTATCGAATCGACTTAAAGCCAGATCGTCACATTGGCCGCTCTTCTCTCTGAAACGGTTGTACTTATCGTCTGCAAAACTATGTCCCGTGCTGCGGTATGCGGAGAAACTAAAAGCACCGTAGTAGAACACAGATGAAGCGTCTAAGTTGATGTAATAGCCAGTAAGAAGTAGTACAATTCAAGTTTTACGTATCGATTATTGACTTTTTAGCTGGCTTTGGTGCCTTGGACATGAGCTAGGACCTTAAGATTCTGCATGAAAGGAGGACTAGCAGCCGAGTTGCACGGGAGAATGTGAAAAGTGTTCATATGTAGTACAAACCTGAGAAATCCGTCCGTTTTCGTCATTTGTTATCGAATCGACTTAAAGCCAGATCGTCACATTGGCCGCTCTTCTCTCTGAAACGGTTGTACTTATCGTCTTCAAAGCTATGTCTCGTGCTGCGGTATCCGGAGACACTAAAATCACCATAGTAGAACACAGATGAAGCTTCTAAGTTGATGCAATAGCCAGTAAGAAGTAGAAAAATTCAAGTTTTAGGTAACGATTATTGTCTTTTTAGCTGGCTTCGGTATTTTGGACATGAGCTAGGACCTTAAGATTCTGCATGAAAGGAGTACTAGCAGCCGAGTTGCACGTCAGAATGTGAAAAGTGTTCATATGTAGTAAAAACCTGAGAAATCCGTCCGTTTTCGTCATTTGTTATCGAATCGACTTAAAGCCAGATGGTCACATTGGCCGCTCTTCTCTCTGAAACGTTTGTACATATCGTCTGCAAAGCTATGTAACGTGCAGCGGTATGTTCAGACACTAAAATCACCATAGTAGAACACAGATGAAGCATCTAAGTTGATGTAATAGCCAGTAAGACGTAGTACAAATCAAGTTTTAGGAATCGATTATTGACTTTTTAGCTGGCTTTGGTGCCTTGGACATGAGCTAGGACTTTAAGATTCTGCATAAAAGGAGGACCAGCAGCCCAGTTGCACGGGAGAATGTGAAAAGTGTTCATATGTGGTAAAAACCTGAGAAATCCGTCCGTTTTCGTCATTTGTTATCGAATCGACTTAAAGCCAGATCGTCACATTGTCCGCTCTTCTCTCTGAAACGGTTGTACTTATCGTCTTCAAAACTATGTCTCGTGCTGCGGTATCCGGAGACACTAAAATCACCATAGTAGAACACAGATGAAGCTTCTAAGTTGATGCAATAGCCAGTAAGAAGTAGAACAATTCAAGTTTTAGGTAACGATTATTGTCTTTTTAGATGGCTTCGGTATCTTGGACATGAGCTAGGACCTTAAGATTCTGCATGAAAGGAGGACTAGCAGCCGAGTTGCACGTCAGAATGTGAAAAGTGTTCATATGTAGTAAAAACCTGAGAAATCCGTCCGTTTTCGTCATTTGTTATCGAATCGACTTAAAGCCAGATGGTCACATTGGCCGCTCTTCTCTCTGAAACGTTTGTACATATCGTCTGCAAAGCTATGTAGCGTGCAGCGGTATGTTCAGACACTAAAATCACCTTAGTAGAACACAGATGAAGCATCTAAGTTGATGTAATAGCCAGTAAGACGTAGTACAAATCAAGTTTTAGGAATCGATTATTGACTTTTTAGCTGGCTTTGGTGCCTTGGACATGAGCTAGGACTTTAAGATTCTGCATAAAAGGAGGACCAGCAGCCCAGTTGCACGGGAGAATTTGAAAAGTGTTCATATGTAGTAAAAACCTGAGAAATCCGTCCGTTTTCGTCATTTGTTATCGAATCGACTTAAAGCCAGATCGTCACATTGGCCGCTCTTCTCTCTGAAACGGTTGTACTTATCGTCTTCAAAGCTATGTCTCGTGCTGCGGTATCCGGAGACACTAAAATCACCATAGTAGAACACAGATGAAGCTTCTAAGTTGATGCAATAGCCAGTAAGAAGTAGAACAATTCAAGTTTTAGGTATCGATTATTGACTTTTTAGCTGGCTTCGGTACCTTGGACATGAGCTAGGACCTTAAGATTCTGCATGAAAGGAGGACTAGCAGCCGAGTTGCACGTCAGAATGTGAAAAGCGTTCATATGTAGTAAAAACCTGAGAAATCCATCCGTTTTCGTCATTTGTTATCGAATCGACTTAAAGCCAGATGGTCACATTGGCCGCTCTTCTCTCAGAAACGTTTGTACATATCGTCTGCAAAGCTACGTCGCGTGCAGCGGTATGTGGAGACACTAAAATCACCATAGTAGAACACAGATGAAGCATCTAAGTTGATGTAATAGCCAGTTAGAAGTTGTACAATTCAAGTTTTAGGAATCGATTATTGACTTTTTAGCTGGCTTTGGTGCCTTGGACATGAGCCAGGACCTTAAGATTCTGCATGAAAGGATGACTAGCAGCCGAGTTGCACATCAGAATGTGAAAAGCGTTCATATGTAGTAAAAACCTGAGAAATCCGTCCGTTTTCGTCATTTGTTATCGAATCGACTTAAAGCCAGATTGTCACATTGGCCGCTCTTCTCTCTGAAACGGTTGTACTTATCGTCTGCAAAGCTATGTCGCGTGCTGCGGTATGCGGAGAAACTAAAAGCACCGTAGTAGAACACAGATGAAGCGTCTAAGTTGATGTAATAGCCAGTAAGAAGTAGTACAATTCAAGTTTTATGTATCGATTATTGACTTTTTAGCTGGCTTTGGTGCCTTGGACATGAGCTAGGACCTTAAGATTCTGCATGAAAGGAGGACTAGCAGCCGAGTTGCACGGGAGAATGTGAAAAGTGTTCATATGTAGTACAAACCTGAGAAATCCGTCCATTTTCGTCATTTGTTATCGAATCGACTTAAAGCCAGATCGTCACATTGGCCGCTCTTCTCTCTGAAACGGTTGTACTTATCGTCTTCAAAGCTATGTCTCGTGCTGCGGTATCCGGAGACACTAAAATCACCATAGGAGAACACAGATGAAGCTTCTAAGTTGATGCAATAGCCAGTAAGAAGTAGAAAAATTCAAGTTTTAGGTAACCATTATTGTCTTTTTAGCTGGCTTCGGTATCTTGGACATGAGCTAGGACCTTAAGATTCTGCATGAAAGGAGGACTAGCAGCCGAGTTGCACGTCAGAATGTGAAAAGTGTTCATATGTAGTAAAAACCTGAGAAATCCGTCCGTTTTCGTCATTTGTTATCGAATCGACTTAAAGCCAGATGGTCACATTGGCCGCTCTTCTCTCTGAAACGTTTGTACATATCGTCTGCAAAGCTATGTAACGTGCAGCGGTATGTTCAGACACTAAAATCACCATAGTAGAACACAGATGAAGCATCTAAGTTGATGTAATAGCCAGTAAGACGTAGTACAAATCAAGTTTTAGGAATCGATTATTGACTTTTTAGCTGGCTTTGGTGCCTTGGACATGAGCTAGGACTTTAAGATTCTGCATAAAAGGAGGACCAGCAGCCCAGTTGCACGGGAGAATGTGAAAAGTGTTCATATGTAGTAAAAACCTGAGAAATCCGTCCGTTTTCGTCATTTGTTATCGAATCGACTTAAAGCCAGATCGTCACATTGGCCGCTCTTCTCTCTGAAACGGTTGTACTTATCGTCTGCAAAGCTATGTCGCGTGTTGCGGTATGCGGAAACAGGAAAAGCACCATAATAGAACACAGATGAAGCTTCTAAGTTGATGTAATAGCCAGTAAGAAGTAGTCCAATTCAAGTTTTAGGTATCGATTATTGACTTTTTAGCTGGCTTAGGTGCCCTGGACATGAGCTGGGACTTTAAGATTCTGCATAAAAGGAGGACTAGCTGCCCAGTTGCACGGGAGAGTGTGAAAAGTGTTCATATGTAGTAAAAACCTGAGACATCCGTCCGTTTTCGTCATTTGTTATCGAATTGACTTAAAGCCAGATCGTCACATTTTCCGCTCTTCTCTCTGAAACGGTTGTACTTATCGTCTGCAAAGCTATGTCGCGTGCTGCGGTATGCGGAAACACTAAAAGCACCATAGTAGAACACAGATGATGCTTCTAAGTTGATGTAATAGCCAGTAAGAAGTAGTACAATTCAAGTTTTAGGTATCGGTTATTGACTGTTTACCCTTCTTTGGTGCCTTGGACACGAGCTAGGAACTTAAGATTTTGCATGAAGGAGGACTAACAGCCGAGTTGCACGGGAGAATGTGAAAAGTGTTCATATGTAGTAAAACCTGAGAAATACGTCCGTTTTCGTCATTTGTTATCGTATCGACTTAAAGCCAGATCGACACATTGTCCGCTCTTGTCCCTGAAACGGTTGTACTTATCGTCTGCAAAGCTATGTCGCGTGCTGCGGTATGCTGACACACTAAAATCACCATAGTAGAACACAGATGAAGCTTCTAAGTTGATGTAATAGCCAGTAAGAAGTAGTCCAATTCAAGTTTTAGGTATCGATTATTGACTTTTTAGCTGGCTTTGGTGACTTGGACATGAGCTAGGACCTTAAGATTCTGCATGAAAGGAGGACTAGCAGCCGAGTTGCACGTCAGAATGTGAAAAGTGTTCATATGTAGTAAAAACCTGAGAAATCCGTCCGTTTTCGTCATTTGTTATCGAATCGACTTAAAGCCAGATGGTCACATTGGCCGCTCTTCTCTCTGAAACGTTTGTACATATCGTCTGCAAAGCTATGTAGCGTGCAGCGGTATGTTCAGACACTAAAATCACCTTAGTAGAACACAGATGAAGCATCTAAGTTGATGTAATAGCCAGTAAGACGTAGTACAAATCAAGTTTTAGGAATCGATTATTGACTTTTTAGCTGGCTTTGGTGCCTTGGACATGAGCTAGGACTTTAAGATTCTGCATAAAAGGAGGACCAGCAGCCCAGTTGCACGGGAGAATGTGAAAAGTGTTCATATGTAGTAAAAACCTGAGAAATCCGTCCGTTTTCGTCATTTGTTATCGAATCGACTTAAAGCCAGATCGTCACATTGGCCGCTCTTCTCTCTGAAACGGTTGTACTTATCGTCTTCAAAGCTATGTCTCGTGCTGCGGTATCCGGAGACACTAAAATCACCATAGTAGAACACAGATGAAGCTTCTAAGTTGATGCAATAGCCAGTAAGAAGTAGAACAATTCAAGTTTTAGGTATCGATTATTGACTTTTTAGCTGGCTTCGGTACCTTGGATATGAGCTAGGACCTTAAGATTCTGCATGAAAGGAGGACTAGCAGCCGAGTTGCACGTCAGAATGTGAAAAGCGTTCATATGTAGTAAAAACCTGAGAAATCCATCCGTTTTCGTCATTTGTTATCGAATCGACTTAAAGCCAGATGGTCACATTGGCCGCTCTTCTCTCAGAAACGTTTGTACATATCGTCTGCAAAGCTACGTCGCGTGCAGCGGTATGTTCAGACACTAAAATCACCATAGTAGAACACAGATGAAGCATCTAAGTTGATGTAATAGCCAGTAAGACGTAGTACAAATCAAGTTTTAGGAATCGATTATTGACTTTTTAGCTGGCTTTGGTGCCTTGGACATGAGCTAGGACTTTAAGATTCTGCATAAAAGGAGGACCAGCAGCCCAGTTGCACGGGAGAATGTGAAAAGTGTTCATATGTAGTAAAAACCTGAGAAATCCGTCCGTTTTCGTCATTTGTTATCGAATCGACTTAAAGCCAGATCGTCACATTGGCCGCTCTTCTCTCTGAAACGGTTGTACTTATCGTCTGCAAAGCTATGTCGCGTGTTGCGGTATGCGGAAACAGGAAAAGCACCATAATAGAACACAGATGAAGCTTCTAAGTTGATGTAATAGCCAGTAAGAAGTAGTCCAATTCAAGTTTTAGGTATCGATTATTGACTTTTTAGCTGGCTTAGGTGCCCTGGACATGAGCTGGGACTTTAAGATTCTGCATAAAAGGAGGACTAGCTGCCCAGTTGCACGGGAGAGTGTGAAAAGTGTTCATATGTAGTAAAAACCTGAGACATCCGTCCGTTTTCGTCATTTGTTATCGAATTGACTTAAAGCCAGATCGTCACATTTTCCGCTCTTCTCTCTGAAACGGTTGTACTTATCGTCTGCAAAGCTATGTCGCGTGCTGCGGTATGCGGAAACACTAAAAGCACCATAGTAGAACACAGATGATGCTTCTAAGTTGATGTAATAGCCAGTAAGAAGTAGTACAATTCAAGTTTTAGGTATCGGTTATTGACTGTTTACCCTTCTTTGGTGCCTTGGACACGAGCTAGGAACTTAAGATTTTGCATGAAGGAGGACTAACAGCCGAGTTGCACGGGAGAATGTGAAAAGTGTTCATATGTAGTAAAACCTGAGAAATACGTCCGTTTTCGTCATTTGTTATCGAATCGACTTAAAGCCAGATCGACACATTGTCCGCTCTTGTCCCTGAAACGGTTGTACTTATCGTCTGCAAAGCTATGTCGCGTGCTGCGGTATGCTGACACACTAAAATCACCATAGTAGAACACAGATGAAGCTTCTAAGTTGATGTAATAGCCAGTAAGAAGTAGTCCAATTCAAGTTTTAGGTATCGATTATTGACTTTTTAGCTGGCTTTGGTGACTTGGACATGAGCTAGGACCTTAAGATTCTGCATGAAAGGAGGACTAGCAGCCGAGTTGCACGTCAGAATGTGAAAAGTGTTCATATGTAGTAAAAACCTGAGAAATCCGTCCGTTTTCGTCATTTGTTATCGAATCGACTTAAAGCCAGATCGTCACATTGGTCGCTCTTCTCTCTGAAACGGTTGTACTTATCGTCTACAAAGCAATGTCGCGTGCTGCGGTATGCGGAGACACTAAAATCACCATAGTAGAACACAGATGAAGCTTCTAAGTTGATGTAATAGAAGGTAAGAAGTAGTACAATTCAAGTTGTAGGTATCGAATATTGACTTTTTAGCTGGCTTTGGTGCCTTGGACATGAGCTAGGACCTTAAGATTCTGCATGAAAGGAGGACTAGCAGCCGAGTTGCACGGGAGAATGTGAAAAGTGTTCATACGTAGTAAAAACCTTAGAAATCCGTCCGTTTTCGTCATTTGTTATCGAATCGACTTAAAGCCAGATCGTCACATTGGCCGCTCTTCTCTCTGAAACGGTTGTACTTATCGTCTGCAAAGCTATGTCACGTGCTGCGGTATGCGGAGACACTAAAATCACCACAGCAGAACACAGATGAAGCTTCTAAGTTGATGTAATATCCAGGAAGAAGTAGTACAATTCAAGTTTTAGGTATCGATTATCGACTTTTTAGCTGGCTTTGGTGCATTGGACATGAGCTAGGACTTTAAGATTCTGCATGAAAGGTGGACTAGCAGCCGAGTTCCACGGGAGAATGTGAAAAGTGTTCATATGTAGTAAAAACCTGAGAAATCCGTCCGTTTTCGTCATTTGTTATAGAATCGACTTAAAGCCAGATCGTCACATTGGCCGCTCTTCTCTCTGAAACGGTTGTACTTATCGTCTGCAAAACTATGTCCCGTGCTGCGGTATGCGGAGAAACTGAAAGCACCGTAGTAGAACACAGATGAAGCGTCTAAGTTGATGTAATAGCCAGTAAGAAGTAGTACAATTCAAGTTTTAGGTAACGATTATTGTCTTTTTAGCTGGCTTCGGTATCTTGGACATGAGCTAGGACCTTAAGATTCTGCATGAAAGGAGGACTAGCAGCCGAGTTGCACGTCAGAATGTGAAAAGTCTTCATATGTAGTAAAAACCTGAGAAATCCGTCCGTTTTCGTCATTTGTTATCGAATCGACTTAAAGCCAGATGGTCACATTGGCCGCTCTTCTCTCTGAAACGTTTGTACATATCGTCTGCAAAGCTATGTAACGTGCAGCGGTATGTTCAGACACTAAAATCACCATAGTAGAACACAGATGAAGCATATAAGTTGATGTAATAGCCAGTAAGACGTAGTACAAATAAAGTTTTAGGAATCGATTATTGACTTTTTAGCTGGCTTTGGTGCCTTGGACATGAGCTAGGACTTTAAGATTCTGCATAAAAGGAGGACCAGCAGCCCAGTTGCACGGGAGAATGTGAAAAGTGTTCATATGTAGTAAAAACCTGAGAAATCCGTCCGTTTTCGTCATTTGTTATCGAATCGACTTAAAGCCAGATCGTCACATTGGCCGCTCTTCTCTCTGAAACGGTTGTACTTATCGTCTTCAAAGCTATGTCTCGTGCTGCGGTATCCGGAGACACTAAAATCACCATAGTAGAACACAGATGAAGCTTCTAAGTTGATGCAATAGCCAGTAAGAAGTAGAACAATTCAAGTTTTAGGTTACGATTATTGTCTTTTTAGCTGGCTTCGGTATCTTGGACATGAGCTAGGACCTTAAGATTCTGCATGAAAGGAGGACTAGCAGCCGAGTTGCACGTCAGAATGTGAAAAGTGTTCATATGTAGTAAAAACCTGAGAAATCCGTCCGTTTTCGTCATTTGTTATCGAATCGACTTAAAGCCAGATGGTCACATTGGCCGCTCTTCTCTCTGAAACGTTTGTACATATCGTCTGCAAAGCTATGTAGCGTGCAGCGGTATGTTCAGACACTAAAATCACCTTAGTAGAACACAGATGAAGCATCTAAGTTGATGTAATAGCCAGTAAGACGTAGTACAAATCAAGTTTTAGGAATCGATTATTGACTTTTTAGCTGGCTTTGGTGCCTTGGACATGAGCTAGGACTTTAAGATTCTGCATAAAAGGAGGACCAGCAGCCCAGTTGCACGGGAGAATGTGAAAAGTGTTCATATGTAGTAAAAACCTGAGAAATCCGTCCGTTTTCGTCATTTGTTATCGAATCGACTTAAAGCCAGATCGTCACATTGGCCGCTCTTCTCTCTGAAACGGTTGTACTTATCGTCTTCAAAGCTATGTCTCGTGCTGCGGTATCCGGAGACACTAAAATCACCATAGTAGAACACAGATGAAGCTTCTAAGTTGATGCAATAGCCAGTAAGAAGTAGAACAATTCAAGTTTTAGGTATCGATTATTGACTTTTTAGCTGGCTTCGGTACCTTGGACATGAGCTAGGACCTTAAGATTCTGCATGAAAGGAGGACTAGCAGCCGAGTTGCACGTCAGAATGTGAAAAGCGTTCATATGTAGTAAAAACCTGAGAAATCCATCCGTTTTCGTCATTTGTTATCGAATCGACTTAAAGCCAGATGGTCACATTGGCCGCTCTTCTCTCTGAAACGTTTGTACATATCGTCTGCAAAGCTACGTCGCGTGCAGCGGTATGTGGAGACACTAAAATCACCATAGTAGAACACAGATGAAGCATCTAAGTTGATGTAATAGCCAGTTAGAAGTTGTACAATTCAAGTTTTAGGAATCGATTATTGACTTTTTAGCTGGCTTTGTTGCCTTGGACATGAGCTAGGACCTTAAGATTCTGCATGAAAGGAGGACTAGCAGCCGAGTTGCACGTCAGAATGTGAAAAGCGTTCATATGTAGTAAAAACCTGAGAAATCCGTCCTTTTTCGTCATTTGTTATCGAATCGACTTAAAGCCAGATCGTCACATTGGCCGCTCTTCTCTCTGAAACGGTTGTACTTATCGTCTGCAAAACTATGTCGCGTGCTGCGGTATGCGGAGAAACTAAAAGCAACGTAGTAGAACACAGATGAAGCTTCTAAGTTGATGTAATAGCCAGTAAGAAGTAGTACAATTCAAGTTTTAGGTATTGATTATTGACTTTTTAGCTGGCTTTGGTGCCTTGGACATGAGCTAGGACCTTAAGATTCTGCATGAAAGGAGGACTAGCAGCCGAGTTGCACGGGACAATGTGAAAAGTGTTCATATGTAGTAAAAACCTGAGAAATCCGTCCGTTTTCGTCATTTGTTATCGAATCGACTTAAAGCCAGATCGTCACATTGGCCGCTCTTCTCTCTGAAACGGTTGTACTTACCGTCTGCAAAGCTATGTCGCGTGCTGCGGTATGCGGAGACACTAAAATCACCATAGTAGAACACAGATGAAGCTTCTAAGTTGATGCAATACCCAGTAAGAAGTAGAACAATTCAAGTTATAGGTATCGATTATTGACTTTTTAGCTGGCTTCGGTACCTTGGACATGAGCTAGGACCTTAAGATTCTGCATGAAAGGAGGACTAGCAGCCGAGTTGCACGGGAGAATGTGAAAAGTGTTCATATGTAGTAAAAACCTGAGAAATCCGTCCGTTTTCGTCATTTGTTATCGAATCGACTTAAAGCCAGATCGTCACATTGGCCGCTCTTCTCTCTGAACCGGTTGTACTTATCGTCTGCAAAGCTATGTCGCGTGTTGCCGTAGGCGGAAACAGGAAAAGCACCATAATAGAACACAGATGAAGCTTCTAAGTTGATGTAATACCCAGTAAGAAGTAGTCCAATTCAAGTTTTAGGTATCGATTATTGACTTTTTAGCTGGCTTTGCTGCCTTGGACATGAGCTAGGACTTTAAGATTCTGCATAATAGGAGGACCAGAAGCCGAGTTGCACGGGAGAATGTGAAAAGTGTTCATATGTAGCAAAAACCTGAGAAATCCGTCCGTTTTCGTCATTTGTTATCCAATCGACTTAAAGCCAGATCGTCACATTGGCCGCTCTTCTCTCTGAAACGGTTGTACTTATCGTCTGCAAAGCTATGTCGCGTACTGCGGTATGCTGAGACACTAAAAGCACCTTAGTAGAATACAGACGAAGCTTCTAAGTTGATGTAATAGCCAGTAAGAAGTAGTACAATTCAAGTTTTAGGTATAGATTATTGACTTTTTAACAGGCTTTGGTGCCTTGGATATGAGCTAGGACCTTGACATTCTGCATGAAAGGAGGACTAGCAGCCGAGTTGCACGGGAGAATGTGAAAAGAGTTCATATGTAGTAAAAACCTCAGAAATCCGTCCGTTTTCGTCATTTGTTATCGAATCGACTTAAAGCCAGATTGTCACATTGGCCGCTCTTCTCTCTGAAACGGTTGTACTTATCGTCTGCAAAGCTATGTCGCGTGCTGCGGTATGCGGAGACACTAAAAGCACCATAGTAGAACACAGATGAAGCTTCTAAGTTGATGCAATAGCCAGTAAGAAGTAGAACAATTCAAGTTTTAGGTATCGATTATTGCCTTTTTAGCTGGCTTCGGTACCTTGGACATGAGCTAGGACCTTAAGATTCTGCATGAAAGGAGGACTAGCAGCCGAGTTGAACGGGAGAATTTGAAAAGTGTACATATGTAGTAAAAACCTGAGAAATCCGTCCGTTTTCGTCATTTGTTATCGAATCGACTTAAATCCAGATCGTCACATTGGCCGCTCTTCTCTCTGAAACGGTTGTACTTATCATCTGCAAAGCTATGTCGCGTGTTGCCGTAGGCGGAAACAGGAAAAGCACCATAATAGAACACAGATGAAGCTTCTAAGTTGATGTAATAGCCAGTAAGAAGTAGTACAATTCAAGTTTTATATATCGATTATTGACTTTTTAGCTGGCTTTGGTGCCTTGGACATGAGCTAGGACTTTAAGATTCTGCATAAAAGGAGGACTAGCAGCCGAGTTGCACGGGAGAATGTGAAAAGTGTTCATATGTAGTAATAACCTGAGAAATCCGTCCTTTTTCGTCATTTGTTATCGAATCGACTTAAAGCCAGATCGTCACATTGCCCGCTCTTCTCTCTGAAACGGTTGTACTTATCGTCCGCAAAAGTATGTCGCGTGCTGCGGTATGCGGAGAAACTAAAAGCACCGTGGTAGAACACAGATGAAGCTTCTAAGTTGATGTAATAGCCAGTAAGAAGTAGTACAATTCAAGTTTTAGGTATTGATTATTGACTTTTTAGCTGGCTTTGGTTCCTTGGACATGAGCTAGGACCTTAAGATTCTGCATGAAAGGAGGACTAGCAGCCGAGTTGCACGGGAGAATGTGAAAAGTTTTCATATGTAGTAAAAACCTGAGAAATCAGTCCGTTTTCGTCATTTGTTATCGAATCGACTTAAAGCCAGATCGTCACATTGGCCGCTCTTCTCTCTGAAACGGTTGTACTTATCGTCTGCAAAGCTATGTCACGTGTTGCCGTAGGCGGAAGCAGGAAAAGCACCATAGTAGAACACAGACGAAGCCTCCAAGTTGATGTAATAGCCAGTAAGAAGTAGTACAATTGAAGTATTAGGTATCGATTATTGACTTTTTAACTGGCTTTGGTGCCTTGGCCATGAGCTAGGACCTTGACATTCTGCATGAAAGGAGGACTAGCAGCCGAGTTGCACGGGAGAATGTGAAAAGTGTTCATATGTAGTAAAAACATGAGAAATCCGTCCGTTTTCGTCATTTGTTATCGAATCGACTTAAAGCCAGATCGTCTCATTGGCCGCTCTTCTCTCTGAAACGGTTGTACTTATCGTCTGCAAAGCTATGTCGCGTGCTGCGGTATGCGGAGACACTAAAATCACCATAGTAGAACACAGATGAAGCTTCTAAGTTGATGTAATAGCCAGTAAGAAGTAGTACAATTCAAGTTTTAGGTATCGATTATTGACTTTTTAGCTGGCTTTGGTGCCTTGGACATGAGGTAGGACCTTAAGATTCTGCATGAAAGGAGGACTAGCAGCCGAGTTGCACGGGAGAATGTGAAAAGTGTTCATATGTAGTAAAAACCTGAGAAATCCGTCCGTTTACGTCATTTGTTATCGAATCGACTTAAAGCCAGATCGTCACATTGGCCGCTCTTCTCTCTGAAACGGTTGTACTTATCGTCTGCAAAGCTATGTCGCGTGCTGCGGTATGTGGAGACACTAAAATCACCATAGTAGAACACAGATGAAGCTTCTAAGTTGATGCAATAGCCAGTAAGAAGTAGAACAATTCAAGTTTTAGGTATCGATTATTGTCTTTTTAGCTGGCTTCGGTACCTTGGACATGAGCTAGGACCTTAAGATTCTGCACGAAAGGAGGACTAGCAGCCGAGTTGCACGTCAGAATGTGAAAAGTGTTCGTATGTATTAAAAACCTGAGAAATCCGTCCGTTTTCGTCATTTGTTATCTTATCTACTTAAAGCCAGATGGTCACATTGGCCGCTCTTCTCTCTGAAACGTTTGTAAATATCGTCTGCAAAGCTATGTCACGTGCTGCGGTATGTGGAGACACTAAAATCACCATAGTAGAACACAGATGAAGCATCTAAGTTGATGTAATAGCCAGTAAGAAGTAGTACAATTCAAGTTTTAGGAATCGATTATTGACTTTTTAGCTGGCTTTGGTGCCTTGGACATGAGCTAGGACTTTAACATTCTGCATGAAAGGAGGACTAGCAGCCGAGTTGCGCGGGAGAATGTGAAATGTGTTCATATGTAGTAAAAACCTGAGTAATCCGTCCGTTTTCGTCATTTGTTATCGATTCGACTTAAAGACAGATCGTCACATTGGCCGCTCTTCTCTCTGAAACGGTTGTACTAATCGTCTGGAAAGCTATGTCGCGTGCTGCGGCATGCTGAGACACTAAAAGCACCATAGTAGAACACAGATCAAGCTTCTAAGTTGATGTAATAGCCAGTAAGAAGTAGTACAATTCAAGTTTTAGGTGTTGAATATGGACCTTTTAGATGGCTTTGGTGCCTTGGACATGAGCTAGGACCTTAAGATTCTGCATGAAAGGAGGACTAGCAGCCGAGTTGCACGGGAGAATGTGAAAAGTGTTCATATGTAGTAATAAACTTAGAAATCCGTCCTTTTTCGTCATTTGTTATCGAATCGACTTAAAGCCAGATCGTCACATTGGCCGCTCTTCTCTCTGAAACGGTTGTACTTATCGTCTGCAAAACTATGTCGCGTGCTGCGGTATGCGGAGACACTAAAAGCACCATAGTAGAACACAGATGAAGCTTCTAAGTTGATGTAATACCCAGTAAGAAGTAGTACAATTCAAGTTTAAGGTATCGATTATTGACTTTTTAGCTGGCTTTGGACCCTTGGACATGAGCTAGGACCTTAACATTCTTCATGAAAGGAGGACTAGCAGCCGAGTTGCACGGGAGAATGTGAAAAGTGTTCATATGTAGTAAAAACCTGAGAAATCCGTCCGTTTTCGTCATTTGTTATCGAATCGACTTAAAGCCAGATCGTCACATTGGCCGCTCTTCTCTCTGAAATGGTTGTACTTATCGTCTGCAAAGCTATGTCACGTGCTGCGGTATGCGGAGACACTAAAATCACCACAGTAGAAGACAGATGAAGCTTCTAAGTTGATGTAATAGCCAGTAAGAAGTAGTACAATTGAAGTATTAGGTATCGATTATTGACTTTTTAACTGGCTTTGGTGCCTTGGCCATGAGCTAGGACCTTGACATTCTGCATGAAAGGAGGACTAGCAGCCGAGTTGCACGGGAGAATGTGAAAAGTGTTCATATGTAGTAAAAACATGAGAAATCCGTCCGTTTTCGTCATTTGTTATCGAATCGACTTAAAGCCAGATCGTCTCATTGGCCGCTCTTCTCTCTGAAACGGTTGTACTTATCGTCTGCAAAGCTATGTCGTGTGCTGCGGTATGCGGAGACACTAAAATCACCATAGTAGAACACAGATGAAGCTTCTAAGTTGATGCAATAGCCAGTAAGAAGTAGAACAATTCAAGTTTTTGGTATCGATTATCGACTTTTTAGCTGGCTTCGGTACCTTGGACATGAGCTAGGACCTTAAGATTCTGCATGAAAGGAGGACTAGCAGCCGAGTTGCACGTCAGAATGTGAAAAGTGTTCATATGTAGTAATAACCTGAGAAATCCGTCCTTTTTCGTCATTTGTTATCGAATCGACTTAAAGCCAGATCGTCACATTGGCCGCTCTTCTCTCTGAAACGGTTGTGCTTATCGTCTGCAAAGCTATGTCGCGTGTTGCCGTAGGAGCAAACAGGAAAAGCACCATAGTAGAACACAGACGAAGCTTCTAAGTTGATGTAATAGCCAGTAAGAAGTAGTCCAATTCAAGATTTAGGTATCGATTATTGACTTTTTAGCTGGCTTTGGTGCCTTGGACATGAGCTAGGACTTAAAGATTCTGCATAAAAGGAGGACTAGCAGCCCAGTTGAACGGGAGAATGTGAAAAGTGTTCATATGTAGTAAAAACCTGAGAAATCCGTCCGTTTTCGTCATTTGTTATCGAATCGACTTAAAGCCAGATCGTCACATTGGCCGCTCTTCTCTCTGAAACGGTTGTACTTATCGTCTGCAAAGCTATGTCGCGTACTGCAGTATTCGGAGACACTAAAAGCACCATAGTAGAACACAGATGAAGCTTCTAAGATGATGTAATAGCCAGTAAGAAGAAGTACAATTCAAGTTTTAGGTATCGATTATTGACTTTTTAGCTAGCTTTGGTGCATTGGACATAAGCTAGGACCTTAAGATTCTGCATGAAAGGTGGACTAGCAGCCGAGTTCCACGGGAGAATGTGAAAATTGTTCATATGTAGTAAAAACCTGAGAAATCCGTCCGTTTTCGTCATTTGTTATCGAATCGACTTAAAGCCAGATCGTCACATTGGCCGCTCTTCTCTCTGAAACGGTTGTACTTATCGTCTGCAATACTGTGTCGCGTGCTGCGGTATGCGGAGAAACTAAAAGCACCGTAGTAGAACACAGATGAAGCTTGTAAGTTGATGTAATAGCCAGTAAGAAGTAGTACAATTCAAGTTTTAGGTATTGATTATTGACTTTTTGGCTGGCTTTGGTGCCTTGGACATGAGCTAGGACATTAAGATTCTGCATGAACGGAGGACTAGCAGCCGAGTTGCACGAGAGAATGTGAAAAGTGTTCATATGTAGTAAAAACCTGAGTAATCCGTCCGTTTTCGTCATTTGTTATCGATTCGACTTAAAGACAGATCGTCACATTGGCCGCTCTTCTCTCTGAAACGGTTGTACTAATCGTCTGAAAAGCTATGTCGCGTGCTGCGGCATGCTGAGACACTAAAAGCACCATAGTAGAACACAGATCAAGCTTCTAAGTTGATGTAATAGCCAGTAAGAAGTAGTACAATTCAAGTTTTAGGTGTTGAATATGGACCTTTTAGATGGCTTTGGTGCCTTGGACATGAGCTAGGACCTTGATATTCTGCATGAAAGGAGGACTAGCAGCCGAGTTGCACGGGAGAATGTGAAAAGTGTTCATATGTAGTAATAAACTTAGAAATCCGTCCTTTTTCGTCATTTGTTAGCGTATCGACTTAAAGCCAGATCGTCACATTGGCCGCTCTTCTCTCTGAAACGGTTGTACTTATCGTCTGCAAAACTATGTCGCGTGCTGCGGTATGCGGAGACACTAAAAGCACCATAGTAGAACACAGATGAAGCTTCTAAGTTGATGTAATACCCAGTAAGAAGTAGTACAATTCAAGTTTAAGGTATCGATTATTGACTTTTTAGCTGGCTTTGGACCCTTGGACATGAGCTAGGACCTTAACATTCTTCATGAAAGGAGGACTAGCAGCCGAGTTGCACGGGAGAATGTGAAAAGTGTTCATATGTAATAAAAACCTCAGAAATCCGTCCGTTTTCGTCATTTGTTATCGAATCGACTTAAAGCCAGATCGTCATTTTGGCCGCTCTTCTCTCTGAAACGGTTGTACTTATCGTCTGCAAAGCTATGTCACGTGCTGCGGTATGCGGAGACACTAAAATCCCCACAGTAGAAGACAGATGAAGCTTCTAAGTTGATGTAATATCCAGTAAGAAGTAGTACAATTCAAGTTTTAGGTATCGATTATTGACTTTTTAGCTGGCTTTGGTGCATTGGACATGAGCTAGGACCTTAACATTCTTCATGAAAGGAGGACTAGCAGCCGAGTTGCACGGGAGAATGTGAAAAGTGTTCATAAGTAGTAAAAACCTGAGAAATCCCTCCGTTTTCGTCATTTGTTATCGAATCGACTTAAAGCCAGATCGTCACATTGGCCGCTCTTCTCTCTGAAACGGTTGTACTTATCGTCTGCAAAGCTATGTCGCGTACTGCGGTATTCGGAGACACTAAAAGCACCATAGTAGAACACAGATGAAGCTACTAAGATGTTGTAATAGCCAGTAAGAAGAAGTACAATTCAAGTTTTAGGTATCGGTTATTGACTTTTTAGCTGGCTTTGGTGCTTTGGACATGTGCTAGGACCTTAAGATTCTGCATGAAAGGAGGACTAGCAGCCGAGTTGCACGGGAGAATGTGAAAAGTGTTCATATGTAGTAAAAACCTGAGAAATCCGTCCGTTTTCGTCATTTGTTATCGAATCGACTTAAAGCCAGATCGTCACATTGGCCGCTCTTCTCTCTGAACCGGTTGTACTTATCGTCTGCAAAGCTATGTCGCGTGTTGCCGTAGGCGGAAACAGGAAAAGCACCATAATAGAACACAGATGAAGCTTCTAAGTTGATGTAATACCCAGTAAGAAGTAGTCCAATTCAAGTTTTAGGTATCGATTATTGACTTTTTAGCTGGCTTTGGTGCCTTGGACATGAGCTAGGACTTTAAGATTCTGCATAATAGGAGGACCAGCAGCCGAGTTGCACGGGAGAATGTGAAAAGTGTTCATATGTAGCAAAAACCTGAGAAATCCGTCCGTTTTCGTCATTTGTTATCCAATCGACTTAAAGCCAGATCGTCACATTGGCCGCTCTTCTCTCTGAAACGGTTGTACTTATCGTCTGCAAAGCTATGTCGCGTACTGCGGTATGCTGAGACACTAAAAGCACCATAGTAGAACACAGACGAAGCTTCTAAGTTGATGTAATAGCCAGTAAGAAGTAGTACAATTCAAGTTTTAGGTATAGATTATTGACTTTTTAACAGGCTTTGGTGCCTTGGCCATGAGCTAGGACCTTGACATTCTGCATGAAAGGAGGACTAGCAGCCGAGTTGCACGGGAGAATGTGAAAAGAGTTCATATGTAGTAAAAACCTCAGAAATCCGTCCGTTTTCGTCATTTGTTATCGAATCGACTTAAAGCCAGATCGTCACATTGGCCGCTCTTCTCTCTGAAACGGTTGTACTTATCGTCTGCAAAGCTATGTCGCGTGCTGCGGTATGCGGAGACACTAAAAGCACCATAGTAGAACACAGATGAAGCTTCTAAGTTGATGCAATAGCCAGTAAGAAGTAGAACAATTCAAGTTTTAGGTATCGATTATTGCCTTTTTAGCTGGCTTCGGTACCTTGGACATGAGCTAGGACCTTAAGATTCTGCATGAAAGGAGGACTAGCAGCCGAGTTGAACGGGAGAATTTGAAAAGTGTTCATATGTAGTAAAAACCTGAGAAATCCGTCCGTTTTCGTCATTTGTTATCGAATCGACTTAAATCCAGATCGTCACATTGGCCGCTCTTCTCTCTGAAACGGTTGTACTTATCATCTGCAAAGCTATGTCGCGTGTTGCCGTAGGCGGAAACAGGAAAAGCACCATAATAGAACACAGATGAAGCTTCTAAGTTGATGTAATAGCCAGTAAGAAGTAGTACAATTCAAGTTTTAGGTATCGATTATTGACTTTTTAGCTGGCTTTGGTGCCTTGGACATGAGCTAGGACTTTAAGATTCTGCATAAAAGGAGGACTAGCAGCCGAGTTGCACGGGAGAATGTGAAAAGTGTTCATATGTAGTAATAACCTGAGAAATCCGTCCTTTTTCGTCATTTGTTATCGAATCGACTTAAAGCCAGATCGTCACATTGGCCGCTCTTCTCTCTGAAACGGTTGTACTTATCGTCCGCAAAACTATGTCGCGTGCTGCGGTATGCGGAGAAACTAAAAGCACCGTGGTAGAACACAGATGAAGCTTCTAAGTTGATGTAATAGCCAGTAAGAAGTAGTACAATTCAAGTTTTAGGTATTGATTATTGACTTTTTAGCTGGCTTTGGTTCCTTGGACATGAGCTAGGACCTTAAGATTCTGCATGAAAGGAGGACTAGCAGCCGAGTTGCACGGGAGAATGTGAAAAGTTTTCATATGTAGTAAAAACCTGAGAAATCAGTCCGTTTTCGTCATTTGTTATCGAATCGACTTAAAACCAGATCGTCACATTGGCCGCTCTTCTCTCTGAAACGGTTGTACTTATCGTCTGCAAAGCTATGTCACGTGTTGCCGTAGGCGGAAACAGGAAAAGCACCATAGTAGAACACAGACGAAGCTTCTAAGTTGATGTAATAGCCAGTAAGAAGTAGTACAATTCAAGTATTAGGTATCGATTATTGACTTTTTAACTGGCTTTGGTGCCTTGGCCATGAGCTAGGACCTTGACATTCTGCATGAAAGGAGGACTAGCAGCCGAGTTGCACGGGAGAATGTGAAAAGTGTTCATATGTAGTAAAAACATGAGAAATCCGTCCGTTTTCGTCATTTGTTATCGAATCGACTTAAAGCCAGATCGTCTCATTGGCCGCTCTTCTCTCTGAAATGGTTGTACTTATCGTCTGCAAAGCTATGTCGCGTGCTGCGGTATGCGGAGACACTAAAATCACCATAGTAGAACACAGATGAAGCTTCTAAGTTGATGCAATAGCCAGTAAGAAGTAGAACAATTCAAGTTTTTGGTATCGATTATTGACTTTTCAGCTGGCTTCGGTACCTTGGACATGAGCTAGGACCTTAAGATTCTGCATGAAAGGAGGACTAGCAGCCGAGTTGCACGTCAGAATGTGAAAAGTGTTCATACGTAGTAAAAGCCTGAGAAATCCGACCGTTTTCGTCATTTGTTATCGATCCGACTTAAAGCCAGATCGTCACATTGGCCGCTCTTCTCTCTGAAACGGTTGTACTTATCGTCTGCAAAGCTATGTCGCGTGCTGCGGCATGCTGAGACACTAAAAGCACCATAGTAGAACACAGATCAAGCTTCTAAGTTGATGTAATAGCCAGTAAGAAGTAGTCCAATTCAAGATTTAAGAATCGATTATTGAATTTTTAGCTGGCTTTCGTGCCTTGGACATGAGCTAGGACTTTAAGATTCTGCATAAAAGGAGGACTAGCAGCCCAGTTGAACGGGAGAATGTGAAAATTGTTCATATGTAGTAAAAACCTGAGAAATCCGTCCGTTTTCGTCATTTGTTATCGAATCGACTTAAAGCCAGATCGTCACATTGGCCGCTCTTCTCTCTGAAACGGTTGTACTTATCGTCTGCAATACTGTGTCGCGTGCTGCGGTATGCGGAGAAACTAAAAGCACCGTAGTAGAACACAGATGAAGCTTGTAAGTTGATGTAATAGCCAGTAAGAAGTAGTACAATTCAAGTTTTAGTTATTGATTATTGACTTTTTAGCTGGCTTTGGTGCCTTGGACATGAGCTAGGACATTAAGATTCTGCATGAATGGAGGACTAGCAGCCGAGTTGCACGAGAGAATGTGAAAAGTGTTCATATGTAGTAAAAACCTGAGATATCCGTCCGTTCTCGTCATTTGTTATCGAATCGACTTAAAGCCCGATCGTTACATTGGCCGCTCTTCTCTCTGAAACGGTTGTGCTTATCGTCTGCAAAGCTATGTCGCGTGTTGCCGTAGGCGGAAACAGGAAAATCACCATAGTAGAACACAGATGAAGCTTCTAAGTTGATGCAATAGCCAGTAAGAAGTAGAACAATTCAAGTTTTAGGTATCGATTATTGACTTTTTAGCTGGCTTCGGTACCTTGGACATGAGCTAGGACCTTAAGATTCTGCATGAAAGGAGGACTAGCAGCCGAGTTGCACGTGAGAATGTGAAAAGTGTTCATATGTAGTAAAAACCTGAGAAATCCGTCCGTTTTCGTCATTTGTTATCGAATCGACTTAAAGCCAGATCGTCACATTGGCCGCTCTTCTCTCTGAAACGGTAGTACATATCGTCTGCAAAGATTGTCGCGTGCAGCGGTATGTGGAGACACTAAAATCACCATAGTAGAACACAGATGAAGCATCTAAGTTGATGTAATAGACAGTAAGAAGTAGTACAATTCAAGTTTTAGGAATCGATTATTGACTTTTAAGCTGGCTTTGGTGCCTTGGACATGAGCTAGGACCTTAAGATTCTGCATGAAAGGAGGACTAGCAGCCGAGTTGCACGGGAGAATGTGAAAAGTGTTCATATGTAGTAAAAACCTGAGAAATCCGTCCGTTTTCGACATTTGTTATCGAATCGACATAAAGCCAGATCGTCACATTGGCCGCTCTTCTCTCTGAAACGGTTGTACTTATCGTCTGCAAAGCTATGTCGCGTGCTGCGGCATGCTGAGACACTAAAAGCACCATAGTAGAACACAGATCAAGCTTCTAAGTTGATGTAATAGCCAGTAAGAAGTAGTACAATTCAAGTTATATGTATTGAATATGGAACTTTTAGCTGGCTTTGGTGCCTTGGACATGAGCTAGGACCTTAAGATTCTGCATGAAAGGAGGACTAGAAGCCGAGTTGCACGGGAGAATGTGAAAAGTGTTCATATGTAGTAATAACCTGAGAAATCCGTCCTTTTTCGTCATTCGTTATCGAATCGACTTAAAGCCAGGTCGTCAAATTGGCCGCTCTTCTCTCTGAAACGGTTGTGCTTATCGTCTGCAAAGCTATGGTGCGTGTTGCCGTAGGCGTAAACAGGAAAAGCACCATAGTAGAACACAGATGAAGCTTCTAAGTTGACGTAATAGCCGGTAAGATGTAGTCCAATTCAAGATTTATGTATCGATTATTGACTTTTTAACTGGTTTTGGTGCCTTGGACATGAGATAAGACCTTGATATTCTGCATGAAAGGAGGACTAGCAGCCGAGTTGCACGGGAGAATGTGAAAATTGTTCATATGTAGTAAAAACCTGAGAAATCCGTCCGTTTTCGTCATTTGTTATCGAATCGACTTAAAGCCAGATGGTCACATAAGCCGCTCTTCTCTCTGAAACGGTTGTACATATCGTCTGCAAAGCTATGTCGCGTGCAGCGGCATGTGGAGACACTAAAATCACCATAGTAGAACACAGATGAAGCATCTAAGTTGATGTAATAGCCAGTAAGAAGTAGTACAATTCAAGTTTTAGGAATCTATTATTGACTTTTTAGCTGGCTTTGGTGCCTTGGACATGAGGTAGGACCTTAAGATTCTGCATGAAAGGAGGACTAGCAGCCGAGTTGCACGGGAGAATGTGAAAAGTGTTCATATGTAGTAAAATCATGAGAAATCCGTCCGTTTTCGTCATTTGTTATCGAATCGACTTAAAGCCAGATCGTCACATTGGCCGCCCTTCTCTCTGAAACGGTTGTACTTATCGTCTGCAAACCTATGTCGCGTGCTGCGGTATGCTAAGACACTAAAAGCACCATAGTAGAACACAGATCAAGCTTCTAAGTTGATGTAATAGCCAGTAAGAAGTAGCACAATTCAAGTTTTAGGTAGTGAATATGGAACTTTTAGGTGGCTTTGGTGCCTTGGACATGAGCTAGGACCTTGAGATTCTGACTGAAAGGAGGACTAGCAGCCGAGTTGCACGGGAGAATGTGAAAAGTGTTCATATGTAGTAAAAACCTGAGAAATCCGTCCTTTTTCGTCATTTGTTATCGAATCGACTTAAAGCCAGATCGTCACATTGACCGCTCTTCTCTCTGAAACGGTTGTGCTTATCGTCTGCAAAACTATGTCGCGTGCTGCGGTATGCGGAGAAACTAAAAGCATCGTAGTAGAACACAGATGAAGCTTCTAAGTTGATGTAATAGCCAGTAAGAAGTAGTCCAATTCAAGTTTTAGGTATCGATTATTGACTATTTAGCTGGCTTTGGTGCCTTGGAAATGAGCTAGGACTTTAAGATTCTGCATAAAAGGAGGACTAGCAGCCCAGTTGCACAGGAGAATGTCAAAAGTGTTCACATGTAGTAAGAACCTGAGACATCCGTCCGTTTTCGTCATTTGTTATCAATCGACTTAAAGCCAGATCGTCACATTGGCCGCTCTTCTCTCTGAAACTGTTCTACTTATCGTCTGCAAAGCTATGTCGCGTGCTGCGGTATGCGGAGACACTAAAAGCACCATAGTAGATCACAGATGATGCTTCTAAGTTGATGTAATAGCCAGTAAGAAGTAGTACAATTCAAGTTTTAGGTATCGGTTATTGACTATTTACCCTTCTTTGGTGCCTTGGACACGCGCTAGGAACTTAAGATTTTGCATGAAGGAGGACTAGCAGCCGAGTTGCACGGGAGAATGTGAAAAGTGTTCATATGTAGTAAAAACCTGAGAAATCCGTCCGTTTTCGTCATTTGTTATCGAATCGACTTAAAGCCACATCGTCACATTGGCCGCTCTTCTCTCTGAAACGGTTGTGCTTATCGTCTGCAAAACTATGTCGCGTGCTGCGGTATGCGGAGAAACTAAAAGCACCGTAGTAGAACACAGATGAAGCTTCTAAGTTGATGTAATAGCCAGTAAGAAGTAGTCCAATTCAAGTTTTAGGTATCGATTATTGACTTTTGAGCTGTCTTTGGTGCCTTGGACATGAGCTAGGACCTTAAGATTCTGCATAAAAGGAGGACTAGCAGCCGAGTTGCACGGGAGAGTGTGAAAAGTGTTCATATGTAGTAAAAACCTGAGAAATCCGTCCGTTTTCGTCATTTGTTATCGAATCGACTTAAAGCCACATCGTCACATTGGACGCTCTTCTCTCTGAAACGGTTGTACTTATCGTCTGCAAAGCTATGTCGCGTACTGCGGTATTCGGAGTCACTAAAAGCACCATAGTAGAACACAGATGAAGCTCCTAAGATGATGTAATAGCCAGTAAGAAGTAGTACAATTCAAGTTTTAGGTATCGGTTATTGACTTTTTAGCTGGCTTTTGTGCCTTGGACATGAGCTAGGACCTTAAGATTCTGCATGAAAGGAGGACTAGCAGCCGAGTTGCACGGGAGAATGTGAAAAGTGTTCATATGTAGTAAAAACCTGAGAAATCCGTCCGTTTTGGTCATTTGTTATCGAATCGACTTAAAGCCAGATCGTCACATTGGCCGCTCTTCTCTCTGAAACGGTTGTACATTTCGTCTGCAAAGCTATGTCGCGTGTTGCCGTAGGCGGAAACAGTAAAAGCACCATAGTAGAACACAGATGAACCTTCTACGTTAATTTAATAGCCAGTAAGAAGTAATCCAATTCAAGATTTAGGTATCGATTATTGACTTTTTAGCTGGCTTTGGTGCCTTGGACATGAGCTAGGACTTTAAGATTCTGCATAAAAGGAGGACTAGCAGCCCAGTTGCACGGGAGAATGTGAAAAGTGTTCATATGTAGTAAAAACCTGAGAAATCCGTCCGTTTTCGTCATTTGTTATCGAATCGACTTAAAGCCAGTTCGTCACATTGGCCGCTCTTCTCTCTGAAACGGTTGTACTTATCGTCTGCAAAGCTATGTCGCGTGCTGCGGTATGCCGTGACACTAAAATCACCATAGTAGAACACAGATGAAGCTTCTAAGTTGATGCAATAGCCAGTAAGAAGTAGAACAATTCAAGTTTTAAGTATCGATTATTGACTTTTTAGCTGGCTTTGGTCCCTTGGACATGAGCTAGGAACTCAAGATTCTGCATGAAAGGAGGACTAGGAGCCGATTTGCACGGGAGAATGTGAAAAGTGTTCATATGTAGTAAAAACCTTAGAAATCCGTCCGTTTTCGTCAATTGTTATCGAATCGACATAAAGCCAGATCGTCACATTGGCCGCTCTTCTCTCTGAAACGGTTGTACTTATCGTCTGCAAAGCTATGTCGCGTGCTGCGGTATGCTGAGACACTAAAAGCACCATAGCAGAACACAGATCAAGGTTCTAAGTTGATGTAATAGCCAGTAAGAAGTAGTACAATTCAAGTTTTAGGTATTGAATATGGATCTTTTAGCTGGCTTTGGTGCCTTGGACATGAGCTAGGACCTTAAGATTCTGCATGAAAGGAAGACTAGCAGCCGAGTTGCACGGGAGAATGTGAAAAGTGTTCATATGTAGTAATAACCTGAGAAATCCGTCCTTTTTCGTCATTTGCTATCGAATCGACATAAAGCCAGATCGTCACATTGGCCGCTCTTCTCTCTGAAACGGTTGTGCTTACCGTCTGCAAAGCTATGTCGCGTGTTGCCGTAGGCGGAAACAGGAAAAGCACCATAGTAGAACACAGATGAAGCTTCTAAGTTGATGTAATAGCCAGTAATAAGTAGTCCAATTCAAGATTTAGGTATCGATTATAGACTTTTTAGCTGGCTTTCGTGCATTGGACATGAGCCACGACTTTAGGATTCTGCATAAAAGGAGGACTAGCAGCCCAGTTGCACGGGAGAATGTGAAAAGTGTTCATATGTAGTAAAAACCTGAGAAATCCGTTTTCGTCATTTGTTATCGAATCGACTTAAAGCCAGATCGTCACATTGGCCCCTCTTCTCTCTGAAACGGTTGTAGTTATCGTCTGCAAAGCTATGTCGCGTGCTGCGGTATGCGGAGACACTAAAATCACCATAGTAGAACACAGATGAAGCTTCTAAGTTGATGTAATATCCAGTAAGATGTAGTACAATTCAAGTTTTAGGTATCGGTTATTGACTTTTTAGCTGGCTTTGGTGCATTGGACATGAGCTAGGACGTTAAGATTCTGCATGAAAGGTGGACTAGCAGCCGAGTTGCACGGGAGAATGTGAAAAGTGTTCATATGTAGTAAAAACCTGAGAATACCGTCCGTTTTCGTCATTTGTTATCGAATCGACTTAAAGCCAGATCGTCACATTGGCCGCTCTGCTCTCTGAAACGGTTGTACTTATCGTCTGCAAAGCTATGTCGCGTACTGCGGTATTCGGAGACACTAAAAGCACCATAGTAGAACACAGATGATGCTCCTAAGATGATGTAATAGCCAGTAAGAAGTAGTACAATTCAAGTTTTAGGTATCGGTTATTGACTTTTTAGCTGGCTTTGGTGCCTTGGACATGAGCTAGGACCTTAAGATTCTGCATGAAAGGAGGACTAGCAGCCGAGTTGCACGGGAGAATATGAAAAGTGTTCATATGTAGTAAAAACCTGAGAAATCCGTCCGTTTTCGTCATTTGTTATCGAATCGACTTAAAGCCAGATCGTCACATTGGCCGCTCTTCTCTCTGAAACGGTTGTACTTTTCGTCTGCAAAGCTATGTCGCGTGTTGCCGTAGGCGGAAACAGTAAAAGCACCATAGTAGAACACAGATGAACCTTCTACGTTGATGTAATAGCCAGTAAGAAGTAATCCAATTCAAGATTTAGGTATCGATTATTGACTTTTTAGCTGGCTTTGGTGCCTTGGACATGGGCTAGGACTTGAAGATTCTGCATAAAAGGAGGACTAGCAGCCCAGTTGCACGGGAGAATGTGAAAAGTGTTCATATGTAGTAAAAACCTGAGAAATCCGTTTTCGTCATTTGTTATTGAATCGACTTAAAGCCAGATCGTCACATTGGCCCCTCTTCTCTCTGAAACGGTTGTAGTTATCGTCTGCAAAGCTATGTCGCGTGCTGCGGTATGCGGAGACACTAAAATCACCATAGTAGAACACAGATGAAGCTTCTAAGATGATGCAATAGCCAGTAAGAAGTAGAACAATTCAAGTTTTAGGTATCGATTATTGACTTTTTAGCTGGCTTCGGTACCTTGGACATGAGCTAGGACCTTAAGATTCTGCATGAAAGGAGGACTAGCAGCCGGGTTGCACGAGAGAATGTAAAAAGTGTTCATATGTAGTAAAAACCTGAGAAATCCGTCCGTTTTCGTCATTTGTTATCGAATCGACTTAAAGCCAGATCGTCACATTGGCCGCTCTTCTCTCTGAAACGGTTGTACTTATCGTCTGCAAAGCTATGTCGCTTGCTGCGGTATGCTGAGACACTAAAAGCACCATAGTAGAACACAGATGAAGCATCTAAGTTGATGTAATAGCCAGTAAGAAGTAGTACAATTCAAGTTTTAGGTATCGATTATTGACTTTTTAGCTGCCTTTGGTGCCTTGGACATGAGCTAGGACCTTGACATTCTGCATGAAAGAAGGACTAGCAGCCGAGTTGCACGGGAGACTGTGAAAAGTTTTCATATGTAGTAAAATCCTTAGAAATCCGTCCGTTTTCGTCATTTGTTATAGAATCGACTTAAAGCCAGATCGTCACATTGGCCGCTCTTCTCTCTGAAACGGTTGCACTTTTCGTCTGCAAAGCTATGTCGCGTGTTGCCGTAGGCGGAAACAGTAAAAGCACCATAGTAGAACACAGATGAACCTTCTACGTTGATGTAATAGCCAGTAAGAAGTAATCCAATTCAAGATTTAGGTATCGATTATTGACTTTTTAGCTGGCTTTGGTGCCTTGGACATGAGCTAGGACTTTAAGATTCTGCATAAAAGGAGGACTAGCAGCCCAGTTGCACGGGAGAATGTGAAAAGTGTTCATATGTAGTAAAAACCTGAGAAATCCGTTTTCGTCATTAGTTATCGAATCGACTTAAAGCCAGATCGTCACAATGGCCCCTCTTCTCTCTGAAACGGTTGTAGTTATCGTCTGCAAAGCTATGTCGCGTGCTGCGGTATGCGGAGACACTAAAATCACCATAGTAGAACACAGATGAAGCTTCTAAGATGATGCAATAGCCAGTAAGAAGTAGAACAATTCAAGTTTTAGGTATCGATTATTGACTTTTTAGCTGGCTTCGGTACCCTGGACATGAGCTAGGACCTTAAGATTCTGCATGAAAGGAGGACTAGCAGCCGGGTTGCACGAGAGAATCTAAAAAGTGTTCATATGTAGTAAAAACCTGAGAAATCCGTCCGTTTTCGTCATTTGTTATCGAATCGACTTAAAGCCACATCGTCACATTGGCCGCTCTTCTCTCTGAAACGGTTGTGCTTATCGTCTGCAAAACTATGTCGCGTGCTGCGGTATGCGGAGAAACTAAAAGCACCGTAGTAGAACACAGATGAAGCTTCTAAGCTGATGTAATAGCCAGTAAGAAGTAGTCCAATTCAAGTTTTAGGTATCGATTATTGACTTTTGAGCTGTCTTTGGTGCCTTGGACATGAGCTAGGACCTTAAGATTCTGCATAAAAGGAGGACTAGCAGCCGAGTTGCACGGGAGAATGTGAAAAGTGTTCATATGTAGTAAAAACCTGAGAAATCCGTCCGTTTTCGTCATTTGTTATCGAATCGACTTAAAGCCACATCGCCACATTGGACGCTCTTCTCTCTGAAACGGTTGTACTTATCGTCTGCAAAGCTATGTCGCGTACTGCGGTATTCGGAGTCACTAAAAGCACCATAGTAGAACACAGATGAAGCTCCTAAGATGATGTAATAGCCAGTAAGAAGTAGTACAATTCAAGTTTTAGGTATCGGTTATTGACTTTTTAGCTGGCTTTTGTGCCTTGGACATGAGCTAGGACCTTAAGATTCTGCATGAAAGGAGGACTAGCAGCCGAGTTGCACGGGAGAATGTGAAAAGTGTTCATATGTAGTAAAAACCTGAGAAATCCGTCCGTTTTGGTCATTTGTTATCGAATCGACTTAAAGCCAGATCGTCACATTGGCCGCTCTTCTCTCTGAAACGGTTGTACTTTTGTCTGCAAAGCTATGTCGCGTGTTGCCGTAGGCGGAAACAGTAAAAGCACCATAGTAGAACACAGATGAACCTTCTACGTTAATTTAATAGCCAGTAAGAAGTAATCCAATTCAAGATTTAGGTATCGATTATTGACTTTTTAGCTGGCTTTGGTGCCTTGGACATGAGCTAGGACTTTAAGATTCTGCATAAAAGGAGGACTAGCAGCCCAGTTGCACGGGAGAATGTGAAAAGTGTTCATATGTAGTAAAAACCTGAGAAATCCGTCCGTTTTCGTCATTTGTTATCGAATCGACTTAAAGCCAGTTCGTCACATTGGCCGCTCTTCTCTCTGAAACGGTTGTACTTATCGTCTGCAAAGCTATGTCGCGTGCTGCGGTATGCCGTGACACTAAAATCACCATAGTAGAACACAGATGAAGCTTCTAAGTTGATGCAATAGCCAGTAAGAAGTAGAACAATTCAAGTTTTAGGTATCGATTATTGACTTTTTAGCTGGCTTTGGTCCCTTGGACATGAGCTAGGAACTCAAGATTCTGCATGAAAGGAGGACTAGGAGCCGATTTGCACGGGAGAATGTGAAAAGTGTTCATATGTAGTAAAAACCTTAGAAATCCGTCCGTTTTCGTCAATTGTTATCGAATCGACATAAAGCCAGATCGTCACATTGGCCGCTCTTCTCTCTGAAACGGTTGTACTTATCGTCTGCAAAGCTATGTCGCGTGCTGCGGTATGCTGAGACACTAAAAGCACCATAGCAGAACACAGATCAAGGTTCTAAGTTGATGTAATAGCCAGTAAGAAGTAGTACAATTCAAGTTTTAGGTATTGAATATGGATCTTTTAGCTGGCTTTGGTGCCTTGGACATGAGCTAGGACCTTAAGATTCTGCATGAAAGGAAGACTAGCAGCCGAGTTGCACGGGAGAATGTGAAAAGTGTTCATATGTAGTAATAACCTGAGAAATCCGTCCTTTTTCGTCATTTGCTATCGAATCGACATAAAGCCAGATCGTCACATTGGCCGCTCTTCTCTCTGAAACGGTTGTGCTTACCGTCTGCAAAGCTATGTCGCGTGTTGCCGTAGGCGGAAACAGGAAAAGCACCATAGTAGAACACAGATGAAGCTTCTAAGTTGATGTAATAGCCAGTAATAAGTAGTCCAATTCAAGATTTAGGTATCGATTATAGACTTTTTAGCTGGCTTTCGTGCATTGGACATGAGCCACGACTTTAGGATTCTGCATAAAAGGAGGACTAGCAGCCCAGTTGCACGGGAGAATGTGAAAAGTGTTCATATGTAGTAAAAACCTGAGAAATCCGTTTTCGTCATTTGTTATCGAATCGACTTAAAGCCAGATCGTCACATTGGCCCCTCTTCTCTCTGAAACGGTTGTAGTTATCGTCTGCAAAGCTATGTCGCGTGCTGCGGTATGCGGTGACACTAAAATCACCATAGTAGAACACAGATGAAGCTTCTAAGTTGATGTAATATCCAGTAAGATGTAGTACAATTCAAGTTTTAGGTATCGATTATTGACTTTTTAGCTGGCTTTGGTGCATTGGACATGAGCTAGGACGTTAAGATTCTGCATGAAAGGTGGACTAGCAGCCGAGTTGCACGGGAGAATGTGAAAAGTGTTCATATGTAGTAAAAACCTGAGAATACCGTCCGTTTTCGTCATTTGTTATCGAATCGACTTAAAGCCAGATCGTCACATTGGCCGCTCTGCTCTCTGAAACGGTTGTACTTATCGTCTGCAAAGCTATGTCGCGTACTGCGGTATTCGGAGACACTAAAAGCACCATAGTAGAACACAGATGATGCTCCTAAGATGATGTAATAGCCAGTAAGAAGTAGTACAATTCAAGTTTTAGGTATCGGTTATTGACTTTTTAGCTGGCTTTGGTGCCTTGGACATGAGCTAGGACCTTAAGATTCTGCATGAAAGGAGGACTAGCAGCCGAGTTGCACGGGAGAATATGAAAAGTGTTCATATGTAGTAAAAACCTGAGAAATCCGTCCGTTTTCGTCATTTGTTATAGAATCGACTTAAAGCCAGATCGTCACATTGGCCGCTCTTCTCTCTGAAACGGTTGCACTTTTCGTCTGCAAAGCTATGTCGCGTGTTGCCGTAGGCGGAAACAGTAAAAGCACCATAGTAGAACACAGATGAACCTTCTACGTTGATGTAATAGCCAGTAAGAAGTAATCCAATTCAAGATTTAGGTATCGATTATTGACTTTTTAGCTGGCTTTGGTGCCTTGGACATGAGCTAGGACTTTAAGATTCTGCATAAAAGGAGGACTAGCAGCCCAGTTGCACGGGAGAATGTGAAAAGTGTTCATATGTAGTAAAAACCTGAGAAATCCGTTTTCGTCATTAGTTATCGAATCGACTTAAAGCCAGATCGTCACAATGGCCCCTCTTCTCTCTGAAACGGTTGTAGTTATCGTCTGCAAAGCTATGTCGCGTGCTGCGGTATGCGGAGACACTAAAATCACCATAGTAGAACACAGATGAAGCTTCTAAGATGATGCAATAGCCAGTAAGAAGTAGAACAATTCAAGTTTTAGGTATCGATTATTGATTTTTAGCTGGCTTCGGTACCCTGGACATGAGCTAGGACCTTAAGATTCTGCATGAAAGGAGGACTAGCGGCCGGGTTGCACGAGAGAATGTAAAAAGTGTTCATATGTAGTAAAAACCTGAGAAATCCGTCCGTTTTCTTCATTTGTTATCGAATCGACTTAAAGCCAGATCGTCACATTGGCCGCTCTTCTCTCTGAAACGGTTGTACTTATCGTCTGCAAAGCTATGTCGCTTGCTGCGGTATGCTGAGACACTAAAAGCACCATAGTGGAACACAGATGAAGCATCTAAGTTGATGTAATAGCCAGTAAGAAGTAGTACAATTCAAGTTTTAGGTATCGATTATTGACTTTTTATCTGCCTTTGGTGCCGTGGACATGAGCTAGGACCTTGACATTCTGCATGAAAGAAGGACTAGCAGCCGCGTTGCACGGGAGACTGTGAAAAGTTTTCATATGTAGTAAAATCCTTAGAAATCCGTCCGTTTTCGTCATTTGTTATCGAATCGACTTAAAGCCAGATCGTCACATTGGCCGCTCTTCTCTCTGAAACGGTTGTGCTTACCGTCTGCAAAGCTATGTCGCGTGTTGCCGTAGGCGGAAACAGGAAAAGCACCATAGTAGAACACAGATGAAGCTTCTAAGTTGATGTAATAGCCAGTAAGAAGTAGTACAATTCAAGTTTTAGGAATCGATTATTGACTTTTTAGCTGGCTTTTGCCTTGGACATGAGCTAGGACTTTAAGATTCTGCATAAAAGGAGGACTAGCAGCCCAGTTGCATGGGAGAATGTGAAAAGTGTTCATATGTAGTAAAAACCTGAGAAATCCGTCCGTTTTCGTCATTAGTTATCGAATCGACTTAAAGCCAGATCGTCACATTGGCCGCTCTGCTCTCTGAAACGGTTGTACTTATCGTCTGCAAAGCTATGTCGCGTGTTGCGGTATGCCGTGACACTAAAATCACCATAGTAGAACACAGATGAAGCTTCTAAGTTGATGCAATAGTCAGTAAGAAGTAGAACAATTAATGTTTTAGGTATCGATTATTGACTTTTTAGCTGGCTTTGGTGCCTTGGACATGAGCTAGGACCTCAAGATTCTGCATGAAAGGAGGACTAGCAGCCGATTTGCACGGGAGAATGTGAAAAGTGTTCATATGTAGTAAAAACCTGAGAAATCCGTCCGTTTTCGTCATTTGTTATCGAATCGACTTAAAGCCAGATCGTCACATTGGCCGCTCTGCTCTCTGAAACGGTTGTACTTATCGTCTGCAAAGCTATGTCGCGTACTGCGGTATTCGCAGACACTAAAAGCACCATAGTAGAACACAGATGAAGCTCCTAAGATGATGTAATAGCCAGTAAGAAGTAGTACAATTCAAGTTTTAGGTATCGGTTATTGACTTTTTAGCTGGCTTTGGTGCCTTGGACATGAGCTAGGACCTTAAGATTCTGCATGAAAGGAGGACTAGCAGCCGAGTTGCACGGGAGACTGTGAAAAGTTTTCATATGTAGTAAAATCCTTAGAAATCCGTCCGTTTTCGTCATTTGTTATCGAATCGACTTAAAGCCAGATCGTCACATTGGCCGCTCTTCTCTCTGAAACGGTTGCACTTATCGTCTGCAAAGCTATGTCGCGTGCTGCGGTATGCTGAGACATTAAAAGCACCATAGTAGAACACAGATCAAGGTTCTAAGTTGATGTAATAGCCAGTAAAAAGTAGTACAATTCAAGTTTTAGGTATTGAATATGGACCTTTTAGCTGGCTTTGGTGTCTTGGACATGAGCTAGGACCTTAAGATTCTGCATGAAAGGAAGACTAGCAGCCGAGTTGCACGGGAGAATGTGAAAAGTGTTCATATGTAGTAATAACCTGAGAAATCCGTCCTTTTTCGTCATTTGCTATCGAATCGACATAAAGCCAGATCGTCACATTGGCCGCTCTTCTCTCTGAAACGGTTGTGCTTACCGTCTGCAAAGCTATGTCGCGCGTTGCCGTAGGCGGAAACAGGAAAAGCACCATAGTAGAACACAGATGAAGCTTCTAAGTTGATGTAATAGCCAGTAATAAGTAGTCCAATTCAAGATTTAGGTATCGATTATTGACTTTTTAGCTGGCTTTCGTGCCTTGGACATGAGCCAGGACTTTAAGATTCTGCATAAAAGGAGGACTAGCAGCCCAGTTGCGAGGGAGAATGTGAAAAGTGTTCATATGTAGTAAAAACCTGAGAAATCAGTTTTCGTCATTTGTTATCGAATCGACTTAAAGCCAGATCGTCACATTGGCCGCTCTTCTCTCTGAAACGGTTGTACTTATCGTCTGCAAAGCTATGTCGCGTGCTGCGGTATGCTGAGACACTAAATGCACCATAGTAGAACACAGATGAAGCTTCTAAGTTGATGTAATAGCCAGTAAGAAGTAGTACAATTCAAGTTTTAGGTATCGATTATTGACTTTTTAGCTGGCTTTGGTGCCTTGGACATGAGCTAGGACCTTGACATTCTGCATGAAAGAAGGACTAGCAGCCGAGTTGCACGGGAGACTGTGAAAAGTTTTCATATGTAGTAAAAACCTGAGAAATCCGTCCGTTTTCGTCATTTGTTATCGAATCGACTTAAAGCCAAATCGTCACATTGGCTACTCTTCTCTCTGAAACGGTTGTACTTATCGTCTGCAAAGCTATGTCGCGTGCTGCGGTATGTGGAGACACTAAAAGCACCGTAGTAGAACACAGATGAAGCTTCTAAGTTGATGTAATAGCCAGTAAGAAGTAGTCCAATTCAAGTTTTAGATATCGATTATTGACTTTTTAGCTGGCTTTGGTGCCTTGGACATGAGCTATGACTTAAAGTTTCTGCATAAAATGAGGACTAGCAGCCTAGTCTCACGGGAGAATGTGAAAAGTGTTCACATGTAGTAAAAACCTGAGACATCCGTCCGTTTTCGTCATTTGTTATTGAATCGGCTTAAAGCCAGATCGTCATATTGGCCGCTCTTCTCTCTGAAACGGTTGTACTTATCGTCTGCAAAGCTATGTCGCGTACTGCGGTATGCTGAGACACTAAAAGCACCATAGTAGAACACAGATCAAGCTTCTAAGTTGATGTAATAGCCAGTAAGAAGTAGTACAATTCAAGTTTTAGGTATTGAATATTGACCTTTTAGCTGGCTTTGGTGCCTTGGACATGAGCTAGGACCTTAAGATTCTGCATGAATGGAAGACTAGCAGCCGCGTTGCACGGGAGAATGTGAAAAGTGTTCATATGTAGTAAAAACCTGAGAAATCCGTCTGTCTTCGTCATTTGTTATCGAATCGACTTAAAGCCAGTTCGTCACATTGGCCGCTCTGCTCTCAGAAACGGTTGTACTTATCGTCTGCAAAGCTATGTCGCGTGCTGCGCTATGCGAAAACACTAAAAGCACCACAGTAGAACACAGATGAAGCTCCTAAGATGACGTAATAGCCAGTAAGAAGTAGTACATTTCAAGTTTTAGGTATCGGTTATTGACTTTTTAGCTGGCTTTGGTGCCTTGGACATGAGCTAGGACCTTAAGATTCTGCATGAAAGGAGGACTAGCAGCCGAGTTGCACGGAAGAATGTGAAAAGTGTTCATATGTAGTAAAAACCTCAGAAATCCGTCCTTTTTCGTCATTTGTTATCGAATCGACATAAAGCCAGATCGTCACATTAGCCGCTCTTCTCTCTGAAACGTTTGTGCTTATCGTCTGCAAAGCTATGTCGCGTGTTGCCGTAGGCGGAAACAGGAAAAGCACCATAGTAGAACACAGATGAAGCTTCTAAGTTGATGTAATAGACAGTAATAAGTAGTCCTATTCAAGATTTATGTATCGATTATTGACTTTTTAGCTGGATTTCGTGCCTTGGACATGAGCCATGACCTTAAGATTCTGCATAAAAGGAGGACTAGCAGCCCAGTTGCACGGGAGAATGTGAAAAGTGTTCATATGTAGTAAAAACCTGAGAAATCCGTCCGTTTTCGTCATTTGTTATCGAATCGACTTAAAGCAAGATCGTCACATTGGCCGCTCTTCTCTCTGAAAAGGTTGTACTTATCGTCTGCAAAGATTTGTCGCGTGCTGCGGTATGCGGAGACACTAAGAGCACCATAGTAGAACACAGAAGAAGCTTCTAAGTTATTGTAATAGCCAGTAAGAAGTAGTACAATTCAAGTTTTAGATATCGATTATTGACTTCTTAACTGGCTTTGGTGCCTTAGACATGAGCTAGGACCTTGAAATTCTGCATGAAAGGAGGACTACCAGCCGAGTTGCACGGCAGAATGTGAAAAGTGTTCATATGTAGTAATAACCTGAGAAATCCGTCCGTTTTCGTCATTTGTTATCGAATTGACTTAAAGTCAGATCGTCACATTGGCCGCTCCTCTCTCTGAAACGGTTGTATTTATCGTCTGCAAAGCTGTGTCGCGTGCTGCGGTATGCGGAGAAACAAAAAGCACCGTAGTAGAACACAGATGAAGCTTCTAAGTTGATGTAATAGCCAGTAAGAAGTTAGGTATCGATTATTGACTTTTTAGCTGGCTTTGGTGCCTTGGAAATGAGCTAGGGCCTTAACATTCTGCATGAAAGGAGGACTAGCAGCCGCGTTGCTCGGGAGAATGTGAAAAGTGTTCATATGTAGTAAATACCTGAGAAATCCGTCCGGTTTCGTCATTTGTTATCGAATCGAGTTAAAGCCAGATCGTCACATTAGCCGCTCTTCTCTCTGAAACGGTTGTACTTATCGTCTGCAAAGCTATGTCGCGTGCTGCGGTATGCTGAGACACTAAAAGCACCATAGTAGAACACAGATGAAGCTTCTAAGTTGATGTAATAGCCAGAAAGAAGTAGGCCAATTCAAGTTTTAGGTATCGATTATTGACTTTTTAGCTGGCTTTGGTGCCTTGGACATGAGCTGGGACCTTAAGATTCTGCATAAAAGGAGGACTAGCAGCCCAGTTGCACGGGAGAATGTGAAAAGTGCTCATATGTAGTAAAAACCTGAGAAATCCGTCCGTTTTCGTCATTTGTTATCGAATCGACTTAAAGCCAGATCGTCACATTGGCCGCTCTTCTCTCTGAAACGGTTGTACTTATCGTCTGCAAAGCTATGTCTCGTGCTGCGGTATGCGGAGACACTAAAAGCACCATAGTAGAACACATATGAAGCTTCAAAGTTGATGTAATAGCCAGTAACAAGTAGTACAGTTCAAGTTTTAGGTATGGATTATTGACTTTTTAGCTGGCTTTGGTGCATTGGACATGAGCTAGGACCTTAACATTCTGCATGAAAGGAGGACTAGCAGCCGAGTTGCACGGGAGAATCTGAAAAGTGTTCATATGTGGTAAAAACCTGAGAAATTCGTCCATTTTCGTCATTTGTTATCGAATCGACTTAAAGCCAGATCGTCACATTGGCCGCTCTTCTCTCTGAAACGTCTGTACTTATCGTCTGAAAAGCTATGTCGCGTGCTGCGGTATGCGGAGACACTAAAATCACCATAGTAGAACACAGATGAAGCTACTAAGTTGATGCAATAACCAGTAAGAAGTAGTCCAATTCAAGATTTAGGTATTGAATATTGACCTTTTAGCTGGCTTTGGAGCCTTGGACATGACCAAGGACCTTAAGATTCTGCATGAAAGGAGGACTAGCACCCGAGTTGCACGGGAGAATGTGAAAAGTGTTCATATGTAATAAAAAAATGAGAAATCCGTCCGTTTTCGTCATTTATTATCGAATCGACTTTAAGCCAGATCGTCACATTGGCCGCTCTTCTCTCTGAAACGGTTGTATTTATCGTCTGCAAAGCTATGTCGCGTGCTACGCTATGCGGAGACACTAAAAGCACCATAGTAGAACACAGATGAAGCTTCTAAGTTGATGTAATAGCCAGTAAGAAGTAGTACAATTCAAGTTTTAGGTATCGATTATTGACTTCTTAGCTGGCTTTGGTGCCTTGTACATGAGCTAGGACCTTAAGATTCTGCATGAAAGGAGGAGTAGCAGCCGAGTTGCACGGGAGAATGTGAAAAGTGTTTATATGTAGTAAAAACAGGAGAAATTCGTCTGTTTGCGTCATTTGTTATCGAATCGACTGAAAGCCAGATCGTCACATTGGCCGCTCTTCTCTCTGAAACGGTTGTGCTTATCGTCTGCAAAGCTATGTCGCGTGTTGCCGTAGGCGGAAACAGGAAAAGCACCATAGTAGAACACAGATGAAGCTTCTAAGTTGATGTAATAGACAGTAATAAGTAGACCTATTCAAGATTTAGGTATCGATTATTGACTTTTTAGCTGGCTTTCGTGCCTTGGACATGAGCCATGACCTTAAGATTCTGCATAAAAGGAGGACTAGCAGCCCAGTTGCACGGGAGAATGTGAAAAGTGTTCATATGTAGTAAAAACCTGAGAAATCCGTCCGTTTTCGTCATTTGTTATCGAATCGACTTAAAGCAAGATCGTCACATTGGCCGCTCTTCTCTCTGAAAAGGTTGTACTTATCGTCTGCAAAGATTTGTCGCGTGCTGCGGTATGCGGAGACACTAAAAGCACCATAGTAGAACACAGAAGAAGCTTCTAAGTTGATGTAATAGCCAGTAAGAAGTAGTACAATTCAAGTTTTAGATATCGATTATTGACTGTTTAACTGGCTTTGGTGCCTTGGACATGAGCTAGGACCTTGAAATTCTGCATGACTGGAGGACTAGCAGCCGAGTTGCACGGGAGAATGTGAAAAGTGTTCATATGTAGTAAAAACCTGAGAAATCCGTCCGTTTTCGTCATTTGTTATCGAATCGACTTAAAGCCAGATCGTCACATTGGCCGCTCTTCTCTCTGAAACGGTTGTATTTATCGTCTGCAAAGCTATGTCGCGTGCTGCGGTATGCGGAGACACTAAAAACACCATAGTAGAACACAGATCATGCTTCTAAGTTGATGTAATAGCCAGTAAGAAGTATTACAGTTCAAGTTTTAGGTATTGAATATTGACCTTTTAGCTGGCTTTGGTGCCTTGGACATGAGCTACGACCTTAAGATTCTGCATGAAAGGAGGACTAGCAGCCGAGTTGCACGGCAGAATGTGAAAAGTGTTCATATGTAGTAATAACCAGAGAAATCCGTCCGTTTTCGTCATTTGTTATCGAATTGACTTAAAGCCAGATCGCACATTGGCCGCTCTTCTCTCTGAAACGGTTGTACTTATCGTCTGCAAAGCTGTGTCGCGTGCTGCGGTATGCGGAGAAACAAAAAGCACCGTAGTAGAACACAGATGAAGCTTCTAAGTTGATGTAATAGCCAGTAAGAAGTTAGGTATCGATTATTGACTTTTTAGCTGGCTTTGGTGCCTTGGAAATGAGCTAGGACCTTAACATTCTGCATGAAAGGAGGACTAGCAGCCGCGTTGCTCGGGAGAATGTGAAAAGTGTTCATATGTAGTAAATACCTGAGAAATCCGTCCGGTTTCGTCATTTGTTATCGAATCGAGCTAAAGCCAGATCGTCACATTAGCCGCTCTTCTCTCTGAAACGGTTGTACTTATCGTCTGCAAAGCTATGTCGCGTGCTGCGGTATGCTGAGACACTAAAAGCACCATAGTAGAACACAGATGAAGCTTCTAAGTTGATGTAATAGCCAGAAAGAAGTAGGCCAATTCAAGTTTTAGGTATCGATTATTGACTTTTTAGCTGGCTTTGGCGCCTTGGACATGAGCTGGGACCTTAAGATTCTGCATAAAAGGAGGACTAGCAGCCCAGTTGCACGGGAGAATAAAAAAAGTGCTCATATGTAGTAAAAACCTGAGAAATCCGTCCGTTTTCGTCATTTGTTATCGAATCGACTTAAAGCCAGATCGTCACATTGGCCGCTCTTCTCTCTGAAACGGTTGTACTTATCGTCTGCAAAGCTATGTCTCGTGCTGCGGTATGCGGAGACACTAAAAGCACCATAGTAGAACACATATGAAGCTTCAAAGTTGATGTAATAGCCAGTAACAAGTAGTACAGTTCAAGTTTTAGGTATGGATTATTGACTTTTTAGCTGGCTTTGGTGCATTGGACATGAGCTAGGACCTTAACATTCTGCATGAAAGGAGGACTAGCAGCCGAGTTGCACGGGAGAATCTGAAAAGTGTTCATATGTGGTAAAAACCTGAGAAATTCGTCCGTTTTCGTCATTTGTTATCGAATCGACTTAAAGCCAGATCGTCACATTGGCCGCTCTTCTCTCTGAAACGCTTGTACTTATCGTCTGAAAAGCTATGTCGCGTGCTGCGCTATACGGAGACACTAAAAGCACCATAGTAGAACACAGATGAAGCTTCTAAGTTGATGTAATAGCCAGTAAGAAGTAGTACAATTCAAGTTTTAGGTATCGATTATTGACTTCTTAGCTGGCTTTGGTGCCTTGTACATGAGCTAGGACCTTAAGATTCTGCATGAAAGGAGGAGTAGCAGCCGAGTTGCACGGGAGAATGTGAAAAGTGTTTCTATGTAGTAAAAACCGGAGAAATTCGTCCGTTTTCGTCATTTGTTATCGAATCGACTGAAAGCCAGATCGTCACATTGGCCGCTCTTCTCTCTGAAACGGTTGTGCTTATCGTCTGCAAAGCTATGTCGCGTGTTGCCGTAGGCGGAAACAGGAAAAGCACCATAGTAGAACACAGATGAAGCTTCTAAGTTGATGTAATAGACAGTAATAAGGAGTCCTATTCAAGATTTAGGTATCGATTATTGACTTTTTAGCTGGCTTTCGTGCCTTGGACATGAGCCATGACCTTAAGATTCTGCATAAAAGGAGGACTAGCAGCCCAGTTGCACGGGAGAATGTGAAAAGTGTTCATATGTAGTAAAAACCTGAGAAATCCGTCCGTTTTCGTCATTTGTTATCGAATCGGCTTAAAGCAATATCGTCACATTGGCCGCTCTTCTCTCTGAAAAGGTTGTACTTATCGTCTGCAAAGCTATGTCGCGTACTACGGTATTCGGAGACACTAAATGCACCATAGTAGAACACAGATGAAGCTCCTAAGATGATGTAATAGCCAGTAAGAAGTAGTAGAATTCAAGTTTTAGGTAATGAATATTGACCTTTTAGCTGGCTTTGGTGCCTTGGACATGAGCTAGGACCTTAAGATTCTGCATGAAAGGAGGACTAGCAGCCGAGTTGCACGGGAGAATGTGAAAAGTGTTCATATGTAGTAAAAACCTGAGAAATCCGTCCGGTTTCGTCATTTGTTATCGAATCGAGTTAAAGCCAGATCGTCACATTGGCCGCTCTTCTCTCTGAAACGGTTGTACTTATCGTCTGCAAAGCTATGTCGCGTGCTGCGGTATGCTGAGACACTAAAAGCACCATAGTAGAACACAGATGAAGCTTCTAAGTTGATGTAATAGCCTGTAAGAAGTAGTCCAATTCAAGTTTTAGGTATCGACTATTGACTTTTTAGCTGGCTTTGGTGCCTTGGACATGAGCTAGGACTTTAAGGTTCTGCATAAAAGGAGGACTAGCAGCCCAGTTGCACGGGAGAATGTGAAAAGTGCTCATATGTAGTAAAAACCTGAGAAATCCGTCCGTTTTCGTCATTTGTTATCGAATCGACTTAAAGCCAGATCGTCACATTGGCCGCTCTTCTCTCTGAAACGGTTGTACTTATCGTCTGCAAAGCTATGTCGCGTGCTGCGGTATGCGGAGACACTAAAAGCACCATAGTAGAACACATATGAAGCTTTAAAGTTGATGTAATAGCCAGTAACAAGTAGTACAGTTCAAGTTTTAGGTATCGATTATTGACTTTTTAGCTGGCTTTGGTGCATTGGACATGAGCTAGGACCTTAACGTTCTGGATGAAAGGAGGACTAGCAGCCGAGTTTCATGGGAGAATGTGAAAAGTGTTCATATGTAGTAAAAACCTTAGAAATCCGTCCGTTTTCGTCATTTGTATCGAATCGACTTAAAGCCAGATCGTCACATTGGCCACTCTCTCCGTGAAACGGTTGTACTTATCGTCTGCAAAGCTATGTCGCGTGCTGCGGTATGCGGAGACACGAAAATCATCATAGTAGAACACAGATGAAGCTTCTAAGTTGATGCAATAGTCAGTAAGAAGTAGTACAGTTCAAGTTTTAGGTATCAATTATTGACTTTTTAGCTGTCTTTGGTGCCTTGGACATGAGCTAGGATCTTAAGATTCTGCATAAAAAAGGGGGACTATCAGCCGAGTTGCACGGGAGAATGTGAAAAGTGTTCATATGTAGTAAAAACCTTAGAAATCCGTCCGTTTTCGTCATTTGTTATCGAATCGACTTAAAGCCAGATCTTAACATTGGCCGCTCTTCTCTCTGAAACGGTTGTACTTATCTTCTGCAAAGCTATGTCGCGTGCTGCGGTATGTGGAGACACTAAAAGCACCATAGTAGAACAGAGATTAAGCTTCGAAGTTGATGTAATAGCCAGTAAGAAGAAGTAGAATTCAAGTTTTAGGTATCGATTATTGACTTTTTAACTGGCTTTGGTGCCTTGGACATGAGCAAGGACCTTAAGATTCTGCATGAAAGGAGGACTAGCAGCCGAGTTGCACGGTAGAATGTGAAAAGTGTTCATATGTAGTAAAAACCTGAGAAATCCGTCCGTTTTCTTCATTTGTTATCGAATCGACTTAAAGCCAGATCGTCACATTGGCCGCTCTTCTCTCTGAAACGGTTGTACTTATCTTCTGCAAAGCTATGTCGCGTGCTGCGGTATGTGAAGACAATAAAAGCACCATAGTAGAACAGAGATGAAGCTTCTAAGTTGATGTAATAGCCAGTAAGAAGTAGTACAATTCAAGTTATAGGAACTGAATATTGAATATTTAGATGGCATTGGTGCCTTGGACATGAGCTAGGACCTTAATATTCTGCATGAAAGGAGGACTAGCAGCCGAGTTGCACGGGAGAATGTGAAAAGTGTTCATATGTAATAAAAACCTGAGAAATCCGTCCGTTTTCGTCATTTGTTATCGAATCGACTTAAAGCCAGATCGTCACATTGGCCGCTCGTCTCTCTGAAACGGTTGTACTTATCGTCTACAAAGCTATATCACGTGCTGCGGTATGCGGAGACACTAAAATCACCATAGTAGAACACAGATGAAGCTACTAAGTTGATGCAATAGCCAGTAAGAAGTAGTCCAATTCAAGATTTAGGTATTGAATATTGACCTTTTAGCTGGCTTTGGTGCCTTGGACATGAGCAAGGACCTTAAGATCCTGCATGAAAGGTGTACTAGCAGCCGAGTTGCACGGGAGAATGTGAAAAGTGTTCATATGTAGTAAAAACCTGAGAAATCCGTCCGTTTTCGTCATTTGTTATCGAATCGACTTAAAGCCAGATCGTCACATTGGCCGCCCTTCTCTCTGAAACCCTTGTACTTATCGTCTGCAAAGCTATGTCGCGTACTACGGTATTCGGAGACACTAAATGCACCATAGTAGAACACAGATGAAGCTCCTAAGATGATGTAATAGCCAGTAAGAAGTAGTAGAATTCAAGTTTTAGGTAATGAATATTGACCTTTTAGCTGGCTTTGGTGCCTTGGACATGAGCTAGGACCTTAAGATTCTGCATGAAAGGAGGACTAGCAGCCGAGTTGCACGGGAGTATGTGAAAAGTGTTCATATGTAGTAAAAACCTGAGAAATCCGTCCGGTTTCGTCATTTGTTATCGAATCGAGTTAAAGCCAGATCGTCACATTGGCCGCTCTTCTCTCTGAAACGGTTGTACTTATCGTCTGCAAAGCTATGTCGCGTGCTGCGGTATGCTGAGACACTAAAAGCACCATAGTAGAACACAGATGAAGCTTCTAAGTTGATGTAATAGCCTGTAAGAAGTAGTCCAATTCAAGTTTTAGGTATCGACTATTGACTTTTTAGCTGGCTTTGGTGCCTTGGACATGAGCTAGGACTTTAAGATTCTGCATAAAAAGAGGACTAGCAGCCCAGTTGCACGGGAGAATGTGAAAAGTGCTCATATGTAGTAAAAACCTGAGAAATCAGTCCGTTTTCGTCATTTGTTATCGAATCGACTTAAAGCCAGATCGTCACATTGGCCGCTCTTCTCTCTGAAACGGTTGTACTTATCGTCTGCAAAGCTATGTCGCGTGCTGCGGTATGCGGAGACACTAAAAGCACCATAGTAGAACACATATGAAGCTTTAAAGTTGATGTAATAGCCAGTAACAAGTAGTACAGTTCAAGTTTTAGGTATCGATTATTGACTTTTTAGCTGGCTTTGGTGCATTGGACATGAGCTAGGACCTTAACGTTCTGGATGAAAGGAGGACTAGCAGCCGAGTTGCATGGGAGAATGTGAAAAGTGTTCATATGTAGTAAAAACCTTAGAAATCCGTCCGTTTTCGTCATTTGTATCGAATCGACTTAAAGCCAGATCGACACATTGGCCACTCTCTCCGTGAAACGGTTGTACTTATCGTCTGCAAAGCTATGTCGCATGCTGCGGTATGCGGAGACACGAAAATCATCATAGTAGAACACAGATGAAGCTTCTAAGTTGATGCAATAGTCAGTAAGAAGTAGTACAGTTCAAGTTTTAGGTATCAATTATTGACTTTTTAGCTGTCTTTGGTGCCTTGGACATGAGCTAGGACCTTAAGATTCTGCATGAAAGGAGGACTATCAGCCGAGTTGCACGGGAGAATGTGAAAAGTGTTCATATGTAGTAAAAACCTTAGAAATCCGTCCGTTTTCGTCATTTGTTATCGAATCGACTTAAAGCCAGATCTTCACATTGGCCGCTCTTCTCTCTGAAACGGTTGTACTTATCTTCTGCAAAGCTATGTCGCGTGCTGCGGTATGTGGAGACACTAAAAGCACCATAGTAGAACAGAGATGAAGCTTCGAAGTTGATGTAATAGCCAGTAAGAAGAAGTAGAATTCAAGTTTTAGGTATCGATTATTGACTTTTTAGCTGGCTTTGGTGCCTTGGACATGAGCTACGACCTTGAGATTCTGCGTGAATGGAGGACTAGCAGCAGAGTTGCACGGGAGAATGTGAAAAGTGTTCGCATGTAGTAAAAACCTGAGAAATCCGTCCGTTTTCTTCATTTGTTATCGAATCGACTTAAAGCCAGATCGTCACATTGGCCGCTCTTCTCTCTGAAACGGTTGTACTTATCTTCTGCAAAGCTATGTCGCGTGCTGCGGTATGTTAAGACAATAAAAGCACCATAGTAGAACAGAGATGAAGCTTCTAAGTTGATGTAATAGCCAGTAAGAAGTAGTACAATTCAAGTTTTAGGAACTGAATATTGAATTATTAGATGGCTTTGGTGCCTTGGACATGAGCTAGGACCTTAATATTCTGCATGAAAGGAGGACTAGCAGCCGAGTTGCACGGGAGAATGTGAAAAGTGTTCATATGTAATAAAAACCTGAGAAATCCGTCCGTTTTCGTCATTTGTTATCGAATCGACTTAAAGCCAGATCGTCACATTGGCCGCTCGTCTCTCTGAAACGGTTGTACTTATCGTCTACAAAGCTATATCGCGTGCTGCGGTATGCGGAGACACTAAAATCACCATAGTAGAACACAGATGAAGCTACTAAGTTGATGCAATAGCCAGTAAGAAGTAGTCCAATTCAAGATTTAGGTATTGAATATTGACCTTTTAGCTGGCTTTGGTGCCTTGGACATGAGCAAGGACCTTAAGATTCTGCATGAAAGGTGGACTAGCAGCCGAGTTGCACGGGAGAATGTGAAAAGTGTTCATATGTAGTAAAAACCTGAGAAATCCGTCCGTTTTCGTCATTTGTTATCGAATCGACTTAAAGCCAGATCATCACATTGGCCGCTCTGCTTTCTGAAACGGTTGTACTTATCGTCTGCAAAACTATGTCGCGTACTGCGGTATTCGGAGACACTAAAAGCACCATAGTAGAACACAGATGAAGCTCCTAAGATGATGTAATAGCCAGAAAGAAGTAGTACAATTCAAGTTTTAGGTAATGAATATTGACCTTTTAGCTGGCTTTGGTGCTTTGGACATGAGCTAGGACCTTAAGATTCTGCATGAAAGGAGGACTAGCAGCCGAGTTGCACGGGAGAATGTGAAGTGTTCATATGTAGTAAAAACCTGAGAAATCCGTCCGTTTTCGTCATTTGTTATCGAATCGACTTAAAGCCAGATCGTCACATTGGCCGCTCTTCTCTCTGAAACGGTTGTATTTATCGTCTGCAAAGCTATGTCGCGTGCTGCGCTATGCGGAGACACTAAAAGCACCATAGTAGAACACAAATGAAACTTCTAAGTTGATGTAATAGCCAGTAAGAAGTAGTAAAATTCAAGTTTTAGGTTTCGATTATTGACTTCTTAGCCGGCTATGGTGCCTTGGACATGAGCTAGGACCTTAAGATTCTGCATGAAACGAGGAGTATCAGCCGAGTTGCACGGGAGAATGTGAAAAGTGTTTATATGTAGTAAAAACCGGAGAAATTCGTCCGTTTTCGTCATTTGTTATCGAATCGACTGAAAGCCAGATAGTCACATTGGCCGCTCTTCTCTCTGAAACGCTTGTACGTATCGTCTGCAAAGCTATGTCACGTGCTGCGGTATGCGGAGACACTAAAATCACCATAGTAGAACACAGGTGAAGCTACTAAGTTGATGCAATAGCCAGTAAGAAGTAGTCCAAATCAAGATTTAGGTATCGATTATTGACTTTTTAGCTGGCTTCGGTACCTTGGACATAAGCTAGGACCTTAAGATTCTGCATAAAAGGAGGACTAGCAGCCCAGTTGCACGGGAGAATGTGAAAAGTGTTCATATGCAGTAAAAACCTGAGAAATCCGACCGTTTTCGTCATTTGTTATCGAATCGACTTAAAGCCAGATCGTCACATTGGCCGCTCTTCTCTCTGAAACGGTTGTGCTTATCGTCTGCAAAGCCATGTCGCGTGCTGCGCTACGCGGAGACACTAAAAGCACAATAGTAGAACAGAGATGAAGCTTCTAAGTTGATGTAATAGCCAGTAAGAAGTAGTACAATTTAAGTTTTAGGTATCGATTATTGACTACTTAGCTGGCTTTGGTGCCTTGGACATGAGCTAGTACCTTAAGATTCTGCATGAAAGTAGGACTAGCAGCCGAGTTGCACGGGAGAATTTGAAAAGTGTTCATATGTAGTAAAAACCTGAGAAATTCGTCCGTTTTCGTCATTTGTTATCGAATCGACTTAAAGCCAGATCGTCACATTGGCCGCTCTTCTCTCTGAAACGCTTGTACTTATCGTCTGAAAAGCTATGTCGCGTGCTGCGGTATGCGGAGACACTAAAATCACCATAGTAGAACACAGATGAAGCTACTAAGTTGATGCAATAACCAGTAAGAAGTAGTCCAATTCAAGATTTAGGTATTGAATATTGACCTTTTAGCTGGCTTTGGTGCCTTGGACATGAGCAAGGACCTTAAGATTCTGCATGAAAGGAGGACTAGCAGCCGAGTTGCACGGGAGAATGTGAAAAGTGTTCATATGTAATAAAAACCTGAGAAATCCGTCCGTTTTCGTCATTTGTTATCGAATCGACTTAAAGCCAGATCGTCACATTGGCCGCTCTTCTCTCTGAAACGGTTGTATTTATCGTCTGCAAAGCGATGTCGCGTGCTGCGCTATGCGGAGACACTAAAAGCACCATAGTAGAACACAGATGAAGCTTCTAAGTTGATGTAATAGCCAGTAAGAAGTAGTACAATTCAAGTTTTAGGTATCGATTATTGACTTCTTAGCTGGCTTTGGTGCCTTGTACATGAGCTAGGACCTTAAGATTCTGCATGAAAGGAGGAGTAGCAGCCGAGTTGCACGGGAGAATGTGAAAAGTGTTTATATGTAGTAAAAACCGGAGAAATTCGTCCGTTTTCGTCATTTGTTATCGAATCGTCTGAAAGCCAGATCGTCACATTGGCCGCTCTTCTCTCTGAAACGGTTGTACTTATCGTCTGCAAAGCTATGTCACGTGCTGCGGTATGCGTAGACACTAAAATCACCATAGTAGAACACAGATGAAGCTACTAAGATGATGCAATAGCCAGTAAGAAGTAGTCCAATTCAAGATTTAGGTATCGATTATTGACCTTTTAGCTGGCTTCGGTACCTTGGACATGAGCTAGGACCTTAAGTTTCTGCATAAAAGGAGGACTAGCAGCCCAGTTGCACGGGAGAATGTGAAAAGTGTTCATATGCAGTAAAAACCTGAGAAATCCGTCGGTTTTCGTCATTTGTTATCGAATCGACTTAAAGCCAGATCGTCACATTGGCCGCCCTTCTCTCTGAAACGCTTGTACTTATCGTCTGCAAAGCTATGTCGCGTACTACGGTATTCGGTGACACTAAATGCACCATAGTAGAACACAGATGAAGCTCCAAAGATGATGTAATAGCCAGTAAGAAGTAGTAGAATTCAAGTTTTAGGTAATGAATATTGACCTTTTAGCTGGCTTTGGTGCTTTGGACATGAGCTAGGACCTTAAGATTCTGCATGAAAGGAGGACTAGCAGCCGAGTTGCACGGGAGAATGTGAAGTGTTCATATGTAGTAAAAACCTGAGAAATCCGTCCGTTTTCGTCATTTGTTATCGAATCGACTTAAAGCCAGATCGTCACATTGGCCGCTCTTCTCTCTGAAACGTTTGTACTTATCGTCTGCAAAGCTATGTCGCGTGCTGCGGTATGTGGAGACACTAAAAGCACCATAGTAGAACACAAATGAAACTTCTAAGTTGATGTAATAGCCAGTAAGAAGTAGTACAATTCAAGTTTTAGGTTTCGATTATTGACTTCTTAGCCGGCTTTGGTGCCTTGGACATGAGCCAGGACCTTAAGATTCTGCATGAAAGGAGGAGTATCAGCCGAGTTGCACGGGAGAATGTGAAACGTTTTTATATGTAGTAAAAACCGGAGAAATTCGTCCGTTTTCGTCATTTGTTATCGAATCGACTGAAAGCCAGATAGTCACATTGGCCGCTCTTCTCTCTGAAACGCTTGTACGTATCGTCTGCAAAGCTATGTCACGTGCTGCGGTATGCGGAGACACTAAAATCACCATAGTAGAACACAGGTGAAGCTACTAAGTTGATGCAATAGCCAGTAAGAAGTAGTCTAATTCAAGATTTAGGTATCGATTATTGACTTTTTAGCTGGCTTCGGTACCTTGGACATAAGCTAGGACCTTAAGATTCTGCATAAAAGGAGGACTAGCAGCCCAGTTGCACGGGAGAATGTGAAAAGTGTTCATATGCAGTAAAAACCTGAGAAATCCGTCCGTTTTCGTCATTTGTTATCGAATCGACTTAAAGCCAGATCGTCACATTGGCCGCTCTTCTCTCTGAAACGGTTGTGCTTATCGTCTGCAAAGCTATGTCGCGTGCTGCGCTACGCGGAGGCACTAAAAGCACCATAGTAGAACAGAGATGAAGCTTCTAAGTTGATGTAATAGCCAGTAAGAAGTAGTACAATTTAAGTTTTAGGTATCGATTATTGACTACTTAGCTGGCTTTGGTGCCTTGGACATGAGCTACGACCTTAAGATTCTGCATGAAAGTAGGACTAGCAGCCGAGTTGCACGGGAGAATGTGAAAAGTGTTCAGATGTAGTAAAAACCTGAGAAAAACGTCCGTTTTCGTCATTTGCTATCGAATCGACTTAAAGCCAGATCGTCACATTGGCCGCTCTTCTCTCTGAAACGGTTGTACGTATCGTCTGCAAAGCTATGTCGCGTACTGCGGTATTCGGAGACACTAAAAGCACCATAGTAGAACACAGATGAAGCTCCTAAGATGATGTAATAGCCAGTAAGAAGTAGTACAATTCAAGTTATAGGTATCGGTTATTGACTTTTTAGCTGGCTTTGGTGCCTTGGACATGAGCTAGGACCTTAAGATTCTGCATGAAAGGAGGACTAGCAGCCGACTTGCACGGGAGAATGTGAAAAGTGTTCATATGTAGTAAAAACCTGAGAAATCCGTCCGTTTTTGTCATTTGTTATCGAATCGAGTTAGAGCCAGATCGTCACATTGGCCGCTCTTCTCTCTGAAACGGTTGCACTTATCGTCTGCAAAGCTATGTCGCGTGCTGCGCTACGCGGAGGCACTAAAAGCACCATAGTAGAACACAGATGAAGCTTCTAAGTTGATGTAATAGCCAGTAAGAAGTAGTACAATTCAAGTTTTAGGTATTTATTATTGACTTCTTAGCTGGCTTTGGTGCCTTGGACATGAGCTATTACCTTAAGATTCTGCATGAAAGTAAGACTAGCAGCCGAGTTGCACGGGAGAATGTGAAAAGTGTTCATATGTAGTAAAAACCTGAGAAATCCGTCCATTTTCGTCATTTGTTATCGAATCGACTTAAAGCCAGATCGTCACATTGGCCGCTCTTCTCTCTGAAACGGTTGTCCTTATCTTCTGCAAAGCTATGTCGCGTGCTGCGGTATGTGGACACACTAATAGCACCATAGTAGAACAGAGATGAAGCTTCTAAGTTGATGTAATAGCCAGTAAGAAGAAGTAGAATTCAAGTTTTAGGTATCGATTATTGACTTTTTAGCTGGCTTTGGTGCCTTGGACATGAGCAAGGACCTTAAGATTCTGCATGAAAGGAGGACTAGCAGCCGAGTTGCACGGGAGAATGTGAAAAGTGTTCATATGTAGTAAAAACCTGAGAAATCCGTCCGTTTTCGTCATTTGTTATCGAATCGACTTAAAGCCAGATCGTCACATTGGCCGCTCTTCTCTCTGAAACGGTTGTACTTATCGTCTGCACAGCTATGTCGCGTGCTGCTGTATGCTGAGACACTAAAAGCACCATAGTAGAACACAGATGAAGCATCTAAGTTGATGTAATAGCCAGTAAGAAGTCGTCCAATTCAATTTTTACGTATCGACTATTGACTTTCTAGCTGGCTTTGGTGACTTGGACATGAGCTAGGACCTTAACATTCTGCATGAAAGGAGGACTAGCAACCGCGTTGCACGGGAGAATGTGAAAGGTGTTCATATGTAGTAAAAACCTGAGAAATCCCTCCGTTTTCGTCATTTGTTATCGAATCGACTTAAAGCCAGATCGTCACATTGGCCGCTCTTCTCTCTGAAACGGTTGTACTTATCGTCTGCAAAGCTGTGTCGCGTGCTGCGGTATGCGGAGAAACTAAAAGCACCGTAGTAGAACACAGATGAAGCTTCTAAGTTGATGTAATAGCCAGTAAGAAGTTAGGTATCGATTATTGACTTTTTAGCTGGCTTTGGTGCCTTGGACATGAGCTAGGACCTTAACATTCTGCATGAAAGAAGGACTAGCAGCCGCGTTGCTCGGGAGAATGTGAAAAGTGTTCATATGTAGTAAAGACCTGAGAAATCCGTCCGGTTTCGTCATTTGTTACCGAATCGACTTAAAGCCAGATCGTCACATTCGCCGCTCTTCTCTCTGAAACGGTTGTACTTATCGTCTGCAAAGCTATGTCGCGTGCTGCGGTATGCGGAGACACTAAAAGCACCATAGTAGAACACAGATGAAGCTTCTAAGTTGATGTAATAGCCAGTAAGAAGTAGTCCAATTTTAAATTTTAGGTATCGATTATTGACTTTTTTGCTGGCTTTGGTGCCTTGGACATGAGCTAGGACCTTAAGATTCTGCATAAAAGGAGGACTAGCAGCCCAGTTGCACGGGAGAATGTGAAAAGTGCTCATATGTAGTAAAAACCTGAGAAATCCGTCCGTTTTCGTCATTTGTAATCGAATCGACTTAAAGCCAGATCGTCACATTGGTCGCTCTTCTCTCTGAAACGATTGTACTTATCGTCTGCAAAGCTATGTCGCATGCTGCGGTATGCGGAGACACTAAAAGCACCGTAGTAGAACACATATGAAGCTTCAAAGTTGATGTAATAGCCAGTAACAAGTAGTACAGTTCAAGTTTTAGGTATCGATTATTGACTTTTTAGCTGGCTTTGGTGCATTGGACATGAGCTAGGACCTTAACGTTCTACATGAAAGGAGGACTAGCAGCCGAGTTGCATGGGAGAATGTGAAAAGTGTTCATATGTAGTAAAATCCTTGTAAATCCGTCCGTTTTCGTCATTTGTTATCGAATCGACTTATAGCCAGATCGTCACATTGGCCACTCTTCTCCGTGAAACGTTTGTACTTATCGTCTGCAAAGCTATGTCGCGTGCTGCGGTATGCGGAGACACGAAAATGATCATAGTAGAACACAGATGAAGCTTCTAAGTTGGTGTAATAGCCAGTAAGAAGTAGTACAGTTCAAGTTTTAGGTATCGATTATTGACTTTTTAGCTGGCTTTGGTGCTTTGGACATGAACTAGGACCTTGAGATTCTGCGTGAAAGGAGGACTAGCAGCAGAGTTGCACGGGAGAATGTGAAAAGTGTTCGCATGTAGTAAAAACCTGAGAAATCCGTCCGTTTTCGTCATTTGTTATCGAATCCACTTAAAGCCAGATCGTCACATTGGCCGCTCTTCTCACTGAAACGGTTGTGCTTATCGTCTGCAAAACTATGTCGCGTGCTGCGGTATGCGGAGAAACTAAAAGCACCGTAGTAGAACACAGATGAAGCTTCTAAGTTGATGTAATAGCCAGTAAGAAGTAGTACAGTTCAAGTTTTAGGTATCGATTATTGACTTTTTAGCTGGCTTTGGTGACTTGGACATGAGCTAGGACCTTAAGATTCTGCATGATAGGAGGACTAGAAACCGAGTTGCACGGGAGAATGTGAAAAGTGTTCATATGTCATAAAAACCTGAGAAATCAGTCCGTTTTCGTCATTTGTTATCGAATCGACTGAAAGCCAGATCGTCACATTGGCCGCTCTTCTCTCTGAAACGGTTGTACTTATCGTCTACAAAGCTATGTCGCGTGCTGCGGTATGCGGAGACACTAAAAGCACCATAGTAGAACACAGATGAAGCTTCTAAGTTGATGTAATAGCCAGTAAGAAGTAGTACAATTCAAGTTTTAGGTATCGATTATTGACTTTTTAGTTGGCTTTGGTGCCTTGGACATGAGCTACGACCTTGAGATTCTGCGTGAATGGAGGACTAGCAGCAGAGTTGCACGGGAGAATGTGAAAAGTGTTCGCATGTAGTAAAAACCTGAGAAATCCGTCCGTTTTCTTCATTTGTTATCGAATCGACTTAAAGCCAGATCGTCACATTGGCCGCTCTTCTCTCTGAAACGGTTGTACTTATCGTCTGCAAAGCTATGTCGCGTACTGCGGTATGCTGAGACACTAAAAGCACCATAGTACAACACAGATCAAGCTTCTAAGTTGATGTAATAGCCAGTAAGAAGTAGTACAATTCAAGTTTTAGGTATTGAATATTGACCTTTTAGCTGGCTTTGGTGCCTTGGACATGAGCTAGGACCTTAAGATTCTGCATGAAAGGAGGACTAGCAGCCGAGTTGCACGGGAAAGTGTGAAAAGTGTTCATATGTAGTAAAAACCTGAGAAATCCGTCCGTTTTCGTCATTTGTTATCGAATCGACTTTTAGCCAGATCGTCACATTGGCCGCTCTTCTCTCTGAAACGGTTGTGCTTATCGTCTGCAAAACTATATCGCGTGCTGCGGTATGCGGAGAAACTAAAAGCACCGTAGTAGAACACAGATGAAACTTCTTAGTTGATGTAATAGCCAGTAAGAAGTAGTCCAATTCAAGTTTTAGGTATAGATTATTGACTTTTTAGCTGGCTTTGGTGCCTTGGACATGAGCTAGGACCTTAAGATTCTGCATAAAAGGAGGACTAGCAGCCCAGTTGCACGGGAGAACATGAAAAGTGTTCACATGTAGTAAAAACCTGAGACATCCGTCCGTTTTCGTCATTTGTTATCGAATCGACTTAAAGCCAGATCGTCACATTGGCCGCACTTCTCTCTGAAACGGTTGTACTTATCTTCTGCAAAGCTATGTTGCGTGCTGCGTTATGTGGAGACACTAAAAGCACCATAGTAGAACAGAGATGAAGCTTCTAAGTTGATGTAATAGCCAGTAAGAAGTAGTAGAATTCAAGTTTTAGGTATTGATTATTGACATTTTAGCTGGCTTTGATGCCTTGGACATTAGCTAGGACCTTAAGATTCTGCATGAAAGGAGGACTAGCAGCGGAGTTGCACGGGAGAATGTGAAAAGTGTTCATATGTAATAAAAACCTGAGAAATCCGTCCGTTTTCGTCATTTGTTATCGAATCGACTTAAAGCCAGATCGTCACATTGGCCGCTCTTCTCTCTGAAACGGTTGTACTTATCGTCTACAAAGCTATGTCGCGTGCTGCGGTATGCGGAGACACTAAAAGCACCATAGTAGAACACAGATGAAGCTTCTAATTTGATGTAATAGCCAGTAAGAAGTAGTACAATTGAATTTTTAGTTATCGATTACTGACTTTGTAGCTGGCTTTGATGCCTTGGACATGAGCTAGGACCTTCAGATTCTGCATGAAAGGAGGACTAGCAGCCGAGTTGCACGGGAGAATGTGAAAAGTGTTCGCATGTAGTAAAAACCTGAGAAATCCGTTCGATTTCGTCATTTATACTTATCGTCTACAAAGCTATGTCGCGTGCTGCGGTATGCGGAGACACTAAAAGCACCATAGTAGAACACAGATGAAGCTTCTAAGTTGATGTAATAGCCAGTAAGAAGTAGTACAATTGAAGTTTTAGGTATCGGTTATTGACTTTTTAGCTGGCTTTGGTGACTTGGACATGAGCTAGGACCTTAAGATTCTGCATGAAAGGGCTAGCTGCCGAGTTGCACGGGAGAATGTGAAAAGTGTTCATATGTAGTAGAAACCTAAGAAATCCGTCCGTTTTCGTCATTTGTTATCGAATCGTCTTAAAGCCAGATCGTCACATTGACCACTCTTCTCTCTGAAACGGTTGTACTTATCGTCTGCAAAGCTATGTCGCGTGCTGCGGTATGCGGAGACACTAAAAGCACCATGGTAGAACACAGATGAAGCTTCTAAGTTGATGTAATAGCCAGTAAGAAGTAGTACAATTGAAGTTTTAGTTATCGATTACTGACTTTGTAGCTATCTTTGATGCCTTGGACATGAGCTAGGACCTTAAGATTCTGCATGAAAGGAGGACTAGCAGCCGAGTTGCACGGGAGAATGTGAAAACTGTTGATATGTAGTAAAAACCTGAGAAATCCGTCCGTTTTTGTCACTTGGTATCGAATCGACTTAAAGCCAGATCGTAACATTGGCCGCTCTTCTCTCTGAAACGGATGTACTTATCGTCTGCAAAGCTATGTCGCGTGCTGCGGTATGCGGATACACTAAAATCACCATAGTAGAACACAGATGAAGCTTCTAAGTTGATGTAATAGCCAGTAAGAAGTAGTACAATTCAAGTTTTAAGTATTGATTACTGACCTTTTAGCTGCCTTGGTGCCTTGGACATGAGGTAGGACCTTGAGATTCTGCATGAAAGGAGGACTAGCAGCCGAGTTGCACGGGAGAATGTGAAAAGTGTTCATATGTAGTAAAAACCTGAGAAATCCGTCCGTTTTCGTCATTTGTTATCGAATCGACTTTTAGCCAGATCGTCACATTGGCCGCTCTTCTCTCTGAAAGCTATGTCGCGTGCTGCGGTATGTGGAGACACTAAAAGCACCATAGTAGAACAGAGATGAAGCTTCTAAGTTGATGTAATAGCCAGTAAGAAGTAGTAGAATTCAAGTTTTAGGTATTGATTATTGACTTTTTAACTGGCTTTGGTGCCTTGGACATGAGCTAGGACCTTAAGATTCTGCATGAAAGGAGGACTAGCAGCCGAGTTGCACGGGAGAATGTGAAAAGTGTTCATATGTAATAAAATCCTGAGAAATCCGTCCGTTTTCGTCATTTGTTATCGAATCGACTTAAAGCCAGATCGTCACATTGGCCGCTCTTCTCTCTGAAACGGTTGTACTTATCGTCAGCAAAGCTATTTCGCGTGCTGCGGTATGCGGAGACACTAAAATCACCATAGTAGAACACGGATGAAGCAACTAAGTTGTTGTAATAGCCAGTAAGAAGTAGTCCAATTCAAATTTAGGTATCGATTATTGACTTTTTAGCTGGCTTTGGTGACTTGGACATGAGCTAGGACCTTAAGATTCTGCATGAAAGGAGGACTAGCAACCGAGTTGCACGGGAGAATGTGAAAAGTGTTCATATGTAATAAAAACCTTAGAAATAAGTCCGTTTTCGTCATTTGTTATCGAATCGACTTAAAGCCAGATCGTCACATTGGCCGCTCTTCTCTCTGAAACGGTTGAACTTATCGTCTACAAAGCTATGTCGCGTGCTGCGGTATGCGGAGACACTAAAAGCACCATAGTAGAACACAGATGAAGCTTCTAAGTTGATGTAATAGCCAGTAAGAAGTAGTACAATTCAAGATTTAGGTATCGGTTATTGACTTTTTAGCTGGCTTTGGTGCCTTGGACATGAGCTAGGACCTTAAGATTCTGCATGAAAGGAGGACTAGATGCCGAGTTGCACGGGAGAATGTGAAAAGTGTTCATATGTAGTAAAAACCCAAGAAAACCGTCCGTTTTCGTCATTTGTTATCGAATCGTCTTAAAGCCAGATCGTCACATTGACCGCTCTTCTCTCTGAAACGGTTGTACTTATCGTCTGCAAACCTATGTCGCCGGCTGCGGTATGCGGAGACATTAAAAGCACCATAGTAGAACACAGATGAAGCTTCTAAGTTGATGTAATAGCCAGTAAGAAGTAGTACAATTCAAGTTTTAAGTATTGATTATTGACCTTTTAGCTGCCTTGGTGCCTTGGACATGAGCTAGGACCTTAAGATTCTGCATGAAAGGAGGACTAGCTGCCGAGTTGCACGGGAGAATGTGAAAAGTGTTCATATGTAGTAAAAACCCAAGAAATCCGTCCGTTTTCGTCATTTGTTATCGAATCGTCTTAAAGCCAGAACGTCACATTGACCGCTCTTCTCTCTGAAACGGTTGTACTTATCGTCTGCAAAGCTATGTCGCCTGCTGCGGTATGCGGAGACACTAAAAGCACCATAGTAGAACACAGATGAAGCTTCTAAGTTGATGTAATAGCCAGTAAGAAGTAGTACAATTCAAGTTTTAAGTATTGATTATTGACCTTTTAGCTGCCCTGGTGCCTTGGACATGAGCTAGGACCTTGAGATTCTGCATGAAAGGAGGACTAGCAGCCGAGTTGCACGGGAGAATGTGAAAAGTGTTCGCATGTAGTAAAAACCTAAGAAATCCGTCCGTTTTCGTCATTTGTTATCCAATCGACTTATAGCCAGATCGTCACATTGGCCGCTCTTCTCTCTGAAACGGTTGTACTTATCGTCTGCAAAGCTATGTCGCGTGCTGCGGTATGCGGAGACACTAAAATCACCATAGTAGAACACAGATGAAGCATCTAAGTTGATGTAATAGCCAGTAAGAAGTAGTCCAATTGAAGTTTTTGGTATCGATTATTGACATTTTAGCTGGCTTTGGTGACTTGGACATGAGCTAGGACCTTAAGATTCTGCATGAAAGGAGGACTAGCAGCCGAGTTGCACGGGAGAATGTGAAAAGTGTTCATATGTAGTAAAAACCTGAGAAATCCGACCGTTTTCGTCATTTGTTATCGAATCGACTTAAAGCCAGATCGTAACATTGGCCGCTCTTCTCTCTAAAACGGTTGTACTTATCGTCTGCAAAGCTGTGTCGTGTGCTGCGGTATGCGGAGAAACTAAAAGCACCGTAGTAGGACATTGATGAAGGTTCTAAGTTGATGTAATAGCCAGTAAGAAGTAGTCCAATTCAAATTTTAGGTATCGATTATTGACTTTTTAGCTGGCTTTGGTGACTTGGACATGAGCCAGGACCTTACGATTCTGCATGAAAGGAGGACTAGCAGCCGAGTTGCACGGGAGAATGTGAAAAGTGTTCATATGTAGTAAAAACCTGAGAAATCCGTCCGTTTTCGTCATTTGTTATCGAATCGACTTAAAGCCATATCGTCACATTGGCCGCTCTTCTCTCTGAACGGTTGTACTTATCGTCTGCAAAGCTATGTCGCGTACTGCGGTATTCGGAGACACTAAACGCACCATAGTAGAACACAGATGAAGCTTCTAAGATGATGTAATAGCCAGTAAGGAATAGTACAATTCAAGTTTTAGGTATCGATTATTGACTTTTTAGCTGGCTTTGGTGCCTTGGACATGAGCTATGACCTTAAGATTATGCATGAAAGGAGGACTAGCACCCGAGTTGCACGGGAGACTGTGAAAAGTGTTCATATCTAGTAAAAACCTGAGAAATCCGTCCGTTTGCGTCATTTGTTATCGAATCGACTTAAAGCCAGATCGTCACATTTGCCGCTCTTCTCTCTGAAACCGTTGTACTTATCGTCTGCAGAGCTATGTCGCGTGCTGCGATATGCGGAGACACTAAAAGCACCATAGTAGAACACAGATGAAGCTTTTAAGATGATGTAATAGCCAGTAAGAAGTAGTACAATTCAGTTTTTAGGTATCGGTTATTGACATTTTAGCTGGCTTTGGTGCCTTGGACATGAGCCAGGACCTTAAGATTCTGCATGAAAGGAGGACTAGCAGCCGAGTTGCACGGGAGAATGTGAAAAGTGTTCATATGTAGTAAGAACCTGAGAAATCCGTCCGTTTTCGTCATTTGTTATCGAATAGACTTAAAGCCAGATCGTCACATTGGCCACTCTTCTCTCTGAAACGGTTGTACTTATTGTCTGCAAAGTTATGTCGCGTGCTGCGGTATGCGGAGACACGAAAATCCTCATAGTAGAATACAGATAAAGCTTCTAAGTTGATGTAATAGCCAGTAAGAAGTAGTACAATTCAAGTTTTAGGTATCGATTATTGACTTTTTAGCTGGCTTTGGTGCCTTGGACATGAGCTAGGACCTTAAGATTCAGCATGAAAGTAGGACTAGCAGCCGAGTTGCACGGGAGAATGTGAAAAGTGTTCAAATGTAGTAAAAACCTGAGAAATCCGTCCGTTTGCGTCATTTGTTATCGAATCGACTTAAAGCCAAATCGGCACATTGGCCGCTCTGCTCTCTGAAACGTTTGTACTTATCGTCTGCAAAGCTATGTCGCGTACTACGGTATTCGGAGACACTAAACGCACCATAGTAGAACACAGATGAGGCTTCTAAGATGATATAATAGCCAGTAAGAAATAGTACAATTCAAGTTTTAGGTATAGTTATTGACTTTTTAGCTGGCTTTGGTGCCTTGGACATGAGCTATGACCTTAAGATTCTGCATGAAAGGAGGACTAGCACTCGAGTTGCACGGGAGAATGTGAAAAGTGTTCATATGTAGTAAAAACCTGAGAAATCCGTCCGTTTTCGTCATTTGTTATCGAATCGACTTAAAGCCAGATCGTCACATTGGCCGCTCTTCTCCCTGAAACGGTTCTACTTATCGTCTGCAAAGCTATGTCGCGTGCTGCGGTATGCGGAGACACTAAAAGCACCATAGTAGAACACAGATGAAGCTTCTAAGTTGATGTAATAGCCAGTTAGAATTAGTACAATTCAAGTTTTAGATATTGATTATTGACTTATTAGCTGGCTTTGGTGCCTTGGACATGATCTAGGACCTTAAGATTCTGCATGAAAGAAGGACTAGCAGCCGAGTTGCACGGGAGAATGTGAAAAGTGTTCATATGTAGTAAAAACCAACCTGAGAAATCGGTCCGTTTTCGTCATTTGTTATCGAATCGACTTAAAGCCAAATCATCACATTGGCAGCTCTGCTCTCTGAAACGGTTGTTCTTTTCGTCTGCAAAGCTATGTCGCGTGCTGCGGTATGTGGAGACACTAAAATCACCATAGTAGAACACAGATGAAGCTTCTAAGTTGATGTAATAGCCAGTAAGAGGTAGTACAATTCAAGTTCTAGGTATCGATTATTGACTTTTTAGCTGGCTTTGGTGCCTTGGATATGAGCAAGGACCTTGAGATTCTGCATGAAAGGAAGACTAGCTGCCCAGTTGCACGGGAGAATGTGAAAAGTGTTCATATGTAGTAAAAACCTGAGACATCCGTCCGTTTTCGTCATTTGTTATCGAATAGACTTAAAGCCAGATCGTCACATTGGCCGCTCTTCTCTCTGAAACCGTTGTACTTATCGTCTGCAAAGCTATGTCGCTTGCTGCGGTATGCGGAGACACTAAAAGCACAATAGTAGAACACAGATGAATCTTTTAAGTTGACGTAATAGCCAGTAAGAAGTAGTATAATTCAAGTTTTAGGTATCGATTATTGACTTTTTAGCTGGCTTCGGTGCCTAGGACATGAGCTAGGACCTTAAGATTCTGCATGAAATTAGGACTAGCAGCCGAGTTGCACGGGAGAATGTGAAAGGTGTTCATATGTAGTAAAAACCTGAGAAATCGGTCCGTTTTCGTCATTTGTTATCGAATCGACTTATAGCCAGATCGTCACATTTGCCGTTCTTCTCTCTGAAACCGTTGTACTTATCGTCTGCAAAGCTATGTCGCGTACTGCGGTATTCGGAGACACTAAACGCACCATAGTAGAACACAGATGAAGCTTCTAAGTTGATGTAATAGCCAGTAAGAAGTAGTACAATTCAAGTTTTTGATATTGATTATTGACTTTTTAGCTGGCTTTGGTGCCTTGGACATGAGCTAGGACCTTAAGATTCTGCATAAAAGGAGGACTAGCAGCCGAGTTGCACGGGAGAATGTGAAAAGTGTTCATATGTAGTAAAAACCTGAGACATCCGTCCGTTTTCGTCATTTGTTATCGAATCGACTTAAAGCCAGATCGTAACATTGGCCGCTCTTCTCTCTAAAACGGTTGTACTTATCGTCTGCAAAGCTGTGTCGCGTGCTGCGGTATGCGGAGAAACTAAAAGCACCGTAGTAGAACATTGATGAAGGTCCTAAGTTGATGTAATAGCCAGTAAGAAGTAGCCCAATTCAAGTTTTAGGTATCGATTATTGACTTTTTAGCTGGCTTTGGTGCCTTGGACATGAGCTAGGACCTTAAGATTCTGCATAAAAGGAGGACTAGCAGCCGAGTTGCACGGGAGAATGTGAAAAGTGTTCATATGTAGTAAAAACCTGAGAAATCCGTCCGTTTTCGTCATTTGTTATCGAATCGACTTAAAGCCAGATCGTCACATTGGCCGATCTTCTCTCTAAAACGGTTGTACTTATCGTCTGAAAAGCTATGTCGCGTGCTGCGGTATGCGGAGACACAAAAATCACCATAGTAGAACACAGATGAAGCATCTAAGTTGATGTAATAGCCAGTAAGAAGTAGTCCAATTCAAGTTTTAGGTATCGATTATTGACTTTTTAGCTGGCTTTGGTGACTTGGACATGAGCCAGGACCTTAAGATTCTGCAGGAAAGGAGGACTAGCAGCCGAGTTGCACGGGAGAATGTGAAAAGTGTTCATATGTAGTAAAAACCTGAGAAATCCGTCCGTTTTCGTCATTTGTTATCGAATCGACTTAAAGCCAGATCGTCACATTGGGCGCTCTTCTCTCTGAACGGTTGTACTTATCGTCTGCAAAGCTATGTCGCGTACTGCGGTATTCGGAGACACTAAACGCACCATAGTAGAACATAGATGAAGCTTCTAAGATGATTTAATAGCCAGTAAGAAATAGTACAATTCAAGTTTTAGATATCGTTATTGACTTTTTAGCTGGCTTTGGTGCCTTGGACATGAGCTATGACCTTAAGATTATGCATGAAAGGAGGACTAGCACCCGAGTTGCACGGGAGAATGTGAAAAGTGTTCATATCTAGTAAAAACCTGAGAAATCCGTCCGTTTGCGTCATTTGTTATCGAATCGACTCAAAGCCAGATCGTCACATTGGCCGCTCTTCTCTCTGAAACCGTTGTACTTATCGTCTGCAAAGCTATGTCGCGTGCTGCGATATGCGGAGACACTAAAAGCACCATAGTAGAACACAGATGAAGCTTCTAAGTTGATGTAATAGCCAGTAAGAAGTAGTACAATTCAAGTTTTAGATATTGATTATTGACTCTTTAGCTGGCTTTGGGGCCTTGGACATGATCTAGGACCTTAAGATTCTGCATGAAAGAAGGACTAGCAGCCGAGTTGCACGGGAGAATGTGAAAAGTGTTCATATGTAGTAAAAACCTGAGAAATCCGTCCGTTTTCGTCATTTGTTATCCAATCGACTTAAAGCCAGATCGTCACATTGGCCGCTCTTCTCTCTGAAACGGATATACTTATCGTCTGCAAAGCTATGACGCGTACTGCGATATTCGGAGACACTATAAACACCATAGTAGAACACAGATGAAGCTTTTAAGATGATGTAATAGCCAGTAAGAAGTAGTACAATTCAATTTTTAGGTATCGGTTATTGACATTTTAGCTGGCTTTGGTGCCTTGGACATGACAAGGACCTTAAGATTCTGCATGAAAGGAGGACTAGCAGCCGAGTTGCACGGGAGAATGTGAAAAGTGCTCATATGTAGTAAGAACCTGAGAAATCCGTCCGTTTTCGTCATTTGTTATCGAATCGACTTAAAGCCAGATCGTCACATTGGCCACTCTTCTCTCTGAAACGGTTGTACTTATTGTCTGCAAAGTTATGTCGCGTGCTGCGGTATGCGGAGACACGAAAATCCTCATAGTAGAACACAGATAAAGCTTCTAAGTTGATGTAATAACCAGTAAGAAGTAGTAAAATTCAAGTTTTAGGTATCGATTATTGACTTTTTAGCTGGCTTTGCTGCCTTGGACATGAGCTAGGACCTTAAGATTCAGCATGAAAGTAGGACTAGCAGCCGAGTTGCACGGGAGAATGTGAAAAGTGTTCAAATGTAGTAAAAACCTGAGAAATCCGTCCGTTTTCGTCATTTGTTATCGAATCGACTTAAAGCCAAATCGGCACATTGGCCGCTCTGCTCCCTGAAACGTTTGTACTTATCGTCTGCAAAGCTATGTCGCGTACTGCGGTATTCGGAGACACTAAACGCACCATAGTAGAACACAGATGAAGCTTCTAAGATGATATAATAGCCAGTAAGAAATAGTACAATTCAAGTTTTAGGTATAGTTATTGACTTTGTAGCTGGCTTTGGTGCCTTGGACATGAGCTATGACCTTAAGATTCAGCATGAAAGGAGGACTAGCACTCGAGTTGCACGGGAGAATGTGAAAAGTGTTCATATGTAGTAAAAACCTCAGAAATCCGTCCGTTTTCGTCATTTGTTATCGAATCGACTTAAAGCCAGATCGTCACATTTGCCGTTCTTCTCTCTGAATCCGTTGTACTTATCGTCTGCAAAGCTATGTCGCGTGCTGCGGTATGCGGAGACACTAAAAGCACCATAGTAGAACACAGATGAAACTTCTAAGTTGATGTAATAGCCAGTAAGAAGTAGTACAATTCAAGTTTTAGATATTGATTATTGACTTTTTAGCTGGCTTTGGTGCCTTGGACATGATCTAGGACCTTAAGATTCTGCATGAAAGAAGGACTAGCAGCCGAGTTGCACGGGAGAATGTGAAAAGTGTTCATATGTAGTAAAAACCAACCTGAGAAATCGGTCCGTTTTCGTCATTTGTTATCGAATCGACTTAAAGCCAAATCATCACATTGGCAGCTCTGCTCTCTGAAATGGTTGTTCTTATCGTCTGCAAAGCTATGTCGCGTACTGCGGTATTCGGAGACACTAAAAGCACCATAGTAGAACACAGATGAAGCTTCTAAGTTGATGTAATAGCCAGTAAGAAGTAGTAGAATTCAAGTTTTAGGTATCGATTATTGATTTTTTAGGTGGCTTTGGAGCCTTGGACATGAGCTAGGACCTTAAGATTCTGCATGAAAGGAGGACTAGCAGCCGAGTTGCACGGGAGAATGTGAAAAGTGTTCATATGTAGTCAAAACCTGAGATATCCGTCCGTATTCGTCAATTGTTATCGAATCGACTTAAAGCCAGATCGTCACATTTGCCGTTCGTCTCTCTGAAACCGTTGTACTTATCGTCTGCAAAGCTATGTCGCGTGCTGCGGTATGCGGAGACACTAAAAGCACCATAGTAGAACACAGACGAAGCTTCTAAGTTGATGTAATAGCCAGTAAGAAGTAGTCCAATTCAAGTTTTAGGTATCGATTATTGACTTTTTAGCTGGCTTTGGTGCCTTGGACATGAGCTAGGACCTTAAGATTCTGCAAAAAAGGCGGACTAGCAGCCGAGTTGCACTGCAGAATGTGAAAAGTGTTCATATGTAATAAAAACCTGAGACATCCGTCAGTTTTCGTCATTTGTTATCGAATTGACTTAAAGCCAGATGGTCACATTGACCGCTCTTCTCTCTGAAACGGTTGTACTTATCGTCTGCAAAGCTATGTCGCATGCTGCGGTATGTGGAGACACTTAAATCACCATAGTAGAACACAGATGAAGCTTCTAAGTTGATGTAATAGCCAGTAAGAAGTAGTACAATTCAAGTTTTAGGTATCGATTATTGACTTTTTAGCTGGCTTTGGTGCCTTTGACATGGGCTAGGACCTTGAGATTCTACATGAAAGGAGGACTAGCAGCCGAGTTGCACGGGACAATGTGAAAAGTGTTCATATGTAGTAAAAACCTGAGAAATCCGTCCGTTTTCGTCATTTGTTATCGAATCGACTTAAAGCCAGATCGTCACATTGGCCGCTCTTCTCTCTGAAACGGTTGTACTTATCGTCTGCAAAGCTATGTCGCGTGCTGCGGTATGCGGAGACACTAAAAGCACCATAGTAGAACACAGATGAAGCTTCTAAGTTGATGTAATAGCCAGTAAGAAGTAGTCCAATTCAAGTTTTAGGTATCGATTATTGACTTTTTAGCTGTCTTTGGTGCCTTGGACATGAGCTAGGACCTTAAGATTCTGCATAAAAGGAGGACTAGCAGCCCAGTTGCACGGGAGAATATGAAAGGTGTTCATATGTAGTAAAAACCTGAGACATCCGTCCTTTTTCGTCATTTGTTATCGAATCGACTTAAAGCCAGATCGTCAGATTGGCCGCTCTTCTCTCTGAAACCGTTGTACTTATCGTCTGCAAAGCTATGTCGCGTGCTGCGGTATGCGGAGACACTAAAAGCACCATAGTAGAACACAGATGAAGCTTCTAAGTTGATGTAATAGCCAGTAAGAAATAGTACAATTCAAGTTTTAGGTATCGTTATTGACTTTTTAGCTGGCTTTGGTGCCTTGGACATGAGCTAGGACCTTAAGATTCTGCATGAAAGGAGGACTAGCAGCCGAGTTGCACGGGAGAATGTGAAAACTGTTCATATGTAGTAAAAACCTGAGAAAACCGTTCGTTTTCGTCATTTGTTATCGAATCGACTTAAAGCCAGATCGTCACATTGGCCGCTCTTCTCTCTGAGACGGTTGTACTTATCGTCTGCAAAGCTATGTCGCATGCTGCGCTATGCGGAGACACTAAAAGCACCATAGTAGAACACAGATGAAGCTTCTAAGTTGATGTAATAGCCAGTATTAAGTAGTACAATTCAAGTTTTAGGTACCAGTTATTGACTTTTTAGCTGGCTTTGGTGCCTTGGACATGAGCTAGGACCTTAAGATTCTGCATGAAAGGAGGACTAGCAGCCGAGTTGCACGGGAGAATGTAAAAGTGTTCAAATGTAGTAAAAACCTGAGAAACCCGTCCGTTTTCGTCATTTGTTATCGAATCGACTTAAAGCCAGATCGTCACATTGGCCGCTCTTCTCTCTGAAACGGTTGTACTTATCGTCTGCAAAGCTATGTCGCGTGCTGCGGTATGCGGAGACACTAAAAGCACCATAGTAGAACACAGATGAAGCTTCTAAGTTGATGTAATAGCCAGTAAGAACTAGTACAATTCAAGTTTTGGGTATCGATTATTGACTTTTTAGCTGGCTTTGGTGCCTTGGACATGAGCTAGGACCTTAAGATTCTGCATGAAAAGAGGACTAGCTGCCTAATTGCACGGGAGAATGTGAAAAGTGTTAATATAGAGTAAAAACCTGGGAAATCCGTTCGTTTTCGTCATTTGTTATCGAATCGACTTAAAGCCAGATGGTCACATTGGCCGCTCTTCTCTCTGAAACGGTTGTACTTACCGTCTGCAGAGCTATGTAGCGTGCTGCGGTATGCAGAGACACTAAAAGCACCATAGTAGAACACAGATGATACTTCCAAGTTGATGTAATAGCCAGTAAGAAGTAGTAAAATTCAAGTTTTAGGTACTGATTATTGACTCTTTAGCTGGCTTTGGTGCCTTGGACATGAGCTAGGACCTTAAGATTCTGCATGAAAGGAGGACTAGCAGCCGAGTTACACGGGAGAATGTGAAAAGTGTTCATATGTAGTAAAAACCTGAGAAATCCGTTCGTTTTCGTCATTTGTTATCGAATCGACTTAAAGCCAGATGGTCACATTGGCCGCTCTTCTCTCTGAAACGGTTGTACTTACCGTCTGCAGAGCTATGTCGCGTGCTGCGGTATGCAGAGACACTAAAAGCACCATAGTAGAACACAGATGATACTTCCAAGTTAATGTAATAGCCAGTAAGAAATAGTAAAATTCAACTTTTAGGTACAGATTATTGACTTTTTAGCTGGCTTTGGTGCCTTGGACATGAGCTAGGACCTTAAGATTCTGCATGAAAGGAGGACTAGCAGCCTAATTGCACGGGAGAATGTGAAAAGTGTTCATATAGAGTAAAAACCTGAGAAATCCGTTCGTTTTCGTCATTTGTTATCGAATCGACTTAAAGCCAAATCGTCACATTGGCCGCTCTTCTCTCTGAACGGTTGTACTAATCGTCTGCAAAGCTATGCCGCGTACTGCGGTATTCGGAGACACTAAAAGCACCATAGTAGAACACAGATGAAGCTTCTAAGATGATGTAATAGACAGTAAGAAATAGTACAATTCAAGTTTTAGGAATCGGTTATTGACTTTTTACCCTTGTTTGGTGACTTGGACATGAGCTAGCACCTTAAGATTCTGCATGAAAGGAGGACTAGCAGCCGAGTTGCACGGGAGAATGTGTAAAGTGTTCATATGTAGTAAAAACCTGAGAAATCCCTTCGTTTTCGTCATTTGTTATCGAATCGACTTAAAGCCAGATGGTCACATTGGCCGCTCTTCTCTCTGAAACTTTTGTACTTACCGTCTGCAGAGCTATGTCGCGTGCTGCGGTATGCAGAGACACTAAAAGCACCATTGTAGAACACAGATGATACTTCCAAGTTGATGTAATAGCCAGTAAGAAGTAGTAAAATTCAATTTTTATGTACTGATTATTGACTTTTTAGCTGGCTTTGGTGCCTTGGACATGAGCTAGGACCTTAAGATTCTGCATGAAAGGAGGACTAGCAGCCGAGTTGCACGGGAGAATGTGAAAACTGTTCATATGTAGTAAAAACCTGAGAAATCCGTTCGTTTTCGTCATTTGTTATCGAATCGACTTAAAGCCAAATCGTCACATTGGCCGCTCTTCTCTCTGAACGGTTGTACTAATCGTCTGCAAAGCTATGCCGCGTACTGCGGTATTCGGAGACACTAAAAGCACCATAGTAGAACACAGATGAAGCTTCTAAGATGATGTAATAGACAGTAAGAAATAGTACAATTCAAGTTTTAGGAATCGGTTATTGACTTTTTACCCTTGTTTGGTGACTTGGACATGAGCTAGCACCTTAAGATTCTGCATGAAAGGAGGACTAGCAGCCGAGTTGCACGGGAGAATGTGTAAAGTGTTCATATGTAGTAAAAACCTGAGAAATCCCTTCGTTTTCGTCATTTGTTATCGAATCGACTTAAAGCCAGATGGTCACATTGGCCGCTCTTCTCTCTGAAACTTTTGTACTTACCGTCTGCAGAGCTATGTCGCGTGCTGCGGTATGCAGAGACACTAAAAGCACCATTGTAGAACACAGATGATACTTCCAAGTTGATGTAATAGCCAGTAAGAAGTAGTAAAATTCAATTTTTATGTACTGATTATTGACTTTTTAGCTGGCTTTGGTGCCTTGGACATGAGCTAGGACCTTAAGATTCTGCATGAAAGGAGGACTAGCAGCCGAGTTGCACGGGAGAATGTGAAAACTGTTCATATGTAGTAAAAACCTGAGAAAACCGTTCGTTTTCGTCATTTGTTATCGAATCGACTTAAAGCCAGATCGTCACATTGGCCGCTCTTCTCTCTGAGACGGTTGTACTTATCGTCTGCAAAGCTATGTCGCATGCTGCGCTATGCGGAGACACTAAAAGCACCATAGTAGAACACAGATGAAGCTTCTAAGTTGATGTAATAGCCAGTATTAAGTAGTACAATTCAAGTTTTAGGTACCAGTTATTGACTTTTTAGCTGGCTTTGGTGCCTTGGACATGAGCTAGGACCTTAAGATTCTGCATGAAAGGAGGACTAGCAGCCGAGTTGCACGGGAGAATGTAAAAGTGTTCAAATGTAGTAAAAACCTGAGAAACCCGTCCGTTTTCGTCATTTGTTATCGAATCGACTTAAAGCCAGATCGTCACATTGGCCGCTCTTCTCTCTGAAACGGTTGTACTTATCGTCTGCAAAGCTATGTCGCGTGCTGCGGTATGCGGAGACACTAAAAGCACCATAGTAGAACACAGATGAAGCTTCTAAGTTGATGTAATAGCCAGTAAGAACTAGTACAATTCAAGTTTTGGGTATCGATTATTGACTTTTTAGCTGGCTTTGGTGCCTTGGACATGAGCTAGGACCTTAAGATTCTGCATGAAAAGAGGACTAGCTGCCTAATTGCACGGGAGAATGTGAAAAGTGTTAATATAGAGTAAAAACCTGGGAAATCCGTTCGTTTTCGTCATTTGTTATCGAATCGACTTAAAGCCAGATGGTCACATTGGCCGCTCTTCTCTCTGAAACGGTTGTACTTACCGTCTGCAGAGCTATGTAGCGTGCTGCGGTATGCAGAGACACTAAAAGCACCATAGTAGAACACAGATGATACTTCCAAGTTGATGTAATAGCCAGTAAGAAGTAGTAAAATTCAAGTTTTAGGTACTGATTATTGACTCTTTAGCTGGCTTTGGTGCCTTGGACATGAGCTAGGACCTTAAGATTCTGCATGAAAGGAGGACTAGCAGCCGAGTTACACGGGAGAATGTGAAAAGTGTTCATATGTAGTAAAAACCTGAGAAATCCGTTCGTTTTCGTCATTTGTTATCGAATCGACTTAAAGCCAGATGGTCACATTGGCCGCTCTTCTCTCTGAAACGGTTGTACTTACCGTCTGCAGAGCTATGTCGCGTGCTGCGGTATGCAGAGACACTAAAAGCACCATAGTAGAACACAGATGATACTTCCAAGTTAATGTAATAGCCAGTAAGAAATAGTAAAATTCAACTTTTAGGTACAGATTATTGACTTTTTAGCTGGCTTTGGTGCCTTGGACATGAGCTAGGACCTTAAGATTCTGCATGAAAGGAGGACTAGCAGCCTAATTGCACGGGAGAATGTGAAAAGTGTTCATATAGAGTAAAAACCTGAGAAATCCGTTCGTTTTCGTCATTTGTTATCGAATCGACTTAAAGCCAAATCGTCACATTGGCCGCTCTTCTCTCTGAACGGTTGTACTAATCGTCTGCAAAGCTATGCCGCGTACTGCGGTATTCGGAGACACTAAAAGCACCATAGTAGAACACAGATGAAGCTTCTAAGATGATGTAATAGACAGTAAGAAATAGTACAATTCAAGTTTTAGGAATCGGTTATTGACTTTTTACCCTTGTTTGGTGACTTGGACATGAGCTAGCACCTTAAGATTCTGCATGAAAGGAGGACTAGCAGCCGAGTTGCACGGGAGAATGTGTAAAGTGTTCATATGTAGTAAAAACCTGAGAAATCCCTTCGTTTTCGTCATTTGTTATCGAATCGACTTAAAGCCAGATGGTCACATTGGCCGCTCTTCTCTCTGAAACTTTTGTACTTACCGTCTGCAGAGCTATGTCGCGTGCTGCGGTATGCAGAGACACTAAAAGCACCATTGTAGAACACAGATGATACTTCCAAGTTGATGTAATAGCCAGTAAGAAGTAGTAAAATTCAATTTTTATGTACTGATTATTGACTTTTTAGCTGGCTTTGGTGCCTTGGACATGAGCTAGGACCTTAAGATTCTGCATGAAAGGAGGACTAGCAGCCGAGTTGCACGGGAGAATGTGAAAAGTGTTCATATGTAGTAAAAACCTGAGAAATCCGTCCGTTTTCGTCATTTGTTATCGAATCGACTTAAAGCCCGATCGTCACATTGGCCGCTCTTCTCTCTGAAACGGTTGTACTGATCGTCTGCAAAACTATGTCGCGTGCTGCGGTATGCGGAGACACGAAAATCATCATAGTAGAACACAGATGAAGCTTCTAAGTTGATGTAATAGCCAGTAAGAACTAGTACAATTCAAGTTTTAGGTATCGATTATTGACTTTTTAGCTGGCTTTGGTGCCTCGGACATCAGCTAGGACCTTAAGATTCTGCATGAAAGGAGGACTAGCTGCCTAATTGCACGGGAGAATGTGAAAAGTGTTAATATAGAGTAAAAACCTGAGAAATCCGTTCGTTTTCGTCATTTGTTATCGAATCGACTTAAAGCCAGATGGTCACGATGGCCGCTCATCTCTCTGAAACGGTTGTACTTACCGTCTGCAGAGCTATGTCGCGTGCTGCGGTATGCAGAGACACTAAAAGCACCATAGTAGAACACAGATGAAGCTTCTAAGATGATGTAATAGGCTGTAAGAAATAGTACAATTCAAGTTTTAGGAATCGGTTATTGTCTTTTTACCCTTGTTTGGCGCCTTGGACATGAGCTATGACCTTAAGATTCAGCATGAAAGGAGGATTAGCACTCGAGTTGCACGGGAGAATTTGAAAAGTGTTCATATGTAGTAAAAACCTCAGAAATCCGTCCGTTTTCGTCATTTGTTATCGAATCGACTTAAAGCCAGATCGTCACATTTGCCGTTCTTCTCTCTGAATCCGTTGTACTTATCGTCTGCAAAGCTATGTCGCGTGCTGCGGTATGCGGAGACACTAAAAGCACCATAGTAGAACACAGATGAAACTTCTAAGTTGATGTAATAGCCAGTAAGAAGTAGTACAATTCAAGTTTTAGATATTGATTATTGACTTTTTAGCTGGCTTTGGTGCCTTGGACATGATCTAGGACCTTAAGATTCTGCATGAAAGAAAAACTAGCAGCCGAGTTGCACGGGAGAATGTGAAAGGTCTTCATATGTAGTAAAAACCTGAGAAATCGGTCCGTTTTCGTCATTTGTTATCGAATCGACTTATAGCCAGATCGTCACATCGCCGCTCTTCTCTCTGAAACGGTTGTACTTATCGTCTGCAAAGCTATGTCGCGTGCTGCGGTGTGCGGAGGCACTAAAAGCACCATAGTAGAACACAGATGAAGCTTCTAAGATGATGTAATAGAATGTAATAAGTTGTACAATTCAAGTTTTAGGTATTGATTATTGACTTTTTAGCTGGCTTTGGTGCCTTGGACATGAGCTAGGACCTTAAGATTCATCATGAAAGGAGGAGTAGCAGCCGAGTTGCACGGGAGAATGTGAAAAGTGTTCATATGTAGTAAAAACCTGAGAAATCCGTCCGTTTTCGTGATTTGTTATCGAATCGACTTAAAGCCAGATCGTCACATTGGTTGCTCTTCTCTCTGAAACGGTTGTACTTATCGTCTGCAAAGCTATGTCGCGTGCTGCGGTATGCGGAGACACTAAAAGCACCATAGTAGAACACAGATGAAGCTTCTAAGTTGATGCAATAGCCAGTAAGAAGTAGTCCAATTCAAGTTTTAGGTATCGATTATTGACTTTTTAGCTGTCTTTGGTGCCTTGGACATGAGCTAGGACCTTAAGATTCTGCATAAAAGGAGGACTAGCAGCCCAGTTGCACGGGAGAATATGAAAGGTGTTCATATGTAGTAAAAACCTGAGACATCCGTCCTTTTTCGTCATTTGTTATCGAATCGACTTAAAGCCAGATCGTCACATTGGCCGCTCTTCTCTCTGAAACCGTTGTACTTATCGTCTGCAAAGCTATGTCGCGTGCTGCGGTATGCGGAGACACTAAAAGCACCATAGTAGAACACAGATGAAGCTTCTAAGTTGATGTAATAGCCAGTAAGAAATAGTACAATTCAAGTTTTAGGTATCGTTATTGACTTTTTAGCTGGCTTTGGTGCCTTGGACATGAGCTAGGACCTTAAGATTCTGCATGAAAGGAGGACTAGCAGCCGAGTTGCACGGGAGAATGTGAAAACTGTTGATATGTAGTAAAAACCTGAGAAAACCGTCCGTTTTCGTCATTTGTTATCGAATCGACTTAAAGCCAGATCGTCACATTGGCCGCTCTTCTCTCTGAGACGGTTGTACTTATCGTCTGCAAAGCTATGTCGCGTGCTGCGGTATGCGGAGACACTAAAAGCACCATAGTAGAACACAGACGAAGCTTCTAAGTTGATGTAATAGCCAGTAAGAAGTAGTCCAATTCAAGTTTTAGGTATCGATTATTGACTTTTTAGCTGGCTTTGGTGCCTTGGACATGAGCTAGGACCTTAAGATTCTGCAAAAAAGGCGGACTAGCAGCCGAGTTGCACGGGACAATGTGAAAAGTGTTCATATGTAGTAAAAACCTGAGAAATCCGTCCGTTTTCGTCATTTGTTATCGAATCGACTTAAAGCCAGATCGTCACATTGGCCGCTCTTCTCTCTGAAACGGTTGTACTTATCGTCTGCAAAGCTATGTCGCGTGCTGCGGTGTGCTGAGGCACTAAAAGCACCATAGTAGAACACAGATGAAGCTTCTAAGATGATGTAATAGAATGTAATAAGTTGTACAATTCAAGTTTTAGGTATTGATTATTGACTTTTTAGCTGGCTTTGGTGCCTTGGACATGAGCTAGGACCTTAAGATTCTTCATGAAAGGAGGAGTAGCAGCCGAGATGCACGGGAGAATGTGAAAAGTGTTCATATGTAGTAAAAACCTGAGAAATCCGTCCGTTTTCGTGATTTGTTATCGAATCGACTTAAAGCCAGATCGTCACATTGGTTGCTCTTCTCTCTGAAACGGTTGTACTTATCGTCTGCAAAGCTATGTCGCGTGCTGCGGTATGCGGAGACACTAAAAGCACCATAGTAGAACACAGATGAAGCTTCTAAGTTGATGCAATAGCCAGTAAGAAGTAGTCCAATTCAAGTTTTAGGTATCGATTATTGACTTTTTAGCTGTCTTTGGTGCCTTGGACATGAGCTAGGACCTTAAGATTCTGCATAAAAGGAGGACTAGCAGCCCAGTTGCACGGGAGAATATGAAAGGTGTTCATATGTAGTAAAAACCTGAGACATCCGTCCTTTTTCGTCATTTGTTATCGAATCGACTTAAAGCCAGATCGTCACATTGGCCGCTCTTCTCTCTGAAACCGTTGTACTTATCGTCTGCAAAGCTATGTCGCGTGCTGCGGTATGCGGAGACACTAAAAGCACCATAGTAGAACACAGATGAAGCTTCTAAGTTGATGTAATAGCCAGTAAGAAATAGTACAATTCAAGTTTTAGGTATCGTTATTGACTTTTTAGCTGGCTTTGGTGCCTTGGACATGAGCTAGGACCTTAAGATTCTGCATGAAAGGAGGACTAGCAGCCGAGTTGCACGGGAGAATGTGAAAACTGTTGATATGTAGTAAAAACCTGAGAAAACCGTCCGTTTTCGTCATTTGTTATCGAATCGACTTAAAGCCAGATCGTCACATTGGCCGCTCTTCTCTCTGAGACGGTTGTACTTATCGTCTGCAAAGCTATGTCGCGTGCTGCGGTATGCGGAGACACTAAAAGCACCATAGTAGAACACAGACGAAGCTTCTAAGTTGATGTAATAGCCAGTAAGAAGTAGTCCAATTCAAGTTTTAGGTATCGATTATTGACTTTTTAGCTGGCTTTGGTGCCTTGGACATGAGCTAGGACCTTAAGATTCTGCAAAAAAGGCGGACTAGCAGCCGAGTTGCACGGGACAATGTGACAAGTGTTCATATGTAGTAAAAACCTGAGAAATCCGTCCGTTTTCGTCATTTGTTATCGAATCGACTTAAAGCCAGATCGTCACATTGGCCGCTCTTCTCTCTGAAACGGTTGTACTTATCGTCTGCAAAGCTATGTCGCGTGCTGCGGTGTGCGGAGGCACTAAAAGCACCATAGTAGAACACAGATGAAGCTTCTAAGATGATGTAATAGAAAGTAATAAGTTGTACAATTCAAGTTTTAGGTATTGATTATTGACTTTTTAGCTGGCTTTGGTGCCTTGGACATGAGCTAGGACCTTAAGATTCTTCATGAAAGGAGGAGTAGCAGCCGAGTTGCACGGGAGAATGTGAAAAGTGTTCATATGTAGTAAAAACCTGAGAAATCCGTCCGTTTTCGTGATTTGTTATCGAATCGACTTAAAGCCAGATCGTCACATTGGTTGCTCTTCTCTCTGAAACGGTTGTACTTATCGTCTGCAAAGCTATGTCGCGTGCTGCGGTATGCGGAGACACTAAAAGCACCATAGTAGAACACAGATGAAGCTTCTAAGTTGATGTAATAGCCAGTAAGAAGTAGTCCAATTCAAGTTTTAGGTATCGATTATTGACTTTTTAGCTGTCTTTGGTGCCTTGGACATGAGCTAGGACCTTAAGATTCTGCATGAAAGGAGGACTAGCAGCCCAGTTGCACGGGAGAATATGAAAGGTGTTCATATAGAGTAAAAACCTGAGAAATCCGTTCGTTTTCGTCATTTGTTATCGAATCGACTTAAAGCCAAATCATAACATTGGCCGCTCTTCTCTCTGAAACGGTTGTACTTATTGTGTGCAAAGCTATGTCGCGTACTGCGGTATTCGGAGACACTAAATGCACCATAGTAGAACACAGATGAAGCTTCTAAGATGATGCAATAGGCAGTAAGAAATAGTACAATTCAAGTTTTAGGAATCGGTTATTGACTTTTTACCCTTGTTTGATGACTTGGACATGAGCTAGCACCTTAAGATTCTGCATGAAAGGAGGACTAGCAGCCGAGTTGCACGGGAGAATGTGTAAAGTGTTCATATGTAGTAAAAACCTGAGAAATCCGTTCGTTTTCGTCATTTGTTATCGAATCGACTTAAAGCCAGATGGTCACATTGGCCGCTCTTCTCTCTGAAACGGTTGTACTTACCGTCTGCAGAGCTATGTCGCGTGCTGCGGTATGCAGAGACACTAAAAGCACCATAGTAGAACACAGATGATACTTCCAAGTTGATGTAATAGCCAGTAAGAAGTAGTAAAACTCAAGTTTTAGGTACTGATTATTGACTCTTTAGCTGGCTTTGGTGCCTTGGACATGAGCTAGGACCTTAAGATTCTGCATGAAAGTAGGACTAGCAGCCGAGTTACACGGGAGAATGTGAAAAGTGTTCATATGTAGTAAAAACCTGATAAATCCGTTCGTTTTCGTCATTTGTTATCGAATCGACTTAAAGCCAGGTGGTCACATTGGCCGCTCTTCTCTCTGAAACGGTTGTACTTACCGTCTGCAGAGCTATGTCGCGTGCTGCGGTATGCAGAGACACTAAAACCACCATAGTAGAACACAGATGATACTTCCAAGTTAATGTAATAGCCAGTAAGAAATAGTAAAATTCAACTTTTAGGTACAGATAATTGACTTTTCAGCTGGCTTTGGTGCCTTGGACATGAGCTAGGACCTTAAGATTCTGCATGAAAGGAGGACTAGCAGCCTAATTGCACGGGAGAATGTGAAAAGTGTTCATATAGAGTAAAAACCTGAGAAATCCGTTCGTTTTCGTCATTTGTTATCGAATCGACTTAAAGCCAAATCGTCACATTGGCCGCTCTTCTCTCTGAAACGGTTGTACTTATCGTCTGCAAAGCTATGTCGCGTACTGCGGTATTCGGAGACACTAAAAGCACCATAGTAGAACACAGATGAAGCTTCTAAGATGATGTAATAGGCAGTAAGAAATAGTACAATTCAAGTTTTAGGAATCGGTTATTGACTTTTTACCCTTGTTTGGTGACTTGGACATGAGCTAGCACCTTAAGATTCTGCATGAAAGGAGGACTAGCAGCCGAGTTGCACGGGAGAATGTGTAAAGTGTTCATATGTAGTAAAAACCTGAGAAATCCCTTCGTTTTCGTCATTTGTTATCGAATCGACTTAAAGCCAGATGGTCACATTGGCCGCTCTTCTCTCTGAAACTTTTGTACTTACCGTCTGCAGAGCTATGTCGCGTGCTGCGGTATGCAGAGACACTAAAAGCACCATTGTAGAACACAGATGATACTTCCAAGTTGATGTAATAGCCAGTAAGAAGTAGTAAAATTCAACTTTTATGTACTGATTATTGACTTTTTAGCTGGCTTTGGTGCCTTGGACATGAGCTAGGACCTTAAGATTCTGCATGAAAGGAGGACTAGCAGCCGAGTTGCACGGGAGAATGTGAAAAGTGTTCATATGTAGTAAAAACCTGAGAAATCCGTCCGTTTTCGTCATTTGTTATCGAATCGACTTAAAGCCAGATCGTCACATTGGCCGCTCTTCTCTCTGAAACGGTTGTACTGATCGTCTGCAAAACTATGTCGCGTGCTGCGGTATGCGGAGACACGAAAATCATCATAGTAGAACACAGATGAAGCTTCTAAGTTGATGTAATAGCCAGTAAGAACTAGTACAATTCAAGTTTTAGTTATCGATTATTGACTATTTAGCTGGCTTTGGTGCCTTGGACATGAGCTAGGACCTTAAGATTCTGCATGAAAGGAGGACTAGCTGCCTAATTGCACGGGAGAATGTGAAAAGTGTTAATATAGAGTAAAAACCTGAGAAATCCGTTCGTTTTCGTCATTTGTTATCCAATCGACTTAAAGCCAGATGGTCACGTTGGCCGCTCATCTCTCTGAAACGGTTGTACTTACCGTCTGCAGAGCTATGTCGCGTGCTGCGGTATGCAGAGACACTAAAAGCACCATAGTAGAACACAGATGATACTTCCAAGTTGATGTAATAGCCAGTAAGAAGTAGTAAAATTCAAGTTTTAGGTACTGATTATTGACTTTTTAGCTGGCTTTGGTGCCTTGGACATGAGCTAGGACCTTAAGATTCTGCATAAAAGGAGGACTAGCAGCCGAGTTGCACGGGAGAATGTGAAAAGTGTTCATATGTAGTAAAAACCTGAGAAATCCGTTCGTTTTCGTCATTTTTTATCCAATCGACTTAAAGCCAGATGGTCACATTGGCCGCTCTTCTCTCTGAAACGGTTGTACTTACCGTCTGCAGAGCTATGTCGCGTGCTGCGGTATGCAGAGACACTAAAAGCACCATAGTAGAACACAGATCATACTTCCAAGTTAATGTAATAGCCAGTAAGAAATAGTAAAATTCAACTTTTAGGTACTGATTATTGACTTTTTAGCTGGCTTTGGTGCCTTGGACATGAGCTAGGACCTTAAGATTCTGCATGAAAGGAGGACTAGCAGCCTAATTGCACGGGAGAATGTGAAAAGTGTTCATATAGAGTAAAAACCTGAGAAATCCGTTCGTTTTCGTCATTTGTTATCGAATCGACTTAAAGCCAAATCGTCACATTGGCCGCTCTTCTCTCTGAAACGGTTGTACTTATCGTCTGCAAAGCTATGTCGCGTACTGCGGTATTCGGAGACACTAAAAGCACCATAGTAGAACACAGATGAAGCTTCTAAGATGATGTAATAGGCAGTAAGAAATAGTACAATTCAAGTTTTAGGAATCGGTTATTGTCTTTTTACCCTTGTTTGGTGACTTGGACATGAGCTAGCACCTTAAGATTCTGCATGAAAGGAGGACTAGCAGCCGAGTTGCACGGGAGAATGTGTAAAGTGTTCATATGTAGTAAAAACCTGAGAAATCCGTTCGTTTTCGTCATTTGTTATCGAATCGACTTAAAGCCAGATGGTCACATTGGCCGCTCTTCTCTCTGAAACGGTTGTACTTACCGTCTGCAGAGCTATGTCGCGTGCTGCGGTATGCAGAGACACTAAAAGCACCATTGTAGAACACAGATGATACCTCCAAGTTGATGTAATAGCCAGTAAGAAGTAGTAAAATTCAATTTTTATGTACTGATTATTGACTTCTTAGTTGGCTTTGGTGCCTTGGACATGAGCTATTACCTTAAGATTCTGCATGAAAGGAGGACTAGCAGCCGAGTTGCACGGGATAATGTGAAAAGTGTTCATATGTAGTAAAAACCTGAGAAATCCGTCCGTTTTCGTCATTTGTTATCGAATCGACTTAAAGCCCGATCGTCACATTGGCCGCTCTTCTCTCTGAAACGGTTGTACTTATCGTCTGCAATGCTATGTCGCGTGCTGCGGTATGCGGAGACACTAAAATCTCCATAGTAGAACACAGATGAAGCTTCTAAGTTGATGTAATAGCCAGTAAGAAGTAGTACAATTCAAGTTTTAGGTATCGATTATTGACTTCTTAGTTGGCTTTGGTGCCTTGGACATGAGCTATTACCTTAAGATTCTGCATGAAAGTAGGACTAGCAGCCGAGTTGCACGGGAGAATGTGAAAAGTGTTCATATGTAGTAAAAACCTGAGAAATCCGTCCGTTTTCGTCATTTGTTATCGAATCGACTTAAAGCCCGATCGTCACATTGGCCGCTCTTCTCTCTGAAACGGTTGTACTTATCGTCTGCAATTCTATGTCGCGTGCTGCGGTATGCGGAGACACTAAAATCTCCATAGTAGAACACAGATGAAGCTTCTAAGTTGATGTAATAGCCAGTAAGAAGTAGTACAATTCAAGTTTTAGGTATTGATTATTGAATTTTTAGCTGGCTTTGGTGCCTTGGACATGAGCTAGGACCTTAAGATTCTGCATGAAAGGAGGACTAGCAGCCGAGTTGCACGGGAGAATGTGAAAAGTGTTCAAATAGAGTAAAAACCTGAGAAATCCGTCCGTTTTCGTCATTTTTATCGAATCGACTTAAAGCCAAATCGTCACATTGGCCGCTCTTCTCTCTGAAACGGTTGTACTTATCGTCTTCAGAGCTACGTCGCGTGCTGCGGTATGCAGAGACACTAAAAGCACCATAGTAGAACACAGATGACACTTCCAAGTTGATGTAATAGCCAGTAAGAAGTAGTACAATTCAAGTTTTAGGAACCGGTTATTGACTTTTTACCCTTGTTTGGTGCCTTGGACATGAGCGAGGAACTTAAGATTTTACATGCAGGAGGACTAGCAGCCGAGTTGCACGGGAGAATGTGTAAAGTGTTCATTTGTAGTAAAAACCTGAGAAATCCGTTCGTTTTCGTCATTTGTTATCGAATCGACTTAGAGCCAGATCGTCACATTTTCCGCTCTTCTCTCTGAAACGGTTGCACTTATCGTCTGCAGAGCTATGTCGCGTGCTGCGGTATGCAGAGACACTAAAAGCACCATAGTAGAACACAGATGACACTTCCAAGTTGATGTAATAGCCAGTAAGAAGTACTACAATTCAAGTTTTAGTTACTGATTATAGACTTTTTAGCTGGCTTTGGTAGATGCGGACCTCGGGGAGGATAGTTTGGATTCCGTCGAAATGTTGGAACACGTGAGGCAATACTGACCTTACGACTTATCTTAGAAGAAAGATTAAGAAAAGGCAAACCTACGTTTCTAGCATTTGTAGACTTAGAGAAAGCTTTTGACAATGTTGACTGGAATACTCTTTTTCAAATTCTAAAGGTGGCAGGGATAAAATACAGGGAGCGAAAGGCTATTTACAATTTGTACAGAAACCAGATGGCAGTTATAAGAGTCGAGGGGCATGAAAGGGAAGCAGTGGTTGGGAAAGGAGTGAGACAGGGTTGTAGCCTCTCCCCGATGTTATTCAATCTGTATATTGTGCAAGCAGTGAAGGAAACAAAAGAAAAATTTGGAGTAGGTATTAAAATTCATGGAGACGAAATAAAAACTTTGAGGTTCGCCGATGAAATAGTAATTCTGTCAGAGACGGCAAAGGACTTGGAAGAGCAGTTGAACGGAATGGACAGTGTCTTGAAAGGAGGATATAAGATGAACATCAACAAAAGCAAAACGAGGATAATGGAATGTAGTCAAATTAAATCGGGTGATGCTGAGGGAATTAGATTAGGAAATGAGACACTTAAAGTAGTAAAGGAGTTTTGCTATTTAGGAAGTAAAATAACTGATGATGGTCGAAGTAGAGAGGATATAAAATGTAGACTGGCAATGGCAAGGAAAGCGTTTCTGAAGAAGAGAAATTTGTTAACATCGAATATAGATTTAAGTGTCAGGAAGTCATTTCTGAAAATATTTGTTTGGAGTGTAGCCATGTATGGAAGTGAAACATGGACGATAACTAGTTTGGACAAGAAGAGAATAGAAGCTTTCGAAATGTGGTGCTACAGAAGAATACTGAAGATAAGGTGGATAGATCACGTAACTAATGAGGAGGTATTGAATAGGATTGGGGAGAAGAGAAGTTTGTGGCACAACTTGACTAGAAGAAGGGATCGGTTGGTAGGACATGTTTTGAGGCATCAAGGGATCACAAATTTAGCATTGGAGGGCAGTGTGGAGGGTAAAAATCGTAGAGGGAGACCGAGAGATGAGTACACTAAGCAGATTCAGAAGGATGTAGGTTGCAGTAGGAACTGGGAGATGAAGAAGCTTGCACAGGATAGAGTAGCATGGAGAGCTGCATCAAACCAGTCTCAGGACTGAAGACCACAACAACAACAACAACAGCTGGCTTTGGTGCCTTGGACATGAGCTAGGACCTTAAGATTCTGCATGAAAGGAGGACTAGCAGCCGAGTTGCCCAGGAGAATGTGAAAAGTGTTCATATGTAGTAAAAACCTGAAAAATCCGTCCGTTTTCGTCATTTGTTATCGAATCGACTTAAAGCCAGATCGTCACATTGGCCGCTCTTCTCTCCGAAACGGTTGTACTTATCGTCTGCAAAGCTATGTCGCATGCTGCGGTATGCGGAGACACTAAAAGCACCATAGTAGAACACCGATGAAGCTTCTAAGTTGATGTAATAGCCAGTAAGAAGTAGTAGAATTCAAGTTTTTGGTATCGATTATTGACTTTTATGTTGGCTTTGGTACCTTGGACATGAGCTAGGACCTTAAGATTCTGCATGAAAGGAGGACTAGCAGCCGAGTTGCACAGGAGAATGTGAAATGTGTTCATATGTAGTAAAAACCTGAGAAATCCGTCCGTTTTCGTCATTTGTTATCGAATCGACTTAAAGCCAAATCGTCACATTGGCCGCTCTTCTCTCTGAAACGGTTGTACTTATCGTCTGCAAAGCTATGTCGCGTGCTGCGGTATGCGGGGACACTAAAATCACCATAGTAGAACACAGATGAAGCTTCTAAGTTGATGTAATAGCCAGTAAGAAGTAGTACAATTCAAGTTTTAGGTATCGATTATTGACTTCTTAGTTGGCTTTGGTGCCTTGGACATGAGCTATTACCTTAAGATTCTGCATGAAAGGAGGACTAGCAGCCGAGTTGCATGGGAGAATGTGAAAAGTGTTCATATGTAGTAAAAACCTGAGAAATCCGTCCGTTTTCGTCATTTGTTATCGAATCGACTTAAAGCCCGATCGTCACATTGGCCGCTCTTCTCTCTGAAACGGTTGTACTTATCGTCTGCAGAGCTACGTCGCGTGCTGCGGTATGCAGAGACACTAAAAGCACCATAGTAGAACACAGATGACACTTCCAACTTGAAGTAATAGCCAGTAAGAAGTAGTACAATTCAAGTTTTAGTTACTAATTATTGACTTTTTAGCTGGCTTTGGTGCCTTGGACATGAGGTAGGACCTTAAGATTCTGCATGAAAGGAGGAGTAGCAGCCGAGTTGCCCAGGAGAATGTGAAAAGTGGTCATATGTAGTACAAACCTGAGAAATCCGTCCGTTTTCGTCATTTGTTATCGAATCGACTTAAAGCCTGATTGTCACATTGGCCGCTTTTCTCTCTGAAACGGTTGTACTTATCGTCTGCAAAGCTGTGTCGCGTGCTGCGGTATGCGGAGAAACTAAAAGCACCATAGTAGAACACAGATGAAGCTTCTAAGTTGATGTAATAGCCAGTAAGAAGTAGTACAATTCAAGTTTTAGGTATTGATTATTGACTTTTTAGCTGGCTTTGGTGCCTTGGACATGAGCTAGGACCTTAAGATTCTGCATGAAAGGAGGACTAGCAGCCGCGTTGCACGGGAGAATGTGAAAAGTGTTCATATGTAGTAAAAACCAACCTGAGAAATCCGTCCGTTTTCGTCATTTGTTATCGAATCGACTTAAAGCCAGATTGTCACCTTGGCCGCTCTTCTCTCTGAAACGGTTGTACTTATCGTCTGCAAAGCTATGTCGCGAGCTGCGGTATGCGGAGACACTAAAAGCACCATAATAGAACACATATGAAACTTCTAAGATGATGTAATAGCCAGTAAGAAGTAGTACAATTCAAGTTTTAGGTACCGATTATTTACTTTTTAGCTGGCTTTGGTGCCTTGGAGATGAGCTAGGACCTTAAGATTCTGCATTAAAGGAGGACTAGCAGCCGAGTTGCACGGGAGAATGTGAAAAGTGTTCATATGTAGTAAAAACCTGAGAAATCCGTCCGTTTTCGTCATTTGTTATCGAATCGACTTAAAGCCAGATCGTCAAATTGGCCGCTCTTCTCTCGGAAACGGTTGTACTTATCGTCTGCAGAGCTGTGTCGCGTACTGCGGTATGCAGAGACACTAAAAGCTCCATAGTAGAACACAGATGACACTTCCAAGTTGATGTAATAGCCAGTAAGAAGTAGTACAATTCAAGTTGTAGTTACTGATTATTGACTTTTTAGCTGGCTTTGGTGCCTTGGACATGAGCTAGGACCTTAAGATTCTGCATGAAAGGAGGACTAGCAGCCGAGTTGCCATGGAGAATGTGAAAAGTGTTAATATGTAGTAAAAACCTGAGAAATCCGTCCGTTTTCGTCATTTGTTATCGAATCGACTTAAAGCCAGATCGTCACATTGGCCGCTCTTGTCTCCGAAACGGTTGTACTTATCGTCTGCAAAGCTATGTCGCATGCTGCGGTATGCGGAGACACTAAAAGCACCATAGTAGAACACATATGAAGCTTGTAAGATGATGTAATAGCCAGTAAGAAGTAGTACAATTCAAGTTTTAGGTATCGATTATTGACTTTTTAGCTGGCTTTGATGCCTTGGACATGAGCTAGGACCTTAAGATTCTCCATGAAAGGAGGACTAGCAGCCGAGTTGCACGGGAGAATTTGAAAAGTGTTCATATGTAGTAAAAACCTGAGAAATCCGTCCGTTTTCGTCATTTGTTATCGAATCGACTTAAAGCCAGATCGTCACATTGGCCGCTCTTCTCTCTGAAACGGTTGTACTTATCGTCTGCAAAGCTATGTCGCGTACTGCGGTATTCGGAGACACTAAAAGCACCATAGTAGAACACAGATGTAGCTTCTAAGATGATGTAATAGCCAGTAAGAAATAGTACCATTCAAGTTTTAGGAATCGGTTATTGACTTTTTACCCTTGTTTGGTGCCTTGGACATGAGCTAGGAACTTAAGAATTTACATGCAGGAGGACTAGCAGACGAGTTGCACGGGAGAATGTGTAAAGTGTTCATATGTAGTAAAAACCTGAGAAATCCGTTCGTTTTCGTCATTTGTTATCGAATCGACTTAAAGCCAGATCGTCACATTGGCCGCTCTTCTCTCTGAAACGGTTGTACTTATCGTCTGCAAAGCTATGTCGCGTGCTGCGGCATGCGGGGACACTAAAATCACCATAGTGGAACACACATGAAGCTTCTAAGTTGATGTAATAGCCAGTAAGAAGTAGTACAATTCAAGTTTTAGTTATCGATTATTGACTTTTTAGCTGGCTTTGATACCTTGGACATGAGCTAGGACCTTAATATTCTGCATGAAAGGAGGACTAGCAGCCAAGTTGCTCGGGAGAATTTGAAAAGTGTTCATATGTAGTAAAAACCTGAGAAATCCGTCCGTTTTCGTCAATTGCTATCGAATCGACTTAAAGCCAGATCGTCACATTGGCCGCTCTCCTCTCTGAAACGGTTGTACTTATCGTCTGCAAAGCTATGTCGCGTGCTGCGGTATGCGGAGACACTAAAAGCACCATAGTGGAACACAGATGAAGCTTCTAAGTTGATGTAATAGCCAGTAAGAAGTAGTACAATTCAAGTTTTAGGTATCGATTATTGACTTTTTAGCTGGCTTTGACGCCTTGGACATCAGCTAGGACCTTAAGATTCTGCATGAAAGGAGGACTAGCATCCGAGTTGCACGGGAGAATTTGAAAAGTGTTCATATGTAGTAAAAACCTGAGAAATCCGTCCGTTTACGTCATTTGTTATCGAATCGACTTAACGCCTGATTGTCACATTGGCCGCTCTTCTCTCTGAAACGGTTGTACTTATCGTCTGCAAAGCTGTGTCACGTGCTGCGGTATGCGGAGAAACTAAAAGCACCATAGTAGAACACAGATGAAGCTTCTAAGTTGATGTAATAGCCAATAAGAAGTAGTACAATTCACGTTTTAGGTATCGATTATTGACTTTTTAGCTGGCTTTGGTGCCTTGGACATGAGCTAGGACCTTAAGATTCTGCATGAAAGGAGGACTAACAGCCGAGTTGCACGGGAGAATTTGAAAAGTGTTCATATGTAGTAAAAACCTGAGAAATCCGTCCGTTTTGGTCATTTGTTATCGAATCGACTTAAAGCCAAATCGTCACATTGGCCGCTCTTCTCTCTGAAACGGTTGTACTTATCGTCTGTAAAGCTATGTCGCGTGCTGCGGTATGCGGGGACACTAAAATCACCATACTAGAACACAGATGAAGCTTCAAAGTTGATGTAATAGCCAGTAAGAAGTAGTACAATTCAAGTTTTAGGTATCGATTTTTGACTTCTTAGTTGGCTTTGGTGCCTTGGAAATGAGCTATTACCTTAAGATTCTGCATGAAAGGAGGTCTAGCAGCCGAGTTGCACGGGAGAATGTGAAAAGTGTTCATATGTAGTAAAAACCTGAGAAATCCGTCCGGTTTCGTCATTTGTTATCGAATCGACTTAAAGCCAGATCGTCACATTGGCCGCTCTTCCCTCCGAAACGGTTGTACATATCGTCTGCAAAGCTATGTCGCATGCTGCGGTATGCGGAGCCACTAAAAGCACTATAGTAGAACACCGATGAAGCTTCTAAGTTGATGTAATAGCCAGTAAGGTGTAGTACAATTCAAGTTTTAGCTTCTGATTATTGACTTTTTAGCTGGCTTTGGTGCCTTGGACATGAGCTATTACCTTAAGATTCTGCATGAAAGGAGGACTAGCAGCCGAGTTGCACGGGAGAATGTGAAAAGTGTTCAAATAGAGGAAAAACCTGAGAAATCCGTCCGTTTTCGTCATTTTTATCGAATCGAATTAAAGCCAAATCGTCACATTGGCCGCTCTGCTCTCTGCAACCGGTTGTACTTATCGTCTGCAAAGCTATGTCGCGTACTGCGGTATTCGGAGACACTAAAAGCACCATAGTAGAACACAGATGTAGCTTCTAAGATGATGTAATAGCCAGTAAGAAATAGTACCATTCAAGTTTTAGGAATCGGTTATTGACTTTTTACCCTTGTTTGGTGCCTTGGACATGAGCTAGGAACTTAAGATTTTACATGCAGGAGGACTAGCAGACGAGTTGCACGGGAGAATGTGTAAAGTGTTCATATGTAGTAAAAACCTGAGAAATCCGTTCGTTTTCGTCATTTGTTATCGAATCGACTTAAAGCCAGATCGTCACATTGGCCGCTCTTCTCTCTGAAACGGTTGTACTTATCGTCTGCAAAGCTATGTCGCGTGCTGCGGCATGCGGGGACACTAAAATCACCATAGTGGAACACAGATGAAGCTTCTAAGTTGATGTAATAGCCAGTAAGAAGTAGTACAATTCAAGTTTTAGTTATCGATTATTGACTTTTTAGCTTGCTTTGATGCTTTGGACATGAGCTAGGACCTTAATATTCTGCATGAAAGGAGGACTAGCAGCCAAGTTGCACGGGAGAATTTGCAAAGTGTTCATTTGTAGTAAAAACCTGAGAAATCCGTCCGTTTTCGTCAATTGTTATCGAATCGACTTAAAGCTTGATCGTCACATTGGCCGCTCTCCTCTCTGAAACGGTTGTACTTATCGTCTGCAAAGCTATGTCGCGTGCTGCGGTATGCGGAGACACTAAAAGCACCATAGTGGAACACAGATGAAGCTTCTAAGTTGATGTAATAGCCAGTAAGAAGTAGTACAATTCAAGTTTTAGGTATCGATTATTGACTTTTTAGCTGGCTTTGACGCCTTGGACATCAGCAAGGACCTTAAGATTCTGCATGAAAGGAGGACAAGCATCCGAGTTGCACGGGAGAATTTGAAAAGTGTTCATATGTAGTAAAAACCTGAGAAATCCGTTCGTTTTCGTCATTTGTTATCGAATCGACTTAAAGCCAGATCGTCACATTGGCCGCTCTTCTCTCTGAAACGGTTGTACTTATCGTCTGCAAAGCTATGTCGCGTGCTGCGGCATGCGGGGACACTAAAATCACCATAGTGGAACACAGATGAAGCTTCTAAGTTGATGTAATAGCCAGTAAGAAGTAGTACAATTCAAGTTTTAGTTATCGATGATTGACTTTTTAGCTGGCTTTGATGCTTTGGACATGAGCTAGGACCTTAATATTCTGCATGAAAGGAGGACTAGCAGCCAAGTTGCACGGGAGAATTTGAAAAGTGTTCATATGTAGTAAAAACCTGAGAAATCCGTCTGTTTTCGTCATTTGTTATCGAATCGACTTAAAGCTAGATTGTCACATTGGCCGCTCTTCACTCAGAAACGGTTGTACTTATCGTCTGCAATGCTGTGTCGCGTGCTGCGCTATGCGGAGACACTAAAAGCACCATAGTAGAACACAGATGAAGCTTCTAAGTTGATGTAATAGCCAGTAAGAAGTAGTACAATTCAAGTTTTAGGTATCGATTATTGACTTTTTAGCTGGCTTTGGTGCCTTGGACATGATCTATAATTTATGATTCTGCATGAAAGGAGTACTAGCAGCCGAGTTGCACGGGAGAATTTGAAAAGTGTTCATATGTAGTAAAAACCTGAGAAATCCGTTCGTTTTCGTCATTTGTTATCGAATCGACTTAAAGCCAGATCGTCACATTGGCCGCTCTTCTCTCTGAAACGGTTGTACTTATCGTCTGCAAAGCTATGTCGCATGCTGCGGTATGCGGAGACACTAAAAGCACCATAGTAGAACACCGATGAAGTATCTAAGTTGATGTAATAGCCAGTAAGATGTAGTACAATTCAAGTTTTAGCTTCTGATTATTGACTTTTTAGCTGGCTTTGGTGCCATGGACATGAGCTATTACCTTAAGATTCTGCATGAAAGGAGGACTAGCAGCCGAGTTGCACGGGAGAATGTGAAAAGTGTTCATATGTAGTAAAAACCTGAGAAATCCGTCCGTTTTCGTCATTTGTTATCGAATCGACTTAAAGCCACATCGTCACATTGGCCGCTCTCCTCTCTGAAACGGTTGTACTTATCGTCTGCAAAGCTATGTCGTGTGCTGCGGTATACGGAGACACTAAAAGCACCATATTGGAACACAGATGAAGTTTCTAAGTTGATGTAATAGCCAGTAAGAATTAGTACAATTCAAGTTTTAGGTATCGATTATTGACTTTTTAGCTGGCTTTGATGCCTTGGACATGAGCTAGGACCTTAAGACTCTGCATGAAAGGAGGACTAGCAGCCGAGTTGCACGGGAGAATTTGAAAAGTGTTCATATGTTGTAAAAACCTGAGAAATCCGTCCGTTTTCGTCATTTGTTATCGAATCGACTTAAAGCCTGATTGTCACATTGGCCGCTCTTCTCTCTGAAACGGTTGTACTTATCGTCTGCAAAGCTGTGTCGAGTGCTGCGGTATGCGGAGAAACTAAAAGCACCATAGTAGAACACAGATGAAGCTTCTAAGTTGATGTAATAGCCAGTAAGAAGTAGTACACTTCAAGTTTAAGGTATCGATTATTGACTTCTTAGATGGATTTGGTGCCTTGGACATGAGCTAGGACCTTAGGATTCTGCATGAAAGGAGGACTAGAAGTCGCGTTGCACGGGAGAATGTGAAATGTGTTCATATGTAGTAAAAACCTGAGAAATCCGTCCGTTTTCGTCATTTGTTATCGAATCGACTTAAAGCCCGATCGTCACATTGGCCGCTTTTCTCTCTGAAACGGTTGTACTTATCGCCTGCAAAGCTATGTCGCGTGATGCGGTATGCGGAGACACTAAAAGCACCATAGTAGAACACAGATGAAGCTTCTAAGTTGATGTAATAGCCAGTAAGAAGTAGTACACTTCAAGTTTAAGGTATCGATTATTGACTACTTAGATGGATTTGGTGCCTTGGACATGAGCTAGGACCTTAAGATTCTGCATGAAAGGAGGACTAGCAGCCGCGTTGCCCAGGAGGATGTGAAAAGTGTTCATATGTACTAAAAAACTGAGAAATCCGACCGTTTTCGTCATTTGTTATCGAATCGACTTAAAGCCAGATCGTCACATTGGCCGCTCTTCCCTCCGAAACGGTTGTACTTATCGTCTGCAAAGCTATGTCGCGTGCTGCGGTATGCGGAGACACTAAAAGCACCATAGTAGAACACAGATGAAGCCTCTATGATGATGTAATAGCTAGTAAGAAGTAGTACAAATCAAGTTTTAGGTATCGATTATTGACTTTATAGCTGGCTTTGGTGCCTTGGACATGAGCTGTTACCTTAAGATTCTGCATGAAAGGAGGACTAGCAGCCGAGTTGCACGGGAGAATGTGAAAAGTGTTCATATGTAGTAAAAACCTGAGAAATACGTCCGTTTTCGTCATTTGTTATCGAATCGACTTAAAGCCAGATCGTCACATTATCTGCTCTTCTCTCTGAAACGGTTGTACTTATCGTCTGCAAAGCTATGTCGCGTGATGCGGTATGCGGAGACACTAAAAGCACCATAGTAGAACACAGATGAAGCTTCTAAGTTGGTGTAATAGCCAGTAAGAAGTAGTACACTTCAAGTTTTAGGTATCGATTATTGACTTTTTAGCTGGCTTTGGTGCCTTGGACATGAGCTAGGACCTTGATTCGGCATGAAAGGAGGACTAGCAGCCGAGTTGCACGGGAGAATGTGAAAAGTGTTCATATGTATTAAAAACCTGAGAAATCCGTCCGTTTTCGTCATTTGTTATCGAATCGACTTAAAGCCAGATCGTCACATGGGCCACTCTTCTCTCTGAAACGGTTGTACTTATCGTGTGCAGAGCTATGTCGCGTGCTGCGCTATGCAGAGACACTAAAAGCAACATAGTAGAACACAGATGACACTTCCAAGTTGATGTAATAGCCAGTAAGAAGTAGTACAATTCAAGTTTTAGTTACTGATTATTGACTTTTTAGCTGGCTTTGGTGCCTTGGACATGAGCTACGACCTTAAGATTCTGCATGAAAAGAGGACTAGCAGCCGAGTTACACAGGAGAATGTGAAAAGTGTTTATATGTAGTAAAAACCTGAGAAATCCGTCCGTTTTCGTCATTTGTTATCGAATCGACTTAAAGCCAGATCGTCACATTGGCCGCTCTTCTCTCTGAAACGGTATACTTATCGTCTGCAAAGCTATGTCGCGTGCTGCGGCATGCGGGGACACTAAAATCACCCTAGTGGAACACAGATGAAGCTTCTAAGTTCATGTAATAGCCAGTAAGAAGTAGTACAATTCAAGTTTTAGGTATCGATTATTGACTTTTTAGCTGACTTTGATGCCTTGGACATGAGCTAGGACCTTAAGATTCTGCATGAAAGGAGGACTAGCAGCCGAGTTGCATGGGAGAATTTGAAAAGTGTTCATATGTAGTAAAAACCTGAGAAATCCGTCCGTTTTCGTCATTTGTTATCGAATCGACTTAAAGCCAGATTGTCACATTGGCCGCTCTTCTCTCTGAAACGGTTGTACTTATCGTCTGCAATGCTATGTCGCGTGCTGCGCTATGCGGTGACACTAAAAGCACCATAGTAGAACACAGATGAAGCTTCTAAGTTGATGTAATAGCCAGTAAGAAGTAGTACAATTCAAGTTTTAGGTATCGATTATTGACTTTTTAGCTGGCTTTGGTGCCTTGGACATGAGCTAGGACCTTAAGATTCTGCATGAAAGGAGGACAGAGCAGCCGAGTTGCACGGGAGAATGTGAAAAGTGTTCAAATAGAGTAAAAACCTGAGAAATCCGTCCGTTTTCGTCATTTGTTATCGAATCGACTTAAAGCCAGATCGTCACATTGGCCGCTCTTCCCTCCGAAACGGTTGTACTTATCGTCTGCAAAGCTATGTCGCATGCTGCGGTATGCGGAGACACTAAAAGCACCATAGTAGAACACAGATGAAGCTTCTAAGTTGATGTAATAGCCAGTAAGATGTAGTACAATTCAAGTTTTAGCTACTGATTATTGACTTTTTAGCTGGCTTTGGAGCCTTGGACATGAGCTAAGACCTTAAGATTCTACATGAAAGAGCACTAGCAGCCGAGCTACACAGGAGAATGTGAAAAGTGTTTATATGTAGTAAAAACCTGAGAAATCCGTCCGTTTTCGCCATTTGTTATCGAATCGACTGAAAGCCAGATCGTCACATTGGCCGCTCTTCTCTCTGAAACGGTTGTACTTATCGTCTGCAAAGCTATGTCGCGTGCTGTGGTATGCGGTGACACTAAAAGCACCATAGTAGAACACATATGCAGCTTCTAAGAAGATGTAATAGCCAGTAAGAAGTAGTACAATTCAAGTTTTAGGTATCGATTATTGACTTTTTAGCTAGCTTTGGTGCCTTGGAGATGAGCTTGGAACATAAGATTCTGCATGAAAGGAGGAGTAGCAGCCGAGTTGCACGGGAGAATGTGGAAAGTGTTCATATGTAGTAAAAACCTGAGAAATCCGTCCGTTTTCGTCATTTGTTATCGACTCTCCAGATCGTCACATTGGAAGCTCTTCTCTCTGAAACGGTTGTACTTATCGTCTGCAAAGCTATGTCGCGTGCTGCGGTATGCGGAGACACTAAAAGCACCATAGTAGAACACAGATGATGCCTCTATGATGATGTAATAGCCAGTAAGAAGTAGTACAATTCAAGTTTTAGGTATCGATTATTGACTTTATAGCTGGCTTTGGTGCCTTGGACATGAGCTGTTACCTTAAGATTCTGCATGAAAGGAGGACTAGCTGCCGAGTTGCACGGGAGAATGTGAAAAGTGTTCATATGTAGTAAAAACCTGAGAAATCCGTCCATTTTCGTCATTTGTTATCGAATCGACTTAAAGCCAGATCGTCACATTGGCTGCTCTTCTCTCTGAAACGGTTGTACTTATCGTCTGCAAAGCTATGTCGCGTGCTGCGGTATGCGGAGACACTAAAAGCACCATAGTAGAACACAGATGAAGCTTCTAAGTTGGTGTAATAGCCAGTAAGAAGTAGTACACTTCAAGTTTTAGGTATCGATTATTGACTTTTTAGCTGGCTTTGGTGCCTTGGACATGAGCTAGGACCATAAGATTCGGCATGAAAGGAGGACTAGCAGCCGAGTTGCACGGGAGAATGTGAAAAGTGTTCATATGTATTAAAAACCTGAGAAATCCGTCCGTTTTCGTCATTTGTTATCGAATCGACTTAAAGCCAGATCGTCACATGGGCCACTCTTCTCTCTGAAACGGTTGTACTTATCGTGTGCAGAGCTATGTCGCGTGCTGCGCTATGCAGAGACACTAAAAGCAACATAGTAGAACACAGATGACACTTCCAAGTTGATGTAATAGCCAGTAAGAAGTAGTACAATTCAAGTTTTAGTTACTGATTATTGACTTTTTAGCTGGCTTTGGTGCCTTGGACATGAGCTACGACCTTAAGATTCTGCATGAAAAGAGGACCAGCAGCCGAGTTACACAGGAGAATGTGAAAAGTGTTTATATGTAGTAAAAACCTGAGAAATCCGTCCGTTTTCGTCATTTGTTATCGAATCGACTTAAAGCCAGATCGTTACATTGGCTGCTCTTCCCTCCGAAACGGTTGTACTTATCGTCTGCAAAGCTATGTCGCATGCTGCGGTATGCGGAGACACTAAAAGCACCATAGTAGAACACAGATGAAGCTTCTATGTTGATGTAATAGCCAGTAAGATGTAGTACAATTCAAGTTTTAGCTACTGATTATTGACTTTTTAGCTGGCCTTGGAGCCTTGGACATGAGCTAGGACCTTAAGATTCTGCATGAAAGGAGGACTATCAGCCGAGTTACACAGGAGAATGTGAAAAGTGTTTATATGTAGTAAAAACCTGAGAAATCCGTCCGTTTTCGTCATTTGTTATCGAATCGACTTAAAGCCAGAACGTCACATTGGCCGCTTTTCTCTCTGAAACGGTTGTACTTATCGTCTGCAAAGGTATGTCGCGTGCTGCGGTATGCGGAGACACTAAAAGCACCATAGTAGAACACAGATGAAGCCTCTATGATGATGTAATAGCCAGTAAGAAGTAGTACAATTCAAGTTTTAGGTATCGATTATTGACTTTATAGCTGGCTTTGGTGCCTTGGACATGGGCTGTTACCTTAAGATTCTGCATGAAAGGAGGACTAGCAGCCGAGTTGCACGGGAGAATGTGAAAAGTGTTCATATGTAGTAAAAACCTGAGAAATCCGTCCGTTTTCGTCATTTGTTATCGAATCGACTTAAAGCCAGAACGTCACATTGGCCGCTCTTCTCTCTGAAACGGTTGTACTTATCGTCTGCAAAGCTATGTCGCGTGCTGCGGCATGCGGGGACACTAAAATCACCCTAGTGGAACACAGATGAAGCTTCTAAGTTGATGTAATAGCCAGTAAGAAGTAGTACAATTCAAGTTTTAGGTATCGATTATTGACTTTTTAGCTGACTTTGATGCCTTGGACATGAGCTAGGACCTTAAGATTCTGCATGAAAGGAGGACTAGCAGCCGAGTTGCATGGGAGAATTTGAAAAGTGTTCATATGTAGTAAAAACCTGAGAAATCCGTCCGTTTTCGTCATTTGTTATCGAATCGACTTAAAGCCAGATTGTCACATTGGCCGCTCTTCTCTCTGAAACGGTTGTACTTATCGTCTGCAATGCTATGTCGCGTGCTGCGCTATGCGGTGACACTAAAAGCACCATAGTAGAACACAGATGAAGCTTTTAAATTGATGTAATAGCCAGTAAGAAGTAGTACAATTCAAGTTTTAGGTATCGATTATTGACTTTTTAGCTGGCTTTGGTGCCTTGGACATGAGCTAGGACCTTAAGATTCTGCATGAAAGGAGGACAGAGCAGCCGAGTTGCACGGGAGAATGTGAAAAGTGTTCAAATAGAGTAAAAACCTGAGAAATCCGTCCGTTTTCGTCATTTGTTATCGAATCGACTTAAAGCCAGATCGTCACATTGGCCGCTCTTCCCTCCGAAACGGTTGTACTTATCGTCTGCAAAGCTATGTCGCATGCTGCGGTATGCGGAGACACTAAAAGCACCATAGTAGAACGCAGATGAAGCTTCTAAGTTGATGTAATAGCCAGTAAGATGTAGTAAAATTCAAGTTTTAGCTACTGATTATTGACTTTTTAGCTGGCTTTGGAGACTTGGACATGAGCTAGGACCTTAAGATTCTACATGAAAGAGCACTAGCAGCCGAGTTACACAGGAGAATGTGAAAAGTGTTTATATGTAGTAAAAACCTGAGAAATCCGTCCGTTTTCGCCATTTGTTATCGAATCGACTTAAAGCCAGATCGTCACATTGGCCGCTCTTCTCTCTGAAACGGTTGTACTTATCGTCTGCAAAGCTATGTCGCGTGCTGTGGTATGCGGAGACACTAAAAGCACCATAGTAGAACACATATGCAGCTTCTAAGAAGATGTAATAGCCAGTAAGAAGTAGTACAATTCAAGTTTTAGGTATCGATTATTGACTTTTTAGCTAGCTTTGGTGCCTTGGAGATGAGCTTGGAACATAAGATTCTGCATGAAAGGAGGAGTAGCAGCCGAGTTGCACGGGAGAATGTGGAAAGTGTTCATATGTAGTAAAAACCTGAGAAATCCGTCCGTTTTCGTCATTTGTTATCGACTCGCCAGATCGTCACATTTTAAGCTCTTCTCTCTGAAACGGTTGTACTTATCGTCTGCAAAGCTATGTCGCGTGCTGCGGTATGCGGAGACACTAAAAGCACCATAGTAGAACACAGATGAAGCCTCTATGATGATGTAATAGCCAGTAAGAAGTAGTACAATTCAAGTTTTAGGTATCGATTATTGACTTTATAGCTGGCTTTGGTGCCTTGGACATGGGCTGTTACCTTAAGATTCTGCATGAAAGGAGGACTAGCAGCCGAGTTGCACGGGAGAATGTGAAAAGTGTTCATATGTAGTAAAAACCTGAGAAATCCGTCCGTTTTCGTCATTTGTTATCGAATCGACTTAAAGCCAGATCGTCACATTGGCTGCTCTTCTCTCTGAAACGGTTGTACTTATCGTCTGCAAAGCTATGTCGCGTGATACGGTATGCGGAGACACTAAAAGCACCATAGTAGAACACAGATGAAGCTTCTAAGTTGGTGTAATAGCCAGTAAGAAGTAGTACACTTCAAGTTTTAGGTATCGATTATTGACTTTTTAGCTGGCTTTGGTGCCTTGGACATGAGCTAGGACCTTAAGATTCGGCATGAAAGGAGGACTAGCAGCCGAGTTGCACGGGAGAATGTGAAAAGTGTTCATATGTATTAAAAACCTGAGAAATCCGTCCGTTTTCGTCATTAGTTATCGAATCGACTTAAAGCCAGATCGTCACATGGGCCACTCTTCTCTCTGAAACGGTTGTACTTATCGTGTGCAGAGCTATGTCGCGTGCTGCGCTATGCAGAGACACTAAAAGCAACATAGTAGAACACAGATGACACTTCCAAGTTGATGTAATAGCCAGTAAGAAGTAGTACAATTCAAGTTTTAGTTACTGATTATTGACTTTTTAGCTGGCTTTGGTGCCTTGGACATGAGCTACGACCTTAAGATTCTGCATGAAAAGAGGACTAGCAGCCGAGTTACACAGGAGAATGTGAAAAGTGTTTATATGTAGTAAAAACCTGAGAAATCCGTCCGTTTTCGTCATTTGTTATCGAATCGACTTAAAGCCAGATCGTTACATTGGCTGCTCTTCCCTCCGAAACGGTTGTACTTATCGTCTGCAAAGCTATGTCGCATGCTGCGGTATGCGGAGACACTAAAAGCACCATAGTAGAACACAGATGAAGCTTCTAAGTTGATGTAATAGCCAGTAAGATGTAGTACAATTCAAGTTTTAGCTACTGATTATTAACTTTTTAGCTGGCCTTGGAGCCTTGGACATGAGCTAGGACCTTAAGATTCTGCATGAAAGGAGGACTATCAGCCGAGTTACACAGGAGAATGTGAAAAGTGTTTATATGTAGTAAAAACCTGAGAAATCCGTCCGTTTTCGTCATTTGTTATCGAATCGACTTAAAGCCAGATCGTCACATTGGCCGCTCTTCTCACTGAAACGGTTGTACTTATCGTCTGCAAAGCTATGTCGCGTGCTGCGGCATGCGGGGACACTAAAATCACCCTAGTGGAACACAGATGAAGGTTCTAAGTTGATGTAATAGCCAGTAAGATGTAGTACAATTCAAGTTTTAGGTATCGATTATTGACTTTGTAGCTGACTTTGATGCCTTGGACATGAGCTAGGACCTTAAGATTCTGCATGAAAGGAGGACTAGCAGCCGAGTTGCATGGGAGAATTTGAAAAGTGTTCATATGTAGTAAAAACCTGAGAAATCCGTCCGTTTTCGTCATTTGTTATCGAATCGACTTAAAGCCAGATTGTCACATTGGCCGCTCTTCTCTCTGAAACGGTTGTACTTATCGTCTGCAATGCTATGTCGCGTGCTGCGCTATGCGGTGACACTAAAAGCACCATAGTAGAACACAGATGAAGCTTCTAAGTTGATGTAATAGCCAGTAAGAAGTAGTACAATTCAAGTTTTAGGTATCGATTATTGACTTATTAGCTGGCTTTGGTGCCTTGGACATGAGCTAGGACCTTAAGATTCTGCATGAAAGGAGGACAGAGCAGCCGAGTTGCACGGGAGAATGTGAAAAGTGTTCAAATAGAGTAAAAACCTGAGAAATCCGTCCGTTTTCGTCATTTTTATCGAATCGACTTAAAGCCAAATCGTCACATTGGCCGCTCTGCTCTCTGAAACGGTTGTATTTATCGTCTGCAAAACTATGTCGCGTACTGCGGTATTCGGAGACACTAAAAGCACCATAGTAGAACACAGATGTAGCTTCTAAGATGATGTAATAGCCAGTAAGAAATAGTACAATTTAAGTTTTAGGAATCGGTTATTGACTTTTTACCCTTGTTTGGTGCCTTGGACATGAGCTAGGAACTTAAGATTTTACATGCAGGAGGACTAGCAGCCGCGTTGCACGGGAGAATGTGAAAAGTGTCCATATGTAGTAAAAACCAACCTGAGAAATCCGTCCGTTTTCGTCATTTGTTATCGAATCGACTTAAAGCCAGATCGTCACATTGGCCGCTCTTCTCTCTGAAACGGTTGTACTTATCGTCTGCAAAGCTATGTCGCGTTCTGCGGTATGCGGAGACACTAAAAGCACCATAGTAGAACACATATGAAGCTTCTAAGATGATGTAATAGCCAGTAAGAAGTAGGACAGTTCAAGTTTTAGGTATCGATTATTGACTTTGTAGCTGGCTTTGGTGCCTTGGAGATGAGCTTGGACCTTAAGATTCTGGATGAAAGGAGGACTAGCAGCCGAGTTTCACGGGAGAATGTGAGAAGTGTTCATATGTAGTAAAAACCTGAGAAATCCGTCCGTTTTCGTCATTTGTTATCGAATCGACTTAAAGCCAGATCGTCACATTGGCCGCTCTTCTCTCTGAAACGGTTGTACTTACCGTCTGCAAAGCTATGTCGCGTGCTGCGGTATGCGGAGACACTAAAATCACCATAGTAGAACACACATGAAGCTTCTATGATGATGTAATAGCCAGTAAGAAGTAGTACAATTCAAGTTTAAGGTATCGTATCGACTTCTTAGATGGCTTTGGTGCCTTGGACATGAGCTAGGACTTTAAGATTCTGCATGAAAAGAGGACTAGCTGCCGAGTTGCACGGGACAATATGAAAAGTGTTCATATGTAGTAACAACCTGAGAAATCCGTCCGTTTTCGTCATTTGTTATCAAATCGACTTAAAGACAGATCGTCACATTGGCCACTCTTCTCTCTGAAACGGTTGTACTTATCGTGTGCAGAGCTATGTCGCGTGCTGCGCTATGCAGAGACACTAAAAGCAACATAGTAGAACACAGATGACACTTCCAAGTTGATGTAATTGCCAGTAAGAAGTAGTACAATTCAAGTTTTAGTTACTGATTATTGACTTTTTAGCTGGCTTTGGTGCCTTGGACATGAGCTAGGACCTTAAGATTCTGCATGAAAAGAGGACTAGCAGCCGAGTTACACAGGAGAATGTGAAAAGTGTTTATATGTAGTAAAAACCTGAGAAATCCGTCCGTTTTCGTCATTTGTTATCGAATCAACTTAAAGCCAGATCGTCACATTGGCTGCTCTTCCCTCCGAAACGGTTGTACTTATCGTCTGCAAAGCTATGTCGCATGCTGCGGTATGCGGAGACACTAAAAGCACCATAGTAGAACACAGATGAAGCTTCTAAGTTGATGTAATAGCCAGTAAGATGTAGTACAATTCAAGTTTTAGCTACTGATTATTGACTTTTTAGCTGGCCTTGGAGCCTTGGACATGAGCTAGGACCTTAAGATTCTGCATGAAAGGAGGACTAGCAGCCGAGTTACACAGGAGAATGTGAAAAGTGTTTATATGTAGTAAAAACCTGAGAAATCCGTCCGTTTTCGTCATTTGTTATCGAATCGACTTAAAGCCAGATCGTCACATTGGCCGCTCTTCTCTCTGAAACGGTTGTACTTATCGTCTGCAAAGCTATGTCGCGTGCTGCGGTATGCGGAGACACTAAAAGCACCATAGTAGAACACATATGAAGCATCTAAGTTGATGTAATAGCCAGTAAGAAGTAGGACAGTTCAAGTTTTAGGTATCGATTATTGACTTTGTAGCTGGCTTTGGTGCCTTGGAGATGAGCTTGGACCTTAAGATTCTGGATGAAAGGAGGACTAGCAGCCGAGTTTCACGGGAGAATGTGAGAAGTGTTCATATGTAGTAAAAACCTGAGAAATCCGTCCGTTTTCGTCATTTGTTATCGAATCGACTTAAAGCCAGATCGTCACATTGGCCGCTCTTCTCTCTGAAACGGTTGTACTTACCGTCTGCAAAGCTATGTCGCGTGCTGCGGTATGCGGAGACACTAAAATCACCATAGTAGAACACACATGAAGCTTCTATGATGATGTAATAGCCAGTAAGAAGTAGTACAATTCAAGTTTAAGGTATCGTATCGACTTCTTAGATGGCTTTGGTGCCTTGGACATGAGCTAGGACTTTAAGATTCTGCATGAAAAGAGGACTAGCTGCCGAGTTGCACGGGACAATATGAAAAGTGTTCATATGTAGTAACAACCTGAGAAATCCGTCCGTTTTCGTCATTTGTTATCAAATCGACTTAAAGACAGATCGTCACATTGGCCACTCTTCTCTCTGAAACGGTTGTACTTATCGTGTGCAGAGCTATGTCGCGTGCTGCGCTATGCAGAGACACTAAAAGCAACATAGTAGAACACAGATGACACTTCCAAGTTGATGTAATTGCCAGTAAGAAGTAGTACAATTCAAGTTTTAGTTACTGATTATTGACTTTTTAGCTGGCTTTGGTGCCTTGGACATGAGCTAGGACCTTAAGATTCTGCATGAAAAGAGGACTAGCAGCCGAGTTACACAGGAGAATGTGAAAAGTGTTTATATGTAGTAAAAACCTGAGAAATCCGTCCGTTTTCGTCATTTGTTATCGAATCAACTTAAAGCCAGATCGTCACATTGGCTGCTCTTCCCTCCGAAACGGTTGTACTTATCGTCTGCAAAGCTGTGTCGCATGCTGCGGTATGCGGAGACACTAAAAGCACCATAGTAGAACACAGATGAAGCTTCTAAGTTGATGTAATAGCCAGTAAGATGTAGTACAATTCAAGTTTTAGCTACTGATTATTGACTTTTTAGCTGGCCTTGGAGCCTTGGACATGAGCTAGGACCTTAAGATTCTGCATGAAAGGAGGACTAGCAGCCGAGTTACACAGGAGAATGTGAAAAGTGTTTATATGTAGTAAAAACCTGAGAAATCCGTCCGTTTTCGTCATTTGTTATCGAATCGACTTAAATCCAGATCGTCACATTGGCCGCTCTTCTCTCTGAAACGGTTGTACTTATCGTCTGCAAAGCTATGTCGCGTGCTGCGGCATGCGGGGACTCTAAAAACACCCTAGTGGAACACAGATGAAGCTTCTAAGTTGATGTAATAGCCAGTAAGAAGTAGTACAATTCAAGTTTTAGGTATCGATTATTGACTTTTTAGCAGGCTTTGATGCCTTGGACATGAGCTAGGACCTTAAGATTCTGCATGAAAGGAGGACTAGCAGCCGAGTTGCATGGGAGAATTTGAAAAGTGTTCATATGTAGTAAAAACCTGAGAAATCCGTCCGTTTTCGTCATTTGTTATCGAATCGACTTAAAGCCAGATTGTCACATTGGCCGCTCTTCTCTCTGAAACGGTTGTACTTATCGTCTGCAATGCTATGTCGCGTGCTGCGCTATGCGGTGACACTAAAAACACCATAGTAGAACACAGATGAAGCTTCTAAGTTGATGTAATAGCCAGTAAGAAGTAGTACAATTCAAGTTTTAGGTATCGATTATTGACTTTTTAGCTCGCTTTGGTGCCTTGGACATGGGCTAGGACCTTAAGATTCTGCATGAAAGGAGGACAAGCAGCCGAGTTGCACGGGAGAATGTGAAAAGTGTTGAAATAGAGTAAAAACCTGAGAAATCCGTCCGTTTTCGTCATTTTTATCGAATCGACTTAAAGCCAAATCGTCACATTGGCCGCTCTGCTCTCTGAAACGGTTGTATTTATCGTCTGCAAAACTATGTTGCGTACTGTGGTATTCGGAGACACTAAAAGCACCATAGTAGAACGCAGATGTAGCTTCTAAGATGATGTAATAGCCAGTAAGAAATAGAACAATTCAAGTTTTAGGAATCGGTTATTGACTTTTTACCCTTGTTTGGTGCCTTGGACATGAGCTAGGAACTTAAGATTTTACATGCAGGAGGACTAGCAGCCGAGTTGCACGGGACAATGTGTAAAGTGTTCATATGTAGTAAAAACCTGAGAAATCCCTTCGTTTTCGTCATTTGTTAGCGAATCGACTTAAAGCCAGATCGTCACATTGGCCGCTCTTCTCTCTGAAACGGTTGTACTTATCGTCTGCAAAGCTATGTCGCGTGCTGCGGTATGCGGAAACACTAAAAGCACCATAGTAGAACACATATGAAGCTTCTAAGATGATGTAATAGCCAGTAAGAAGTAGGACAGTTCAAGTTTTAGGTATCGATTATTGACTTTTTAGCTGGCTTTGGTGCCTTGGAGATGAGGTAGGACCTTAAGATTCTGGATGAAAGGAGGAGTAGCAGCCGAGTTGCACGGGAGAATGTGAAAAGTGTTCATATGTAGTAAAAACCTGAGAAATCCGTCCGTTTTCGTCATTTGTTATCGAATTGACTTAAAGCCTGATTGTCACATTGGCCGCTCTTCTCTCTGAAACGGTTGTAATTATCGTCTGCAAAGCTGTGTCGCGTGCTGCGGTATGCGGAGAAACTAAAAGCACCATAGTATAACACAGATGAAGCTTCTAAGTTGATGTAATAGCCAGTAAGAAGTAGTACAATTCAAGTTTTAGGTATCGTTTATTGACTTTTTAGCTGGCTTTGGTGCCTTGGACATGTGCTAGGACCTTAAGATTCTGCATGAAAGGAGGACTAGCAGCCGCGTTGCACGGGAGAATGTGAAAAGTGTCCATATGTAGTAAAAACCAACCTGAGAAATCGGTCCGTTTTCGTCATTTGTTATCGAATCGACTTAAAGCCAGATCGTCACATTGGCCGCTCTTCTCTCTGAAACGGTTGTACTTATCGTCTGCAAAGCTATGTCGCGTGCTGCGGTATGCGGAGACACTAAAAGCACCATAGTAGAACACATATGAAGCTTCTAAGATGATGTAATAGCCAGTAAGAAGTAGGACAGTTCAAGTTTTAGGTATCGATTATTGACTTTGTAGCTGGCTTTGGTGCCTTGGAGATGAGCTTGGACCTTAAGATTCTGGATGAAAGGAGGAGTAGCAGCCGAGTTGCACGGGAGAATGTGAAAAGTGTTCATATGTAGTAAAAACCTGAGAAATCCGTCCGTTTTCGTCATTTGTTATCGAATCGACTTAAAGCCAGATCGTCACATTGGCCGCTCTTCTCTCTGAAACGGTTGTACTTATCGTCTGCAAAGCAATGTCGCGTGCTGCGGTATGCGGAGACACTAAAAGCACCATAGTAGAACACAGATGAAACTTCTAAGTTGATGTATTAGCCAGTAAGAAGTAGTACAATTCAAGTTAAAGGTACCGATTATTGACTTTTAAGCTGGCTTTGATGCCTTGGACATGAGCTAGGCCCTTAAGATTCTACATGAAAGGAGGACTAGCAGCCGAGTTTCACGGGAGAATGTGAGAAGTGTTCATATGTAGTAAAAACCTGAGAAATCCGTCCGTTTTCGTCATTTGTTATCGAATCGACTTAAAGCCAGATCGTCACATTGGCCGCTCTTCTCTCTGAAACGGTTGTACTTACCGTCTGCAAAGCTATGTCGCGTGCTGCGGTATGCGGAGACACTAAAAGCACCATAGTAGAACACATATGAAGCTTCTATGATGATGTAATAGCCAGTAAGAAGTAGTACAATTCAAGTTTAAGGTATCGTATCGACTTCTTAGATGGATTTGGTGACTTGGACATGAGCTAGGACTTTAAGATTCTGCATGAAAAGAGGACTAGCTGCCGAGTTGCACGGGACAATATGAAAAGTGTTCATATGTAGTAACAACCTGAGAAATCCGTCCGTTTTCGTCATTTGTTATCGAATCGCCTTAAAGCCAGATCGTCACTTGGCCGCTCTTCTCTCTGAAACGGTTGTACATATCGTCTGCAAAGCTATGTCGCGTGCTGCGGTATACGGAGACACTAAAAGCACCATAGTAGAACACAGATGAAGCTTCTAAGTTGGTGTAATAGCCAGTAAGAAGTAGTACACTTCAAGTTTTAGGTATCGATTATTGACTTTTTAGCTGGCTTTGGTGCCTTGGACATGAGCTAGGACCTTAAGACTCGGCATGAAAGGAGGACTAGCAGCCGAGTTGCACGGGAGAATGTGAAAAGTGTTCATATGTATTAAAAACCTGAGAAATCCGTCCGTTTTCGTCATTAGTTATCGAATCGACTTAAAGCCAGATCGTCACATGGGCCACTCTTCTCTCTGAAACGGTTGTACTTATCGTGTGCAGAGCTATGTCGCGTGCTGCGCTATGCAGAGACACTAAAAGCAACATAGTAGAACACAGATGAAGCTTCTAAGTTGATGTAATAGCCAGTAAGAAGTAGTACAATTCAAGTTTTAGGTATCGATTATTGACTTTTTAGCTGACTTTGATGCCTTGGACATGAGCTAGGACCTTAAGATTCTGCATGAAAGGAGGACTAGCAGCCGAGTTGCATGGGAGAATTTGAAAAGTGTTCATATGTAGTAAAAACCTGAGAAATCCGTCCGTTTTCGTCATTTGTTATCGAATCGACTTAAAGCCAGATTGTCACATTGGCCGCTCTTCTCTCTGAAACGGTTGTACTTATCGTCTGCAATGCTATGTCGCGTGCTGCGCTATGCGGTGACACTAAAAGCACCATAGTAGAACACAGATGAAGCTTCTAAGTTGATGTAATAGCCAGTAAGAAGTAGTACAATTCAAGTTTTAGGTATCGATTATTGACTTTTTAGCTGGCTTTGGTGCCTTGGACATGAGCTAGGACCTTAAGATTCTGCATGAAAGGAGGACAGAGCAGCCGAGTTGCACGGGAGAATGTGAAAAGTGTTCAAATAGAGTAAAAACCTGAGAAATCCGTCCGTTTTCGTCATTTTTATCGAATCGACTTAAAGCCAAATCGTCACATTGGCCGCTCTGCTCTCTGAAACGGTTGTATTTATCGTCTGCAAAACTATGTCGCGTACTGCGGTATTCGGAGACACTAAAAGCACCATAGTAGAACACAGATGTAGCTTCTAAGATGATGTAATAGCCAGTAAGAAATAGTACAATTTAAGTTTTAGGAATCGGTTATTGACTTTTTACCCTTGTTTGGTGCCTTGGACATGAGCTAGGAACTTAAGATTTTACATGCAGGAGGACTAGCAGCCGCGTTGCACGGGAGAATGTGAAAAGTGTCCATATGTAGTAAAAACCAACCTGAGAAATCCGTCCGTTTTCGTCATTTGTTATCGAATCGACTTAAAGCCAGATCGTCACATTGGCCGCTCTTCTCTCTGAAACGGTTGTACTTATCGTCTGCAAAGCTATGTCGCGTGCTGCGGTATGCGGAAACACTAAAAGCACCATAGTAGAACACATATGAAGCTTCTAAGATGATGTAATAGCCAGTAAGAAGTAGGACAGTTCAAGTTTTAGGTATCGATTATTGACTTTTTAGCTGGCTTTGGTGCCTTGGAGATGAGGTAGGACCTTAAGATTCTGGATGAAAGGAGGAGTAGCATCCGAGTTGCACGGGAGAATGTGAGAAGTGTTCATATGTAGTACAAACCTGAGAAATCCGTCCGTTTTCGTCATTTGTTATCGAATCGACTTAAAGCCAGATCGTCACATTGGCCGCTCTTCTCTCTGAAACGGTTGTACTTACCGTCTGCAAAGCTATGTCGCGTGCTGCGGTATGCGGAGACACTAAAATCACCATAGTAGAACACACATGAAGCTTCTATGATGATGTAATAGCCAGTAAGAAGTAGTACAATTCAAGTTTAAGGTATCGTATCGACTTCTTAGATGGCTTTGGTGCCTTGGACATGAGCTCGGACTTTAAGATTCTGCATGAAAAGAGGACTAGCTGCCGAGTTGCACGGGACAATATGAAAAGTGTTCATATGTAGTAACAACCTGAGAAATCCGTCCGTTTTCGTCATTTGTTATCAAATCGACTTAAAGACAGATCGTCACATTGGCCACTCTTCTCTCTGAAACGGTTGTACTTATCGTGTGCAGAGCTATGTCGCGTGCTGCGCTATGCAGAGACACTAAAAGCAACATAGTAGAACACAGATGACACTTCCAAGTTGATGTAATTGCCAGTAAGAAGTAGTACAATTCAAGTTTTAGTTACTGATTATTGACTTTTTAGCTGGCTTTGGTGCCTTGGACATGAGCTAGGACCTTAAGATTCTGCATGAAAAGAGGACTAGCAGCCGAGTTACACAGGAGAATGTGAAAAGTGTTTATATGTAGTAAAAACCTGAGAAATCCGTCCGTTTTCGTCATTTGTTATCGAATCAACTTAAAGCCAGATCGTCACATTGGCTGCTCTTCCCTCCGAAACGGTTGTACTTATCGTCTGCAAAGCTATGTCGCATGCTGCGGTATGCGGAGACACTAAAAGCACCATAGTAGAACACAGATCAAACTTCTAAGTTGATGTAATAGCCAGTAAGATGTAGTACAATTCAAGTTTTAGCTACTGATTATTAACTTTTTAGCTGGCCTTGGAGCCTTGGACATGAGCTAGGACCTTAAGATTCTGCATGAAAGGAGGACTAGCAGCCGAGTTACACAGGAGAATGTGAAAAGTGTTTATAAGTAGTAAAAACCTGAGAAATCCGTCCGTTTTCGTCATTTGTTATCGAATCGACTTAAAGCCAGATCGTCACATTGGCCGCTCTTCTCTCTGAAACGGTTGTACTTATCGTCTGCAAAGCTATGTCGCGTGCTGCGGCATGCGGGGACTCTAAAATCACCCTAGTGGAACACAGATGAAGCTTCTAAGTTGATGTATTAGCCAGTAAGAAGTAGTACAATTCAAGTTTTAGGTATGGATTATTGACTTTTTAGCTGGCTTTGATGCCTTGGACATGAGCTAGGACCTTAAGATTCTGCATGAAAGGAGGACTAGCAGCCGAGTTGCATGGGAGAATTTGAAAAGTGTTCATATGTAGTAAAAACCTGAGAAATCCGTCCGTTTTCGTCATTTGTTATCGAATCGACTTAAAGCCAGATTGTCACATTGGCCGCTCTTCTCTCTGAAACGGTTGTACTTATCGTCTGCAATGCTATGTCGCGTGCTGCGCTATGCGGTGACACTAAAAACACCATAGTAGAACACAGATGAAGCTTCTAAGTTGATGTAATAGCCAGTAAGAAGTAGTACAATTCAAGTTTTAGGTATCGATTATTGACTTTTTAGCTGGCTTTGGTGCCTTGGACATGAGCTAGGACCTTAAGATTCTGCATGAAAGGAGGACAAGCAGCCGAGTTGCACGGGAGAATGTGAAAAGTGTTGAAATAGAGTAAAAACCTGAGAAATCCGTCCGTTTTCGTCATTTGTTAGCGAATCGACTTAAAGCCAGATCGTCACATTGGCCGCTCTTCTCTCTGAAACGGTTGTACTTATCGTCTGCAAAGCTATGTCGCGTGCTGCGGTATGCGGAAACACTAAAAGCACCATAGTAGAACACATATGAAGCTTCTAAGATGATGTAATAGCCAGTAAGAAGTAGGACAGTTCAAGTTTTAGGTATCGATTATTGACTTTTTAGCTGGCTTTGGTGCCTTGGAGATGAGGTAGGACCTTAAGATTCTGGATGAAAGGAGGAGTAGCAGCCGAGTTGCACGGGAGAATGTGAAAAGTGTTCATATGTAGTAAAAACCTGAGAAATCCGTCCGTTTTCGTCATTTGTTATCGAATCGACTTAAAGCCTGATTGTCATATTGGCCGCTCTTCTCTCTGAAACGGTTGTAATTATCGTCTGCAAAGCTGTGTCGCGTGCTGCGGTATGCGGAGAAACTAAAAGCACCATAGTATAACACAGATGAAGCTTCTAAGTTGATGTAATAGCCAGTAAGAAGTAGTACAATTCAAGTTTTAGGTATCGTTTATTGACTTTTTAGCTGGCTTTGGTGCCTTGGACATGTGCTAGGACCTTAAGATTCTGCATGAAAGGAGGACTAGCAGCCGCGTTGCACGGGAGAATGTGAAAAGTGTCCATATGTAGTAAAAACCAACCTGAGAAATCGGTCCGTTTTCGTCATTTGTTATCGAATCGACTTAAAGCCAGATCGTCACATTGGCCGCTCTTCTCTCTGAAACGGTTGTACTTATCGTCTGCAAAGCTATGTCGCGTGCTGCGGTATGCGGAGACACTAAAAGCACCATAGTAGAACACATATGAAGCTTCTAAGATGATGTAATAGCCAGTAAGAAGTAGGACAGTTCAAGTTTTAGGTATCGATTATTGACTTTGTAGCTGGCTTTGGTGCCTTGGAGATGAGATTGGACCTTAAGATTCTGGATGAAAGGAGGAGTAGCAGCCGAGTTGCACGGGAGAATGTGAAAAGTGTTCATATGTAGTAAAAACCTGAGAAATCCGTCCGTTTTCGTCATTTGTTATCGAATCGACTTAAAGCCAGATCGTCACATTGGCCGCTCTTCTCTCTGAAACGGTTGTACTTATCGTCTGCAAAGCAATGTCGCGTGCTGCGGTATGCGGAGACACTAAAAGCACCATAGTAGAACACAGATGAAACTTCTAAGTTGATGTATTAGCCAGTAAGAAGTAGTACAATTCAAGTTAAAGGTACCGATTATTGACTTTTAAGCTGGCTTTGATGCCTTGGACATGAGCTAGGACCTTAAGATTCTACATGAAAGGAGGACTAGCAGCCGAGTTTCACGGGAGAATGTGAGAAGTGTTCATATGTAGTAAAAACCTGAGAAATCCGTCCGTTTTCGTCATTTGTTATCGAATCGACTTAAAGCCAGATCGTCACATTGGCCGCTCTTCTCTCTGAAAAGGTTGTACTTACCGTCTGCAAAGCTATGTCGCATGCTGCGGTATGCGGAGACACTAAAAGCACCATAGTAGAACACATATGAAGCTTCTATGATGATGTAATAGCCAGTAAGAAGTAGTACAATTCAAGTTTAAGGTATCGTATCGACTTCTTAGATGGATTTGGTGACTTGGACATGAGCTAGGACTTTTAGATTCTGCATGAAAAGAGGAATAGCTGCCGAGTTGCACGGGACAATATGAAAAGTGTTCATATGTAGTAACAACCTGAGAAATCCGTCCGTTTTCGTCATTTGTTATCGAATCGTATTAAAGCCAGATCGTCACTTGGCCGCTCTTCTCTCCGAAACGGTTGTACATATCGTCTGCAAAGCTATGTCGCGTGCTGCGGTATACGGAGAAACTAAAAGCACCATATTGGAACACAGATGAAGCTTCTAAGTCGATGTAATAGCCAGTAAGAAGTAGTACAATTCAAGTTTTAGGTACTGATTATTGAGTTTTTAGCTGGCTTTGGTGCCTTGGACATGAGCTAGGACCTTAAGATTCTGCATGAAGGGAGGACTAGCAGCCGAGTTGCACGGGAGAATGTGAAAAGTGATCATATGTAGTAAAAACCTGAGAAATCCGTCCGTTTTCGTCATTTGTTATCGAATCGACTTAAAGCCGGATCGTCACATTGGCCGCTCTTCTCTCTGAAACGGTTGTACTTATCGTCAGCAAAGCTATGTCGCGTGCTGCGGTATACGGAGACACTAAATGCACCATATTGGAACACAGATGAAGCTTCTAAGTTGATGTAATAGAGAGTAAGAACTAGTACAATTCTAGTTTTAGGTATCGATTATTGACTTTTTAGCTGGCTTTGATGCCTTGGACATGAGCTAGGACCTTAAGATTCTGCATGAAAGGAGGACTAGCAGCCGAGTTGCACGGGAGAATTTGAAAAGTGTTCATATGTAGTAAAAACCTGAGAAATCCGTCCGTTTTCGTCATTTGTTATCGAATCGACTTAAAGCCTGATTGTCACATTGGCCGCTCTTCTCTCTGAAACGGTTGTACTTATCGTCTGCAAAGCTGTGTCGCTTGCTGTGGTATGCGGAGAAACTAAAAGCACCATAGTAGAACACAGATGAAGCTTCTAAGTTGATGTAATAGCCAGTAAGAAGTAGTACACTTCAAGTTTAAGGTATCGATTATTGACTTCTTAGATGGATTTGGTGCCTTGGACATGAGCTAGGACCTTAAGATTCTGCATGAAAGGAGGACTAGCAGCCGAGTTGCACGGGAGAATGTGAAAAGTGTTCATATGTAGTAAAAACCTGAGAAATCCGTCCATTTTCGTCATTTGTTATCGAATCGACTTAAAGCTAGATCGTCACATAGGCCGCTCTTCTCTCTGAAACGGTTGTACTTATCGTCTGCAAAGCTATGTCGCGTGCTGCGGTATGCGGAGACACTAAAAGCACCATATTGGAACACAGATGAAGCTTCTAAGTTGATGTAATAGCCAGTAAGAAGTAGTACACTTCAAGTTTAAGGTATCGATTATTGACTTCTTAGATGGATTTGGTGCTATGGACATGAGCTAGGACCTTAAGATTCTGCATGAAAGGAGGACTAGCAGCCGAGTTGCCCAGGAGAATGTGAAAAGTGTTCATGTGTAGTAAAAACCTGAGAAATCCGTCCGTTTTCGTCATTTGTTATCGAATCGACTTAAAGCCAGATCGTCACATTGGCCGCTCTTCCCTCTGAAACGGTTGTACTTATCGTCTGCAAAGCTATGTCGCATGCTGCGGTATGCGGAGACACTAAAAGCACCATAGTAGAACACAGATGAAGCTACTAAGTTGATGTAATAGCCAGTAAGATGTAGTACAATTCAAGTTTTAGCTACTGATTATTGACTTTTTACCTGGCTTTGGAGCCTTGGACATGAGCTAGGACCTTAAGATTCTACATGAAAGAGCACTAGCTGCCGAGTTACACAGGAGAATGTGAAAAGTGTTTATATGTAGTAAAAACCTGAGAAATCCGTCCGTTTTCGTCAATTGTTATCGAATCGACTTAAAGCCAGATCGTCACATTGGCTGCTCTTCTCTCTGAAACGGTTGTACTTATCGTCTGCAAAGCTATGTCGCGTGCTGCGGTATGCGGAGACACTAAAAGCACCATAGTAGAACACATATGAAGCTTCTAAGAAGATGTAATAGCCAGTAAGAAGTAGTACAATTCAAGTTTTAGGTATCGATTATTGACTTTTTAGCTAGCTTTGCTGCCTTGGAGATGAGCTTGGACCATAAGATTCTGCATGAAAGGAGGAGTAGCAGCCGAGTTGAACGGGAGAATGTGAAAAGTGTTCATATGTAATAAAAACCTGAGAAATCCGTCCGTTTTCGTCATTTGTTATCGACTCGCCAGATCGTCACATTGGCCGCTCTTCTCTCTGAAACGGTTGTACTTATCGTCTGCAAATCTATGTCGCGTGCTGCGGTATGCGGAGACACTAAAAGCACCATAGTAGAACACAGATGAAGCCTCTATGATGATGTAATAGCCAGTAAGAAGTAGTACAATTCAAGTTTTAGGTATCGATTATTGACTTTATAGCTGGCTTTGGTGCCTTGGACATGAGCTGTTACCTTAAGATTCTGCATGAAAGGAGGACTAGCAGCCGAGTTGCACGGGAGAATGTGAAAAGTGTTCATATGTAGTAAAAACCTGAGAAATCCGTCCGTTTTCGTCATTTGTTATCGAATCGACTTAAAGCCAGATCGTCACATTGGCTGCGTTTCTCTCTGAAACGGTTGTACTTATCGTCTGCAAAGCTATGTCGCGTGATGCGGTATGCGGAGACACTAAAAGCACCATAGTAGAACACAGATGAAGCTTCTAAGTTGGTGTAATAGCCAGTAAGAAGTAGTACACTTCAAGTTTTAGGTATCGATTATTGACTTTTTAGCTGGCTTTGGTGCCTTGGACATGAGCTAGGACCTTAAGATTCGGCAAGAAAGGAGGACTAGCAGCCGAGTTGCACGGGAGAATGTGAAAAGTGTTCATATGTAGTAAAAACCTGAGAAATCCGTCCGTTTTCGTCATTTGTTATCGAATCGACTTAAAGCCAGATCGTCACATTGGCCACTCTTCTCTCTGAAACGGTTGTACTTATCGTGTGCAGAGCTATGTCGCGTGCTGCGCTATGCAGAGACACTAAAAGCAACATAGTAGAACACAGATGACACTTCCAAGTTGATGTAATAGCCAGTAAGAAGTAGTACAATTCAAGTTTTAGTTACTGATTATTGACTTTTTAGCTGGCTTTGGTGCCTTGGACATGAGCTAGGACCTTAAGATTCTGCATGAAAAGAGGACTAGCAGCCGAGTTACAGAGGAGAATGTGAAAAGTGTTTATATGTAGTAAAAACCTGAGAAATCCGTCCGTTTTCGTCATTTGTTATCGAATCGACTTAAAGCCAGATCGTCACATTGGCTGCTCTTCCCTCCGAAGCGCTTGTACTTATCGTCTGCAAAGCTATGTCGCATGCTGCGGTATGCGGAGACACTAAAAGCACCATAGTAGAATACAGATGAAGCTTCTAAGTTGATGTAATAGCCAGTAAGATGTAGTACAATTCAAGTTTTAGCTACTGATTATTGACTTTTTAGCTGGCCTTGGAACCTTGGACATGAGCTAGGACCTTAAGATTCTGCATGAAAGGAGGAAAAGCAGCCGAGTTGCACGGGAGAATGTGAAAAGTGTTCAAATAGAGTAAAAACCTGAGAAATCCGTCCGTTTTCGTCATTTTTATCGAATCGACTTAAAGCCAAATCGTCACATTGGCCGCTCTGCTCTCTGAAACGGTTGTATTTATCGTCTGCAAAACTATTTCGCGTACTGCTGTATTCGGAGACACTAAAAGCACCATAGTAGAACACAGATGTAGCTTCTAAGATGATGTAATAGCCAGTAAGAAATAGTACAATTCAAGTTTTAGGAATCGGTTATTGACTTTTTACCCTTGTATGCTGCCTTGGACATGAGCTAGGAACTTAAGATTTTACATGCAGGAGGACTAGCAGCCGAGTTGCACGGGACAATGTGTAAAGTGTTCATATGTAGTAAAAACCTGAGAAATCCGTTCGTTTTCGTCATTTGTTATCGAATCGACTTAAAGCCAGATCGTCACATTGGCCGCTCTTCTCTCTGAAACGGTTGTACTTATCGTCTGCAAAGCTATGTCGCGTGCTGCGGTATGCGGAAACACTAAAAGCACCATAGTAGAACACATATGAAGCTTCTAAGATGATGTAATAGCCAGTAAGAAGTAGGACAGTTCAAGTTTTAGGTATCGATTATTGACTTTTTAGCTGGCTTTGGTGCCTTGGAGATGAGGTAGGACCTTAAGATTCTGGATGAAAGGAGGAGTAGCATCCGAGTTGCACGGGAGAATGTGAGAAGTGTTCATATGTAGTACAAACCTGAGAAATCCGTCCGTTTTCGTCATTTGTTATCGAATCGACTTAAAGCCTGATTGTCACATTGGCCGCTCTTCACTCTGAAACGGTTGTAATTATCGTCTGCAAAGCTGTGTCGCGTGCTGCGGTATGCGGAGAAACTAAAAGCACCATAGTAGAACACAGATGAAGCTTCTAAGTTGATGTAATAGCCAGTAAGAAGTAGTACAATTCAAGTTTTAGGTATCGTTTATTGACTTTTTAGCTGGCTTTGGTGCCTTGGACATGAGCTAGGACCTTAAGATTCTGCATGAAAGGAGGACTAGCAGCCGCGTTGCACGGGAGAATGTGAAAAGTGTCCATATGTAGTAAAAACCAACCTGAGAAATCCGTCCGTTTTCGTCATTTGTTATCGAATCGACTTAAAGCCAGATCGTCACATTGGCCGCTCTTCTCTCTGAAACGGTTGTACTTATCGTCTGCAAAGCTATGTCGCGTGCTGCGGTATGCGGAGACACTAAAAGCACCATAGTAGAACACATATGAAGCTTCTAAGATGATGTAATAGCCAGTAAGAAGTAGGACAGTTCAAGTTTTAGGTATCGATTATTGACTTTGTAGCTGGCTTTGGTGCCTTGGAGATGAGCTTGGACCTTAAGATTCTGGATGAAAGGAGGAGTAGCAGCCGAGTTGCACGGGAGAATGTGAAAAGTGTTCATATGTAGTAAAAACCTGAGAAATCCGTCCGTTTTCGTCATTTGTTATCGAATCGACTTAAAGCCAGATCGTCACATTGGCCGCTCTTCTCTCTGAAACGGTTGTACGTATCGTCTGCAAAGCAATGTCGCGTGCTGCGGTATGCGGAGACACTAAAAGCACCATAGTAGAACACAGATGAAACTTCTAAGTTGATGTATTAGCCAGTAAGAAGTAGTACAATTCAAGTTAAAGGTACCGATTATTAACTTTTAAGCTGGCTTTGATGCCTTGGACATGAGCTAGGACCTTAAGATTCTACATGAAAGGAGGACTAGCAGCCGAGTTTCACGTTAGAATGTGAGAAGTGTTCATATGTAGTAAAAACCTGAGAAATCCGTCCGTTTTCGTCATTTGTTATCGAATCGACTTAAAGCCAGATCGTCACATTGGCCGCTCTTCTCTCTGAAACGGTTGTACTTACCGTCTGCAAAGCTATGTCGCGTGCTGCGGTATGCGGAGACACTAAAAGCACCATAGTAGAACACATATGAAGCTTCTATGATGATGTAATAGCCAGTAAGAAGTAGTACAATTCAAGTATAAGGTATCGTATCGACTTCTTAGATGGATTTGGTGACTTGGACATGAGCTAGGACTTTAAGATTCTGCATGAAAAGAGGACTAGCTGCCGAGTTGCACGGGACAATATGAAAAGTGTTCATATGTAGTAACAACCTGAGAAATCCGTCCGTTTTCGTCATTTGTTATCGAATCGCCTTAAAGCCAGATCGTCACTTGGCCGCTCTTATCTCTGAAACGGTTGTACTTATCGTCTGCAAAGCTATGTCGCGTGCTGCGGTATGCGGACACACTAAAAGCACCATAGTAGAACACAGATGAAGCTTCTATGATGATGTAATAGCCAGTAAGAAGTAGTACAATTCAAGTTTTAGGTATCGATTATTGACTTTTTAGCTGGCTTTGGTGCCTTGGACATGAGCTATTACCTTAAGATTCTGCATGAAAGGAGGAATAGCAGCCGAGTTGCACGGAAGAATGTGAAAAGTGTTCATAAGTAGTAAAAACCTGAGAAATCCGTCCGTTTTCGTCATTTGTTATCGAATCGACTTAAAGCCGGATCGTCACATTGGCCGCTCTTCTCTCTGAAACGGTTGTACTTATCGTCTGCAAAGCTATGTCGCGTGATGCGGTATGCGGAGACACTAAAAGCACCATAGTAGAACACAGATGAAGCTTCTATGATGATGTAATAGCCAGTAAGAAGTAGTACAATTCAAGTTTTAGGTATCGATTATTGACATTTTAGCTGGCTTTGGTGCCTTGGACATGAGCTATTACCTTAAGATTCTGCATGAAAGGAGGAATAGCAGCCGAGTTGTACGGAAGAATGTGAAAAGTGTTCATATGTAGTAAAAACCTGAGAAATCCGTCCGTTTTCGTCATTTGTTATCGAATCGACTTAAAGCCGGATCGTCACATTGTTCGCTCTTCTCTCTGAAACGGTTGTACTTATCGTCTGCAAAGCTATGTCGCGTGATGCGGTATGCGGAGACACTAAAAGCACCATAGTAGAACATAGATGAAGCTTCTAAGTTGATGTAATAGCCAGTAAGAAGTAGTACAATTCAAGTTTTAGGTATCCATTATTGACTTTTTAGCTGGCTTTGGTGCCTTGGACATGAGCTAGGACCTTAAGATTCTGCATGAAAGGAGGACTAGCAGCCGAGTTGCACGGGAGAATGTGAAAAGTGTTCATATGTAGTAAAAACCTGAGAAATCCGTCCGTTTTCGTCATTTGTTATCGAATCGACTTAAAGCCAGATCGTCACATTGGCCGCTCTTCTCTCTGAAACGGTTGTACTTATCGTCTTCAAAGCTATGTCGCGTGCTGCGGTATGCGGAGACACTAAAAGCACCATAGTAGAACACAGATGAAGCTTCTAAGTTGATGTAATAGCCAGTAAGAAGTAGTACAATTCAAGTTTTAAGTATCGATTATTGACTTTTTAGCTGGCTTTGGTGCCTTGGATATGAGCTAGGACCTTAAGATTCTGCATGAAAGGAGGACTAGCAGCCGCGTTGTACGGGAGAATGTGAAATGTGTTCATATGTAGTAAAAACCTGAGAAATCCGTCCGTTTTCGTCATTTGTTATCAAATCGACTTAAAGCCAGATCGTCACATTGGCTGCTCTTCTCTCTGAAACGGATGTACTTATCGTCTGGAAAGCTTTGTTGCGTGCTGCAGTATGCGGAGACACTAAAAGCACCATAGTAGAACACAGATGAAGCTTCTAAGATGATGTAATAGCCAGTAAGAAGTAGTACAATTCAAGTTTTAGGTATCGACTATTAACTTTTTAGCTGACTTTGGTGCCTTGGACATGAGCTAGGACCTTAAGATTATGCATGAAAGGAGGACTAGCAGCCTAGTTGCAGGGGAGAATGTGAAAAGTGTTCATATGTAGTAAAAACCAGAGAAATCCGTCCGTTTTCGTCATTTGTTATCGAATCGACTTAAAGCCAGATCGTCACATTGGCCGCTCTTCTCTCTGAAACGGTTGTACTTATCGTCTTCAAAGCTATGTCGCGTGCTGCGGTATGCGGAGACACTAAAAGCACCATAGTAGAACACAGATGAAGCTTCTAAGTTGATGTAATAGCCAGTAAGAAGTAGTACAATTCAAGTTTTAAGTATCGATTATTGACTTTTTAGCTGGCTTTGGTGCCTTGGACATGAGCTAGGACCTTAAGATTCTGCATGAAAGGAGGACTAGCAGCCGAGTTGCACGCGAGAATGTGAAAAGTGTTCATATGTAGTAAAAACCTGAGAAATCCGTCCGTTTTCGTCATTTGTTATCGAATCGACTTAAAGCCAGATCTTCACATTGGCCACACTTCTCTCTGAAACGGTTGTACTTATCGTCTGCAAAGCTATGTCGTATGCTGCGGTAGGCGGAGACACTAAAACCACCACAGTAGAACACAGATGTAGCTTCTAATTTGATGTAATAGCCAGTAAGAAGTACTACAATTGAAGTTTTAGGTATTGACTATTGACTTTTTAGCTGGCTTTGATGCCTTGGACATGAGCTAGGACCTTAAGATTCTGCATAGAAGGAGGACTAGCAGCCGAGTTGCACGGGAGAATGTGAAAAGTGTTCATATGTAGTAAAAACCTGAGAAATCCGTCCGTTTTCGTCATTTGTTATCGAATCGACTTAAAGCCAGATCGTCACATTGGCCGCTCTTCTCTCTGAAACGGTTGTACTTATCGTCTGCAAAGCTATGTCGCGTGCTGCGGTATGCGGAGACACTAAAAGCACCATAGTAGAACACATATGAAGCTTCTAAGATGATGTAATAGCCAGTAAGAAGTAGGACAGTTCAAGTTTTAGGTATCGATTATTGACTTTGTAGCTGGCTTTGGTGCCTTGGAGATGAGCTTGGACCTTAAGATTCTGGATGAAAGGAGGAGTAGCAGCCGAGTTGCACGGGAGAATGTGAAAAGTGTTCATATGTAGTAAAAACCTGAGAAATCCGTCCGTTTTCGTCATTTGTTATCGAATCGACTTAAAGCCAGATCGTCACATTGGCCGCTCTTCTCTCTGAAACGGTTGTACGTATCGTCTGCAAAGCAATGTCGCGTGCTGCGGTATGCGGAGACACTAAAAGCACCATAGTAGAACACAGATGAAACTTCTAAGTTGATGTATTAGCCAGTAAGAAGTAGTACAATTCAAGTTAAAGGTACCGATTATTAACTTTTAAGCTGGCTTTGATGCCTTGGACATGAGCTAGGACCTTAAGATTCTACATGAAAGGAGGACTAGCAGCCGAGTTTCACGTTAGAATGTGAGAAGTGTTCATATGTAGTAAAAACCTGAGAAATCCGTCCGTTTTCGTCATTTGTTATCGAATCGACTTAAAGCCAGATCGTCACATTGGCCGCTCTTCTCTCTGAAACGGTTGTACTTACCGTCTGCAAAGCTATGTCGCGTGCTGCGGTATGCGGAGACACTAAAAGCACCATAGTAGAACACATATGAAGCTTCTATGATGATGTAATAGCCAGTAAGAAGTAGTACAATTCAAGTATAAGGTATCGTATCGACTTCTTAGATGGATTTGGTGACTTGGACATGAGCTAGGACTTTAAGATTCTGCATGAAAAGAGGACTAGCTGCCGAGTTGCACGGGACAATATGAAAAGTGTTCATATGTAGTAACAACCTGAGAAATCCGTCCGTTTTCGTCATTTGTTATCGAATCGCCTTAAAGCCAGATCGTCACTTGGCCGCTCTTATCTCTGAAACGGTTGTACTTATCGTCTGCAAAGCTATGTCGCGTGCTGCGGTATGCGGACACACTAAAAGCACCATAGTAGAACACAGATGAAGCTTCTATGATGATGTAATAGCCAGTAAGAAGTAGTACAATTCAAGTTTTAGGTATCGATTATTGACTTTTTAGCTGGCTTTGGTGCCTTGGACATGAGCTATTACCTTAAGATTCTGCATGAAAGGAGGAATAGCAGCCGAGTTGCACGGAAGAATGTGAAAAGTGTTCATAAGTAGTAAAAACCTGAGAAATCCGTCCGTTTTCGTCATTTGTTATCGAATCGACTTAAAGCCGGATCGTCACATTGGCCGCTCTTCTCTCTGAAACGGTTGTACTTATCGTCTGCAAAGCTATGTCGCGTGATGCGGTATGCGGAGACACTAAAAGCACCATAGTAGAACACAGATGAAGCTTCTATGATGATGTAATAGCCAGTAAGAAGTAGTACAATTCAAGTTTTAGGTATCGATTATTGACATTTTAGCTGGCTTTGGTGCCTTGGACATGAGCTATTACCTTAAGATTCTGCATGAAAGGAGGAATAGCAGCCGAGTTGTACGGAAGAATGTGAAAAGTGTTCATATGTAGTAAAAACCTGAGAAATCCGTCCGTTTTCGTCATTTGTTATCGAATCGACTTAAAGCCGGATCGTCACATTGTTCGCTCTTCTCTCTGAAACGGTTGTACTTATCGTCTGCAAAGCTATGTCGCGTGATGCGGTATGCGGAGACACTAAAAGCACCATAGTAGAACATAGATGAAGCTTCTAAGTTGATGTAATAGCCAGTAAGAAGTAGTACAATTCAAGTTTTAGGTATCCATTATTGACTTTTTAGCTGGCTTTGGTGCCTTGGACATGAGCTAGGACCTTAAGATTCTGCATGAAAGGAGGACTAGCAGCCGAGTTGCACGGGAGAATGTGAAAAGTGTTCATATGTAGTAAAAACCTGAGAAATCCGTCCGTTTTCGTCATTTGTTATCGAATCGACTTAAAGCCAGATCGTCACATTGGCCGCTCTTCTCTCTGAAACGGTTGTACTTATCGTCTTCAAAGCTATGTCGCGTGCTGCGGTATGCGGAGACACTAAAAGCACCATAGTAGAACACAGATGAAGCTTCTAAGTTGATGTAATAGCCAGTAAGAAGTAGTACAATTCAAGTTTTAAGTATCGATTATTGACTTTTTAGCTGGCTTTGGTGCCTTGGATATGAGCTAGGACCTTAAGATTCTGCATGAAAGGAGGACTAGCAGCCGCGTTGTACGGGAGAATGTGAAATGTGTTCATATGTAGTAAAAACCTGAGAAATCCGTCCGTTTTCGTCATTTGTTATCAAATCGACTTAAAGCCAGATCGTCACATTGGCTGCTCTTCTCTCTGAAACGGATGTACTTATCGTCTGGAAAGCTTTGTTGCGTGCTGCAGTATGCGGAGACACTAAAAGCACCATAGTAGAACACAGATGAAGCTTCTAAGATGATGTAATAGCCAGTAAGAAGTAGTACAATTCAAGTTTTAGGTATCGACTATTAACTTTTTAGCTGACTTTGGTGCCTTGGACATGAGCTAGGACCTTAAGATTATGCATGAAAGGAGGACTAGCAGCCTAGTTGCAGGGGAGAATGTGAAAAGTGTTCATATGTAGTAAAAACCAGAGAAATCCGTCCGTTTTCGTCATTTGTTATCGAATCGACTTAAAGCCAGATCGTCACATTGGCCGCTCTTCTCTCTGAAACGGTTGTACTTATCGTCTTCAAAGCTATGTCGCGTGCTGCGGTATGCGGAGACACTAAAAGCACCATAGTAGAACACAGATGAAGCTTCTAAGTTGATGTAATAGCCAGTAAGAAGTAGTACAATTCAAGTTTTAAGTATCGATTATTGACTTTTTAGCTGGCTTTGGTGCCTTGGACATGAGCTAGGACCTTAAGATTCTGCATGAAAGGAGGACTAGCAGCCGAGTTGCACGCGAGAATGTGAAAAGTGTTCATATGTAGTAAAAACCTGAGAAATCCGTCCGTTTTCGTCATTTGTTATCGAATCGACTTAAAGCCAGATCTTCACATTGGCCACACTTCTCTCTGAAACGGTTGTACTTATCGTCTGCAAAGCTATGTCGTATGCTGCGGTAGGCGGAGACACTAAAACCACCACAGTAGAACACAGATGTAGCTTCTAATTTGATGTAATAGCCAGTAAGAAGTACTACAATTGAAGTTTTAGGTATTGACTATTGACTTTTTAGCTGGCTTTGATGCCTTGGACATGAGCTAGGACCTCAAGATTCTGCATAGAAGGAGGACTAGCAGCCGAGTTGCACGGGAGAATGTGAAAAGTGTTCATATGTAGTAAAAACCTGAGAAATCCGTCCGTTTTCGTCATTTGTTATCGAATCGACTTAAAGCCAGATCGTCACATTGGCCGCTCTTCTCTCTTAAACGGTTGTACTTATCGTCTGCAAAGCTATGTCGCGAACGGCGGTATTCGGAGACACTAAAAGCACCATTGTAGAACACAGATGTAGCTTCTAAGATGATGTAATAGCCAGTAAGAAATAGTACAATTCAAGTTTTAGGAATCGGTTATTGACTTTTTACCCTTGTTTGGTGCCTTGGACGTGAGCTAGGAACTTAAGATTTTACATGCAGGAGGACTAGCAGCCGAGTTGCACGGGAGAATGTGTAAAGTGTTCATATGTAGTAAAAACCTGAGAAATCCGTCCGTTTTCGTCATTTGTTATCGAATCGACTTAAAGCCAGATCGTCACATTGGCCGCTCTTCTCTCTGAAACGGTTGTACTTATCGTCTGCAAAGCAATGTCGCGTGCTGCGGTATGCGGAGACACTAAAAGCACCATAGTAGAACACAGATGAAACTTCTAAGTTGATGTATTAGCCAGTAAGAAGTAGTACAATTCAAGTTAAAGGTACCGATTATTGACTTTTAAGCTGGCTTTGATGCCTTGGACATGAGCTAGGACCTTAAGATTCTACATGAAAGGAGGACTAGCAGCCGAGTTTTACGGGAGAATGTGAGAAGTGTTCATATGTAGTAAAAACCTGAGAAATCCGTCCGTTTTCGTCATTTGTTATCGAATCGACTTAAAGCCAGATCGTCACATTGGCCGCTCTTCTCTCTGAAACGGTTGTACTTACCGTCTGCAAAGCTATGTCGCGTGCTGCGGTATGCGGAGACACTAAAAGCACCATAGTAGAACTCATATGAAGCTTCTATGATGATGTAATAGCCAGTAAGAAGTAGTACAATTCAAGTTTAAGGTATCGTATCGACTTCTTAGATGGATTTGGTGACTTGGACATGAGCTAGGACTTTAAGATTCTGCATGAAAAGAGGACTAGCTGCCGAGTTGCACGGGACAATATGAAAAGTGTTCATATGTAGTAACAACCTGAGAAATCCGTCCGTTTTCGTCATTTGTTATCGAATCGCCTTAAAGCCAGATCGTCACTTGGCCGCTCTTCTCTCTGAAACGGTTGTACTTATCGTCTGCAAAGCTATGTCGCGTGCTGCGGTATGCGGAGACACTAAAAGCACCATAGTAGAACACAGATGAAGCTTCTATGATGATGTAATAGCCAGTAAGAAGTAGTACAATTCAAGTTTTAGGTATCGATTATTGACATTTTAGCTGGCTTTGGTGCCTTGGACATGAGCTATTACCTTAAGATTCTGCATGAAAGGAGGAATAGCAGCCGAGTTGCACGGAAGAATGTGAAAAGTGTTCATAAGTAGTAAAAACCTGAGAAATCCGTCCGTTTTCGTCATTTGTTATCGAATCGACTTAAAGCCGGATCGTCACATTGGCCGCTCTTCTCTCTGAAACGGTTGTACTTATCGTCTGCAAAGCTATGTCGCGTGATGCGGTATGCGGAGACACTAAAAGCACCATAGTAGAGTACAGATGAAGCTTCTATGATGATGTAATAGCCAGTAAGAAGTAGTACAATTCAAGTTTTAGGTATCGATTATTGACTTTTTAGCTGGCTTTGGTGCCTTGAACATGAGCTATTACCTTAAGATTCTGCATTAAAGGAGGAATAGCAGCCGAGTTGCACGGGAGAATGTGAAAAGTGTTCATATGTAGTAAAAACCTGAGAAATCCGTCCGTTTTCGTCATTTGTTATCGAATCGACTTAAAGCCAGATCTTCACATTGGCCACACTTCTCTCTGAAACGGTTGTACTTATCGTCTGCAAAGCTATGTCGTATGCTGCGGTAGGCGGAGACACTAAAACCACCACAGTAGAACACAGATGTAGCTTCTAATTTGATGTAATAGCCAGTAAGAAGTAGTACAATTGAAGTTTTAGGTATTGATTATTGACTTTTTAGCTGGCTTTGATGCCTTGAACATGAGCTAGGACCTTAAGATTCTGCATAGAAGGAGGACTAGCAGCCGAGTTGCACGGGAGAATGTGAAAAGTGTTCATATGTAGTAAAAACCTGAGAAATCCGTCCGTTTTCGTCATTTGTTATCGAATCGACTTAAAGCCAGATCGTCACATTGGCCGCTCTTCTCTCTTAAACGGTTGTACTTATCGTCTGCAAAGCTATGTCGCGAACGGCGGTATTCGGAGACACTAAAAGCACCATTGTAGAACACAGATGTAGCTTCTAAGATGATGTAATAGCCAGTAAGAAATAGTACAATTCAAGTTTTAGGAATCGGTTATTGACTTTTTACCCTTGTTTGGTGCCTTGGACGTGAGCTAGGAACTTAAGATTTTACATGCAGGAGGACTAGCAGCCGAGTTGCACGGGAGAATGTCTAAAGTGTTCATATGTAGTAAAAACCTGAGAAATCCGTCCGTTTTCGTCATTTGTTATCGAATCGACTTAAAGCCAGATCGTCACATTGGCCGCTCTTCTCTCTGAAACGGTTGTACTTATCGTCTGCAAAGCAATGTCGCGTGCTGCGGTATGCGGAGACACTAAAAGCACCATAGTAGAACACAGATGAAACTTCTAAGTTGATGTATTAGCCAGTAAGAAGTAGTACAATTCAAGTTAAAGGTACCGATTATTGGCTTTTAAGCTGGCTTTGATGCCTTGGACATGAGCTAGGACAATAAGATTCTACATGAAAGGAGGACTAGCAGCCGAGTTTCACGGGAGAATGTGAGAAGTGTTCATATGTAGTAAAAACCTGAGAAATCCGTCCGTTTTTGTCATTTGTTATCGAATCGACTTAAAGCCAGATCGTCACATTGGCCGCTCTTCTCTCTGAAACGGTTGTACTTACCGTCTGCAAAGCTATGTCGCGTGCTGCGGTATGCGGAGACACTAAAAGCACCATAGTAGAACTCATATGAAGCTTCTATGATGATGTAATAGCCAGTAAGAAGTAGTACAATTCAAGTTTAAGGTATCGTATCGACTTCTTAGATGGATTTGGTGACTTGGACATGAGCTAGGACTTTAAGATTCTGCATGAAAAGAGGACTAGCTGCCGAGTTGCACGGGACAATATGAAAAGTGTTCATATGTAGTAACAACCTGAGAAATCCGTCCGTTTTCGTCATTTGTTATCGAATCGCCTTAAAGCCAGATCGTCACTTGGCCGCTCTTCTCTCTGAAACGGTTGTACTTATCGTCTGCAAAGCTATGTCGCGTGCTGCGGTATGCGGAGACACTAAAAGCACCATAGTAGAACACAGATGAAGCTTCTATGATGATGTAATAGCCAGTAAGAAGTAGTACAATTCAAGTTTTAGGTATCGATTATTGACTTTTTAGCTGGCTTTGGTGCCTTGAACATGAGCTATTACCTTAAGATTCTGCATTAAAGGAGGAATAGCAGCCGAGTTGTACGGAAGAATGTGAAAAGTGTTCATATGTAGTAAAAACCTGAGAAATCCGTCCGTTTTCGTCATTTGTTATCGAATCGACTTAAAGCCGGATCGTCACATTGGCCGCTCTTCTCTCTGAAACGGTTGTACTTATCGTCTGCAAAGCTATGTCGCGTGATGCGGTATGCGGAGACACTAAAAGCACCATAGTAGAACATAGATGAAGCTTCTAAGTTGATGTAATAGCCAGTAAGAAGTAGTACAATTCAAGTTTTAGGTATCGATTATTGACTTTTTAGCTGGCTTTTGTGCCTTGGACATGAGCTAGGACCTTAAGATTCTGCATGATAGGAGGACTAGCAGCCGAGTTGCACGGGAGAATGTGAAAAGTGTTCATATGTAGTAAAAACCTGAGAAATCCGTCCGTTTTCGTCATTTGTTATCGAATCGACTTAAAGCCAGATCGTCACATTGGCCGCTCTTCTCTCTGAAACGGTTGTACTTATCGTCTTCAAAGCTATGTCGCGTGCTGCGGTATGCGGAGACACTAAAAGCACCATAGTAGAACACAGATGAAGCTTCTAAGTTGATGTAATAGCCAGTAAGAAGTAGTACAATTCAAGTTTTAAGTATCGATTATTGACTTTTTAGCTGGCTGTGGTGCCTTGGATATGAGCTAGGACCTTAAGATTCTGCATGAAAGGAGGACTAGCAGCCGCGTTGTACGGGAGAATGTGAAATGTGTTCATATGTAGTAAAAACCTGAGAAATCCGTCCGTTTTCGTCACTTGTTATCAATTCGACTTAAAGCCAGATCGTCACATTGGCTGCTCTTCTCTCTGAAACGGATGTACTTATCGTCTGGAAAGCTTTGTTGCGTGCTGCGGTATGCGGAGACACTAAAAGCACCATAGTAGAACACAGATGAAGCTTCTAAGATGATGTAATAGCCAGTAAGAAGTAGTACAATTCAAGTTTTAGGTATCGACTATTGACTTTTTAGGTGACTTTGGTGCCTTGGACATGAGCTAGGACCTTAAGATTCTGCATGAAAGGAGGACTAGCAGCCGAGTTGCAGGGGAGAATGTGAAAAGTGTTCATATGTAGTAAAAACCTGAGAAATCCGTCCGTTTTCGTCATTTGTTATCGAATCGACTTAAAGCCAGATCGTCACATTGGCCGCTCTTCTCTCTGAAACGGTTGTACTTATCGTCTTCAAAGCTATGTCGCGTGCTGCGGTATGCGGAGACACTAAAAGCACCATAGTAGAACACAGATGAAGCTTCTAAGTTGATGTAATAGCCAGTAAGAAGTAGTACAATTCAAGTTTTAAGTATCGATTATTGACTTTTTAGCTGGCTTTGGTGCCTTGGACATGAGCTAGGACCTTAAGATTCTGCATGAAGGGAGGACTAGCAGCCGAGTTGCACGGGAGAATGTGAAAAGTGTTCATATGTAGTAAAAACCTGAGAAATCCGTCCGTTTTCGTCATTTGTTATCGAATCGACTTAAAGCCAGATCGTCACATTGGCCGCTCTTCTCTCTTAAACGGTTGTACTTATCGTCTGCAAAGCTATGTCGCGAACGGCGGTATTCGGAGACACTAAAAGCACCATTGTAGAACACAGATGTAGCTTCTAGGATGATGTAATAGCCAGTAAGAAATAGTACAATTCAAGTTTTAGGAATCGGTTATTGACTTTTTACCTTTGTTTGGTGCGTTGGACGTGAGCTAGGAACTTAAGAATTTACATGCAGGAGGACTAGCAGCCGAGTTGCACGGGAGAATGTGTAAAGTGTTCATATGTAGTAAAAACCTGAGAAATCCGTCCGTTTTCGTCATTTGTTATCGAATCGACTTAAAGCCAGATCGTCACATTGGCCGCTCTTCTCTCTGAAACGGTTGTACTTATCGTCTGCAAAGCAATGTCGCGTGCTGCGGTATGCGGAGACACTAAAAGCACCATAGTAGAACACAGATGAAACTTCTAAGTTGATGTATTAGCCAGTAAGAAGTAGTACAATTCAAGTTAAAGGTACCGATTATTGACTTTTAAGCTGGCTTTGATGCCTTGGACATGAGCTAGGACCTTAAGATTCTACATGAAAGGAGGACTAGCAGTCGAGTTTCACGGGAGAATGTGAGAAGTGTTCATATGTAGTAAAAACCTGAGAAATCCGTCCGTTTTCGTCATTTGTTATCGAATCGACTTAAAGCCAGATCGTCACATTGGCCGCTCTTCTCTCTGAAACGGTTGTACTTACCGTCTGCAAAGCTATGTCGCGTGCTGCGGTATGCGGAGACACTAAAAGCACCATAGTAGAACACATATGAAGCTTCTATGATGATGTAATAGCCAGTAAGAAGTAGTACAATTCAAGTTTAAGGTATCGTATCGACTTCTTAGATGGATTTGGTGACTTGGACATGAGCTAGGACTTTAAGATTCTGCATGAAAAGAGGACTAGCTGCCGAGTTGCACGGGACAATATGAAAAGTGTTCATATGTAGTAACAACCTGAGAAATCCGTCCGTTTTCGTCATTTGTTATCGAATCGCCTTAATGCCAGATCGTCACTTGGCCGCTCTTCTCTCTGAAACGGTTGTACTTATCGTCTGCAAAGCTATGTCGCGTGCTGCGGTATGCGGAGACACTGAAAGCACCATAGTAGAACACAGATTAAGCATCTAAGTTGATGTAATAGCCAGTAAGAAGTAGTACAATTCAAGTTTTAGATATCGATTATTGACTTTTTAGCTGGCTTTGGTGCCTTGGACATAAGCTAGGACCTTAAGATTCAGCATGAAAGGAGGACTAGCAGCCGAGTTGTACGGAAGAATGTGAAAAGTGTTCATATGTAGTAAAAACCTGAGAAATCCGTCCGTTTTCGTCATTTGTTATCGAATCGACTTAAAGCCGGATCGTCACATTGGCCGCTCTTCTCTCTGAAACGGTTGTACTTATCGTCTGCAAAGCTATGTCGCGTGATGCGGTATGCGGAGACACTAAAAGCACCATAGTAGAACATAGATGAAGCTTCTAAGTTGATGTAATAGCCAGTAAGAAGTAGTACAATTCAAGTTTTAGGTATCGATTATTGACTTTTTAGCTGGCTTTGGTGCCTTGGACATGAGCTAGGACCTTAAGATTCTGCATGAAAGGAGGACTAGCAGCCGAGTTGCACGGGAGAATGTGAAAAGTGTTCATATGTAGTAAAAACCTGAGAAATCCGTCCGTTTTCGTCATTTGTTATCGAATCGACTTAAAGCCAGATCGTCACATTGGCCGCTCTTCTCTCTGAAACGGTTGTACTTATCGTCTTCAAAGCTATGTCGCGTGCTGCGGTATGCGGAGACACTAAAAGCACCATAGTAGAACACAGATGAAGCTTCTAAGTTGATGTAATAGCCAGTAAGAAGTAGTACAATTCAAGTTTTAAGTATCGATTATTGACTTTTTAGCTGGCTTTGGTGCCTTGGATATGAGCTAGGACCTTAAGATTCTGCATGAAAGGAGGACTAGCAGCCGCGTTGTACGGGAGAATGTGAAATGTGTTCATATGTAGTAAAAACCTGAGAAATCCGTCCGTTTTCGTCACTTGTTATCAAATCGACTTAAAGCCAGATCGTCACATTGGCTGCTCTTCTCTCTGAAACGGATGTACTTATCGTCTGGAAAGCTTTGTTGCGTGCTGCGGTATGCGGAGACACTAAAAGCACCATAGTAGAACACAGATGAAGCTTCTAAGATGATGTAATAGCCAGTAAGAAGTAGTACAATTCAAGTTTTAGGTATCGACTATTGACTTTTTAGCTGACTTTGGTGCCTTGGACATGAGCTAGGACCTTAAGATTCTGCATGAAAGGAGGACTAGCAGCCGAGTTGCAGGTGAGAATGTGAAAAGTGTTCATATGTAGTAAAAACCTGAGAAATCCGTCCGTTTTCGTCATTTGTTATCGAATCGACTTAAAGCCAGATCGTCACATTGGCCGCTCTTCTCTCTGAAACGGTTGTACTTATCGTCTTCAAAGCTATGTCGCGTGCTGCGGTATGCGGAGACACTAAAAGCACCATAGTAGAACACCGATGAAGCTTCTAAGTTGATGTAATAGCCAGTTAGAAGTAGTACAATTCAAGTTTTAAGTATCGATTATTGACTTTTTAGCTGGCTTTGGTGCCTTGGACATGAGCTAGGACCTTAAGATTCTGCATGAAAGGAGGACTAGCAGCCGAGTTGCACGGGAGAATGTGAAAAGTGTTCATATGTAGTAAAAACCTGAGAAATCCGTCCGTTTTCGTCATTTGTTATCGAATCGACTTAAAGCCAGATCGTCACATGGGCCACACTTCTCTCTGAAACGGTTGTACTTATCGTCTGCAAAGCTATGTCGTATGCTGCGGTAGGCGGAGACACTAAAACCACCACAGTAGAACACAGATGTAGCTTCTAATTTGATGTAATAGCCAGTAAGAAGTAGTACAATTGAAGTTTTAGGTATTGATTATTGACTTTTTAGCTGGCTTTGATGCCTTGGACATGAGCTAGGACCTTAAGATTCTGCATAGAAGGAGGACTAGCAGCCGAGTTGCACGGGAGAATGTGAAAAGTGTTCAAATAGATTAAAAACCTGAGAAATCCGTCCATTTTCGTCATTTTTATCGAATCGACTTAAAGCCAAATCGTCACATTGGCCGCTCTGCTCTCTGAAACGGTTGTACTTATCGTCTAAAAGCTATGTCGCGAACGGCGGTATTCGGAGACACTAAAAGCACCATAGTAGAACACAGATGTAGCTTCTAAGATGATGTAATAGCCAGTAAGAAATAGTACAATTCAAGTTTTAGGAATCGGTTATTGACTTTTTACCCTTGTTTGGTGCCTTGGACATGAGCTAGGAACTCAAGATTTTACATGCAGGAGGACTATCAGCCGAGTTGCACGGGAGAATGTGTAAAGTGTTCATATGTAGTAAAAACCTGAGAAATCCGTCCGTTTTCGTCATTTGTTATCGAAACGACTTAAAGCCAGATCGTCACATTGGCCGCTCTTCTCTCTGAAACGGTTGTATTTATCGTCTGCAAAGCTATGTCGGGTACTGCGGTATTCGGAGACACTAAAAGCACCATAGTAGAACACAGATGTAGCTTCTAAGATGATGTAATAGCCAGTAAGAAATAGTACAATTCAAGTTTTAGAAATCGGTTATTGACTTTTTACCATTGTTTGGTGCCTTGGACATGAGCTAGGAACTTAAGATTTTACATGCAGGAGGACTAGCAGCCGAGTTGCACGGGACAATGTGTAAAGTGTTCATATGTAGTAAAAACCTGAGAAATCCGTCCGTTTTCGTCATTTGTTATCGAATCGACTTAAAGCCAGATCGTCACATTGGCCGCTCTTCTCTCTGAAACGGTTGTACTTATCGTCTGCAAAGCTATGTCGCGTGCTGCGGTATGCGGAGACACTAAAAGCACCATAGTAGAACACATATGAAGCTTCTAAGTTGATGTAATAGCCAGTAAGAAGTAGTACAATTCAAGTTAAAGTTATCGATTATTGACTTCTTAGATGGATTTGTTGCCTTGGACATGAGCTAGGACCTTAAGATTCTGCATGAAAGGAGGACTAGCAGCCGAGTTGCATCGGACAATGTGAAAAGTGTTCATACGTAGTAAAAACCTGAGAAATCCGTCCCTTTTCGTCATTTGTTATCGAATCGACTTAAAGCCAGATCGTCACATTGGCCGCTCTTCTCTCTGAAACGATTGCACTTATCGTCTTCAAAGCTATGTCGCGTGCTGCGGTATGCGGAGACACTAAGAGCACCATAGTACAACACAGATGAAGCTTCTAAGTTGATGTGAAAGCCAGTAAGAAGTAGTACAATTCAAGTTTTAGGTATTGATTATTGACTTTTTAGCTGGCTTTGGTGCCTTGGACATGAGCTAGGACCTTAAGATTCTGCATGAAAGGAGGAGTAGCAACCGCGTTGTACGGGAGAATGTGAAATGTGTTCATATGTAGTAAAAACCTGAGAAATCCGTCCGTTTTCGTCATTTGTTATCAAATCGACTTAAAGCCAGATCGTCACATTGGCCGCTCTTCTCTCTGAAACGGTTGTACTTATCGTCTGCAAAGCTATGTCGCGTGCTGCGGTATGCGGAGACACTAAAACCACCATAGTAGAACACAGATGTAGCTTCTAAGATGATGTAATAGCCAGTAAGAAATAGTACAATTCAAGTTTTAGGAATCGGTTATTGACTTTTTACCCTTGTTTGGTGCCTTGGACATGAGCTAGGAACTTAAGATTTTACATGCAGGAGGACTATCAGCCGAGTTGCACGGGAGAATGTGTAAAGTGTTCATATGTAGTAAAAACCTGAGAAATCCGTCCGTTTTCGTCATTTGTTATCGAAACGACTTAAAGCCAGATCGTCACATTGGCCGCTCTTCTCTCTGAAACGGTTGTATTTATCGTCTGCAAAGCTATGTCGGGTACTGCGGTATTCGGAGACACTAAAAGCACCATAGTAGAACACAGATGTAGCTTCTAAGATGATGTAATAGCCAGTAAGAAATAGTACAATTCAAGTTTTAGGAATCGGTTATTGACTTTTTACCCTTGTTTGGTGCCTTGGACATGAGCTAGGAACTTAAGATTTTACATGCAGGAGGACTAGCAGCCGAGTTGCACGGGACAATGTGTAAAGTGTTCATATGTAGTAAAAACCTGAGAAATCCGTCCGTTTTCGTCATTTGTTATCGAATCGACTTAAAGCCAGATCGTCACATTGGCCACTCTTCTCTCTGAAACGGTTGTACTTATCGTCTGCAAAGCTATGTCGCGTGCTGCGGTATGCGGAGACACTAAAAGAACCATAGTAGAACACATATGAAGCTTCTAAGTTGATGTAATAGCCAGTAAGAAGTAGTACAATTCAAGTTAAAGTTATCGATTATTGACTTCTTAGATGGATTTGTTGCCTTGGACATGAGCTAGGACCTTAAGATTCTGCATGAAAGGAGGACTAGCAGCCGAGTTGCATCGGACAATGTGAAAAGTGTTCATATGTAGTAAAAACCTGAGAAATCCGTCCGTTTTCGTCATTTGTTATCGAATCGACTTAAAGCCAGATCGTCATATTGGCCGCTCTTCTCTCTGAAACGGTTGTACTTATCGTCTGCAAAGCTATGTCGTATGCTGCGGTATGCGGAGACACTAAAACCACCATAGTAGAACACATATGAAGCTTCTAAGATGATGTAATAGCCAGTAAGAAGTAGGACAGTTCAAGTTTTAGGTATCGATTATTGACTTTTTTGCTGGCTTTGGTGCCTTGGAGATGAGCTTGGACCTTAAGATTCTGCATGAAAGGAGGAGTAGCAGCCGCGTTGTACGGGAGAATGTGAAATGTGTTCATATGTAGTAAAAACCTGAGAAATCCGTCCGTTTTCGTCATTTGTTATCAAATCGACTTAAAGCCAGATCGTCACATTGGCCGCTCTTCTCTCTGAAACGGTTGTACTTATCGTCTGCAAAGCTATGTCGCGTGCTGCGGTATGCGGAGACACTAAAACCACCATAGTAGAACACATATGAAGCTTCTAAGATGATGTAATAGCCAGTAAGAAGTAGGACAGTTCAAGTTTTAGGTATCGATTATTGACTTTTTTGCTGGCTTTGGTAACTTGGAGATGAGCTTGGACCTTAAGATTCTGGATGAAAGGAGGAGTAGTAGCCGAGTTGCACGGGAGAATGTGAAATGTGTTCATATGTAGTAACAACCTGAGAAATCCGTCCGTTTTCGTCATTTGTTATCGAATCGACTTAAAGCCCTATCGTCACATTGGCCGCTCTTCTCTCTGAAACGGTTGTACTTATCGTCTGCAAAGCTATGTCGTATGCTGCGGTAGGCGGAGACACTAAAACCACCACAGTAGAACACAGATGAAGCTTCTAATTTGATGTAATAGCCAGTAAAAAGTAGTACAATTCAAGTTAAAGGTATCGATTATTGACTTCTTAGATGGATTTGTTGCCTTGGACATGAGCTAGGACCTTAAGATTCTGCATGAAAGGAGGACTAGCAGCCGAGTTGCACGGGAGAATTTGAGAAGTGTTCATATGTAGTAAAAACCTGAGAAATCCGTCCGTTTTCGTCATTTGTTATCGAATCGACTTAAAGCCAGATTGTCACATTGGCCGCTCTTCTCTCTGAAACGGTTGTACTTATCGTCTGCAAAGCTATGTCGCGTGCTGCGGTATGCGGAGACACTAAAAGCACCATAGTAGAACACATATGAAGCTTCTAATTTGATGTAATAGCCAGTAAGAAGTAGTACAATTCAAGTTTAAGGTATCGATTATCGACTTCTTAGATGGATTTGGTGCCTTGGACATGAGCTAGGACTTAAGGATTCTGCATGAAAAGAGGACTAGCTGCCGAGTTGCATGGGACAATATGAAAAGTGTTCATATGTAGTAAAAACCTGAGAAATCCGTCCGTTTTCGTCATTTGTTATCGAATCGACTTAAAGCCAGATCGTCATATTGGCCGCTCTTCTCTCTGAAACGGTTGTACTTATCGTCTGCAAAGCTATGTCGTATGCTGCGGTATGCGGAGACACTAAAACCACCATAGTAGAACACATATGAAGCTTCTAAGATGATGTAATAGCCAGTAAGAAGTAGGACAGTTCAAGTTTTAGGTATCGATTATTGACTTTTTTGCTGGCTTTGGTGCCTTGGAGATGAGCTTGGACCTTAAGATTCTGGAAGAAAGGAGGAGTAGCAGCCGAGTTGCACGGGAGAATGTGAAAAGTGTTCATATGTAGTAAAAACCTGAGAAATCCGTCCGTTTTCGTCATTTGTTATCGAATCGCCTTAAAGCCAGATCCTCACTTGGCCGCTCTTCTCTCTGAAACGGTTGTACTTATCGTCTGCAAAGCTATGTCGCGTGCTGCGGCATGCGGAGACACTGAAAGCACCATAGTAGAACACAGATTAAGCATCTAAGTTGATGTAATAGCCACTAAGAAGTAGTACAATTCAAGTTTTAGGTATCGATTATTGACTTTTTAGCTGGCTTTGGTGCCTTGGACATGAGCTAGGACCTTAAGATTCTGCATGAAAGGAGGACTAGCAGCCGAGTTGCACGGGAGAATGTGAAAAGTGTTCATATGTTGTAAAAACCTGAGAAATCCGTCCGTTTTCGTCATTTGTTATCGAATCGACTTAAAGCCAGATCGTCATATTGGCCGCTCTTCTCTGTGAAACGGTTGTACTGATCGTCTGCAAAGCTATGTCGCGTGCTGCGGTATGCGGAGACACTAAAAGCACCATAGTACAACACGGATGAAGCTTCCATGTTGATGTGATAGCCAGTAAGAAGTAGTACAATTCAAGTTTTAGGTATTGATTATTGACTTTTTAGCTGGCTTTGGTGCCTTGGACATGAGCTAGGACATTAAGATTCTGCATGAAAGGAGGACTAGCAGCCGCGTTGTACGGGAGAATGTGAAATGTGTTCATATGTAGTAAAAACCTGAGAAATCCGTCCGTTTTCGTCATTTGTTATCAAATCGACTTAAAGCCAGATCGTCACATTGGCTGCTCTTCTCTCTGAAACGGTTGTACTTATCGTCTGGAAAGCTTTGTCGCGTGCTGCGGTATGCGGAGACACTAAAAGCACCATAGTAGAACACATATGAAGCTTCTAAGATGATGTAATAGCCAGTAAGAAGTAGGACAGTTCAAGTTTTAGGTATCGATTATTGACTTTTTGCTGGCTTTGGTGCCTTGGAGATGAGCTTGGACCTTAAGATTCTGGATGAAAGGAGGAGTAGCAGCCGATTTGCACGGGAGAATGTGAAAAGTGTTCATATGTAGTAAAAACCTGAGAAATCCGTCCGTTTTCGTCATTTGTTATCGAATCGACTTAAAGCCAGATCGTCACATTGGCCGCTCTTCTCTCTGAAACGGTAGTACTTATCGTCTGCAAAGCTATGTCGCGTGCTGCGGTATGCGGAGACACTAAAAGCACCATAGTAGAACACACATGAAGCTTCTAAGTTGATGTAATAGCCAGTAAGAAGTAGTACAATTCAAGTTAAAGGTATCGATTATTGACTACTTAGATGGATTTGTTGCCTTGGACATCAGCTAGGACCCTAAGATTCTGCATGAAAGGAGGACTAGCAGCCGAGTTGCACGGGAGAAGGTGAGAAGTGTTCATATGTAGTAAAAACCTGAGAAATCCGTCCGTTTTCGTCATTTGTTATCGAATCGACTTAAAGCCAGATCGTCACATTGGCCGCTCTTCTCTCTGAAACGGTTGTACTTATCGTCAGCAAAGCTATGTCGCGTGCTGCGGTATGCGGAGACACTAAAAGCACCATAGTAGAACACATATGAAGCTTCTATGATGATGTAATAGCCAGTAAGAAGTAGTACAATTCAAGTTTAAGGTATCGATTATCGACTTCTTAGATGGATTTGGTGCCTTGGACATGAGCTAGGACTTAAAGGTTCTGCATGAAAAGAGGACTAGCTGCCGAGTTGCATGGGACAATATGAAAAGTGTTCATATGTAGTAAAAACCTGAGAAATCCGTCCGTTTTCGTCATTTGTTATCGAATCGCCTTAATGCCAGATCGTCACTTGGCCGCTCTTCTCTCTGAAACGGTTGTACTTATCGTCTGCAAAGCTATGTCGCGTGCTGCGGTATGCGGAGACACTGAAAGCACCATAGTAGAACACAGATTAAGCATCTAAGTTGATGTAATAGCCAGTAAGAAGTAGTACAATTCAAGTTTTAGATATCGATTATTGACTTTTTAGCTGGCTTTGGTGCCTTGGACATAAGCTAGGACCTTAAGATTCTGCATGAAAGGAGGACTAGCAGTCGAGTTGCACGGGAGAATGTGAAAAGTGTTCATATGTAGTAAAAACCTGAGAAATCCGTCCGTTTTCGTCATTTGTTATCGAATCGACTTAAAGCCAGATCGTCATATTGGCCGCTCTTCTCTCTGAGACGGTTGTACTTATCGTCTGCAAAGCTATGTCGTATGCTGCGGTAGGCGGAGACACTAAAACCACCACAGTAGAACACAGATGAAGCTTCTAATTTGATGTAATAGCCAGTAAGAAGTAGTACAATTCCAGTTTTAGGTAATGATTATTGACTTTTAAGCTGGCTTTGATGCCTTGGACATGAGCTAGGACCTTAAGAATCTGCATGAAAGGAGGATTAGCAGCCGAGTTGCACGGGACAATGTGAAATGTGCTCATATGTAGTAAAAACCTGAGAAATCTGTCCGTTTTCGTCATTTGTTATCGAATCGACTTAAAGCCAGATCGTCACATTGGCCGCTCTTCTCTCTGAAACGGTTGTACTTATCGTCTTCAAAGCTATGTCGCGTGCTGCGGTATGCGGAGACACTAAAAGCACCATAGTAGAACACAGATGAAGCTTCTAAGTTGATGTAATAGCCAGTAAGAAATAGTACAATTCAAGTTTTAGGTATCGAGTATTGATTTTTTAGCTGGCTTTGGTGCCTTGGACATGAGCTAGGATCTTAAGATTCTGCATGAAAAGGAGGACTAGCAGCCGAGTTGCACGGGACAATGTGAAAAGTGTTCATACGTAGTAAAAACCTGAGAAATCCGTCCCTTTTCGTCATTTGTTATCGAATCGACTTAAAGCCAGATCGTCACATTGGCCGCTCTTCTCTCTGAAACGGTTGTACTTATCGTCTTCAAAGCTATGTCGCGTGCTGCGGTAGGCGGAGACACTAAAAGCACCATAGTACAACACAGATGAAGCTTCTAAGTTGATGTGATAGCCAGTAAGAAGTAGTACAATTCAAGTTTTAGGTATTGATTATTGATTTTTAGCTGGCTTTGGTGCCTTGGACATGAGCTAGGACCTTAAGATTCTGCATGAAAGGAGGACTAGCAGCCGCGTTGTACGGGAGAATGTGAAATGTGTTTATATGTAGTAAAAACCTGAGAAATCCGTCCGTTTTCGTCATTTGTTATCAAATCGACTTAAAGCCAGATCGTCACATTGGCTGCTCTTCTCTCTGAAACGGTTGTACTTATCGTCTGGAAAGCTTTGTCGCGTGCTGCGGTATGCGGAGACACTAAAAGCACCATAGTAGAACACAGATGAAGCTTCTAAGATGATGTAGTAGCCAGTAAGAAGTAGTACAATTCAAGTTTTAGGTATTGATTATTGACTTTTTAGCTGGCTTTGGTGCCTTGGACATGAGCTAGGACCTTAAGATTCTGCATGAAAGGAGGACTAGCAGCCGAGTTGCAGGGGAGAATGTGAAAAGTGTTCATATGTAGTAAGAACCTGAGAAATCCGTCCGTTTTCGTCATTTGTTATCGAATCGACTTAAAGCCAGATCTTCACATTGGCCGCTCGTCTCTCTGAAACGGTTGTACTTATCGTCTTCAAAGCTATGTCGCGTGCTGCGGTATGCGGAGACACTGAAAGCACCATAGTAGAACACAGATGAAGCTTCTAAGTTGATGTAATAGCCAGTAAGAAGTAGTACAATTCAAGTTTTAGGTATCGATTATTGACTTCTTAGCTGGCTTTGGTGCCTTGGACATGAGCTAGGACCTTAAGATTCTGCATGGAAGGAGGACTATCAGCCGCGTTGGATGGGAGAATGTGAAATGTGTTCATATGTAGTAGAAACCTGAGAAATCCGTCCGTTTTCGTCATTTGTTATCGAATCGACTTAAAGCCCGATCGTCACATTGGCCGCTCTTCTCTCTCAAACGGTTGTACTTATCGTCTGAAAAGCTATGTCGCGTGCTGCGGTATGCGGAGACACTAAAAGCACCATAGTAGAACACAGATGAAGCTTCTATGATGATGTAATAGCCAGTAAGAAGTAGTACAATTCAAGTTTGAGGTATCGTTTATTGACTTTTTAGCTGGCTTTGGTCCCTTGGACATGAGCTAGGACCTTAAGATTCTGCATGGAAGGAGGACTAGCAGCCGAGTTGCACGGGAGAATGTGAAAAGTGTTCATATGTAGTAAAAACCTGAGAAATCCGTCCGTTTTCGTCATTTGTTATCGAATCGACTTAAAGCCAGATCGTCACATTGGCCGCTCTTCTCTCTGAAACGGTTGTACTTATCGTCTGCAAAGCTATGTCGCGTGCTGCGGTATGCGGAGACACTAAAAGCACCATAGTAGAACACAGATGAAGCTTCTAATTTGATGTAATAGCCAGTAAGAAGTAGTACAATTCAAGTTTTAGGTACTGATTATTGACTTTTTAGCTGGCTTTGGTGCCTTGGACATGAGCTAGGACCTTAAGATTCTGCATGAAAGGAGGACTAGCAGCCGAGTTGCACGGGAGAATGTGAAAAGTGTTCATATGTAGTAAAAACCTGAGAAATCCGTCCGTTTTCGTCATTTGTTATCGAATCGACTTAAAGCCAGATCGTCACATTGGCCGCTCTTCTCTCTGAAACGGTTGTACTTATCGTCTTCAAAGCTATGTCGCGTGCTGCGGTATGCGGAGACACTAAAAGCACCATAGTAGAACACAGATGAAGCATCTAAGTTGATGTAATAGCCAGTAAGAAGTAGTACAATTCAAGTTTTAGGTATCGATTATTGACTTTTTAGCTGGCTTTGGTGCCTTGGACATGAGCTAGGACCTTAAGATTCTGCATGAAAGGAGGATCAGCAGCCGAGTTGCACGGGAGAATGTGAAAAGTGTTCATATGTAGTAAAAACCTGAGAAATCCATCCGTTTTTGTCATTTGTTATCGAATCGACTTAAAGCCAGATCGACACATTGGCCGCTCTTCTCTCTGAAACGGTTGTACTTATCGTCTGCAAAGCTATGTCGTATGCTGCGGTAGGCGGAGACACTAAAACCACCACAGTAGAACACAGATGAAGCTTCTAATTTGAAGTAATAACCAGTAAGAAGTAGTACAATTCAAGTTTAGGTATTGATTATTGACTTTTAAGCTGGCTTTGATGCCTTGGACATGAGCTAGGACCTTAAGAATCTGCATGAAAGGAGGATTAGCAGCCGAGTTGCACGGGAGAATGTGAAAAGTGTTCATATGTAGTAAAAACCTGAGAAATCCGTCCGTTTTCGTCATTTGTTATCGAATCGACTTAAAGCCACATCGTCACATTGGCCGCTCTTCTCTCTGAAACAGTTGTACTTATCGTCTTCAAAGCTATGTCGCGTGCTGCGGTATGCGGAGACACTAAAAGCACCATAGTAGAACACAGATGAAGCTTCTAAGTTGATGTAATAGCCAGTAACAAGTAGTACAATTCAAGTTTTAGGTATAGATTATTGATTTTTTAGCTGGCTTTGGTGCCTTGGACATGAGCTAGGACCTTAAGATTCTGCATCAAAAGGAGGACTAGCAGCCGAGTTGCACGGGACAATGTGAAAAGTGTTCATATGTAGTAAAAACCTGAGAAATCCGTCCGTTTTCGTCATTTGTTATCGAATCGACTTAAAGCCAGATCGTCACATTGGCCGCTCTTCTCTCTGAAACGGTTGTACTTATCGTCTGCAAAGCTATGTCGTATGCTGCGGTAGGCGGAGACACTAAAACCACCACAATTGAACACAGATGAAGCTTCTATTTGATGTAATAGCCAGTAAGAAGTAGTACAATTCAAGTTTTCGGTATCGATTATTGACTTTTTAGCTGTCTTTGGTGCCTTGGACATGAGCTAGGACCTTAAGATTCTGCATGAAAGGAGGACTAGCAGCCGAGTTGCAGGGGAGAATGTGAAAAGTGTTCATATGTAGTAAGAACCTGAGAAATCCGTCCGTTTTCGTCATTTGTTATCGAATCGACTTAAAGCCAGATCTTCACATTGGCCGCTCGTCTCTCTGAAACGGTTGTACTTATCGTCTTCAAAGCTATGTCGCGTGCTGCGGTATGCGGAGACACTGAAAGCACCATAGTAGAACACAGATGAAGCTTCTAAGTTGATGTAATAGCCAGTAAGAAGTAGTACAATTCAAGTTTTAGGTATCGATTATTGACTTCTTAGCTGGCTTTGGTGCCTTGGACATGAGCTAGGACCTTAAGATTCTGCATGGAAGGAGGACTATCAGCCGCGTTGGATGGGAGAATGTGAAATGTGTTCATATGTAGTAGAAACCTGAGAAATCCGTCCGTTTTCGTCATTTGTTATCGAATCGACTTAAAGCCCGATCGTCACATTGGCCGCTCTTCTCTCTCAAACGGTTGTACTTATCGTCTGAAAAGCTATGTCGCGTGCTGCGGTATGCGGAGACACTAAAAGCACCATAGTAGAACACAGATGAAGCTTCTATGATGATGTAATAGCCAGTAAGAAGTAGTACAATTCAAGTTTGAGGTATCGTTTATTGACTTTTTAGCTGGCTTTGGTCCCTTGGACATGAGCTAGGACCTTAAGATTCTGCATGGAAGGAGGACTAGCAGCCGAGTTGCACGGGAGAATGTGAAAAGTGTTCATATGTAGTAAAAACCTGAGAAATCCGTCCGTTTTCGTCATTTGTTATCGAATCGACTTAAAGCCAGATCGTCACATTGGCCGCTCTTCTCTCTGAAACGGTTGTACTTATCGTCTGCAAAGCTATGTCGCGTGCTGCGGTATGCGGAGACACTAAAAGCACCATAGTAGAACACAGATGAAGCTTCTAATTTGATGTAATAGCCAGTAAGAAGTAGTACAATTCAAGTTTTAGGTACTGATTATTGACTTTTTAGCTGGCTTTGGTGCCTTGGACATGAGCTAGGACCTTAAGATTCTGCATGAAAGGAGGACTAGCAGCCGAGTTGCACGGGACAATGTGAAAAGTGTTCATATGTAGTAAAAACCTGAGAAATCCGTCCGTTTTCGTCATTTGTTATCGAATCGACTTAAAGCCAGATCGTCACATTGGCCGCTCTTCTCTCTGAAACGGTTGTACTTATCGTCTTCAAAGCTATGTCGCGTGCTGCGGTATGCGGAGACACTAAAAGCACCATAGTAGAACACAGATGAAGCTTCTAAGTTGATGTAATAGCCAGTAAGAAGTAGTACAATTCAAGTTTTAGGTATCGATTATTGACTTTTTAGCTGGCTTTGGTGCCTTGGACATGAGCTAGGACCTTAAGATTCTGCATGAAAGGAGGATCAGCAGCCGAGTTGCACGGGAGAATGTGAAAAGTGTTCATATGTAGTAAAAACCTGAGAAATCCATCCGTTTTTGTCATTTGTTATCGAATCGACTTAAAGCCAGATCGACACATTGGCCGCTCTTCTCTCTGAAACGGTTGTACTTATCGTCTGCAAAGCTATGTCGTATGCTGCGGTAGGCGGAGACACTAAAACCACCACAGTAGAACACAGATGAAGCTTCTAATTTGAAGTAATAACCAGTAAGAAGTAGTACAATTCAAGTTTAGGTATTGATTATTGACTTTTAAGCTGGCTTTGATGCCTTGGACATGAGCTAGGACCTTAAGAATCTGCATGAAAGGAGGATTAGCAGCCGAGTTGCACGGGAGAATGTGAAAAGTGTTCATATGTAGTAAAAACCTGAGAAATCCGTCCGTTTTCGTCATTTGTTATCGAATCGACTTAAAGCCACATCGTCACATTGGCCGCTCTTCTCTCTGAAACAGTTGTACTTATCGTCTTCAAAGCTATGTCGCGTGCTGCGGTATGCGGAGACACTAAAAGCACCATAGTAGAACACAGATGAAGCTTCTAAGTTGATGTAATAGCCAGTAACAAGTAGTACAATTCAAGTTTTAGGTATAGATTATTGATTTTTTAGCTGGCTTTGGTGCCTTGGACATGAGCTAGGACCTTAAGATTCTGCATCAAAAGGAGGACTAGCAGCCGAGTTGCACGGGACAATGTGAAAAGTGTTCATATGTAGTAAAAACCTGAGAAATCCGTCCGTTTTCGTCATTTGTTATCGAATCGACTTAAAGCCAGATCGTCACATTGGCCGCTCTTCTCTCTGAAACGGTTGTACTTATCGTCTGCAAAGCTATTTCGTATGCTGCGGTAGGCGGAGACACTAAAACCACCACAATTGAACACAGATGAAGCTTCTATTTGATGTAATAGCCAGTAAGAAGTAGTACAATTCAAGTTTTCGGTATCGATTATTGACTTTTTAGCTGTCTTTGGTGCCTTGGACATGAGCTAGGACCTTAAGATTCTGCATGAAAGGAGGACTAGCAGCCGCGTTGGATGGGAGAATGTGAAATGTGTTCATATGTAGTAGAAACCTGAGAAATCCGTCCGTTTTCGTCATTTGTTATCGAATCGACTTAAAGCCCGATCGTCACATTGGCCGCTCTTCTCTCTCAAACGGTTGTACTTATCGTCTGCAAAGCTATGTTGCGTGCTGCGGTATGCGGAGACACTAAAAGCACCATAGTAGAACACAGATGAAGCTTCTATGATGATGTAATAGCCAGTAGGAAGTAGTACAATTCAAGTTTGAGGTACTGATTATTGACTTTTTAGCTAGCATTGGTCCCTTGGACATGAGCTAGGACCTTAAGATTCTGCATGGAAGGAGGACTAGCAGCCGAGTTGCACGGGAGAATGTGAAAAGTGTTCATATGTAGTAAAAACCTGAGAAATCCGTCCGTTTTCGTCATTTGTTATCGAATCGACTTAAAGCCAGATCGTCACATTGGCCGCTCTTCTCTCTGAAACGGTTGTACTTATCGTCTGCAAAGCTATGTCGCGTGCTGCGGTATGCGGAGACACTAAAAGCACCATAGTAGAACACAGATGAAGCTTCTAATTTGATGTAATAGCCAGTAAGAAGTAGTACAATTCAAGTTTTAGGTACTGATTATTGACTTTTTAGCTGGCTTTGGTGCCTTGGACATGAGCTAGGACCTTAAGATTCTGCATGAAAGGAGGATTAGCAGCCGAGTTGCACGGGAGAATGTGAAAAGTGTTCATATGTAGTAAAAACCTGAGAAATCCGTCCGTTTTCGTCATTTGTTATCGAATCGACTTAAAGCCACATCGTCACATTGGCCGCTCTTCTCTCTGAAACGGTTGTACTTATCGTCTTCAAAGCTATGTCGCGTGCTGCGGTATGCGGAGACACTAAAAGCACCATAGTAGAACACAGATGAAGCTTCTAAGTTGATGTAATAGCCAGTAAGAAGTAGTACAATTCAAGTTTTAGGTATCGATTATTGACTTTTTAGCTGGCTTTGGTGCCTTGGACATGAGCTAGGACCTTTAGATTCTGCATGAAAGGAGGATCAGCAGCCGAGTTGCACGGGAGAATGTGAAAAGTGTTCATATGTAGTAAAAACCTGAGAAATCCATCCGTATTTGTCATTTGTTATCGAATCGACTTAAAGCCAGATCGACACATTGGCCGCTCTTCTCTCTGAAACGGTTGTACTTATCGTCTGCAAAGCTATGTCGTATGCTGCGGTAGGCGGAGACACTAAAACCACCACAGTAGAACACAGATGAAGCTTCTAATTTGAAGTAATAACCAGTAAGAAGTAGTACAATTCAAGTTTAGGTATTGATTATTGACTTTTAAGCTGGCTTTGATGCCTTGGACATGAGCTAGGACCTTAAGAATCTGCATGAAAGGAGGATTAGCAGCCGAGTTGCACGGGAGAATGTGAAAAGTGTTCATATGTAGTAAAAACCTGAGAAATCCGTCCGTTTTCGTCATTTGTTATCGAATCGACTTAAAGCCACATCGTCACATTGGCCGCTCTTCTCTCTGAAACAGTTGTACTTATCGTCTTCAAAGCTATGTCGCGTGTTGCGGTATGCGGAGACACTAAAAGCACCATAGTAGAACACAGATGAAGCTTCTAAGTTGATGTAATAGCCAGTAAGAAGTAGTACAATTCAAGTTTTAGGTATCGATTATTGATTTTTTAGCTGGCTTTGGTGCCTTGGACATGAGCTAGGACCTTAAGATTCTGCTTCAAAAGGAGGACTAGCAGCCGAGTTGCACGGGACAATGTGAAAAGTGTTCATATGTAGTAAAAACCTGAGAAATCCGTCCGTTTTCGTCATTTGTTATCGAATCGACTTAAAGCCAGATCGTCACATTGGCTGCTCTTCTCTCTGAAACGGTTGTACTTATCGTCTGGAAAGCTTTTCCGCGTGCTGCGGTATGCGGAGACACTAAAAGCACCATAGTAGAACACAGATGAAGCTTCTAAGATGATGTAATAGCCAGTAAGAAGTAGTACAATTCAAGTTTTAGGTATCGATTATATACTTTTTAGCTGGCTTTGGTGCCTTGGACATGAGCTAGGACCTTAAGATTCTGCATTAAAGGAGGACTAGCAGCCGAGGTGCACGGGAGAATGTGAAAAGTGTTCATATGTCGTAAAAACCTGAGAAATCCGTCCGTTTTCGTCATTTGTTATCGAATCGACTTAAAGCCAGATCGTCACTTTGGCCCCTCTTTTCTCTGAAACGGTTGTACTTATCGTCTGCAAAGCTATGTCGCGTGCTGCGGTGTGCGGAGACACTAAAAGCACCATGGTAGAACACAGATGAAGCTTCTAAGTTGATGTAATATCCAGTAAGAAGTAGTACAATTCAAGTTTTAGGTGTCGATTATTGACTTTTTAGCTGGCTTTGGTGCCTTGGACATGAGCTAGGACCTTAAGATTCTGCATGAAAGGAGGACTAGCAGCCGCGTTGCACGGGAGAATGTGAAATGTGTTCATATGTAGTAGAAACCTGAGAAATCCGTCCGTTTTCGTCATTTGTTATCGAATCGACTTAAAGCCCGATCGTCACATTGGCCGCTCTTCTCTCTGAAACGGTTGTACTTATCGTCTGCAAAGCTATGTCGCGTGCTGCGGTATGCGGAGACAATAGAATCACCATAGTAGAACACAGATGAAGCTTCTAAGTCGATGTAATAACCAGTAAGAAGTAGTACAATTCAAGTTTTAGGTACTGATTATTGACTTTTTAGCTGGCTTTGGTGCCTTGGACATGAGCTACGACCTTAAGATTCTGCATGAAAGGAGGACTAGCAGCCGAGTTGCACGGGAGAATTTGAAAAGAGTTCATATGTAGTAAAAACCTGAGAAATCCGTCCGTTTTCGTCATTTGTTATCGAATCGACTTAAAGCCAGATCGTCATATTGGCCGCTCTTCTCTCTGAAACGGTTGTACTTATCGTCTGCAAAGCTATGTCGCGTCCTGCGGTATGCGGAGACACTAAAAGCACCATATTAGAACACAGATGAAGCTTCTATGATGATGTAATAGCCAGTAAGAAGTAGTACAATTCAAGTTTTAGGTATCGATTATTGACTTTTTAGCTGGCTTTGGTGCCTTGGACATGAGCTAGGACCTTAAGATTCTGCATGAAAGGAGGACTAGCAGCCGCGTTGGATAGGAGAATGTGAAAGGTGTTCATATGTAGTAAAAACCTGAGAAATCCGTCCGTTTTCGTCATTTGTTATCGAATCGACTTAAAGCCAGATCGTCACATTGGCCGCTCTTCTCTCTGAAACGGTTGTACTTATCGCCTGCAAAGCTATGTCGCGTGCTGCGGTATGCGGAGACTCTAAAAGCACCATAGTAGAACACAGATGAAGCTTCTAAGTTGATGTAATAGCCAGTAAGAAGTAGTACAATTCAAGTATTAGGTATCGATTATTGACTATTTAGCTGGCTTTGGTGCCTTGGACATGAGCTAGGACGTTAAGATTCTGCATGAATGGAGGACTAGCAGCCGAGTTGCAAGGGAGAATGTGAAAAGTATTCATATGTAGTAAAAAAATGAGAAATCCGTCCGTTTTAGTCATTTGTTATCGAATCGACTTAAAGCCACATCGTCACATTGGCCGCTCTTCTCTCTGAAACGGTTGTACTTATCGTCTTCAAAGCTATGTCGCGTGCTGCGGTATGCGGAGACACTAAAAGCACGATAGTAGAACACAGATGAAGCTTCTAAGTTGATGTAGTAGCCAGTAAGAAGTAGTACAATTCAAGTTTTAGGTATCGATTATTGATCTTTTAGCTGGCTTTGGTGCCTTGGACATGAGCTAGGACCTTAAGATTCTGCATCAAAATGAGGACTAGCAGCCGAGTTGCACGGGACAATGTGAAAAGTGTTCATATGTAGTAAAAACCTGAGAAATCCGTCCGTTTTCGTCATTTGTTATCGAATCGACTTAAAGCCAGATCGTCACATTGGCTGCTCTTCTCTCTGAAACGGTTGTACTTATCGTCTGCAAAACTATGTCGCGTGCTGCGGTATGCGGAGAAACTAAAAGCACCGTAGTAGAACACAGATGAAGCTTCTAAGTTGATGTAATAACCAGTAAGAAGTAGTACAGTTCAAGTTTTAGGTACTTATTATTGACTTTTTAGCTGGCTTTGGTGCCGTGGACATGAGCTAGGACCTTAAGATTCTGCATGAAAGGAGGACTAGCAGCCGCGTTGCACGGGAGAATGTGAAATGTGTTCATATGTAGTAGAAACCTGAGAAATCCGTCCGTTTTCGTCATTTGTTATCGAATCGACTTAAAGCCCGATCGTCACATTGGCCGCTCTTCTCTCTGAAACGGTTGTACTTATCGTCTTCAAAGCTATGTCGCGTGCTGCGGTATGCGGAGACAATAAAATCACCATAGTAGAACACAGATGAAGCTTCTAAGTCGATGTAATAGCCAGTAGGAAGTAGTACAATTCAAGTTTTAGGTACTGATTATTGACTTTTTAGCTGGCTTTGGTGCCTTGGACATGAGCTAGGACCTTAAGATTCTGCATGAAAGGAGGACGAGCAGCCGAGTTGCACGGGAGAATGTGAAAAGTGTTCATATGTAGTAAAAACCTGAGAAATCCGTCCGTTTTCGTCATTTGTTATCGAATCGACTTAAAGCCAGATCGTCACATTGGCCGCTCTTCTCTCTGGAACGGTTGTACTTATCGTCTGCAAAGCTATGTCGCGTGCTGCGGTATGCGGAGACACTAAAAGCACCATAGAAGAACACAGATGAAACTTCTATGATGATGTAATAGCCAGTAAGAAGTAGTACAATTCAAGTTTTAGGTATCGATTATTGACTTTTTAGCTGGCTTTGGTGCCTTGGACATGAGCTAGGACCTTAAGATTCTGCATGAAAGGAGGACTAGCAGCCGCGTTGGATAGGAGAATGTGAAAAGTGTTCATATGTAGTAAAAACCTGAGAAATCCGTCCGTTTTCGTCATTTGTTATCGAATCGACTTAACGCCTGATTGTCACATTGGCCGCTCTTCTCTCTGAAACGGTTGTACTTATCGCCTGCAAAGCTATGTCGCGTGATGCGGTATGCGGAGACACTAAAAGCACCATAGTAGAACACAGATGAAGCTTCTAAGTTGATGTAATAGCCAGTAAGAAGTAGTACAATTCAAGTTTTAGGTATCGATTAAAGACTTTTCAGCTGGCTTTGGTGTCTTGGACATGAGCTAGGACCTTAAGATTCTGCATTAAAGGAGGACTAGCAGCCGCGTTGCACGGGAGAATGTGAAACGTGTTCATATGTAGTAGAAACCTGAGAAATCCGTCCGTTTTCGTCATTTGTTATCGAATCGACTTAAAGCCCGATCGTCACATTGGCCGCTCTTCTCTCTGAAACGGTTGTACTTATCGTCTGCAAAGTTATGTCGCGTGCTGCGGTATGCGGAGACAATAGAATCACCATAGTATAACACAGATGAAGCTTCTAAGTCGATGTAATAACCAGTAAGAAGTAGTACAATTCAAGTTTTAGGTACTGATTATTGACTTTTTAGCTGGCTTTGGTGCCTTGGACATGAGCTACGACCTTAAGATTCTGCATGAAAGGAGGACTAGCAGCCGAGTTGCACGGGAGAATTTGAAAAGAGTTCATATGTAGTAAAAACCTGAGAAATCCGTCCGTTTTCGTCATTTGTTATCGAATCGACTTAAAGCCAGATCGTCATATTGGCCGCTCTTCTCTCTGAAACGGTTGTACTTATCGTCTGCAAAGCTATGTCGCGTCCTGCGGTATGCGGAGACACTAAAAGCACCATATTAGAACACAGATGAAGCTTCTATGATGATGTAATAGCCAGTAAGAAGTAGTACAATTCAAGTTTTAGGTATCGATTATTGACTTTTTAGCTGGCTTTGGTGCCTTGGACATGAGCTAGGACCTTAAGATTCTGCATGAAAGGAGGACTAGCAGCCGCGTTGGATAGGAGAATGTGAAAGGTGTTCATATGTAGTAAAAACCTGAGAAATCCGTCCGTTTTCGTCATTTGTTATCGAATCGACTTAAAGCCAGATCGTCACATTGGCCGCTCTTCTCTCTGAAACGGTTGTACTTATCGCCTGCAAAGCTATGTCGCGTGCTGCGGTATGCGGAGACTCTAAAAGCACCATAGTAGAACACAGATGAAGCTTCTAAGTTGATGTAATAGCCAGTAAGAAGTAGTACAATTCAAGTATTAGGTATCGATTATTGACTATTTAGCTGGCTTTGGTGCCTTGGACATGAGCTAGGACGTTAAGATTCTGCATGAATGGAGGACTAGCAGCCGAGTTGCAAGGGAGAATGTGAAAAGTATTCATATGTAGTAAAAAAATGAGAAATCCGTCCGTTTTAGTCATTTGTTATCGAATCGACTTAAAGCCACATCGTCACATTGGCCGCTCTTCTCTCTGAAACGGTTGTACTTATCGTCTTCAAAGCTATGTCGCGTGCTGCGGTATGCGGAGACACTAAAAGCACGATAGTAGAACACAGATGAAGCTTCTAAGTTGATGTAGTAGCCAGTAAGAAGTAGTACAATTCAAGTTTTAGGTATCGATTATTGATCTTTTAGCTGGCTTTGGTGCCTTGGACATGAGCTAGGACCTTAAGATTCTGCATCAAAATGAGGACTAGCAGCCGAGTTGCACGGGACAATGTGAAAAGTGTTCATATGTAGTAAAAACCTGAGAAATCCGTCCGTTTTCGTCATTTGTTATCGAATCGACTTAAAGCCAGATCGTCACATTGGCTGCTCTTCTCTCTGAAACGGTTGTACTTATCGTCTGCAAAACTATGTCGCGTGCTGCGGTATGCGGAGAAACTAAAAGCACCGTAGTAGAACACAGATGAAGCTTCTAAGTTGATGTAATAACCAGTAAGAAGTAGTACAGTTCAAGTTTTAGGTACTTATTATTGACTTTTTAGCTGGCTTTGGTGCCGTGGACATGAGCTAGGACCTTAAGATTCTGCATGAAAGGAGGACTAGCAACCGCGTTGCACGGGAGAATGTGAAATGTGTTCATATGTAGTAGAAACCTGAGAAATCCGTCCGTTTTCGTCATTTGTTATCGAATCGACTTAAAGCCCGATCGTCACATTGGCCGCTCTTCTCTCTGAAACGGTTGTACTTATCGTCTTCAAAGCTATGTCGCGTGCTGCGGTATGCGGAGACAATAAAATCACCATAGTAGAACACAGATGAAGCTTCTAAGTCGATGTAATAGCCAGTAGGAAGTAGTACAATTCAAGTTTTAGGTACTGATTATTGACTTTTTAGCTGGCTTTGGTGCCTTGGACATGAGCTAGGACCTTAAGATTCTGCATGAAAGGAGGACGAGCAGCCGAGTTGCACGGGAGAATGTGAAAAGTGTTCATATGTAGTAAAAACCTGAGAAATCCGTCCGTTTTCGTCATTTGTTATCGAATCGACTTAAAGCCAGATCGTCACATTGGCCGCTCTTCTCTCTGGAACGGTTGTACTTATCGTCTGCAAAGCTATGTCGCGTGCTGCGGTATGCGGAGACACTAAAAGCACCATAGAAGAACACAGATGAAACTTCTATGATGATGTAATAGCCAGTAAGAAGTAGTACAATTCAAGTTTTAGGTATCGATTATTGACTTTTTAGCTGGCTTTGGTGCCTTGGACATGAGCTAGGACCTTAAGATTCTGCATGAAAGGAGGACTAGCAGCCGCGTTGGATAGGAGAATGTGAAAAGTGTTCATATGTAGTAAAAACCTGAGAAATCCGTCCGTTTTCGTCATTTGTTATCGAATCGACTTAACGCCTGATTGTCACATTGGCCGCTCTTCTCTCTGAAACGGTTGTACTTATCGCCTGCAAAGCTATGTCGCGTGATGCGGTATGCGGAGACACTAAAAGCACCATAGTAGAACACAGATGAAGCTTCTAAGTTGATGTAATAGCCAGTAAGAAGTAGTACAATTCAAGTTTTAGGTATCGATTAAAGACTTTTCAGCTGGCTTTGGTGTCTTGGACATGAGCTAGGACCTTAAGATTCTGCATTAAAGGAGAACTAGCAGCCGAGTTGCACGGGAGAATGTGAAAAGTATTCATATGTAGTAAAAACCTGAGATATCCGTCCGTTTTCGTCATTTGATATCGAATCGACTTAAAGCCAGATCGTCACATTGGCCGCTCTACTCTCTGAAACGGTTGTACTTATCGTCTTCAAAGCTATGTCGCGTGCTGCGGTATGCGGAGACACTAAAAGCACCATAGTAGAACACAGATGAAGCTTCTAAGTTGATGTAATAGCCAGTAAGAAGTAGTACAATTCAAGTTTTAGGTATCGATTATTGATTTTTTAGCTGGCTTTGGTGCCTTGGACATGAGCTAAGACCTTAAGATTCTGCATCAAAAGGAGGACTAGCAGCCGAGTTGGACGGGACAATGTGAAAAGTGTTCATATGTAGTAAAAACCTGAGAAATCCGTCCGTTTTCGTCATTTGTTATCGAATCGACTTAAAGCCAGATCGTCACATTGGCCGCTCTTCTGTCTGAAACGGTTGTACTTATCGTCTGCAAAGCTATGTCGCGTGCTGCGGTATGCGGAGACACTAAAAGCACCATAGCAGAACACAGATGAAGCTTCTAAGTTGATGTGATAGCCAGTAAGAAGTAGTACAATTCCAGTTTTAGGTATCGATTATTGACTTTTTAGCTGGCTTTGGTGCCTTGGACATGAGCTAGGACCTTAAGATTCTGCATGAAAGGAGGACTAGCAGCCGAGTTGCACGGGAGAATGTGAAAAGTGTTCATATGTAGTAAAAACCTGAGAAATCCGTCCGTTTTCGTCATTTGTTATCGAATCGACTTAAAGCCAGATCGTCACATTGGCCCCTCTTTTCTCTGAAACGGTTGTACTTATCGTCTGCAAAGCTATGTCGCGTGCTGCGGTGTGCGGAGACACTAAAAGCACCATGGTAGAACACAGATGAAGCTTCTAAGTTGATGTAATAGCCAGTAAGAAGTAGTACAATTCAAGTTTTAGGTATCGATTATTGACTTTTTAGCTGGCTTTGGAGCCTTGGACATGAGCTAGGACCTTAAGATTCTGCATGAAAGGAGGACTAGCAGCCGCGTTGCACGGGAGAATGTGAAATGTGTTCATATGTAGTAGAAACCTGAGAAATCCGTCCGTTTTCGTCATTTGTTATCGAATCGACTTAAAGCCCGATCGTCACATTGGCCGCTCTTCTCTCTGAAACGGTTGTACTTATCGTCTTCAAAGCTATGTCGCGTGCTGCGGTATGCGGAGACAATAAAATCACCATAGCAGACCACAGATGAAGCTACTAAGTCGATGTAATAGCCAGTAAGAAGTAGTATAATTCAAGTTTTAGGTACTTATTATTGACTTTTTAGCTGGCTTTGGTGCCTTGGACATGAGCTAGGACCTTAAGATTCTGCATCAAAAGGAGGACTAGCAGCCGAGTTGCACGGGACAATGTGAAAAGTGTTCATATGTAGTAAAAACCTGAGAAATCCGTCCGTTTTCGTCATTTGTTATCGAATCGATTTAAAGCCAGATCGTCACAATGGCTGCTCTTCTCTCTGAAACGGTTGTACTTATCGTCTGCAAAGCTTTGTCGCGTGCTGCGGTATGCGGAGACACTAAAAGCACCATAGTAGAACACAGATGAAGCTTCTAAGATGATGTAATACCCATTAAGAAGTAGTACAATTCAAGTTTTAGGTATGGATTATTGACTTTTTAGCTGGCTTTGGTGCCGTGGGCATGAGCTAGGACCTTTAGATTCTGCATGAAAGGAGGACTAGCAGCCGAGTTGCACGGGAGAATGTGAAAGGTGTTCATATGTAGTAAAAACCTGAGAAATCCGTCCGTTTTCGTCATTTGTTATCGAATCGACTTAAAGCCAGATCGTCACATTGGCCGCTCTTCTCTCTGAAACGGTTGTACTTATCGTCTGCAAAGCTATGTCGCGTGCTGCGGTATGCGGAGACAATAAAATCACCATAGCAGAACACAGATGAAGCTTCTAAGTCGATGTAATAGCCAGTAAGAAGTAGTATAATTCAAGTTTTAGGTACTTATTATTGACTTTTTAGCTGGCTTTGGTGCCTTGGACATGAGCTAGGACCTTAAGATTCTTCATGAAAGGAGGACTAGCAGCCGCGTTGGATAGGAGAATGTGAAAAGTGTTCATATGTAGTAAAAACCTGAGAAATCCTTCCGTTTTCGTCATTTGTTATCGAATCGACTTAAAGCCAGATCGTCACATTAGCCGCTCTACTCTCTGAAACGGTTATACTTATCGTCTTCAAAGCTATGTCGCGTGCTGCGGTATGCGGAGACAGTAAAAGCACCATAGTAGTACACAGATGAAGCTTCTAAGTTGATGTAATAGCCAGTAAGAAGTAGTACAATTCAAGTTTTAGGTATAATTATTGATTTTTTAGCTGGCTTTGGTGCCTTGGACATGAGCTAGGACCTTAAGATTCTAAAATCAAAACGAGGACTAGCAGCCGAGTTGCACGGGACAATGTGAAAAGTGTTCATATGTAGTAAAAACCTGAGAAATCCGTCCGTTTTCGTCATTTGTTATCGAATCGACTTAAAGCCAGATCGTCACATTGGCTGCTCTTCTCTCTGAAACGGTTGTACTTATCGTCTGGAAAGCTTTGTCGCGTGCTGCGGTATGCGGAGACACTAAAGGCACCATAGTAGAACACAGATGAAGCTTCTAAGATGATGTAATAGCCAGTAAGAAGTAGTACAATTCAAGTTTTAGGTATCGATTATTGACTTTTTAGCTGGCTTTGGTGCCTTGGACATGAGCTAGGACCTTAAGATTCTGCATGAAAGGAGGATTAGAAGCCGAGTTGCACGGGAGAATGTGAAAAGTGTTCATATGTAGTAAAAACCTGAGAAATCCGTCCGTTTTCGTCATTTGTTATCGAATCGACTTAAAGCCAGATCGTCACATTGGCCGCTCTTCTCTTTGAAACGGTTGTACTTATCGTCTGGAAAGCTATGTCGCGTGATGCGGTATGCGGAGACACTAAAAGCACCATAGTAGAACACAGATGAAGCTTCTAAGTTAATGTAATACCCAGAAAGAAGTAGTACAATTCAAGTTTTAGGTATCGATTATATACTTCTTAGCTGGCTTTGTTGCCTTGGACATGAGCTAGGACCTTAACATTCTGCATGAAAGGAGGACTAGAAGCCGAGTTGCACGGGAGAATGTGGTATGTATTCATATGTAGTAAAAACCTTAGAAAAACGTCCATTTTCGTCATTTGTTATCGAATCGACTTAAAGCCAGATCGTCACATTGGCCGCTCTTCTCTCTGAAACGGTTGTACTTATCGTCTGCAAAGCTATGTCGCGTGCTGCGGTATGCGGAGACTCTAAAAGCACCATAGTAGAACACAGATGAAGCTTCTAAGTTGATGTAATAGCCAGTAAGAAGTGGTACAATTCAAGTTTTAGGTATCGATTATTGACTTTTTAGCTGGCTTTGGTGCCTTGGACATGAGCTAGGACCTTAAGATTCTGCATTAGAGGAGGACTAGGAGCCGAGTTGCACGGGAGAATGTGAAAAGTATTCATATGTAGTAAAAACCTGAGAAATCCGTCCGTTTTCGTCATTTGTTATCGAATCGACTTAAAGCCAGATCGTCACATTGGCCGCTCTTCTCTCTGAAACGGTTGTACTTATCGTCTTCAAAGCTATGTCGCGTGCTGCGGTATGCGGAGACACTAAAAGCACCATAGTAGAACACAGATGAAGCTTCTAAGATGATGTAATAGACAGTAAGAAGTAGTACAATTTAAGTTTTAGGTATCGATTATTGACTTTTTAGCTGGCTTTGGTGCCTTGGACATGAGCTAGGACCTTAAGATTCTGCATGAAAGGAGGACTAGCAGCCGAGTTGCAGGGGAGAATGTGAAAAGTGTTCATATGTAGTAAAAACCTGAGAAATCCGTCCGTTTTCGTCATTTATTATCGAATCGACTTAAAGCCAGATCGTCACATTGGCCGCTCTTCTCTCTGAAACGGTTGTACTTATCGTCTGCAAAGCTATGTCGCGTGCTGCGGTATGCGGACCCACTAAAATCAACATAGTAGAACACAGATGAATCTTCCAAGTTGATGTAATAGACAATAAGAAGTAGTACAATTCAAGTTTTAGGTATGGATTATTGACATTTTAGCTGGCTTTGGTGTCTTGGGCATGAGCTAGGACCTTAAGATTCTGCATGAAAGGAGGACTAGCAGCAGAGTTGCACGGGAGAATGTGAAAGGTGTTCATATGTAGTAAAAACCTGAGAAATCCGTCCGTTTTCGTCATTTGTTATCGAATCGACTTAAAGCCAGATAGTCACATTGGCCGCTCTTCTCTCTGAAACGGTTGTACTTATCGTCTGCAAAGCTATGTCGTGTGCTGCGGTATGCGGAGACACTAAAAGGACCATAGTAGAACACAGATGAAGCTTCTATGATGATGTAATAGCCAGTAAGAAGTAGTACAATTCAAGTTTTAGGTATCGATTATTGACTTTTTAGCTGGCTTTGGTGCCATGGACATGAGCTGGGACCTTAAGATTCTGCATTAAAGGAGGACTAGCAGCCGCGTTGGATGGGAGAATGTGAAAAGTGTTCATATGTAGTAAAAACCTGAGAAATCCGTCCGTTTTCGTCATTTGTTATCGAATCGACTTAAAGCCAGATCGTCACATTGGCCGCTCTTATCTCTGAAACGGTTGTACTTATCGTCTGCAAAGCTATGTCGCGTGATGCGGTATGCGGAGACACTAAAAGCACCATAGTAGAACACAGATGAAGCTTCTAAGTTGATGTAATAGCCAGTAAGAAGTAGTACAATTCAAGTTTTAGGTATCGATTATATACTTTTTAGCTGGCTTTGGTGCCTTGGACATGAGCTAGGACCTTAAGATTCTGCATCAAAAGGAGGACTAGCAGCCGAGTTGCACGGGACAATGTGAAAAGTGTTCATATGTAGTAAAAACCTGAGAAATCCGTCCGTTTTCGTAATTTGTTATCGAATCGACTTAAAGCCAGATCGTCACATTTGCTGCTCTTCTCTCTGAAACGGTTGTACTTATCGTCTGGAAAGCTTTGTCGCGTGCTGCGGTATGCGGAGACACTAAAAGCACCATAGTAGAACACAGATGAAGCTTCTAAGATGATGTAATAGCCAGTAAGAAGTAGTACAATTCAAGTTTTAGGTATCGATTATTGACTTTTTAGCTGGCTTTGGTGCCTTGGACATGAGCTAGGACCTTTAGATTCTGCATGAAAGGAGGACTAGCAGCCGAGTTGCAGGGGAGAATGTGAAAAGTGTTCATATGTAGTAAAAACCTGAGAAATCCGTCCGTTTTCGTCATTTGTTATCGAATCGACTTAAAGCCAGATCGTCACATTGGCCGCTCTTCTCTCTGAAACGGTTGTACTTATCGTCTGCAAAGCTATGTCGCGTGCTGCGGTATGCGGAGACACTAAAAGCACCATAGTAGAACACAGATAAAGCTTCTAAGTTGATGTAATAGCCAGTAAGAAGTAGTACAATTCAAGTTTTAGGTATCGATTATATACTTTTTAGCTGGCTTTGGTGCCTTGGACATGAGCTAGGACCTTAAGATTCTGCATGAAAGGAGGACTATCAGCCGAGTTGCACGGGAGAATGTGAAAAGTGTTCATATGTAGTAAAAACCTGAGAAATCCGTCGTTTTCGTCATTTGTTATCGAATCGACTTAAAGCCAGATCGTCACATTGGCCGCTCTTCTCTCTGAAACGGTTGTACTTATCGCCTGCAAAGCTATGTCGCGTGATGCGGTATGCGGAGACACTAAAAGCACCATAGTAGAACACAGATGAAGCTTCTAAGTTGATGTAATAGCCAGTAAGAAGTAGTACAATTCAAGTTTTAGGTATCGATTATATACTTTTTAGCTGGCTTTGGTGCCTTGGACATGAGCTAGGACCTTAAGATTCTGCATGAAAGGAGGACTAGCAGCCGCGTTGGATAGGAGAATGTGAAAAGTGTTCATATGTAGTAAAAACCTGAGAAATCCTTCCGTTTTCGTCATTTGTTATCGAATCGACTTAAAGCCAGATCGTCACATTAGCCGCTCTTCTCTCTGAAACGGTTATACTTATCGTCTTCAAAGCTATGTCGCGTGCTGCGGTATGCGGAGACAGTAAAAGCACCATAGTAGTACACAGTTGAAGCTTCTAAGTTGATGTAATAGCCAGTAAGAAGTAGTACAATTCAAGTTTTAGGTATAATTATTGATTTTTTAGCTGGCTTTGGTGCCTTGGACATGAGCTAGGACCTTAAGATTCTAAAATCAAAACGAGGACTAGCAGCCGAGTTGCACGGGACAATGTGAAAAGTGTTCATATGTAGTAAAAACCTGAGAAATCCGTCCGTTTTCGTCATTTGTTATCGAATCGACTTAAAGCCAGATCGTCACATTGGCCCCTCTTTTCTCTGAAACGGTTGTACTTATCGTCTGCAAAGCTATGTCGCGTACTGCGGTGTGCGGAGACACTAAAAGCACCATGGTAGAACACAGATGAAGCTTCTAAGTTGATGTAATAGCCAGTAAGATGTAGTACAATTCAAGTTTTAGGTATCGATTATTGACTTTTTAGCTGCCTTTGGTGCCCTGGACATGAGCTAGGACCTTAAGATTCTGCATTAAAGGAGGACTAGCAGCCGAGTTGCACGGGAGAATGTGAAAAGTATTCATATGTAGTAAAAACCTGAGAAATCCGTCCGTTTTCGTGATTTGTTATCGAATCGACTTAAAGCCAGATCGTCACATTGGCCGTTCTTCTCTCTGAAACGGTTGTACTTATCGTCTTCAAAGCTATGTCGCGTGCTGCGGTATGCGGAGACACTAAAAGCACCATAGTAGAACACAGATGAAGCTTCTAAGTTGATGTAATAGCCAGTAAGAAGTAGTACAATTCAAGTTTTAGGTATCGATTATTGATTTTTTAGCTGGCTTTGGTGACTTGGACATGAGCTAGGACCTTAAGATTCTGCATCAAAAGGAGGACTAGCAGCCGAGTTGCACGGGACAATGTGAAAAGTGTTCATATGTAGTAAAAACCTGAGAAATCCGTCCGTTTTCGTCATTTGTTATCGAATCGACTTAAAGCCAGATCGTCACATTGGCCGCTCTTCTCTCTGAAACGGTTGTACTTATCGTCTGCAAAGCTATGTCGCGTGCTGCGGTATGCGGAGACACTAAAAGCACCATAGTAGAACACAGATGAAGCTTCTATGATGATGTAATAGCCAGTAAAAAGTAGTACAATTCAAGTTTTAGGTATCGATTATATACTTTTTAGCTGGCTTTGGTGCCTTGGACATGAGCTAGGACCTTAAGATTCTGCATTAAAGGAGGACTAGCAGCCGAGTTGCACGGGACAATGTGGAAAGTGTTCATATGTAGTAAAAAACTGAGAAATCCGTCCGTTTTCGTCATTTGTTATCGAATCGACTTAAAGCCAGATCGTCACATTGGCCGCTCTTCTCTCTGAAACGGTTGTACTTATCGTCTACAAAGCTATGTCGCGTGCTGCGGTATGCGGAGACTATAAAAGCACCATAGTAGAACACAGATGAAGCCTCTAAGTTGATGTAATAGGCAGTAAGAAGTAGTACAATTCAAGTTTTAGGTATCGATTATTGACTTTTTAGCTGGCTTTGGTGCCTTGGACATGAGCTAGGACCTTAAGATTCTGCATGAAAGGAGGACTAGCTGCCGCGTTGGATGGGAGAATGTGAAAAGTGTTCATATGTAGTAAAAACCTGAGAAATCCGTCCGTTTTCGTCATTTGTTATCGAATCGACTTAAAGCCAGATCGTCACATTGGCCGCTCTTCTCTCTGAAACGGTTGTACTTATCGTCTGCAAAGCTATGTCGCGTGCTGCGGTATGCGGAGACACTAAAATCAACATAGTAGAACACAGATGAAGCTTCTAAGATGAAGTAATAGCCAGTAAGAAGTAGTACAATTCAAGTTTTAGGTACTGATTATTGACTTTTTAGCTGGCTTTGGTGCCTTGGACATGAGCTAGGACCTTAAGATTCTGCGTGAAAGGAGGACTAGCAGCCGAGTTGCACGGGAGAATGTGAAAAGTGTTCATATGTAGTAAAAACCTGAGAAATCCGTCCGTTTTCGTCATTTGTTATCGAATCGACTTAAGGCCAGATCGTCACATTGGCCCCTCTTTTCTCTGAAACGGTTGTACTTATCGTCTGCAAAGCTATGTCGCGTACTGCGGTGTGCGGAGACACTAAAAGCACCATGGTAGAACACAGATGAAGCTTCTAAGTTGATGTAATAGCCAGTAAGATGTAGTACAATTCAAGTTTTAGGTATCGATTATTGACTTTTTAGCTGGCTTTGGTGCCTTGGACATAAGCTAGGACCTTAAGATTCTGCATTAAAGGAGGACTAGCAGCCGAGTTGCACGGGACAATGTGAAAAGTGTTCATATGTAGTAAAAACCTGAGAAATCCGTCCGTTTTCGTCATTTGTTATCGAATCGACTTAAAGCCAGATAGTCACATTGGCTGCTCTTCTCTCTGAAACGGTTGTACTTATCGTCTGGAAGGCTTTGTCGCGTGCTGCGGTATGCGGAGACACTAAAAGCACCATAGTAGAACACAGATGAAGCTTCTAAGATGATGTAATAGCCAGTAAGAAGTAGTACAATTCAAGTTTTAGGTATGGGTTATTGACTTTTTAGCTGGCTTTGGTGCCTTGGACATGAGCTAGGACCTTAAGATTCTGCATGAAAGGAGGACTAGCAGCCGCGTTGGATGGGAGAATGTGAAAAGTGTTCATATGTGGTAAAAACCTGAGAAATCCGTCCGTTTTCGTCATTTGTTATCGAATCGACTGAAAGCCAGATCGTCACATTGGCCGCTCTTCTCTCTGAAACGGTTGTACTTATCGTCTGCAAAGCTATGTCGCGTGCTGCGGTATGCGGAGACACTAAAATCAACATAGTAGAACACAGATGAAGCTTCTAAGTTGATGTAATAGACAATAAGAAGTAGTACAATTCAAGTTTTAGGTATGGATTATTGACTTTTTAGCTGGCTTTGGTGCCTTGGGCATGAGCTAGGACCTTAAGATTCTGCATGAAAGGAGGACTAGCAGCCGAGTTGCACGGGAGAATGTGAAAGGTGTTCATATGTAGTAAAAACCTGAGAAATCCGTCCGTTTTCGTCATTTGTTATCGAATCGACTTAAAACCAGATCGCCACATTGGCCGCTCCTCTCTCTGAAACGGTTGTACTTATCGTCTGCAAAGCTATGTCGCGTGCTGCGGTATGCGGAGACACTAAAAGCACCATAGTAGAACACAGATGAATCTTCTATGATGATGTAATAGCCAGTAAGAAGTAGTACAATTCAAGTTTTAGGTATCGATTATTGACTTTTTAGCTGGCTTTGGTGCCTTGGACATGAGCTAGGACCTTAAGATTCTGCATGAAAGGAGGACTAGCAGCCGCGTTGGATGGGAGAATGTGAAAAGTGTTCATATGTAGTAAAAACCTGAGAAATCCATCCGTTTTCGTCATTTGTTATCGAATCGACTTAAAGCCAGATCGTCACATTGGCCGCTCTTCTCTCTGAAACGGTTGTACTTATCGCCTGCAATGCTATGTCGCGTGATGCGGTATGCGTAGACACTAAAAGCACCATAGTAGAACACAGATGAAGCTTCTAAGTTGATGTAATAGCCAGTAAGAAGTAGTACAATTCAAGTTTTAGGTATCGATTATATACTTTTTAGCTGGCTTTGGTGCCTTGGACATGAGCTAGGACCTTAAGATTCTGCATGAAAGGAGGACTAGCAGCCGCGTTGTACGGGAGAATATGAAATGTGTTCATATGTAGTAAAAACCTGAGAAATCCGTCCGTTTTCGTCATTTGTTATCGAATCGACTTAAAGCCAGATCGCCACATTGGCCGCTCCTCTCTCTGAAACGGTTGTACTTATCGTCTGCAAAGCTATGTCGCGTGCTGCGGTATGCGGAGACACTAAAAGCACCATAGTAGAACACAGATGAATCTTCTATGATGATGTAATAGCCAGTAAGAAGTAGTACAATTCAAGTTTTAGGTATCGATTATTGACTTTTTAGCTGGCTTTGGTGCCTTGGACATGAGCTAGGACCTTAAGATTCTGCATGAAAGGAGGACTAGCAGCCGCATTGGATGGGAGAATGTGAAAAGTGTTCATATGTAGTAAAAACCTGAGAAATCCGTCCGTTTTCGTCATTTGTTATCGAATCGACTTAAAGCCAGATCGTCACATTGGCCGCTCTTCTCTCTGAAACGGTTGTACTTATCGTCTGCAAAGCTATGTCGCGTACTGCGGTGTGCGGAGACACTAAAAGCACCATGGTAGAAAACAGATGAAGCTTCTAAGTTGATGTAATAGCCAGTAAGATGTAGTACAATTCAAGTTTTAGGTATCGATTATTGACTTTTTAGCTGGCTTTGGTGCCTTGGACATGAGCTAGGACCTTAAGATTCTGCATTAAAGGAGGACTAGCAGCCGAGTTGCACGGGAGAATGTGAAAAGTATTCATATGTAGTAAAAACCAGAGAAATCCGTCCGTTTTCGTCATTTGTTATCGAATCGACTTAAAGCCAGATCGTCACATTGGCTGCTCCTCTCTCTGAAACGGTTGCACTTATCGTCTGGAAAGCTTCGTCGCGTGCTGCGGTATGCGGAGACACTAAAAGCACCATAGTAGAACACAGATAAAGCTTCTAAGATGATGTAATAGCCAGTAAGAAGTAGTACAATTCAAGTTTTAGGTACTGAATATTGACATTTTAGCTGGCTTTGGTGCCTTGGACATGAGCTAGGACCTTAAGATTCTGCATGAAAGGAGGACTAGCAGCCGAGTTGCACGGGAGAATGTGAAAAGTGTTCATATGTAGTAAAAACCTGAGAAATCCGTCCGTTTTCGTCATTTGTTATCGAATCGACTTAAAGCCAGATCGTCACATTGGCCCCTCTTTTCTCTGAAACGGTTGTACTTATCGTCTGCAAAGCTATGTCGCGTACTGCGGTGTGCGGAGACACTAAACGCACCATGGTAGAACAGAGATGAAGCTTCTAAGTTGATGTAATAGCCAGTAAGATGTAGTACAATTCAAGTTTTAGGTATCGATTATTGACCTTTTAGCTGGCTTTGGTGCCTTGGACATGAGCTAGGACCTTAAGATTCTGCATTAAAGGAGGACTAGCAGCCGAGTTGCACGGGAGAATGTGAAAAGTATTCATATGTAGTAAAAACCTGTGAAATCCATCCGTTTTCGTCATTTGTTATCGAATCGACTTAAAGCCAGATCGTCACATTGGCCGCTCTTCTCTCTGAAACGGTTGTACTTATCGTCTTCAAAGCTATGTCGCGTGCTGCGGTATGCGGAGACACTAAAAGCACCATAGTAGAACACAGATGAAGCTTCTAAGTTGATGTAATAGCCAGTAAGAAGTAGTACAATTCAAGTTTTAGGTATCGATTATTGATTTTTTAGCTGGCTTTGGTGCCTTGGACATGAGCTAGGACCTTAAGATTCTGCATCAAAAGGAGGACTAGCAGCCGAGTTGCACGGGACAAAGTGAAAAGTGTTCATATGTAGTAAAAACCTGAGAAATCCGTCCGTTTTCGTCATTTGTTATCGAATCGACTTAAAGCCAGATCGTCACATTGGCTGCTCTTCTCTCTGAAACGGTTGTACTTATCGTCTGGAAAGCTTTGTCGCGTGCTGCGGTATGCGGAGACACTAAAAGGACCATAGTAGAACACAGATGAAGCTTCTAAGATGATGTAATAGCCAGTAAGAAGTAGTACAATTCAAGTTATAGGTATCGATTATTGACTTTTTAGCTGGCTTTGGTGCCTTGGACATGAGTTAGGACCTTAAGATTCTGCATTAAAGGAGGGGTAGCAGCCGTTTTGCACGGGAGAATGTGAAATGTGTTCATATGTAGTAGAAACCTGAGAAATCCGTCCGTTTTCGTCATTTGTTATCGAATCGACTTAAAGCCAGATCGTCACATTGGCCGCTCTTCTCTCTGAAACGGTTGTACTTATCGTCTGCAAAGCTATGTCGCGTGCTGCGGTATGCGGAGAACTAAAATCACCATAGTAGAACACAGATGAAGCTTCTAAGTTGATGTAATAGACAATAAGAAGTAGTACAATTCAAGTTTTAGGTATGGATTATTGACTTTTTAGCTGGCTTTGGTGCCTTGGGCATGAGCTAGGACCTTAAGATTCTGCATGAAAGGAGGACTAGCAGCCGAGTTGCACGGGAGAATGTGAAAGGTGTTCATATGTAGTAAAAACCTGAGAAATCCGTCCGTTTTCGTCATTTGTTATCGAATCGACTTACAGCCAGATCGTCACATTGGCGGCTCTTCTCTCTGAAACGGTTGTACTTATCGTCTGCAAAGCTATGTCGCGTGCTGCGGTATGCGGAGACACTAAAAGCACCATAGTAGAACACAGATGAAGCTTCTATGATGATGTAATAGCCAGTTAGAAGTAGTACAATTCAAGTTTTAGGTATCGATTATTGACTTTTTAGCTGGCTTTGGTGCCTTGGACATGAGCTAGGACCTTAAGATTCTGCATGAAAGGAGGACTAGCAGCCGCGTTGTACGGGAGAATATGAAATGTGTTCATATGTACTAAAAACCTGAGAAATACGTCCGTTTTCGTCATTTGTTATCGAATCGACTTAAAGCCAGATCGTCACATTGGCTGCTCTTCTCTCTGAAACGGTTGTACTTATCGTCTGGAAAGCTTTGTCGCGTGCTGCGGTATGCGGAGACACTAAAAGCACCATAGTAGAACACAGATGAAGCTTCTAAGATGATGTAATAGCCAGGAAGAAGTAGTACAATTCAAGTTTTAGGTATGGATTATTGACTTTTTAGCTGGCTTTGGTGCCTTGGACATGAGCTAGGACCTTACAATTCTGCATGAAAGGAGGACTAGCAGCCGAGTTGCACGGGAGAATGTGAAAAGTGTTCATATGTAGTAAAAACCTGAGAAATCCGTCCGTTTTCGTCATTTGTTATAGAAACGACTTAAAGCGAGATCGTCACATTGGCCCCTCTTTTCTCTGAAACGGTTGTACTTATCGTCTGCAAAGCTATGTCGCGTACTGCGGTGTGCGGAGACACTAAAAGCACCATGGTAGAACACAGATGAAGCTTCTAATTTGATGTAATAGCCAGTAAGAAGTAGTACAATTCAAGTTTTAGGTATGGATTATTGACTTTTTAGCTGGCTTTGGTGCCTTGGGCATGAGCTAGGACCTTAAGATTCTGCATGAAAGGAGGACTAGCAGCCGGGTTGCACGGGAGAATGTGAAAGGTGTTCATATGTAGTAAAAACCTGAGAAATCCGTCGGTTTTCGTCATTTGTTATCGAATCGACTTACAGCCAGATCGTCACATTGGCCGCTCTTCTCTCTGAAACGGTTGTACTTATCGTCTGCAAAGCTATGTCGCGTGCTGCGGTATGCGGAGACACTAAAAGCACCATAGTAGAACACAGATGAAGCTTCTAAGATGATGTAATATCCAGGAAGAAGTAGTACAATTCAAGTTTTAGGTACTGATTATTGACTTTTTAGCTGGCTTTGGTGCCTTGGACATGAGCTAGGACCTTAAGATTCTGCATGAAAGGAGGACTAGCAGCCGAGTTGCACGGGAGAATGTGAAAAGTGTTCATATGTAGTAAAAACCTGAGAAATCCGTCCGTTTTCGTCATTTGTTATCGAATCGACTTAAAGCCAGATCGTCACATTGGCCCCTCTTTTCTCTGAAACGGTTGTACTTATCGTCTGCAAAGCTATGTCGCGTACTGCGGTGTGCGGAGACACTAAAAGCACCATGGTAGAACACAGATGAAGCTTCTAAGTTGATGTAATAGCCAGTAAGATGTAGTACAATTCAAGTTTTAGGTATCGATTATTGACTTTTTAGCTGGCTTTGGTGCCTTGGACATGAGCTAGGACCTTAAGATTCTGCATTAAAGGAGGAGTAGCAGCCGTTTTGCACGGGAGAATGTGAAATGTGTTCATATGTAGTAGAAACCTGAGAAATCCGTCCGTTTTCGTCATTTGTTATCGAATCGACTTAAAGCCAGATCGACACATTGGCCGCTCTTCTCTCTGAAACGGTTGTACTTATCGTCTGCAAAGCTATGTCGCGTGCTGCGGTATGCGGAGACACTAAATTCACCATAGTAGAACACAGATGAAGCTTCTAAGTTGATGTAATAGACAATTAGAAGTAGTACAATTCAAGTTTTAGGTATGGAGTATTGACTTTTTAGCTGGCTTTGGTGCCTTGGGCATGAGCTAGGACCTTAAGATTCTGCATGAAAGGAGGACTAGCAGCCGGGTTGCACGGGAGAATGTGAAAGGTGTTCATATGTAGTAAAAACCTGAGAAATCCGTCCGTTTTCGTCATTTGTTATCGAATCGACTTACAGCCAGATCGTCACATTGGCCGCTCTTCTCTCTGAAACGGTTGTACTTATCGTCTGCAAAGCTATGTCGCGTGCTGCGGTATGCGGAGACACTAAAAGCACCATAGTAGAACACAGATGAAGCTTCTAAGATGATGTAATAGCCAGGAAGAAGTAGTACAATTCAAGTTTTAGGTACTGATTATTGACTTTTTAGCTGGCTTTGGTGCCTTGGACATGAGCTAGGACCTTAAGATTCTGCATGAAAGGAGGACTAGCAGCCGAGTTGCACGGGAGAATGTGAAAAGTGTTCATATGTAGTAAAAACCTGAGAAATCCGTCCGTTTTCGTCATTTGTTATCGAATCGACTTAAAGCCAGATCGTCACATTGGCCCCTCTTTTCTCTGAAACGGTTGTACTTATCGTCTGCAAAGCTATGTCGCGTACTGCGGTGTGCGGAGACACTAAAAGCACCATGGTAGAACACAGATGAAGCTTCTAAGTTGATGTAATAGCCAGTAAGATGTAGTACAATTCAAGTTTTAGGTATCGATTATTGACTTTTTAGCTGGCTTTGGTGCCTTGGACAGGAGCTAGGACCTTAAGATTCTGCATGAAAGGAGGACTAGCAGCCGTTTTGCACGGGAGAATGTGAAATGTGTTCATATGTAGTAGAAACCTGGGAAATCCGTCCGTTTTCGTCATTTGTTATCGAATCGACTTAAAGCCCGATCGTCACATTGGCCGCTCTTCTCTCTGAAACGGTTGTACTTATCGTCTGCAAAGCTATGTCGCGTGCTGCGGTATGCGGAGACAATAAAATCACCATAGTAGAACACAGATGAAGCTTCTAAGTCGATGTAATAGCCAGTAAGAAGTAGTACAATTCAAGTTTTAGGTACTGATTATTGACTTTTTAGCTGGCTTTGGTGCCTTGGGCATGAGCTAGGACCTTAAGATTCTGCATGAAAGGAGGACTAGCAGCCGTTTTGCACGGGAGAATGTGAAAGGTGTTCATATGTAGTAAAAACCTGAGAAATCCGTCCGTTTTCGTCATTTGTTATCGAATCGACTTAAAGGCAGATCGTCACATTGGCCGCTCTTCTCTCTGAAACGGTTGTACTTATCGTCTGCAAAGCTATGTCGCGTGCTGCGGTGTGCGGAGACACTAAAAGCACCATAGTAGAACACAGATGAAGCTTCTATGATGAAGAAATAGCCAGTAAGAAGTAGTACAATTCAAGTTTTAGGTATCGATTATTGACTTTTTAGCTGGCTTTGGTGCCTTGGACATGAGCTAGGACCTTAAGATTCTGCATGAAAGGAGGACTAGCAGCCGCGTTGGATGGGAGAATGTGAAAAGTGTTCATATGTAGTAAAAACCTGAGAAATCCGTCCGTTTTCGTCATTTGTTATCGAATCGACTTACAGCCAGATCGTCACATTGGCCGCTCTTCTCTCTGAAACGGTTGTACTTATCGTCTGCAAAGCTATGTCGCGTGCTGCGGTGTGCGGAGACACTAAAAGCACCATAGTAGAACACAGATGAAGCTTCTATGATGATGAAATAGCCAGTAAGAAGTAGTACAATTCAAGTTTTAGGTATCGATTATTGACTTTTTAGCTGGCTTTGGTGCCTTGGACATGAGCTAGGACCTTAAGATTCTGCATGAAAGGAGGACTAGCAGCCGAGTTGCACGGGAGAATGTGAAAAGTGTTCATATGTAGTAAAAACCTGAGAAATCCGTCCGTTTTCGTCATTTGTTATCGAATCGACTTAAAGCCAGATCGTCACATTGGCCCCTCTTTTCTCTGAAACGGTTGTACTTATCGTCTGCAAAACTATGTCGCGTACTGCGGTGTGCGGAGACACTAAAAGCACCATGGTAGAACACAGATGAAGCTTCTAAGTTGATGTAATAGCCAGTAAGATGTAGTACAATTCAAGTTTTAGGTATCGATTATTGACTTTTTAGCTGGCTTTGGTGCCTTGGACAGGAGCTAGGACCTTAAGATTCTGCATGAAAGGAGGACTAGCAGCCGTTTTGCACGGGAGAATGTGAAATGTGTTCATATGTAGTAGAAACCTGGGAAATCCGTCCGTTTTCGTCATTTGTTATCGAATCGACTTAAAGCCCGATCGTCACATTGGCCGCTCTTCTCTCTGAAACGGTTGTACTTATCGTCTGCAAAGCTATGTCGCGTGCTGCGGTATGCGGAGACAATAAAATCACCATAGTAGAACACAGATGAAGCTTCTAAGTCGATGTAATAGCCAGTAAGAAGTAGTACAATTCAAGTTTTAGGTACTGATTATTGACTTTTTAGATGGCTTTGGTGCCTTGGGCATGAGCTAGGACCTTAAGATTCTGCATGAAAGGAGGACTAGCAGCCGAGTTGCACGGGAGAATGTGAAAGGTGTTCATATGTAGTAAAAACCTGAGAAATCCGTCCGTTTTCGTCATTTGTTATCGAATCGACTTAAAGGCAGATCGTCACATTGGCCGCTCTTCTCTCTGAAACGGTTGTACTTATCGTCTGCAAAGCTATGTCGCGTGCTGCGGTGTGCGGAGACACTAAAAGCACCATAGTAGAACACAGATGAAGCTTCTATGATGATGTAATAGCCAGTAAGAAGTAGTACAATTCAAGTTTTAGGTATCGATTATTGACTTTTTAGCTGGCTTTGGTGCCTTGGACATGAGCTAGGACCTTAAGATTCTGCATTAAAGGAGGAGTAGCAGCCGTTTTGCACGGGAGAATGTGAAATGTGTTCATATGTAGTAGAAACCTGAGAAATCCGTCCGTTTTCGTCATTTGTTATCGAATCGACTTAAAGCCAGATCGACACATTGGCCGCTCTTCTCTCTGAAACGGTTGTACTTATCGTCTGCAAAGCTATGTCGCGTGCTGCGGTATGCGGAGACACTAAATTCACCATAGTAGAACACAGATGAAGCTTCTAAGTTGATGTAATAGACAATTAGAAGTAGTACAATTCAAGTTTTAGGTATGGATTATTGACTTTTTAGCTGGCTTTGGTGCCTTGGGCATGAGCTAGGACCTTAAGATTCTGCATGAAAGGAGGACTAGCAGCCGGGTTGCACGGGAGAATGTGAAAGGTGTTCATATGTAGTAAAAACCTGAGAAATCCGTCCGTTTTCGTCATTTGTTATCGAATCGACTTACAGCCAGATCGTCACATTGGCCGCTCTTCTCTCTGAAACGGTTGTACTTATCGTCTGCAAAGCTATGTCGCGTGCTGCGGTATGCGGAGACACTAAAAGCACCATAGTAGAACACAGATGAAGCTTCTAAGATGATGTAATAGCCAGGAAGAAGTAGTACAATTCAAGTTTTAGGTACTGATTATTGACTTTTTAGCTGGCTTTGGTGCCTTGGACATGAGCTAGGACCTTAAGATTCTGCATGAAAGGAGGACTAGCAGCCGAGTTGCACGGGAGAATGTGAAAAGTGTTCATATGTAGTAAAAACCTGAGAAATCCGTCCGTTTTCGTCATTTGTTATCGAATCGACTTAAAGCCAGATCGTCACATTGGCCCCTCTTTTCTCTGAAACGGTTGTACTTATCGTCTGCAAAGCTATGTCGCGTACTGCGGTGTGCGGAGACACTAAAAGCACCATGGTAGAACACAGATGAAGCTTCTAAGTTGATGTAATAGCCAGTAAGATGTAGTACAATTCAAGTTTTAGGTATCGATTATTGACTTTTTAGCTGGCTTTGGTGCCTTGGACAGGAGCTAGGACCTTAAGATTCTGCATGAAAGGAGGACTAGCAGCCGTTTTGCACGGGAGAATGTGAAATGTGTTCATATGTAGTAGAAACCTGGGAAATCCGTCCGTTTTCGTCATTTGTTATCGAATCGACTTAAAGCCCGATCGTCACATTGGCCGCTCTTCTCTCTGAAACGGTTGTACTTATCGTCTGCAAAGCTATGTCGCGTGCTGCGGTATGCGGAGACAATAAAATCACCATAGTAGAACACAGATGAAGCTTCTAAGTCGATGTAATAGCCAGTAAGAAGTAGTACAATTCAAGTTTTAGGTACTGATTATTGACTTTTTAGCTGGCTTTGGTGCCTTGGGCATGAGCTAGGACCTTAAGATTCTGCATGAAAGGAGGACGAGCAGCCGAGTTGCACGGGAGAATGTGAAAGGTGTTCATATGTAGTAAAAACCTGAGAAATCCGTCCGTTTTCGTCATTTGTTATCGAATCGACTTAAAGGCAGATCGTCACATTGGCCGCTCTTCTCTCTGAAACGGTTGTACTTATCGTCTGCAAAGCTATGTCGCGTGCTGCGGTGTGCGGAGACACTAAAAGCACCATAGTAGAACACAGATGAAGCTTCTATGATGATGAAATAGCCAGTAAGAAGTAGTACAATTCAAGTTTTAGGTATCGATTATTGACTTTTTAGCTGGCTTTGGTGCCTTGGACATGAGCTAGGACCTTAAGATTCTGCATGAAAGGAGGACTAGCAGCCGCGTTGGATGGGAGAATGTGAAAAGTGTTCATATGTAGTAAAAACCTGAGAAATCCGTCCGTTTTCGTCATTTGTTATCGAATCGACTTAAAGCCAGATCGTCACATTGGCTGCTCTTCTCTCTGAAACGGTTGTACTTATCGTCTGGAAAGCTTTGTCGCGTGCTGCGGTATGCGGAGACACTAAAAGCACCATAGTAGAACACAGATGAATCTTCTAAGATGATGTAATAGCCAGTAAGAAGTAGTACAATTCAAGTTTTAGGTATCGATTATTGACTTTTTAGCTGGCTTTGGTGCCTTGGACATGAGCTAGGACCTTAAGATTCTGCATTAAAGGAGGAGTAGCAGCCGTTTTGCACGGGAGAATGTGAAATGTGTTCATATGTAGTAGAAACCTGAGAAATCCGTCCGTTTTCGTCATTTGTTATCGAATCGACTTAAAGCCAGATCGTCACATTAGCCGCTCTTCTCTCTGAAACGGTTGTACTTATCGTCTGGAAAGCTTTGTCGCGTGCTGCGGTATGCGGAGACACTAAATTCACCATAGTAGAACACAGATGAAGCTTCTAAGTTGATGTAATAGACAATAAGAAGTAGTACAATTCAAGTTTTAGGTATGGATTATTGACTTTTTAGCTGGCTTTGGTGCCTTGGGCATGAGCTAGGACCTTAAGATTCTGCATGAAAGGAGGACTAGCAGCCGGGTTGCACGGGAGAATGTGAAAGGTGTTCATATGTAGTAAAAACCTGAGAAATCCGTCCGTTTTCGTCATTTGTTATCGAATCGACTTACAGCCAGATCGTCACATTGGCCGCTCTTCTCTCTGAAACGGTTGTACTTATCGTCTGCAAAGCTATGTCGCGTGCTGCGGTATGCGGAGACACTAAAAGCACCATAGTAGAACACAGATGAAGCTTCTAAGATGATGTAATAGCCAGGAAGAAGTAGTACAATTCAAGTTTTAGGTACTGATTATTGACTTTTTAGCTGGCTTTGGTGCCTTGGACATGAGCTAGGACCTTAAGATTCTGCATGAAAGGAGGACTAGCAGCCGAGTTGCACGGGAGAATGTGAAAAGTGTTCATATGTAGTAAAAACCTGAGAAATCCGTCCGTTTTCGTCATTTGTTATCGAATCGACTTAAAGCCAGATCGTCACATTGGCCCCTCTTTTCTCTGAAACGGTTGTACTTATCGTCTGCAAAGCTATGTCGCGTACTGCGGTGTGCGGAGACACTAAAAGCACCATGGTAGAACACAGATGAAGCTTCTAAGTTGATGTAATAGCCAGTAAGATGTAGTACAATTCAAATTTTAGGTATCGATTATTGACTTTTTAGCTGGCTTTGGTGCCTTGGACAGGAGCTAGGACCTTAAGATTCTGCATGAAAGGAGGACTAGCAGCCGTTTTGCACGGGAGAATGTGAAATGTGTTCATATGTAGTAGAAACCTGGGAAATCCGTCCGTTTTCGTCATTTGTTATCGAATCGACTTAAAGCCCGATCGTCACATTGGCCGCTCTTCTCTCTGAAACGGTTGTACTTATCGTCTGCAAAGCTATGTCGCGTGCTGCGGTATGCGGAGACAATAAAATCACCATAGTAGAACACAGATGAAGCTTCTAAGTCGATGTAATAGCCAGTAAGAAGTAGTACAATTCAAGTTTTAGGTACTGATTATTGACTTTTTAGCTGGCTTTGGTGCCTTGGACATGAGCTAGGACCTTAAGATTCTGCATGAAAGGAGGACTAGCAGCCGAGTTGCACGGGACAATGTGAAAAGTGTTCATATGTAGTAAAAACCTGAGAAATCCGTCCGTTTTCGTCATTTGTTATCGAATCGACTTAAAGCCAGATCGTCACATTGGCCGCTCTTCTCTCTGAAACGGTTGTACTTATCGTCTGCAAAGCTATGTCGCGTGCTGCGGTATGCGGAGACACTAAAAGCACCATAGTAGAACACAGATGAAGCTTCTATGATGATGTAATAGCCAGTAGGATGTAGTACAATTCAAGTTTTAGGTATCGATTATTGACATTTTAGCTGGCTTTGGTGCCTTGGACATGAGCTAGGACCTTAAGATTCATCATAAAAGGAGGACTAGCAGCCGCGTTGGATGGGAGAATGTGAAAAGTGTTCATATGTAGTAGAAACCTGAGAAATCCGTCCGTTTTCATCATTTGTTATCGAATCGACTTACAGCCAGATCGTCACATTGGCCGCTCTTCTCTCTGAAACGGTTGTACTTATCGTCTGCAAAGCTATGTCGCGTGCTGCGGTATGCGGAGACACTAAAAGCACCATAGTAGAACACAGATGAAGCTTCTATGATGATGTAATAGCCAGTTGGAAGTAGTATAATTCAAGTTTTAGGTATCGATTATTGACTTTTTAGCTGGCTTTGGTGCCTTGGACATGAGCTAGGACCTTAAGATTCTGCATGAAAGGAGGACTAGCAGCCGCGTTGTGCGGGAGAATATGAAATGTGTTCATATGTACTAAAAACCTGAGAAATACGTCCGTTTTCGTCATTTGTTATCGAATCGACTTAAAGCCAGATCGTCACATTGGCTACTCTTCTCTCTGAATCGGTTGTACTTATCGTCTGGAAAGCATTGTCGCGTGCTGCGGTATGCGGAGACACTAAAAGCACCATAGTAGAACACAGATGAAGCTTCTAAGATGATGTAATAGCCAGGAAGAAGTAGTACAATTCAAGTTTTAGGTACTGATTATTGACTTTTTAGCTGGCTTTGGTGCCTTGGACATGAGCTAGGACCTTAAGATTCTGCATGAAAGGAGGACTAGCAGCCGAGTTGCACGGGAGAATGTGAAAAGTGTTCATATGTAGTAAAAACCTGAGAAATCCGTCCGTTTTCGTCATTTGTTATCGAATCGACTTAAAGCCAGATCGTCACATTGGCCCCTCTTTTCTCTGAAACGGTTGTACTTATCGTCTGCAAAGCTATGTCGCGTACTGCGGTGTGCGGAGACACTAAAAGCACCATGGTAGAACACAGATGAAGCTTCTAAGTTGATGTAATAGCCAGTAAGATGTAGTACAATTCAAGTTTTAGGTATCGATTATTGACTTTTTAGCTGGCTTTGGTGCCTTGGACATGAGCTAGGACCTTAAGATTCTGCATGAAAGGAGGACTAGCAGCCGTTTTGCACGGGAGAATGTGAAATGTGTTCATATGTAGTAGAAACCTGAGAAATCCAGCCGTTTTCGTCATTTGTTATCGAATCGACTTAAAGCCCGATCGTCACATTGGCCGCTCTTCTCTCTGAAATGGTTGTACTTATCGTCTGCAAAGCTATGTCGCGTGCTGCGGTATGCGGAGACAATAAAATCACCATAGTAGAACACAGATGAAGCTTCTAAGTCGATGTAATAGCCAGTAAGAAGTAGTACAATTCAAGTTTTAGGTACTGATTATTGACTTTTTAGCTGGCTTTGGTGCCTTGGACATGAGCTAGGACCTTAAGATTCTGCATGAAAGGAGGACTAGCAGCCGAGTTGCACGGGAGAATGTGAAAAGTGTTCATATGTAGTAAAAACCTGAGAAATCCGTTCGTTTTCGTCATTTGTTATCGAATCGACTTAAAGCCAGATCGTCACATTGGCCGCTCTTCTCTCTGAAACGGTTGTACTTATCGTCTGCAAAGCTATGTCGCGTGCTGCGGTGTGCGGAGACACTAAAAGCACCATGGTAGAACACAGATGAAGCTTCTAAGTTGATGTAATAGCCAGTAAGAAGTAGTACAATTCAAGTTTTAGGTATCGATTATTGACTTTTTAGCTGGCTTTGGTGCCTTGGACATGAGCTAGGACCTTAAGATTCTGCATGAAAGGAGGACTAGCAGCCGAGTTGCACGGGAGAATGTGAAAAGTGTCCATATGTAGTAAAAACCTGAGAAATCCGTCCGTTTTCGTCATTTGTTATCGAATCGACTTAAAGCCAGATCGTCACATTGGCCGCTCTTCTCTCTGAAACGGTTGTACCTATCGTCTGGAAAGCTATGTCGCGTGCTGCGGTATGCGGAGACACTAAAAGCACCATAGTAGAACACAGATGAAGCTTCTATGATGATGTATAGCCAGTAAGAAGTAGTACAATTCAAGTTTTAGGTATCGATTATTGACTTTTTAGCTGGCTTTGGTGCCTTGGGCATGAGCTAGGACCTTAAGATTCTGCATGAAAGGAGGACTAGCAGCCGAGTTGCACGGGAGAATGTGAAAGGTGTTCATATGTAGTAAAAACCTGAGAAATCCGTCCGTTTTCATCATTTGTTATCGAATCGACTTAAAGCCAGATCGTCACATTGGCCGCTCTTCTCTCTGAAACGGTTGTACTTATCGTCTGCAAAGCTATGTCGCGTGCTACGGTATGCGGAGACACTAAAAGCACCATAGTAGAACACAGATGAAGCTTGTATGATGATGTAATAGCCAGTAGGAAGTAGTACAATTCAAGTTTTAGGTATCGATTATTGACGTTTTAGCTGGCTTTGGTGCCTTGGACATGAGCTAGGACCTTAAGATTCTGCATAAAACAAGGACTAGCAGCCGCGTTGGATGGGAGAATGTGAAAAGTGTTCATATGTAGTAGAAACCTGAGAAATCCGTCCGTTTTCATCATTTGTTATCGAATCGACTTAAAGCCAGATCGTCACATTGGCCGCTCTTCTCTCTGAAACGGTTGTACTTATCGCCTGCAAAGCTATGTCGCTTGATGCGGTATGCGGAGACAGTAAAAGCACCATAGTAGAACACAGATGAAGCTTCTAAGTTGATGTAATAGCCAGTAAGAAGTAGTACAATTCAAGTTTTAGGTATCGATTATATACTTTTTAGCTGGCTTTGGTGCCTTGGACATGAGCTAGGACCTTAAGTTTCTGCATGAAAGGAGGACTAGCAGCCGCGTTGTACGGGAGAATGTGAAATGTGTTCATATGTAGTAAAAACCAGAGATATCCGTCCGTTTTCGTCATTTGTTATCGAATCGACTTAAAGCCAGATCGTCACATTGGCTTCTCTTCTCTCTGAAACGGTTGCACTTATCGTCTGGAAAGCTTTGTCGCGTGCTGCGGTATGCGGAGACACTAAAAGCACCATAGTAGAACACAGATGAAGCTTCTATGATGATGTAATAGCCAGTAAGAAGTAGTACAATTCAAGTTTTAGGTACTGATTATTGACTTTTTAGCTGGCTTTGGTGCCTTGGACATGAGCTAGGACCTTAAGATTCTGCATGAAAGGAGGACTAGCAGCCGAGTTGCACGGGAGAATGTGAAAAGTGTCATATGTAGTAAAAACCTGAGAAATCCGTCCGTTTTCGTCATTTGTTATCGAATCGACTTAAAGCCAAATCGTCACATTGGCCCCTCTTTTCTCTGAAACGGTTGTACTTATCGTCTGCAAAGCTATGTCGCGTACTGCGGTGTGCGGAGACACTAAAAGCACCATGGTAGAACACAGATGAAGCTTCTAAGTTGATGTAATAGCCAGTAAGATGTAGTACAATTCAAGTTTTAGGTATCGATTATTGACTTTTTAGCTGGCATTGGTGCCTTGGACATGAGCTAGGACCTTAAGATTCTGCATTAAAGGAGGACTAGCAGCCGAGTTGCACGGGAGAATGTGAAAAGTATTCATATGTAGTAAAAACCTGAGAAATCCGTCCGTTTTCGTCATTTGTTATCGAATCGACTTAAAGCCAGATCGTCACATTGGCTGCTCTTCTCTCTGAAACGGTTGTACTTATCGTCTGGAAAGCTTTGTCGCGTGCTGCGGTATGCGTAGACACTAAAAGCACCATAGTAGAACACAGATGAAGCTTCTAAGATGATGTAATAGCCAGTAAGAAGTAGTACAATTCAAGTTTTAGGTATCGATTATTGACTTTTTAGCTGGCTTTGGTGCCTTTGACATGAGCTAGGACCTTAAGATTCTGCATTAAAGGAGGAGTAGCAGCCGTTTTGCACGGGAGAATGTGAAATGTGTTCATATGTAGTAGAAACCTGAGAAACCCGTCCGTTTTCGTCATTTGTTATCGAATCGACTTAAAGCCAGATCGTCACATTGGCCGCTCTTCTCTATGAAACGGTTGTACTTATCGTCTGCAAAGCTATGTCGCGTGCTGCGGTATGCGGAGACACTAAAATCACCATAGTAGAACACAGATGAAGCTTCTAAGTTGGTGTAATAGACAAGAAGAAGTAGTACAATTCAAGTTTTAGGTATGGATTATTGACTTTTTAGCTGGCTTTGGTGCCTTGGGAATGAGCTATGACCTTAAGATTCTGCATGAAAGGAGGACTAGCAGCCGAGTTGCACGGGAGAATGTGAAAGGTGTCCATAAGTAGTAAAAACCTGAGAAATCCGTCCGTTTTCGTCATTTGTTATCAAATCGACTTACAGCCAGATCGTCACATTGGCCGCTCTTCTCTCTGAAACGGTTGTACTTATAGTCTGCAAAGCTATGTCGCGTGCTGCGGTATGCGGAGACACTAAAAGCACCATAGTAGAACACAGATGAAGCTTCTATGATGATGTAATAGCCAGTTGGAAGTAGTACAATTCAAGTTTTAGGTATCGATTATTGACTTTTTAGCTGGCTTTGGTGCCTTGGACATGAGCTAGGACCTTAAGATTCTGCATGAAAGGAGGACTAGCAGCCGCGTTGTACGGGAGAATATGAAATGTGATCATATGTAGTAAAAACCTGAGAAATACGTCCGTTTTCGTCATTTGTTATCGAATCGACTTAAAGCCAGATCGTCACATTGGCTGCTCTTCTCTCTGAAACGGTTGTACTTATCGTCTGGAAAGATTTGTCGCGTGCTGCGGTATGCGGAGACACTAAAAGCTCCATAGTAGAACACAGATGAAGCTTCTAAGATGATGTAATAGCCAGTAAGATGTAGTACAATTCAAGTTTTAGGTATCGATTATTGACTTTTTAGCTGGCTTTGGTGCCTTGGACATGAGCTAGGACCTTAAGATTCTGCATGAAAGTAGGACTAGCAGCCGAGTTGCACGGGAGAATGTGATAGGTGTTTATATGTAGTAAAAACCTGAGAAATCCGTCCGTTTTCGTCATTTGTTATCGAATCGACTTAAAGCCAGATCGTCACATTGGCCGCTCTTCTCTCTGAAACGGTTCTACTTATCGTCTGCAAAGCTATGTCGCGTGCTGCGGTATGCGGAGACACTAAAAGCACCATAGTAGAACACAGATGAAGCTCCTAAGTTGATGTAATAGCCAGTAAGAAGTAGTACAATTCAAGTTTTAGGTACTGATTATCTACTTTTTAGCTGGCTTTGGTGCCTTGGACATGAGCTAGGACCCTAAGATTCTGCATGAAAGGAGGACTAGCAGCCGAGTTGCACGGGAAATGTGAAAAGTGTTCATATGTAGTAAAAACCTGAGAAATCCGTCCGTTTTCGTCATTTGTTATCGAATCGACTTAAAGCCAGATCGTCACATTGGCCGCTCTTCTCTCTGAAACGGTTGTACTTATCGCCTCCAAAGCTATGTCGCGTGATGCGGTATGCGGAGACAATAAAATCACCATAGTAGAACACAGATGAAGCTTCTAAGTCGATGTAATAGCCAGTAAGTAGTAGTACAATTCAAGATTTAGGTATCGATTATTGACTTCTTAGATGGATTTGGTGCCTTGGAAATGAGCTAGGATGTTAAGATTCTGCATGAAAGGAGGACTAGCAGCCGAGTTGCACGTGACAATATGAAAAGTGTTCATATGTAGTAAAAAAATGAGAAATCCGTCCGTTTTCGTCATTTGTTATCGAATCGCCTTACAGCCAGATCGTCACTTGGCCGCTCTTCTCTCTGAAACGGCTGTACTTATCGTCTGCAAAGCTATGTCGCGTGCTGCGGTATGCGGAGACACTAAAAGCACCATAGTAGAACACAGTTGAAGCTTCTAAGTTGATGTAATAGCCAGTAAGAAGTAGTATAATTCAAGTTTTAGGTATCGATTATTGACTTTTTAGCTGGCTTTGGTGCCTTGGACATGAGCTAGGACCTTAAGATTCTGCATGAAAGGAGGACTAGCAGCCGAGTTGCACGGGAGAATGTGAAAAGTGTTCACATGTAGTAAAAACCTGAGAAATCCGTCCGTTTTCGTCATTTGTTATCGAATCGACTTAAAGCCAGATCGTCACATTGTCCGCTCTTCTCTCTGAAACGGTTGTACTTATCGTCTGCAAAGCTATGTCTCGTGATGCGGTATGCGGAGACACTGAAACCACCACAGTAGAACACAGATGCAGCTTCTAATTTGATGTAATAGCCAGTAGGAAGTAGTACAATTCAAGTTTTATGTATCGATTATTGAATTTTTAGCTGGCTTTGATGCCTTGGACATGAGCTAGGACCTTAAGAATCTGCATGAAAGGAGGACTAGCAGCCGAGTTGCAGGGAAGAATGTGAAAAGTGTTCATATGTAGTAAAAACCTGAGAAATCCGTCCGTTTTCGTCATTTGTTATCGAATCGACTTAAAGCCAGATCGTCACAATGGCCGCTCTTCTCTCTGAAACGGTTGTACTTATCGCCTGCAAAGCTATGTCGCGTGATGCGGTATGCGGAGACACTAAAAGCACCATAGTAGAACACAGATGAAGCTTCTAAGTTGATGTAATAGCCAGTAAGAAGTAGTACAAGTCAAGTTTTAGGTATCGATTATATACTTTTTAGCTGGCTTTGGTGCCTTGGACATGAGCTAGGACCTTAAGATTCTGCATGAAAGGAGGACTAGCAGCCGCGTTGTACGGGAGAATGTGAAATGTGTTCATATGTAGTAAAAACCTGAGAAATCCGTCCGTTTTCGTCATTTGTTATCGAATCGACTTAAAGCCAGATCGTCACATTGGCCCCTCTTTTCTCTGAAACGGTTGTACTTATCGTCTGCAAAGCTATGTCGCGTACTGCGGTGTGCGGAGACACTAAAAGCACCATGGTAGAACACAGATGAAGCTTCTAAGTTGATGTAATAGCCAGTAAGATGTAGTACAATTCAAGTTTAAGTATCGATTATTGACTTTTTAGCTGGCTTTGGTGCCTTGGACATGAGCTAGGACCTTAAGATTCTGCATTAAAGGAGGACTAGCAGCCGAGTTGCACGGGAGAAAGTGAAAAGTATTCATATGTAGTAAAAACCTGAGAAATCCGTCCGTTTTCGTCATTTGTTATCGAATCGACTTAAAGCCAGATCGTCACATTGGCCGCTCTTCTCTCTGAAACGGTTGTACTTATCGTCTTCAAAGCTATGTCGCGTGCTGCGGTATGCGGAGACACTAAAAGCACCATAGTAGACACAGATGAAGCTTCTAAGTTGATGTAATAGCCAGTAAGAAGTAGTACAATTCAAGTTTTAGGTATCGATTATTGATTTTTTAGCTGTCTCTGGTGCCTTGAACATGAGCTAGGACCTTAAGATTCTGCATCAAAAGGAGGACTAGCACCCGAGTTGCACGGGACAATGTGAAAAGTGTTCATATGTAATAAAAACCTGAGAAATCCGTCCGTTTTAGTCATTTGTTATCGAATCGACTTAAAGCCAGATCGTCACATTGGCTGCTCTTCTCACTGAAACGGTTGTACTTATCGTCTGGAAAGCTTTGTCGCGTGCTGCGGTATGCGGAGACACTAAAAGCACCATAGTAGAACACAGATGAAGCTTCTAAGATGATGTAATAGCAAGTAAGAAGTAGTACAATTCAAGTTTTAGGTGTCGATTATTGACTTTTTAGCTGGCTTTGGTGCCTTGGTCATGAGCTAGGACCTTAAGATTCTGCATTAAAGGAGGAGTAGCAGCCGTTTTGCACGGGAGAATGTGAAATGTGTTCATATGTAGTAGAAACCTGAGAAATCCGTCCGTTTTCGTCATTTGTTATCGAATCGACTTAAAGCCAGATCGTAACATTGGCCGCTCTTCTCTCTGAAACGGTTGTACTTATCGTCTGCAAAGCTATGTCGCGTGCTGCGGTATGCGGAGACACTAAAAGCACCATAGTAGAACATAGATGAAGCTTCTATGATGATGTAATAGCCAGTAAGAAGTAGTACAATTCAAGTTTTAGGTATCGATTATTGACTTTTTAGCTGGCTTTGGTGCCTTGGACATGAGCTAGGACCTTAAGATTCTGCATGAAAGGAGGACTAGCAGCCGAGTTGCACGGGACAATGTGAAAAGTGTTCATATGTAGTAAAAACCTGAGAAATCCGTCCGTTTTCGTCATTTGTTATCGAATCGACTTAAAGCCAGATCGTCACATTGGCCGCTCTTCTCTCTGAAACGGTTGTACTTATCGTCTGCAAAGCTATGTCGCGTGCTGCGGTATGCGGAGACACTAAAAGCACCATAGTAGAACACAGATGAAGCTTCTATGATGATGTAATAGCCAGTAGGAAGTAGTACAATTCAAGTTTTAGGTATCGATTATTGACATTTTAGCTGGCTTTGGTGCCTTGGACATGAGCTAGGACCTTAAGATTCTGCATAAAAGGAGGACTAGCAGCCGCGTTGGATGGGAGAATGTGAAAAGTGTTCATATGTAGTAGAAACCTGAGAAATCCGTCCGTTTTCATCATTTGTTATCGAATCGACTTACAGCCAGATAGTCACATTGGCCGCTCTTCTCTCTGAAACGGTTGTACTTATCGTCTGCAAAGCTATGTCGCGTGCTGCGGTATGCGGAGACACTAAAAGCACCATAGTAGAACACAGATGAAGCTTCTATGATGATGTAATAGCCAGTTAGAAGTAGTACAATTCAAGTTTTAGGTATCGATTATTGACTTTTTAGCTGGCTTTGGTGCCTTGGACATGAGCTAGGACCTTAAGATTCTGCATGAAAGGAGGACTAGCAGCCGCGTTGTACGGGAGAATATGAAATGTGTTCATATGTACTAAAAACCTGAGAAATACGTCCGTTTTCGTCATTTGTTATCGAATCGACTTAAAGCCAGATCGTCACATTGGCTGCTCTTCTCTCTGAAACGGTTGTACTTATCGTCTGGAAAGCTTTGTCGCGTGCTGCGGTATGCGGAGACACTAAAAGCACCATATTAGAACACAGATGAAGCTTCTAAGATGATGTAATAGCCAGGAAGAAGTAGTACAATTCAAGTTTTAGGTACTGATTATTGACTTTTTAGCTGGCTTTGGTGCCTTGGACATGAGCTAGGACCTTAAGATTCTGCATGAAAGGAGGACTAGCAGCCGAGTTGCACGGGAGAATGTGAAAAGTGTTCATATGTAGTAAAAACCTGAGAAATCCGTCCGTTTTCGTCATTTGTTATCGAATCGACTTAAAGCCAGATCGTCACATTGGCCCCTCTTTTCTCTGAAACGGTTGTACTTATCGTCTGCAAAGCTATGTCGCGTACTGCGGTGTGCGGAGACACTAAAAGCACCATGGTAGAACACAGATGAAGCTTCTAAGTTGATGTAATAGCCAGTAAGATGTAGTACAATTCAAGTTTTAGGTATCGATTATTGACTTTTTAGCTGGCTTTGGTGCCTTGGACATGAGCTAGGACCTTAAGATTCTGCATGAAAGGAGGACTAGCAGCCGTTTTGCACGGGAGAATGTGAAATGTGTTCATATGTAGTAGAAACCTGAGAAATCCAGCCGTTTTCGTCATTTGTTATCGAATCGACTTAAAGCCCGATCGTCACATTGGCCGCTCTTCTCTCTGAAACGGTTGTACTTATCGTCTGCAAAGCTATGTCGCGTGCTGCGGTATGCGGAGACAATAAAATCACCATAGTAGAACACAGATGAAGCTTCTAAGTCGATGTAATAGCCAGTAAGAAGTAGTACAATTCAAGTTTTAGGTACTGATTATTGACTTTTTAGCTGGCTTTGGTGCCTTGGACATGAGCTAGGACCTTAAGATTCTGCATGAAAGGAGGACTAGCAGCCGAGTTGCACGGGAGAATGTGAAAAGTGTTCATATGTAGTAAAAACCTGAGAAATCCGTTCGTTTTCGTCATTTGTTATCGAATCGACCTAAAGCCAGATCGTCACATTGGCCGCTCTTCTCTCTGAAACGGTTGTACTTATCGTCTGCAAAGCTATGTCGCGTGCTGCGGTGTGCGGAGACACTAAAAGCACCATGGTAGAACACAGATGAAGCTTCTAAGTTGATGTAATAGCCAGTAAGAAGTAGTACAATTCAAGTTTTAGGTATCGATTATTGACTTTTTAGCTGGCTTTGGTGCCTTGGACATGAGCTAGGACCTTAAGATTCTGCATGAAAGGAGGACTAGCAGCCGAGTTGCACGGGAGAATGTGAAAAGTGTCCATATGTAGTAAAAACCTGAGAAATCCGTCCGTTTTCGTCATTTGTTATCGAATCGACTTAAAGCCAGATCGTCACATTGGCCGCTCTTCTCTCTGAAACGGTTGTACCTATCGTCTGGAAAGCTATGTCGCGTGCTGCGGTATGTGGAGACACTAAAAGCACCATAGTAGAACACAGATGAAGCTTCTATGATGATGTATAGCCAGTAAGAAGTAGTACAATTCAAGTTTTAGGTATCGATTATTGACTTTTTAGCTGGCTTTGGTGCCTTGGGCATGAGCTAGGACCTTAAGATTCTGCATGAAAAGAGGACTAGCAGCCGAGTTGCACGGGAGAATGTGAAAGGTGTTCATATGTAGTAAAAACCTGAGAAATCCGTCCGTTTTCATCATTTGTTATCGAATCGACTTAAAGCCAGATCGTCACATTGGCCGCTCTTCTCTCTGAAACGGTTGTACTTATCGTCTGCAAAGCTATGTCGCGTGCTACGGTATGCGGAGACACTAAAAGCACCATAGTAGAACACAGATGAAGCTTCTATGATGATGTAATAGCCAGTAGGAAGTAGTACAATTCAAGTTTTAGGTATCGATTATTGACGTTTTAGCTGGCTTTGGTGCCTTGGACATGAGCTAGGACCTTAAGATTCTGCATAAAAGGAGGACTAGCAGCCGCGTTGGATGGGAGAATGTGAAAAGTGTTCATATGTAGTAGAAACCTGAGAAATCCGTCCGTTTTCATCATTTGTTATCGAATCGACTTAAAGCCAGATCGTTACATTGGCCGCTCTTCTCTCTGAAACGGTTGTACTTATCGCCTGCAAAGCTATGTCGCTTGATGCGGTATGCGGAGACAGTAAAAGCACCATAGTAGAACACAGATGAAGCTTCTAAGTTGATGTAATAGCCAGTAAGAAGTAGTACAATTCAAGTTTTAGGTATCGATTATATACTTTTTAGCTGGCTTTGGTGCCTTGGACATGAGCTAGGACCTTAAGTTTCTGCATGAAAGGAGGACTAGCAGCCGCGTTGTACGGGAGAATGTGAAATGTGTTCATATGTAGTAAAAACCAGAGATATCCGTCCGTTTTCGTCATTTGTTATCGAATCGACTTAAAGCCAGATCGTCACATTGGCTTCTCTTCTCTCTGAAACGGTTGCACTTATCGTCTGGAAAGCTTTGTCGCGTGCTGCGGTATGCGGAGACACTAAAAGCACCATAGTAGAACACAGATGAAGCTTCTAAGATGATGTAATAGCCAGGAAGAAGTAGTACAATTCAAGTTTTAGGTACTGATTATTGACTTTTTAGCTGGCTTTGGTGCCTTGGACATGAGCTAGGACCTTAAGATTCTGCATGAAAGGAGGACTAGCAGCCGAGTTGCACGGGAGAATGTGAAAAGTGTTCATATGTAGTAAAAACCTGAGAAATCCGTCCGTTTTCGTCATTTGTTATCGAATCGACTTAAAGCCAGATCGTCACATTGGCCCCTCTTTTCTCTGAAACGGTTGTACTTATCGTCTGCAAAGCTATGTCGCGTACTGCGGTGTGCGGAGACACTAAAAGCACCATGGTAGAACACAGATGAAGCTTCTAAGTTGATGTAATAGCCAGTAAGATGTAGTACAATTCAAGTTTTAGGTATCGATTATTGACTTTTTAGCTGGCTTTGGTGCCTTGGACATGAGCTAGGACCTTAAGATTCTGCATGAAAGGAGGACTAGCAGCCGTTTTGCACGGGAGAATGTGAAATGTGTTCATATGTAGTAGAAACCTGAGAAATCCAGCCGTTTTCGTCATTTGTTATCGAATCGACTTAAAGCCCGATCGTCACATTGGCCGCTCTTCTCTCTGAAATGGTTGTACTTATCGTCTGCAAAGCTATGTCGCGTGCTGCGGTATGCGGAGACAATAAAATCACCATAGTAGAACACAGATGAAGCTTCTAAGTCGATGTAATAGCCAGTAAGAAGTAGTACAATTCAAGTTTTAGGTACTGATTATTGACTTTTTAGCTGGCTTTGGTGCCTTGGACATGAGCTAGGACCTTAAGATTCTGCATGAAAGGAGGACTAGCAGCCGAGTTGCACGGGAGAATGTGAAAAGTGTTCATATGTAGTAAAAACCTGAGAAATCCGTTCGTTTTCGTCATTTGTTATCGAATCGACTTAAAGCCAGATCGTCACATTGGCCGCTCTTCTCTCTGAAACGGTTGTACTTATCGTCTGCAAAGCTATGTCGCGTGCTGCGGTGTGCGGAGACACTAAAAGCACCATGGTAGAACACAGATGAAGCTTCTAAGTTGATGTAATAGCCAGTAAGAAGTAGTACAATTCAAGTTTTAGGTATCGATTATTGACTTTTTAGCTGGCTTTGGTGCCTTGGACATGAGCTAGGACCTTAAGATTCTGCATGAAAGGAGGACTAGCAGCCGAGTTGCACGGGAGAATGTGAAAAGTGTCCATATGTAGTAAAAACCTGAGAAATCCGTCCGTTTTCGTCATTTGTTATCGAATCGACTTAAAGCCAGATCGTCACATTGGCCGCTCTTCTCTCTGAAACGGTTGTACCTATCGTCTGGAAAGCTATGTCGCGTGCTGCGGTATGCGGAGACACTAAAAGCACCATAGTAGAACACAGATGAAGCTTCTATGATGATGTATAGCCAGTAAGAAGTAGTACAATTCAAGTTTTAGGTATCGATTATTGACTTTTTAGCTGGCTTTGGTGCCTTGGGCATGAGCTAGGACCTTAAGATTCTGCATGAAAGGAGGACTAGCAGCCGAGTTGCACGGGAGAATGTGAAAGGTGTTCATATGTAGTAAAAACCTGAGAAATCCGTCCGTTTTCATCATTTGTTATCGAATCGACTTAAAGCCAGATCGTCACATTGGCCGCTCTTCTCTCTGAAACGGTTGTACTTATCGTCTGCAAAGCTATGTCGCGTGCTACGGTATGCGGAGACACTAAAAGCACCATAGTAGAACACAGATGAAGCTTGTATGATGATGTAATAGCCAGTAGGAAGTAGTACAATTCAAGTTTTAGGTATCGATTATTGACGTTTTAGCTGGCTTTGGTGCCTTGGACATGAGCTAGGACCTTAAGATTCTGCATAAAACAAGGACTAGCAGCCGCGTTGGATGGGAGAATGTGAAAAGTGTTCATATGTAGTAGAAACCTGAGAAATCCGTCCGTTTTCATCATTTGTTATCGAATCGACTTAAAGCCAGATCGTCACATTGGCCGCTCTTCTCTCTGAAACGGTTGTACTTATCGCCTGCAAAGCTATGTCGCTTGATGCGGTATGCGGAGACAGTAAAAGCACCATAGTAGAACACAGATGAAGCTTCTAAGTTGATGTAATAGCCAGTAAGAAGTAGTACAATTCAAGTTTTAGGTATCGATTATATACTTTTTAGCTGGCTTTGGTGCCTTGGACATGAGCTAGGACCTTACGTTTCTGCATGAAAGGAGGACTAGCAGCCGCGTTGTACGGGAGAATGTGAAATGTGTTCATATGTAGTAAAAACCAGAGATATCCGTCCGTTTTCGTCATTTGTTATCGAATCGACTTAAAGCCAGATCGTCACATTGGCTTCTCTTCTCTCTGAAACGGTTGCACTTATCGTCTGGAAAGCTTTGTCGCGTGCTGCGGTATGCGGAGACACTAAAAGCACCATAGTAGAACACAGATGAAGCTTCTATGATGATGTAATAGCCAGTAAGAAGTAGTACAATTCAAGTTTTAGGTACTGATTATTGACTTTTTAGCTGGCTTTGTTGCCTTGGACATGAGCTAGGACCTTAAGATTCTGCATGAAAGGAGGACTAGCAGCCGAGTTGCACGGGAGAATGTGAAAAGTGTCATATGTAGTAAAAACCTGAGAAATCCGTCCGTTTTCGTCATTTGTTATCGAATCGACTTAAAGCCAAATCGTCACATTGGCCCCTCTTTTCTCTGAAACGGTTGTACTTATCGTCTGCAAAGCTATGTCGCGTACTGCGGTGTGCGGAGACACTAAAAGCACCATGGTAGAACACAGATGAAGCTTCTAAGTTGATGTAATAGCCAGTAAGATGTAGTACAATTCAAGTTTTAGGTATCGATTATTGACTTTTTAGCTGGCATTGGTGCCTTGGACATGAGCTAGGACCTTAAGATTCTGCATTAAAGGAGGACTAGCAGCCGAGTTGCACGGGAGAATGTGAAAAGTATTCATATGTAGTAAAAACCTGAGAAATCCGTCCGTTTTCGTCATTTGTTATCGAATCGACTTAAAGCCAGATCGTCACATTGGCTGCTCTTCTCTCTGAAACGGTTGTACTTATCGTCTGGAAAGCTTTGTCGCGTGCTGCGGTATGCGTAGACACTAAAAGCACCATAGTAGAACACAGATGAAGCTTCTAAGATGATGTAATAGCCAGTAAGAAGTAGTACAATTCAAGTTTTAGGTATCGATTATTGACTTTTTAGCTGGCTTTGGTGCCTTTGACATGAGCTAGGACCTTAAGATTCTGCATTAAAGGAGGAGTAGCAGCCGTTTTGCACGGGAGAATGTGAAATGTGTTCATATGTAGTAGAAACCTGAGAAACCCGTCCGTTTTCGTCATTTGTTATCGAATCGACTTAAAGCCAGATCGTCACATTGGCCGCTCTTCTCTATGAAACGGTTGTACTTATCGTCTGCAAAGCTATGTCGCGTGCTGCGGTATGCGGAGACACTAAAATCACCATAGTAGAACACAGATGAAGCTTCTAAGTTGGTGTAATAGACAAGAAGAAGTAGTACAATTCAAGTTTAAGGTATGGATTATTGACTTTTTAGCTGGCTTTGGTGCCTTGGGCATGAGCTATGACCTTAAGATTCTGCATGAAAGGAGGACTAGCAGCCGAGTTGCACGGGAGAATGTGAAAGGTGTCCATATGTAGTAAAAACCTGAGAAATCCGTCCGTTTTCGTCATTTGTTATCAAATCGACTTACAGCCAGATCGTCACATTGGCCGCTCTTCTCTCTGAAACGGTTGTACTTATAGTCTGCAAAGCTATGTCGCGTGCTGCGGTATGCGGAGACACTAAAAGCACCATAGTAGAACACAGATGAAGCTTCTATGATGATGTAATAGCCAGTTGGAAGTAGTACAATTCAAGTTTTAGGTATCGATTATTGACTTTTTAGCTGGCTTTGGTGCCTTGGACATGAGCTAGGACCTTAAGATTCTGCATGAAAGGAGGACTAGCAGCCGCGTTGTACGGGAGAATATGAAATGTGTTCATATGTAGTAAAAACCTGAGAAATACGTCCGTTTTCGTCATTTGTTATCGAATCGACTTAAAGCCAGATCGTCACATTGGCTGCTCTTCTCTCTGAAACGGTTGTACTTATCGTCTGGAAAGATTTGTCGCGTGCTGCGGTATGCGGAGACACTAAAAGCTCCATAGTAGAACACAGATGAAGCTTCTAAGATGATGTAATAGCCAGTAAGATGTAGTACAATTCAAGTTTTAGGTATCGATTATTGACTTTTTAGCTGGCTTTGGTGCCTTGGACATGAGCTAGGACCTTAAGATTCTGCATGAAAGTAGGACTAGCAGCCGAGTTGCACGGGAGAATGTGATAGGTGTTTATATGTAGTAAAAACCTGAGAAATCCGTCCGTTTTCGTCATTTGTTATCGAATCGACTTAAAGCCAGATCGTCACATTGGCCGCTCTTCTCTCTGAAACGGTTCTACTTATCGTCTGCAAAGCTATGTCGCGTGCTGCGGTATGCGGAGACACTAAAAGCACCATAGTAGAACACAGATGAAGCTTCTATGTCGATGTAATAGCCAGTAAGTAGTAGTACAATTCAAGATTTAGGTATCGATTATTGACTTCTTAGATGGATTTGGTGCCTTGGAAATGAGCTAGGATGTTAAGATTCTGCATGAAAGGAGGACTAGCAGCCGAGTTGCACGTGACAATATGAAAAGTGTTCATATGTAGTAAAAAAATGAGAAATCCGTCCGTTTTCGTCATTTGTTATCGAATCGCCTTACAGCCAGATCGTCACTTGGCCGCTCTTCTCTCTGAAACGGCTGTACTTATCGTCTGCAAAGCTAGGTCGCGTGCTGCGGTATGCGGAGACACTAAAAGCACCATAGTAGAACACAGTTGAAGCTTCTAAGTTGATGTAATAGCCAGTAAGAAGTAGTATAATTCAAGTTTTAGGTATCGATTATTGACTTTTTAGCTGGCTTTGGTGCCTTGGACATGAGCTAGGACCTTAAGATTCTGCATGAAAGGAGGACTAGCAGCCGAGTTGCACGGGAGAATGTGAAAAGTGTTCACATGTAGTAAAAACCTGAGAAATCCGTCCGTTTTCGTCATTTGTTATCGAATCGACTTAAAGCCAGATCGTCACATTGTCCGCTCTTCTCTCTGAAACGGTTGTACTTATCGTCTGCAAAGCTATGTCTCGTGATGCGGTATGCGGAGACACTGAAACCACCACAGTAGAACACAGATGCAGCTTCTAATTTGATGTAATAGCCAGTAACAAGTAGTACAATTCAAGTTTTATGTATCGATTATTGAATTTTTAGCTGGCTTTGATGCCTTGGACATGAGCTAGGACCTTAAGAATCTGCATGAAAGGAGGACTAGCAGCCGAGTTGCAGGGAAGAATGTGAAAAGTGTTCATATGTAGTAAAAACCTGAGAAATCCGTCCGTTTTCGTCATTTGTTATCGAATCGACTTAAAGCCAGATCGTCACAATGGCCGCTCTTCTCTCTGAAACGGTTGTACTTATCGCCTGCAAAGCTATGTCGCGTGATGCGGTATGCGGAGACACTAAAAGCACCATAGTAGAACACAGATGAAGCTTCTAAGTTGATGTAATAGCCAGTAAGAAGTAGTACAAGTCAAGTTTTAGGTATCGATTATATACTTTTTAGCTGGCTTTGGTGCCTTGGACATGAGCTAGGACCTTAAGATTCTGCATGAAAGGAGGACTAGCAGCCGCGTTGTACGGGAGAATGTGAAATGTGTTCATATGTAGTAAAAACCTGAGAAATCCGTCCGTTTTCGTCATTTGTTATCGAATCGACTTAAAGCCAGATCGTCACATTGGCCCCTCTTTTCTCTGAAACGGTTGTACTTATCGTCTGCAAAGCTATGTCGCGTACTGCGGTGTGCGGAGACACTAAAAGCACCATGGTAGAACACAGATGAAGCTTCTAAGTTGATGTAATAGCCAGTAAGATGTAGTACAATTCAAGTTTTAGGTATCGATTATTGACTTTTTAGCTGGCTTTGGTGCCTTGGACATGAGCTAGGACCTTAAGATTCTGCATTAAAGGAGGACTAGCAGCCGAGTTGCACGGGAGAAAGTGAAAAGTATTCATATGTAGTAAAAACCTGAGAAATCCGTCCGTTTTCGTCATTTGTTATCGAATCGACTTAAAGCCAGATCGTCACATTGGCCGCTCTTCTCTCTGAAACGGTTGTACTTATCGTCTTCAAAGCTATGTCGCGTGCTGCGGTATGCGGAGACACTAAAAGCACCATAGTAGACACAGATGAAGCTTCTAAGTTGATGTAATAGCCAGTAAGAAGTAGTACAATTCAAGTTTTAGGTATCGATTATTGATTTTTTAGCTGTCTCTGGTGCCTTGAACATGAGCTAGGACCTTAAGATTCTGCATCAAAAGGAGGACTAGCACCCGAGTTGCACGGGACAATGTGAAAAGTGTTCATATGTAATAAAAACCTGAGAAATCCGTCCGTTTTAGTCATTTGTTATCGAATCGACTTAAAGCCAGATCGTCACATTGGCTGCTCTTCTCACTGAAACGGTTGTACTTATCGTCTGGAAAGCTTTGTCGCGTGCTGCGGTATGCGGAGACACTAAAAGCACCATAGTAGAACACAGATGAAGCTTCTAAGATGATGTAATAGCAAGTAAGAAGTAGTACAATTCAAGTTTTAGGTATCGATTATTGACTTTTTAGCTGGCTTTGGTGCCTTGGTCATGAGCTAGGACCTTAAGATTCTGCATTAAAGGAGGAGTAGCAGCCGTTTTGCACGGGAGAATGTGAAATGTGTTCATATGTAGTAGAAACCTGAGAAATCCGTCCGTTTTCGTCATTTGTTATCGAATCGACTTAAAGCCAGATCGTAACATTGGCCGCTCTTCTCTCTGAAACGGTTGTACTTATCGTCTGCAAAGCTATGTCGCGTGCTGCGGTATGCGGAGACACTAAAAGCACCATAGTAGAACATAGATGAAGCTTCTATGATGATGTAATAGCCAGTAAGAAGTAGTACAATTCAAGTTTTAGGTATCGATTATTGACTTTTTAGCTGGCTTTGGTGCCTTGGACATGAGCTAGGACCTTAAGATTCTGCATGAAAGGAGGACTAGCAGCCGAGTTGCACGGGACAATGTGAAAAGTGTTCATATGTAGTAAAAACCTGAGAAATCCGTCCGTTTTCGTCATTTGTTATCGAATCGACTTAAAGCCAGATCGTCACATTGGCCGCTCTTCTCTCTGAAACGGTTGTACTTATCGTCTGCAAAGCTATGTCGCGTGCTGCGGTATGCGGAGACACTAAAAGCACCATAGTAGAACACAGATGAAGCTTCTATGATGATGTAATAGCCAGTAGGAAGTAGTACAATTCAAGTTTTAGGTATCGATTATTGACATTTTAGCTGGCTTTGGTGCCTTGGACATGAGCTAGGACCTTAAGATTCTGCATAAAAGGAGGACTAGCAGCCGCGTTGGATGGGAGAATGTGAAAAGTGTTCATATGTAGTAGAAACCTGAGAAATCCGTCCGTTTTCATCATTTGTTATCGAATCGACTTACAGCCAGATCGTCACATTGGCCGCTCTTCTCTCTGAAACGGTTGTACTTATCGTCTGCAAAGCTATGTCGCGTGCTGCGGTATGCGGAGACACTAAAAGCACCATAGTAGAACACAGATGAAGCTTCTATGATGATGTAATAGCCAGTTAGAAGTAGTACAATTCAAGTTTTAGGTATCGATTATTGACTTTTTAGCTGGCTTTGGTGCCTTGGACATGAGCTAGGACCTTAAGATTCTGCATGAAAGGAGGACTAGCAGCCGCGTTGTACGGGAGAATATGAAATGTGTTCATATGTACTAAAAACCTGAGAAATACGTCCGTTTTCGTCATTTGTTATCGAATCGACTTAAAGCCAGATCGTCACATTGGCTGCTCTTCTCTCTGAAACGGTTGTACTTATCGTCTGGAAAGCTTTGTCGCGTGCTGCGGTATGCGGAGACACTAAAAGCACCATAGTAGAACACAGATGAAGCTTCTAAGATGATGTAATAGCCAGGAAGAAGTAGTACAATTCAAGTTTTAGGTACTGATTATTGACTTTTTAGCTGGCTTTGGTGCCTTGGACATGAGCTAGGACCTTAAGATTCTGCATGAAAGGAGGACTAGCAGCCGAGTTGCACGGGAGAATGTGAAAAGTGTTCATATGTAGTAAAAACCTGAGAAATCCGTCCGTTTTCGTCATTTGTTATCGAATCGACTTAAAGCCAGATCGTCACATTGGCCCCTCTTTTCTCTGAAACGGTTGTACTTATCGTCTGCAAAGCTATGTCGCGTACTGCGGTGTGCGGAGACACTAAAAGCACCATGGTAGAACACAGATGAAGCTTCTAAGTTGATGTAATAGCCAGTAAGATGTAGTACAATTCAAGTTTTAGGTATCGATTATTGACTTTTTAGCTGGCTTTGGTGCCTTGGACATGAGCTAGGACCTTAAGATTCTGCATGAAAGGAGGACTAGCAGCCGTTTTGCACGGGAGAATGTGAAATGTGTTCATATGTAGTAGAAACCTGAGAAATCCAGCCGTTTTCGTCATTTGTTATCGAATCGACTTAAAGCCCGATCGTCACATTGGCCGCTCTTCTCTCTGAAACGGTTGTACTTATCGTCTGCAAAGCTATGTCGCGTGCTGCGGTATGCGGAGACAATAAAATCACCATAGTAGAACACAGATGAAGCTTCTAAGTCGATGTAATAGCCAGTAAGAAGTAGTACAATTCAAGTTTTAGGTACTGATTATTGACTTTTTAGCTGGCTTTGGTGCCTTGGACATGAGCTAGGACCTTAAGATTCTGCATGAAAGGAGGACTAGCAGCCGAGTTGCACGGGAGAATGTGAAAAGTGTTCATATGTAGTAAAAACCTGAGAAATCCGTTCGTTTTCGTCATTTGTTATCGAATCGACCTAAAGCCAGATCGTCACATTGGCCGCTCTTCTCTCTGAAACGGTTGTACTTATCGTCTGCAAAGCTATGTCGCGTGCTGCGGTGTGCGGAGACACTAAAAGCACCATGGTAGAACACAGATGAAGCTTCTAAGTTGATGTAATAGCCAGTAAGAAGTAGTACAATTCAAGTTTTAGGTATCGATTATTGACTTTTTAGCTGGCTTTGGTGCCTTGGACATGAGCTAGGACCTTAAGATTCTGCATGAAAGGAGGACTAGCAGCCGAGTTGCACGGGAGAATGTGAAAAGTGTCCATATGTAGTAAAAACCTGAGAAATCCGTCCGTTTTCGTCATTTGTTATCGAATCGACTTAAAGCCAGATCGTCACATTGGCCGCTCTTCTCTCTGAAACGGTTGTACCTATCGTCTGGAAAGCTATGTCGCGTGCTGCGGTATGCGGAGACACTAAAAGCACCATAGTAGAACACAGATGAAGCTTCTATGATGATGTATAGCCAGTAAGAAGTAGTACAATTCAAGTTTTAGGTATCGATTATTGACTTTTTAGCTGGCTTTGGTGCCTTGGGCATGAGCTAGGACCTTAAGATTCTGCATGAAAGGAGGACTAGCAGCCGAGTTGCACGGGAGAATGTGAAAAGTGTTCATATGTAGTAAAAACCTGAGAAATCCGTCCGTTTTCATCATTTGTTATCGAATCGACTTAAAGCCAGATCGTCACATTGGCCGCTCTTCTCTCTGAAACGGTTGTACTTATCGTCTGCAAAGCTATGTCGCGTGCTACGGTATGCGGAGACACTAAAAGCACCATAGTAGAACACAGATGAAGCTTCTATGATGATGTAATAGCCAGTAGGAAGTAGTACAATTCAAGTTTTAGGTATCGATTATTGACGTTTTAGCTGGCTTTGGTGCCTTGGACATGAGCTAGGACCTTAAGATTCTGCATAAAAGGAGGACTAGCAGCCGCGTTGGATGGGAGAATGTGAAAAGTGTTCATATGTAGTAGAAACCTGAGAAATCCGTCCGTTTTCATCATTTGTTATCGAATCGACTTAAAGCCAGATCGTCACATTGGCCGCTCTTCTCTCTGAAACGGTTGTACTTATCGCCTGCAAAGCTATGTCGCTTGATGCGGTATGCGGAGACAGTAAAAGCACCATAGTAGAACACAGATGAAGCTTCTAAGTTGATGTAATAGCCAGTAAGAAGTAGTACAATTCAAGTTTTAGGTATCGATTATATACTTTTTAGCTGGCTTTGGTGCCTTGGACATGAGCTAGGACCTTAAGTTTCTGCATGAAAGGAGGACTAGCAGCCGCGTTGTACGGGAGAATGTGAAATGTGTTCATATGTAGTAAAAACCAGAGATATCCGTCCGTTTTCGTCATTTGTTATCGAATCGACTTAAAGCCAGATCGTCACATTGGCTTCTCTTCTCTCTGAAACGGTTGCACTTATCGTCTGGAAAGCTTTGTCGCGTGCTGCGGTATGCGGAGACACTAAAAGCACCATAGTAGAACACAGATGAAGCTTCTATGATGATGTAATAGCCAGTAAGAAGTAGTACAATTCAAGTTTTAGGTACTGATTATTGACTTTTTAGCTGGCTTTGGTGCCTTGGACATGAGCTAGGACCTTAAGATTCTGCATGAAAGGAGGACTAGCAGCCGAGTTGCACGGGAGAATGTGAAAAGTGTCATATGTAGTAAAAACCTGAGAAATCCGTCCGTTTTCGTCATTTGTTATCGAATCGACTTAAAGCCAAATCGTCACATTGGCCCCTCTTTTCTCTGAAACGGTTGTACTTATCGTCTGCAAAGCTATGTCGCGTACTGCGGTGTGCGGAGACACTAAAAGCACCATGGTAGAACACAGATGAAGCTTCTAAGTTGATGTAATAGCCAGTAAGATGTAGTACAATTCAAGTTTTAGGTATCGATTATTGACTTTTTAGCTGGCATTGGTGCCTTGGACATGAGCTAGGACCTTAAGATTCTGCATTAAAGGAGGACTAGCAGCCGAGTTGCACGGGAGAATGTGAAAAGTATTCATATGTAGTAAAAACCTGAGAAATCCGTCCGTTTTCGTCATTTGTTATCGAATCGACTTAAAGCCAGATCGTCACATTGGCTGCTCTTCTCTCTGAAACGGTTGTACTTATCGTCTGGAAAGCTTTGTCGCGTGCTGCGGTATGCGTAAACACTAAAAGCACCATAGTAGAACACAGATGAAGCTTCTAAGATGATGTAATAGCCAGTAAGAAGTAGTACAATTCAAGTTTTAGGTATCGATTATTGACTTTTTAGCTGGCTTTGGTGCCTTTGACATGAGCTAGGACCTTAAGATTCTGCATTAAAGGAGGAGTAGCAGCCGTTTTGCACGGGAGAATGTGAAATGTGTTCATATGTAGTAGAAACCTGAGAAACCCGTCCGTTTTCGTCATTTGTTATCGAATCGACTTAAAGCCAGATCGTCACATTGGCCGCTCTTCTCTCTGAAACGGTTGTACTTATCGTCTGCAAAGCTATGTCGCGTGCTGCGGTATGCGGAGACACTAAAATCACCATAGTAGAACACAGATGAAGCTTCTAAGTTGGTGTAATAGACAAGAAGAAGTAGTACAATTCAAGTTTTAGGTATGGATTATTGACTTTTTAGCTGGCTTTGGTGCCTTGGGCATGAGCTATGACCTTAAGATTCTGCATGAAAGGAGGACTAGCAGCCGAGTTGCACGGGAGAATGTGAAAGGTGTCCATATGTAGTAAAAACCTGAGAAATCCGTCCGTTTTCGTCATTTGTTATCAAATCGACTTACAGCCAGATCGTCACATTGGCCGCTCTTCTCTCTGAAACGGTTGTACTTATAGTCTGCAAAGCTATGTCGCGTGCTGCGGTATGCGGAGACACTAAAAGCACCATAGTAGAACACAGATGAAGCTTCTATGATGATGTAATAGCCAGTTGGAAGTAGTACAATTCAAGTTTTAGGTATCGATTATTGACTTTTTAGCTGGCTTTGGTGCCTTGGACATGAGCTAGGAACTTAAGATTCTGCATGAAAGGAGGACTAGCAGCCGAGTTGCACGGGAGAATGTGAAAAGTGTTTATATGTAGTAAAAACCTGAGAAATCCGTCCGTTTTCGTCATTTGTTATCGAATCGACTTAAAGCCAGATCGTCACATTGGCCGCTCTTCTCTCTGAAACGGTTCTACTTATCGTCTGCAAAGCTATGTCGCGTGCTGCGGTATGCGGAGACACTAAAAGCACCATAGTAGAACACAGATGAAGCTCCTAAGTTGATGTAATAGCCAGTAAGAAGTAGTACAATTCAAGTTTTAGGTACTGATTATCTACTTTTTAGCTGGCTTTGGTGCCTTGGACATGAGCTAGGACCCTAAGATTCTGCATGAAAGGAGGACTAGCAGCCGAGTTGCACGGGAGAATGTGAAAAGTGTTCATATGTAGTAAAAACCTGAGAAATCCGTCCGTTTTCGTCATTTGTTATCGAATCGACTTAAAGCCAGATCGTCACATTGGCCGCTCTTCTCTCTGAAACGGTTGTACTTATCGCCTCCAAAGCTATGTCGCGTGATGCGGTATGCGGAGACAATAAAATCACCATAGTAGAACACAGATGAAGCTTCTAAGTCGATGTAATAGCCAGTAAGTAGTAGTACAATTCAAGATTTAGGTATCGATTATTGACTTCTTAGATGGATTTGGTGCCTTGGAAATGAGCTAGGATGTTAAGATTCTGCATGAAAGGAGGACTAGCAGCCGAGTTGCACGTGACAATATGAAAAGTGTTCATATGTAGTAAAAAAATGAGAAATCCGTCCGTTTTCGTCATTTGTTATCGAATCGCCTTAAAGCCAGATCGTCACTTGGCCGCTCTTCTCTCTGAAACGGCTGTACTTATCGTCTGCAAAGCTATGTCGCGTGCTGCGGTATGCGGAGACACTAAAAGCACCATAGTAGAACACAGTTGAAGCTTCTAAGTTGATGTAATAGCCAGTAAGAAGTAGTATATTTCAAGTTTTAGGTATCGATTATTGACTTTTTAGCTGGCTTTGGTGCCTTGGACATGAGCTAGGACCTTAAGATTCTGCATGAAAGGAGGACTAGCAGCCGAGTTGCACGGGAGAATGTGAAAAGTGTTCACATGTAGTAAAAACCTGAGAAATCCGTCCGTTTTCGTCATTTGTTATCGAATCGGCTTAAAGCCAGATCGTCACATTGTCCGCTCTTCTCTCTGAAACGGTTGTACTTATCGTCTGCAAAGCTATGTCTCGTGATGCGGTATGCGGAGACACTGAAACCACCACAGTAGAACACAGATGCAGCTTCTAATTTGATGTAATAGCCAGTAACAAGTAGTACAATTCAAGTTTTATGTATCGATTATTGAATTTTTAGCTGGCTTTGATGCCTTGGACATGAGCTAGGACCTTAAGAATCTGCATGAAAGGAGGACTAGCACCCGAGTTGCAGGGAAGAATGTGAAAAGTGTTCATATGTAGTAAAAACCTGAGAAATCCGTCCGTTTTCGTCATTTGTTTTCGAATCGACTTAAAGCCCGATCGTCACATTGGCCGCTCTTCTCTCTGAAACGGTTGTACTTATCGTCTGCAAAGCTATCTCGCGTGCTGCGGTATGCGGAGACAATAAAATCACCATAGTAGAACACAGATGAAGCTTCTACGTCGATGTAATAGCCAGTAAGAAGTAGTACAATTCAAGTTTTAGGTACTGATTATTGACTTTTTAGCTGGCTTTGGTGCCTTGGACATGAGCTAGGACCTTAAGATTCTGCATTAAAGGAGGACTAGCAGCCGAGTTGCACGGGAGAATGTGAAAAGTATTCATATGTAGTAAAAACCTGAGAAATCCGTCCGTTTTCGTCATTTGTTATCGAATCGACTTAAAGCCAGATCGTCACATTGGCTGCTCTTCTCTCTGAAACGGTTGTACTTATCGTCTGGAAAGCTTTGTCGCGTGCTGCGGTATGCGTAAACACTAAAAGCACCATAGTAGAACACAGATGAAGCTTCTAAGATGATGTAATAGCCAGTAAGAAGTAGTACAATTCAAGTTTTAGGTATCGATTATTGACTTTTTAGCTGGCTTTGGTGCCTTTGACATGAGCTAGGACCTTAAGATTCTGCATTAAAGGAGGAGTAGCAGCCGTTTTGCACGGGAGAATGTGAAATGTGTTCATATGTAGTAGAAACCTGAGAAACCCGTCCGTTTTCGTCATTTGTTATCGAATCGACTTAAAGCCAGATCGTCACATTGGCCGCTCTTCTCTCTGAAACGGTTGTACTTATCGTCTGCAAAGCTATGTCGCGTGCTGCGGTATGCGGAGACACTAAAATCACCATAGTAGAACACAGATGAAGCTTCTAAGTTGGTGTAATAGACAAGAAGAAGTAGTACAATTCAAGTTTTAGGTATGGATTATTGACTTTTTAGCTGGCTTTGGTGCCTTGGGCATGAGCTATGACCTTAAGATTCTGCATGAAAGGAGGACTAGCAGCCGAGTTGCACGGGAGAATGTGAAAGGTGTCCATATGTAGTAAAAACCTGAGAAATCCGTCCGTTTTCGTCATTTGTTATCAAATCGACTTACAGCCAGATCGTCACATTGGCCGCTCTTCTCTCTGAAACGGTTGTACTTATAGTCAGCAAAGCTATGTCGCGTGCTGCGGTATGCGGAGACACTAAAAGCACCATAGTAGAACACAGATGAAGCTTCTATGATGATGTTATAGCCAGTTGGAAGTAGTACAATTCAAGTTTTAGGTATCGATTATTGACTTTTTAGCTGGCTTTGGTGCCTTGGACATGAGCTAGGAACTTAAGATTCTGCATGAAAGGAGGACTAGCAGCCGAGTTGCACGGGAGAATGTGAAAAGTGTTTATATGTAGTAAAAACCTGAGAAATCCGTCCGTTTTCGTCATTTGTTATCGAATCGACTTAAAGCCAGATCGTCACATTGGCCGCTCTTCTCTCTGAAACGGTTCTACTTATCGTCTGCAAAGCTATGTCGCGTGCTGCGGTATGCGGAGACACTAAAAGCACCATAGTAGAACACAGATGAAGCTCCTAAGTTGATGTAATAGCCAGTAAGAAGTAGTACAATTCAAGTTTTAGGTACTGATTATCTACTTTTTAGCTGGCTTTGGTGCCTTGGACATGAGCTAGGACCCTAAGATTCTGCATGAAAGGAGGACTAGCAGCCGAGTTGCACGGGAGAATGTGAAAAGTGTTCATATGTAGTAAAAACCTGAGAAATCCGTCCGTTTTCGTCATTTGTTATCGAATCGACTTAAAGCCAGATCGTCACATTGGCCGCTCTTCTCTCTGAAACGGTTGTACTTATCGCCTCCAAAGCTATGTCGCGTGATGCGGTATCCGGAGACAATAAAATCACCATAGTAGAACACAGATGAAGCTTCTAAGTCGATGTAATAGCCAGTAAGTAGTAGTACAATTCAAGATTTAGGTATCGATTATTGACTTCTTAGATGGATTTGGTGCCTTGGAAATGAGCTAGGATGTTAAGATTCTGCATGAAAGGAGGACTAGCAGCCGAGTTGCACGTGACAATATGAAAAGTGTTCATATGTAGTAAAAAAATGAGAAATCCGTCCGTTTTCGTCATTTGTTATCGAATCGCCTTAAAGCCAGATCGTCACTTGGCCGCTCTTCTCTCTGAAACGGCTGTACTTATCGTCTGCAAAGCTATGTCGCGTGCTGCGGTATGCGGAGACACTAAAAGCACCATAGTAGAACACAGTTGAAGCTTCTAAGTTGATGTAATAGCCAGTAAGAAGTAGTATAATTCAAGTTTTAGGTATCGATTATTGACTTTTTAGCTGGCTTTGGTGCCTTGGACATGAGCTAGGACCTTAAGATTCTGCATGAAAGGAGGACTAGCAGCCGAGTTGCACGGGAGAATGTGAAAAGTGTTCACATGTAGTAAAAACCTGAGAAATCCGTCCGTTTTCGTCATTTGTTATCGAATCGACTTAAAGCCAGATCGTCACATTGTCCGCTCTTCTCTCTGAAACGGTTGTACTTATCGTCTGCAAAGCTATGTCTCGTGATGCGGTATGCGGAGACACTGAAACCACCACAGTAGAACACAGATGCAGCTTCTAATTTGATGTAATAGCCAGTAACAAGTAGTACAATTCAAGTTTTATGTATCGATTATTGAATTTTTAGCTGGCTTTGATGCCTTGGACATGAGCTAGGACCTTAAGAATCTGCATGAAAGGAGGACTAGCACCCGAGTTGCAGGGAAGAATGTGAAAAGTGTTCATATGTAGTAAAAACCTGAGAAATCCGTCCGTTTTCGTCATTTGTTTTCGAATCGACTTAAAGCCCGATCGTCACATTGGCCGCTCTTCTCTCTGAAACGGTTGTACTTATCGTCTGCAAAGCTATCTCGCGTGCTGCGGTATGCGGAGACAATAAAATCACCATAGTAGAACACAGATGAAGCTTCTACGTCGATGTAATAGCCAGTAAGAAGTAGTACAATTCAAGTTTTAGGTACTGATTATTGACTTTTTAGCTGGCTTTGGTGCCTTGGACATGAGCTAGGACCTTAAGATTCTGCATTAAAGGAGGACTAGCAGCCGAGTTGCACGGGAGAATGTGAAAAGTATTCATATGTAGTAAAAACCTGAGAAATCCGTCCGTTTTCGTCATTTGTTATCGAATCGACTTAAAGCCAGATCGTCACATTGGCCGCTCTTCTCTCTGAAACGGTTGTACTTATCGCCTGCAAAGCTATGTCGCGTGATGCGGTATGCGGAGACACTAAAAGCACCATAGTAGAACACAGATGAAGCTTCTAAGTTGATGTAATAGCCAGTAAGAAGTAGTACAAGTCAAGTTTTAGGTATCGATTATATACTTTTTAGGTGGCTTTGGTGCCTTGGACATGAGCTAGGACCTTAAGATTCTGCATGAAAGGAGGACTAGCAGCCGCGTTGTACGGGAGAATGTGAAATGTGTTCATATGTAGTAAAAACCTGAGATATACGTCTGTTTTCGTCATTTGTTATCGAATCGACTTAAAGCCAGATCTTCACATTGGCTGCTCTTCTCTCTGAAACGGTTGCACTTATCGTCTGGAAAGCTTTGTCGCGTGCTGCGGTATGCGGAGACACTAAAAGCACCATAGTAGAACACAGATGAAGCTTCTAAGATGATGTAATAGCCAGGAAGAAGTAGTACAATTCAAGTTTTAGGTACTGATTATTGACTTTTTAGCTGGCTTTGGTGCCTTGGACATGAGCTAGGACCTTAAGATTCTGCATTAAAGGAGGACTAGCAGCCGAGTTGCACGGGAGAAAGTGAAAAGTATTCATATGTAGTAAAAACCTGAGAAATCCGTCCGTTTTCGTCATTTGTTATCGAATCGACTTAAAGCCAGATCGTCACATTGGCCGCTCTTCTCTCTGAAACGGTTGTACTTATCGTCTTCAAAGCTATGTCGCGTGCTGCGGTATGCGGAGACACTAAAAGCACCTTAGTAGACACAGATGAAGCTTCTAAGTTGATGTAATAGCCAGTAAGAAGTAGTACAATTCAAGTTTTAGGTATCGATTATTGATTTTTTAGCTGTCTCTGGTGCCTTGGACATGAGCTAGGACCTTAAGATTCTGCATCAAAAGGAGGACTAGCACCCGAGTTGCACGGGACAATGTGAAAAGTGTTCATATGTAATAAAAACCTGAGAAATCCGTCCGTTTTCGTCATTTGTTATCGAATCGACTTAAAGCCAGATCGTCACATTGGCTGCTCTTCTCACTGAAACGGTTGTACTTATCGTCGGGAAAGCTTTGTCGCGTGCTGCGGTATGCGGAGACACTAAAAGCACCATAGTAGAACACAGATGAAGCTTCTAAGATGATGTAATAGCAAGTAAGAAGTAGTACAATTCAAGTTTTAGGTATCGATTATTGACTTTTTAGCTGGCTTTGGTGCCTTGGTCATGAGCTAGGACCTTAAGATTCTGCATTAAAGGAGGAGTAGCAGCCGTTTTGCACGGGAGAATGTGAAATGTGTTCATATGTAGTAGAAACCTGAGAAATCCGTCCGTTTTCGTCATTTGTTATCGAATCGACTTAAAGCCAGATCGTAACATTGGCCGCTCTTCTCTCTGAAACGGTTGTACTTATCGTCTGCAAAGCTATGTCGCGTGCTGCGGTATGCGGAGACACTAAAAGCACCATAGTAGAACATAGATGAAGCTTCTATGATGATGTAATAGCCAGTAAGAAGTAGTACAATTCAAGTTTTAGGTATCGATTATTGACTTTTTAGCTGGCTTTGGTGCCTTGGACATGAGCTAGGACCTTAAGATTCTGCATGAAAGGAGGACTAGCAGCCGAGTTGCACGGGAGAAAGTGAAAAGTGTTCATATGTAGTAAAAACCTGAGAAATCCGTCCGTTTTCGTCATTTGTTATCGAATCGACTTAAAGCCTGATCGTCACATTGGCCGCTCTTCTCTCTGAAACGGTTGTACTTATCGTCTGCAAAGCTATGTCGCGTGCTGCGGTATGCGGAGACACTAAAAGCACCATAGTAGAACACAGATGAAGCTTCTAAGTTGATGTAATAGCCAGTAAGATGTAGTACAATTCAAGTTTTAGGTATCGATTATTGATTTTTTGGCTGGCTTTGGTGCCTTGGACATGAGCTAGGACCTTAAGATTCTGCATCAAAAGGCGGACTAGCAGCCGAGTTGCACGGGACAATGTGAAAAGTGTTCATATGTAGTAAAAACCTGAGAAATCCATCCGTTTTCGTCATTTGTAATCGAATCGACTTAAAGCCAGATCGTCACATCGGCTGCTCTTGTCTCTGAAACGGTTGTACTTATCGTCTGGAAAGCTTTGTCGCGTGCTGCGGTATGCGGAGACACTAAAAGCACCATAGTAGAACACAGAAGAAGCTTCTAAGATGATGTAATAGCCAGTAAGAATTAGTACAATTCTAGTTTTAGGTATCGATTATTGACTTTTTAGCTGGCTTTGGTGCCTTGGACATGAGCTAGGACCTTAAGATTCTGCATGAAAGGAGGACTAGCAGCCGAGTTGCAGGGGAGAATGTGAAAAGAGTTCATATGTAGTAAAAACCTGATAAATCCGTCCGTTTTCGTCATTTGTTATCGAATCGACTTAAAGCCAGATCGTCACATTGGCCGCTCTTCTCTCTGAAACGGTTGTACTTATCGTCTTCAAAGCTATGTCGCGTGCTGCGGTATGCGGAGACACTAAAAGCACCATAGTAGAACAGAGATGAAGCTTCTAAGTTGATGTAATACCCAGTAAGAAGTAGTACAATTCAAGTTTTAGGTATCGATTATTGACTTCTTAGCTGGCTTTGGTGCCTTGGACATGAGCTAGGACCTTAAGATTCTGCATGAAAGGAGGACTAGCAGCCGAGTTGCACGGGAGAATGTGAAAAGTGTTCATATGTAGTAAAAACCTGAGAAATCCGTCCGTTTTCGTCATTTTTTATCGAATCGACTTAAAGCCTGATCGTCACATTGGCCGCTCTTCTCTCTGAAACGGTTGTACTTATCGTCTGCAAAGCTATGTCGCGTGCTGCGGTATGCGGAGACACTAAAAGCACCATAGTAGAACACAGATGAAGCTTCTAAGTTGATGTAATAGCCAGTAAGAAGTAGTACAATTCAAAATTTAGGTACTGATTATCTACTTTTTAGCTGGCTTTGGTGCCTTGGACATGAGCTAGGACCTTAAGATTCTGCATGAAAGGAGGTCTAGCAGCCGAGTTGCACGGGAGAATGTGAAAAGTGTTCATATGTAGTAAAAACCTGAGAAATCCGTCCGTTTTCGTCATTTGTTATCGAATCGACTTAAAGCCAGATCGTCACATTGGCCGCTCTTCTCTCTGAAACGGTTGTACTTATCGCCTGCAAAGCTCTGTCGCGTGATGCGGTATGCGGAGACACTAAAAGCACCATAGTAGAACACAGATGAAGCTTCTAAGTTGATGTAATAGCCAGTAAGAAGTAGTACAATTCAAGTTTTAGGTATCGATTATATACTTTTTAGCTGGCTTTGGTGCCTTGGACATGAGCTAGGACCTTAAGATTCTGCATGAAAGGAGGACTAGCAGCCGCGTTGTACGGGAGAATGTGAAATGTGTTCATTTGTAGTAAAAACCTGAGATATACGTCCGTTTTCGTCATTTGTTATCGAATCGACTTAAAGCCAGATCGTCACATTGGCTGCTCTTCTCTCTGAAACGGTTGCACTTATCGTCTGGAAAGCTTTGTCGCGTGCTGCGGTATGCGGAGACACTAAAAGCACCATAGTAGAACACAGATGAAGCTTCTAAGATGATGTAATAGCCAGTAAGAAGTAGTACAATTCAAGTTTTAGGTACTGATTATTGACTTTTTAGCTGGCTTTGGTGCCTTGGACATGAGCTAAGACCTTAAGATTCTGCATGAAAGGAGGACTAGCAGCCGAGTTGCACGGGAGAATGTGAAAAGTGTTCATATGTAGTAAAAACCTGAGAAATCCGTCCGTTTTCGTCATTTGTTATCGAATCGACTTAAAGCCAGATCGTCACATTGGCCGCTCTTCTCTCTGAAACGGTTGTACTTATCGTCTGCAAAGCTATGTCGCGTACTGCGGTAGGCGGAGACACTGAAACCACCACAGTAGAACACAGATGCAGCTTCTAATTTGATGTAGTAGCCAGTAAGAAGTAGTACAATTCAAGTTTTAGGTATCGATTATTGACTTTTTAGCTGGCTTTGATGCCTTGGACATGAGCTAGGACCTTAAGAATCTTCATGAAAGGAGGACTAGCAGCCGAGTTGCAGGGAAGAATGTGAAAAGTGTTCATATGTAGTAAAAACCTGAGAAATCCGTCCGTTTTCGTCATTTGTTATCGAATCGACTTAAAGCCCGATCGTCACATTGGCCGCTCTTCTCTCTGAAACGGTTGTACTTATCGTCTGCAAAGCTATGTCGCGTGGTGCGGTATGCGGAGACAATAAAATCACCATAGTAGAACACAGATGAAGCTTCTAAGTCGATGTAATAGCCAGTAAGAAGTAGTACAATTCAAGTTTTAGGTACTGATTATTGACTTTTTAGCTGGCTTTGGTGCCTTGGACATGAGCTAGGACCTTAAGATTCTGCATTAAAGGAGGACTAGCAGCCGAGTTGCACGGGAGAATGTGAAAAGTATTCATATGTAGTAAAAACCTGAGAAATCCGTCCATTTTCGTCATTTGTTATCGAATCGACTTAAAGCCAGATCGTCACATTGGCCGCTCTTCTCTCTGAAACGGTTGTACTTATCGCCTGCAAAGCTCTGTCGCGTGATGCGGTATGCGGAGACACTAAAAGCACCATAGTAGAACACAGATGAAGCTTCTAAGTTGATGTAATAGCCAGTAAGAAGTAGTACAATTCAAGTTTTAGGTATCTATTATATACTTTTTAGCTGGCTTTGGTGCCTTGGACATGAGCTAGGACCTTAAGATTCTGCATGAAAGGAGGACTAGCAGCCGCGTTGTACGGGAGAATGTGAAATGTGTTCATTTGTAGTAAAAACCTGAGATATACGTCCGTTTTCGTCATTTGTTATCGAATCGACTTAAAGCCAGATCGTCACATTGGCTGCTCTTCTCTCTGAAACGGTTGCACTTATCGTCTGGAAAGCTTTGTCGCGTGCTGCGGTATGCGGAGACACTAAAAGCACCATAGTAGAACACAGATGAAGCTTCTAAGTTGATGTAATAGCCAGTAAGAAGTAGTACAATTCAAGTTTTAGGTACTGATTATTGACTTTTTAGCTGGCTTTGGTGCCTTGGACATGAGCTAAGACCTTAAGATTCTGCATGAAAGGAGGACTAGCAGCCGAGTTGCACGGGAGAATGTGAAAAGTGTTCATATGTAGTAAAAACCTGAGAAATCCGTCCGTTTTCGTCATTTGTTATCGAATCGACTTAAAGCCAGATCGTCACATTGGCCCCTCTTTTCTCTGAAACGGTTGTACTTATCGTCTGCAAAGCTATGTCGCGTACTGCGGTGTGCGGAGACACTAAAAGCACCATGGTAGAACACAGATGAAGCTTCTAAGTTGATGTAATAGCCAGTAAGATGTAGTACAATTCAAGTTTTAGGTATCGATTATTGACTTTTTAGCTGGCTTTGGTGCCTTGGACATGAGTTAGGACCTTAAGATTCTACATTAAAGGAGGACTAGCAGCCGAGTTGCACGGGAGAAAGTGAAAAGTATTCATATGTACTAAAAACCTGAGAAATCCGCCCGTTTTCGTCATTTGTTATCGAATCGACTTAAAGCCAGATCGTCACATTGGCCGCTCTTCTCTCTGAAACGGTTGTACTTATCGTCTTCAAAGCTATGTCGCGTGCTGCGGTATGCGGAGACACTAAAAGCACCACAGTAGAACACTGATGAAGCTTCTAAGTTGATGTAATAGCCAGTAAGAAGTAGTACAATTCAAGTTTTAGGTATCGATTATTGATTTTTTTAGCTGGCTCTGGTGCCTTGGACATGAGCTAGGACCTTAAGATTCTGCATCAAAAGGAGGACTAGCAGCCGAGTTGCACGGGACAATGTGAAAAGTGTTCATATGTAGTAAAAACCTGAGAAATCCGTCCGTTTTCGTCATTTGTTATCGAATCGACTTAAAGGCAGATCGTCACATTGGCTGCTCTTCTCTCTGAAACGGTTGTACTTATCGTCTGGAAAGCTTTGTCGCGTGCTGCGGTATGCGGAGACACTAAAAGCACCATAGTAGAACACAGATGAAGCTTCTAAGATGATGTAATAGCCAGTAAGAAGTAGTACAATTCAAGTTTTAGGTATCGATTATTGACTTTTTAGCTGGCTTTGGTGCCTTGGACATGAGCTAGGACCTTAAGATTCTGCATTAAAGGAGGAGTAGCAGCCGTTTTGCACGGGAGATTGTGAAATGTGTTCATATGTAGTAGAAACCTGAGAAATCCGTCCGTTTTCGTCATTTGTTATCGAATCGACTTAAAGCCAGATCGTCACATTGGCCGCTCTTCTCTCTGAAACGGTTGTACTTATCGTCTGCAAAGCTATGTCGCGTGCTGCGGTATGCGGAGACACTAAAATCACCATAGGAGAACACAGATGAAGCTTCTAAGTTGATGTAATAGACAATAAGAAGTAGTACAATTCAAGTTTTAGGTATGGATTATTGACTTTTTAGCTGGCTTTGGTGCCTTGGGCATGAGCTAGGACCTTAAGATTCTGCATCAAAAGGAGGACTAGCAGCCGAGTTGCACGGGACAATGTGAAAAGTGTTCATATGTAATAAAAACCTGAGAAATCCGTCCGTTTTCGTCATTTGTTATCGAATCGACTTAAAGCCAGATCGTCACATTGGCCCCTCTTTTCTCTGAAACGGTTGTACTTATCGTCTGCAAAGCTATGTCGCGTACTGCGGTGTGCGGAGACACTAAAAGCACCATGGTAGAACACAGATGAAGCTTCTAAGTTGATGTAATAGCCAGTAAGATGTAGTACAATTCAAGTTTTAGGTATCGATTATTGACTTTTTAGCTGGCTTTGGTGCCTTGGACATGAGCTAGGACCTTAAGATTCTGCATTAAAGGAGGACTAGCAGCCGAGTTGCACGGGAGAAAGTGAAAAGTATTCATATGTAGTAAAAACCTGAGAAATCCGTCCGTTTTCGTCATTTGTTATCGAATCGACATAAAGCCAGATCGTCACATTGGCCGCTCTTCTCTCTGAAACGGTTGTACTTATCGTCTTCAAAGCTATGTCGCGTGCTGCGGTATGCGGAGACACTAAAAGCACCATAGTAGACACAGATGAAGCTTCTAAGTTGATGTAATAGCCAGTAAGATGTAGTACAATTCAAGTTTTAGGTATCGATTATTGATTTTTTAGCTGTCTCTGGTGCCTTGGACATGAGCTAGGACCTTAAGATTCTGCATCAAAAGGAGGACTAGCAGCCGAGTTGCACGGGACAATGTGAAAAGTGTTCATATGTAATAAAAACCTGAGAAATCCGTCCGTTTTCGTCATTTGTTATCGAATCGACTTAAAGCCAGATCGTCACATTGGCTGCTCTTCTCACTGAAACGGTTGTACTTATCGTCTGGAAAGCTTTGTCGCGTGCTGCGGTATGCGGAGACACTAAAAGCACCGTAGTAGAACACAGATGAAGCTTCTAAGATGATGTAATAGCAAGTAAGAAGTAGTACAATTCAAGTTTTAGGTATCGATTATTGACTTTTTAGCTGGCTTTGGTGCCTTGGTCATGAGCTAGGACCTTAAGATTCTGCATTAAAGGAGGAGTAGCAGCCGTTTTGCACGGGAGAATGTGAAATGTGTTCATATGTAGTAGAAACCTGAGAAATCCGTCCGTTTTCGTCATTTGTTATCGAATCGACTTAAAGCCAGATCGTAACATTGGCCGCTCTTCTCTCTGAAACGGTTGTACTTATCGTCTGCAAAGCTATGTCGCGTGCTGCGGTATGCGGAGACACTAAAAGCACCATAGTAGAACATAGATGAAGCTTCTATGATGATGTAATAGCCAGTAAGAAGTAGTACAATTCAAGTTTTAGGTATCGATAATTGACTTTTTAGCTGGCTTTGGTGCCTTGGACATGAGCTAGGACCTTAAGATTCTGCATGAAAGGAGGACTAGCAGCCGCGTTGGATGGGAGAATGTGAAAAGTGTTCATATGTAGTAAAAACCTGAGAAATCCGTCCGTTTTCGTCATTTGTTATCGAATCGACTTAAAGCCAGATCGTCACATTGGCCGCTCTTCTCTCTGAAACGGTTGTACTTATCGCCTGCAAAGCTATGTCGCGTGATGCGGTATGCGGAGACACTAAAAGCACCATAGTAGAACACAGATGAAGCTTCTAAGTTGATGTATTAGCCAGTAAGAAGTAGTACAATTCAAGTTTTAGGTATTGATTATTGACTTTTTAGCTGGCTTTGGTGCCTTGGACATGAGCTAGGACCTTAAGATTCTGCATGAAAGGAGGACTAGCAGCCGAGTTGCACGGGAGAATGTGAAAAGTATTCATATGTAGTAAAAACCTGAGAAATCCGTCCGTTTTCGTCATTTGTTATCGAATCGACTTAAAGCCAGATCGTCACATTGGCCGCTCTTCTCTCTGAAACGGTTGTACTTATCGTCTTCAAAGCTATGTCGCGTGCTGCGGTATGCGGAGACACTAAAAGCACCATAGTAGAACACAGATGAAGCTTCTAAGTTGATGTAATAGCCAGTAAGATGTAGTACAATTCAAGTTTTAGGTATCGATTATTGATTTTTTGGCTGGCTTTGGTGCCTTGGACATGAGCTAGGACCTTAAGATTCTGCATCAAAAGGCGGACTAGCAGCCGAGTTGCACGGGACAATGTGAAAAGTGTTCATATGTAGTAAAAACCTGAGAAATCCATCCGTTTTCGTCATTTGTTATCGAATCGACTTAAAGCCAGATCGTCACATCGGCTGCTCTTGTCTCTGAAACGGTTGTACTTATCGTCTGGAAAGCTTTGTCGCGTGCTGCGGTATGCGGAGACACTAAAAGCACCATAGTAGAACACAGAAGAAGCTTCTAAGATGATGTAATAGCCAGTAAGAATTAGTACAATTCTAGTTTTAGGTATCGATTATTGACTTTTTAGCTGGCTTTGGTGCCTTGGACATGAGCTAGGACCTTAAGATTCTGCATGAAAGGAGGACTAGCTGCCGAGTTGCAGGGGAGAATGTGAAAAGAGTTCATATGTAGTAAAAAAATGATAAATCCGTCCGTTTTCGTCATTTGTTATCGAATCGACTTAAAGCCAGATCGTCACATTGGCCGCTCTTCTCTCTGAAACGGTTGTACTTATCGTCTTCAAAGCTATGTCGCGTGCTGCGGTATGCGGAGACACTAAAAGCACCATAGTAGAACACAGATGAAGCTTCTAAGTTGATGTAATAGCCAGTAAGATGTAGTACAATTCAAAATTTAGGTACTGATTATCTACTTTTTAGCTGGCTTTGGTGCCTTGGACATGAGCTAGGACCTTAAGATTCTGCATGAAAGGAGGACTAGCAGCCGAGTTGCACGGGAGAATGTGAAAAGTGTTCATATGTAGTAAAAACCTGAGAAATCCGTCCGTTTTCGTCATTTGTTATCGAATCGACTTAAAGCCAGATCGTCACATTGGCCGCTCTTCTCTCTGAAACGGTTGTACTTATCGCCTGCAAAGCTATGTCGCGTGATTCGGTATGCGGAGACAATAAAATCACCATAGTAGAACACAGATGAAGCTTCTAAGTCGATGTAATAGCCAGTAAGTAGCAGTACAATTCAAGATTTAGGTATCGATTATTGACTTCTTAGATGGATTTGGTGCCTTGGACATGAGCTAGGAAGTTAAGATTCTGCATGAAAGGAGGACTAGCAGCCGAGTTGCACGGGACAATATGAAAAGTGTTCATATGTAGTAAAAAAATGAGAAATCCGTCCGTTTTCGTCATTTGTTATCGAACCGCCTTAAAGCCAGATCGTCACTTGGCCGCTCTTCTCTCTAAAACGGCTGTACTTATCGTCTGCAAAGCTATGTCGCGTGCTGCGGTATGCGGAGACACTAAAGGCACCATAGTAGAACACAGTTGAAGCTTCTAAGTTGATGTAATAGCCAGTAAGAAGTAGTACAATTCAAGTTTTAGGTATCGATTATTGACTTTTTAGCTGGCTTTGGTGCCTTGGACATGAGCTAGGACCTTAAGATTCTGGATGAAAGGAGGACTAGCAGCCGAGTTGCACGGGAGAATGTGAAAAGTGTTCACATGTAGTAAAAACCTGAGAAATCCGTCCGTTTTCGTCATTTGTTATCGAATCGACTTAAAGCCAGATCGTCACATTGGCCGCTCTTCTCTCTGAAACGGTTGTACTTATCGTCTGCAAAGATATGTCGCGTACTGCGGTAGGCGGAGACACTGAAACCACCACAGTAGAACACAGATGCAGCTTCTAATTTGATGTAGTAGCCAGTAAGAAGTAGTACAATTCAAGTTTTAGGTATCGATTATTGACTTTTTAGCTGGCTTTGATGCCTTGGACATGAGCTAGGACCTTAAGAATCTGCATGAAAGGAGGACTAGCAGCCGAGTTGCAGGGAAGAATGTGAAAAGTGTTCATATGTAGTAAAAACCTGAGAAATCCGTCCGTTTTCGTCATTTGTTATCGAATCGACTTAAAGCCCGATCGTCACATTGGCCGCTCTTCTCTCTGAAACGGTTGTACTTATCGTCTGCAAAGCTATGTCGCGTGGTGCGGTATGCGGAGACAATAAAGTCACCATAGTAGAACACAGATGAAGCTTCTAAGTCGATGTAATAGCCAGTAAGAAGTAGTACAATTCAAGTTTTAGGTACTGATTATTGACTTTTTAGCTGGCTTTGGTGCCTTGGACATGAGCTAGGACCTTAAGATTCTGCATTAAAGGAGGACTAGCAGCCGAGTTGCACGGGAGAATGTGAAAAGTATTCATATGTAGTAAAAACCTGAGAAATCCGTCCGTTTTCGTCATTTGTTATCGAATCGACTTAAAGCCCGATCGTCACATTGGCCGCTCTTCTCTCTGAAACGGTTGTACTTATCGCCTGCAAAGCTCTGTCGCGTGATGCGGTATGCGGAGACACTAAAAGCACCATAGTAGAACACAGATGAAGCTTCTAAGTTGATGTAATAGCCAGTAAGAAGTAGTACAATTCAAGTTTTAGGTATCGATTATATACTTTTTAGCTGGCTTTGGTGCCTTGGACATGAGCTAGGACCTTAAGATTCTGCATGAAAGGAGGACTAGCAGCCGCGTTGTACGGGAGAATGTGAAATGTGTTCATTTGTATTAAAAACCTGAGATATACGTCCGTTTTCGTCATTTGTTATCGAATCGACTTAAAGCCAGATCGTCACATTGGCTGCTCTTCTCTCTGAAACGGTTGCACTTATCGTCTGGAAAGCTTTGTCGCGTGCTGCGGTATGCGGAGACACTAAAAGCACCATAGTAGAACACAGATGAAGCTTCTAAGATGATGTAATAGCCAGTAAGAAGTAGTACAATTCAAGTTTTAGGTACTGATTATTGACTTTTTAGCTGGCTTTGGTGCCTTGGACATGAGCTAAGACCTTAAGATTCTGCATGAAAGGAGGACTAGTAGCCGAGTTGCACGGGAGAATGTGAAAAGTGTTCATATGTAGTAAAAACCTGAGAAATCCGTCCGTTTTCGTCATTTGTTATCGAATCGACTTAAAGCCAGATCGTCACATTGGCCCCTCTTTTCTCTGAAACGGTTGTACTTATCGTCTGCAAAGCTATGTCGCGTACTGCGGTGTGCGGAGACACTAAAAGCACCATGGTAGAACACAGATGAAGCTTCTAAGTTGATGTAATAGCCAGTAAGATGTAGTACAATTCAAGTTTTAGGTATCGATTATTGACTTTTTAGCTGGCTTTGGTGCCTTGGACATGAGTTAGGACCTTAAGATTCTACATTAAAGGAGGACTAGCAGCCGAGTTGCACGGGAGAAAGTGAAAAGTATTCATATGTAGTAAAAACCTGAGAAATCCGTCCGTTTTCGTCATTTGTTATCGAATCGACTTAAAGCCAGATCGTCACATTGGCCGCTCTTCTCTCTGAAACGGTTGTACTTATCGTCTTCAAAGCTACGTCGCGTGCTGCGGTATGCGGAGACACTAAAAGCACCACAGTAGAACACTGATGAAGCTTCTAAGTTGATGTAATAGCCAGTAAGAAGTAGTACAATTCAAGTTTTAGGTATCGATTATTGATTTTTTTAGCTGGCTCTGGTGCCTTGGACATGAGCTAGGACCTTAAGATTCTGCATCAAAAGGAGGACTAGCAGCCGAGTTGCACGGGAGAATGTGAAAAGTGTTCATATGTAGTAAAAACCTGAGAAATCCGTCCGTTTTCGTCATTTGTTATCGAATCGACTTAAAGGCAGATCGTCACATTGGCTGCTCTTCTCTCTGAAACGGTTGTACTTATCGTCTGGAAAGCTTTGTCGCGTGCTGCGGTATGCGGAGACACTAAAAGCACCATAGTAGAACACAGATGAAGCTTCTAAGATGATGTAATAGCCAGTAAGAAGTAGTACAATTCAAGTTTTAGGTATCGATTATTGACTTTTTAGCTGGCTTTGGTGCCTTGGACATGAGCTAGGACCTTAAGATTCTGCATTAAAGGAGGAGTAGCAGCCGTTTTGCACGGGAGATTGTGAAATGTGTTCATATGTAGTAGAAACCTGAGAAATCCGTCCGTTTTCGTCATTTGTTATCGAATCGACTTAAAGCCAGATCGTCACATTGGCCGCTCTTCTCTCTGAAACGGTTGTACATATCGTCTGCAAAGCTATGTCGCGTGCTGCGGTATGCGGAGACACTAAAATCACCATAGTAGAACACAGATGAAGCTTCTAAGTTGATGTAATAGACAATAAGAAGTAGTACAATTCAAGTTTTAGGTATGGATTATTGACTTTTTAGCTGGCTTTGGTGCCTTGGACATGAGCTAGGACCTTAAGATTCTGCATGAAAGGAGGACTAGCAGCCGAGTTGCACGGGAGAATGTGAAAGGTGTTCATATGTAGTAAAAACCTGAGAAATCCGTCCGTTTTCGTCATTTGATATCGAATCGACTTACAGGTAGATCGTCACATTGGCCGCTCTTCTCTCTGAAACGGTTGTACTTATCGTCTGCAAAGCTGTGTCGCGTGCTGCGGTATGCGGAGACACTAAAAGCACCATAGTAGAACACAGATGAAGCTTCTAAGTTGATGTAATAGCCAGTAAGAAGTAGTACAATTCAAAATTTAGGTACTGATTATCTACTTTTTAGCTGGCTTTGGTGCCTTGGACATGAGCTAGGACCTTAAGATTCTGCATGAAAGGAGGACTAGCAGCCGAGTTGCACGGGAGAATGTGAAAAGTGTTCATATGTAGTAAAAACCTGAGAAATCCGTCCGTTTTCGTCATTTGTTATCGAATCGACTTAAAGCCAGATCGTCGCATTGGCTGCTCTTCTCTCTGAAACCGTTGTACTTATCGTCTGGAAAGCTTTGTCGCGTGCTGCGGTATGCGGAGACACTAAAAGCACCATAGTAGAACACAGATGAAGCTTCTAAGTTGATGTAATAGCCAGTAAGAAGTAGTACAATTCAAGTTTTAGGTATCGATTATTGACTTCTTAGCTGGCTTTGGTGCCCTAGACATGAGCTAGGACCTTAAGATTCTGCATGAAAGGAGGACTAGCAGCCGAGTTGCACGGGAGAATGTGAAAAGTGTCCATATGTAGTAAAAACCTGAGAAATCCGTCCGTTTTCGTCATTTGTTATCGAATCGACTTAAAGCCAGATCGTCACATTGGCCGCTCTTCTCTCTGAAACGGTTGTACTTATCGTCTGGAAAGCTATGTCGCGTGCTGCGGTATGCGGAGACACTAAAAGCACCATAGTAGAACATAGATGAAGCTTCTATGATGATGTAATAGCCAGTAAGAAGTAGTACAATTCAAGTTTTAGGTATCGATTATTGACTTCTTAGCTGGCTTTGGTGCCTTGGACATGAGCTAGGACCTTAAGATTCTGCATGAAAGGAGGACTAGCAGCCGAGTTGCACGGGAGAATGTGAAAAGTGTTCATATGTAGTAAAAACTTGAGAAATCCGTCCGTTTTCGTCATTTGTTATCGAATCGACTTAAAGCCAGATCGTCACATTGGCCGCTCTTCTCTCTGAAACGGTTCTACTTATCGTCTGCAAAGCTATGTCGCGTGCTGCGGTATGCGGAGACACTAAAAGCACCATAGTAAAACAAAGATGAAGCTTCTAAGTTGATGTAATAGCCAGTAAGAAGTAGTACAATTCAAGTTTTAGGTACTGATTATCTACTTTTTAGCTGGCTTTGGTGCCTTGGACATGAGCTAGGACCTTAAGATTCTGCAAGAAAGGAGGACTAGCAGCCGAGTTGCACGGGAGAATGTGAAAAGTGTTCATATGTAGTAAAAACCTGAGAAATCCGTCCGTTTTCGTCATTTGTTATCGAATCGACTTAAAGCCAGATCGTCACATTGGCCGCTCTTCTCTCTGAAACGGTTGTACTAATCGCCTGCAAAGCTATGTCGCGTGATGCGGTATGCGGAGACAATAAAATCACCATAGTAGAACACAGATGAAGCTTCTAAGTCGATGTGATAGCCAGTAAGTAGTAGTACAATTCAAGATTTAGGTATCGATTATTGACTTCTTAGATGGATTTGGTGCCTTGGACATGAGCTAGGAAGTTAAGATTCTGCATGAAAGGAGGACTAGCAGCCGAGTTGCACGGGACAATATGAAAAGTGTTCATATGTAGTAAAAAAATGAGAAATCCGTCCGTTTTCGTCATTTGTTATCGAATCGCCTTAAAGCCAGATCGTCACTTGGCCGCTCTTCTCTCTGAATCGGCTGTACTTATCGTCTGCAAAGCTATGTCGCGTGCTGCGGTATGCGGAGACACTAAAAGCACCATAGTAGAACACAGTTGAAGCTTCTAAGTTGATGTAATAGCCAGTAAGAAGTAGTACAATTCAAGTTTTAGGTATCGATGATTGACTTTTTAGCTGGCTTTGGTGCCTTGGACATGGGCTAGGACCTTAAGATTCTGCATGAACGGAGGACTAGCAGCCGCGTTGGATGGGAGAATGTGAATAGTGTTCATATGTAGTAAAAACCTGAGAAATCCGTCCGTTTTCGTCATTTGTTATCGAATCGACATAAAGCCAGATCGTCACATTTTCCGCTCTTCTCTCTGAAACGGTTGTACTTATCGCCTGCAAAGCTATGTCGCGTGATGCGGTATGCGGAGACACTAAAAGCACCATAGTAGAACACAGATGAAGCTTCTAAGTTGATGTAATAGTCAGTAAGAAGTAGTATAATTCAAGTTTTAGGTATCGATTATTGAATTTTTAGCTGGCTTTGGTGCCTTGGACATGAGCTAGGACCTTAAGATTCTGCATGAAAGGAGGACTAGCAGCCGAGTTGCACGGGAGAATGTGAAAAGTGTTCACATGTAGTAAAAACCTGAGAAATCCGTCCGTTTTCGTCATTTGTTATCGAATCGACTTAAAGCCAGATCGTCACATTGGCCGCTCTTCTCTCTGAAACGGTTGTACTTATCGTCTGCAAAGCTATGTCGCGTGCTGCGGTATGCGGAGACTCTAAATGCACCATAGTAGAACACAGATGAAGCTTCTAAGTTGATGTAATAGCCAGTAAGAAGTAGTACAATTCAAGTTTTAGGTACTGATTATTTACTTTTTAGCTGGCTTTGGAGCCTTGGACATGAGCTAGGACCTTAAGATTCTGCATGAAAGGAGGACTAGCAGCCGCGTTGCACGGGAGAATGTGAAATGTGTTCATATGTAGTAAAAACCTGAGAAATCCGTCCGTTTTCGTCATTTGTTATCGAATCGACTTAAAGCCCGATCGTCACATTGGCCGCTCTTCTCTCTGAAACGGTTGTACTTATCGCCTGCAAAGCTATGTCTCGTGATGCGGTATGCGGAGACACTAAAAGCACCATAGTAGAACACAGATGAAGCTTCTAAGTTGATGTAATAGCCAGTAAGAAGTAGTACAATTCAAGTTTTAGGTATCGATTATTGACTTTTTTGCTGGCTTTGGTGCCTTGGACATGAGCTAGGACCTTAAGATTCTTCATGAAAGGAGGACTAGCAGCCGCGTTGTACGGGAGAATGTGAAATGTGTTCATATGTAGTAAAATCCTGAGAAATACGTCCGTTTTCGTCATTTGTTATCGAATCGACTTAAAGCCAGATCGTCACATTGGATGCTCTTCTCTCTGAAACGGTTGTACTTATCGTCTGGAAAGCTTTGTCGCGTGCTGCGGTATGCTGAGACACTGAAAGCACCATAGTAGAACACAGATGAAGCTTCTAAGATGATGTAATAGCCAGTAAGAAGTAGTACAATTCAAGTTTTAGGTATCGATTATTGACTTTTTAGCTGGCTTTGGTGCCTTGGACATGAGCTAGGACCTTAAGATTCTGCATGAAAGGAGGACTAGCAGCCGAGTTGCACGGGAGAATGTGAAAAGTGTTCATATGTAGTAAAAACCTGAGAAATCCGTCCGTTTTCGTCATTTGTTATCGAATCGACTTAAAGCCAGATCGTCACATTGGCCCCTCTTTTCTCTGAAACGGTTGTACTTATCGTCTGCAAAGCTATGTCGCGTACTGCGGTGTTCGGAGACACTAAAAGCACCATGGTAGAACACAGATGAAGCTTCTAAGTTGATGTAATAGCCAGTAAGAAGTAGTACAATTCAAGTTTTAGGTATCCATTATTGACTATTTAGCTGGCTTTGGTGCCTTGGACATGAGCTAGGACCTTAAGATTCTGCATTAAAGGAGGACTAGCAGTCGCGTTGCACGGGAGAATGTGAAATGTGTTCATATGTAGTAGAAACCTGAGAAATCCGTCCGTTTTCGTCATTTGTTATCGAATTGACTTAAAGCTCGATCGTCACATTGGCCGCTCTTCTCTCTGAAACGGTTGTACTTATCGTCTGCAAAGCTATGTCGCGTGCTGCGGTATGCGGAGACAATAAAATCACCATTGTAGAACACAGATGAAGCTTCTAAGTCGATGTAATAGCCAGTAAGAAGTAGTACAATTCAAGTTTTAGGTACTGATTATTGACTTTTTAGCTGGCTTTGGTGCCTTGGACATGAGCTAGGACCTTAAGATTCTGCATGAAAGGAGGACTAGCAGCCGAGTTGCACGGGAGAATGTGAAAAGTGTTCATATGTAGTAAAAACCTGAGAAATCCGTCCGTTTTCGTCATTTGTTATCGAATGGACTTAAAGCCAGATCGTCACATTGGCCGCTCTTCTCTCTGAAACGGTTGTACTTACCGTCTGCAAAGCTATGTCGCGTGCTGCGGTATGCGGAGGCAATAAAATCACCATAGTAGAACACAGATGAAGCTTCTAAGTCGATGTAATAGCCAGTAAGAAGTAGTACAATTCAAGTTTTAGGTATCGATTATTGACATCTTAGATGGATTTGGTGCCTTGGACATGAGCTAGGATGTTAAGATTCTGCATGAAAGGAGGACTAGCAGCCGAGTTGCACGGGACAATATGAAAAGTGTTCATATGTAGTAAAAACCTGAGAAATCCGTCCGTTTTAGTCATTTGTTATCGAATCGCCTTAAAGCCAGATCGTCACTTGGCCGCTCTTCTCTCTGAAACGGCTGTACTTATCGTCTGCAAAGCTATGTCGCGTGCTGCGGTATGCGGATACACTAAGAGCACCATAGTAGAACACAGATGAAGCTTCTAAGTTGATGTAATAGCCAGTAAGAAGTAGTACAATTCAAGTTTTATTTACTGGTTTTGACTTTTTAGCTGGCTTTGTTGCCTTGGACATGAGCTAAGACCTTAAGATTCTGCATGAAAGGAGGACTAGCAGCCGAGTTGCACGGGAGAATGTGAAAAGTGTTCATATGTAGTAAAAACCTGAGAAATCCGTCCGTTTTCCTCATTTGTTATCGAATCGACTTAAAGCCAGATCGTCACATTGGCCGCTCTTCTCTCTGAAACGGTTGTACTTATCGTCTGCAAAGCTATGTCGCGTGCTGCGGTATGCGGAGACACTAAAAGCACCATAGTAGAACACAGATGAAGCTTCTATGATGATGTAATAGCCTGTAAGAAGTAGTGCAATTCAAGTTTTAGGTATCGATTATTGACTTTTTAGCTGGCTTTGGTGCCTTGGACATGAGCTAGAACCTTAGGATTCTGCATGAAAGGAGGACTAGCAGCCGCGTTGGATGGGAGAATGTGAATAGTGTTCATATGTAGTAAAAACCTGAGAAATCCGTCCGTTTTCGTCATTTGTTATCGAATCGACTTAAAGCCAGATCGTCACATTGGCCGCTCTTCTCTCTGAAACGATTGTACTTATCGTCTGCAAAGCTATGTCGCGTGCTGCGGTATTCTGAGACACTAAAAGCACCATAGTAGAACACAGATAAAGCTTCTAAGTTGATGTAATAGCCAGTAAGAAGTAGTACAATTCAAGTTTTAGGTATCGATGATTGACTTTTTAGCTGGCTTTGGTGCCTTGGACATGAGCTAGGATGTTAAGATTCTGCATGAAAGGAGGACTAGCAGCCGAGTTGCACGGGACAATATGAAAAGTGTTCATATGTAGTAAAAACCTGAGAAATCCGTCCGTTTTAGTCATTTGTTATCGAATCGCCTTAAAGCCAGATCGTCACTTGGCCGCTCTTCTCTCTGAAACGGCTGTACTTATCGTCTGCAAAGCTATGTCGCGTGCTGCGGTATGCGGATACACTAAAAGCACCATAGTAGAACACAGATGAAGCTTATAAGTTGAAGTAATAGCCAGTAAGAAGTAGTACAATTCAAGTTTTAGGTACTGATTATTTACTTTTTAGCTGGCGTTGGTGCCTTGGACATGAGCTAGGACCTTAAGATTCTGCATGAAAGGAGGACTAGCAGCCGAGTTGCACGGGAGAATGTTAAATGTGTTCATATGTAGTAGAAACCTGAGAAATCCGTCCGTTTCCGTCATTTGTTATCGAATCGACTTAAAGCCAGATCGTCACATTGGCCGCTCTTCTCTCTGAAACGGTTGTACTTATCGTCTGCAAAGCTATGTCGCGTGCTGCGGTATGCGGAGACAATAAAATCACCATAGTAGAACACAGATGAAGCTTCTAATTCGATGTAATAGCCAGTAAGAAGTAGTACAATTCAAGTTTTAGGTATCGATTATTGACTTCTTAGATGGATTTGGTGCCTTGGACATGAGCTAGGATGTTAAGATTCTGCATGAAAGGAGGACTAGCAGCCGAGTTGCACGGGACAATATGAAAAGTGTTCATATGTAGTAAAAACCTGAGAAATCCGTCCGTTTTAGTCATTTGTTATCGAATCGCCTTAAAGCCAGATCGTCACTTGGCCGCTCTTCTCTCTGAAACGGCTGTACTTATCGTCTGCAAAGCTATGTCGCGTGCTGCGGTATGCGGATACACTAAAAGCACCATAGTAGAACACAGATGAAGCTTCTAAGTTGATGTAATAGCCAGTAAGAAGTAGTACAATTCAAGTTTTAGGTACTGATTATTGACTTTTTAGCTGGCTTTGTTGCCTTGGACATGAGCTAGGACCTTAAGATTCTGCATGAAAGGAGGACTAGCAGCAGAGTTGCACGGGAGAATGTGAAAAGTGTTCATATGTAGTAAAAACCTGAGAAATCCGTCCGTTTTCCTCATTTGTTATCGAATCGACTTAAAGCCAGATCGTCACATTGGCCGCTCTTCTCTCTGAAACGGTTGTACTTATCGTCTGCAAAGCTATGTCGCGTGCTGCGGTATGCGGAGACACTAAAAGCACCATAGTAGAACACAGATGAAGCTTCTATGATGATGTAATAGCCTGTAAGAAGTAGTGCAATTCAAGTTTTAGGTATCGATTATTGACTTTTTAGCTGGCTTTGGTGCCTTGGACATGAGCTAGAACCTTAGGATTCTGCATGAAAGGAGGACTAGCAGCCGCGTTGGATGGGAGAATGTGAATAGTGTTCATATGTAGTAAAAACCTGAGAAATCCGTCCGTTTTCGTCATTTGTTATCGAATCGACTTAAAGCCAGATCGTCACATTGGCCGCTCTTCTCTCTGAAACGATTGTACTTATCGTCTGCAAAGCTATGTCGCGTGCTGCGGTATTCTGAGACACTAAAAGCACCATAGTAGAACACAGATAAAGCTTCTAAGTTGATGTAATAGCCAGTAAGAAGTAGTACAATTCAAGTTTTAGGTATCGATGATTGACTTTTTAGCTGGCTTTGGTGCCTTGGACATGAGCTAGGATGTTAAGATTCTGCATGAAAGGAGGACTAGCAGCCGAGTTGCACGGGACAATATGAAAAGTGTTCATATGTAGTAAAAACCTGAGAAATCCGTCCGTTTTAGTCATTTGTTATCGAATCGCCTTAAAGCCAGATCGTCACTTGGCCGCTCTTCTCTCTGAAACGGCTGTACTTATCGTCTGCAAAGCTATGTCGCGTGCTGCGGTATGCGGATACACTAAAAGCACCATAGTAGAACACAGATGAAGCTTCTAAGTTGATGTAATAGCCAGTAAGAAGTAGTACAATTCAAGTTTTAGGTACTGATTATTGACTTTTTAGCTGGCTTTGTTGCCTTGGACATGAGCTAGGACCTTAAGATTCTGCATGAAAGGAGGACTAGCAGCAGAGTTGCACGGGAGAATGTGAAAAGTGTTCATATGTAGTAAAAACCTGAGAAATCCGTCCGTTTTCCTCATTTGTTATCGAATCGACTTAAAGCCAGATCGTCACATTGGCCGCTCTTCTCTCTGAAACGGTTGTACTTATCGTCTGCAAAGCTATGTCGCGTGCTGCGGTATGCGGAGACACTAAAAGCACCATAGTAGAACACAGATGAAGCTTCTATGATGATGTAATAGCCTGTAAGAAGTAGTGCAATTCAAGTTTTAGGTATCAATTATTGACTTTTTAGCTGGCTTTGGTGCCTTGGACATGAGCTAGAACCTTAGGATTCTGCATGAAAGGAGGACTAGCAGCCGCGTTGGATGGGAGAATGTGAATAGTGTTCATATGTAGTAAAAACCTGAGAAATCCGTCCGTTTTCGTCATTTGTTATCGAATCGACTTAAAGCCAGATCGTCACATTGGCCGCTCTTCTCTGTGAAACGATTGTACTTACCGTCTGCAAAGCTATGTCGCGTGCTGCGGTATGCGGAGACACTAAAAGCACCATAGTAGAACACAGTTGAAGCTTCTAAGTTGATGTAATAGCCAGTAAGAAGTAGTACAATTCAAGTTTTAGGTATCGATGATTGACTTTTTAGCTGGCTTTGGTGCCTTGGACATGGGCTAGGACCTTAAGATTCTGCATGAAAGGAGGACTAGCAGCCGCGTTGGATGGGAGAATGTGAATAGTGTTCATATGTAGTAAAAACCTGAGAAATCCGTCCGTTTTCGTCATTTGTTATCGAATCGACATAAAGCCACATCGTCACATTTTCCGCTCTTCTCTCTGAAACGGTTGTACTTATCGCCTGCAAAGCTATGTCGCGTGATGCGGTATGCGGAAACACTAAAAGCACCATAGTAGAACACAGATGAAGCTTCTAAGTTGATGTAATAGTCAGTAAGAAGTAGTATAATTCAAGTTTTAGGTATCGATTATTGAATTTTTAGCTGGCTTTGGTGCCTTGGACATGAGCTAGGACCTTAAGATTCTGCATGAAAGGAGGACTAGCAGCCGAGTTGCACGGGAGAATGTGAAAAGTGTTCACATGTAGTAAAAACCTGAGAAATCCGTCCGTTTTCGTCATTTGTTATCGAATCGACTTAAAGCCAGATCGTCACATTGGCCGCTCTTCTCTCTGAAACGGTTGTACTTATCGTCTGCAAAGCTATGTCGCGTGCTGCGGTATGCGGAGACTCTAAAAGCACCATAGTAGAACACAGATGAAGCTTCTAAGTTGATGTAATAGCCAGTAAGAAGTAGTACAATTCAAGTTTTAGGTACTGATTATTTACTTTTTAGCTGGCTTTGGAGCCTTGGACATGAGCTAGGACCTTAAGATTCTGCATGAAAGGAGGACTAGCAGCCGCGTTGCACGGGAGAATGTGAAATGTGTTCATATGTAGTAAAAACCTGAGAAATCCGTCCGTTTTCGTCATTTGTTATCGAATCGACTTAAAGCCCGATCGTCACATTGGCCGCTCTTCTCTCTGAAACGGTTGTACTTATCGCCTGCAAAGCTATGTCTCGTGATGCGGTATGCGGAGACACTAAAAGCACCATAGTAGAACACAGATGAAGCTTCTAAGTTGATGTAATAGCCAGTAAGAAGTAGTACAATTCAAGTTTTAGGTATCGATTATTGACTTTTTTGCTGGCTTTGGTGCCTTGGACATGAGCTAGGACCTTAAGATTCTTCATGAAAGGAGGACTAGCAGCCGCGTTGTACGGGAGAATGTGAAATGTGTTCATATGTAGTAAAATCCTGAGAAATACGTCCGTTTTCGTCATTTGTTATCGAATCGACTTAAAGCCAGATCGTCACATTGGATGCTCTTCTCTCTGAAACGGTTGTACTTATCGTCTGGAAAGCTTTGTCGCGTGCTGCGGTATGCGGAGACACTGAAAGCACCATAGTAGAACACAGATGAAGCTTCTAAGATGATGTAATAGCCAGTAAGAAGTAGTACAATTCAAGTTTTAGGTATCGATTATTGACTTTTTAGCTGGCTTTGGTGCCTTGGACATGAGCTAGGACCTTAAGATTCTGCATGAAAGGAGGACTAGCAGCCGAGTTGCACGGGAGAATGTGAAAAGTGTTCATATGTAGTAAAAACCTGAGAAATCCGTCCGTTTTCGTCATTTGTTATCGAATCGACTTAAAGCCAGATCGTCACATTGGCCCCTCTTTTCTCTGAAACGGTTGTACTTATCGTCTGCAAAGCTATGTCGCGTACTGCGGTGTGCGGAGACACTAAAAGCACCATGGTAGAACACAGATGAAGCTTCTAAGTTGATGTAATAGCCAGTAAGAAGTAGTACAATTCAAGTTTTAGGTATCCATTATTGACTATTTAGCTGGCTTTGGTGCCTTGGACATGAGCTAGGACCTTAAGATTCTGCATTAAAGGAGGACTAGCAGTCGCGTTGCACGGGAGAATGTGAAATGTGTTCATATGTAGTAGAAACCTGAGAAATCCGTCCGTTTTCGTCATTTGTTATCGAATTGACTTAAAGCTCGATCGTCACATTGGCCGCTCTTCTCTCTGAAACGGTTGTACTTATCGTCTGCAAAGCTATGTCGCGTGCTGCGGTATGCGGAGACAATAAAATCACCATAGTAGAACACAGATGAAGCTTCTAAGTCGATGTAATAGCCAGTAAGAAGTAGTACAATTCAAGTTTTAGGTACTGATTATTGACTTTTTAGCTGGCTTTGGTGCCTTGGACATGAGCTAGGACCTTAAGATTCTGCATGAAAGGAGGACTAGCAGCCGAGTTGCACGGGAGAATGTGAAAAGTGTTCATATGTAGTAAAAACCTGAGAAATCCGTCCGTTTTCGTCATTTGTTATCGAATCGACTTAAAGCCAGATCGTCACATTGGCCGCTCTTCTCTCTGAAACGGTTGTACTTATCGCCTGCAAAGCTATGTCTCGTGATGCGGTATGCGGAGACACTAAAAGCACCATAGTAGAACACAGATGAAGCTTCTAAGTTGATGTAATAGCCAGTAAGAAGTAGTACAATTCAAGTTTTAGGTATCGATTATTGACTTTTTTGCTGGCTTTGGTGCCTTGGACATGAGCTAGGACCTTAAGATTCTTCATGAAAGGAGGACTAGCAGCCGCGTTGTACGGGAGAATGTGAAATGTGTTCATATGTAGTAAAATCCTGAGAAATACGTCCGTTTTCGTCATTTGTTATCGAATCGACTTAAAGCCAGATCGTCACATTGGATGCTCTTCTCTCTGAAACGGTTGTACTTATCGTCTGGAAAGCTTTGTCGCGTGCTGCGGTATGCGGAGACACTGAAAGCACCATAGTAGAACACAGATGAAGCTTCTAAGATGATGTAATAGCCAGTAAGAAGTAGTACAATTCAAGTTTTAGGTATCGATTATTGACTTTTTAGCTGGCTTTGGTGCCTTGGACATGAGCTAGGACCTTAAGATTCTGCATGAAAGGAGGACTAGCAGCCGAGTTGCACGGGAGAATGTGAAAAGTGTTCATATGTAGTAAAAACCTGAGAAATCCGTCCGTTTTCGTCATTTGTTATCGAATCGACTTAAAGCCAGATCGTCACATTGGCCCCTCTTTTCTCTGAAACGGTTGTACTTATCGTCTGCAAAGCTATGTCGCGTACTGCGGTGTGCGGAGACACTAAAAGCACCATGGTAGAACACAGATGAAGCTTCTAAGTTGATGTAATAGCCAGTAAGAAGTAGTACAATTCAAGTTTTAGGTATCCATTATTGACTATTTAGCTGGCTTTGGTGCCTTGGACATGAGCTAGGACCTTAAGATTCTGCATTAAAGGAGGACTAGCAGTCGCGTTGCACGGGAGAATGTGAAATGTGTTCATATGTAGTAGAAACCTGAGAAATCCGTCCGTTTTCGTCATTTGTTATCGAATTGACTTAAAGCTCGATCGTCACATTGGCCGCTCTTCTCTCTGAAACGGTTGTACTTATCGTCTGCAAAGCTATGTCGCGTGCTGCGGTATGCGGAGACAATAAAATCACCATAGTAGAACACAGATGAAGCTTCTAAGTCGATGTAATAGCCAGTAAGAAGTAGTACAATTCAAGTTTTAGGTACTGATTATTGACTTTTTAGCTGGCTTTGGTGCCTTGGACATGAGCTAGGACCTTAAGATTCTGCATGAAAGGAGGACTAGCAGCCGAGTTGCACGGGAGAATGTGAAAAGTGTTCATATGTAGTAAAAACCTGAGAAATCCGTCCGTTTTCGTCATTTGTTATCGAATCGACTTAAAGCCAGATCGTCACATTGGCCGCTCTTCTCTCTGAAACGGTTGTACTTACCGTCTGCAAAGCTATGTCGCGTGCTGCGGTATGCGGAGGCAATAAAATCACCATAGTAGAACACAGATGAAGCTTCTAAGTCGATGTAATAGCCAGTAAGAAGTAGTACAATTCAAGTTTTAGGTATCGATTATTGACATCTTAGATGGATTTGGTGCCTTGGACATGAGCTAGGATGTTAAGATTCTGCATGAAAGGAGGACTAGCAGCCGAGTTGCACGGGACAATATGAAAAGTGTTCATATGTAGTAAAAACCTGAGAAATCCGTCCGTTTTAGTCATTTGTTATCGAATCGCCTTAAAGCCAGATCGTCACTTGGCCGCTCTTCTCTCTGAAACGGCTGTACTTATCGTCTGCAAAGCTATGTCGCGTGCTGCGGTATGCGGATACACTAAGAGCACCATAGTAGAACACAGATGAAGCTTCTAAGTTGATGTAATAGCCAGTAAGAAGTAGTACAATTCAAGTTTTAGGTACTGGTTTTGACTTTTTAGCTGGCTTTGTTGCCTTGGACATGAGCTAAGACCTTAAGATTCTGCATGAAAGGAGGACTAGCAGCCGAGTTGCACGGGAGAATGTGAAAAGTGTTCATATGTAGTAAAAACCTGAGAAATCCGTCCGTTTTCCTCATTTGTTATCGAATCGACTTAAAGCCAGATCGTCACATTGGCCGCTCTTCTCTCTGAAACGGTTGTACTTATCGTCTGCAAAGCTATGTCGCGTGCTGCGGTATGCGGAGACACTAAAAGCACCATAGTAGAACACAGATGAAGCTTCTATGATGATGTAATAGCCTGTAAGAAGTAGTGCAATTCAAGTTTTAGGTATCGATTATTGACTTTTTAGCTCGCTTTGATGCCTTGGACATGAGCTAGGACCTTAAGAATCTGCATGAAAGGAGGACTAGCAGCCGAGTTGCAGGGAAGAATGTGAAAAGTGTTCATATGTAGTAAAAACCTGAGAAATCCGTCCGTTTTCGTCATTTGTTATCGAATCGACTTAAAGCCAGATCGTCACATTGGCCGCTCTTCTTTCTGAAACATTTGTACTTATCGTCTGCAAAGCTATGTCGCGTGCTGCGGTATGCGGAAACACTAAAAGCACCATAGTAGAACACAGATGAAGCTTCTAAGTTGATGTAATAGCCGGTAAGAAGTAGTACAATTCAAGTTTTAGGTATCGATTATTGACTTCTTAGCTGGCTTTGGTGCCTTGGACATGAGCTAGGACCTTAAGATTCTCCATGAAAGGAGGACTAGCAGCCGAGTTGCACGGGAGAATGTGAAAAGTGTTCATATGTAGTAAAAACCTGAGATATCCGTCCGTTTTCGTCATTTGTTATCGAATCGACTTAAAGCCAGATCGTCACATTGGCCGCTCTTCTCTCTGAAACGGTTCTACTTATCGTCTGCAAAGCTATGTCGCGTGCTGCGGTATGCGGAGACACTAAAAGCACCATAGTAGAACACAGATGAAGCTTATAAGTTGAAGTAATAGCCAGTAAGAAGTAGTACAATTCAAGTTTTAGGTACTGATTATTTACTTTTTAGCTGGCTTTGGTGCCTTGGACATGAGCTAGAACCTTAGGATTCTGCATGAAAGGAGGACTAGCAGCCGCGTTGGATGGGAGAATGTGAATAGTGTTCATATGTAGTAAAAACCTGAGAAATCCGTCCGTTTTCGTCATTTGTTATCGAATCGACTTAAAGCCAGATCGTCACATTGGCCGCTCTTCTCTCTGAAACGATTGTACTTATCGTCTGCAAAGCTATGTCGCGTGCTGCGGTATTCTGAGACACTAAAAGCACCATAGTAGAACACAGATAAAGCTTCTAAGTTGATGTAATAGCCAGTAAGAAGTAGTACAATTCAAGTTTTAGGTATCGATGATTGACTTTTTAGCTGGCTTTGGTGCCTTGGACATGAGCTAGGATGTTAAGATTCTGCATGAAAGGAGGACTAGCAGCCGAGTTGCACGGGACAATATGAAAAGTGTTCATATGTAGTAAAAACCTGAGAAATCCGTCCGTTTTAGTCATTTGTTATCGAATCGCCTTAAAGCCAGATCGTCACTTGGCCGCTCTTCTCTCTGAAACGGCTGTACTTATCGTCTGCAAAGCTATGTCGCGTGCTGCGGTATGCGGATACACTAAAAGCACCATAGTAGAACACAGATGAAGCTTCTAAGTTGATGTAATAGCCAGTAAGAAGTAGTACAATTCAAGTTTTAGGTACTGATTATTGACTTTTTAGCTGGCTTTGTTGCCTTGGACATGAGCTAGGACCTTAAGATTCTGCATGAAAGGAGGACTAGCAGCAGAGTTGCACGGGAGAATGTGAAAAGTGTTCATATGTAGTAAAAACCTGAGAAATCCGTCCGTTTTCCTCATTTGTTATCGAATCGACTTAAAGCCAGATCGTCACATTGGCCGCTCTTCTCTCTGAAACGGTTGTACTTATCGTCTGCAAAGCTATGTCGCGTGCTGCGGTATGCGGAAACACTAAAAGCACCATAGTAGAACACAGATGAAGCTTCTAAGTTGATGTAATAGCCGGTAAGAAGTAGTACAATTCAAGTTTTAGGTATCGATTATTGACTTCTTAGCTGGCTTTGGTGCCTTGGACATGAGCTAGGACCTTAAGATTCTCCATGAAAGGAGGACTAGCAGCCGAGTTGCACGGGAGAATGTGAAAAGTGTTCATATGTAGTAAAAACCTGAGATATCCGTCCGTTTTCGTCATTTGTTATCGAATCGACTTAAAGCCAGATCGTCACATTGGCCGCTCTTCTCTCTGAAACGGTTGTACTTATCGTCTGCAAAGCTATGTCGCGTGCTGCGGTATGCGGAGACACTAAAAGCACCATAGTAGAACACAGATGAAGCTTATAAGTTGAAGTAATAGCCAGTAAGAAGTAGTACAATTCAAGTTTTAGGTACTGATTATTTACTTTTTAGCTGGCTTTGGTGCCTTGGACATGAGCTAGAACCTTAGGATTCTGCATGAAAGGAGGACTAGCAGCCGCGTTGGATGGGAGAATGTGAATAGTGTTCATATGTAGTAAAAACCTGAGAAATCCGTCCGTTTTCGTCATTTGTTATCGAATCGACTTAAAGCCAGATCGTCACATTGGCCGCTCTTCTCTCTGAAACGATTGTACTTATCGTCTGCAAAGCTATGTCGCGTGCTGCGGTATTCTGAGACACTAAAAGCACCATAGTAGAACACAGATAAAGCTTCTAAGTTGATGTAATAGCCAGTAAGAAGTAGTACAATTCAAGTTTTAGGTATCGATGATTGACTTTTTAGCTGGCTTTGGTGCCTTGGACATGAGCTAGGATGTTAAGATTCTGCATGAAAGGAGGACTAGCAGCCGAGTTGCACGGGACAATATGAAAAGTGTTCATATGTAGTAAAAACCTGAGAAATCCGTCCGTTTTAGTCATTTGTTATCGAATCGCCTTAAAGCCAGATCGTCACTTGGCCGCTCTTCTCTCTGAAACGGCTGTACTTATCGTCTGCAAAGCTATGTCGCGTGCTGCGGTATGCGGAGACACTAAAAGCACCATAGTAGAACACAGATGAAGCTTCTATGATGATGTAATAGCCTGTAAGAAGTAGTGCAATTCAAGTTTTAGGTATCGATTATTGACTTTTTAGCTGGCTTTGGTGCCTTGGACATGAGCTAGAACCTTAGGATTCTGCATGAAAGGAGGACTAGCAGCCGCGTTGGATGGGAGAATGTGAATAGTGTTCATATGTAGTAAAAACCTGAGAAATCCGTCCGTTTTCGTCATTTGTTATCGAATCGACTTAAAGCCAGATCGTCACATTGGCCGCTCTTCTCTGTGAAACGATTGTACTTACCGTCTGCAAAGCTATGTCGCGTGCTGCGGTATGCGGAGACACTAAAAGCACCATAGTAGAACACAGTTGAAGCTTCTAAGTTGATGTAATAGCCAGTAAGAAGTAGTACAATTCAAGTTTTAGGTATCGATGATTGACTTTTTAGCTGGCTTTGGTGCCTTGGACATGGGCTAGGACCTTAAGATTCTGCATGAAAGGAGGACTAGCAGCCGAGTTGGATGGGAGAATGTGAATAGTGTTCATATGTAGTAAAAACCTGAGAAATCCGTCCGTTTTCGTCATTTGTTATCGAATCGACATAAAGCCAGATCGTCACATTTTCCGCTCTTCTCTCTGAAACGGTTGTACTTATCGCCTGCAAAGCTATGTCGCGTGATGCGGTATGCGGAGACACTAAAAGCACCATAGTAGAACACAGATGAAGCTTCTAAGTTGATGTAATAGTCAGTAAGAAGTAGTATAATTCAAGTTTTAGGTATCGATTATTGAATTTTTAGCTGGCTTTGGTGCCTTGGACATGAGCTAGGACCTTAAGATTCTGCATGAAAGGAGGACTAGCAGCCGAGTTGCACGGGAGAATGTGAAAAGTGTTCACATGTAGTAAAAACCTGAGAAATCCGTCCGTTTTCGTCATTTGTTATCGAATCGACTTAAAGCCAGATCGTCACATTGGCCGCTCTTCTCTCTGAAACGGTTGTACTTATCGTCTGCAAAGCTATGTCGCGTGCTGCGGTATGCGGAGACTCTAAAAGCACCATAGTAGAACACAGATGAAGCTTCTAAGTTGATGTAATAGCCAGTAAGAAGTAGTACAATTTAAGTTTTAGGTACTGATTATTTACTTTTTAGCTGGCTTTGGAGCCTTGGACATGAGCTAGGACCTTAAGATTCTGCATGAAAGGAGGACTAGCAGCCGCGTTGCACGGGAGAATGTGAAATGTGTTCATATGTAGTAAAAACCTGAGAAATCCGTCCGATTTCGTCATTTGTTATCGAATCGACTTAAAGCCCGATCGTCACATTGGCCGCTCTTCTCTCTGAAACGGTTGTACTTATCGCCTGCAAAGCTATGTCTCGTGATGCGGTATGCGGAGACACTAAAAGCACCATAGTAGAACACAGATGAAGCTTCTAAGTTGATGTAATAGCCAGTAAGAAGTAGTACAATTCAAGTTTTAGGTATCGATTATTGACTTTTTTGCTGGCTTTGGTGCCTTGGACATGAGCTAGGACCTTAAGATTCTTCATGAAAGGAGGACTAGCAGCCGCGTTGTACGGGAGAATGTGAAATGTGTTCATATGTAGTAAAATCCTGAGAAATACGTCCGTTTTCGTCATTTGTTATCGAATCGACTTAAAGCCAGATCGTCACATTGGATGCTCTTCTCTCTGAAACGGTTGTACTTATCGTCTGGAAAGCTTTGTCGCGTGCTGCGGTATGCGGAGACACTGAAAGCACCATAGTAGAACACAGATGAAGCTTCTAAGATGATGTAATAGCCAGTAAGAAGTAGTACAATTCAAGTTTTAGGTATCGATTATTGACTTTTTAGCTGGCTTTGGTGCCTTGGACATGAGCTAGGACCTTAAGATTCTGCATGAAAGGAGGACTAGCAGCCGAGTTGCACGGGAGAATGTGAAAAGTGTTCATATGTAGTAAAAACCTGAGAAATCCGTCCGTTTTCGTCATTTGTTATCGAATCGACTTAAAGCCAGATCGTCACATTGGCCCCTCTTTTCTCTGAAACGGTTGTACTTATCGTCTGCAAAGCTATGTCGCGTACTGCGGTGTGCGGAGACACTAAAAGCACCATGGTAGAACACAGATGAAGCTTCTAAGTTGATGTAATAGCCAGTAAGAAGTAGTACAATTCAAGTTTTAGGTATCCATTATTGACTATTTAGCTGGCTTTGGTGCCTTGGACATGAGCTAGGACCTTAAGATTCTGCATTAAAGGAGGACTAGCAGTCGCGTTGCACGGGAGAATGTGAAATGTGTTCATATGTAGTAGAAACCTGAGAAATCCGTCCGTTTTCGTCATTTGTTATCGAATTGACTTAAAGCTCGATCGTCACATTGGCCGCTCTTCTCTCTGAAACGGTTGTACTTATCGTCTGCAAAGCTATGTCGCGTGCTGCGGTATGCGGAGACAATAAAATCACCATAGTAGAACACAGATGAAGCTTCTAAGTCGATGTAATAGCCAGTAAGAAGTAGTACAATTCAAGTTTTAGGTACTGATTATTGACTTTTTAGCTGGCTTTGGTGCCTTGGACATGAGCTAGGACCTTAAGATTCTGCATGAAAGGAGGACTAGCAGCCGAGTTGCACGGGAGAATGTGAAAAGTGTTCATATGTAGTAAAAACCTGAGAAATCCGTCCGTTTTCGTCATTTGTTATCGAATCGACTTAAAGCCAGATCGTCACATTGGCCCCTCTTTTCTCTGAAACGGTTGTACTTATCGTCTGCAAAGCTATGTCGCGTACTGCGGTGTGCGGAGACACTAAAAGCACCATGGTAGAACACAGATGAAGCTTCTAAGTTGATGTAATAGCCAGTAAGAAGTAGTACAATTCAAGTTTTAGGTATCCATTATTGACTATTTAGCTGGCTTTGGTGCCTTGGACATGAGCTAGGACCTTAAGATTCTGCATTAAAGGAGGACTAGCAGTCGCGTTGCACGGGAGAATGTGAAATGTGTTCATATGTAGTAGAAACCTGAGAAATCCGTCCGTTTTCGTCATTTGTTATCGAATTGACTTAAAGCTCGATCGTCACATTGGCCGCTCTTCTCTCTGAAACGGTTGTACTTATCGTCTGCAAAGCTATGTCGCGTGCTGCGGTATGCGGAGACAATAAAATCACCATAGTAGAACACAGATGAAGCTTCTAAGTCGATGTAATAGCCAGTAAGAAGTAGTACAATTCAAGTTTTAGGTACTGATTATTGACTTTTTAGCTGGCTTTGGTGCCTTGGACATGAGCTAGGACCTTAAGATTCTGCATGAAAGGAGGACTAGCAGCCGAGTTGCACGGGAGAATGTGAAAAGTATTCATATGTAGTAAAAACCTGAGAAATCCGTCCGTTTTCGTCATTTGTTATCGAATCGACTTAAAGCCAGATCGTCACATTGGCCGCTCTTCTCTCTGAAACGGTTGTACTTACCGTCTGCAAAGCTATGTCGCGTGCTGCGGTATGCGGAGGCAATAAAATCACCATAGTAGAACACAGATGAAGCTTCTAAGTCGATGTAATAGCCAGTAAGAAGTAGTACAATTCAAGTTTTAGGTATCGATTATTGACATCTTAGATGGATTTGGTGCCTTGGACATGAGCTAGGATGTTAAGATTCTGCATGAAAGGAGGACTAGCAGCCGAGTTGCACGGGACAATATGAAAAGTGTTCATATGTAGTAAAAACCTGAGAAATCCGTCCGTTTTAGTCATTTGTTATCGAATCGCCTTAAAGCCAGATCGTCACTTGGCCGCTCTTCTCTCTGAAACGGCTGTACTTATCGTCTGCAAAGCTATGTCGCGTGCTGCGGTATGCGGATACACTAAGAGCACCATAGTAGAACACAGATGAAGCTTCTAAGTTGATGTAATAGCCAGTAAGAAGTAGTACAATTCAAGTTTTAGGTACTGGTTTTGACTTTTTAGCTGGCTTTGTTGCCTTGGACATGAGCTAAGACCTTAAGATTCTGCATGAAAGGAGGACTAGCAGCCGAGTTGCACGGGAGAATGTGAAAAGTGTTCATATGTAGTAAAAACCTGAGAAATCCGTCCGTTTTCCTCATTTGTTATCGAATCGACTTAAAGCCAGATCGTCACATTGGCCGCTCTTCTCTCTGAAACGGTTGTACTTATCGTCTGCAAAGCTATGTCGCGTGCTGCGGTATGCGGAGACACTAAAAGCACCATAGTAGAACACAGATGAAGCTTCTATGATGATGTAATAGCCTGTAAGAAGTAGTGCAATTCAAGTTTTAGGTATCGATTATTGACTTTTTAGCTCGCTTTGATGCCTTGGACATGAGCTAGGACCTTAAGAATCTGCATGAAAGGAGGACTAGCAGCCGAGTTGCAGGGAAGAATGTGAAAAGTGTTCATATGTAGTAAAAACCTGAGAAATCCGTCCGTTTTCGTCATTTGTTATCGAATCGACTTAAAGCCAGATCGTCACATTGGCCGCTCTTCTTTCTGAAACATTTGTACTTATCGTCTGCAAAGCTATGTCGCGTGCTGCGGTATGCGGAAACACTAAAAGCACCATAGTAGAACACAGATGAAGCTTCTAAGTTGATGTAATAGCCGGTAAGAAGTAGTACAATTCAAGTTTTAGGTATCGATTATTGACTTCTTAGCTGGCTTTGGTGCCTTGGACATGAGCTAGGACCTTAAGATTCTCCATGAAAGGAGGACTAGCAGCCGAGTTGCACGGGAGAATGTGAAAAGTGTTCATATGTAGTAAAAACCTGAGATATCCGTCCGTTTTCGTCATTTGTTATCGAATCGACTTAAAGCCAGATCGTCACATTGGCCGCTCTTCTCTCTGAAACGGTTCTACTTATCGTCTGCAAAGCTATGTCGCGTGCTGCGGTATGCGGAGACACTAAAAGCACCATAGTAGAACACAGATGAAGCTTATAAGTTGAAGTAATAGCCAGTAAGAAGTAGTACAATTCAAGTTTTAGGTACTGATTATTTACTTTTTAGCTGGCGTTGGTGCCTTGGACATGAGCTAGGACCTTAAGATTCTGCATGAAAGGAGGACTAGCAGCCGAGTTGCACGGGAGAATGTTAAATGTGTTCATATGTAGTAGAAACCTGAGAAATCCGTCCGTTTCCGTCATTTGTTATCGAATCGACTTAAAGCCAGATCGTCACATTGGCCGCTCTTCTCTCTGAAACGGTTGTACTTATCGTCTGCAAAGCTATGTCGCGTGCTGCGGTATGCGGAGACAATAAAATCACCATAGTAGAACACAGATGAAGCTTCTAAGTCGATGTAATAGCCAGTAAGAAGTAGTACAATTCAAGTTTTAGGTACTGATTATTGACTTTTTAGCTGGCTTTGGTGCCTTGGACATGAGCTAGGACCTTAAGATTCTGCATGAAAGGAGGACTAGCAGCCGAGTTGCACGGGAGAATGTGAAAAGTGTTCATATGTAGTAAAAACCTGAGAAATCCGTCCGTTTTCGTCATTTGTTATCGAATCGACTTAAAGCCAGATCGTCACATTGGCCGCTCTTCTCTCTGAAACGGTTGTCCTTACCGTCTGCAAAGCTATGTCGCGTGCTGCGGTATGCGGAGGCAATAAAATCACCATAGTAGAACACAGATGAAGCTTCTAAGTCGATGTAATAGCCAGTAAGAAGTAGTACAATTCAAGTTTTAGGTATCGATTATTGACATCTTAGATGGATTTGGTGCCTTGGACATGAGCTAGGATGTTAAGATTCTGCATGAAAGGAGGACTAGCAGCCGAGTTGCACGGGACAATATGAAAAGTGTTCATATGTAGTAAAAACCTGAGAAATCCGTCCGTTTTAGTCATTTGTTATCGAATCGCCTTAAAGCCAGATCGTCACTTGGCCGCTCTTCTCTCTGAAACGGCTGTACTTATCGTCTGCAAAGCTATGTCGCGTGCTGCGGTATGCGGATACACTAAGAGCACCATAGTAGAACACAGATGAAGCTTCTAAGTTGATGTAATAGCCAGTAAGAAGTAGTACAATTCAAGTTTTAGGTACTGGTTTTGACTTTTTAGCTGGCTTTGTTGCCTTGGACATGAGCTAAGACCTTAAGATTCTGCATGAAAGGAGGACTAGCAGCCGAGTTGCACGGGAGAATGTGAAAAGTGTTCATATGTAGTAAAAACCTGAGAAATCCGTCCGTTTTCCTCATTTGTTATCGAATCGACTTAAAGCCAGATCGTCACATTGGCCGCTCTTCTCTCTGAAACGGTTGTACTTATCGTCTGCAAAGCTATGTCGCGTGCTGCGGTATGCGGAGACACTAAAAGCACCATAGTAGAACACAGATGAAGCTTCTATGATGATGTAATAGCCTGTAAGAAGTAGTGCAATTCAAGTTTTAGGTATCGATTATTGACTTTTTAGCTCGCTTTGATGCCTTGGACATGAGCTAGGACCTTAAGAATCTGCATGAAAGGAGGACTAGCAGCCGAGTTGCAGGGAAGAATGTGAAAAGTGTTCATATGTAGTAAAAACCTGAGAAATCCGTCCGTTTTCGTCATTTGTTATCGAATCGACTTAAAGCCAGATCGTCACATTGGCCGCTCTTCTTTCTGAAACATTTGTACTTATCGTCTGCAAAGCTATGTCGCGTGCTGCGGTATGCGGAAACACTAAAAGCACCATAGTAGAACACAGATGAAGCTTCTAAGTTGATGTAATAGCCGGTAAGAAGTAGTACAATTCAAGTTTTAGGTATCGATTATTGACTTCTTAGCTGGCTTTGGTGCCTTGGACATGAGCTAGGACCTTAAGATTCTCCATGAAAGGAGGACTAGCAGCCGAGTTGCACGGGAGAATGTGAAAAGTGTTCATATGTAGTAAAAACCTGAGATATCCGTCCGTTTTCGTCATTTGTTATCGAATCGACTTAAAGCCAGATCGTCACATTGGCCGCTCTTCTCTCTGAAACGGTTCTACTTATCGTCTGCAAAGCTATGTCGCGTGCTGCGGTATGCGGAGACACTAAAAGCACCATAGTAGAACACAGATGAAGCTTATAAGTTGAAGTAATAGCCAGTAAGAAGTAGTACAATTCAAGTTTTAGGTACTGATTATTTACTTTTTAGCTGGCGTTGGTGCCTTGGACATGAGCTAGGACCTTAAGATTCTGCATGAAAGGAGGACTAGCAGCCGCGTTGCACGGGAGAATGTTAAATGTGTTCATATGTAGTAGAAACCTGAGAAATCCGTCCGTTTCCGTCATTTGTTATCGAATCGACTTAAAGCCAGATCGTCACATTGGCCGCTCTTCTCTCTGAAACGGTTGTACTTATCGTCTGCAAAGCTATGTCGCGTGCTGCGGTATGCGGAGACAATAAAATCACCATAGTAGAACACAGATGAAGCTTCTAAGTCGATGTAATAGCCAGTAAGAAGTAGTACAATTCAAGTTTTAGGTATCGATTATTGACTTCTTTGATGGATTTGGTGCCTTGGACATGAGCTAGGATGTTAAGATTCTGCATGAAAGGAGGACTAGCAGCCGAGTTGCACGGGACAATATGAAAAGTGTTCATATGTAGTAAAAACCTGAGAAATCCGTCCGTTTTAGTCATTTGTTATCGAATCGCCTTAAAGCCAGATCGTCACTTGGCCGCTCTTCTCTCTGAAACGGCTGTACTTATCGTCTGCAAAGCTATGTCGCGTGCTGCGGTATGCGGATACACTAAAAGCACCATAGTAGAACACAGATGAAGCTTCTAAGTTGATGTAATAGCCAGTAAGAAGTAGTACAATTCAAGTTTTAGGTACTGATTATTGACTTTTTAGCTGGCTTTGTTGCCTTGGACATGAGCTAGGACCTTAAGATTCTGCATGAAAGGAGGACTAGCAGCAGAGTTGCACGGGAGAATGTGAAAAGTGTTCATATGTAGTAAAAACCTGAGAAATCCGTCCGTTTTCCTCATTTGTTATCGAATCGACTTAAAGCCAGATCGTCACATTGGCCGCTCTTCTCTCTGAAACGGTTGTACTTATCGTCTGCAAAGCTATGTCGCGTGCTGCGGTATGCGGAGACACTAAAAGCACCATAGTAGAACACAGATGAAGCTTCTATGATGATGTAATAGCCTGTAAGAAGTAGTGCAATTCAAGTTTTAGGTATCGATTATTGACTTTTTAGCTGGCTTTGGTGCCTTGGACATGAGCTAGAACCTTAGGATTCTGCATGAAAATAGGACTAGCAGCCGCGTTGGATGGGAGAATGTGAATAGTGTTCATATGTAGTAAAAACCTGAGAAATCCGTCCGTTTTCGTCATTTGTTATCGAATCGACTTAAAGCCAGATCGTCACATTGGCCGCTCTTCTCTCTGAAACGATTGTACTTATCGTCTGCAAAGCTATGTCGCGTGCTGCGGTATTCTGAGACACTAAAAGCACCATAGTAGAACACAGATAAAGCTTCTAAGTTGATGTAATAGCCAGTAAGAAGTAGTACAATTCAAGTTTTAGGTATCGATTATTGACTTTTTAGCTGGCTTTGGTGCCTTGGACATGAGCTAGAACCTTAGGATTCTGCATGAAAGGAGGACTAGCAGCCGCGTTGGATGGGAGAATGTGAATAGTGTTCATATGTAGTAAAAACCTGAGAAATCCGTCCGTTTTCGTCATTTGTTATCGAATCGACTTAAAGCCAGATCGTCACATTGGCCGCTCTTCTCTCTGAAACGATTGTACTTATCGTCTGCAAAGCTATGTCGCGTGCTGCGGTATTCTGAGACACTAAAAGCACCATAGTAGAACACAGATAAAGCTTCTAAGTTGATGTAATAGCCAGTAAGAAGTAGTACAATTCAAGTTTTAGGTATCGATTATTGACTTTTTAGCTGGCTTTGGTGCCTTGGACATGAGCTAGGACCTTATGATTCTGCATGAAAGGAGGACTAGCAGCCGATTTGCACGGGAGAATGTGAAAAGTGTTCATATGTAGTAAAAACCTGAGATATCCGTCCGTTTTCGTCATTTGTTATCGAATCGACGTAAAGCCAGATCGTCACATTGGCCGCTCTTCTCTCTGAAACGGTTGTACTTATCGCCTGCAAAGCTATGTCGCGTGATGCGGTATGCGGAGACACTAAAAGCACCATAGTAGAACACAGATGAAGCTTCTAAGTTGATGTAATAGCCAGTAAGAAGTAGTACAATTCAAGTTTTAGGTATCGATTATTGACTTTTTAGCTGGCTTTGATGCCATGGACATGAGCTAGGACCTTAAGAATCTGCATGAAAGGAGGACTAGCAGTCGAGTTGCAGGGAAGATTGTGAAAAGTGTTCATATGTAGTAAAAACCTGAGAAATCCGTCCGTTTTCGTCATTTGTTATCGAATCGACTTAAAGCCAGATCGTCACATTGGCCGCTCTTCTCTCGGAAACGGTTGTACTTATCGTCTGCAAAGCTATGTCGCGTGCTGCGGTATGCGGAGACTGTAAAAGCACCATAGTAGAACACAGATGAAGCTACTAAGTTGATGTAATAGCCAGTAAGAAGTAGTACAATTCAAGTTTTAGGTACTGATTATTTACTTTTTAGCTGGCTTTGGTGCCTTGGACATGAGCTAGGACCTTAAGATTCTGCATGAAAGGAGGACTAGAAGCCGCGTTGCACGGGAGAATGTGAAATGTGTTCATATGTAGTAAAAACCTGAGAAATCCGTCCGTTTTCGTCATTTGTTTTCGAATCTACTTAAAGCCAGATCGTCACATTGGCCGCTCTTCTCTCTGAAAAGGTTGTACTTATCGTCTGCAAAGCTATGTCGCGTGCTGCGGTAGGCGGAGACACTAAAAGCACCATAGTAGAACATAGATGAAGCTTCTATGATGATGTAATAGCCAGTAAGAAGTAGTACAATTCAAGTTTTAGGTATCGATTATTGACTTTTTAGCTGGCTTTGGTGCCTTGGACATGAGCTAGGACCTTAAGATTCTGCATGAAATGAGGACTAGCAGCCGAGTTGCACGGGAGAATGTGAAAAGTGTTCATATGTAGTAAAAACCTGAGAAATCCGTCCGTATTCGTCATTTGTTATCGAATCGACTTAAAGCCAGATCGTCACATTGGCTGCTCTTCTCTCTGAAACGGTTGTACTTATCTTCTGGAAAGCTTTGTCGCGAACTGCGGTATGCGGAGACACTAAAAGCACCATAGTAGAACACAGATGAAGCTTCTAAGATGATGTAATAGCCAGTAAGAAGTAGTACAATTCAAGTTTTAGGTATCGATTATTGACTTTTTAGCTGGCTTTGGTGCCTTGAACATGAACTAGGACCTTAAGATTCTGCATGAAAGGAGGACTAGCAGCCGAGTTGCAGGGAAGAATGTGAAAAGTGTTCATATGTAGTAAAAACCTGAGAAATCCGTCCGTTTTCGTCATTTGTTATCGAATCGACTTAAAGCCAGATCGTTACATTGGCCGCTCTTCTCTCTGAAACAGTTGTACTTATCGTCTTCAAAGCTACGTCGCGTGCTGCGGTATGCGGAGACACTAAAAGCACCATAGTAGAACACAGATGAAGCTTCTAAGTTGATGTAATAGCCAGTAAGAAGTAGTACAATTCAAGTTTTATGTATCGATTATTGACTTCTTAGCTGGCTTTGGTGCCTTGGACATGAGCTAGGACCTTAAGATTCTGCATGAAAGGAGGACTAGCACTTGAGTTGCATGGGAGAATGTGAAAAGTGTTCATATGTAGTAAGAACCTGAGAAATCCGTCCGTTTTCGTCATTTGTTATCGAATCGACTTAAAGCCAGATCGTCACTTGGCCGCTCTTCTCTCTGAAACGGTTCTACTTATCGTCTGCAAAGCTATGTCGCGTGATGCGGTATGCGGAGACACTAAAAGCACCATAGTAGAACACAGATGAAGCTTCTAAGTTGATGTAATAGCCAGTAAGAAGTACTACAATTCAAGTTTTAGGTACTGATTATTTACTTTTTAGCTGGCTTTGGTGCCTTGGACATGAGCTAGGACCTTAAGATTCTGCATGAAATGAGGACTAGCAGCCGCGTTGCACGGGAGAATGTGAAATGTGTTCATATGTAGTAAAAACTTGAGAAATCCTTCTGTATCCGTCATTTGTTATGGAATCGACTTAAAGCCCGATCGTCACATTGGCCGCTCTTCTCTCTGAAACGTTTGTACTTATCGTCTGCAAAGCTATGTCGCGTGCTGCGGTATGCGGAGACACTAAAAGCACCATAGTAGAACACAGATGAAGCTTCTATGATGATGTAATAGCCAGTAAGAAGTAGTACAATTCAAGTTTTAGGTATCGATTATTGACTTTTTAGCTGGCTTTGGTGCCTTGGACATGAGCTAGGACCTTAAGATTCTGCATGAAAGGAGGACTAGCAGCCGCGTTGGATGGGAGAATGTGAAAAGTGTTCATATGTAGTAAAAACCTGAGAAATCCGTCCGTTTTCGTCATTTGTTATCGAATCGACTTAAAGCCAGATCGTCACATTGGCCGCTCTTCTCTCTGAAACGTTTGTACTTATCGCCTGCAAAGCTATGTCGCGTGATGCGGTATGCGGAGACACTAAAAGCACCATAGTAGAACACAGATGAAGCTTCTAAGTTGATGTAATAGCCAGTAAGAAGTATTACAATTCAAGTTTTAGGTATCGATTATTGACTTTTTAGCTGGCTTTGGTGCCTTGGACATGAGCTAGGACCTTAAGATTCTGCATGAAAGAAGGACTAGCAGCCGAGTTGCACGGGAGAATATGAAAAGTATTCAAATGTAGTAAAAACGTGAGAAATCCGTCCGTTTTCGTCATTTGTTATCGAATCGACTTAAAGCCAGATCGTCACATTGGCCGCTCTTCTCTCTGAAACGGTTGTACTTATCGTCTTCAAAGCTATGTCGCGTGCTGCGGTATGCGGAGACACTAAAAGCACCATAGTAGAACACAGATGAAGCTTCTAAGTTGATGTAATAGCCAGTAAGAAGTAGTACAATTCAAGTTTTAGGTATCGATTATTGATTTTTTAGCTGGCTTTGTTGCCTTGGACATGAGCTAGGACCTTAAGATTCTGCAAGAAAGGAGGACTAGCAGCCAAGTTGCAGGGGAGAATGTGAAAAGTGATCATATGTAGTAAAAACCTGAGAAATCCGTCCGTTTTCGTCATTTGTTATCGAATCGACTTAAAGCCAGATCGTCACATTGGCCGCTCTTCTCTCTGAAACGGTTGTACTTATCGTCTTCAAAGCTATGTCGCGTGCTGCGGTATGCGGAGACACTAAAAGCACCATAGTAGAACACAGATGAAGCTTCTAAGTTGATGTAATAGCCAGTAAGAAGTAGTACAATTCAAGTTTTAGGTATCGATTATTGACTTTTTAGCTGGCTTTGGTGCCTTGGACATGAGCTAGGACCTTAAGATTCCGCATGAAAGGAGGACTAGCAGCCGAGTTGCACGGGAGAATGTGAAAAGTGTTCATATGTAGTAAAAACCTGAGAAATCCGTCCGTTTTCGTCATTTGATATCGAATCGACTTCAAGCCAGATCGTCACATTGGCCGCTCTTCTCTCTGAAACGGTTGTACTTATCGTCTGCAAAGCTATGTCGCGTGCTGCGGTATGCGGAGACACTAAAAGCACCATAGTAGAACACAGATGAAGCTTCTATGATGATGTAATAGCCAGTAAGAAGTAGTAGAATTCAAGTTTTAGGTATCGATTATTGACTTTTTAGCTGGCTTTGGTGCCTTGGACATGGGCTAGGACCTTAAGATTCTGCATGAAAGGAGGACTAGCAGCCGCGTTGGATGGGAGAATGTGAAAAGTGTTCATATGTAGTAAAAACCTGAGAAATCCGTCCGTTTTCGTCATTTGTTATCGAATCGACTTAAAGCCAGATCGTTACATTGGCCGCTCTTCTCTCTGAAACGGTTGTACTTATCGTCTTCAAAGCTATGTCGCGTGCTGCGGTATGTGGAGACACTAAAAGCACCATAGTAGAACACAGATGATGCTTCTAAGTTGATGTAATAGCCAGTAAGAAGTAGTACAATTCAAGTTTTAGGTATCGATTATTGATTTATTAGCTGGCTTTGTTGCCTTGGACATGAGCTAGGACCTTAAGATTCTGCAAGAAAGGAGGACTAGCAGCCGAGTTGCACGGGAGAATGTGAAAAGTGTTCATATGTAGTAAAAACCTGAGAAATCCGTCCGTTTTCGTTATTTGTTATCGAATCGACTTAAAGCCAGATCGTCACATTGGCCGCTCTTCTCTCTGAAACCGTTGTACTTATCGTCTGCAAAGCTATGTCGCGTGCTGCGGTATGCGCAGACACTAAAAGCACCATAGTAGAACACAGATGAAGCTTCTAAGATGATGTAATAGCCAGTAAGAAGTAGTACAATTCAAGTTTTAGGTATCGATTATTGACTTTTTAGCTGGCTTTGGTGCCTTGAACATGAGCTAGGACCTTAAGATTCTGCATGAAAGGAGGACTAGCAGCCGAGTTGCACGGGAGAATGTGAAAAGTGTTCATATGTAGTAAAAACCTGAGAAATCCGTCCGTTTTCGTCATTTGTTATCGAATCGACTTAAAGCCAGATCGTCACATTGGCCGCTCTTCTCTCTGAAACAGTTGTACTTGTCGTCTTCAAAGCTATGTCGCGTGCTGCGGTATGCGGAGACACTAAAAGCACCATAGTAGATCACAGATGAAGCTTCTAAGTTGATGTAATAGCCAGTAAGAAGTAGTACAATTCAAGTTTTATGTATCGATTATTGACTTCTTAGCTGGCTTTGGTGCCTTGGACATGAGCTAGGACCTTAAGATTCTGCATGAAAGGAGGACTAGCACTTGAGTTGCACGGGAGAATGTGAAAAGTGTTCATATGTAGTAAGAACATGAGAAATCCGTCCGTTTTCGTCATTTGTTATCGAATCGACTTAAAGCCAGATCGTCACATTGGCCGCTCTTCTCTCTGAAACGGATGTACTTATCGCCTGCAAAGCTATGTCGCGTGATGCGGTATGCGGAGACACTAAAAGCACCATAGTAGAACACAGATGAAGCTTCTAAGTTGATGTAATAGCCAGTAAGAAGTATTACAATTCAAGTTTTAGGTATCGATTATTGACTTTTTAGCTCGCTTTGGTGCCTTGGACATGAGCTAGGACCTTAAGATTCTGCATGAAAGGAGGACTAGCAGCCGAGATGCACGGGAGAATATGAAAAGTATTCAAATGTAGTAAAAACCTGAGAAATCCGTCCGTTTTCGTCATTTGTTATCGAATCGACTTAAAGCCAGATCGTCACATTGGCCGCTCTTCTCTCTGAAACGGTTGTACTTATCGTCTTCAAAGCTATGTCACGTGCTGCGGTATGCGGAGACACTAAAAGCACCATAGTAGAACACAGATGAAGCTTCTAAGTTGATGTATTAGCCAGTAAGAAGTAGAACAATTCAAGTTGTAGGTATCAATTATTGATTTTTTAGCTGGCTTTGTTGCCTTGGACATGAGCTAGGACCTTAAGATTCTGCAAGAAAGGAAGACTAGCAGCCAAGTTGCAGGTGAGAATGTGAAAAGTGTTCATATGTAGTAAAAACCTGAGAAATCCGTCCGTTTTCGTCATTTGTTATCGAATCGACTTAAAGCCAGATCGTCACATTGGCCGCTCTTCTCTCTGAAACGGTTGTACTTATCGTCTTCAAAGCTATGTCGCGTGCTGCGGTATGCGGAGACACTAAAAGCACCATAGTAGAACACAGATGAAGCTTCTAAGTTGATGTAATAGCCAGTAAGAAGTAGTACAATTCAAGTTTTAGGTATCGATTATTGACTTTTTAGCTGGCTTTGGTGCCTTGGACATGAGCTAGGACCTTAACATTCTGCATGAAAGGAGGACTAGCAGCCGAGTTGCACGGGAGAATGTGAAAAGTGTTCATATGTAGTAAAAACCTGAGAAATCCGTCCGTTTTCGTCATTTGTTATCGAGTCGACTTAAAGCCAGATCGTCACATTGGCCGCTCTTCTCTCTGAAACGGTTGTACTTATCGTCTGCAAAGCTATGTCGTAAGCTGCGGTAGGTTGAGACACTGAAACCGCCACAGTAGAACACAGATGAAGCTTCTAATTTGATGTAATAGCCAGTAAGAAATTGTACAATTCAAGTTTTAGGTATCGATTATTGACTTTTTAGCTGGCTTTGATGCCTTGGACATGAGCTAGGACCTTAAGAATCTGCATGAAAGGAGGACTAGCAGCCGTGTTGCAGGGAAGAGTGTGAAAAGTGTTCATATGTAGTAAAAACCTGAGAAATCCGTCCGTTTTCGTCATTTGTTATCGAATCGACTTAAAGCCAGATTGTCACATTGGCCGCTCTTCTCTCTGAAACCGTTGTACTTATCGTCTGCAAAGCTATGTCGCGTGCTGCGGTATGCGGAGACACTAAAATCACCATAGTAGAACACAGATGAAGCTTCTAAGATGATGTAATAGACAATAAGAAGTAGTACAATTCAAGTTTTAGGTATGGATTACTGACTTTTTAGCTGGCTTTGGTGCCTTGGGCATGAGCTAGAACCTTAAGATTCTGCATGAAAGGAGGACTAGCAGCCGAGTTACACGGGAGAATCTGAAAAGTGTTCATATGTAGTAAAAACCTGAGAAATCCGTCCGTTTTCGTCATTTGTTATCGAATCGACTTAAAGCCAGATCGTCACATTGGCCGCTCTTCTCTCTGAAACGGTTGTACTTATCGTCTGCAAAGCTATGTCGCGTGCTGCGGTATGCGCAGACACTAAAAGCACCATAGTATAAAACAGATGAAGCTTCTAAGTTGATGTAATAGCCAGTAAGAAGTAGTACAACTGAAGTTTTAGGTATCGATTATTGACTTTTTAGCTGGCTTTGGTGCCTTGGACATGAGCTAGGACCTTAAGATTCTGCATGATAGGAGGACTAGCAGCCGCGTTGCACGGGAGAATGTAAAATGTGTTCATATGTAGTAGAAACCTGAGAAATCCGTCCGTTTTCGTCATTTGTTATCGAATCGACTTAAAGCCCGATCGTCACATTGGCCGCTCTTCTCTCTGAAACGATTGTACTTATCGTCTGCAAAGCTATGTCGCGTGCTGCGGTATGTGGAGACACTAAAAGCACCATAGTAGAACACAGATGAAGCTTCTAAGTGGATGTAATAGCCAGTAAGAAGTAGTACAATTCAAGTTTTAGGTATCGATTATTGACTTTTTAGCTGGCTTTGGTGCCTTGGACACGAGCTAGGACCTTAAGATTCTGCATGAAAGGAGGACTAGCATCCGAGTTGCCTGGGAAAATGTGAAAAGTGTTCATATGTAGTAAAAACCTGAGAAATCCGTTCGTTTTCGTCAATTGTTATCGAATCGACTTAAAGGCAGATCGTCACATTGGCCGCTCTTCTCTCTGAAACGGTTCTACTTATCGTCTGCAAAGCTATGTCGCGTGCTGCGGTATGCGGAGACACTAAAAGCACCATAGTAGAACACAGATGAAGCTTCTAAGTTGATGTAATAGCCAGTAAGAAGTAGTACAATTCAAGTATTAGGTACTGATTATTTACTTTTTAGCTGGCTTTGGTGCCTTGGGCATGAGCTAGGACCTTAAGATTCTGCATGAAAGGAGGACTAGCAGCCGAGTTGCACGGGAGAATGTGAAAAGTGTTCATATGTAGTAAAAACCTGAGAAATCCGTCCGTTTTCGTCATTTGTTATCGAATCGACTTAAAGAGAGATCGTCACATTGGCCGCTCTTCTCTCTGAAACGGTTGTACTTATCGTCTGCAAAGCTATGTCGCGTGCTGCGGTATGCGCAGACACTTAAAGCAACATAGTATAAAACAGATGAAGCTTCTAAGTTGATGTAATAGCCAGTAAGAAGTAGTACAACTCAAGTTTTAGGTATCGATTATTGACTTCTTAGATGGATTTGGTGCCTTGGACATGAGCTAGGACAATAAGATTCTGCATGAAAGGAGGACTAGCAGCCGAGTTGCACGGGACAATATGAAAAGTGTTCATATGTAGTAAAAACCTGGGAAATCCGTCCGTTTTCGTCATTTGTTATCGAATCGACTTAAAGCCAGATCGTCACATTGGCCGCTCTTCTCTCTGAAACGGTCGACTTATCGTCTGCAAAGCTATGTCGCGTGCTGCGGTATGCGGAGACACTAAAAGCACCATAGTAGAACACAGATGAAGCTTCTATGATGATGTAATAGCCAGTAAGAAGTAGTACAATTAAAGTTTTAGGTATCGATTATTGACTTTTTAGCTGGCTTTGGTGCCTTGGACATGACCTAGGACCTTAAGATTCTGCATGAAAGGAGGACTAGCAGCCGAGTTGCAGGGGAGAATGTGAAAAGTGTTCATATGTAGTAAAAACCTGAGAAATCCGTCCGTTTTCGTCATTTGTTATCGAATCGACTTAAAGCCAGATCGTCACATTGGCCGCTCTTCTCTCTGAAACGTTTGTACTTATCGCCTGCAAAGCTATGTCGCGTGATGCGGTATGCGGGGACACTAAAAGTACCATAGTAGAACACAGATGAAGCTTCTAAGTTGATGTAATAGCCAGTAAGAAGTAGTACAATTCAAGTTTTAGGTATCGATTATTGATTTTTTAGCTGGCTTTGTTGCCTTGGACATGAGCTAGGACCTTAAGATTCTGCAAGAAAGGACGACTAGCAGCCAAGTTGCAGGGGAGAATGTGAAAAGTGATCATATGTAGTAAAAACCTGAGAAATCCGTCCGTTTTCGTCATTTGTTATCGAATCGACTTAAAGCCAGGTCGTCACATTGGCCGCTCTTCTCTCTGAAACGGTTGTACTTATCGTCTACAAAGCTATGTCGCGTGCTGCGGTATGCGGAGACACTAAAAGCACCATAGTAGAACACAGATGAAGCTTCTAAGTTGATGTAATAGCCAGTAAGAAGTAGTACAATTCAAGTTTTAGGTATCGATTATTGACTTTTTAGCTGGCTTTGGTGCCTTGGACATGAGCTAGGACCTTAAGATTCCGCATGAAAGGAGGACTAGCAGCCGAGTTTCACGGGAGAATGTGAAAAGTGTTCATATGTAGTAAAAACCTGAGAAATCCGTCCGTTTTCGTCATTTGATATCGAATCGACTTAAAGCCAGATCGTCACATTGGCCGCTCTTCTCTCTGAAACGGTCGACTTATCGTCTGCAAAGCTATGTCGCGTGCTGCGGTATGCGGAGACACTAAAAGCACCATAGTAGAACACAGATGAAGCTTCTATGATGATGTAATGGCCAGTAAGAAGTAGTAGAATTCAAGTTTTAGGTATCGATTATTGACTTTTTAGCTGGCTTTGGTGCCTTGGACATGGGCTAGGACCTTAAGATTCTGCATGAAAGGAGGACTAGCAGCCGCGTTGGATGGGAGAATGTGAAAAGTGTTCATATGTAGTAAAAACCTGAGAAATCCGTCCGTTTTCGTCATTTGTTATCGAATCGACTTAAAGCCAGATCGTCACATTGGCCGCTCTTCTCTCTGAAACGTTTGTACTTATCGCCTGCAAAGCTATGTCGCGTGATGCGGTACGCGGAGACACTAAAAGCACCATAGTAGAACACAGATGAAGCTTCTAAGTTGATGTAATAGCCAGTAAGAAGTATTACAATTCAAGTTTTAGGTATGGATTATTGACTTTTTAGCTGGCTTTGGTGCCTTGGACATGAGCTAGGACCTTAAGATTCTGCATGAAAGGAGGACTAGCAGCCGAGTAGCACGGGAGAATATGAAAAGTATTCAAATGTAGTAAAAACCTGAGAAATCCGTCCGTTTTCGTCATTTGTTATCGAATCGACTTAAAGCCAGATCGTCACATTGGCCGCTCTTCTCTCTGAAACGGTTGTACTTATCGTCTTAAAAGCTATGTCGCGTGCTGCGGTATGTGGAGACACTAAAAGCACCATAGTAGAACACAGATGAAGCTTCTAAGTTGATGTAATAGCCAGTAAGAAGTAGTACAATTCAAGTTTTAGGTATCGATTATTGATTTATTAGCTGGCTTTGTTGCCTTGGACATGAGCTAGGACCTTAAGATTCTGCAAGAAAGGAGGACTAGCAGCCGAGTTGCACGGGAGAATGTGAAAAGTGTTCATATGTAGTAAAAACCTGAGAAATCCGTCCGTTTTCGTCATTTGATATCGAATCGACTTAAAGCCAAATCGTCACATTGGCCGCTCTTCTCTCTGAAACGGTTGTACTTATGGTCTGCAAAGCTATGTCGCGTGCTGCGGTATGCGGAGACACTAAAAGCACCATAGTAGAACACAGATGAAGCTTCTATGATGATGTAATAGCCAGTAAGAAGTAGTACAATTAAAGTTTTAGGTATCGATTATTGACTTTTTAGCTGGCTTTGGTGCCTTGGACATGACCTAGGAGCTTAAGATTCTGCATGAAAGGAGGACTAGCAGCCGAGTTGCAGGGGAGAATGTGAAAAGTGTTCATATGTAGTAAAAACCTGAGAAATCCGTCCGTTTTCGTCATTTGTTATCGAATCGCCTTAAAGCCATTTCGTCACATTGGCCGCTCTTCTCTCTGAAACGGTTGTACTTATCGCCTGCAAAGCTATGTCGCGTGATGCGGTATGCGGAGACACTAAAAGCACCATAGTAGGACACAGATGAAGCTTCTAAGTTGATGTAATAGCCAGTAAGAAGTAGTACAATTCAAGTTTTAGGTATCGATTATTGACTTTTTAGCTGGCTTTGATGCCTTGGACATGAGCTAGGACCTTAAGATTCTGCATGAAAGGAGGACTAGCAGCCGAGTTGCACGGGAGAATGTGAAAAGTGTTCATATGTAGTAAAAACCTGAGAAATCCGTCCGTTTTCGTCATTTGTTATTGAATCGGCTTAAAGCCAGATCGTCACATTGGCCGCTCTTCTCTCTGAAACGGTTGTACTTATCGTCTGCAAAGCTATGTCGTATGCTGCGGTAGGCGGAGACACTGAAACCACCACAGTAGAACACAGATGAAGCTTCTAATTTGATGTAATAGCCAGTAAGAAATAGTACAATTCAAGTTTTAGGTATCGATTATTGACTTTTTAGCTGGCTTTGATGCCTTGGACATGAGCTAGGACTTTAAGAATCTGCATGAAAGGAGGACTAGCAGCCGAGTTGCAGGGAAGAGTGTGAAAAGTGTTCATATGTAGTAAAAACCAGAGAAATCCGTCCGTTTTCGTCATTTGTTATCGAATCGACTTAAAGCCAGATCGTCACATTGGCCGCTCTTCTCTCTGAAGCGGTTGTACTTATCGTCTGCAAAGCTATGTCGCGTGCTGCGGTATGCGGAGACTCTAAAAGCACCATAGTAGAACACAGATGAAGCTTCTAAGTTGATGTAACAGCCAGTAAGAAGTAGTACAATTCAAGTTTTAGGTATGGATTATTGACTTTTTAGCTGGCTTTGGTGCCTTGGACATGAGCTAGGACATTAAGATTCTGCATGAAAGGAGGACTAGCAGCCGCGTTGGACGGGAGCATGTGAAATGTGTTCATATGTAGTAAAACCTGAGAAATCCGTCCGTTTTCGTCATTTGTTTTCGAATCGACTTAAAGCCCGATCGTCACATTGGCCGCTCTTCTCTCTGAAACGGTTGTACTTATCGTCTGCAAAGCTATGTCGCGTGCTGCGGTATGCGGAGACACTAAAATCACCATAGTAGAACACAGATGAAGCTTCTAAGATGATGTAATAGACAATAAGAAGTAGTACAATTCAAGTTTTAGGTATGGATTATTGTCCTTTTAGCTGGCTTTGGTGCGTTGGGCATGAGCTAGGACTTTAAGATTCTGCATGAAAGGAGGACTAGCAGCCGAGTTGCACGGGAGAATCTGAAAAGTGTTCATGTGTAGTAAAAACCTGACAAATCCGTCCGTTTTCGTCAATTGTTATCGAATCGACTTAAAGCCAGATCGTCACATTGGCCGCTCTTCTCTCTGAAACGGTTGTACTTATCGTCTGCAAAGCTATGTCGCGTGCTGCGGTATGCGCAGACACTAAAAGCACCATAGTAGAACACAGATGAAGCTTCTAAGATGATGTAATAGCCAGTAAGAAGTAGTACAATTCAAGTTTTAGGTATCGATTATTGACTTTTTAGCTGGCTTTGGTGCCTTGAACATGAGCTAGGACCTTAAGATTCTGCATGAAAGGAGGACTAGCAGCCGAGTTGCACGGGAGAATGTGAAAAGTGTTCATATGTAGTAAAAACCTGAGAAATCCGTCCGTTTTCGTCATTTGTTATCGAATCGACTTAAAGCCAGATCGTCACATTGGCCGCTCTTCTCTCTGAAACAGTTGTACTTATCGTCTTCAAAGCTATGTCGCGTGCTGCGGTATGCGGAGACACTAAAAGCACCATAGTAGATCACAGATGAAGCTTCTAAGTTGATGTAATAGCCAGTAAGAAGTAGTACAATTCAAGTTTTATGTATCGATTATTGACTTCTTAGCTGGCTTTGGTGCCTTGGACATGAGCTAGGACCTTAAGATTCTGCATGAAAGGAGGACTAGCACTTGAGTTGCACGGGAGAATGTGAAAAGTGTTCATATGTAGTAAGAACCTGAGAAATCCGTCCGTTTTCGTCATTTGTTATCGAATCGACTTAAAGCCAGATCGTCACATTGGCCGCTCTTCTCTCTGAAACGGTTGTACTTATCGCCTGCAAAGCTATGTCGCGTGATGCGGTATGCGGAGACACTAAAAGCACCATAGTAGAACACAGATGAAGCTTCTAAGTTGATGTAATAGCCAGTAAGAAGTATTACAATTCAAGTTTTAGGTATCGATTATTGACTTTTTAGCTCGCTTTGGTGCCTTGGACATGAGCTAGGACCTTAAGATTCTGCATGAAAGGAGGACTAGCAGCCGAGTTGCACGGGAGAATATGAAAAGTATTCAAATGTAGTAAAAACCAGAGAAATCCGTCCGTTTTCGTCATTTGTTATCGAATCGACTTAAAGCCAGATCGTCAAATTGGCCGCTCTTCTCTCTGAAACGGTTGTACTTATCGTCTTCAAAGCTATGTCACGTGCTGCGGTATGCGGAGACACTAAAAGCACCATAGTAGAACACAGATGAAGCTTCTATGTTGATGTAATAGCCAGTAAGAAGTAGTACAATTCAAGTTGTAGGTATCAATTATTGATTTTTTAGCTGGCTTTGTTGCCTTGGACATGAGCTAGGACCTTAAGATTCTGCAAGAAAGGAAGACTAGCAGCCAAGTTGCAGGGGAGAATGTGAAAAGTGTTCATATGTAGTAAAAACCTGAGAAATCCGTCCGTTTTCGTCATTTGTTATCGAATCGACTTAAAGCCAGATCGTCACATTGGCCGCTCTTCTCTCTGAAAAGGTTGTACTTATCGTCTTCAAAGCTATGTCGCGTGCTGCGGTATGCGGAGACACTAAAAGCACCATAGTAGAACACAGATGAAGCTTCTAAGTTGATGTAATAGCCAGTAAGAAGTAGTACAATTCAAGTTTTAGGTATCGATTATTGACTTTTTAGCTGGCTTTGGTGCCTTGGACATGAGCTAGGACCTTAAGATTCTGCATGAAAGGAGGACTAGCAGCCGCGTTGCACGGGAGAGAGTGAAAAGTGTTCATATGTAGTCTAAACCTGAGAAATCCGTCCGTTTTCGTCATGTGTTATCGAATCGCCTTAAAGCCAGATCGTCACATTGGCCGCTCTTCTCTCTGAAACGGTTGTACTTATCGTCTGCAAAGCTATGTCGTATGCTGCGGTAGGCGGAGACACTGAAACCACCACAGTAGAACACAGATGAAGCTTCTAATTTGATGTAATAGCCAGTAAGAAATAGTACAATTCAAGTTTTAGGTATCGATTATTGACTTTTTAGCTGGCTTTGATGCCTTGGACAGGAGCTAGGACCTTAAGAATCTGCATGAAAGGTGGACTAGCAGCCGAGTTGCAGGGAAGAATGTGAAAAGTGTTCATATGTAGTAAAAACCTGAGAAATCCGTCCGTTTTCGTCATTTGTTATCGAATCGACTTAAAGCCAGATCGTCACATTGGCCGCTCTTCTCTCTGAAACGGTTGTACTTATCGTCTGCAAAGCTATGTCGCGTGCTGCGGTATGCGGAGACTCTAAAAGCACCATAGTAGAACACAGATGAAGCTTCTAAGTTGATGTAATAGCCAGTAAGAAGTAGTACAATTCAAGATTTAGGTACTGATTATTTACTTTTTAGCTGGCTTTGGTGCCTTGGACATGAGCTAGGACATTAAGATTCTGCATGAAAGGAGGACTAGCAGCCGAGTTGCACGTGAGAATCTGAAAAGTGTTCATATGTAGTAAAAACCTGAGAAATCCGTCCGTTTTCGTCAATTGTTATCGAATCGACTTAAAGCCAGATCGTCACATTGGCCGCTCTTCTCTCTGAAACGGTTGTACTTATCGTCTGCAAAGCTATGTCGTATGCTGCGGTAGGCCGAGACACTGAAACCACCACAGTAGAACACAGATGAAGCTTCTAATTTGATGTAATAGCCAGTAAGAAATTGTACAATTCAAGTTTTAGGTATCGATTATTGACTTTTTAGCTGGCTTTGATGCCTTGGACATGAGCTAGGACCTTAAGAATCTGCATGAAAGGAGGACTAGCAGCCGTGTTGCAGGGAAGAGTGTGAAAAGTGTTCATATGTAGTAAAAACCTGAGAAATCTTCCGTTTTCGTCATTTGTTATCGAATCGACTTAAAGCTAGATTGTCACATTGGCCGCTCTTCTCTCTGAAACGGTTGTACTTATCGTCTGCAAAGCTATGTCGCGTGCTGCGGTATGCGGAGACTCTAAAAGCACCATAGTAGAACACAGATGAAGCTTTTAAGTTGATGTAATAGCCAGTAAGAAGTAGTACAATTCAAGTTTTAGGTACTGATTATTTACTTTTTAGCTGGCTTTGGTGCCTTGGACATGAGCTAGGACATTAAGATTCGGCATGAAAGGAGGACTAGCAGCCGCGTTGCACGGGAGAATGTGAAATGTGTTCATATGTAGTAAAAACCTGAGAAATCCGTCCGTTTTCGTCATTTGTTTTCGAATCGACTTAAAGCCCGATCGTCACATTGGCCGCTCTTCTCTCTGAAACGGTTGTACTTATCGTCTGCAAAGCTATGTCGCGTGCTGCGGTATGCGGAGACACCAAAATCACCATAGTAGAACACAGATGAAGCTTCTAAGATGATGTAATATACAATAAGAAGTAGTACAATTCAAGTTTTAGGTATGGATTACTGACTTTTTAGCTGGCTTTGGTGCCTTGGGCATGAGCTAGGACCTTAAGATTCTGCATGAAAGGAGGACTAGAGGCCGAGTTGCACGGGAGAATCTGAAAAGTGTTCATATGTAGTAAAAACCTGAGAAATCCGTCCGTTTTCGTCATTTGTCATCGAATCGACTTAAAGCCAGATCGTCACATTGGCCGCTCTTCTCTCTGAAACGGTTGTACTTATCGTCTGAAAAGCTATGTCGCTTTCTGCGGTATGCGCAGACACTAAAAGCACCATAGTATAAAACAGATGAAGCTTCTAAGTTGATGTAATAGCCAGTAAGAAGTAGTACAACTGAAGTTTTAGGTATCGATTATTGACTTTTTAGCTGGCTTTGGTGCCTTGGACATGAGCTAGGACCTTAAGATTCTGCATGATAGGAGGACTAGCAGCCGCGTTGCACGGGAGAATGTGAAATGTGTTCATATGTAGTAGAAACCTGAGAAATCCGTCCGTTTTCGTCATTTGTTATCGAATCGACTTAAAGCCCGATCGTCACATTGGCCGCTCTTCTCTCTGAAACGATTGTACTTATCGTCTGCAAAGCTATGTCGCGTGCTGCGGTATGTGGAGACACTAAAAGCACCATAGTAGAACACAGATGAAGCTTCTAAGTGGATGTAATAGCCAGTAAGAAGTAGTACAATTCAAGTTTTAGGTATCGATTATTGACTTTTTAGCTGGCTTTGGTGCCTTGGACATGAGCTAGGACCTTAAGATTCTGCATGAAAGGAGGACTAGCAGCCGAGTTGCACGGGAGAATGTGAAAAGTGTTCATATGTAGTAAAAACCTGAGAAATCCGTTCGTTTTCGTCATTTGTTATCGAATCGACTTAAAGGCAGATCGTCACATTGGCCGCTCTTCTCTCTGAAACGGTTGTACTTATCGTCTGCAAAGCTATGTCGCGTGCTGCGGTATGCGGAGACACTAAAAGCACCATAGTAGAACACAGATGAAGCTTCTAAGTTGATGTAATAGCCAGTAAGAAGTAGTACAATTCAAGTATTAGGTACTGATTATTTACTTTTTAGCTGGCATTGGTGCCTTGGGCATGAGCTAGGACCTTAAGATTCTGCATGAAAGGAGGACTAGCAGCCGAGTTGCACGGGAGAATGTGAAAAGTGTTCATATGTAGTAAAAACCTGAGAAATCCGTCCGTTTTCGTCATTTGTTATCGAATCGACTTAAAGAGAGATCGTCACATTGGCCGCTCTTCTCTCTGAAACGGTTGTACTTATCGTCTGCAAAGCTATGTCGCGTGCTGCGGTATGCGCAGACACTTAAAGCACCATAGTATAAAACAGATGAAGCTTCTAAGTTGATGTAATAGCCAGTAAGAAGTAGTACAACTCAAGTTTTAGGTATCGATTATTGACTTCTTAGATGGATTTGGTGCCTTGGACATGAGCTAGGACCTTAAGATTCTGCATGAAAGGAGGACTAGCAGCCGAGTTGCACGGGACAATATGAAAAGTGTTCATATGTAGTAAAAACCTGGGAAATCCGTCCGTTTTCGTCATTTGTTATCGAATCGACTTAAAGCCAGATCGTCACATTGGCCGCTCTTCTCTCTGTAACGGTCGACTTATCGTCTGCAAAGCTATGTCGCGTGCTGCGGTATGCGGAGACACTAAAAGCACCATAGTAGAACACAGATGAAGCTTCTATGATGATGTAATAGCCAGTAAGAAGTAGTACAATTCAAGTTTTAGGTATCGATTATTGACTTTTTAGCTGGCTTTGGTGCCTTGGACATGACCTAGGACCTTAAGATTCTGCATGAAAGGAGGACTAGCAGCCGAGTTGCAGGGGAGAATGTGAAAAGTGTTCATATGTAGTAAAAACCTGAGAAATCCGTCCGTTTTCGTCATTTGTTATCGAATCGACTTAAAGCCCGATCGTCACATTGGCCGCTCTTCTCTCTGAAACGGTTGTACTTATCGTCTGCAAAGCTATGTCGCGTGATGCGGTATGCGGAGACACTAAAAGCACCATAGTAGAACACAGATGAAGCTTCTAAGTTGATGTAATAGCCAGTAAGAAGTAGTACAATTCAAGTTTTAGGTATCGATTATTGACTTTTTAGCTGGCTTTGGTACCTTGGACATGAGCTAGGACCTTAAGATTCTGCATGAAAGGAGGACTAGCAGCCGAGTTGCACGGGAGAATGTGAAAAGTGTTCATATGTAGTAAAAACCTGAGAAATCCGTCCGTTTTCGTCATTTGTTATCGAATCGGCTTAAAGCCAGATCGTCACATTGGCCGCTCTTCTCTCTGAAACGGTTGTACTTATCGTCTGCAAAGCTATGTCGCGTGCTGCGGTAGGCGGAGACACTGAAACCACCACAGTAGAACACAGATGAAGCTTCTAAATTGATGTAATAGCCAGTAAGAAATAGTACAATTCAAGTTTTAGGTATCGATTATTGACTTTTTAGCTGGCTTTGGTGCCTTGGACATGAGCTAGGACCTTAAGATTCTGCATGATAGGAGGAATAGCAGCCGCGTTGCACGGGAGAATGTGAAATGTGTTCATATGTAGTAGAAACCTGAGAAATCCGTCCGTTTTCGTCATTTGTTATCGAATCGACTTAAAGCCCGATCGTCACATTGGCCGCTCTTCTCTCTGAAACGGTTGTACTTATCGTCTGCAAAGCTATGTCGCGTGCTGCGGTATGCGGAGACACTAAAAGCACCATAGTAGAACACAGATGAAGCTTCTAAGTTGATGTAATAGCCAGTAAGAAGTAGTACAATTAAAGTTTTAGGTATCGATTATTGACTTTTTAGCTGGCTTTGGTGCCTTGGACATGAGCTAGGACCTTAAGATTCTGCATGAAAGGAGGACTAGCAGCCGCGTTGCACGGGAGAGAGTGAAATGTGTTCATATGTAGTAGAAACCTGAGAAATCCGTCCGTTTTCGTCATTTGTTATCGAATCGACTTAAAGCCAGATCGTCACATTGGCCGCTCTTCTCTCTGAAACGGTTGTACTTATCGTCTGCAAAGCAAAGTCGCGTGCTGCGGTATGCGGAGACAATAAAATCACCATAGTAGAACACAGATGAAGCTTCTAAGTCGATGTAATAGCCAGTAAGAAGTAGTACAATTCAAGTTTTAGGTATCGATTATTGACTTCTTAGATGGATTTGGTGCCTTGGACATGAGCTAGGACCTTAAGATTCTGCATGAAAGGAGGACTAGCAGCCGAGTTGCACAGGACAATATGAAAAGTGTTCATATGTAGTCTAAACCTGAGAAATCCGTCCGTTTTCGTCATGTGTTATCGAATCGCCTTAAAGCCAGATCGTCACATTGGCCGCTCTTCTCTCTGAAACGGTTGTACTTATCGTCTGCAAAGCTATGTCGTATGCTGCGGTAGGCGGAGACACTGAAACCACCACAGTAGAACACAGATGAAGCTTCTAATTTGATGTAATAGCCAGTAAGAAATAGTACAATTCAAGTTTTAGGTATCGATTATTGACTTTTTAGCTGGCTTTGATGCCTTGGACAGGAGCTAGGACCTTAAGAATCTGCATGAAAGGAGGACTAGCAGCCGAGTTGCAGGGAAGAATGTGAAAAGTGTTCATATGTAGTAAAAACCTGAGAAATCCGTCCGTTTTCGTCATTTGTTATCGAATCGACTTAAAGCCAGATCGTCACATTGGCCGCTCTTCTCTCTGAAACGGTTGTACTTATCGTCTGCAAAGCTATGTCGCGTGCTGCGGTATGCGGAGACTCTAAAAGCACCATAGTAGAACACAGATGAAGCTTCTAAGTTGATGTAATAGCCAGTAAGAAGTAGTACAATTCAAGATTTAGGTACTGATTATTTACTTTTTAGCTGGCTTTGGTGCCTTGGACATGAGCTAGGACATTAAGATTCTGCATGAAAGGAGGACTAGCAGCCGAGTTGCACGTGAGAATCTGAAAAGTGTTCATATGTAGTAAAAACCTGAGAAATCCGTCCGTTTTCGTCAATTGTTATCGAATCGACTTAAAGGCAGATCGTCACATTGGCCGCTCTTCTCTCTGAAACGGTTCTACTTATCGTCTGCAAAGCTATGTCGCGTGCTGCGGTATGCGGAGACACTAAAAGCACCATAGTAGAACACAGATGAAGCTTCTAAGTTGATGTAATAGCCAGTAAGAAGTAGTACAATTCAAGTATTAGGTACTGATTATTTACTTTTTAGCTGGCTTTGGTGCCTTGGGCATGAGCTAGGACCTTAAGATTCTGCATGAAAGGAGGACTAGCAGCCGAGTTGCACGGGAGAATGTGAAAAGTGTTCATATGTAGTAAAAACCTGAGAAATCCGTCCGTTTTCGTCATTTGTTATCGAATCGACTTAAAGCCAGATCGTCACATTGGCCGCTCTTCTCTCTGAAACGGTTGTACTTATCGTCTGCAAAGCTATGTCGCGTGCTGCGGTATGCGCAGACACTAAAAGCACCATAGTATAAAACAGATGAAGCTTCTAAGTTGATGTAATAGCCAGTAAGAAGTAGTACAACTCAAGTTTTAGGTATCGATTATTGACTTCTTAGATGGATTTGGTGCCTTGGACATGAGCTAGGACCTTAAGATTCTGCATGAAAGGAGGACTAGCAGCCGAGTTGCACGGGACAATATGAAAAGTGTTCATATGTAGTAAAAACCTGAGAAATCCGTCCGTTTTCGTCATTTGTTATCGAATCGACTTAAAGCCAGATCGTCACATTGGCCGCTCTTCTCTCTGAAACGGTTGTACTTATCGTCTTCAAAGCTATGTCGCGTGCTGCGGTATGCGGAGACACTAAAAGCACCATAGTAGAACACAGATGAAGCTTCTAAGTTGATGTAATAGCCAGTAAGAAGTAGTACAATTCAAGTTTTAGGTATCGATTATTGATTTTTTAGCTGGCTTTGTTGCCTTGGACATGAGCTAGGACCATAAGATTCTGCAAGAAAGGAGGACTAGCAGCCAAGTTGCAGGGGAGAATGTGAAAAGTGTTCATATGTAGTAAAAACCTGAGAAATCCGTCCGTTTTCGTCATTTGTTATCGAATCGACTTAAAGCCAGATCGTCACATTGGCCGCTCTTCTCTCTGAAACGGTTGTACTTATCGTCTTCAAAGCTATGTCGCGTGCTGCGGTATGCGGAGACACTAAAAGCACCATAGTAGAACACAGATGAAGCTTCTAAGTTGATGTAATAGCCAGTAAGAAGTAGTACAATTCAAGTTTTAGGTATCGATTATTGACTTTTTAGCTGGCTTTGGTGCCTTGGACATGAGCTAGGACCTTAAGATTCTGGATGAAAGGAGGAGTAGCAGCCGAGTTGCACGGGAGAATGTGAAAAGTGTTCATATGTAGTAAAAACCTGAGAAATCCGTCCGTTTTCGTCATTTGTTATCGAATCGACTTAAAGCCAGATCGTCACATTGGCCGCTCTTCTCTCTGAAACGGTTGTACTTATCGTCTGAAAAGCTATGTCGTATGCTGCGGTAGGCGAAGACACTGAAACCACCACAGTAGAACACAGATGAAGCTTCTAATTTGATGTAATAGCCAGTAAGAAATAGTACAATTCAAGTTTTAGGTATCTAGTATTGACTTTTTAGCTGGCTTTGATGCCTTGGACATGAGCTAGGACCTTAAGAATCTGCATGAAATGAGGACTAGCAGCCGTGTTGCAGGGAAGAGTGAGAAAAGTGTTCATATGTAGTAAAAACCTGAGAAATCCGTCCGTTTTCGTCATTTGTTATCGATTCGACTTAAAGCCAGATCGTCACATTGGCCGCTCTTCTCTCTGAAACGGTTGTACTTTCGTCTGCAAAGCTATGTCGCGTGCTGCGGTATGCGGAGACTCTAAAAGCACCATAGTAGAACACAGATGAAGCTTCTAAGTTGATGTAATAGCCAGTAAGAAGTAGTACAATTCAAGTTTTAGGTACTGATTATTTACTTTTTACCTGGCTTTGGTGCCTTGGACATGAGCTAGGACATTAAGATTCTGCATGAAAGGAGGACTAGCAGCCGCGTTGCACGGGAGAATGTGAAATGTATTCATATGTAGTAAAAACCTGAGAAATCCGTCCGTTTTCGTCATTTGTTTTCGAATCGACTTAAAGCCCGATCGTCACATTGGCCGCTCTTCTCTCTGAAACGGTTGTACTTATCGTCTGCAAAGCTATGTCGCGTGCTGCGGTATGCGGAGACACTAAAATCACCATAGTAGAACACAGATGAAGCTTCTAAGATGATGTAATAGACAATAAGAAGTAGTACAATTCAAGTTTTAGGTATGGATTACTGACTTTTTAGCTGGCTTTGGTGCCTAGGGCATGAGCTAGGACCTTAAGATTCTGCATGAAAGGAGGACTAGCAGCCGAGTTGCACGGGAGAATCTGAAAAGTGTTCATATGTAGTAAAAACCCGAGAAATCCGTCCGTTTTTGTCATTTGTTATCGAATCGACTTAAAGCCAGATCGTCACATTGGCCGCTCTTCTCTCTGAAACGGTTGTGCTTATCGTCTGCAAAGCTATGTCGTATGCTGCGGTAGGCGGAGACACTGAAACCACCACAGTAGAACACAGATGAAGCTTCTAATTTGATGTAATAGCCAGTAAGAAATAGTACAATTCAAGTTTTAGGTATCTATTATTGACATTTTAGCTGGCTTTGATGCCTTGGACATGAGCTAGGTCCTTAAGAATCTGCATGAAATGAGGACTAGCAGCCGTGTTGCAGGGAAGAGTGTGAAAAGTGTTCATATGTAGTAAAAACCTGAGAAATCCGTCCGTTTTCGTCATTTGTTTTCGAATCGACTTAAAGCCCGATCGTCACATTGGCCGCTCTTCTCTCTGAAACGGTTGTACTTATCGTCTTCAAAGCTATGTCGCGTGCTGCGGTATGCGGAGACACTAAAAGCACCATAGTAGAACACAGATGAAGCTTCTAAGTTGATGTAATAGCCAGTAAGAAGTAGTACAATTCAAGTTTTAGGTATCGATTATTGACTTTTTAGCTGGCTTTGATGCCTTGGACATGAGCTAGGACCTTTAGATTCTGCATGAAAGGAGGACTAGCAGCCGAGTTGCACGGGAGAATGTGAAAAGTGTTCATATGTAGTAAAAACCTGAGAAATCCGTCCGTTTTCGTCATTTGTTATCGAATCGACTTAAAGCCAGATCGTCACATTGGCCGCTCTTCTCTCTGAAACGGTTGTACTTATCGTCTGCAAAGCTATGTCGTATGCTGCGGTAGGCGGAGACACTGAAACCACCACAGTAGGACACAGATGAAGCTTCTAATTTGATGTAATAGCCAGTAAGAAATAGTACAATTCAAGTTTTAGGTATCGATTATTGACTTTTTAGCTGGCTTTGGTGCCTTGGGCATGAGCTAGGACCTTAAGATTCTGCATGAAAGGAGGACTAGCAGCCGAGTTGCACGGGAGAATCTGAAAAGTGTTCATATGTAGTAAAAACCTGAGAAATCCGTCCGTTTTCGTCATTTGTTATCGAATCGACTTAAAGCCAGATCGTCACATTGGCCGCTCTTCTCTCTGAAACGGTTGTACTTATCGTCTTCAAAGCTATGTCGCGTGCTGCGGTATGCGGAGACACTAAAAGCACCATAGTAGAACACAGATGAAGCTTCTAAGTTGATGTAATAGCCAGTAAGAAGTAGTACAATTCAAGTTTTAGGTATCGATTATTGACTTTTTAGCTGGCTTTGGTGCCTTGGACATGAGCTAGGACCTTAAGATTCTGCAATAAAGGAGGACTAGCAGCCGAGTTGCACGGGCGAAGGTGAAAAGTGTTCATATGTAGTAAAAACCTGAGAAATCGGTCCGTTTTCGTCATTTGTTATCGAATCGACTTAAAGCCAGATCGTCACATTGGCCGCTCTTCTCTCTGAAACGGTTGTACGTATCGTCTGCAAAGCTATATCGCGTGTTGCCGTAGGCGGAAACAGGAAAAGCACCATAGTAGAACACAGATGAAACTTCTAAGTTGATGTAATAGCCAGTAAGAAGTAGTCCAATTCAAGATTTAGGTATCGATTATTGACTTTTTAGCTGGCTTTGATGCCTTGGACATGAGCTAGGACCTTAAGAATCTGCATGAAATGAGGACTAGCAGCCGTGTTGCAGGGAAGAGTGTGAAAAGTGTTCATATGTAGTAAAAACCTGAGAAATCCGTCCGTTTTCGTCATTTGTTATCGAATCGACTTAAAGCCAGATCGTCACATTGGCCGCTCTTCTCTCTGAAACGGTTGTACTTTCGTCTGCAAAGCTATGTCGCGTGCTGCGGTATGCGGAGACTCTAAAAGCACCATAGTAGAACACAGATGAAGCTTCTAAGTTGATGTAATAGCCAGTAAGAAGTAGTACAATTCAAGTTTTAGGTACTGATTATTTACTTTTTACCTGGCTTTGGTGCCTTGGACATGAGCTAGGACATTAAGATTCTGCATGAAAGGAGGACTAGCAGCCGCGTTGCACGGGAGAATGTGAAATGTGTTCATATGTAGTAAAAACCTGAGAAATCCGTCCGTTTTCGTCATTTGTTTTCGAATCGACTTAAAGCCCGATCGTCACATTGGCCGCTCTTCTCTCTGAAACGGTTGTACTTATCGTCTGCAAAGCTATGTCGCGTGCTGCGGTATGCGGAGACACTAAAATCACCATAGTAGAATACAGATGAAGCTTCTAAGATGATGTAATAGACAATAAGAAGTAGTACAATTCAAGTTTTAGGTTTGGATTACTGACTTTTTAGCTGGCTTTGGTGCCTTGGGCATGAGCTAGGACCATAAGATTCTGCATGAAAGGAGGACTAGCAGCCGAGGTGCACGGGAGAATCTGAAAAGTGTTCATATGTAGTAAAAACCTGAGAAATCCGTCCGTTTTCGTCATTTGTTATCGAATCGACTTAAAGCCAGATCGTCACATTGGCCGCTCTTCTCTCTGAAACGGTTGTACTTATCGTCTGCAAAGCTATGTCGCGTGCTGCGGTATGCGCAGACACTAAAAGCACCATAGTATAAAACAAATGAAGCTTCTAAGTAGATGTAATAGCCAGTAAGAAGTAGTACTACTGAAGTTTTAGGTATCGATTATTGACTTTTTAGCTGTCTTTGGTGCCTTGGACGTGAGCTAGGACCTTAAGATTCTGCATGAAAGGCGATCTAGCAGCCGAGTTGCACGGGAGAATGTGAAAAGTGTTCATATGTAGTAAAAACCTGAGAAATCCGTCCGTTTTCGTCATTTGATATCGAATCGACTTAAAGCCAGATCGTCACATTGGCCGCTCTTCTCTCTGAAACGGTTGTACTTATCGTCTGCAAAGCTATGTCGCGTGCTGCGGTATGCGGAGACACTAAAAACACCATAGTAGAACACAGATGAAGCTTCTATGATGATGTAATAGCCAGTAAGAAGTAGTACAATTAAAGTTTTAGGTATCGATTATTGACTTTTTAGCTGGCTTTGGTGCCTTGGACATGACCTAGGACCTTAAGATTCTGCATGAAAGGAGGACTAGCAGCCGAGTTGCACGGGAGAATGTGAAAAGTGTTCATATGTAGTAAAAACCTGAGAAATCCGTCGGTTTTCGTCATTTGTTATCGAATCGGCTTAAAGCCAGATCGTCACATTGGCCGCTCTTCTCCCTGAAACGGTTGTACTTATCGTCTGCAAAGCTATGTCGCGTGCTGCGGTAGGCGGAGACACTGAAACCACCACAGTAGAACACAGATGAAGCTTCTAATTTGATGTAATAGCCAGTAAGAAATAGTACAATTCAAGTATTAGGTATCGATTATTGACTTTTTAGCTGGCTTTGGTGCCTTGGACATGAGCTAGGACCTTAAGATTCTGCATGATAGGAGGAATAGCAGCCGCGTTGCACGGGAGAATGTGAAATGTGTTCATATGTAGTAGAAACCTGAGAAATCCGTCCGTTTTGGTCATTTGTTATCGAATCGACTTAAAGCCCGATCGTCACATTGGCCGCTCTTCTCTCTGAAACGGTTGTACTTATCGTCTGCAAAGCTATGTCGCGTGCTGCGGTATGCGGAGACACTAAAAGCACCATAGTAGAACACAGATGAAGCTTCTAAGTTGATGTAATAGCCAGTAAGAAGTAGTACAATTCAAGTTTTAGGTATCGATTATTGACTTTTTAGCTGGCTTTGGTGCCTTGGACATGAGCTAGGACCTTAAGATTCTGCATGAAAGGAGGACTAGCAGCCGCGTTGCAGGGGAGAGAGTGAAATGTGTTCATATGTAGTAGAAACCTGAGAAATCCGTCCGTTTTCGTCATTTGTTATCGAATCGACTTAAAGCCCGATCGTCACATTGGCCGCTCTTCTCTCTGAAACGGTTGTACTTATCGTCTGCAAAGCTAAGTCGCGTGCTGCGGTATGCGGAGACAATAAAATCACCATAGTAGAACACAGATGAAGCTTCTAAGTCGATGTAATAGCCAGTAAGAAGTAGTACAATTCAAGTTTTAGGTATCGATTATTGACTTCTTAGATGGATTTGGTGCCTTGGACATGAGCTAGGACCTTAAGATTCTGCATGAAAGGAGGACTAGCAGCCGAGTTGCACGGGACAATATGAAAAGTGTTCATATGTAGTCTAAACCTGAGAAATCCGTCCGTTTTCGTCATTTGTTATCGAATCGCCTTAAAGCCAGATCGTCACATTGGCCGCTCTTCTCTCTGAAACGGTTGTACTTATCGTCTGCAAAGCTATGTCGTATGCTGCGGTAGGCGGAGACACTGAAACCACCACAGTAGAACACAGATGAAGCTTCTAGTTTGATGTAACAGCCAGTAAGAAATAGTAGAATTCAAGTTTTAGGTATCGATTATTGACTTTTTAGCTGGCTTTGATGCCTTGGACATGAGCTAGGACCTTAAGAATCTGCATGAAAGGAGGACTAGCAGCCGAGTTGCAGGGAAGAATGTGAAAAGTGTTCATATGTAGTAAAAACCTGAGAAATCCGTCCGTTTTCGTCATTTGTTGTCGAATCGACTTAAAGCCAGATCGTCACATTGGCCGCTCTTCTCTCTGAAACGGTTGTACTTATCGTCTGCAAAGCTATGTCGCGTGCAGCGGTATGCGGAGACTCTAAAAGCACCATAGTAGAACACAGATGAAGCTTCTAAGTTGATGTAATAGCCAGTAAGAAGTGGTACAATTCAAGTTTTAGGTACTGATTATTTACTTTTTAGCTGGCTTTGGTGCCTTGGACATGAGCTAGGACATTAAGATTCTGCATGAAAGGAGGACTAGCAGCCGCGTTGCACGGGAGAATGTGAAATGTGTTCATATGTAGTAAAAACCTGAGAAATCCGTCCGTTTTCGTCAATTGTTATCGAATCGACTTAAAGGCAGATCGTCACATTGGCCGCTCTTCTCTCTGAAACGGTTCTACTTATCGTCTGCAAAGCTGTGTCGCGTGCTGCGGTATGCGGAGACACTAAAAGCACCATAGTAGAACACAGATGAAGCTTCTAAGTTGACGTAATAGCCAGTAAGAAGTAGTACAATTCAAGTATTAGGTACTGATTATTTACTTTTTAGCTGGCTTTGGTGCCTTGGACATGAGCTAGGACCTTAAGATTCTGCATGAAAGGAGGACTAGTAGCCGCGTTGCACGGGAGAATGTGAAATGTGTCATATGTAGTAAAAACCTGAGAAATCCGTCCGTTTTCGTCATTTGTTATCGAATCGACTTAAAGCCAGATCGCCACATTGGCCGCTCTTCTCTCTGAAACGGTTGTACTTATCGTCTGCAAAGCTATGTCGCGTGCTGCGGTATGCGCAGACACTAAAAGCACAATAGTATAAAACAGATGAAGCTTCTAAGTTGATGTAATAGCCAGTAAGAAGTAGTACAACTCAAGTTTTAGGTATCGATTATTGACTTTTTAGATGGCTTTGGTGCCTTGGACATGACCTAGGTCCTTAAGATTCTGCATGAAAGGAGGACTAGCAGCCGAGTTGCACGGGAGAATGTGAAAAGTGTTCATATGTAGTAAAAACCTGAGAAATCCGTCCGTTTTCGTCATTTGTTATCGAATCGGCTTAAAGCCAGATCGTCACATTGGCCGCTCTTCTCTCTGAAACGGTTGTACTTATCGTCTGCAAAGCTATGTCGCGTGCTGCGGTAGGCGGAGACACTGAAACCACAACAGTAGAACACAGATGAAGCTTCTAATTTGATGTAATAGCCAGTAAGAAATAGTACAATTCAAGTTTTAGGTATCGATTATTGACTTTTTAGCTGGCTTTGGTGCCTTGGACATGAGCTAGGACCTTAAGATGCTGCATGATAGGAGGAATAGCAGCCGCGTTGCACGGGAGAATGTGAAATGTGTTCATATGTAGTAGAAACCTGAGAAATCCGTCCGTTTTCGTCATTTGTTATCGAATAGACTTAAAGCCCGATCGTCACATTGGCCGCTCTTCTCTCTGAAACGGTTGTACTTATCGTCTGCAAAGCTATGTCGCGTGCTGCGGTATGCGGAGACACTAAAAGCACCATAGTAGAACACAGATGAAGCTTCTAAGTTGATGTAATAGCCAGTAAGAAGTAGTACAATTCAAGTTTTAGGTATCGATTATTGACTTGTTAGCTGGCTTTGGTGCCTTGGACATGAGCTAGGACCTTAAGATTCTGCATGAAAGGAGGACTAGCAGCCGCGTTGCACGGGAGAGAGTGAAATGTGTTCATATGTAGTAGAAACCTGAGAAATCCGTCCGTTTTCGTCATTTGTTATCGAATCGACTTAAAGCCCGATCGTCACATTGGCCGCTCTTCTCTCTGAAACGGTTGTACTTATCGTCTGCAAAGCTAAGTCGCGTGCTGCGGTATGCGGAGACAATAAAATCACCATAGTAGAACACAGATGAAGCTTCTAAGTCGATGTAATAGCCAGTAAGAAGAAGTACAATTCAAGTTTTAGGTATGGATTACTGACTTTTTAGCTGGCTTTGGTGCCTTGGGCATGAGCTAGGACCTTAAGATTCTGCATGAAAGGAGGACTAGCAGCCGAGTTGCACGGGAGAATGTAAAAAGTGTTCATATGTAGTAAAAACCTGAGAAATCCGTCCGTTTTCGTCAATTGTTATCGAATCGACTTAAAGGCAGATCGTCACATTGGCCGCTCTTCTCTCTGAAACGGTTCTACTTATCGTCTGCAAAGCTGTGTCGCGTGCTGCGGTATGCGGAGACACTAAAAGCACCATAGTAGAACACAGATGAAGCTTCTAAGTTGATGTAATAGCCAGTAAGAAGTAGTACAATTCAAGTATTAGGTACTGATTATTTACTTTTTAGCTGGCTTTGGTGCCTTGGGCATGAGCTAGGACCTTAAGATTCTGCATGAAAGGAGGACTAGCAGTCGAGTTGCACGGGAGAATGTGAAAAGTGTTCATATGTAGTAAAAACCTGAGAAATCCGTCCGTTTTCGTCATTTGTTATCGAATCGACTTAAAGCCAGATCGTCACATTGGCCGCTCTTCTCTCTGAAACGGTTGTACTTATCGTCTGCATAGCTATGTCGCGTGCTGCGGTATGCGCAGACACTAAAAGCACCATAGTATAAAACAGATGAAGCTTCTAAGTTGATGTAATAGCCAGTAAGAAGTAGTACAATCCAAGTTTTAGGTATGGATTACTGACTTTTTAGCTGGCTTTGGTGCCTTGGGCATGAGCTAGGACCTTAAGATTCTGCATGAAAGGAGGACTAGCAGCCGAGTTGCACGGGAGAATCTGAAAAGTGTTCATATGTAGTAAAAACCTGAGAAATCCGTCCGTTTTCGTCATTTGTTATCGAATCGACTTAAAGCCAGATCGTCACATTGGCCGCTCTTCTCTCTGAAACGGTTGTACTTATCGTCTGCAAAGCCATGTCGCGTGCTGCGGTATGTGCAGACACTAAAAGCACCATAGTATAAAACAGATGAAGCTTCTAAGTTGATGTAATAGCCAATAAGAAGTAGTACAACTGAAGTTTTAGGTATCGATTATTGACTTTTTAGCTGGCTTTGGTGCCTTGGACATGAGCTAGGACCTTAAGATTCTGCATGATAGGAGGACTAGCAGCCGCGTTGCACGGGAGAATGTGAAATGTGTTCATATGTAGTAGAAACCTGAGAAATCCGTCCGTTTTCGTCATTTGTTATCGAATCGACTTAAAGCCCGATCGTCACATTGGCCGCTCTTCTCTCTGAAACGGTTGTACTTATCGTCTGCAAAGCTATGTCGCGTGCTGCGGTATGTGGAGACACTAAAAGCACCATAGTAGAACACAGATGAAGCTTCTAAGTGGATGTAATAGCCAGTAAGAAGTAGTACAATTCAAGTTTTAGGTATCGATTATTGACTTTTTAGCTGGCTTTGGTGCCTTGGACATGAGCTAGGACCTTAAGATTCTGCATGAAAGGAGGACTAGCAGCCGAGTTGCACGGGAGAATGTGAAAAGTGTTCATATGTAGTAAAAACCTGAGAAATCCGTCCGTTTTCGTCAATTGTTATCGAATCGACTTAAAGGCAGATCGTCACATTGGCCGCTCTTCTCTCTGAAACGGTTCTACTTATCGTCTGCAAAGCTGTGTCGCGTGCTGCGGTATGCGGAGACACTAAAAGCACCATAGTAGAACACAGATGAAGCTTCAAAGTTGATGTAATAGCCAGTAAGAAGTAGTACAATTCAAGTATTAGGTACTGATTATTTACTTTTTAGCTGGCTTTGGTGCCTTGGGCATGAGCTAGGACCTTAAGATTCTGCATGAAAGGAGGACTAGCAGTCGAGTTGCACGGGAGAATGTGAAAAGTGTTCATATGTAGTAAGAACCTGAGAAATCCGTTCGTTTTCGTCATTTGTTATCGAATCGACTTAAAGCCAGATCGTCACATTGGCCGCTCTTCTCTCTGAAACGGTTGTACTTATCGTCTGCAAAGCTATGTCGCGTGCTGCGGTATGCGCAGACACTAAAAGCACCATAGTATAAAACAGATGAAGCTTCTAAGTTGATGTAATAGCCAGTAAGAAGTAGTACAACTCAAGTTTTAGGTATCGATTATTGACTTTTTAGCTGGCTTTGGTGACTTGGACATGACCTAGGACCTTAAGATTCTGCATGAAAGGAGGACTAGCAGCCGAGTTGCACGGGACAATATGAAAAGTGTTCATATGTAGTAAAAACCTGAGAAATCCGTCCGTTTTCGTCATTTGTTATCGAATCGACTTAAAGCCAAATCGTCACATTGGCCGCTCTTCTCTCTGAAACGGTTGTACTTATCGCCTGCAAAGCTATGTCGCGTCATGCGGTATGCGGAGACACTAAAAGCACCATAGTATAACACAGATGAAGCTTCTAAGTTGATGTAATAGCCAGTAAGAAGTAGTACAATTCAAGTTTTAGGTATCGATTATTGACTTTTTAGCTGGCTTTGGTACCTTGGACATGAGCTAGGACCTTAAGATTCTGCATGAAAGGAGGACTAGCAGCCGAGTTGCACGGGAGAATGTGAAAAGTGTTCATATGTAGTAAAAACCTGAGAAATCCGTCCGTTTTCGTCATTTGTTATCGAATCGGCTTAAAGCCAGATCGTCACATTGGCCGCTCTTCTCTCTGAAACGGTTGTACTTATCGTCTGCAAAGCTATGTCGCGTGCTGCGGTATGCGCAGACACTAAAAGCACCATAGTATAAAACAGATGAAGCTTCTAAGTTGATGTAATAGCCAGTAAGAAGTAGTACAATTCAAGTTTTAGGTATCGATTATTGACTTTTTAGCTGGCTTTGGTGCCTTGGACATGAGCTAGGACCTTAAGATTCTGCATGAAAGGAGGACTAGCAGCCGCGTTGCACGGGAGAGAGTGAAATGTGTTCATATGTAGTAGAAACCTGAGAAATCCGTCCGTTTTCGTCATTTGTTATCGAATCGACTTAAAGCCCGATCGTCACATTGGCCGCTCTTCTCTCTGAAACGGTTGTACTTATCGTCTGCAAAGCTAAGTCGCGTGCTGCGGTATGCGGAGACAATAAAATCACCATAGTAGAACACAGATGAAGCTTCTAAGTCGATATAATAGCCAGTAAGAAGTAGTACAATTCAAGTTTTAGGTATGGATTACTGACTTTTTAGCTGGTTTTGGTGCCTTGGGCATGAGCTAGGACCTTAAGATTCTGCATGAAAGGAGGACTAGCAGCCGAGTTGCACGGGAGAATGTGAAAAGTGTTCATATGTAGTAAAAACCTGAGAAATCCGTCCGTTTTCGTCAATTGTTATCGAATCGACTTAAAGGCAGATCGTCACATTGGCCGCTCTTCTCTCTGAAACGGTTCTACTTATCGTCTGCAAAGCTGTGTCGCGTGCTGCGGTATTCGGAGACACTAAAAGCACCATAGTAGAACACAGATGAAGCTTCTAAGTTGATGTAATAGCCAGTAAGAAGTAGTACAATTCAAGTATTAGGTACTGATTATTTACTTTTTAGATGGCTTTGGTGCCTTGGGCATGAGCTAGGACCTTAAGATTCTGCATGAAAGGAGGACTAGCAGTCGAGTTGCACGGGAGAATGTGAAAAGTGTTCATATGTTTTAAAAACCTGAGAAATCCGTCCGTTTTCGTCATTTGTTATCGAATCGACTTAAAGCCAGATCGTCACATTGGCCGCTCTTCTCTCTGAAACGGTTGTACTTATCGTCTGCAAAGCTATGTCGCGTGCTGCGGTATGCGCAGACACTAAAAGCACCATAGTATAAAACAGATGAAGCTTCTAAGTTGATGTAATAGCCAGTAAGAAGTAGTACAACTCAAGTTTTAGGTATCGATTATTGACTTTTTAGCTGGCTTTGGTGCCTTGGACATGACCTAGGACATTAAGATTCTGCATGAAAGGAGGACTAGCAGCCGAGTTGCACGGGACAATATGAAAAGTGTTCATATGTAGTAAAAACCTGAGAAATCCGTCCGTTTTCGTCATTTGTTTTCGAATCGACTTAAAGCCCGATCGTCACATTGGCCGCTCTTCTCTCGGAAACGGTTGTACTTATCGTCTGCAAAGCTATGTCGCGTGCTGCGGTATGCGGAGACACTAAAATCACCATAGTAGAACACAGATGAAGCTTCTAAGATGATGTAATAGACAATAAGAAGTAGTACAATTCAAGTTTTAGGTATGGATTACTGACTTTTTAGCTGGCTTTGGTGCCTTGGGCATGGGCTAGGACCTTAAGATTCTGCATGAAAGGAGGACTAGCAGCCGAGTTGCACGGGAGAATCTGAAAAGTGTTCATATGTAGTAAAAACCTGAGAAATCCGTCCGTTTTCGTCATTTGTTATCGAATCGACTTAAAGCCAGATCGTCACATTGGCCGCTCTTCTCTCTGAAACGGTAGTACTTATCGTCTGCAAAGCTATGTCGCGTGCTGCGGTATGCGGAGACACTAAAAGCACCATAGTAGAACACAGATGAAGCTTCTAAGTTGATGTAATAGCCAGTAAGAAGTAGTACAATTCAAGTTTTAGGTATCGATTATTGACTTTTTAGCTGGCTTTGGTGCCTTGGACATGAGCTAGGACCTTAAGATTCTGCATGAAAGGAGGACTAGCAGCCGCGTTGCACGGGAGAGAGTGAAATGTGTTCATATGTAGTAGAAACCTGAGAAATCCGTCCGTTTTCGTCATTTGTTATCGAATCGACTTAAAGCCCGATCGTCACATTGGCCGCTCTTCTCTCTGAAACGGTTGTACTTATCGTCTGCAAAGCTAAGTCGCGTGCTGCGGTATGCGGAGACAATAAAATCACCATAGTAGAACACAGATGAAGCTTCTAAGTCAATGTAATAGCCAGTAAGAAGTAGTACAATTCAAGTTTTAGGTATCGATTATTGACTTCTTAGATGGATTTGGTGCCTTGGACATGAGCTAGGACCTTAAGATTCTGCATGAAAGGAGGACTAGCAGCCGAGTTGCACGGGACAATATGAAAAGTGTTCATATGTAGTCTAAACCTGAGAAATCCGTCCGTTTTCGTCATTTGTTATCGAATCGCCTTAAAGCCAGATCGTCACATTGGCCGCTCTTCTCTCTGAAACGGTTGTACTTATCGTCTGCAAAGATATGTCGCGTGCTGCGGTATGCGGAGACACTAAAATCACCATAGTAGGACACAGATGAAGCTTCTAAGATGATGTAATAGACAATAAGAAGTAGTACAATTCAAGTTTTAGGTATGGATTATTGACTTTTTAGCTGGCTTTGGTGCCTTGGGCATGAGCTAGGACCTTAAGATTCTGCATGAAAGGAGGACTAGCAGCCGAGTTGCACGGGAGAATCTGAAAAGTGTTCATATGTAGTAAAAACCTGAGAAATCCGTCCGTTTTCGTCATTTGTTATCGAATCGACTTAAAGCCAGATCGTCACATTGGCCGCTCTTCTCTCTGAAACGGTTGTACTTATCGTCTGCAAAGCTATGTCGATTGCTGCGGTATGCGCAGACACTAAAAGCACCATAGTATAAAACAGATGAATTCTAAGTTGATGTAATAGCCAGTAAGAAGTAGTACAACTGAAGTTTTAGGTATCGATTATTGAATTTTAGCTGGCTTTGGTGCCTTGGGCATGAGCTAGGACCTTAAGATTCTGCATGATAGGAGGACTAGCAGCCGCGTTGCACGGGAGAATGTGAAATGTGTTCATATGTAGTAGAAACCTGAGAAATCCGTCCGTTTTCGTCATTTGTTATCGAATTGACTTAAAGCACGATCGTCACATTGGCCGCTCTTCTCTCTGAAACGGTTGTACTTATCGTCTGCAAAGCTATGTCGCGTGCTGCGGTATGCGGAGACTCTAAAAGCACCATAGTAGAACACAGATGAAGCTTCTAAGTTGATGTAATAGCCAGTAAGAAGTAGTACAATTCAAGTTTTAGGTATCGATTATTGACTTTTTAGCTGGCTTTGGTGCCTTGGACATGAGCTAGGACCTTAAGATTCTGCATGAAAGGAGGACTAGTAGCCGCGTTGCACGGGAGAATGTGAAATGTGTCATATGTAGTAGAAACCTGAGAAATCCGTACGTTTTCGTCATTTGTTATCGAATCGACTTAAAGCCCGATCGTCACATTGGCCGCTCTTCTCTCTGAAACGGTTGTACTTATCGTCTGCAAAGATATGTCGCGTGCTGCGGTATGTGGAGACAATAAAATCACCATAGTAGAACACAGATGAAGTTTTAAGTCGATGTAATAGCCAGTAAGAAGTAGTACAATTCAAGTTTTAGGTATCGATTATTGACCTTTTAGCTGGCTTTGGTGCGTTGGACATGAGCTATGACCTTAAGATTCAGCATGAAAGGAGGACTAGCAGCCGCGTTGCACGGGAGAATGTGAAATGTGTTCATATGTAGTAAAAACCTGAGAAATCCGTCCGTTTTCGTCATTTGTTTTCGAATCGACTTAAAGCCCGATCGTCACATTGGCCGCTCTTCTCTCTGAAACGGTTGTACTTATCTTCTGCAAAGCTATGTCGCGTGCTGCGGTATGCGGAGACACTAAAATCACCATAGTAGAACACAGATGAAGCTTCTAAGATGATGTAATAGACAATAAGATGTAGTACAATTCAAGTTTTAGGTATGGATTACTGACTTTTTAGCTGGCTTTGGTGCCTTGGGCATGAGCTAGGACCTTAAGATTCTGCATGAAAGGAGGACTAGCAGCCGAGTTGCACGGGAGAATCTGAAAAGTGTTCATATGTAGTAAAAACCTGAGAATTCCGTCCGTTTTCGTCATTTGTTATCGAATCGACTTAAAGCCAGATCGTCACATTGGCCGCTCTTCTCTCTGAAACGGTTGTACTTATCGTCTGCAAAGCTATGTCGCGTGCTGCGGTATGTGCACACACTAAAAGCACCATAGTATAAAACAGATGAAGCTTCTAAGTTGATGTAATAGCCAATAAGAAGTAGTACAACTGAAGTTTTAGGTATCGATTATTGACTTTTTAGCTGGCTTTGGTGCCTTGGACATGAGCTAGGACCTTAAGATCCTGCATGATAGGAGGACTAGCAGCCGCGTTGCACGGGAGAATGTGAAATGTGTTCATATGTAGTAGAAACCTGAGAAATTCGTCCGTTTTCGTCATTTGTTATCGAATCGACTTAAAGCCCGATCGTCACATTGGCCGCTCTTCTCTCTGAAACGGTTGTACTTATCGTCTGCAAAGCTATGTCGCGTGCTGCGGTATGTGGAGACACTAAAAGCACCATAGTAGAACACAGATGAAGCTTCTAAGTGGATGTAATAGCCAGTAAGAAGTAGTACAATTCAAGTTTTAGGTATCGATTATTGACTTTTTAGCTGGCTTTGGTGCCTTGGACATGAGCTAGGACCTTAAGATTCTGCATGATAGCAGGAATAGCAGCCGCGTTGCACGGGAGAATGTGAAATGTGTTCATATGTAGTAGAAACCTGAGAAATCCGTCCGTTTTCGTCATTTGTTATCGAATCGACTTAAAGCCCGATCGTCACATTGGCCGCTCTTCTCTCTGAAACGGTTGTACTTATCGTCTGCAAAGCTATGTCGCGTGCTGCGGTATGCGGAGACACTAAAAGCAATATAGTAGAACACAGATGAAGCTTCTAAGTTGATGTTATAGCCAGTAAGAAGTAGTACAATTCAAGTTTTAGGTATCGATTATTGACTTTTTAGCTGGCTTTGGTGCCTAGGACATGAGCTAGGACCTTAAGATTCTGCATGAAAGGAGGACTAGCAGCCGCGTTGCACGGGAGAGAGTGAAATGTGTTCATATGTAGTAGAAACCTGAGAAATCCGTCCGTTTTCGTCATTTGTTATCGAATCGACTTAAAGCCCGATCGTCACATTGGCCGCTCTTCTCTCTGAAACGGTTGTACTTATCGTCTGCAAAGCTAAGTCGCGTGCTGCGGTATGCGGAGACAATAAAATCACCATAGTAGAACACAGATGAAGCTTCTAAGTCGATGTAATAGCCAGTAAGAAGTAGTACAATTCAAGTTTTAGGTATCGATTATTGACTTCTTAGATGGATTTGGTGCCTTGGACATGAGCTAGGACCTTAAGATTCTGCATGAAAGGAGGACTAGCAGCCGAGTTGCACGGGACAATATGAAAAGTGTTCATATGTAGTCTAAACCTGAGAAATCCGTCCGTTTTCGTCATTTGTTATCGAATCGCCTTAAAGCCAGATCGTCACATTGGCCGCTCTTCTCTCTGAAACGGTTGTACTTATCGTCTGCAAAGATATGTCGCGTGCTGCGGTATGCGGAGACACTAAAATCACCATAGTAGAACACAGATGAAGCTTCTAAGATGATGTAATAGACAATAAGAAGTAGTACAATTCAAGTTTTAGGTAATGAATATTGACCTTTTAGCTGGCTTTGGTGCCTTGGACATGAGCTAGGACCTTAAGATTCTGCATGATAGGAGGACTAGGAGCCGCGTTGCACGGGAGAATGTGAAATGTGTTCATATGTAGTAGAAACCTGAGAAATCCGTCCGTTTTCGTCATTTGTTATCGAATTGACTTAAAACCCGATCGTCACATTGGCCGCTCTTCTCTCTGAAACGGTTGTACTTATCGTCTGCAAAGCTATGTCGCGTGCTGCGGTATGCGGAGACACTAAAAGCACCATAGTAGAACACAGATGAAGGTTCTAAGTTGATGTAATAGCCAGTAAGAAGTAGTACAATTCAAGTTTTAGGTATCGATTATTGACTTTTTAGCTGGCTTTGGTGCCTTGGACATGAGCTAGGACCTTACGATTCTGCATGAAAGGAGGACTAGCAGCCGAGTTGCACGGGAGAATGTGAAAAGTGTTCATAAGTAGCAAAAACCTGAGAAATCCATCCGTTTTCGTCATTTGTTATTGAATCGACTTATGGCCAGATCGTCACATTGGCCGCTCTTCTCTCTGAAACGGTTGTACTTATCGTCTGCAAAGCTATGTCGTATGCTGCGGTAGGCGGAGACACTGAAACCACCACAGTAGAACACAGATGAAGCTTCTAATTTGATGTAATAGCCAGTAAGAAGCAGTACAATTCAAGTTTTAGGTATCGATTATTGACTTTATAGCTGGCTTTGATGCCTTGCAAATGAGCTAGGACCTTAAGAATCTGCATGAAAGGAGGACTAGCAGCCGAGTTGCAGGGAAGAATGTGAAAAGTGTTCATATGTAGTAAAAACCTGAGAAATCCGTCCGTTTTTGCCATTTGTTATCGAATCGACTTAAAGCCAGATTGTCACATTGGCCGCTCTTCTCTCTGAAACGGTTGAACTTATCGCCTGCAAAGCTATGTCGCGTGCTGCGGTATGCGGAGACTCTAAAAGCACCATAGTAGAACACAGATGAAGCTTCTAAGTTGATGTAATAGCCAGTAAGAAGTAGTACAATTCAAGTTTTAGGTATCGATTATTGACTTTTTAGCTGGCTTTGGTGCCTTGGACATGAGCTAGGACCTTAAGATTCTGCATGAAAGGAGGACTAGTAGCCGCGTTGCACGGGAGAATGTGAAATGTGTTCATATGTAGTAGAAACCTGAGAAATCCGTACGTTTTCGTCATTTGTTATCGAATCGACTTAAAGCCCGATCGTCACATTGGCCGCTCTTCCCTCTGAAACGGTTGTACTTATCGTCTGCAAAGCTATGTCGCGTGCTGCGGTATGTGGAGACAATAAAATCACCATAGTAGAACACAGATGAAGTTTTAAGTCGATGTAATAGCCAGTAAGAAGTAGTACAATTCAAGTTTTAGGTATCGATTATTGACCTTTTAGCTGGCTTTGGTGCGTTGGACATGAGCTATGACCTTAAGATTCAGCATGAAAGGAGGACTAGCTGCCGAGTTGCACGGGAGAATGTGAAATGTGTTCATATGTAGTAAAAACCTGAGAAATCCGTCCGTTTTCGTCATTTGTGATTGAATCGACTTAAAGCCAGATCGTCACATTGGCCGCTCTTCTCTCTGGAAGGTTGTACTTATCGTCTGCAAAGCTATGTCGCGTGCTGCGGTATGCGGAGACACTAAAAGCACCATAGTAGAACACGGATGAAGCTTCTAAGTTGATGTAATAGCCAGTAAGAAGTAGTACAATACAAGTTTTAGGTATCGATTATTGACTTTTTAGCTGGCTTTCGTGCCTTGGACATGAGCTAGGACCTTAAGATTCTGCATGAAAGGAGGACTAGCAGCCGAGTTGCACGGGAGAATCTGAAAAGTGTTCATATGTAGTAAAAACCTGAGAAATCCGTCCGTTTTCGTCATTTGTTATCGAATCGACTTAAAGCCAGATCGTCACATTGGCCGCTCTTCTCTCTGAAACGGTTGTACTTATCGTCTGCAAAGCTATGTCGCGTGCTGCGGTATGTGCAGACACTAAAAGCACCATAGTATAAAACAGATGAAGCTTCTAAGTTGATGTAATAGCCAATAAGAAGTAGTACAACTGAAGTTTTAGGTATCGATTATTGACTTTTTAGCTGGCTTTGGTGCCTTGGACATGAGCTAGGACCTTAAGATTCTGCATGATAGGAGGACTAGCAGCCGCGTTGCACGGGAGAATGTGAAATGTGTTCATATGTAGTAGAAACCTGAGAAATCCGTCCGTTTTCGTCATTTGTTATCGAATCGACTTAAAGCCCGATCGTCACATTGGCCGCTCTTCTCTCTGAAACGGTTGTACTTATCGTCTGCAAAGCTATGTCGCGTGCTGCGGTATGTGGAGACACTAAAAGCTCCATAGTAGAACACAGATGAAGCTTCTAAGTGGATGTAATAGCCAGTAAGAAGTAGTACAATTCAAGTTTTAGGTATCGATTATTGACTTTTTAGCTGGCTTTGGTGCCTTGGACATGAGCTAGGACCTTAAGATTCTGCATGATAGGAGGAATAGCAGCCGCGTTGCACGGGAGAATGTGAAATGTGTTCATATGTAGTAGAAACCTGAGAAATCCGTCCGTTTTCGTCATTTGTTATCGAATCGACTTAAAGCCCGATCGTCACATTGGCCGCTCTTCTCTCTGAAACGGTTGTACTTATCGTCTGCAAAGCTATGTCGCGTGCTGCGGTATGCGGAGACACTAAAAGCACCATAGTAGAACACAGATGAAGCTTCTAAGTTGATGTTATAGCCAGTAAGAAGTAGTACAATTCAAGTTTTAGGTATCGATTATTGACTTTTTAGCTGGCTTTGGTGCCTTGGACATGAGCTAGGACCTTAAGATTCTGCATGAAAGGAGGACTAGCAGCCGCGTTGCACGGGAGAGAGTGAAATGTGTTCATATGTAGTAGAAACCTGAGAAATCCGTCCGTTTTCGTCATTTGTTATCGAATCGACTTAAAGCCCGATCGTCACATTGGCCGATCTTCTCTCTGAAACGGTTGTACTTATCGTCTGCAAAGCTAAGTCGCGTGCTGCGGTATGCGGAGACAATAAAATCACCATAGTAGAACACAGACGAAGCTTCTAAGTCGATGTAATAGCCAGTAAGAAGTAGTACAATTCAAGTTTTAGGTATCGATTATTGACTTCTTAGATGGATTTGGTGCCTTGGACATGAGCTAGGACCTTAAGATTCTGCATGAAAGGAGGACTAGCAGCCGAGTTGCACGGGACAATATGAAAAGTGTTCATATGTAGTCTAAACCTGAGAAATCCGTCCGTTTTCGTCATTTGTTATCGAATCGCCTTAAAGCCACATCGTCACATTGGCCGCTCTTCTCTCTGAAACGGTTGTACTTATCGTCTGCAAAGATATGTCGCGTGCTGCGGTATGCGGAGACACTAAAATCACCATAGTAGAACACAGATGAAGCTTCTAAGATGATGTAATAGACAATAAGAAGTAGTACAATTCAAGTTTTAGGTAATGAATATTGACCTTTTAGCTGGCTTTGGTGCCTTGGACATGAGCTAGGACCTTAAGATTCTGCATGATAGGAGGACTAGGAGCCGCGTTGCACGGGAGAATGTGAAATGTGTTCATATGTAGTAGAAACCTGAGAAATCCGTCCGTTTTCGTCATTTGTTATCGAATTGACTTAAAACCCGATCGTCACATTGGCCGCTCTTCTCTCTGAAACGGTTGTACTTATCGTCTGCAAAGCTATGTCGCGTGCTGCGGTATGCGGAGACACTAAAAGCACCATAGTAGAACACAGATGAAGCTTCTAAGTTGATGTAATAGCCAGTAAGAAGTAGTACAATTCAAGTTTTAGGTATCGATTATTGACTTTTTTGCTGGCTTTGGTGCCTTGGACATGAGCTAGGACCTTAAGATTCTGCATGAAAGGAGGACTAGCAGCCGAGTTGCACGGGAGAATGTGAAAAGTGTTCATAAGTAGCAAAAACCTGAGAAATCCATCCGTTTTCGTCATTTGTTATTGAATCGACTTATGGCCAGATCGTCACATTGGCCGCTCTTCTCTCTGAAACGGTTGTACTTATCGTCTGCAAAGCTATGTCGTATGCTGCGGTAGGCGGAGACACTGAAACCACCACAGTAGAACACAGATGAAGCTTCTAATTTGATGTAATAGCCAGTAAGAAGCAGTACAATTCAAGTTTTAGGTATCGATTATTGACTTTATAGCTGGCTTTGATGCCTTGCAAATGAGCTAGGACCTTAAGAATCTGCATGAAAGGAGGACTAGCAGCCGAGTTGCAGGGAAGAATGTGAAAAGTGTTCATATGTAGTAAAAACCTGAGAAATCCGTCCGTTTTTGCCATTTGTTATCGAATCGACTTAAAGCCAGATCGTCACATTGGCCGCTCTTCTCTCTGAAACGGTTGAACTTATCGCCTGCAAAGCTATGTCGCGTGCTGCGGTATGCGGAGACTCTAAAAGCACCATAGTAGAACACAGATGAAGCTTCTAAGTTGATGTAATAGCCAGTAAGAAGTAGTACAATTCAAGTTTTAGGTATCGATTATTGGCTTTTTAGCTGGCTTTGGTGCCTTGGACATGAGCTAGGACCTTAAGATTCTGCATGAAAGGAGGACTAGTAGCCGCGTTGCACGGGAGAATGTGAAATGTGTTCATATGTAGTAGAAACCTGAGAAATCCGTACGTTTTCGTCATTTGTTATCGAATCGACTTAAAGCCCGATCGTCACATTGGCCGCTCTTCTCTCTGGAAGGTTGTACTTATCGTCTGCAAAGCTATGTCGCGTGCTGCGGTATGCGGAGACACTAAAAGCACCATAGTAGAACACGGATGAAGCTTCTAAGTTGATGTAATAGCCAGTAAGAAGTAGTACAATACAAGTTTTAGGTATCGATTATTGACTTTTTAGCTGGCTTTCGTGCCTTGGACTTGTGCTAGGACCTTAAGATACTAGATGAAAGGAGGACTAGCAGCCGACTTGCACGGGAGAATGTGAAAAGTATTCATATATAGTAAAAACCTGAGAAATCCGTCCGTTTTCGTCATTTGTTATCGAATCGACTTAAAGCCAGATCGTCACATTGGCCGCTCTTCTCTCTGAAACGGTTGTACGTATCGTCTTCAATGCTATGTCGCGTGCTGCGGTATGCGGAGACACTAAAAGCACCATACTAGAACACAGATGAAGCTTCTAAGTTGATGTAATAGCCAGTAAGAAGTAGTACAATTCAAGTTTTAGGTATCGATTATTGATTTTTTAGCTGGCTTTGGTGCCTTGGACATGAGCTAGGACCTAAAGATTCTGCATCAAAAGGAGGACTAGCAGCCGAGTTGCACGGGAGAATGTGAAAAGTGTTCATATGTAGTAAAAACCTGAGAAATCCGTCCGTTTTCGTCATTTGTTATCGAATCGACTTAAAGCCAGATCGTCACATTGGCCGCTCTTCTCTCTGAAACGGTTGTACTTATCGTCTGCAAAGATATGTCGCGTGCTGCGGTATGCGGAGACACTAAAATCACCATAGTAGAACACAGATGAAGCTTCTAAGATGATGTAATAGACAATAAGAAGTAGTACAATTCAAGTTTTAGGTATGGATTATTGACTTTTTAGCTGGCTTTGGTGCCTTGGGCATGAGCTAGGACCTTAAGATTCTGCATGAAAGGATGACTAGTAGCCGCGTTGCACGGGAGAATGTGAAATGTGTTCACATGTAGTAGAAACCTGAGAAATCCGTCCGTTTTCGTCATTTGTTATCGAATCGACTTAAAGCCCGATCGTCACATTGGAAGCTCTTCTCTCTGAACGGTTGTACTTATCGTCTGCAAAGCTATGTCGCGTGCTGCGGTATGTGGAGACAATAGAATCACCATAGTAGAACACAGATGTAATTTTAAGTCGATGTAATAGCCAGTAAGAAGTAGTACAATTCAAGTTTTAGGTATCGATTATTGACTTTTTAGCTGGCTTTGGTGCCTTGGACATGAGCTATGACCATAAGATTCTGCATGAAAGGAGGACTAGCAGCCGAGTTGCACGGGAGAATGTGAAAAGTGTTGATATGTAGTAAATACCTGTGAAATCCGTCCGTTTTCGTCATTTGTTATCGAATCGACTTAAAGCCAGATCGTCACATTGGCCGCTCTTCTCTCTGAAACGGTTGTACTTATCGTCTTCAAAGCTATGTCGCGTGCTGCGGTATGCGGAGACACTAAAAGCACCATAGTAGAACACAGATGAAGCTTCTAAGTTGATGTAATAGCCAGTAAGAAGTAGTACAATTCAAGTTTTAGGTATCGATTATTGACTTTTTAGCTGGCTTTGGTGCCTTGGACATGAGCTAGGACCTTAAGATTCTGCATGAAAGGAGGACTAGCAGCCGAGTTGCACGGGAGAATGTGAAAAGTGTTCATATGTAGTAAAAACCTGAGAAATCCGTCCGTTTTCATCATTTGTTATCGAATCGACTTAAAGCCAGATCGTTACATTGGCCGCTCTTCTCTCTGAAACGGTCGTACTTATCGTCTGCAAAGCTATTTCGCGTGCTGCGGTACGCGGAGACTCTAAAAGCACCATAGTAGAACACAGATGAAGCTTCTAAGTTGATGTAATAGCCAGTAAGAAATAGTACAATTCAAGTTTTAGGTATCGATTATTGACTGTTTAGCTGGCTTTGGTGCCTTGGACATAATCTAGGACCCTAAGATTCTCCATGAAAGGAGGACTATCTGCCGAGTTGCACGCGAGAATGTGAAACGTGTTCATATGTAGTAAAAACCTGAGAAATCCGTCAGTTTTCGACATTTGTTATCGAATCGACTTAAAGTCAGATCGTCACTTGGCCGCTCTTATCCCTGAAACGGTTGTACTTATCGTCTGCAAAGCTATGTCGCGTGCTGCGGTGTGCGGAGACACTAAAAGCACCATAGTAGAACACAGATGAAGCTTCTAAGTTGATGTAATAGCCAGTAAGAAGTAGTACAATTCAAGTTTTAGCTATCGATTATTGACTTTTTAGCTGGCTTTGGTGCCTTGGACATGAGCTAGGACCTTACGATTCTGCATAGAAGGAGGACTAGCAGCCGCGTTGCACGGGAGAATGTGAAATGTGTTCATATGTAGTAGAAACCTGAGAAATCCGTTCGTTTTCGTCATTTGTTATCGAATCGACTTAAAGCCCGATCGTCACATTGGCCGCTCTTCTCTATGAAACGCTTGTACTTATCGTTTGCAAAGCTATGTCGTATGCTGCGGTATGTGGAGACAATAAAATCACCATAGTAGAACACAGATGAAGTTTTAAGTCGATGTAATAGCCAGTAAGAAGTAGTACAATTCAAGTTATAGGTATCGATTATTGACCTTTTAGCTGGCTTTGGTGCCTTGGACATGAGCTATGACCTTAAGATTCAGCATGAAAGGAGGACTAGCAGCCGAGTTGCACGGGAGAATGTGAAATGTGTTCATATGTAGTAAAAACCTGAGAAATCCGTCCGTTTTCGTCATTTGTGATTGAATCGACTTAAAGCCAGATCGTCACATTGGCCGCTCTTCTCTCTGGAAGGTTGTACTTATCGTCTGCAAAGCTATGTCGCGTGCTGCGGTATGCGGAGACACTAAAAGCACCATAGTAGAGCACGGATGAAGCTTCTAAGTTGATGTAATAGCCAGTAAGAAGTAGTACAATTCAAGTTTTAGGTATCGATTATTGATTTTTTAGCTGGCTTTGGTGCCTTGGACATGAGCTAGGACCTTAAGATTCTGCATCAAAAGGAGGACTAGCAGCCGAGTTGCACGGGAGAATGTGAAAAGTGTTCATATGTAGTAAAAACCTGAGAAATCCGTCCGTTTTCGTCATTTGTTATCGAATCGACTTAAAGCCAGATTGTCACATTGGCCCCTCTTTTCTCTGAAACGGTAGTACTTTTCGTCTGCAAAGCTATGTCGCGTGCTGCGGTGTGCGGAGGCACTAAAAGTACCATAGCAGAACACAGATGAAGCTTCTAAGTTGATGTAATAGCCAGTAAGAAGTAGTACAATTCAAGTTTTAGTTATCGATTATTGACTTTTTAGCTGGCTTTGGTGCCTTGGACATGAGCTAGGACCTTAAGATTCTGCATGAAAGGATGACTAGTAGCCGCGTTGCACGGGAGAATGTGAAATGTGTTCATATGTAGTAGAAACCTGAGAAATCCGTCCGTTTTCGTCATTTGTTATCGAATCGACTTAAAGCCCGATCGTCACATTGGAAGCTCTTCTCTCTGAAACGGTTGTACTTATCGTCTGCAAAGCTATGTCGCGTGCTGCGGTATGTGGAGACAATAAAATCACCATAGTAGAACACAGATGTAGTTTTAAGTCGATGAAATAGCCAGTAAGAAGTAGTACAATTCAAGTTTTAGGTATCGATTATTGACTTTTTAGCTGGCTTTGGTGCCTTGGACATGAGCTATGACCATAAGGTTCTGCATGAAAGGAGGACTAGCAGCCGCGTTGCACGGGAGAATGTGAAAAGTGTTCATATGTAGTAAAAACCTGTGAAATCCGTCCGGTTTCGTCATTTGTTATCGAATCGACTTAAAGCCAGATCGTCACATTGGCCGCTCTTCTCTCTGAAACGGTTGTACTTATCGTCTTCAAAGCTATGTCGCGTGCTGCGGTATGCGGAGACACAAAAAGCACCATAGTAGAACACAGATGAAGCTTCTAAGTTGATGTAATAGCCAGTAAGAAGTAGTACAATTCAAGTTTTAGGTATCGATTATTGACTTTTTAGCTGGCTTTGGTGCCTTGGACATGAGCTAGGACCTTAAGATTCTGCATGAAAGGAGGACTAGCAGCCGAGTCGCACGGGAGAATGTGAAAAGTGTTCATATGTAGTAAAAACCTGAGAAATCCGTCCGTTTTCATCATTTGTTATCGAATCGACTTAAAGCCAGATCGTTACAATGGCCGCTCTTATCCCTGAAACGGTTGTACTTATCGTCTGCAAAGCTATGTCGCGTGCTGCGGTATGTGGAGACAATAAAATCACCATAGTAGAACACAGATGTAGTTTTAAGTCGATGTAATAGCCAGTAAGAAGTAGTACAATTCAGGTTTTAGGTATCGATTATTGACTTTTTAGCTGGCTTTGGTGCCTTGGACATGAGCTATGACCATAAGGTTCTGCATGAAAGGAGGACTAGCAGCCGCGTTGCACGGGAGAATGTGAAAAGTGTTCATATGTCGTAAAAACCTGTGAAATCCGTCCGTTTTCGTCATTTGTTATCGAATCGACTTAAAGCCAGATCGTCACATTGGCCGCTCTTCTCTCTGAAACGGTTGTACTTATCGTCTTCAAAGCTATGTCGCGTGCTGCGGTATGCGGAGACACTAAAAGCACCATAGTAGAACACAGATGAAGCTTCTAAGTTGATGTAATAGCCAGTAAGAAGTAGTACAATTCAAGTTTTAGGTATCGATTATTGACTTTTTTGCTGGCTTTGGTGCCTTGGACATGAGCTAGGACCTTAAGATTCTGCATGAAAGGAGGACTAGCAGCCGAGTTGCACGGGAGAATGTGAAAAGTGTTCATATGTAGTAAAAACCTGAGAAATCCGTCCGTTTTCATCATTTGTTATCGAATCGACTTAAAGCCAGATCGTTACATTGGCCGCTCTTCTCTCTGAAACGGTTGTACTTATCGTCTTCAAAGCTATGTCGCGTGCTGCGGTATGCGGAGACACTAAAAGCACCATAGTAGAACACAGATGAAGCTTCTAAGTTGATGTAATAGCCAGTAAGAAATAGTACAATTCAAGTTTTAGGTATCGATTATTGACTGTTTAGCTGGCTTTGATGCCTTGGACATAATCTAGGACCCTAAGATTCTCCATGAAAGGAGGACTATCTGCCGAGTTGCACGCGAGAATGTGAAATGTGTTCATATGTAGTAAAAACCTGAGAAATCCGTCAGTTTCCGTCATTTGTTATCGAATCGACTTAAAGCCAGATCGTCACTTGGCCGCTCTTATCCCTGAAACGGTTGTACTTATCGTCTGCAAAGCTATGTCGCGTGCTGCGGTGTGCGGAGACACTAAAAGCACCATAGTAGAACACAGATGAAGCTTCTAAGTTGATGTAATAGCCAGTAAGAAGTAGTACAATTCAAGTTTTAGGTATCGATTATTGATTTTTTAGCTGGCTTTGGTGCCTTGGACATGAGCTAGGACCTTAAGATTCTGCATCAAAAGGAGGACTAGCAGCCGAGTTGCACGGGAGAATGTGAAAAGTGTTCATATGTAGTAAAAACCTGAGAAATCCGTCCGTTTTCGTCATTTGTTATCGAATCGACTTAAAGTCAGATTGTCACATTGGCCCCTCTTTTCTCTGAAACGGTAGTACTTTTCGTCTGCAAAGCTATGTCGCGTGCTGCGGTGTGCGGAGGCACTAAAAGTACCATAGTAGAACACAGATGAAGCTTCTAAGTTGATGTAATAGCCAGTAAGAAGTAGTACAATTCAAGTTTTAGTTATCGATTATTGACTTTTTAGCTGGCTTTGGTGCCTTGGACATGAGCTAGGACCTTAAGATTCTGCATGAAAGGATGACTAGTAGCCGCGTTGCACGGGAGAATGTGAAATGTGTTCACATGTAGTAGAAACCTGAGAAATCCGTCCGTTTTCGTCATTTGTTATCGAATCGACTTAAAGCCCGATCGTCACATTGGAAGCTCTTCTCTCTGAAACGGTTGTACTTATCGTCTGCAAAGCTATGTCGCGTGCTGCGGTATGTGGAGACAATAAAATCACCATAGTAGAACACAGATGTAGTTTTAAGTCGATGTAATAGCCAGTAAGAAGTAGTACAATTCAAGTTTTAGGTATCGATTATTGACTTTTTAGCTGGCTTTGGTGCCTTGGACATGAGCTATGACCATAAGGTTCTGCATGAAAGGAGGACTAGCAGCCGAGTTGCACGGGAGAATGTGAAAAGTGTTCATATGTAGTAAAAACCTGTGAAATCCGTCCGTTTTCGTCATTTGTTATCGAATCGACTTAAAGCCAGATCGTCACATTGGCCGCTCTTCTCTCTGAAACGGTTGTACTTATCGTCTTCAAAGCTATGTCGCGTGCTGCGGTATGCGGAGACACTAAAAGCACCATAGTAGAACACAGATGAAGCTTCTAAGTTGATGTAATAGCCAGTAAGAAGTAGTACAATTCAAGTTTTAGGTATCGATTATTGACTTTTTAGCTGGCTTTGGTGCCTTGTACATGAGCTAGGACCTTAAGATTCTGCATGAAAGGAGGACTAGCAGCCGAGTTGCACGGGAGAATGTGAAAAGTGTTCATATGTAGTAAAAACCTGAGAAATCCGTCCGTTTTCATCATTTGTTATCGAATCGACTTAAAGCCAGATCGTTACATTGGCCGCTCTTCTCTCTGAAACGGTTGTACTTATCGTCTGCAAAGCTATTTCGCGTGCTGCGGTACGCGGAGACTCTAAAAGCACCATAGTAGAACACAGATGAAGCTTCTAAGTTGATGTAATAGCCAGTAAGAAATAGTACAATTCAAGTTTTAGGTATCGATTATTGACTGTTTAGCTGGCTTTGGTGCCTTGGACATAATCTAGGACCCTAAGATTCTCCATGAAAGGAGGACTATCTGCCGAGTTGCACGCGAGAATGTGAAACGTGTTCATATGTAGTAAAAACCTGAGAAATCCGTCAGTTTTCGTCATTTGTTATCGAATCGACTTAAAGCCAGATCGTCACTTGGCCGCTCTTATCCCTGAAACGGTTGTACTTATCGTCTGCAAAGCTATGTCGCGTGCTGCGGTGTGCGGAGACACTAAAAGCACCATAGTAGAACACAGATGAAGCTTCTAAGTTGATGTAATAGCCAGTAAGAAGTAGTACAATTCAAGTTTTAGGTATCGATTATTGATTTTTTAGCTGGCTTTGGTGCCTTGGACATGAGCTAGGACCTTAAGATTCTGCATCAAAAGGAGGACTAGCAGCCGAGTTGCACGGGAGAATGTGAAAAGTGTTCATATGTAGTAAAAACCTGAGAAATCCGTCCGTTTTCGTCATTTGTTATCGAATCGACTTAAAGCCAGATCGTCACATTGGCCCCTCTTTTCTCTGAAACGGTAGTACTTTTCGTCTGCAAAGCTATGTCGCGTGCTGCGGTGTGCGTTGGCACTAAAAGTACCATAGTAGAACACAGATGAAGCTTCTAAGTTGATGTAATAGCCAGTAAGAAGTAGTACAATTCAAGTTTTAGTTATCGATTATTGACTTTTTAGCTAGCTTTGGTGCCTTGGACATGAGCTAGGACCTTAAGATTCTGCATGAAAGGATGACTAGTAGCCGCGTTGCACGGGAGAATGTGAAATGTGTTCATATGTAGTAGAAACCTGAGAAATCCGTCCGTTTTCGTCATTTGTTATCGAATCGACTTAAAGCCCGATCGTCACATTGGAAGCTCTTCTCTCTGAAACGGTTGTACTTATCTTCTGCAAAGCTATGTCGCGTGCTGCGGTATGTGGAGACAATAAAATCACCATAGTAGAACACAGATGTAGTTTTAAGTCGATGTAATAGCCAGTAAGAAGTAGTACAATTCAAGTTTTAGGTATCGATTATTGACTTTTTAGCTGGCTTTGGTGCATTGGACATAATCTAGGACCCTAAGATTCTCCATGAAAGGAGGACTATCTGCCGAGTTGCACGCGAGAATGTGAAACGTGTTCATATGTAGTAAAAACCTGAGAAATCCGTCAGTTTTCGTCATTTGTTATCGAATCGACTTAAAGCCAGATCGTCACTTGGCCGCTCTTATCCCTGAAACGGTTGTACTTATCGTCTGCAAAGCTATGTCGCGTGCTGCGGTGTGCGGAGACACTAAAAGCACCATAGTAGAACACAGATGAAGCTTCTAAGTTGATGTAATAGCCAGTAAGAAGTAGTACAATTCAAGTTTTAGGTATCGATTATTGATTTTTTAGCTGGCTTTGGTGCATTGGACATGAGCTAGGACCTTAAGATTCTGCATCAAAAGGAGGACTAGCAGCCGAGTTGCACGGGAGAATGTGAAAAGTGTTCATATGTAGTAAAAACCTGAGAAATCCGTCCGTTTTCGTCATTTGTTATCGAATCGACTTAAAGCCAGATCGTCACATTGGCCCCTCTTTTCTCTGAAACGGTAGTACCTTTCGTCTGCAAAGCTATGTCGCGTGCTGCGGTGTGCGGAGGCACTAAAAGTACCATAGTAGAACACAGATGAAGCTTCTAAGTTGATGTAATAGCCAGTAAGAAGTAGTACAATTCAAGTTTTAGTTATCGATTATTGACTTTTTAGCTGGCTTTGGTGCCTTGGACATGAGCTAGGACCTTAAGATTCTGCATGAAAGGATGACTAGTAGCCGCGTTGCACGGGAGAATGTGAAATGTGTTCATATGTAGTAGAAACCTGAGAAATCCGTCCGTTTTCGTCATTTGTTATCGAATCGACTTAAAGCCCGATCGTCACATTGGAAGCTCTTCTCTCTGAAACGGTTGTACTTATCGTCTGCAAAGCTATGTCGCGTGCTGCGGTATGTGGAGACAATAAAATCACCATAGTAGAACACAGATGTAGTTTTAAGTCGATGTAATAGCCAGTAAGAAGTAGTACAATTCAAGTTTTAGGTATCGATTATTGACTTTTTAGCTGGCTTTGGTGCCTTGGACATGAGCTATGACCATAAGGTTCTGCATGAAAGGAGGACTAGCAGCCGAGTTGCACGGGAGAATGTGAAAAGTGTTCATATGTAGTAAAAACCTGTGAAATCCGTCCGTTTTCGTCATTTGTTATCGAATCGACTTAAAGCCAGATCGTCACATTGGCCGCTCTTCTCTCTGAAACGGTTGTACTTATCGTCTTCAAAGCTATGTCGCGTGCTGCGGTATGCGGAGACACTAAAAGCACCATAGTAGAACACAGATGAAGCTTCTAAGTTGATGTAATAGCCAGTAAGAAGTAGTACAATTCAAGTTTTAGGTATCGATTATTGACGTTTTAGCTGGCTTTGGTGCCTTGGACATGAGCTAGGACCTTAAGATTCTGCATGAAAGGAGGACTAGCAGCCGAGTTGCACGGGAGAATGTGAAAAGTGTTCATATGTAGTAAAAACCTGAGAAATCCGTCCGTTTTCATCATTTGTTATCGAATCGACTTAAAGCCAGATCGTTACATTGGCCGCTCTTCTCTCTGAAACGGTTGTACTTATCGTCTGCAAAGCTATTTCGCGTGCTGCGGTACGCGGAGACTCTAAAAGCACCATAGTAGAACACAGATGAAGCTTCTAAGTTGATGTAATAGCCAGTAAGAAATAGTACAATTCAAGTTTTAGGTATCGATTATTGACTGTTTAGCTGGCTTTGGTGCCTTGGACATAATCTAGGACCCTAAGATTCTCCATGAAAGGAGGACTATCTGCCGAGTTGCACGCGAGAATGTGAAACGTGTTCATATGTAGTAAAAACCTGAGAAATCCGTCAGTTTTCGTCATTTGTTATCGAATCGACTTAAAGCCAGATCGTCACTTGGCCGCTCTTATCCCTGAAACGGTTGTACTTATCGTCTGCAAAGCTATGTCGCGTGCTGCGGTGTGCGGAGACACTAAAAGCACCATAGTAGAACACAGATGAAGCTTCTAAGTTGATGTAATAGCCAGTAAGAAGTAGTACAATTCAAGTTTTAGGTACTGATTATTTACTTTTTAGCTTATTTTGGTGCCTTGGACATGGGCTAGGACCTTAAGTTTCTGCATGAAAGGAGGACTAGCAGCCGAGTTACACGGGAGAATGTGAAAAATGTTCGTATGTAGTAATAACCTGAGAAATCCGTCCGTTTTCGTCATTTGTTATCGAATCGACTTAAAGCCAGATCGTAACATTGGCCATTCTTCTCTCTGAAACGGTTGTACTTATCGTCTGCAAAGCTATTTCGCGTGCTGCGGTATGCGGAGATACGAAAAGCACCATAGTAGAACACAGATGAAGCTTTTAAGTAAATGTAATAGCAAGTAAGAAGTAGTAAAATTCAAGTTTTAGGTACTGTTTATTGACTTTTTAGCTGGCTTTGGTGCCTTGGACATGAGCTAGGACCTTAAGATTCTGCATAGAAGGAGGACTAGCAGCCGCGTTGCACGGGACAATGTGAAAAGTGTTCATATGTAGTAAAAACCTGAGAAATCCGTCCGTTTTCGTCATTTGTTATCGAATCGACTTAAAGCCCGATCGTAACATTGGCCGCTCTTCTCTCTGAAACGGTTGTACTTATCGTCTGCAAAGCTATTTCGCGTGCTGCGGTACGCGGAGACTCTAAAAGCACCATAGTAGAACACAGATGAAGCTTCTAAGTTGATGTAATAGCCAGTAAGAAGTAGTACAATTCAAGTTTTAGGTATCGATTATTGACTGTTTAGCTGGCTTTTGTGCCTTGGACATGATCTAGGACCTTAAGATTCTCCATGAAAGGAGGACTAGCAGCCGAGTTGCACGGGAGAATGTGAAACGTGTTCATATGTAGTAAAAACTTGAGAAATCCTTCAGTTTTCGTCATTTGTTATCGAATCGACTTAAAGCCAGATCGTCACTTGGCCGATCTTATCCCTGAAGCGGTTGTACTTATCGTCTGCAAAGCTATGTCTCGTGCTGCGGTATGCGGAGACACTAAAAGCACCATAGTAGAACACAGATGAAGCTTCTAAGTTGATGTAATAGCCAGTAAGAAGTAGTACAATTCAAGTTTTAGGTACTGATTATTTACTTTTTAGCTTATTTTGGTGCCTTGGACATGGGCTAGGACCTTAAGTTTCTGCATGAAAGGAGGACTAGCAGCCGAGTTACACGGGAGAATGTGAAAAATGTTCGTATGTAGTAAAAACCTGAGAAATCCGTCCGTTTTCTTTACTTGTTATCGAATCGACTTAAAGCCAGATCGTCACATTGGCCGCTCTTCTCTCTGAAACGGTTGTACATATCGTCTGCAAAGCTATGTCGCGTGCTGCGGTGTGCGGAGACACTAAATGCACCATAGTAGAACACAGATGAAGATTCTAAGTTGATGTAATAGCCAGTAAGAAGTAGTACAATTCAAGTTTTAGGTATCGATTATTGACTTTTTAGCTGGCTTTGGTGCCTTGGACATGAGCTAGGACCTTAAGATTCTGCATGAAAGGAGGACTAGCAGCCGCGTTGCACGGGAGAATGTGAAATGTGTTCATATGTAGTAAAAACCTGAGAAATCCGTCCGTTTGCGTCATTTGTTATCGAATCGACTTAAAGCCCGATCGTCACATTGGCCGCTCTTCTCTCTGAAACGGTTGTACTTATCGTCTGCAAAGCTATGTCGTATGCTGCGGTATGTGGAGACACTAAAACCACCACAATAGAACACAGATGAAGCTTCTAAGTTGATGTGATAGCCAGTAAGAAGTAGTACAATTCAATTTTTAGGTATTGATTATTGACTTTTTAGCTGGCTTTGGTGCCTTGGACATGAGCTAGGCCCTTAAGAATCTGCATGAAAGGAGGACTAGCAGCCGAGTTGCACGGGAGAATGTGAAAAGTGTTCATATGTTGTGAAAACCTGAGAAATCCGTCCGTTTTCGTCATTTGTTATCGAATCGATTTAAAGCCAGATCGTCACATTGGCCGCTCTTCTCTCTGAAACGGTTGTACTTATCGTCTGCAAAGCTATGTCGCGTGCTTCGGTATGCGGAGACACTAAAAGCACCATAGTAGAACACAGATGAAGCTTCTAAGTTGATGTAATAGCCAGTAAGAAGTAGTACAATTCAAGTTTTAGGTAGTGATTATTGACTTTTTAGCTGGCTTTGGTGCCTTGGACATGAGCTAGGACATTAAGATTCTGCATGAAAGGAAGACTAGCAGCCGAGTTGCACGGGACAATGTGAAAAGTGTTCATATGTAGTAAAAACTTGAGAAATCCGTCCGTTTTCGTCATTTGTTATCGAATCGACTTAAAGCCCGATCGTCACATTGGCCGCTCTTCTCTCTGAAACGGTTGTATTTATCGTCTGCAAAGCTATGTCTCGTGCTTCGGTATGCGGAGACACTAAAAGCACCATAGTAGAACACAGATGAAGCTTCTAAGTTGATGTAATAGCCAGTAAGAAGTAGTACAATTCAAGTTTTAGGTATCGATTATTGACTTTTTAGCTGGCTTTGGTGCCTTGGACATGAGCTATGACCATAAGGTTCTGCATGAAAGGAGGACTAGCAGCCGAGTTGCACGGGAGAATGTGAAAAGTGTTCATATGTAGTAAATACCTGTGAAATCCGTCCGTTTTCGTCATTTGTTATCGAATCGACTTAAAGCCAGATCGTCACATTGGCCGCTCTTCTCTCTGAAACGGTTGTACTTATCGTCTTCAAAGCTATGTCGCGTGCTGCGGTATGCGGAGACACGAAAAGCACCATAGTAGAACACAGATGAAGCTTCTAAGTTGATGTAATAGCCAGTAAGAAGTAGTACAATTCAAGTTTTAGGTATCGATTATTGACTTTTTAGCTGGCTTTGGTGCCTTGGACATGAGCTAGGACCTTAAGATTCTGCATGAAAGGAGGACTAGCAGCCGAGTTGCACGGGAGAATGTGAAAAGTGTTCATATGTAGTAAAAACCTGAGAAATCCGTCCGTTTTCATCATTTGTTATCGAATCGACTTAAAGCCAGATCGTTACATTGGCCGCTCTTCTCTCTGAAACGGTTGTACTTATCGTCTGCAAAGCTATTTCGCGTGCTGCGGTACGCGGAGACTCTAAAAGCACCATAGTAGAACACAGATGAAGCTTCTAAGTTGATGTAATAGCCAGTAAGAAATAGTACAATTCAAGTTTTAGGTATCGATTATTGACTGTTTAGCTGGCTTTGGTGCCTTGGACATAATCTAGGACCCTAAGATTCTCCATGAAAGGAGGACTATCTGCCGAGTTGCACGCGAGAATGTGAAACGTGTTCATATGTAGTAAAAACCTGAGAAATCCGTCAGTTTTCGTCATTTGTTATCGAATCGACTTAAAGCCAGATCGTCACTTGGCCGCTCTTATCCCTGAAACGGTTGTACTTATCGTCTGCAAAGCTATGTCGCGTGCTGCGGTGTGCGGAGACACTAAAAGCACCATAGTAGAACACAGATGAAGCTTCTAAGTTGATGTAATAGCCAGTAAGAAGTAGTACAATTGAAGTTTTAGCTATCGATTATTGACTTTTTAGCTGGCTTTGGTGCCTTGGACAGGAGCTAGGACCTTGAGGCTCTGCATAGAAGGAGGACTAGCAGCCGCGTTGCACGGGAGAATGTGAAATGTGTTCATATGTAGTAGAAACCTGAGAAATCCGTTCGTTTTCGTCATTTGTTATCGAATCGACTTAAAGCCCGATCGTCACATTGGCCGCTCTTTTCTCTGAAACGTTTGTACTTATCGTTTGCAAAGCTATGTCGTATGCTGCGGTATGCGGAGACACTAAAACCACCACAGTAGAACACAGATGAAGCTTCTAAGTTGATGTAATAGCCAGTAAGAAGTAGTACAATTCAAGTTTTAGGTATTGATTATTGACTTTTTAGCTGGCTTTGGTGCCTTGGATATGAGCTAGGACCTTAAGAATCTGCATGAAAGGAGGACTATCTGCCGAGTTGCACGGGAGAATGAAAAAAGTGTTCATATGTAGTAATAACCTGAGAAATCCGTCCGTTTTCGTCATTTGTTATCGAATCGACTTAAAGCCAGATCGTAACATTGGCCATTCTTCTCTCTGAAACGGTTGTACTTATCGTCTGCAAAGCTATGTCGCGTGCTGCGGTATGCGGAGATACGAAAAGCACCATAGTAGAACACAGATGAAGCTTTTAAGTAAATGTAATAGCAAGTAAGAAGTAGTAAAATTCAAGTTTTAGGTACTGATTATTGACTTTTTAGCTGGCTTTGGTGCCTTGGACATGAGCTAGGCCCTTAAGAATCTGCATGAAAGGAGGACTAGCAGCCGAGTTGCACGGGAGAATGTGAAAGGTGTTCATATGTTGTGAAAACCTGAGAAATCCGTCCGTTTTCGTCATTTGTTATCGAATCGATTTAAAGCCAGATCGTCACATTGGCCGCTCTTCTCTCTGAAACGGTTGTACTTATCGTCTGCAAATCTATGTCGCGTGCTTCGGTATGCGGAGACACTAAAAGCACCATAGTAGAACACAGATGAAGCTTCTAAGTTGATGTAATAGCCAGTAAGAAGTAGTACAATTCAAGTTTTAGGTAGTGATTATTGACTTTTTAGCTGGCTTTGGTGCCTTGGACATGAGCTAGGACATTAAGATTCTGCATGAAAGGAAGACTAGCAGCCGAGTTGCACGGGACAATGTGAAAAGTGTTCATATGTAGTAAAAACTTGAGAAAGCCGTCCGTTTTCGTCATTTGTTATCGAATCGACTTAAAGCCCGATCGTCACATTGGCCGGTCTTCTCTCTGAAACGGTTGTACTTATCGTCTGCAAAGCTATGTCTCGTGCTTCGGTATGCGGAGACACTAAAAGCACCATAGTAGAACACAGATGAAGCTTCTAAGTTGATGTAATAGCCAGTAAGAAGTAGTACAATTCAAGTTTTAGGTAGTGATTATTGACTTTTTAGCTGGCTTTGGTGCCTTGGACATGAGCTAGGACATTAAGATTCTGCATGAAAGGAGGACTGGCAGCCGCGTTGCACGGGACAATGTGAAAAGTGTTCATATGTAGTAAAAACCTGAGAAATCCGTCCGTTTTCGTCATTTGTTATCGAATCGACTTAAAGCCCGATCGTCAAAATGGCCGCTCTTCCCTCTGAAACGGTTGTACTTATCGTCTGCAAATCTATGTCGCGTGCTGCGGTATGCGGAGACACTAAAAGCACCATAGTAGAACACAGATGAAGCTTCTAAGTTGATGTAATAGCCAGTAAGGAGTAGTACAATTCAAGTTTTAGGTATCGATTATTGACTTTTTAGCTGTCTTTGGTGCCTTGGACGTGAGCTAGGACCTTAAGATTCTGCATGAAAGGCGATCTAGCAGCCGAGTTGCACGGGAGAATGTGAAAAGTGTTCATATGTAGTAAAAACCTGAGAAATCCGTCCGTTTTCGTCATTTGATATCGAATCGACTTAAAGCCAGATCGTCACATTGGCCGCTCTTCTCTCTGAAACGGTTGTACTTATCGTCTGCAAAGCTATGTCGCATGCTGCGGTATGCGGAGACACTAAAAGCACCATAGTAGAACACAGATGAAGCTTCTAAGTTGATGTAATATCCAGTAAGAAGTAGCACAATTCAAGTTTTATGTATTGATTATTGACTTCTTTGCTGGCTTTGGTGCCTTGGACATGAGCTAGGACCTTAAGATTCTGCATGAAAGGAGGACTAGCAGCCGAGTTGCACGGGAGAATGTGAAAAGTGTTCACATGTAGTAAAAACCTGAGAAATCCGTCCGTTTTCGTCATTTGTTATCGAATCGACTTAAAGCCAGAACGTCACTTGGCTGCTCTTCTCTCTGAAACGGTTCTACTTATCGTCTGCAAAGCTATGTCGCATGCTGCGGTATGCGGAGACACTAAAAGCACCATAGTAGAACACAGATGAAGCTTCTAAGTTGATGTAATAGCCAGTAAGAAGTAGTACAATTCAAGTTTTAGGTACTGATTATTTACTTTTTAGCTGGCTTTGGTGCCTTGGACATGAGCTAGGACCTTAAGATTCTGCATGAAAGGAGGACTAGCAGCCGAGCTGCACGGGAGAATGTGAAAAGTGTTCATATGTAGTAAAAACCTGAGAAATCTGTCCGTTTTCGTCATTTGTTATCGAATCGACTTAAAGCCAGTTCGTACTTGGCCGCTCTTCTCTCTGAAACGGTTGTACTTATCGTCTGCAAAGCTATGTCGCGTGCTGCAGTATGCGGAGACAATAAAGTCACCATAGTAGAACACAGATGAAGCTTCTAAGTTGATATAATAGCCAGTAAGAAGTAGTACACTTCAAGTTTTAGGTATCGATTATTGACTTTTTAGCTGGCTTTGGTGCCTTGGACATGAGCTAGGACCTTCAGATTCTGCATCAAAAGGAGGACTAGCAGCCGAGTTGCACGGGAGACTGTGAAAAGGTTTCATATGTAGTAAAAACCTGAGAAATCCGTCCGATTTCGTCATTTGTTATCGAATCGACTTAAAGCCAGATCGTCTCATTGGCCGCTCTTCTCTCTGAAACGGTTGTACTTTTCGTCTGCAAAGCTATGTCGCGTGCTGCGGTATGCGGAGACTCTAAAAGCACCATAGCAGAACACAGATGAAGCCTCTAAGATGATGTAATTGCCAGTAAGAAGTAGTACAATTCAAGTTTTAGGTATCGACTATTGACTTTTTAGCTGGCTTTGGTTATCTGGACAAGAGCTAGGACCTTAAGATTCTGCATGAAAGGAGGACTAGCAGCCGAGTTGCACGGGAGAATGTGAAAAGTGTTCATATGTAGTAAAAACCTGAGAAATCCGTCCGTTTTCGTCATTTGTTAACGAATCGACTTAATGCCAGAACGTCACATTGGCCGCTCCTATCTCTGAAACGGTTGTACTTATCGTCCTCAAAGCTATGTCGCGTGCTGCGGTATGCGGAGACACTAAAAGCACCATAGTAGAACACAGATGAAGCTTCTAAGTTGATGTAATAGCCAGTAAGAAGTAGTACAATTCAAGTTTTAGGTATCGATTATTGACTTTTTAGCTGGCTTTGGTGCCTTGGACATGAGCTAGGACCTTAAGATTCTGCATGAAAGGAGGACTAGCAGCCGAGTTGCACGTGAAAATGTGAAAAGTGTTCATATGTAGTAAAAACCTGAGAAATCCGTCCGTTTTCGTCATTTGTTATCGAATCGACTTAAAGCCAGATCGTCACATTGGCCGCTCTTCTCTCTGAAACGGTTGTACTTATCGTCCTCAAAGCTATGTAGCGTGCTGCGTTATGCGGAGACACTAAAAGCATCATAGTAGAACACAGATGAAGCTTCTAAGTTAATGTAATAGCCAGTAGGAAGTAGTGCAATTCAAGTTTTAGGTATCGATTATTGATTTCTTAGCTGGCTTTGCTGCCTTGGAAATGAGATAGGACCTTAAGATTCTGCATGAAAGGAGGACTAGCAGCCGAGTTGCATGGTAGAAAGTGAAAAGTGTTCATATGTAGTAAAAACCTGAGAAATCCGTCCGTTTTCGTCATTTGTTATAGAATCGACTTAAAGCCAGATCGCCACATTGGCCGCTCTTCTCTCTGAAACGGTTGTACTTATCGTCCTCAAAGCTATGTCGCGTGCTGCGGTATGCGGGGACACTAAAAGCACCATAGTAGAACGCAGATGAAGATTCTAAGTTGACGTAATAGCCACTAAGAAATAGTACAATTCAAGTTTTAGGTACCGATTATTGACTTTTTAGCTGGCTTTTTGTGCCTTGGACATGAGCTAGGACCTTACGTATCTACATGAAAGGAGGACTAGCAGCCGAGTTGCACGGGAGAATGTGAGAAGTGTTCATATGTAGTAAAAACCTGAGAAATCCGTCCGTTTTCGTCATTTGTTATCGAATCGACTTAAAGCCAGATCGTCACATGGCCGCTCTTCTCTCTGGAACGGTTGTACTTATCGTCTGCTAAGCTATGTCGCGTGCTGCGGTATGCGGAGACACTAAAAGCACCATAGTAGAACACAGATGAAGCTTCTAAGTTGATAAAATAGCCGGTAAGAAGTAGTACAATTCAAGTTTTAGGTATTGATTATTGACATTTTAGCAGGCTTTGGTTCCCTGGACATGAGCTAGGACCTTAAGATTCTGCATGAAAGGAGAACTAGCAGCCGAGTTGCACGGGAGAATGTGAAAAGTGTTCATATGTAGTAAAAACCTGAGAAATCCGTCCGTTTTCGACATTTGTTATCGAATCGAGTTAAAGCCAAATCGTCACATTGGCCGCACTTCTCTCTGAAACGGTTGTACTTATCGTCTGCAAAGCTATGTCGCGTGCTGCGATATGTGGAGACACTAAAAGCACCATAGTAGAACACAGATGAAGCTTCTCAGTTGATGTAATAGCCAGTAGGAAGTAGTGCAATTCAAGTTTTAGGTATCGATTATTGACTTCTTAGCTGGCTTTGGTGCCTTGGAAATGAGCTAGGACCTTAAGATTCTGCATGAAAGGAGGACTAGCAGCCGAGTTGCACGGGACAATGTGAAAAGTGTTCATATGTAGTAAAAACCTGAGAAATCCGTCCGTTTTCGTCATTTGTTATCGAATCGACTTAAAGCCACATCGTAACATTGGCCGCTCTTCTCTCTGAAACGGTTGTACTTATCGTCTGCAAAGCTATTTCGCGTGCTGCGGTATGCGGAGACACGAAAAGCACCATAGTAGAACACAGATGAAGATTTAAGTAAATGTAATAGCCAGTAAGAAGTAGTAAAATACAAGTTTTAGGTACTGATTATTTACTTTATAGCTTTCTTTGGTGCCTTGGACATGAGCTAGGACCTTAAGATTCTGCATGAAAGGAGGACTAGCAGCCGAGTTGCACGTGAAAATGTGAAAAGTGTTCATATGTAGTGAAAACCGGAGAAATCCGTCCGTTATCGTCATTTGTTATCGAATCGACTTAAAGCCAGATCGTCACATTGGCCGCTCTTCTCTCTCTGAAACGGTTGTACTTATCGTCCTCAAAGCTATGTAGCGTGCTACGTTATGCGGAGACACTAAAAGCATCATAGTAGAACACAGATCAAGCTTCTAAGTTAATGTAATAGCCAGTAGGAAGTAGTGCAATTCAAGTTTTAGGTATCGATTATTGATTTCTTAGCTGGCTTTGGTGCCTTGGACATGAGCTAGGACCTTCAGATTCTGCATCAAAAGGAGGACTAGCAGCCGAGTTGCACGGGAGAATGTGAAAAGTTTTCATATGTAGTAAAAACCTGAGAAATCCGTCCGATTTCGTCATTTGTTATCGAATCGACTTAAAGCCAGATCGTCACATTGGCCGCTCTTCTCTCTGAAACGGTTGTACTTTTCGTCTGCAAAACTATGTCGCGTGCTGCGGTATGCGGAGACTCTAAAAGCACCATAGCAGAACACAGATGAAGCCTCTAAGATGATGTAATTGCCAGTAAGACGTAGTACAATTCAAGTTTTATTTATCGATTATTGACTTTTTAGCTGGCTTTGGTGCCTTGGACATGAGCTAGAACCATAAGATTCTGCATGAAAGGAGGACTAGCAGCCGAGTTGCACGGGACAATGTGAAAAGTGTTCATATGTAGTAAAAACCTGAGAAATCCGTCCGTTTTCTTCATTTGTTATCGAATCGACTTAAAGCCAGATCGTCACATTGGCCGCTCTTCTCTTTGAAACGGTTGTACTTATCGTCTGCAAAGCTATGTCGCGTGCTGCGGTATGCGGAGACACTAAAACCACCATAGTAAAACACAGATCAAGCATCTAATTTAATGTAATAGCCAGTAAGAAGTAGTACAATTCAAGTTTTAGGTATCGATTATGGACTTTTTAGCTGGCTTTGGTGCCTTGGACATGAGCTAGGACCTTAAGATTCTGCATGAAAGGAGGACTAGCAGCCGAGTTGCACGTGAAAATGTGAAAAGTGTTCATATGTAGTAAAAACCTGAGAGATCCGTCCGTTTTCGTCATTTGTTATCGAATCAACTTAAAGCCAGATCGTCACATTGGCCGCTCTTCTCTCTGAAACGGTTGTACTTATCGTCCTCAAAGCTATGTAGCGTGCTGCGTTATGCGGAGACACTAAAAGCATCATAGTAGAACACAGATGAAGCTTCTAAGTTAATGTAATAGCAAGTAGGAAGTAGTGCAATTCAAGTTTTAGGTATTGATTATTGACTTTTAAGCTGGCTTTGATGCCTTGGACATGAGCTAGGACCTTAAGAATCTGCATGAAAGGAGGATTAGCAGCCGAGTTGCACGGGAGAATGTGAAAAGTGTTCATATGTAGTAACAACCTGAGAAATCCGTCCGTTTTCGTCATTTGTTATCGAATCGACTTAAAGCCAGATCGTCACATTGGCCGCTCTTCTCTCTGAAACGTTTGTACTTATCGTCTGCAAAGCTATGTCGCGTGCTGCGGTATGCGGAGACACTAAAAGCACCATAGTAGAACACAGATGAAGCTTCTAATTTGATGTAATAGCGAGTAAGAAGTAGTACAATACAAATTTTAGGTTCTGATTATTTACTTTATAGCTGGCTTTTGTGCCTTGGACATGAGCTAGGACCTTAAGATTCTGCATGAAAGGAGGACTAGCAGCCGAGTTGCACGGGGGAATGTGAAAAGTGTTCATATGTAGTAAAAACCTGAGAAATCCGTCCGTTTTCGTCATTTGTTATCGAATCGACTTAAAGCCTGATCGTCACATTGGCCGCTCTTCTCTCTGAAACGGTTGTACTTATCGTCTGCAAAGCTATGTCGCGTGCTGCGGTATGCGGAGACACTAAAAGCACCATAGTAGAACACAGATGAAGCTTCTAAGTTGATGTAACAGCCAGTAAGAAGTAGTACAATTCAAGTTTTAGATATTGATTATTAACTTTTTAGCTGGCTTTGGTGCCTTGGACATGAGCTAGGACCTTAAGAATCTTCATGAAAGGAGGACTAGCAGCCGAGTTGCACGGGAGAATGTGAAAAGTGTTCATATGTAGTAAAAACCTGAGAAATCCGTCCGTTTTCGTCATTTGTTATCGAATCGACTTAAAGCCAGATCGTCACTTGGCCGCTCTTCTCTCTGGAACGGTTGTACTTATCGTCTGCAAAGCTATGTCGCGTGCTGCGGTATGCGGAGACACTAAAAGCACCATAGTAGAACACAGATGAAGCTTCTAAGTTGATGTAATAGCAAGTAAGAAGTAGTACAATTCAAGTTTTAGGTACTGATTATTGACTTTTTGGCTGGCTTTGGTGCCTTGGACATGAGCTAGGACCTTAAGATTCTGCATGAAAGGAGGACTAGCAGCCGAGTTGCACGGGAGAATGTGAAATGTATTCATATGTAGTAAAAACCTAGATATTCGCCCGTTATCGTCATTTGTTATCGAATCGACTTAAAGCCAGATCTTCACATTGGCCGCTCTTCTCTCTGAAACGGTTGTTCTTATCGTCTGCAAAGCTATGACGTGTGCTGCGGTATGCGGAGACACTAAAACCACCATAGTAAAACACAGATGAAGCTTCTAAGTTGATGTAATAGCCAGTAAGAAGTAGTACAATTCAAGTTTTAGGTAGTGATTATTGACATTTTAGGTTCTGATTATTTACTTTATAGCTGGCTTTGGTGCCTTGGACATGAGCTAGGACCTTAAGATTCTGCATGAAAGGAGGACTAGCAGCCGAATTGCATGGGAGAATTTGAAAAGGGTTCATATGTAGTAAAAACCTGAGAAATCCGTCCGTTTTCGTCATTTGTTATCGAATCGACTTAAAGCCATATCGTCACATTGGCCGCTCTTCTCTCTGAAACGGTTGTACTTATCGTCTGCAAAGCTATGTCGCGTGCTGCGGCATGCGGAGTCACAAAAAGCACCATAGTAGAACACAGATGAAGCTTCTAAGTTGATGTAATAGCAAGTAAGAAGAAGTACAATTCTATGTTTTGGTACTGATTATTGACTTTTTAGTTGGCTTTGGTGCCTTGGACATGAGCTAGGACCTTAAGATTCTGCATGAAAGGAGGACTAGCAGGCGAGTTGCACGGGAGAGTGTGAAAAGTGTTTATATGTAGTAAAAACCTGAGAAATCCGTCCATTTTCGTCATTTGTTATCGATTCGACTTAAAGCCAGATCGTCACATTGGCCGCTCTTCTCTCTGAAACGGTTGTACTTATCGTCTGCAAAGCTATGTCGCGTGCTGCGGTATGTGGAGACACTAAAAGCACCATAGTAGAACACAGATGAAGCTTCTAAGTTGATAAAATAGCCAGTAAGAAGTAGTACAATTCAAGTTTTAGGTATTGATTATTGACATTTTAGCAGGCTTTGGTTCCTTGGACATGAGCTAGGACCTTAAGATTCTGCATGAAAGGAGAACTAGCAGCCGAGTTGCACGGGAGAATGTGAAAAGTGTTCATATGTAGTAAAAACCTGAGAAATCCGTCCGTTTTCGACATTTGTTATCGAATCGAGTTAAAGCCAAATCGTCACATAGGCCGCTCTTCTCTCTGAAACGGTTGTACTTATCGTCTGCAAAGCTATGTCGCGTGCTGCGATATGTGGAGACACTAAAAGCACCATAGTAGAACACAGATGAATCTTCTCAGTTGATGTAATAGCCAGTAGGAAGTAGTGCAATTCAAGTTTTAGGTATCGATTATTGACTTCTTAGCTGGCTTTGGTGCCTTGGAAATGAGCTACGACCTTAAGATTCTGCATGAAAGGAGGACTAGCAGCCGAGTTGCAAGGGAGAATGTGAAAAGTGTTCATATGTAGTAAAAACCTGAGAAATCCGTCCGTTTTCGTCATTTGTTATCGAATCGACTTAAAGCCACATCGTAACATTGGCCGCTCTTCTCTCTGAAACGGTTGTACTTATCGTCTGCAAAGCTATGTCGCATGCTGCGGTATGCGGAGACACTAAAAGCACCATAGTAGAACACAGATGAAGCTTCTAAGTTGATGTAATAGCCAGTATGAAGTAGTACAATTCAAGTTTTAGGTATCGATTATTGACTTTTTAGCTGGCTTTTGTGCCTTAGACACGAGCTAGGACCTAAAGAATCTGCATGAAAGGAGGACTAGCAGCCGAGTTGCACGGGAGAATGTGAAAAGTGTTCATATGTAGTAAACACCTGAGAAATCCGTCCGATTTCGTCATTTGTTATCGAATCGACTTAAAGCCAAATCGTCACATTGGCCGCTCTTCTCTCTGAAACGGTTGTACTTATCGTCTGCAAAGCTATGTCGCGTGCTGCGGTATGCGGAGACACCAAATGCACCATAGTAGAACACAGATGAAGATTCTAAGTTGATGTAATAGCCAGTAAGAAGTAGTGCAAAACAAGTTTTAGGTACTGATTATTCACTTTATAGCTGGCTTTGGTGCCTTGGACATGAGCTAGGACCTTACGATTCTGCATGAAAGGAGGACTAGCAGCCGAGTTGCACGGGAGAATGTGAAAAGTGTTCATATGTAGTAAAAACCTGAGAAATCCGTCCGTTTTCGTCATTTGTTATCGAATCGACTAAAAGCCAGATCGTCAAATTGGCCGCACTTCTCTCTGGAACCGTTGTACTTATCGTCTGCAAAGCTATGTCGCGTGCTGCGGTATGCGGAGACACTAAAAGCACCATAGTAGAACACAGATGAAGCTTCTAAGTTGATGTAATAGCCAGTAAGAAGTAGTACAATTCAAGTTTTAGGTATTGATTATTGACTTTTTAGCTGGCTTTGGCGCCTTGGACATGAGCTAGGACCTTAAGAATCTGCATGAAAGGAGGACTAGCAGCCGAGTTGCACGGGAGAATGTGAAAAGTGTTCATATGTAGTAATCACCTGAGAAATCCGTCCGATTTCGTCATTTGTTATCGAATCGACTTAAAGCCAGATCGTCACATTGGGCGCTCTTCTCTCTGAAACGGTTGTACTTATCGACTGCAGAGCTATGTCGCGTGCTGCGGTATGCGGAGACACTAAAAGCACCATAGTAGAACACAGAAGAAGCTTCTAAGATGATGTAATAGCCAGTAAGAAGTAGTACAATTCAAGTTTTGGGTACTGATTATTGACTTTTTAGCTGGCTTTGGTGCCTTGGACATGAGCTAGGACCTTAAGATTCTGCATGAAAGGAGAACTAGCAGCCGAGTTGCACGGGAGAGTGTGAAAAGTGTTTATATGTAGTAAAAACCTGAGAAATCCGTCCGTTGTTGTCATTTGTTATCGAATCGACTTAAAGCCAGATCGTGACATTGGCCGCTCTTCTCTCTAAAACGGTTGTACTTATCGTCTGCAAAGCTATGTCGCGTGCTGCGGTATGTGGAGACACTAAAAGCACCATAGTAGAACGCAGATGAAGCTTCTAAGTTGATGTAATAGCCAGTAAGATGTAGTACACTTCAAGTTTTAGGTATTGATAATTTACATTTTAGCTTACTTTGGTTCCTTGGACATGAGCTAGGACCTTAACATTCTGCATGAAAGGAGAACTAGCAGCCGAGTTGCACGGGAGAACGTGAAAAGTGTTCATATGTAGTAAAAACCTGAGAAATCCGTCCGTTTTGACATTTGTTATTGAATCGACTTAAAGCCAAATCGTCACATTGGCCGCTCTTATCTCTGAAACGGTTGTACTTATCGTCTGCAAAGCTATGTCGCGTGCTGCGGAATGTGGAGACACTAAAAGCACCGTAGTAGAACACAGATGTAGCTTCTAAGTTGATGTAATAACCAGTAAGAAGTAGTACAATTCAAGTTTTAGGTATCGATTATTGACTTTTTAGATGGCTTTGGTGCCTTGGACATGAGCTAGGACCTTAAGATTCTGCATGAAAGGAGGACTAGCAGCCGAGTTGCACGGGAGAATGTGGTATGTATTCATATGTAGTAAGAACCTAGATATTCGCCCGTTATCGTCATTTGTTATCGAATCGACTTAAAGCCAGATCTTCACATTGGCCGCTCTTCTCTCTGAAACGGTTGTTCTTATCGTCTGCAAAGCTATGACGTGTGCTGCGGTATGCGGAGACACTAAAACCACCATAGTAAAACACAGATGAAGCTCCTAAGTTTATGTAATAGCCAGTAAGAAGTAGTACAACTCAAGTTTTAGGTATCGTTTATTGACTTTTTAGCTGGCTTTGGTGCCTTGGACATGAGCTAGGACCTTAAGATTATGCATGAAAGGAGGACTAGCAGCCGAGTTGCATGCGAGAATGTAAAAAGTGTTCATATGTAGTAAACACCTGAGAAATCCGCCCGATTTCGTCATTTGTTATCGAATCGACTTAAAGCCAGATCGTCACATTGGCCGCTCTTCTCTCTGAAACGGTTGTACTTATCGTCTGCAGAGCTATGTCGCGTGCTGCGGTATGCGGAGACACAAAAAGCACCACAGTAGAACACAGATGAAGCTTCTAAGTTGACGTAATAGCCAGTAAGAAGTAGTACAATTCAAGTTTTAGGTATTGATTATTGACTTTTTAGCTGGCTTTGGTGCCTTGGACATGAGCTAGGACCTTAAGATTCTGCATGAAAGGAGAACTAGCAGCCGAGTTTCACGGGAGAGTGTGAAAAGTGTTCATATGTAGTAAAAACCTGAGAAATCCGTCCGTTTTCGACATTTGTTATTGAATCGACTTAAAGCCAGATCGTCACATTTGCCGCTCTTCTCTCTGAAACGGTTGTACTTATCGTCTGCAAAGCTATGTCGCCTGCTGCGGTATGCGGAGACCCTAAAAGCACCATAGTAGAACACAGATGAAGCTTCTATGTTGATGTAATAGCCAGTAAGAAGTAGTACAATTCAAGTTTTAGGTATTGATTATTGACTTTTTAGCTGGCTTTGGTGAGTTGGACATGAGCTAGGACCTTAAGATTCTGCATGAAAGGAGAACTAGCAGCCGAGTTGCACGGGAGAGTGTGAAAAGTGTTTATATGTAGTAAAAACCTGAGAAATCCGTCCGTTGTTGTCATTTGTTATCTAATCGACTTAAAGCCACATTGCCACATTGGCCGCTCTTATCTCTGAAACGGTTGCACTTATCGTCTGCAAAGCTATGTCGCATGCTGCGGTATCTGGAGACACTAAAAGCTCCTTAGTAGAACACAGATGTAGCTTCTAAGTTGATGTAATAACCAGTAAGAAGTAGTACAATTCAAGTTTTAGGTATCGATTATTGACTTTTTAGATGCCTTTGGTGCCTTGGACATGAGCTAGGACCTTAAGATTCTGCATGAAAGGAGGACTAGCAGCCGAGTTGCACGGGAGAATGTGGAATGTATTCATATGTAGTAAAAACCTAGATATTCGCCCGTTATCGTCATTTGTTATCGAATCGACTTAAAGCCAGATCTTCACATTGGCCGCTCTTCTCTCTGAAACGGTTGTTCTTATCGTCTGCAAAGCTATGACGTGTGCTGCGGTATGCGGAGACACTAAAAGGACCATAGTAGAACACAGATGAAGCTTGTAAGATGATGTAATTGCCAGTAAGAAGTAGTACAATTCAAGTTTTGGTTACTGATTATTGACTTTTTAGCTGGCTTTGGTGCCTTGGACATGAGCTAGGACCTAGAGATTCTGCATGAAAGGAGAACTAGCAGCCGAGTTGCATGGGAGAATTTGAAAAGGGTTCATATGTATTAAAAACCTGAGAAATCCGTCTGTTTTCGTCATTTGTTATCGAATCGACTTAAAGCCAGATCGTCACATATGCCGCTCTTCACTCAGAAACGGTTGTACTTATCGTCTGCAAAGCTATGTCGCGTGCTGCGGTATGCGGAGACACTAAAAGCACCATAGTAGGACACAGATGAAGCTTCTAAGTTGATGTAATAGCCAGTAAGAAGTAGTACAATTCAAGTTTTTGGTATCGATTTTTGACTTTTTAGCTGGCTTTGGTGCCATGGACATGAGCTAGGACCTTAAGATTCTGCATGAAAGGAGGACTAGCAGCCGAGATACACGGGAGAATGTGAAAAGTGTTCATATGTAGTAATAACCCGAAAAATCCGTCCGTTTTCGTCATTTGTTATCGAATCGACTTAAAGCCAGATCGTCACATTGGCCGCACTTCTCTCTGAAATGGCTGTACTTATCGTCTGCAAAGCTATGGCGTGTGCTGCGGTATGCGGAGACACTAAAGCCACCATAGTAAAACACAGATGAAGCATCTAATTTAATATAATAGAAAGTAAGAAGTAGTAGAATTCAAGTTTTAGGTATCGAGTATGGACTTTTTAGCTGGCTTTGGTGCCTTGGACATGAGCTAGGACCTTAAGAATCTGCATGAAAGGAGAACTAGCAGCCGAGTTGCACGGGAGAAAGTGAAAAGTGTTCATATGTAGTAAAAACCTGAGAAATTCGTCCGTTTTCGTCATTTGTTATCGAATCGACTTAAAACCAGATCGTCACATTGGCCGCTCTTCTCTCTGGAACGGTTGTACTTATCGTCTGCAAAGCTATGTCGCGTGCTGCGGTATGCGGAGACACTAAATGCACCATAGTAGAACACAGATGAAACTTCTAAGTTGATGTAATAGCCAGTAAGAAGTAGTACAATTCAAGTTTTAGGTATTGATTATTGACTTTTTAGCTCGCTTTGGTGCCTTGTACATGAGCTAGGACCTTAAGATTCTGCATGAAAGGAGGACTAGCAGCCGAGTTGCACGGGACAATGTGAAAAGTGTTCATATGTAGTAAAAACCTGAGAAATCCGTCCGTTTTCGTCATTTGTTATCGAATCGACTTAAAGCCAGATCGTCACATTGGCCGCTCTTATCTCTGAAACGGTTGTACTTATCGTCTGCAAAGCTATGTCGCGTGCTGCGGAATGTGGAGACACTAAAAGCACCATAGTAGAACACAGATGTAGCTTCTAAGTTGATGTAATAACCAGTAAGAAGTAGTACAATTCAAGTTTTAGGTATCGATTATTGACTTTTTAGATGGCTTTGGTGCCTTGGACATGAGCTAGGACCTTAAGATTCTGCATGAAAGGAGGACTACAGCCGAGTTGCACGGGAGAATGTGGTATGTATTCATATGTAGTAAAAACCTAGATATTCGCCCGTTATCGTCAGTTGTTATCGAAGCGACTTAAAGCCAGATCTTCACATTGGCCGCTCTTCTCTCTGAAACGGTTGTTCTTATCGTCTGCAAAGCTATGACGTGTGCTGCGGTATGCGGAGACACTAAAACCACCATAGTAGAACATAGATGAAGGTTCTAAGTTGATGTAATAGCCAGTAAGAAGTAGTACAACTCAAGTTTTAGGTATCGTTTATTGACTTTTTAGCTGGCTTTGGTGCCTTTGACATGAGCTAGGACCTTGAGATTCTGCATGAAAGGAGGACTAGCAGCCGAGTTGCACGGGAGAGTGTGAAAAGTGTTCATATGTAGTAAAAATCTGAGAAATCCGTCCGTTTTCGTCATTTGTTATCGAATCGACTTAAAGCCACATCGTAACATTGGCCGCTCTTCTCTCTGAAACGGTTGTACTTATCGTCTGCAAAGCTATGTCGCATACTGCGGTATGCGGAGACACCAAATGCACCATAGTAGAACACAGATGAAGATTCTAAGTTGATGTAATAGCCAGTAAGAAGTAGTACAATACAAGTTTTAGGTACTGATTATTTACTTTATAGCTGGCTTTGGTGCCTTGGACATGAGCTAGGACGTTAAGATTCTGCATGAAAGGAGGACTAGCAGCCGAGTTGCACGGGAGAATGTGAAAAGTGTTCATATGTAGTAAAAACCTGAGAAATCCGTCCGTTTTCGTCATTTGTTATCGAATCGACTAAAAGCCAGATCGTCAAATTGGCCGCACTTCTCTCTGGAACCGTTGTACTTATCGTCTGCAAAGCTATGTCGCGTGCTGCGGTATGCGGAGACACTAAAAGCACCATAGTAGAACACAGATGAAGCTTCTAAGTTGATGTAATAGCCAGTAAGACGTAGTACAATTCAAGTTTTAGGTATTGATTATTGACTTTTTAGCTGGCTTTGGCGCCTTGGACATGAGCTAGGACCTTAAGAATCTGCATGAAAGGAGGACTAGCAGCCGAGTTGCACGGGAGAATGTGAAAAGTGTTCATATGTAGTAATCACCTGAGAAATCCGTCCGATTTCGTCATTTGTTTTCGAATCGACTTAAAGCCAGATCGTCACATTGGCCGCTCTTCTCTCTGAAACGGTTGTACTTATCGACTGCAGAGCTATGTCGCGTGCTGCGGTATGCGGAGACACTAAAAGCACCATAGTAGAACACATAAGAAGCTTCTAAGATGATGTAATAGCCAGTAAGAAGTAGTACAACTCAAGTTTTAGGTATCGTTTATTGACTTTTTAGCTGGCTTTGGTGCCTTGGACATGAGCTAGGACCTTGAGATTCTGCATGAAAGGAGGACTAGCAGCCGAGTTGCACGGGAGAGTGTGAAAAGTGTTCATATGTAGTAAAAATCTGAGAAATCCGTCCGTTTTCGTCATTTGTTATCGAATCGACTTAAAGCCACATCGTAACATTGGCCGCTCTTCTCTCTGAAACGGTTGTACTTATCGTCTGCAAAGCTATGTCGCGTGCTGCGGTATGCGGAGACACCAAATGCACCATAGTAGAACACAGATGAAGATTCTAAGTTGATGTAATAGCCAGTAAGAAGTAGTACAATACAAGTTTTAGGTACTGATTATTTACTTTATAGCTGGCTTTGGTGCCTTGGACATGAGCTAGGACCTTAAGATTCTGCATGAAAGGAGGACTAGCAGCCGAGTTACACGGGAGAATGTGAAAAGTGTTCATATGTAGTAAAAACCTGAGAAATCCGTCCGTTTTCGTCATTTGTTATCGAATCGACTAAAAGCCAGATCGTCAAATTGGCCGCACTTCTCTCTGGAACCGTTGTACTTATCGTCTGCAAAGCTATGTCGCGTGCTGCGGTATGCGGAGACACTAAAAGCACCATAGTAGAACACAGATGAAGCTTCTAAGTTGATGTAATAGCCAGTAAGAAGTAGTACAATTCAAGTTTTAGGTATTGATTATTGACTTTTTAGCTGGCTTTGGCGCCTTGGACATGAGCTAGGACCTTAAGAATCTGCATGAAAGGAGGACTAGCAGCCGAGTTGCACGGGAGAATGTGAAAAGTGTTCATATGTAGTAATCACCTGAGAAATCCGTCCGATTTCGTCATTTGTTATCGAATCGACTTAAAGCCAGATCGTCACATTGGCCGCTCTTCTCTCTGAAACGGTTGTACTTATCGTCTGCAGAGCTATGTCGCGTGCTGCGGTATGCGGAGACACTAAAAGCACCATAGTAGAACACAGAAGAAGCTTCTAAGATGATGTAATAGCCAGTAAGAAGTAGTACAATTCAAGTTTTGGGTACTGATTATTGACTTTTTAGCTGGCTTTGGTGCCTTGTGCATGAGCTAGGACCTTAAGATTCTGCATGAAAGGAGAACTAGCAGCCGAGTTGCACGGGAGAGTGTGAAAAGTGTTTATATGTAGTAAAAACCTGAGAAATCCGTCCGTTGTTGTCATTTGTTATCGAATCGACTTAAAGCCAGATCGTCACATTGGCCGCTCTTATCTCTGAAACGGTTGTACTTATCGTCTGCAAAGCTATGTCGCGTGCTGCGGAATGTGGAGACACTAAAAGCACCATAGTAGAACACAGATGTAGCTTCTAAGTTGATGTAATAACCAGTAAGAAGTAGTACAATTCAAGTTTTAGGTATCGATTATTGACTTTTTAGATGGCTTTGGTGCCTTGGACATGAGCTAGGACCTTAAGATTCTGCATGAAAGGAGGACTAGCAGCCGAGTTGCACGGGAGAATGTGGTATGTATTCATATGTAGTAAAAACCTAGATATTCGCCCGTTATCGTCATTTGTTATCGAAGCGACTTAAAGCCAGATCTTCACATTGGCCGCTCTTCTCTCTGAAACGGTTGTTCTTATCGTCTGCAAAGCTATGACGTGTGCTGCGGTATGCGGAGACACTAAAACCACCATAGTAAAACACAGATGAAGCTCCTAAGTTGATGTAATAGCAAGTAAGAAGTAGTACAATTCTATGTTTTTGTACTGATTATTGACTTTTTAGCTGGCTTTGGTGCCTTGGACATGAGCTAGGACCTTAAGATTATGCATGAAAAGAGGACTAGCAGCCGAGTTGCATGCGAGAATGTAAAAATTGTTCATATGTAGTAAACACCTGAGAAATCCGTCCGATTTCGTCATTTGTTATCGAATCGACTTAAAGCCAGATCGTCACATTGGCCGCTCTTCTCTCTGAAACGGTTGTACTTATCGTCTGCAGAGCTATGTCGCGTGCTGCGGTATGCGGAGACACAAAAAGCACCACAGTAGAACACAGATGAAGCTTCTAAGTTGACGTAATAGCCAGTAAGAAGTAGTACAATTCAAGTTTTAGGTATCGATTATTGACTTTTTAGCTAGCTTTGGTGCCTTGGACATGAGCTAGGACCTTAAGAATCTGCATGAAATGAGGACTAGCAGCCGAGTTGCACGGGAGAATGTGAAAAGTGTTCATATGTAGTAAAAACCTGAGAAATCCGTCCGTTTTCGTCATTTGTTATCGAATCGACTTAAAGCCAGATCGTCACATTTGCCGCTCTTCTCTCTGAAACGGTTGTACTTATCGTCTGCAAAGCTATGTCGCGTGCTGCGGTATGCGGAGACACTAAAAGCACCATAGTAGAACACAGATGAAGCTTCTAAGTTGATGTAATAGCCAGTAAGAAGTAGTACAATTCAAGTTTTAGGTATTGATTATTGACTTTTTAGCTGGCTTTGGTGCCTTGGACATGAGCTAGGACCTTAAGATTCTGCATGAAAGGAGGACTAGCAGCCGAGTTGCACGGGACAATGTGAAAAGTGTTCATATGTAGTAAAAACCTGAGAAATCCGTCCGTTTTCGTCATTTGTTATCTAATCGACTTAAAGCCAGATCGTCACATTGGCCGCTCTTCTCTCTGAAACGGTTGTACTTATCGTCTGCAAAGCTATGTCGCGTGCTGCGGTATGTGGAGACACTAAAAGCACCATAGTAGAACACAGATGAAGCTTCTAAGTTGATGTAACAGCCAGTAAGAAGTAGTACAATTCAAGTTTTAGGTATCGATTATTGACTTTTTAGCTGGCTTTGGTGCCTTGGACATGAGCTAGGACCTTAAGATTCTGCATGAAAGGAGGACTAGCAGCCGAGTTGCACGGGAGAATGTGAAAAGTGTTCATATGTAGTAAAATCCTGAGAAATTCGTCCGTTTTCGTCATTTGTTATCGAATCGACTTAAAACCAGATCGTCACATTGGTCGCTCTTTTCTCTGAAACGATTGTACTTATCGTCTGCAAAGCTATGTCGCGTGCTGCGGTATGCGGAGACACTAAAAGCACCATAGTAGAACATAGATGAAGGTTCTAAGTTGATGTAATAGCCAGTAAGAAGTAGTCCATTTCAAGTTTTACGTATCCATTATTGACTTTTTAGCTGGCTTTGGTGCCGTGGACATGAGCTAGGACCTTAAGATTCTGCATGAAAGGAGGACTAGCAGCCGAGTTGCACGGGAGAATGTGAAAAGTGTTCATATGTAGTAAAATCCTGAGAAATCAGTCCGTTTTCGTCACTTGTTATCGAATCGACTTAAAGCCTGATCGTCACATTGGCCGCTCTTCTCTCTGGAACGGTTGTACTTATCGTCTGCAAAGCTATGTCGCGTGCTGCGGTATGCGGAGACACTAAATGCACCATAGTAGAACACAGATGAAGCTTCTAAGTTGATGTAATAGCCAGTAAGAAGTAGTACAATTCAAGTTTTAGGTATTGATTATTGACTTTTTAGCTGGCTTTGGTGCCTTGTACATGAGCTAGGACCTTAAGATTCTGCATGAAAGGAGGACTAGCAGCCGAGTTGCACGGGACAATGTGAAAAGTGTTCATATGTAGTAAAAACCTGAGAAATCCGTCCGTTTTCGTCATTTGTTATCGAATCGACTTAAAGCCAGATCGTCACATTGGCCGCTCTTCTCTCTGAAACGGTTGTACTTATCGTCTGCAAAGCTATGTCGCGTGCTGCGGTATGTGGAGACACTAAAAGCACCATAGTAGAACACAGATGAAGCTTCTAAGTTGATGTAACAGCCAGTAAGAAGTAGTACAATTCAAGTTTTAGGTATCGATTATTGACTTTTTAGCTGGCTTTGGTGCCTTGGACATGAGCTAGGACCTTAAGATTCTGCATGAAAGGAGGACTAGCAGCCGAGTTGCACGGGAGAATGTGAAAAGTGTTCATATGTAGTAAAATCCTGAGAAATCAGTCCGTTTTCGTCATTTGTTATCGAATCGACTTAAAGCCAGATCGTCACATTGGCCGCTCTTCTCTCTGAAACGGTTGTACTTATCGTCTGCAAAGCTATGTCGCGTGCTGCGGTATGTGGAGACACTAAAAGCACCATAGTAGAACGCAGATGAAGCTTCTAAGTTGATGTAATAGCCAGTAAGATGTAGTACACTTCAAGTTTTAGGTATTGATAATTGACATTTTAGCTTACTTTGGTTCCTTGGACATGAGCTAGGACCTTAACATTCTGCATGAAAGGAGAACTAGCAGCCGAGTTGCACGGGAGAACGTGAAAAGTGTTCATATGTAGTAAAAACCTGAGAAATCCGTCCGTTTTCGACATTTGTTATTGAATCGACTTAAAGCCAAATCGTCACATTGGCCGCTCTTATCTCTGAAACGGTTGTACTTATCGTCTGCAAAGCTATGTCGCGTGCTGCGGAATGTGGAGACACTAAAAGCACCATAGTAGAACACAGATGTAGCTTCTAAGTTGATGTAATAACCAGTAAGAAGTAGTACAATTCAAGTTTTAGGTATCGATTATTGACTTTTTAGATGGCTTTGGTGCCTTGGACATGAGCTAGGACCTTAAGATTCTGCATGAAAGGAGGACTAGCAGCCGAGTTGCACGGGAGAATGTGGTATGTATTCATATGTAGTAAAAACCTAGATATTCGCCCGTTATCGTCATTTGTTATCGAAGCGACTTAAAGCCAGATCTTCACATTGGCCGCTCTTCTCTCTGAAACGGTTGTTCTTATCGTCTGCAAAGCTATGACGTGTGCTGCGGTATGCGGAGACACTAAAACCACCATAGTAAAACACAGATGAAGCTCCTAAGTTGATGTAATAGCCAGTAAGAAGTAGTACAACTCAAGTTTTAGGTATCGTTTATTGACTTTTTAGCTGGCTTTGGTGCCTTGGACATGAGCTAGGACCTTAAGAATTTGCATGAAATGAGGACTAGCAGCCGAGTTGCACGGGAGAATGTGAAAAGTGTTCATAAGTAGTAAAAACCTGCGAAATCCGTCCGTTTTCGTCATTTGTTATCGAATCGACTTAAAGCCAGATCGTCACATTTGCCGCTCTTCTCTCTGAAACGGTTGTACTTATCGTCTGCAAAGCTATGTCGCGTGCTGCGGTATGCGGAGACACTAAAAGCACCATAGTAGAACACAGATGAAGCTTCTAAGTTGATGTAATAGCCAGTAAGAAGTAGTACAATTCAAGTTTTAGGTATTGATTATTGACTTTTTAGCTGGCTTTGGTGCCTTGGACATGAGCTAGGACCTTAAGATTCTGCATGAAAGGAGAACTAGCAGCCGAGTTGCACGGGAGAGTGTGAAAAGTGTTTGTATGTAGTAAAAACCTGAGAAATCCGTCCGTTGTTGTCATTTGTTATCTAATCGACTTAAAGCCAGATCGTCACATTGGCCGCTCTTCTCTCTGAAACGGTTGTACGTATCGTCTGCAAAGCTATGTCGCGTGCTGCGGTATGTGGAGACACTAAAAGCACCATAGTAGAACACAGATGAAGCTTCTAAGTTGATGTAATAGCCAGTAAGAAGTAGTACAATTCAAGTTTTAGGTACTGATTATTGACATTTTAGCTTACTTTGGTTCCTTGGACATGAGCTAGGACCTTAACATTCTGCATGAAAGGAGAACTAGCAGCCGAGTTTCAAGGGAGAGTGTGAAAAGTGTTCATATGTAGTAAAAACCTGAGAAATCCGTCCGTTTTCGACATTTGTTATTGAATCGACTTAAAGCCAAATTGCCACATTGGCCGCTCTTATCTCTGAAACGGTTGTACTTATCGTCTGCAAAGCTATGTCGCGTGCTGCGGTATGTGGAGACACTAAAAGCTCCTTAGTAGAACACAGATGTAGCTTCTAAGTTGATGTAATAACCAGTAAGAAGTAGTACAATTCAAGTTTTAGGTATCGATTATTGACTTTTTAGATGCCTTTGGTGCCTTGGACATGAGCTAGGACCTTAAGATTCTGCATGAAAGGAGGACTAGCAGCCGAGTTGCACGGGAGAATGTGGAATGTATTCATATGTAGTAAAAACCTAGATATTCGCCCGTTATCGTCATTTGTTATCGAATCGACTTAAAGCCAGATCTTCACATTGGCCGCTCTTCTCTCTGAAACGGTTGTTCTTATCGTCTGCAAAGCTATGACGTGTGCTGCGGTATGCGGAGACACTAAAAGGACCATACTAGAACACAGATGAAGCTTCTAAGATGATGTAATTGCCAGTAAGAAGTAGTACAATTCAAGTTTTAGTTACTGATTATTGACTTTTTAGCTGGCTTTGGTGCCTTGGACATGAGCTAGGACCTAGAGATTCTGCATGAAAGGAGAACTAGCATCCGAGATACACGGGAGAATGTGAAAAGTGTTCATATGTAGTAAAAACCCGAAAAATCCGTCCGTTTTCGTCATTTGTTATCGAATCGACTTAAAGCCAGATCGTCACATTGGCCGCACTTCTCTCTGAAATGGCTGTACTTATCGTCTGCAAAGCAATGGCGTGTGCTGCGGTATGCGGAGACACTAAAGCCACCATAGTAAAACACAGATGAAGCATCTAATTTAATATAATAGAAAGTAAGAAGTAGTAGAATTCAAGTTTTAGGTATCGAGTATGGACTTTTTAGCTGGCTTTGGTGCCTTGGACATGAGCTAGGACCTTAAGAATCTGCATGAAAGGAGAACTAGCAGCCGAGTTGCACGGGAGAAAGTGAAAAGTGTTCATATGTAGTAAAAACCTGAGAAATTCGTCCGTTTTCGTCATTTGTTATCGAATCGACTTAAAACCAGATCGTCACATTGGTCGCTCTTTTCTCTGAAACGATTGTACTTATCGTCTGCAAAGCTATGTCGCGTGCTGCGGTATGCGGAGACACTAAAAGCACCATAGTAGAACATAGATGAAGGTTCTAAGTTGATGTAATAGCCAGTAAGAAGTAGTCCATTTCAAGTTTTACGTATCCATTATTGACTTTTTAGCTGGCTTTGGTGCCTTGGACATGAGCTAGGACCTTAAGATTCTGCATGAAAGGAGGACTAGCAGCCGAGTTGCACGGGAGAATGTGAAAAGTGTTCATATGTAGTAAAATCCTGAGAAATCAGTCGGTTTTCGTCATTTGTTATCGAATCGACTTAAAGCCTGATCGTCACATTGGCCGCTCTTCTCTCTGGAACGGTTGTACTTATCGTCTGCAAAGCTATGTCGCGTGCTGCGGTATGCGGAGACACTAAATGCACCATAGTAGAACACAGATGAAGCTTCTAAGTTGATGTAATAGCCAGTAGGAAGTAGTGCAATTCAAGTTTTAGGTATTGATTATTGACTTTTTTGCTGGCTTTGGTGCCTTGTACATGAGCTAGGACCTTAAGATTCTGCATGAAAGGAGGACTAGCAGCCGAGTTGCACGGGACAATGTGAAAAGTGTTCATATGTAGTAAAAACCTGAGAAATCCGTCCGTTTTCGTCATTTGTTATCGAATCGACTTAAAGCCAGATCGTCACATTGGCCGCTCTTCTCTCTGAAACGGTTGTACTTATCGTCTGCAAAGCTATGTCGCGTGCTGCGGTATGTGGAGACACTAAAAGCACCATAGTAGAACACAGATGAAGCTTCTAAGTTGATGTAACAGCCAGTAAGAAGTAGTACAATTCAAGTTTTAGGTATCGATTATTGACTTATTAGCTGGCTTTGGTGCCTTGGACATGAGCTAGGACCTTAAGATTCTGCATGAAAGGAGGACTAGCAGCCGAGTTGCACGGGAGAATGTGAAAAGTGTTCATATGTAGTAAAATCCTGAGAAATCAGTACGTTTTCGTCATTTGTTATCGAATCGACTTAAAGCCAGATCGTCACATTGGCCGCTCTTCTCTCTGAAACGGTTGTACTTATCGTCTGCAAAGCTATGTCGCGTGCTGCGGTATGTGGAGACACTAAAAGCACCATAGTAGAACGCAGATGACACTTCTAAGTTGATGTAATAGCCAGTAAGATGTAGTACACTTCAAGTTTTAGGTATTGATAATTGACATTTTAGCTTACTTTGGTTCCTTGGACATGAGCTAGGACCTTAACATTCTGCATGAAAGGAGAACTAGCAGCCGAGTTGCACGGGAGAACGTGAAAAGTGTTCATATGTAGTAAAAACCTGAGAAATCCGTCCGTTTTCGACATTTGTTATTGAATCGACTTAAAGCCAAATCGTCACATTGGCCGCTCTTATCTCTGAAACGGTTGTACTTATCGTCTGCAAAGCTATGTCGCGTGCTGCGGAATGTGGAGACACTAAAAGCACCATAGTAGAACACAGATGTAGCTTCTAAGTTGATGTAATAACCAGTAAGAAGTAGTACAATTCAAGTTTTAGGTATCGATTATTGACTTTTTAGATGGCTTTGGTGCCTTTGACATGAGCTAGGACCTTAAGATTCTGCATGAAAGGAGGACTAGCAGCCGAGTTGCACGGGAGAATGTGGTATGTATTCATATGTAGTAAAAACCTAGATATTCGCCCGTTATCGTCATTTGTTATCGAAGCGACTTAAAGCCAGATCTTCACATTGGCCGCTCTTCTCTCTGAAACGGTTGTTCTTATCGTCTGCAAAGCTATGACGTGTGCTGCGGTATGCGGAGACACTAAAACCACCATAGTAAAACACAGATGAAGCTCCTAAGTTGATGTAATAGCCAGTAAGAAGTAGTACAACTCAAGTTTTAGGTATCGTTTATTGACTTTTTAGCTGGCTTTGGTGCCTTGGACATGAGCTAGGACCTTGAGATTCTGCATGAAAGGAGGACTAGCAGCCGAGTTGCACGGGACAGTGTGAAAAGTGTTCATATGTAGTAAAAATCTGAGAAATCCGTCCGTTTTCGTCATTTGTTATCGAATCGACTTAAAGCCAGATCGTCACATTGGTCGCTCTTCTCTCTGAAACGGTTGTACTTATCGTCTGCAAAGCTATGTCGCGTGCTGCGGTATGCGGAGACACTAAAAGGACCATAGTAGAACACAGATGAAGCTTCTAAGATGATGTAATTGCCAGTAAGAAGTAGTACAATTCAAGTATTAGTTACTGATTATTGACTTTTTAGCTGGCTTTGGTGCCTTGGACATGAGCTAGGACCTTAAGATTCTGCATGAAAGGAGAACTAGCAGCCGAGTTGCATGGGAGAATTTGAAAAGGGTTCATATGTAGTAAAATCCTGAGAAATCCGTCCGTTTTCGTCATTTGTTATCGAATCGACTTAAAGCCAGATCGTCACATTGGCCGCTCTTCTCTCTGAAACGGTTGTACTTATCGTCTGCAAAGCTATGTCGCGTGCTGCGGCATGCGGAGACACAAAAAGCACCATAGTAGAACATAGATGAAGCTTCTAAGTTGATGTAATAGCAAGTAAGAAGAAGTACAATTCTATGTTTTGGTACTGATTAGTGACTTTTTAGCTGGCTTTGGTGCCTTGGACATGAGCTAGGACCTTAAGATTCTGCATGAAAGGAGGACTAGCAGCCGAGTTGCACGGGAGAGTGTGAAAAGTGTTTATATGTAGTAAAAACCTGAGAAATCCGTCCGTTTTCGTCATTTGTTATCGAATCGACTTAAAGCCAGATCGTCACATTGGCCGCTCTTCTCTCTGAAACGGTTGTACTAATCGTCTGCAAAGCTATGTCGCGTGCTGCGGTATGTGGAGACACTAAAAGCACCATAGTAGAACACAGATGAAGATTCTAAGTTGATGTAATAGCCAGTAAGAAGTAGTACAATTCAAGTTTTAGGTAATGATTATTGACATTTTAGCTGGGTTTGGTTCCTTGGACATGAGCTAGGACCTTAAGATTCTGCATGAAAGGAGAACTAGCAGCCGAGTTGCACGGGAGAATGTGAAAAGTTTTCATATGTAGTAAAATCCTGAAAAATCCGTCCGTTTTCGACATTTGTTATCGAATCGACTTAAAGCCAAATCGTCACATTGGCCGCTCTTCTCTCTGAAACGGTTGTACTTATCGTCTGCAAAGCTATGTCGCGTGCTGCGGTATGTGGAGACACTAAAAGCACCATTGTAGAACACAGATGAAGCTTCTAAGTTGATGTAATAGCCAGTAGGAAGTAGTGCAATTCAAGTTTTAGGTATCGATTATTGACTTCTTAGCTGGCTTTGGTGCCTTGGAAATGAGCTAGGACCTTACGATTCTGCATGAAAGGAGGACTAGCAGCCGAGTTGCACGGGAGAATGTGAAAAGTGTTCATATGTAGTAAAAACCTGAGAAATCCGTCCGTTTTCGTCATTTGTTATCGAATCGACTTAAAGCCAGATCGTACTTGGCCGCTCTTCTCTCTGAAACGGTTGTACTTATCGTCTGCAAAGCTATGTAGCGTGCTGCGGTATGCAGAGACACTAAAGGCACCATAGTAGAACACAGATGAAGCTTCTAAGTTGATGTAATAGCCAGTAAGAAGTAGTATAAATCAAATTTTAGGTACTGATTATTTACTTTATAGCTGGCTTTGGTGCCTTGGACATGAGCTAGGACCTTACGATTCTGCATGAAAGGAGGACTAGAAGCCGAGTTGCACGGGAGAATGTGAAAAGTGTTCATATGTAGTAAAAACCTGAGAAATCCGTCCGTTTTCGTCATTTGTTATCGAATCGACTTAAAGCCAGATCGACACATTGGCCGCTCTTCTCTCTGGAACCATTGTACTTATCGTCTGCAAAGCTATGTCGCGTGCTGCGGTATGCGGAGACACTAAAAGCACCATAGTAGAACACTGATGAAGCTTATAAGTTGATGTAATAGCCAGTAAGAAGTAGTACAATTCAAGTTTTAGGTATTGATTATTGACTTTTTAGCTGGCTTTGGTGCCTTGGACATGAGCTAGGAACTTAAGATTATGCATGAAAGGAGGACTAGCAGCCGAGTTGCATGGGAGAATGTAAAAAGTGTTCATATGTAGTAAACACCTGAGAAATCCGTCCGATTTGGTCATTTGTTATCGAATCGACTTAAAGCCAGATCGTCACTTTGGCCGCTCTTCTCTCTGAAACGGTTGTACTTACCGTCTGCAGAGCTATGTCGCGTGCTGCGGTATGCGGAGACACTAAAAGCACCATTGTAGAACACAGATGAAGCTTCTAAGTTGATGTAATAGCCAGTAGGAATTAGTGCAATTCAAGTTTTAGGTATCGATTATTGACTTCTTAGCTGGCTTTGGTGCCTTGGACATGAGCTAGGACCTTAAGAATCTGCATGAAATGAGGACTAGCAGCCGAGTTGCACGGGAGAATGTGAAAAGTGTTCATAAGTAGTAAAAACCTGCGAAATCCGTCCGTTTTCGTCATTTGTTATCGAATCGACTTAGAGCCAGATCGTCACATTTGCAGCTCTTCTCTCTGAAAGGGTTGTACTTATCGTCTGCAAAGCTATGTCGCCTGCTGCAGTATGCGGAGACCCTAAAAGCACCATAGTAGAACACAGATGAAGCTTCTAAGTTGATGTAATAGCCAGTAAGAAGTAGTACAATTCAAGTTTTAGGTATTGATTATTGACTTTTTAGCTGGCTTTGGTGCCTTGGACATGAGCTAGGACCTTAAGATTCTGCATGAAAGGAGAACTAGCAGCCGAGTTGCACGGGAGAGTGTGAAAAGTGTTTATATGTAGTAAAAACCTGAGAAATCCGTCCGTTGTTGTCATTTGTTATCTAATCGACTTAAAGCCAGATCGTCACATTGGCCGCAATTCTCTCTGAAATGGCTGTACTTATCGTCTGCAAAGCTATGGCGTGTGCTGCGGTATGCGGAGACACTAAGGCCACCATAGTAAAACACAGATGAAGCATCTAATTTAATATAATAGAAAGTAAGAACTAGTAGAATTCAAGTTTTAGGTATCGGATATGGACTTTTTAGCTGGCTTTGGTGCCTTGGACATGAGCTAGGACCTTAAGAATCTGCATGAAAGGAGAACTAGCAGCCGAGTTGCACGGGAGAAAGTGAAAAGTGTTCATATGTAGTAAAAACCTGAGAAATTCGTCCGTTTTCGTCATTTGTTATCGAATCGACTTAAAACCAGATCGTCACATTGGTCGCTCTTTTCTCTGAAACGATTGTACTTATCGTCTGCAAAGCTATGTCGCGTGCTGCGGTATGTGGAGACACTAAAAGCACCATTGTAGAACACAGATGAAGCTTCTAAGTTGATGTAATAGCCAGTAGGAAGTAGTGCAATTCAAGTTTTAGGTATCGATTATTGACTTCTTAGCTGGCTTTGGTGCCTTGGAAATGAGCTAGGACCTTAAGATTCTGCATGAAAGGAGGACTAGCAGCCGAGTTGCACGGGAGAATGTGAAAAGTGTTCATATGTAGTAAAAACCTGCGAAATCCGTGCGTTTTCGTCATTTGTTATCGAATCGACTTAAAGCCAGATCGTACTTGGCCGCTCTTCTCTCTGAAACGATTGTACTTATCGTGTGCAAAGCTATGTCGCGTGCTGCGGTATGCGGAGACACTAAAGGCACCATAGTAGAACACAGATGAAGCTTCTAAGTTGATGTAATAGCCAGTAAGAAGTAGTATAAATCAAATTTTAGGTACTGATTATTTACTTTATAGCTGGCTTTGGTGCGTTGGACATGAGCTAGGACCTTAAGATTCTGCATGAAAGGAGGACTAGCAGCCGAGTTGCACGGGAGAATGTGAAAAGTGTTCATATGTAGTAAAAACTTGAGAAATCCGTCCGTTTTCGTCATTTGTTATCGAATCGACTTAAAGCCAGATCGTCACATTGGCCGCTCTTCTCTCTGGAACCATTGTACGTATCGTCTGCAAAGCTATGTCGCGTGCTGCGGTATGCGGAGACACTAAAAGCACCATAGTAGAACACAGATGAAGCTTCTAAGTTGATGTAATAGCCAGTAAGAATTAGTACAATTCAAGTTTTAGGTATTGATTATTGACTTTTTAGATGGCTTTGGTGCCTTGGACATGAGCTAGGACCTTAAGATTCTGCATGAAATGAGGACTAGCAGCCGAGTTGCATGGGAGAATGTAAAAAGTGTTCATATGTAGTAAACACCTGAGAAATCCGTCCGATTTCGTCATTTGTTATCGAATCGACTTAAAGCCAGATCGTCACATTGGCCGCTCTTCTCTCTGAAACGGTTGTACTTATCGTCTGCAGAGCTATGTCGCGTGCTGCGGTATGCGGAGACACAAAAAGCACCACAGTAGAACACAGATGAAGCTTCTAAGTTGACGTAATAGCCAGTAAGAAGTAGTACAATTCAAGTTTTAGGTATCGATTATTGACTTTTTAGCTGGCTTTGGTGCCTTGGACATGAGCTAGGACCTAGAGATTCTTCATGAAAGGAGAACTAGTAGCCGAGTTGCATGGGGGAATTTGAAAAGGGTTCATATGTAGTAAAATCCTGAGAAATCAGTCCGTTTTCGTCATTTGTTATCGAATCGACTTAAAGCCTGATCGTCACATTGGCCGCTCTTCTCTCTGGAACGGTTGTACTTATCGTCTGCAAAGCTATGTCGCGTGCTGCGGTATGCGGAGACACTAAATGCACCATAGTAGAACACAGATGAAGCTTCTAAGTTGATGTAATAGCCAGTAAGAAGTAGTACAATTCAAGTTTTAGGTATTGATTATTGACTTTTTAGCTGGCTTTGGTGCCTTGTACATGAGCTAGGACCTTAAGATTCTGCATGAAAGGAGGACTAGCAGCCGAGTTGCACGGGACAATGTGAAAAGTGTTCATATGTAGTAAAAACCTGAGAAATCCGTCCGTTTTCGTCATTTGTTATCGAATCGACTTAAAGCCAGATCGTCACATTGGCCGCTCTTCTCTCTGAAACGGTTGTACTTATCGTCTGCAAAGCTATGTCGCGTGCTGCGGTATGTGGAGACACTAAAAGCTCCTTAGTAGAACACAGATGTAGCTTCTAAGTTGATGTAATAACCAGTAAGAAGTAGTACAATTCAAGTTTTAGGTATCGATTATTGACTTTTTAGATGGCTTTGGTGCCTTGGACATGAGCTAGGACCTTAAGATTCTGCATGAAAGGAGGACTAGCAGCCGAGTTGCACGGGAGAATGTGGAATGTATTCATATGTAGTAAAAACCTAGATATTCGCCCGTTATCGTCATTTGTTATCGAATCGACTTAAAGCCAGATCTTCACATTGGCCGCTCTTCTCTCTGAAACGGTTGTTCTTATCGTCTGCAAAGCTATGACGTGTGCTGCGGTATGCGGAGACACTAAAAGGACCATAGTAGAACACAGATGAAGCTTCTAAGATGATGTAATTGCCAGTAAGAAGTAGTACAATTCAAGTTTTAGTTACTGATTATTGACTTTTTAGCTGGCTTTGGTGCCTTGGACATGAGCTAGGACCTAGAGATTCTGCATGAAAGGAGAACTAGCAGCCGAGTTGCATGGGAGAATTTGAAAAGGGTTCATATGTAGTAAAAACCTGAGAAATCCGTCTGTTTTCGTCATTTGTTATCGAATCGACTTAAAGCCAGATCGTCACATTTGCCGTTCTTCACTCAGAAACGGTTGTACTTATCGTCTGCAAAGCTATGTCGCGTGCTGCGGTATGCGGAGACACTAAAAGCACCATAGTAGAACACAGATGAAGCTTCTAAGTTGATGTAATAGCCAGTAAGAAGTAGTACAATTCAAGTTTTTGGTATGGATTTTTGACTTTTTAGCTGGCTTTGGTGCCTTGGACATGAGCTAGGACCTTAAGATTCTGCATGAAAGGAGGACTAGCAGCCGAGATACACGGGAGAATGTGAAAAGTGTTCATATGCAGTAAAAACCCGAAAAATCCGTCCGTTTTCGTCATTTGTTATCGAATCGACTTAAAGCCAGATCGTCACATTGGCCGCAATTCTCTCTGAAATGGCTGTACTTATCGTCTGCAAAGCTATGTCGCGTGCTGCGGTATGCGGAGACACTAAAGCCACCATAGTAAAACACAGATGAAGCATCTAATTTAATATAATAGAAAGTAAGAAGTAGTAGAATTCAAGGTTTAGGTATCGAGTATGGACTTTTTAGCTGGCTTTGGTGCCTTGGACATGAGCTAGGACCTTAAGAATCTGCATGAAAGGAGAACTAGCAGCCGAGTTGCACGGGAGAAAGTGAAAAGTGTTCATATGTAGTAAAAACCTGAGAAATTCGTCCGTTTTCGTCATTTGTTATCGAATCGACTTAAAACCAGATCGTCACATTGGTCGCTCTTTTCTCTGAAACGATTGTACTTATCGTCTGCAAAGCTATGTCGCGTGCTGCGGTATGCGGAGACACTAAAAGCACCATAGTAGAACATAGATGAAGGTTCTAAGTTGATGTAATAGCCAGTAAGAAGTAGTCCATTTCAAGTTTTACGTATCCATTATTGACTTTTTAGCTGGCTTTGGTGCCTTGGACATGAGCTAGGACCTTAAGATTCTGCATGAAAGGAGGACTAGCAGCCGAGTTGCACGGGAGAATGTGAAAAGTGTTCATATGTAGTAAAATCCTGAGAAATCAGTCCGTTTTCGTCATTTGTTATCGAATCGACTTAAAGCCTGATCGTCACATTGGCCGCTCTTCTCTCTGGAACGGTTGTACTTATCGTCTGCAAAGCTATGTCGCGTGCTGCGGTATGCGGAGACACAAAATGCACCATAGTAGAACACAGATGAAGCTTCTAAGTTGATGTAATAGCCAGTAAGAAGTAGTACAATTCAAGTTTTAGGTATTGATTATTGACTTTTTAGCTGGCTTTGGTGCCTTGTACATGAGCTAGGACCTTAAGATTCTGCATGAAAGGAGGACTAGCAGCCGAGTTGCACGGGACAATGTGAAAAGTGTTCATATGTAGTAAAAACCTGAGAAATCCGTCCGTTTTCGTCATTTGTTATCGAATCGACTTAAAGCCAGATCGTCACATTGGCCGCTCTTCTCTCTGAAACGGTTGTACTTATCGTCTGCAAAGCTATGTCGCGTGCTGCGGTATGTGGAGACACTAAAAGCTCCTTAGTAGAACACAGATGTAGCTTCTAAGTTGATGTAATAACCAGTAAGAAGTAGTACAATTCAAGTTTTAGGTATCGATTATTGACTTTTTAGATGGCTTTGGTGCCTTGGACATGAGCTAGGACCTTAAGATTCTGCATGAAAGGAGGACTAGCAGCCGAGTTGCACGGGAGAATGTGGAATGTATTCATATGTAGTAAAAACCTAGATATTCGCCCGTTATCGTCATTTGTTATCGAATCGACTTAAAGCCAGATCTTCACATTGGCCGCTCTTCTCTCTGAAACGGTTGTTCTTATCGTCTGCAAAGCTATGACGTGTGCTGCGGTATGCGGAGACACTAAAAGGACCATAGTAGAACACAGATGAAGCTTCTAAGATGATGTAATTGCCAGTAAGAAGTAGTACAATTCAAGTTTTAGTTACTGATTATTGACTTTTTAGCTGGCTTTGGTGCCTTGGACATGAGCTAGGACCTAGAGATTCTGCATGAAAGGAGAACTAGCAGCCGAGTTGCATGGGAGAATTTGAAAAGGGTTCATATGTAGTAAAAACCTGAGAAATCCGTCTGTTTTCGTCATTTGTTATCGAATCGACTTAAAGCCAGATCGTCACATTTGCCGCTCTTCACTCAGAAACTGTTGTACTTATCGTCTGCAAAGCTATGTCGCGTGCTGCGGTATGCGGAGACACTAAAAGCACCATAGTAGAACACAGATGAAGCTTCTAAGTTGATGTAATAGCCAGTAAGAAGTAGTACAATTCAAGTTTTTGGTATGGATTTTTGACTTTTTAGCTGGCTTTGGTGCCTTGGACATGAGCTAGGACCTTAAGATTCTGCATGAAAGGAGGACTAGCAGCCGAGATACACGGGAGAATGTGAAAAGTGTTCATATGCAGTAAAAACCCGAAAAATCCGTCCGTTTTCGTCATTTGTTATCGAATCGACTTAAAGCCAGGTCGTCACATTGGCCGCAATTCTCTCTGAAATGGCTGTACTTATCGTCTGCAAAGCTATGGCGTGTGCTGCGGTATGCGGAGACACTAAAGCCACCATAGTAAAACACAGATGAAGCATCTAATTTAATATAATAGAAAGTAAGAAGTAGTAGAATTCATGTTTTAGGTATCGAGTATGGACTTTTTAGCTGGCTTTGGTGCGTTGGACATGAGCTAGGACCTTAAGATTCTGCATGAAAGGAGAACTAGCAGCCGAGTTGCACGGGAGAGTGTGAAAAGTGTTTATATGTAGTAAAAACCTGAGAAATCCGTCCGTTGTTGTCATTTGTTATCTAATCGACTTAAAGCCAGATCGTCACATTGGCCGATCTTCTCTCTGAAACAGTTGTACGTATCGTCTGCAAAGCTATGTCGCGTGCTGCGGTATGTGGAGACACTAAAAGCACCATAGTAGAACACAGATGAAGCTTCTAAGTTGATGTAATAGCCAGTAAGAAGTAGTACAATTCAAGTTTTAGGTACTGATTATTGACATTTTAGCTTACTTTGGTTCCTTGGACATGAGCTAGGACCTTAACATTCTGCATGAAAGGAGAACTAGCAGCCGAGTTTCACGGGAGAGTGTGAAAAGTGTTCATATGTAGTAAAAACCTGAGAAATCCGTCCGTTTTCGACATTTGTTATTGAATTGACTTAAAGCCAAATTGCCACATTGGCCGCTCTTATCTCTGAAACGGTTGTACTTATCGTCTGCAAAGCTATGTCGCGTGCTGCGGTATGTGGAGACACTAAAAGCTCCTTAGTAGAACACAGATGTAGCTTCTAAGTTGATGTAATAACCAGTAAGAAGTAGTACAATTCAAGTTTTAGGTATCGATTATTGACTTTTTAGATGGCTTTGGTGCCTTGGACATGAGCTAGGACCTTAAGATTCTGCATGAAAGGAGGACTAGCAGCCGAGTTGCACGGGAGAATGTGGAATGTATTCATATGTAGTAAAAACCTAGATATTCGCCCGTTATCGTCATTTGTTATCGAATCGACTTAAAGCTAGATCTTCACATTGGCCGCTCTTCTCTCTGAAACGGTTGTTCTTATCGTCTGCAAAGCTATGACGTGTGCTGCGGTATGCGGAGACACTAAAAGGACCATAGTAGAACACAGATGAAGCTTCTAAGATGATGTAATTGCCAGTAAGAAGTAGTACAATTCAAGTTTTAGTTACTGATTATTGACTTTTTAGCTGGCTTTGGTGCCTTGGACATGAGCTAGGACCTAGAGATTCTGCATGAAAGGAGAACTAGCAGCCGAGTTGCATTGGAGAATTTGAAAAGGGTTCATATGTAGTAAAAACCTGAGAAATCCGTCTGTTTTCGTCATTTGTTATCGAATCGACTTAAAGCCAGATCGTCACATTTGCCGCTCTTCACTCAGAAACGGTTGTACTTATCGTCTGCAAAGCTATGTCGCGTGCTGCGGTATGCGGAGACACTAAAAGCACCATAGTAGAACACAGATGAAGCTTCTAAGTTGATGTAATAGCCAGTAAGAAGTAGTACAATTCAAGTTTTTGGTATGGATTTTTGACTTTTTAGCTGGCTTTGGTGCCTTGGACATGAGCTAGGACCTTAAGATTCTGCATGAAAGGAGGACTAGCAGCCGAGATACACGGGAGAATGTGAAAAGTGTTCATATGCAGTAAAAACCCGAAAAATCCGTCCGTTTTCGTCATTTGTTATCGAATCGACTTAAAGCCAGATCGTCACATTGGCCGCAATTCTCTCTGAAATGGCTGTACTTATCGTCTGCAAAGCTATGTCGCGTGCTGCGGTATGCGGAGACACTAAAGCCACCATAGTAAAACACAGATGAAGCATCTAATTTAATATAATAGAAAGTAAGAAGTAGTAGAATTCAAGTTTTAGGTATCGAGTATGGACTTTTAGCTGGCTTTGGTGCCTTGGACATGAGCTAGGACCTTAAGAATCTGCATGAAAGGAGAACTAGCAGCCGAGTTGCACGGGAGAAAGTGAAAAGTGTTCATATGTAGTAAAAACCTGAGAAATTCGTCCGTTTTCATCATTTGTTATCGAATCGACTTAAAACCAGATCGTCACATTGGTCGCTCTTTTCTCTGAAACGATTGTACTTATCGTCTGCAAAGCTATGTCGCGTGCTGCGGTATGCGGAGACACTAAAAGCACCAAAGTAGAACATAGATGAAGGTTCTAAGTTGATGTAATAGCCAGTAAGAAGTAGTCCATTTCAAGTTTTACGTATCCATTATTGACTTTTTAGCTGGCTTTGGTGCCTTGGACATGAGCTAGGACCTTAAGATTCTGCATGAAAGGAGGACTAGCAGCCGAGTTGCACGGGAGAATGTGAAAAGTGTTCATATGTAGTAAAATCCTGAGAAATCAGTCCGTTTTCGTCATTTGTTATCGAATCGACTTAAAGCCTGATCGTCACATTGGCCGCTCTTCTCTCTGGAACGGTTGTACTTATCGTCTGCAAAGCTATGTCGCGTGCTGCGGTATGCGGAGACACTAAATGCACCATAGTAGAACACAGATGAAGCTTCTAAGTTGATGTAATAGCCAGTAAGAAGTAGTACAATTCAAGTTTTAGGTACTGATTATTGACTTTTTAGCTGGCTTTGGTGCCTTGTACATGAGCTAGGACCTTAAGATTCTGCATGAAAGGAGGACTAGCAGCCGAGTTGCACGGGACAATGTGAAAAGTGTTCATATGTAGTAAAAACCTGAGAAATCCGTCCGTTATCGTCATTTGTTATCGAATCGACTTAAAGCCAGATCGTCACATTGGCCGCTCTTCTCTCTGAAACGGTTGTACTTATCGTCTGCAAAGCTATGTCGCGTGCTGCGGTATGTGGAGACACTAAAAGCTCCTTAGTAGAACACAGATGTAGCTTCTAAGTTGATGTAATAACCAGTAAGAAGTAGTACAATTCAAGTTTTAGGTATCGATTATTGACTTTTTAGATGGCTTTGGTGCCTTGGACATGAGCTAGGACCTTAAGATTCTGCATGAAAGGAGGACTAGCAGCCGAGTTGCACGGGAGAATGTGGAATGTATTCATATGTAGTAAAAACCTAGATATTCGCCCGTTATCGTCATTTGTTATCGAATCGACTTAAAGCCAGATCTTCACATTGGCCGCTCTTCTCTCTGAAACGGTTGTTCTTATCGTCTGCAAAGCTATGACGTGTGCTGCGGTATGCGGAGACACTAAAAGGACCATAGTAGAACACAGATGAAGCTTCTGAGATGATGTAATTGCCAGTAAGAAGTAGTACAATTCAAGTTTTAGTTACTGATTATTGACTTTTTAGCTGGCTTTGGTGCCTTGGACATGAGCTAGGACCTAGAGATTCTGCATGAAAGGAGAACTAGCAGCCGAGTTGCATGGGAGAATTTGAAAAGGGTTCATATGTAGTAAAAACCTGAGAAATCCGTCTGTTTTCGTCATTTGTTATCGAATCGACTTAAAGCCAGATCGTCACATTTGCCGCTCTTCACTCAGAAACTGTTGTACTTATCGTCTGCAAAGCTATGTCATGTGCTGCGGTATGCGGAGACACTAAAAGCACCATAGTAGAACACAGATGAAGCTTCTAAGTTGATGTAATAGCCAGTAAGAAGTAGTACAATTCAAGTTTTTGGTATGGATTTTTGACTTTTTAGCTGGCTTTGGTGCCTTGGACATGAGCTAGGACCTTAAGATTCTGCATGAAAGGAGGACTAGCAGCCGAGATACACGGGAGAATGTGAAAAGTGTTCATATGCAGTAAAAACCCGAAAAATCCGTCCGTTTTCGTCATTTGTTATCGAATCGACTTAAAGCCAGATCGTCACATTGGCCGCAATTCTCTCTGAAATGGCTGTACTTATCGTCTTCAAAGCTATGGCGTGTGCTGCGGTATGCGGAGACACTAAAGCCACCATAGTAAAACACAGATGAAGCATCTAATTTAATATAATAGAAAGTAAGAAGTAGTAGAATTCAAGTTTTAGGTATCGAGTATGGACTTTTTAGCTGGCTTTGGTGCCTTGGACATGAGCTAGGACCTTAAGAATCTGCATGAAAGGAGAACTAGCAGCCGAGTTGCACGGGAGAAAGTGAAAAGTGTTCATATGTAGTAAAAACCTGAGAAATTCGTCCGTTTTCGTCATTTGTTATCGAATCGACTTAAAACCAGATCGTCACATTGGTCGCTCTTTTCTCTGAAACGATTGTACTTATCGTCTGCAAAGCTATGTCGCGTGCTGCGGTATGTGGAGACACTAAAAGCACCATTGTAGAACACAGATGAAGCTTCTAAGTTGATGTAATAGCCAGTAGGAAGTAGTGCAATTCAAGTTTTAGGTATCGATTATTGACTTCTTAGCTGGCTTTGGTGCCTTGGAAATGAGCTAGGACCTTAAGATTCTGCATGAAAGGAGGACTAGCAGCCGAGTTGCACGGGAGAATGTGAAAAGTGTTCATATGTAGTAAAAACCTGCGAAATCCGTCCGTTTTCGTCATTTGTTATCGAATCGACTTAAAGCCAGATCGTACTTGGCCGCTCTTCTCTCTGAAACGGTTGTACTTATCGTGTGCAAAGCTATGTCGCGTGCTGCGGTATGCGGAGACACTAAAGGCACCATAGTAGAACACAGATGAAGCTTCTAAGTTGATGTAATAGCCAGTAAGAAGTAGTATAAATCAAATTTTAGGTACTGATTATTTACTTTTTAGCTGGCTTTGGTGCCTTGGACATGAGCTAGGACCTTAAGAATCTGCATGAAATGAGGACTAGCAGCCGAGTTGCACGGGAGAATGTGAAAAGTGTTCATAAGTAGTAAAAACCTGCGAAATCCGTCCGTTTTCGTCATTTGTTATCGAATCGACTTAGAGCCAGATCGTCACATTTGCCGCTCTTCTCTCTGAAACGGTTGTACTTATCGTCTGCAAAGCTATGTCGCCTGCTGCGGTATGCGGAGACCCTAAAAGCACCATAGTAGAACACAGATGAAGCTTCTAAGTTGATGTAATAGCCAGGAAGAAGTAGTACAATTCAAGTTTTAGGTATTGATTATTGACTTTTTAGCTGGCTTTGGTGCCTTGGACATGAGCTAGGACCTTAAGATTCTGCATGAAAGGAGGACTAGCAGCCGAGTTGCACGGGAGAATGTGGAATGTATTCATATGTAGTAAAAACCTAGATATTCGCCCGTTATCGTCATTTCTTCTCGAATCGACTTAAAGCCAGATCTTCACATTGGCCGCTCTTCTCTCTGAAACGGTTGTTCTTATCGTCTGCAAAGCTATGACGTGTGCTGCGGTATGCGGAGACACTAAAAGGACCATAGTAGAACACAGATGAAGCTTCTAAGATGATGTAATTGCCAGTAAGAAGTAGTACAATTCAAGTTTTAGTTACTGATTATTGACTTTTTAGCTGGCTTTGGTGCCTTGGACATGAGCTAGGACCTAGAGATTCTGCATGAAAGGAGAACTAGCAGCCGAGTTCCATGGGAGAATTTGAAAAGGGTTCATATGTAGTAAAAACCTGAGAAATCCGTCTGTTTTCGTCATTTGTTATCGAATCGACTTAAAGCCAGATCGTCACATTTGCCGCTCTTCACTCAGAAACGGTTGTACTTATCGTCTGCAAAGCTATGTCGCGTGCTGCGGTATGCGGAGACACTAAAAGCACCATAGTAAAACACAGATGAAGCATCTAATTTAATGTAATAGACAGTAAGAAGTAGTACAATTCAAGTTTTAGGTTTCGATTATGGACTTTTTAGCTGGCTTTGGTGCCTTGGGCATGAGCTAGGACCTTAAGAATCTGCATGAAAGGAGAACTAGCAGCCGAGTTGCACGGGAGAATGTGAAAAGTGTTCATATGTAGTAAAAACCTGAGAAATCCGTCCGTTTTCGTAATTTGTTATCGAATCGACTTAAAGCCAGATCGTCACATTGGCCCCTCTTCTCTCTGAAACGGTTGTACTTATCGTCTGCAAAGCTATGTCGCGTGCTGCGGTATGCGGAGTCACTAAAAGCACCATAGTAGAACACAGATGAAGCTCCTAAGTTGATGTGACAGCCAGTGAGAAGTAGTACAATTCAAGTTTTAGGTATCGATTATTGACTTTTTAGCGGGCTTTTGTGCCTTGGACATGAGCTACGACCTTAAGATTCTGCATGAAAGGAGGACTAGCAGCCGAGTTGCACGGGATTATGTGAAAAGTGTTCATATGTAGTAAAATCCTGAGAAATCAGTCCGTTTTCGTCATTTGTTATCGAATCGACTTAAAGCCAGATCGTCACATTGGCCGCTCTTCTCTCTGAAACGGTTGTACTTATCGTCTGCAAAGCTATGTCGCGTGCTGCGGAATGTGGAGACACTAAAAGCACCATAGTAGAACACAGATGTAGCTTCTAAGTTGATGTAATAACCAGTAAGAAGTAGTACAATTCAAGTTTTGGGTATCGATTATTGACTTTTTAGATGGCTTTGGTGCCTTGGACATGAGCTAGGACCTTAAGATTCTGCATGAAAGGAGGACTAGCAGCCGAGTTGCACGGGAGAATGTGGTATGTATTCATATGTAGTAAAAACCTAGATATTCGCCCGTTATCGTCATTTGTTATCGAAGCGACTTAAAGCCAGATCTTCACATTGGCCGCTCTTCTCTCTGAAACGGTTGTTCTTATCGTCTGCAAAGCTATGACGTGTGCTGCGGTATGCGGAGACACTAAAACCACCATAGTAAAACACAGATGAAGCTCCTAAGTTGATGTAATAGCCAGTAAGAAGTAGTACAACTCAAGTTTTGGTATCGTTTATTGACTTTTTAGCTGGCTTTGGTGCCTTGGACATGAGCTAGGACCTTGAGATTCTGCATGAAAGGAGGACTAGCAGTCGAGTTGCACGGGACAGTGTGAAAAGTGTTCATATGTAGTAAAAATCTGAGAAATCCGTCCGTTTTCGTCCTTTGTTATCGAATCGACTTAAAGCCAGATCGTCACATTGGCCGCTCTTCTCTCTGGAACCATTGTACTTATCGTCTGCAAAGCTATGTCGCGTGCTGCGGTATGCGGAGACACTAAAAGCACCATAGTAGAACACAGATGAAGCTTATAAGTTGATGTAATAGCCAGTAAGAAGTAGTACAATTCAAGTTTTAGGTATTGATTATTGACTTTTTAGCTGGCTTTGGTGCCTTGGACATGAGCTAGGACCTTAAGATTATGCATGAAAGGAGGACTAGCAGCCGAGTTGCATGGGAGAATGTAAAAAGTGTTCATATGTAGTAAACGCCTGAGAAATCCGTCCGATTTCGTCATTTGTTATCGAATCGACTTAAAGCCAGATCGTCACATTGGCCGCTCTTCTCTCTGAAACGGTTGTACTTATCGTCTGCAGAGCTATGTCGCGTGCTGCGGTATGCGGAGACACAAAAAGCACCACAGTAGAACACAGATGAAGCTTCTAAGTTGACGTAATAGCCAGTAAGAAGTAGTACAATTCAAGTTTTAGGTATCGATTATTGACTTTTTAGCTGGCTTTGGTGCCTTGGACATGAGCTAGGACCTTAAGATTCTGCATGAAAGGAGAACTAGCAGCCGAGTTGCACGGGAGAGTGTGAAAAGTGTTTATATGTAGTAAAAACCTGAGAAATCCGTCCGTTGTTGTCATTTGTTATCTAATCGACTTAAAGCTAGATCGTCACATTGGCCGCTCTTCACTCTGAAACAGTTGTACGTATCGTCTGCAAAGCTATGTCGCGTGCTGCGGTATGTGGAGACACTAAAAGCACCATAGTAGAACACAGATGAAGCTTCTAAGTTGATGTAATAGCCAGTAAGAAGTAGTACAATTCAAGTTTTAGGTACTGATTATTGACATTTTAGCTTACTTTGGTTCCTTGGACATGAGCTAGGACCTTAACATTCTGCATGAAAGGAGAACTAGCAGCCGAGTTTCACGGGAGAGTGTGAAAAGTGTTCATATGTAGTAAAAACCTGAGAAATCCGTCCGTTTTCGACATTTGTTATTGAATCGACTTAAAGCCAAATTGCCACATTGGCCGCTCTTATCTCTGAAACGGTTGTACTTATCGTCTGCAAAGCTATGTCGCGTGCTGCGGTATGTGGAGACACTAAAAGCTCCTTAGTAGAACACAGATGTAGCTTCTAAGTTGATGTAATAACCAGTAAGAAGTAGTACAATTCAAGTTTTAGGTATCGATTATTGACTTTTTAGATGGCTTTGGTGCCTTGGACATGAGCTAGGACCTTAAGATTCTGCATGAAAGGAGGACTAGCAGCCGAGTTGCACGGGAGAATGTGGAATGTATTCATATGTAGTAAAAACCTAGATATTCGCTCGTTATCGTCATTTGTTATCGAATCGACTTAAAGCCAGATCTTCACATTGGCCGCTCTTCTCTCTGAAACGGTTGTTCTTATCGTCTGCAAAGCTATGACGTGTGCTGCGGTATGCGGAGACACTAAAAGGACCATAGTAGAACACAGATGAAGCTTCTAAGATGATGTAATAGCCAGTAAGAAGTAGTACAATTCAAGTTTTAGTTACTGATTATTGACTTTTTAGCTGACTTTGGTGCCTTGGACATGAGCTAGGACCTAGAGATTCTGCATGAAAGGAGAACTAGCAGCCGAGTTGCATGGGAGAATTTGAAAAGGGTTCATATATAGTAAAAACCTGAGAAATCCGTCTGTTTTCGTCATTTGTTATCGAATCGACTTAATGCCAAATCGTCATATTGGCCGCTCTTCTCTCTGAAACTGTTACATTTGTCGTGTGCAAAGCCATATCGCGTGCTGCGGTATGCGGAGACACTAAAAACAGCTTAATAGAACACACAAGAACCTTCTATGTTGATCTGATAGCCAGTACGAAGCAGTGTAATTCAAGTTTTTGTTATCGATTAATGACTTTTTAGACGGCTTTGGTGCAATGGACATGAGCTAGGACCTTAAGATTTTGCATGAAGGGAGGTCTAGCAGCCACGTTGCACGACAGAATGTGAAATGTGTTCATATGTTGTAAAAACCTGAGAAATCCGCCCGTTTTCGTCATATGCTAATGAATCGACTTAATGCCAGATCGTCAAATTGGCCGCTCTTCTCTCTGAAACGGTTACATTTGTCATGTGCAAAGCTATGTCGCGTGCTGCGGTATGCGGAGACACTAAAAACTGCATAATAGAACATACAAGAAACTACTAAGTTGATGTGATAGCCAGTACGAATCAGTACAATACAAGTTTTACTTACCGATTATTGACTTGTCAGACGGCTTTGGTGCCGTTGACATGAGCTAGGACTTTAAGATTTTGCAGGAATGGAGGTCTCGCAGCCGCGTTGCACGGGGGAATGTGAAAAGTGTTCATATGTATTGAAAACCTGAGAAATCCGCCCGTTTTCGTCATTTGCTATCGAATCGACTTAATGCCAGATCGTCATATTGGCCGCTCTTCTCTCTGAAACTGTTACATTTGTCGTGTGCAAACCTATGTCGCGAGCTGCGGAATGCCTGAACACTAAAAGCACCATAATAGAACACAGAAGAAGCATCTAAGTTGATGTGATAGAAAGTACTTAGCCGTACATTTCAAGTTTTAGTTATCGATTATTGACTTTTTAGACGGCTTAGGTGCATTGGACATGAGCTAGGACCTTAAGATTTTGCATGAAGGGAGGTCTAGCAGCCACGTTGCACGAGACAATGTGAAGAGTGTTCATATGTTGTAAAAACCTGAGAAATCTGCCCGTTTTCGTTATTTGCTATCGAATCGACCTAATGCCAGATCATCATATTGGCCGCTCTTCTCTCTTGAACGGTTACATTTATGGTGTGCAAAGCTATCTCGCCTGCTGCGGAATGCCTAGACACTAAAAGCACCATAATGGAACATAGGAGAAGCATCTAAGTTGATGTGATAGCCAGTACGAAGCCGTACATTTTAAGTTTTAGTTATCGATTATTGACTTTTTAGACGGCTTTGGTGCCTTGGACATGAGCTAGTACCTTAAGATTTTGTAAGAAGGTAGGTATAGCAGCCGCGTTGCACAGGGGAATGTGAAAAGTGTTCATATGTTGTAAAAACCTGAGGAATTCGCCCGTTCTCTTTATTTGCTATCGAATCGACTTAATGCCAGATCGTCATATTGGACGCTCTTCTCTCTGAAACGGTTACATTTATCGCGTGCAAAGCTATGTCGCGTGCTGCGGTATGAGGAGACACTAAAAGCACCATAACAGAACACAGAAGAAATTTCTAAGTTGATGTGTTTGAACACAGAAGAAGCTTCTAAGTTGATGTGAAAGCCAGCACGTAGCACTACAATTCAAGTTTTAGTTATCGATTATTGCCTTTTTTAGACGGCCTTGGTGCCTTGGACATGAGCTAGGACCTTAAGATGTTGCATGAAGGGAGGTCTAGCAGCCACGTTGCACAACAGAATGTGAAAAGTGCTCATATATATTAAACACCTGAGAAATCCGCCCGTTTTCGTCATTTGCTATCGAATCGATTTAATGTCATATCGTCAAATTTGTCGCCCTTCTCTCTGAAACGGTTACATTCATCGTGTGCAAACCTATGTCGCGGGCTGCGGAATGCCTAGACACTAAAAGCACCATAATGGAACATAGGAGAAGCATCTAAGTTGATGTGATAGCCAGTACGAAGCCGTACATTTCAAGTTTTAGTTACCGATTATTGACTTTTTAGACGGCTTTGGTGCCTTGGACATGAGCTAGTACCTTAAGATTTTGTAAGAAGGTAGGTATAGCAGCCGCGTTGCACAGGGGAATGTGAAAAGTGTTCATATGTAGTGAAAACCTGAGAAATCGGCCCGTTTTCGTCATTTGCTATCGAATCGACTTAATGCGAGATCGTCATATTGACGGTTCTTCTCTCTGAAATGGTTACATTTATCGTGTGCAATGCTATGTCGCGTGCTGCGGTATGTGGAGACACGAAAAGCACCATAATATAATACAAAAGAAGCACCTAAGTTAATGTGATAGCCAGTACGAAGCTGTGCAATTCAAGTTTTAGTTATCGATTATTGACTTTTTAGACGGCTATGGTGCATTGGACATGAGCTAGGACGTGAAGATTTTGCATGAAGGGAATTCTAGCAGCCGCGTTGCACGGGGTGATGTGAAAAGTTTCGTATGTAGTGAAAAGCTGAGAAATCCGCCCGTTTTCTTTATTTCTATCGAATCGACCTAATGCCAGATCGTCTTATTGGCCGCTCTTCTCTCTGAAATGGTTACATTTATCGTGTGCAAAGCTATGTCGCGTGCTGCGGTATGTGGAAACAGTAAAAGCACCATAATATAATACAAAAGAAGCATCTAAGTTGATGTGATAGCCAGTACGAAGCAGTACAATTCAAGTTTTAGTTATCGATTATTGCCTTTTTTAGACGGCCTTGGTGCCTTGGACATGAGCTAGGACCTTAAGATTTTGCATGAAGGGAGGTCTCGCAGCCACGTTGCACGACAGAATGTGAAAAGTACTCATATATATTAAACACCTGAGAAATCCGCCCGTTTTCGTCATTTGCTATCGAATCGATTTAATGCCATCTCGTCAAATTTGCCGCCCTTCTCTCTGAAACGGTTACATTTATCGTGTGCAAAGCTATGTCGCGTGCTGCGGTATGCGGAGACACTAAAAGCACCATAACAGAACACAGAAGAAGCTTCTATGATGAAGTGATAGCCACTACGAAGCAGTACAATTCAAGTTTTAGTTATCGATTATTGACTTTTTAGACGGCATTGGTTCCTTTGACATGAGCTACGACCTTACGATATTGCATGAAAGGATGTCTAGGAGCTGCGTTGCACGGGGGAATGTGAAAAGTGTTCATATATAGTGGAAACCTTTTTCCTTTGACATGAGCTACGACCTTACGATATTGCATGAAAGGATGTCTAGGAGCTGCGTTGCACGGGGGAATGTGAAAAGTGTTCATATATAGTGGAAAACTGAGAAATCCGCCCGTTTTCGACATTTGCTATCTAATCGACTTAGTGCCAGATCGTCATATTGCCCGCTCTTCTCTCTTAAATGGTTACATGTATCGTGTGCAAAGCTATGTCGCGTTCTGCGGTATGTGGAGACACTAAAAGCACCATAACAGAACACAGAAGAAGCGTCTAAATTGATGTGATAGCCAGTACCAAGCAGTACAATTAATGATTTTGTTATCGATTATTGACTTCTTAGACGGCTTTGGTTCCTTTGACATGAGCTACGACCTGTCCTGATGTGATAGCCTGTACGAAGCAGTACAATTCAAGTTTTAGTTATCGGTTATTGAATTTTTAGACTATATTGGTGAATTGGACATTAGTTAGGACCTTACGACCTTGAATGAAGGGGGGTCTAGCAGCCGCGTTGCACGGGAGAATGTGAAAACTGTTCATATGCATTGAAAACCTGAGAAATCCGCTTGTTTTCGTCATTTCCTATCGAATCGACTTAATGCCAGATCGTCATATTGGCCGGTATTCTCTCTGAAACGGTTACATTTATAGTGTGCAAAGATATGTCGCGTGCTGTGGTATGCGGAGACACTAAAAGCACCATAATGGAACACAGAAGATGCTTCTAAGTTGATGTGATAGCGAGTAAGAAGCAGTACAATTCAAGTTTTAGTTATCGATTATTGACTTTTTAGATGGAGATGAGCTGGGACTTTACGATTTGCATGAGGGAGTTATAGCACCCGCGTTGCACGTTGGAATGTGAAAAATGTTCATATGTAGTGAAAACCTGAGAAATCCTCCAGTTTTCGTCATTTGCTATCGAATCGACTTTTGCCAGATGGTCATATTGGCCGCTCTTCTCTCTGAAACGGTTACATTTATCGTGTGCAAAGCTACGTTTCGTGCTGCGTTATGCGGAGACACTAAAAGGACCATAATGGATCACAGAAGAAGCTTCTAAGTTGATGTGATAGCCAGTACGAAGCAGTACTATTGTAGTTTTAGTTATCAATTATTGACATTTTAGACGGGTTTGGTGCCTTGTACATGAGCTAGGACCTTACGATTTTGTATGAAGGGAGGTCTAGCAGCCGCGTTGCACGGGAGAATGTGAAATGTGTTCATGTGTGGTGAAAACCTGAGAAATCCGCCCGTTTTCGTCATTTGCTATCGAATCGAATTAATGCCAGATCGTCATATTGCCCGCTATTCTCTCTGAAATGATTACGTTTATCGTGTGCAAAGCTATGTCGCGTGCTGCGGTATGCGGAGACACTAAAAGCACCATAACAGAACACAGAAGAAGCTTCTATGATGACATGATATCCAGTACGAAGCAGTACAATTCAAGTTTCAGTTATCGATTATTGACTTTTAAGAAGGCTTTGGTTCCTTTGACATAAGCGTCGACCTTAAGATATTGCATGAAGGGAGATCTAGGAGCTGCGTTGCATGGGGGAATGTGAAATGTGTTCATATGTAGTGAAAACCTGAGAGATCCGCCCGTTTTCGTCACTTGCTATCGAATCGACTTAATGCCAGATCGTCATATTGGCCGCTCTTCTCTCTGAATCGGTTACATTTATAGTGTGCAAAGCAAGGCCTCGCGCTGCGGTATGCGGAGACACTAAACGCACCATAATAGATCACAGAAGAAGCTTCTCAGCTGATGTGATAGACAGTACGAAGCAGTACAGTTCAAGTTTTAGTTATCGATTATTGACTTTTTAGACTGCTTTGGTGCCTTGGACATGAGCTAGGACCTTACGATTTTGAATGAAGGGAGGTCTAACAGCCGCGTTGCACTGGAGACCGTGAAAAGTTTTCATATGCAAAAAAAACCTGAGAAATCCGCCCGTTTTCGTCATTTGCTATCGAATCGACTAAATGCCAGATCGCCATTTTGGCTGGTATTCTCACTAAAACGGTTACATTTATCGTGTGCAAAGCCATGTCGCGTGCTGCGCTATGCGGAGACACTAAAAGCACCATAATAGAACACAGAAGAAGCTTCTAAGTTGATGTGATAGCCAAAACGAAGCAATACAATTCAATTTTTAGCTATCGATTGTTGACTTTTTAGACGGCTTCGGTGCCTTGGACATGAGCTAGGACCTTAAGATTTTGCATAAAGGTAGGTCTAGTAGCCGCGTTGCACTGTGGAATGTGAAAACTGTTCATACGTTGTGAAAACCTGAGAAATCCGCCCGTTTTCGTCATTTGCTATCGAATCGACTTAATGCCAGATCGTCATATTGGCCGGTATTCTCTCTGAAACGGTTACATTTATCGTGTGCAAAGCAATGCCGCTGCTGTGGTATGCGGAGACACTAAAAGCACCATAATAGAACACAGAACAAGCTTCTAAGTTGATGAGATAGTCAGTACTAGGCAGTAATATTGAAGTTTTAGTTATCGATTATTGACTTTTCAGACGATTTTGGTGACTTGGGCATGAGCTAGGACCTTACGACCTTGCATGACGGGAGGTTTAGCAACCGCGTTGGACGGGGGAATGTGAAAAGTGTTCATATGTAGTGTAAACGTGAGAAATCCGCCCGTTTTCGTCATTTGCTATCGAATCGACTTAATGCCAGATCGCCATATTGGCAGCTCTTCACTCTGAAACGGTTACATTTATCGTGTGCAAAGCTATGTCGCGTGCTGTGGAATACGGAGACACTAGAAGCACTATAATAGAACACAGAAAAAGCTTCTAGGTTGATGTGATCGCCAGTACGAAGCAGTACAATTCAAGATTTAGTTACAGATTATTGACTTTTTAGACGATTTTGGTGCCATGTACATGCGCTAGGACCTTACGACCTTGCATGAAAGGAGTCTAGCAGCCGCGTTGCACGGGGGAATGTGAAAAGTGTTCATATGTAGTGAAATCCTGAGAAATCCGCACGTTTTCGTCATTTGCTATCGAATCGACTTAATGCCAGATCGTCATATTGGCCGCTCTTCTCTCTGAAATGTTTACATTTCTCGTGTGCAAAGCTATGAAAGCTATGTCGCGTGCTGCGGTATGCGGAGACACTAAAAGCTCCATAATAGAACACAGAATAAGCTTCTAAGTTGATGAGATAGAAAGTACGCAGCAGTACAATTCAAGTTTTAGGTATCGATTATTAGCTTTTTAGACGGCTTCGGTGCCTTGGACATGATCCAGGACCTTAAGATTTTGCATGAAGGGAGGTCTAGCAGCCGCGTTGGACGGGGGAATGTGAAAAGTGTTCATATGTTGTAAAAACCTGAGAAATTCGCCCGTTTTCGTTATTTGCTATGGAATAGACTTTAGGCAGATCGTCATATTGGGCGCTCTTTTCTCTGAAACGGTTACATTTATCGTGTGCAAAGCTTTGTCGCGTGCTGCGGTATGTGGAGACACTAAAAGCACGATAATATAAAAGATAAGAAGCTTCTAAGATGGTGTGATAGCCAAAACGAAGCAGTACAATTCAATTTTTAGCTATCGATTGTTGACTTTTTAGACGGCTTTGGTGCCTTGGACATGAGCTTGGACGTTAAGATTTTGCATGAGGGAGTTCTAGCACCGGTCTTTCACGGGGGAATGTGAAATGTGTTCATATGTAGTGAAAACCTGAGAAATCCCCCCGTTTTGGTCATTTGCTATCGAATCGACTTAATGACAGATCGTCATATTGGCCTCTCTTCTCTCTTAAACGGTTACATTTATCCTGTGCAAAGCTATGTCGCGTGCTGCGGTATGCGGAGACACTAAAGGCATCATAATAGAACACAGAAGAAGCTTCTAAGTTGAAGTGATAGCCAGTACGAAGCAGTCCAATTCAAGTTTTAGTTAATGATTATTTACTTTTTAGACGGCTTTGGTGCCTTGGACATGAGCTAATACCTTATGATTTTGCATGAAGGGAGTTCTAGCAGCGCCGTTGGATGGGGGTATGTGAAAGGTGTTCATATGTAGTGAAAACCTGAGAAATCGGCAAGTTTTCATCATTTGCTATCGAATCGACTTCATGCCATATCGTCATATTGGCCGCTCTTCTCTCGGAAACTATTATTTTTTTCGTGTTCAAAGCTATGTCGCGTGCTGTGGTATGTGGAGACACTAGAAGCACCATAATAGAACACAGAAGAAGCTTCTAGGTTGATGTGATAGCCAGTACGAAGCAGTACAATTCAAGATTTAGTTATCGATTTTTGACTTTTTAGACTATATTGGTGCCTTGGACATGCGCTGGGACCTTACGACCTTGCATGAAAGCAGTCTAGCTGCCGCGTTGGACGGGGGAATGTGAAAAGTGTTCAAATGTAGTGAAATCCTGAGAAATCCATTCGTTTTCGTCATTTGCTATCGAATCGACTTAATGCCAGATCGTCATATTGGCCGCTCTTCTCTCTTAAACGGTTACATTTATCGTGTGCAAAGCTATGTCGCGTGCTGCGGTATGCGGAGACACTAAAGGCATCATAATAGAACACAGAAGAAGCTTCTAAGTTGATGTGATAGCCAGTACGAAGCAGTACAATTCAAGTTTTAGTTATCGATTATTGACTTTTTAGACGGCTTTGGTGCTTTGGACATGAGCTAGGACCTTAAGATTCTGCATGAAGGGAGATCTAGCAGCCGCGTTGCACGGGGGAATGTGAAAAGTGGTTATATGCAGTGAAAACGTGAGAAATCTGCCCGTTTTCGACATTAGCTATCGAATCGACTTTTGCCAGATCGTCAATTTGGCCGCTCTTCTCTCTGTAACGGTTACATTTATCGGGTGCAAAGCTATGTTGCGTGCTGCGGTATGCGTAGACACTAAAAGCAACATAATAGAACACAGATGAAGCTTCTAAATTGATGTGATAGCCTGTACGAAGCAGTACAATTCAAGTTTTATTTATCGATTATTGAATTTTTAGACGATTTTGTGCCTTGGACATGGGCTAGGACCTTGTGACCTTGCATGAAGGGAGGTCTAGCATCCGCGTTGCACGGGGGAATGTGAAAAGTGTTCATATGTAGTGAAAACCTGAGAAATCCCCCCGTTTTCGTCATTTGCTATCGAATCGACTAAATGCCAGATCGTCATATTGCCCGCTCTTCTCTCTGAAACGGTTACATTTATCGTGTGCAACGCTATGTCGCGTGCTGCGGTATGCGGAGACACTAAAAGCACCATAACAGAACTCAAAAGAAGCTTCTAAATTGTTGTGATAGCCAGTCCGAAGCAGTACATTTCAAGTTTCAGTTATCGATTATTGACTTTTTAAACGGCTTTGGTGCCTTGGACATGAGCTAGGACCTTAAGATTTTGCATAAAGGTAGGTCTAGTAGACGCGTTGCACTGGGGAATGTGAAAAGTGTTCATACGTTGTGAAAACCTGAGAAATCCGCCCGTTTTCGTCATTTGCTATCGAATCAAATTAATGACAGATCGTCATGTTGGCCGGTATTCTCTCTGAAACGGTTACATTCATCGTGTGCAAAGCAATGTCGCTGCTGTGGTATGTGGAGACACTAAAAGCAACATAATAGAACACAGAAGAAGCTTCTAAGTTGATGAGATAGTCAGTCCTAAGCAGTACAATTGAAGTTTTAGTTATCGATTATTGACTTTTCAGACGATTTTGGTGACTTGGTCATGAGCTAGGACCTTACGACCTTGCATGACGGTAGGTTTAGCAACCGCGTTGGACGGGGGAATGTGAAAAGTGTTCATATGTAGTGTAAACGTGAGAAATCCGCCCTTTTTCGTCATTTGCTATCGAATCGACTTAATGCCAGATCGACATATTGGCAGCTCTTCACTCTGAAACGGTTACATTTATCGTGTGAAAAGCTATGTCGCGTGATGTGGTATGCGGAGACACTAGAAGCACCATAATAGAACACAGAAAAAGCTTCTAGGTTGATGTGATCGCCAGTACGAAGCAGTAAAATTCAAGATTTAGTTACAGATTGTTGACTTATTAGACGATTTTGGTGCCATGTTCATGCGCTAGGACCTTACGACCTTGCATGAAAGGAGTCTAGCAGCCGCGTTGCATGGGAGAATGTGAAATGTGTTCATGTGTGGTGAAAACCTGAGAAATCCGCCCGTTTTCGTCATTTGCTATCGAATCGAATTAATGCCAGATCGTCATATTGCCCGCTATTCTCTCTGAAATGATTACGTTTATCGTGTGCAAAGCTATGTCGCGTGCTGCGGTATGCGGAGACACTAAAAGCACCATAACAGAACACAGAAGAAGCTTCTATGATGACATGATATCCAGTACGAAGCAGTACAATTCAAGTTTCAGTTATCGATTATTGACTTTTAAGAAGGCTTTGGTTCCTTTGACATAAGCGTCGACCTTAAGATATTGCATGAAGGGAGATCTAGGAGCTGCGTTGCACGGGGGAATGTGAAATGTGTTCATATGTAGTGAAAACCTGAGAGATCCGCCCGTTTTCGTCACTTGCTATCGAATCGACTTAATGCCAGATCGTCATATTGGCCGCTCTTCTCTCTGAATCGGTTACATTTATCGTGTGCAAAGCAAGGTCTAGCGCTGCGGTATGCGGAGACACTAAACGCACCATAATAGATCACAGAAGAAGCTTCTCAGTTGATGTGATAGACAGTACGAAGCAGTACAGTTCAAGTTTTAGTTATCGATTATTGACTTTTTAGACTGCTTTGGTGCCTTGGACATGAGCTAGGACCTTACGATTTTGAATGAAGGGAGGTCTAACAGCCGCGTTGCACTGGAGACCGTGAAAAGTTTTCATATGCAAAAAAAACCTGAGAAATCCGCCCGTTTTCGTCATTTGCTATCGAATCGACTAAATGCCAGATCGCCATTTTGGCTGGTATTCTCACTAAAACGGTTACATTTATAGTGTGCAAAGCCATGTCGCGTGCTGCGCTACGCGGAGACACTAAAAGCACCATAATAGAACACAGAAGAAGCTTCTAAGTTGATATGATAGCCAAAACGAAGCAATACAATTCAAGTTTTAGTTATCGATTATTGACTTTTTAGGCGATTTTCGTGCCTTGGACATGAGCTAGGACCTTACAAACTTGCATGAATGGAGGACTAGCAGCCGCGTTGCACGGGAGAATGTAAAAAGAGTTCATATGTAGTGAAAACGTGAGAAATCCGACCGTTTTCATCATTTGCTATCGAATCGACTTCATGCCATATCGTCATATTGGCCGCTCTTCTCTCGGAAACTATTATTTTTTTCGTGTTCAAAGCTATGTCGCGTGCTGTGGTATGTGGAGACACTAGAAGCACCATAATAGAACACAGAAGAAGCTTCGAGGTTGATGTGATAGCCAGTAAGAAGCAGTACAATTCAAGTTTGTGTTATCGATTTTTGACATTTTAGATGGCTTTGGTGCCTTGGACATAAGCTGGGACCTTAAGATTTTGCATGGGGGAGTTCTAGCAGCCGCGTTGGACGTGGGAATGTGAAAGGTGTTCATATGTAGTGAAAACATGAGAAATCCACCCGTTTTCGTCATTTGCTATCGAATAGACATTTGCCAGATCGTCATATTGGCGGCTCTTCTCTCTGAAACGGTTACATTTATCGTGTGCAAAGCTATGTCGCGTGCTTCGGTATGCGGAGACACTAAAAGCACCATAATACAACACAGATGAAGTTTCTAAGTTGTTCTGATAGCCAGTAAGAAGCCGTACAATTCAAGTTTTAGTTATCGATTACTGACTTTTTAGACGGCTTTGGTGCCTTGGACATTAGCTAGGACATTAAGATTTTGCATGAGGGAGTTCTAGCAGCCGTCTTTCACGGGGGAATGTAAAATGTGTTCATATGTAGTGTAAACCTGAGAAATCGCCCCGTTTTCGTCATTTGCTATCGAATCGACTAAATGCCAGATCGTCATATTGCCCGCTCTTCTCTCTGAAACGGTTACATTTATCGTGTGCAAAGCCATGTCGCGTGCTGCGCTATGCGGAGACACTAAAAGCACCATAATAGAACACAGAAGAAGCTTCTAAGTTGATGTGATAGCCAAAACGAAGCAATACAATTCATTTTTTAGCTATCGATTGTTGACTTTTTTGACGGCTTCGGTGCCTTGGACATGAGCTAGGACCTTAAGATTTTGCATAAAGGTAGGTCTAGTAGCCGCGTTGCACTGTGGAATGTGAAAACTGTTCATACGTTGTGAAAACCTGAGAAATCCGCCCGTTTTCGTCATTTGCTATCGATTCGACTTAATGCCAGATCGTCATATTGGCCGGTATTCTCTCTGAAACGGTTACATTTATCGTGTGCAAAGCAATGCCGCTGCTGTGGTATGCGGTGACACTAAAAGCACCATAATAGAACACAGAACAAGCTTCTAAGTTGATGAGATAGTCAGTACTAAGCAGTAATATTGAAGTTTTAGTTATCGATTATTGACTTTTCAGACGATTTTGGTGACTTGGGCATGAGCTAGGACCTTACGACCTTGCATGACGGGAAGTTTAGCAACCGCGTTGGACGGGGGAATGTGAGAAGTGTTCATATGTAGTGTAAACGTGAGAAATCCGCCCGTTTTCGTCATTTGCTATCGAATCGACTTAATGCCAGATCGCCATATTGGCAGCTCTTCACTCTGAAACGGTTACATTTATCGTGTGCAAAGCTATAACGCGTGCTGTGGAATACGGAGACACTAGAAGCACTATAATAGAACACAGAAAAAGCTTCTAGGTTGAAGTGATCGCCAGCACGAAGGAGTACAATTCAAGATTTAGTTACAGATTATTGACTTTTTAGACAATTTTGGTGCCATGTACATGCGCTAGGACCTTACGACCTTGCATGAAAGGAGTCTAGCAGCCGCATTGCACGGGGGAATGTGTAAAGTGTTCATATGTAGTGAAATCCTGAGAAATCCGCTCGTTTTCGTCATTTGCTATCGAATCGACTTAATGCCAGATCGTCATATTGGCCGCTCTTCTCTCTGAAATGTTTACATTTCTCGTGTGCAAAGCTATGAAAGCTATGTCGCGTGCTGCGGTATGCGGAGACACTAAAAGCTCCATAATAGAACACAGAATAAGCTTCTAGGTTGATGTGATAGCCAGTACGAAGCAGTACAATTAAAGATTTAGTTATCGATGATTGACTTTTTAGACGATATTTGTGCCTTGGACATGCGCTGGGACCTTAAGACCTTGCATGAAAGCAGTCTAGCTGCCACGTTGGACGGGGGAATGTGAAAAGTGTTCAAATGTAGTGAAATCCTGAGAAATCCACTCGTTTTCGTCATTTGCTATCGAATCGACTTAATGCCAGATCGTCATATTGGCCTCCCATCTCTCTTAAACGGTTACATTTATCCTGTGCAAAGCTATGTCGCGTGCTGCGGTATGCGGAGACACTAAACGCACCATAACAGAACACAAAAGAAGCTTCTAAATTGGTGTGATAGCCAGTCCGAAGCAGTACATTTCAAGTTTCAGTTATCGATTATTGACTTTTTAAACGGCTTTGGTGCCTTGGACATGAGCTAGGACCTTAAGATTTTGCATAAAGGTAGGTCTAGTAGCCGCGTTGCATTGTGGAATGTGAAAACTGTTCATACGTTGTGAAAACCTGAGAAATCCGCCCGTTTTCGTCATTTGCTATCGAATCGACTTAATGCCAGATCGTCATATTGGACGGTATTCTCTCTGAAACGGTTACATTTATCGTGTGCAAATCAATGCCGCTGCTGTGGTATGCGGAGACACTAAAAGCACCATAATAGAACACAGAAGAAGCTTCTAAGATGATGAGATAATCAGTACTAAGCAGTAATATTGAAGTTTTAGTTATCGATTATTGACTTTTCAGACGATTTTGGTGACTTGGGCATGAGCTAGGACCTTACGACCTTGCATGACGGGAGGTTTAGCAACCACGTTGGACGGGGGAATGTGAAAAGTGTTCATATGTAGTGTAAACGTGAGAAATCCGCCCGTTTTCGTCATTTGCTATCGAATCGACTTAATGCCAGATCGCCATATTGGCAGCTCTTCACTCTGAAACTTTTACATTTATCGTGTGCAAAGCTATGTCGCGTGCTGTGGAATACGGAGACACTAGAAGCACTATAATAGAACACAGAAAAAGCTTCTAGGTTGATGTGATCGCCAGTACGAAGCAGTACAATTCAAGATTTAGTTACAGATTATTGACTTTTTAGACGATTTTGGTGCCATGTACATGCGCTAGGACCTTACGACCTTGCATGAAAGGAGTCTAGCAGCCGCGTTGCACGGGGGAATGTGAAAAGTGTTCATATGTAGTGAAATCCTGAGAAATCCGCTCGTTTTCGTCATTTGCTATCGAATCGACTTAATGCCAGATCGTCATATTGGCCGCTCTTCTCTCTGAAATGTTTACATTTCTCGTGTGCAAAGCTATGAAAACTATGTCGCGTGCTGCGGTATGCGGAGAAACTAAAAGCTCCATAATAGAACACAGAATAAGCTTCTAAGTTGATGTGATAGAAAGTACGCAGCAGTACAATTCAAGTTTTAGGTATCGATTATTACCTTTTTTGACGGCTTCGGTGCCTTGGACATGATCCAGGACCTTAAGATTTTGCATGAAGGGAGGTCTAGCAGCCGCGTTGCACGGGGGAATGTGAAAAGTGTTCATATGTTTTAAAAACCTGAGATATTCGCCCGTTTTCGTTATTTGCTATGGAATAGACTTTAGGCAGATCGTCATATTGGGCGCTCTTTTCTCTGAAACGGTTACATTTATCGTGTGCGAAGCTTTGTCGCGTGCTGCGGTATGTGGGGACACTAAAAGCACGATAATAGAAAACATAAGAAGCTTCTAAGACGGTGTGATAGCCAAAACGAAGCAGTACAATTCAATTTTTAGCTATCGATTGTTGACTTTTTAGACGGCTTTGGTGCCTTGGACATGAGCTTGGACGTTAAGATTTTGCATGAGGGAGTTCTAGCACCGGTCTTTCACGGGGGAATGTGAAATGTGTTCATATGTAGTGAAAACCTGAGAAATCCCCCCGTTTTGGTCATTTGCTATCGAATCGACTTCATGCCATATCGTCATATTGGACGCTCTTCTCTCGGAAACGATTATTTTTTTCGTGTGCAAAGCTATGTCGCGTGCTGTGGTTGCGGAGGCACTAGAAGCACCATAATAGAACACAGAAGAAGCTTCTAGGTTTATGTGATAGCCAGTACGAAGCAGTACAATTCAAGATTTAGTAATCGATTATTGACTTTTTAGACGATATTTGTGCCTTGGACATGCGCTGGGACCTTAAGACCTTGCATGAAAGCACTCTAGCTGCCACGTTGGACGGGGGAATGTGAAAAGTGTTCAAATGTAGTGAAATCCTGAGAAATCCACTCGTTTTCGTCATTTGCTATCGAATCGACTTAATGCCAGATCGTCATATTGGCCTCTCTTCTCTCTTAAACGGTTACATTTATCCTGTGCAAAGCTATGTCGCGTGCTGCGGTATGCGGAGACACTAAAGGCATCATAATAGAACACAGAAGAAGCTTCTAAGTTGAAGTGATAGCCAGTACGAAGCAGTCCAATTCAAGTTTTAGTTAACGATTATTTACTTTTTAGACGGCTTTGGTGACTTGGACATGAGCTAGGACCTTATGATTTTGCATGAAAGGAGTTCTAGCAGCCGCGTTGGATGGGGGTATGTGAAAGGTGTTCATATGTAGTGAAAACCTGAGAAATCGGCAAGTTTTCATCATTTGCTATCGAATCGACTTCATGCCATATCGCATATTGGCCGCTCTTCTCTCGGAAACTATTATTTTTTTCGTGTTCAAATCTATGTCGCGTGCTGTGGTATGTGGAGACACTAGAAGCACCATAATAGAACACAGAAGAAGCTTCTAGGTTGATGTGATAGCCAGTACGAAGCAGTACAATTCAAGATTTAGTTATCGATTTTTGACTTTTTAGACGATATTGGTGCCTTGGACATGCGCTGGGACCTTACGACCTTGCATAAAAGCAGTCTAGCTGCCGCGTTGGACGGGGGAATGTGAAAAGTGTTCAAATGTAGTGAAATCCTGAGAAATCCATTCGTTTTCGTCATTTGCTATCGAATCGACTTAATGCCAGATCGTCATATTGGCCGCTCTTCTCTCTTAAACGGTTACATTTATCGTGTGCAAAGCTATGTCACGTGCTGCGGTATGCGGAGACACTAAAGGCATCATAATAGAACACAGAAGAAGCTTCTAAGTTGGTGTGATAGCCAGTACGAAGCAGTACAATTCAAGTTTTAGTTATCGATTATTGACTTTTTAGACGGCTTTGGTGCTTTGGACATGAGCTAGGACCTTAAGATTCTGCATGAAGGGAGATCTAGCAGCCGCGTTGCACGGGGGAATGTGAAAAGTGGTTATATGCAGTGAAAACGTGAGAAATCTGCCCGTTTTCGACATTAGCTATCGAATCGACTTTTGCCAGATCGTCAATTTGGCCGCTCTTCTCTCTGTAACGGTTACATTTATCGTGTGCAAAGCTATGTTGCGTGCTGCGGTATGCGTAGACACTAAAAGCAACATAATAGAACACAGATGAAGCTTCTAAATTGATGTGATAGCCTGTACGAAGCAGTACAATTCAAGTTTTATTTATCGATTATTGAATTTTTAGACGATTTTGTGCCTTGGACATGGGCTAGGACCTTGTGACCTTGCATGAAGGGAGGTCTAGCATCCGCGTTGCACGGGGGAATGTGAAAAGTGTTCATATGTAGTGAAAACCTGAGAAATCCCCCCGTTTTCGTCATTTGCTATCGAATCGACTAAATGCCAGATCGTCATATTGCCCGCTCTTCTCTCTGAAACGGTTACATTTATCGTGTGCAACGCTATGTCGCGTGCTGCGGTATGCGGAGACACTAAAAGCACCATAACAGAACTCAAAAGAAGCTTCTAAATTGGTGTTATAGCCAGTCCGAAGCAGTACATTTCAAGTTTCAGTTATCGATTATTGACTTTTTAAACGGCTTTGGTGCCTTGGACATGAGCTAGGACCTTAAGATTTTGCATAAAGGTAGGTCTAGTAGACGCGTTGCACTGGGGAATGTGAAAAGTGTTCATACGTTGTGAAAACCTGAGAACTCCGTCCGTTTTCGTCATTTTCTATCGAATCAAATTAATGACAGATCGTCATATTGGCCGGTATTCTCTCTGAAACGGTTACATTTATCGTATGCAAAGCAATGTCGCTGCTGTGGTATGCGGAGACACTAAAAGCAACATAATAGAACACAGAAGAAGCTTCTAAGTTGACGTGATAGCCAGTAAGAAGCAGTACAATTCAAGTTTTAGTTATCGATTATTGACTTTTTAGATGGCTTTGGTGCCTTGGACATGAGCTGGGACCATAAGATTTTGGATGAAGGAGTTATAGCAGCCGCGTTGCACGGGGGAATGTGAAATGTGTTCATATGTAGTGAATACCTGAGAAATCCGCCCGTTTTCCTCATTTGCTATCGAATCGACTTAATGCCAGATCGTCATATTGCACGCTCTTCGCTTTGAAACGGTTACATTTGTCGTCTGGTTTTAGTTATCGATTATTGACTTCTTAGACGGCTTTGGTGCCTTGGACATGAGCTAGGACCTTAAGATTTTGCATGAGGTAGTTCTAGCAGCCACGTTGCACGGGGGAATGTGAAAAGTGTTCATATGTAGTGAAAACCTGAGAAAACCGCCGATATCGTCATTTGCTATCGAATCGACTTAACGCCAAATCGTCATATTGGCCGCTCTTCTCTCTGAAACGGTTACATTTATCGTGTTCAAAGCTATGTCGCGTGCTGCGGTATGCGTAGACACTACAAGCACCATAGTAGAACACAGAAGAAGCTTCTAAGTTGACGTAATAGCCAGTAAGAAGCCGTAAAATAATTCTTTTAGCTATCGATTATTGACATTTTAGTCGGCTTTGGTGCACTGGACATGAGCTAGGATATTAAGATTTTGCATGAGGGAGTTCTAGCAGCCGCGTTGCACGGGGGAATGTGCAAAGTGTTCATATGTAGTAAAAACCGAGAAATCCGCCGATTACGTCATTTGCTATCGAATCGACTTTTGTGAGATCGTCATATTGGCCGCTCTTCTCTCTGAAACGGTTACATTTATCGTGTGAAAAGTATGTCGCGTGCTGCGGTATGCGTAGACAATAAAAGCACCATAATAGAACACAGAAGAAGCTTCTAAGTTGATGTGATAGCTAGTACGAAACAGTACAATTTAACTCTTAGTTATCGATTATTGAATTTTTAGACGGCTTCGGTGCCTTGGACATGAGCTAGGACATTACCATTTTGCATTAAGGGAGGTCTAGCGACCGCGTTGCACGGGGGAATGTGAAAAGTGTTCATATGTAGTGAAAACCTGAGAAATCCGCCCGTTTTCGTCATTTGCTATCGAATCGTCTTAGTGCCAGATCGATATATTACCCGCAATTATCTCTGAATCCGTTACATTTATGGTGTGCAAAGCTATGTTGGGGGCTGCGGTATGCGTTGATACTATGTTGATGTGATAGCCAGTACGAAGCGGTACAATTCAGGTTTTAGTTATCGATTATTGACTTCTTAGACGGCTTTGGTGCCTTGGACATGAGCTAGGACCTTAAGATTTTGCATGAGGTAGTTCTAGCAGCCACGTTGCACGGGGGAATGTGAAAAGTGTTCATATGTAGTGAAAACCTGAGAAAACCGCCGATATCGTCATTTGCTATCGAATCGACTTAACGCCAAATCGTCATATTGGCCGCTCTTCTCTCTGAAACGGTTACATTTATCGTGTTCAAAGCTATGTCGCGTGCTGCGGTATGCGTAGACATTAAAAGCAACATAATAGAACACAGAAGAAGTTTCTAAGTTGATGTAATAGCCAGTACGAAGCAGTACAATTCAAGTTTTAGTTATCGATTATTGACTTTTTAGACGGCTTTGGTTCCTTTGAGATGAGCTAGGACCTTAAGATATTGCATAAAGGGATGACTAAGAGAAGCGATGCACGGGTGAATGTGAAAATTGTTCATATGTAGAGAAAACCTGAGATATCCGAGCGTTTTCGTAATTTGCTATCGAATCCACTTAATTTCAGATCGTCATATTGCCCGCTATTCTCTCTGAAACCGTCACATTTATCGTGTACAAAGCTATGTCGCGTGCTGCGGTATGGAGAGACACTAAAAGCACCATAATAGAACACAGAAGATGCTTCTAAGTTGATGTGATAGCCAGTAAGAATCAGTGCAATTCAGGTTTTAGTTATCGATTATTGACTTCCTAGACGGCTTTTGTGCCTTGGACATGAGATAGAACCTTAAGATTTTGCATGAATGGAGGTCTAGCAGCCGCGTTGCACGACGGAATTTGAAAAGTGTTCATATGTAGTGGAAACCGGAGAAATCCGCCCGTTTTCGTCATTTGCTATCGAATCGACTTAATGCCAGATCTTCGTATTGGCCGCTCATCGCTCTGAAACTGTTACATTTATCGTGTGCAAAGCTATATGGCGTGCTGCGGTATGTGGAGACACTAAATGCACCATAATAGAACACAGATGAAGCTTCTAAGATAATGTGATAATCAGTACGATGCAGTACAATTCAAGTTTTAGTTATCGATTATTAACTTTTTAGACGGCTTCGGTGTCTTGGACATGATCCAGGAACTTAAGATTTGGCATGAACCGAGGTCTAGCAGCCACGTTGTACGGGAGATTGTGAAAACTGTTCATATGTAGTGAAAAACTAAAAATACGCCGTTTTCGTCATTTTCTATCGAATCGAATTAATGCCAGATCGTCATATTGGCCGCTCTTCTCTCTGAAACGGTTACATTTATCGTGTGCAAAGCTCTGTCGCGTGCTGCGGAATGCCTGGACCTTAAAAGCACCATAATAGAACACAGAAGAAGCTTCTAAGTTGATGTGATAGCCAGTAAGAAGTAGTACAATTCAAGTTTTAACTATCGATTATTGACTTTTTAGACGGCGTTGGTGCCTTCGACATGAGCTAGGACCTTAAAATTTTGCATGAATGGAGATCTAGCAGCCGCGTTGCACGGGGGAATGTGAAAAGTGATCTTATGTAGCGAAAACCTGAGAAATCCGCCCGTCTTCGTCATTTGCTGTCGATTCGAGTTTTGCCTGATCGTCATATTGGCCGCTCTTCTCAATGAAACGGTTACAATTATCGTGTGCAAAGCTATGTCGCGTGCTGAGGTATGCGGAGACAATAAAAGCACCATAATAGGACACAGAAGAAGCTTCAAAGATGATGTGATAGCCTGTACTAAGCATTACAATTTTTGTTTTAGTTATCGATTATTGACCTTTTACACGGCTTTGGTGCCTTTGACATGAGCTAGGATCTTAAGATATTGCATGAAGGGAGGTCTAGGAGCTGTGTTGCACTGGGGAATGTGAAAAGTGTTCATATGTAGTGAAAAAATGAGAAATCCGCCCGTTTGCGTCATTTGCTATCGAATCAGGTTAATGCAAGATCGTCATATAGCCCGCTTTTCTCTCTGAAACCGTTACATTTATCGTGTGCAAAGATATGTCGCGTGCTGCGGTATGCGGAGACACTAAAAGCACCATAATAGAATACAGAAGAAGCTTCTAAGTTCATGTGATAGCTAGTACGAAGCAGTACAATTCAAATTTAGTTATCGATTATTGATTTTATAGACGGCTTTGTTGCGTTGGGCATGAGCTAGGACCTACAGATTTTGCATGAAGGGAGCTCTAGTAGCCGCGTTGCTCGGGGGAATGTGCAAAAGTGTTCATATGTAGTGATAACCTGAGAAACCCGCCCGTTTTCGTCATTTGCTATCGAATCAACTTATGCCAGATCGTCAGATTAGACGCTCTTCTCTCTGATACGGTTAAATTTATCGTCTGCAAAGCTATGGCGCGTGCTGCGTATGCGGAGATACTAAAAGCACCATAACAGAACACAGAAGAAATTTCTAAGTTGATGTGATAGAACACAGAAGAAGCTTCTAAGTTGATGTGATCATAGTAGAACAATGATGAAGCACCTAAAATGATGTAATAGCCAGTAAGAAGCAGTACAACTCAAATTTTGGCTATCGATTATTGACTTTTTACCCATCTTTGGTGCCTTAGACATGAGCTAGGACCTCAAGATTTTGCATGAAAGGAGGCCTAGCAGCCGCATTGCACGGGAGAATGTGAAAAGTGTTCATATGTAGTAAAAACCTGAGCAATCCGTCCGTTATCGTCATTTGTTATCGATTCGACTTAAAGTCTAATCGTCACATTGGCCGCTCTTCTCTCTAAAACGGTTACATTTATCGTCTGTAAAGCTATGTCGCATGCTGCGGTACGCGGAGACACTAAATGCACCATAGTAGAACACTGAAGAAGCTTCTAAGTTGATGTAATAGCCAGTAAGAAGTAATACAATACAAGTTTTAGATATCGATTATTGTGTTTTCAGCCTTTGGTGCCTTTGACATGAGCTAGGACCTTACGATTTTGCATGATGGGAGGTCTAGCAGCCGCGTTGCACGAGAGAATGTGAAAAGTGTTAATTTGTAGTAAAAAACAGAGAAATCAGTCCGTTTTCGTCATTTGTTATCGAATCGCCTTTTAGCTAGATCGTCACATTGGCCGGTCTTCTCTCTGAAACGGTTACATTTATGGACTGCAAATCTATGTCGCGTGCTGCGGTATGCGGAGACACTAAATGCAGCATAGCAGAACACATAAGAGGCTTCTAAGTTGATGTAATAGGCAGTAAGAAGTAGTACAATTCAAGTTTTAGTTATCGATTATTGACTTTTTACCCTTCTTTGGTGCGTAGGACTTGAGCTAGGACCTTACAATTTTGCACCACAGAAAAACTAGCAGCCGCGGTACAAGGGAGACTGTGTTCACAAGTAGTAAAAACCTGGAAATCCGTCCGTTTTCGTCATTTGTTATCAAATCGACTTAAAGTGAGATCGTCATTTGCTATCGAGTCGACTTTTGCCAGATCGTCATATTGGCCGCTCTTTTCTCTGAAACGGTTACATTTATCGTCTGCAAAGCTAAGTCGCGTGCTGCGGTATGCGGGGACAATAAAAGCACCATAACAGAACACAGAAGAAGGTTCTATGTTGATGTAATAGCCAGTAAGAAGTAGTACAATTCAAGTTTTAGTTATCGATTATTGACTTTTTAGCCGGCTTTGGTGCCTTGGACATGAGCTAGGACCTTAAGGTTTGGCATGAAGGGAGGTCGAGCAGCCGCGTTGCACGGGGGAATGTGAAATGTGTTCATATGTAGTGAAAACCTGACAAATTCGGCCGTTTTCGTCATTTGATATCGAATCGACTTAATGCCAGATCGTCATATTGGCCGCTTTTCTCTCTGCAATGGTTATATTTATCTTCTGCAAAACTATATCGTGTCCTTCGCTATGCTTAGACACTAAAAGAACCATAGTAGAACACAGAAGAAGACTCTCAGAAGATGTAATCGGCCAGTACGAAGCATTACAATTCACATTTTACTTATCTATTATTGACTTATTAACCGGCTTTGGTTATTTGTACATGAGCTATGACCTTGAGATTGTTCATGAAACGAGGTCTGTCTGCCACGTTGCGCGGGAGAATGTGAAAAGTGTTCATATGTAGTAAAAACCTGAGAAATCCTCCCGTTTTCGTCATTTTCTATTTAATCGACTAATTGCCAGATCTGCAAGCTTATGTCGCGTGCTGCGTTATGCGGAGACAGTCAAAGCATCACAGTAGAACACAGATGAAGCTTCTCTGTTGGTGTAATCAGCGAGAAAGAACCAGTAATAAGTTGTACAATTCAAATTTTAGTTATCATTTATTGACTTATTAGCCTGCTTTGGTACCTTGGACATGAGCTAGGGCCTTAAGATTTTGCATGAAACGCGGTCTGGACGCCACGTTGCACGGGATGATGTGACAGTGTCCATTTGTAGTAAAAACCTGACAAATCCGACCGTTTTCTTCATTTGCTGACGAATCGACTTATTGGCAGATCGTCACATCGGCCGCTTTACGCTCTGAGACGGTTAAATTTATAGTCTGCAAACTTATGTCGCCTGCTGCGGTTTGCGGAGACACTAAAAGCACCACAGTAGAAGACAGAAGAAGGTGTTAAGAAGATGTATTCGGCCAGTAAGAAGCAGTACAATTCAAGTTTTAGTTATAGATTACTGACTTATTAGCCGGCTTTGGTGCCTTGGACATGATCGAGGACCTCAAGCTTTTGCATCAAACGAGGTCTGAACGTCACGTTGCACGGGGAAATGTGAAACGTGTTAATATATATTAAAAACCTAAGAAAACCTTTCGCATTTATTTAAGTTCCTTTAGTACAATAAGAATCTGTTAAAAAACTGACTACAATAATCATAATCTTGCTGTACAAGGGAAGTAGCTACTATTATTAACAGTATTTATCAACAGCAAATAAAACAAAAGGTAAAACAGAAAGATTATCAAACGTCTAATGGCACAGTAACGAAACTGAAAACAGTTCGCGACAATTTCTTCTGAAATTATTTCACCAGGAAACAACAAGAACACCGATTGAAGACTACTAAAGTTCCAAAATAAACCACTATACACAAACAACTAATTAGTACTTAGCTTTGGATGCGCCGCTACAGCTGCAACTGGTCAGCGCGGAATGTAAACACAGGTAAGAAGTTAAGTTGCTCGATACGAAACACTCGCAAATATCAGGTCACAACCCAAGAAAGGCGGAGGTGAATGAAAAAACCATTAATAAGTATCTTATATAGTAAATATTATCACAAAAACCGTTAAAATATGTATCTGAAACCTATAAATGTATGAAAACTTAGAGAGCGATTTCACACGCACTCACGCGCCTAATCGTAATGCCAGATCGTCGCAGTGGCAGCTTTGCTCACGGAACTGTTTACATATACATCTGGAAACTTACGTCATGTGCTGAGGTATGCGGTCGCACCACAAACAACAAAATAGGGGCTTCTAATTTGATGCAATCGGCAGGTAAGAAGTAGTACTACTCAAGTTTTAGGTATCGAAAATTCAACTGTAGGCCGGTTCTGGTGTCTTGCAGTTGATAGAGGACCTTGGAACATGCCTGTCTTTTTACCCCCCTCCCCCCTCGTAAGATGACTGTCTACGTACACCCGCCACCCCCCCCCCCCCTCGTAATATGTCTGCCTACCTACTCAATCCTTCTGAAAATGTGTGTCTACCCACTTCCCCCTCAGAAGATGACTCTCTACTTATCCCCCCAACCGGAAAACGTCAGTTTTCCCACCCCCTCCCCCCTCAGAAGATGACTGTCTACCTACACACCCTCGGAAGATACCTGTCTACTTACCCCCCCCCCCCCCCCTCGTTTGGAACATGTCTGCCTACCTACCAGCCTCTCAAAATATGTCTTTCTATCTACATCCCACACCCCCCTCAGAAGATCACTCTCTACCTACTCCGCACGTGGATGATGCCTGTCTCCCTAACCCACCCTTCAGAAGATGTTTGCCTACATACCCCTTCTTGGAAGATGTCTGTCTACCTACACACCTTTGGAAGAGGCCTGTCTACCTACCCCCTCCCCACCCCTTGGAAGATGTCTGCCCAGCTACCCTCCATCTAAGAAAATATTTGTCTACATACACCCCCTTCGGAAAATGTCTGTCTACCTACTACTGCTCTGATGATGTCTGTCTCCCTACCCCACCCTTCAGAAGATGTCTGCCTACCTTCTACTCCATGGAAGATGTCTCTATACATACCACCTATCGGGTGATGTTTGTCTACTCGCCCTCCCCCCCACCCCATAACATGCCAATCTAACATCCCCCCCTGTGAAGATGCCTATCTATCGCCTAGCTCGGAAGCTACCCCAACTCAGAAGATTCCTATCTATCTGCACTTGGAAGATGACTATCTCTCCATCACCTTCAGAAGACTCTTATCTACCCCCTCAGAAGATGGCTGTCTACATACCCCACCCTCAGAATATGACTGTCTCTGATCTCCCACACTATCTGTCTGTCTACCATTCTCACACATCGAGAGAGGTGGTACAGTGGTTAGCACACTGGACTCGCATTCGGGAGGACGACGGTTCAATCCCGTCTCCGGCCATCCTGATTTAGGTTTTTCGTGATTACCCTAAATCGTTTCAGGCAAATGCCGGGATGGTTCCTCTGAAAGGGCACGGCCAATTTCTTTCCCAATCCTTCCCTAACCCGAGCTTGCGCTCCGTCTCTAATGACCTCGTTGTTGACGAGACATTAAACACTAACCACCACCACCACCATTCTCACAATCAGAAACTGTCTGCCTACCTACCTCCCCCCCCCCCCCCGAAGATGTCTGCCTATCTTCCTAGGTACCGCCATTTAGAAGGTGTCTGCCTACCTACACCCACTTCAAAAGATGTGTAACTGACTACCCCACCTCCGAAGATCTCTGTCAAACCCTCCTCCCATCCCCAGAGGATGTATGTGTGCAGACCCCCCTCTTGGAAGACATTTGACAACCGAAAAAACCGCTTTGGAAGATGTATGACTTCCTACCACTACCCTCGGAAGGTGTATGTCTACCTAGCACCCCCTCAAAGATGCCTGTCTATCTACCGAACCACGGTATATGCCTGCCTCACCCTGTCAGAATATGTCTGTCTACATACCCCACAAGGAAGATGTCTGTCTACTTACCCCCCCCCCCCCCCCCTTGGAAGATGTTTGTCTACCTAGCCCCTCTTGGAAGATGTCTGCCCACATAAACACACACTCGGAATATGTATGACTAGCCACCACTCCCCTCGGAACATGTATGTCTACCTACCCCACCTCCGGACATGTCTCTCTACCTACGCCCCCACTCATAAGTTGTGTGTCTACCAACCCGCCATTTGAAGATGTCTGTCAACCTGGCCCTCCCTCAGAAAATGTCTGTCTACCTGCCCACCTTGGAATATTTATGTCTACCAAAACCCGGAGGATATCTGTCTACCCAACACCCCCTCAGAAGATGATTGTCTACCTACCCCCGGAAGATTTCAGTCTACCTGCACCCCTCACTTCTGAAAGATGCCTGTCAATCAACCCCTCCAACAGAAAATGTCTGTCTACCTACCGCCCCTCGAAAGTTGTATGTCTACCACCCCTCCTCGGGAGATGTCTGTCTACCTACCCCCCTTCAGAAGATGTCTATCTACCTACCCCCCATCCCCTCGGTAAATGCCTGTCTACCCAACCCCCTCTCGGGAAAAGTATGTCTACCTATCCCCACTCGGAAGATGGCTGTCTACCTACCACCTCCCTCGGAATATGTCTGTATATCGAACCCGACCTCGGAATATGATTTTCCACCTAATGCATGGGAGATGTCAGTCCACCTGCACCCCACTTTGTAAAATGCCTGTCTACTTTCCACCCCTTTGGAAGATGTCTATCATCCCACCTCGGAAGATGTCTGTCTACCTACCCCCCTCTGAACATGATTGCCTACTGAACCACAACTCAGAAGATGATTGTCTACTGACCACCCAGAAGATGGAAGCCTACCTGCCCCCTCCCACTACAACAGAAGATGACCATCCATCTAACCCCCTTGGTGGATGTCTGTTCATCTCTCCCCCCCTTGGAGGACTTTGTCTTCCTACCCCCTCGGAAGATGTATGTATTCCATTTGCCCCTCAGAAGAGGTCTATCTTCCAACCGCCCTCAGAAGATTTTTGTCTACCTACCCTGCCTTGGTATATGTATGTCTTCCTACACCCCCTCATACGATGTCTGCATACCTACCCCCCTCGGAAGAAGTCTATCATCCCTCTGTTAGAGAATTTCTGTCTACCTTGCCCCCCCCCCTCGGAAGATATATGTCTTCATATCCTCTACCCTTGGTGCCTACATACTCAACCTCAGAAGATGTCTACCAACCTACCCCACCTTATAAGAAATCTTTCTACCTACCCCCCCCCCCCTCATAATATGTGTGTCTACCACCTCATGGAGGATGTATGTCTACTCCCCCCCCCCTCGTAAAATGTCTATCTTTCCCAGTTGGAAAGATGTCTATCATCCCACTCTTAGAAGGTGTCTGTCTACCTGTCCTCCCACTCTGAAAATGTCTGTGTACCTACCCTCCCTCAGGAGATATCGGTCTAATTGCCCACCGGGACTATGTCTATCTACATACTCTCAGCCTTGGAAAATACGTGCCTACCTACCCCACCCCCTGTAAGATATCTGTCTACCTACAACCTGCCCTCGGATACTGTCTGTCTACATACACCCTCTAATAAGATGTCTGTCTACCTACCCCACACTGTCTGTCTTCCTACCCCAACCACCCTCGGAAGATGTTTGTCTACCTACCCCTCCTTGGAAAATGCCTGTCTACCTAAATCTCGCTTGGAAAATATCTGTCTACCTACCCCCCATCCTTGGAAGGTGTCTGTCCACCAACTCTCCTGTCGGAAGATGTATGGCTACCTAACCCCCCTCAGAAGATGTCTGTCTATCTATCTGCCTGTGGAATGTGTATGTCTACCTAACTCCCTTAGACAATGTCAGTCTACATACCCCCCTCGGAAGATACCTGTCTACCAATACTCTTCCCTCTACATGCCAAAACTAATAAGATAGCTGCCAACCTAACCCACCTCAGAAGGTCTCTGTTTATGCACACAAACTGAACATGTATGTCTATCTACCCCCCAGAAGTTGTCTGTCTACCTGCCCCCTCAGAAAATGTCAGTCGACCTACCCCCCCTTGGAAGATTTCTGTCTACCTATAACACCTCACGGAAAATATCTGTCTACCAGCCCCCTCTCAGAAGATGTCTGTTTATCCACACCTCCACAGATGATGTCTATCTACCTACCCCCTGCCCCCATCCTCCGAGGATGTCTGTCTTCCTACACCCTCAGAAGATGTCTGTCTACCTACCCCCCTTGGAAGATGTTGGTCTACTTACCCCTCTAGATGATGTCTGTCTACGTACGCCCCTCAGAAGATGGCTGTCTACCAATCCACCAATGGGAGATGTCTGTCTACCAACCCCCTCGAAAGGTGCCTTTGTGCCTACCCCCTCAGAAGATTGTCTACCTACGAACACTCAGTAAATGTATATATACCTACCCCCCCCCCCCCCCTTGGAAGAAGTCTGTCTAATTATTCCCCACCCCTTGGTAATTTCTGTCTACATACCACTCCCTTGCAAGATGTCTGTGTACCTACTCCCTCTTGAAAGATATCTGTTTACCTACATCTTCTGTGGGGAGGTAGGAAGACACACATCTTCCGCGAGGGGTAGGTAGACAGACATATTCCAAAGCAGGGTACATGGTCAGACATCTTCTGAAGGGTGGTAGGTAGACAGACATCCTCCAAGAGGGGGGGGAGACATTTTCTGTGGTGATAATGGTAGACAAACAATTCCAAGGAGGGGTAGTTAGACAGTCATCTTCTGAGTGGTTGTTTCTTAGTCAGACGTCTTCAAGGGGGAGGATTGGTAGACTGACAGTTTCCAAGGGGGGAGACATTTTTCGATTGGGGCCAAATAGGTAAACAGATATCCTTTGAGAGGGAGGTAGACATTTTCCGGGGGGGGGGGGAGATATTTTCGAGGGGGAGAGTAGATTGACATCTTCTGGGAGGGGGGAGATAGTATTCTTCCATGGGGGGAGGTGAGTTGTCAGACATCTTCAAAGGTTGGGGGGGGGGTCGGTAGACAGACATCTTCCAAGAAATGTCGGTAAGTAGACAGACATCTTCTGTGGGAAGTGATGGTATGTACACTTACATCTTCTGATGGGTTCGGGTAGATAAACAGGCATCTTTCATGATGGGGGGATAGAGCTCCTCGAAGATGGGGTGTAGATGTCTTTGGCAAGGAGGGTAGATAGACATATTCCGAGAGGGGGTTAGATAGATTTCTTCCATAGCGGGGATAGATAGACTTGTCCCGAGTTTGTGAGGTAGACAGACATACAGACATCTTCCTAGAATTTGGAGGTAGACAAACATATTCAGAATGGGCAGTAGACACATTCCAAATGAAGGGAGGCTGTAGAAATCTTCTGAGTCTAGGATAAATGTTCTCTGAGAGGAGGGGCTAGATGGAAATCTTAACAGGGGTGGGGTAGGTAGTCAGACATATTCTGAGAGGAGGGGGTTGATAGACAGGCATCTTTCATGAGGTGAGTTATCGACATCCGCCTGGGGGATAGACATCTTCTGAGGTGGGGATAGGTATCTTCCAGTGGGTGTAGATATCTGTGGGTGGGGTAGATAGACATCTTCTGAGGTGTTGGTTGATAGTCACCTTCCTAGTGGAGGGATACAGATATTTTCCGCCTGGGCTGGGTAGATAATCTTCTGAAGGGGGGTAGACGTCTTCCAAGGGGGGGTAGAGAGACAGCTTCTGAGGGGGTAGATAGACATTTTCCAAGGATGGGGGCAGATACACATCTTCTGAGGGGGTAGATACACCTCTTCCGAGGAAGGTATGGATAGATAATCTTATGAGGTGGGTGTTGGTAGGCATCAGCTGAAGGGGGCTAGATTGGCATCTTCCGATGTGGAAGGGTTTAAGTAGGCATTTTTAGAGGGAGGGATTTCTTCCCAGGGGTTTAGATAGGCATCTTCCAAGTGGGTGTAGAATGACATCTCAGAGAGGGGGTAGACAAAATCTTCCGAGAGGGGGTAGGTAGAAAGACATCTTTCGATGGGAGAGTAGGTAAGCAGACATCTTTTGAGTGGGGTTGGTAAACTGACATCTTCCAAAGGGGCAAGGTAGACATATAGTTTCTGAGGGTGGGGCATAGGTAGACTGACACTTTCCGATGTGTGGTAAGTAGAATTACATCTTCTGAAGTGATGGGGTAGGTATACAGACATATACCTAGGGGGAAGGTAGACAGACATGTCCCGAGTGGTGGTAGGTAGACAGCCATCTTCCAGTTGGGTAGGTACACAGACATCATCCAAGGAGGTTAGAAGGACAGACATTTTCCATGTGGGGGTTGGTAGACATAAATCATCTGAGGGGGGAGAGACATCTTTTGAGGGGAGGGTACATAGACGGACATCTTCAGAGAGGAGGTAGTCATCCTCCGAGAGGGAGATAGTCATCCTCCGAGAGGGGGAGTAGATGTCTTCCGAGATGGGAGGCAGTTGTACATCTTCCACTGGTCTTAGCTAGGCAGACATCTTCTGAGGGAGGGTATGTAGACAGACATCTTCTGAGGGGGATAACGTCGACAGTCATCTTCTGATCGGGGTGGGTGGGTAGACAGACATCTTCCGAGTGGTGGTAGGTATGGAGACATCTTCTGAGGCTGGATTCGGTAGACAGGCATCTTCCAAGGGGGGGTGTTGGAAGACAGATATTTTTCAAGGGGTGGGAAACATCTTCTAAAGGATGCAGTTTGGTAAGCAGTATCCTCCGAGAGGGGTCTAGACATTCTGTGAGGGGGATAACGTCGACAGTCATCTTCCTATTGGGGGGGGGCAGGTAGAAAGACATCTTCCGAGGAGTGTTAGGTATGGAGACATCTTCTGAGCCTGGGTGCAGTAGAAAGACATCTTCCAAGGGGTGGAGGGGTGTGTTGGAAGACAGACATCTTCCAAGGGGTGGGAAGCACCTTCTAAAGGATGCAGTTTGGTAGACAGACATCCTACGAGAGAGGATGTAGACATTCTCAGATGGGGAGTGTATATCTTCTGAGAGGAGTGGTAGATTGACATCTTCCGAGAGGGGGGAGATACTTTTCTTCCATGGCGGCAATAGATAGATATCTTCCGAGAGGAGGTACATAGATAGACATGTTTAAATGTGTGGTGAATGTACACAGACAACTTTCGAGAAGGGTGGTAGGTATACAGACATCCTCAGAGGGGGTGGGTTGGGAGACAGACATCTTCCGAGATAGGGATAAGATAGAGACAAATCATTCAAGGTGTGGTAGATAAATATACAGATTCTGAGGGGTTTAGGTAAACATTCATATTATGACGGGTTGTGGGTGTAGGTAGACAGAAACCATCCGAGGAGGGGTATTTAGGCAGATAATGTCTGAGAGGGTTTATGTAGACTGGCATCTTCTGAGGGGTTGTAGGAGGACAGATATCTTCCAAGTGGAGGGTTGGTAGACAGACATCTTCAGATGTGGGGTGGGGTAGGTAGCCAGACATCTTCCAATAGGGGGTTGGTAGGCAGACATATCATGTGAGGGGATGGTTTAGACAACCTTCTTCTGATGGGTGGGTGGGTAGACTGACATCTTCCATGATGGGGCGTAGGCAGAGAGACATTGTCCGAGGCAGGGTGACTATAGACATTTTTCGAGAGGGGGGGTAGTTAGACAGACTTCTTCTGGGGGGTTGTAGGTAAACTGACCTCTTCAGAGGGGTGGCATAGAATGACATTTGCCAAGAGGGGTAGGTAGAGAGACATTTTCCAATGGTGGAAAGTAGACAACATCTTCTGATGAGTGTAGGTAGACAGACATCTTCCGAGGGGGATGTGTAGGTGGACATACATCTTCCGATGGTTGGTGGGTACATAGACAGACATATTCCAATGGGTGCGATAGGTAGACAAACATCTTCCAAGTGCGGGCGTCATAGACAGATATCATACAAAAGTTCATGTAGGTAGACACACATCTTCTGAGGGGGTGTAGGGAGACAGACATTTTCCGAGGGGTGTACATAGACATACATTTTCCACGTGGGGTCTAGGTAGACAGACATCTTCAGATGAGGGGGTAATTAGACAATCATCTTCTGGGGTAGGCTGACAGACATATTCAGAAGTATGGGTTGGTAGACAATACTTTATGACTGGAGGGATGTAGAGAGACATCTTCCAAGGGGTGTAAGTAGGTAGACAGACCTCTTCTGTTGTGGGATTTGTAGGTAGGCAGACATCTTCCGAAGCAGAGGTGTTGGTAAACAGACAATTATCATGGACAGGGTTAGGTAGGCAGACATCTTCCCAGTGAAGTTTTGTAGACAGACATCTTCCAACGAGGGGTTAGGTAGGCTGACACCTTCTGAGGCAGGGTAGGTAGATAGTCATCTTCGGAGGAGTGTTTGGTATACAGACATCTTCCGAACGGGTGTAGGTATACAGACATATACCTAAGGGGGAGGTAGACAGACATCATGGGAGTGGGGGGTACGTAGACAGACACAGGGGTAGATATCTTCCAAGAGGGGTGTAAATAAATATCTTCCAAGATGCGAGGTAGATGGACCTCTTCCGAGGGTTTTAGGTAGGCAGACATGTTCCGAGGTGTGGCATGTAGACATACACCTTCTGAGGGGAATAAGGTAGACAGTCATCTTCTTATGGGAAATGGGTAGGTAGACAGACATATTCCAAGGGAGGGGGGGTAGGTAAGGAGGAGATATATTCTGAGGGTGAGTTCAGTACTCAGACATCTTCTGAGGGGTGTTCATGGTAGACAGACATCTTTCAAAGGGGGGGAGACATCTTCCAAAGTATGCGTTTTGGTATACAGACATCCTACAAGAGGGGTGTGGACATTCTCTGATGTGGGAGTAGATATCTTCCCAGAGGAGTGGTAGTTTAACAACTTCCGAGAGGGGGGGGGTTGGGTAGGCAGACAGATATCCTCAGAGGTAGGGGTAGGGAGACAGATATCTCCCACAGGAGGGATAAAATCGAATCATTTGAAGGGGGTAGATAGGCATACATCTTCTGAGGGGTTTAGGTAGACATTCATCTTATGACAGGGGAAGGGGGTAGGTAGACAGATCATGCGGGGGGGGGGGGGATATGTAGACAGATATCTTACAAGAGGGGGGTAGGTAGGCAGACATATTCTGAAGAGTTGTAGGAGGACGGACATATTCCAAGGGGGTAGGTAGACAGGCATCTACAGAGGGGGTTAGGTAGACAGTCTTATCAGAGGTGTATAGGTAGACAGACATCTTCTAAGGGGTTTGGTAGACCAACATTTCCTAAGGAGTGGCAGGTAGACAAACTTCTTCCGAGTGTGGGTGGGTATGTAGACAGACACCAGTAAGGAATTGTAGGCTGACAGACATCCTTTGTGATAGATGGTAGGTAGGCAGAAATATTCCGAAGGGAGGGTTGGAAAACATACATCTTCCAATGGAAGGGGTAGGTAGTCATACATCTTCTGAGGGCTGGGTTTAGGTATACAGAGATCTTTCCAAGGGGGGGCAGGTAAGTAGACAGACATATACTCAGGGTAGGGGGATGAGAGACAGACATTTTCCGAGGGGGAGGGGTAGGTACACAGACATCTTCTGATGGTTGGGTAGGTAGACAGACATCTTCCGGGGTGGACAGCTAATCGGACATGGTTTGAGGGAGCTTAGGTAGACAGACATTTCCGATGGGGAGTGTAGGTAGACAGACATATTCTAAGGGTGGGGAGATGAGAGACATTTTCTGATGTGGAGATAGGTAGACAGACGTCTTCTGAGGGGTTGTAGGTAGACAGACATCTTCCAAGCGGGAGCTGTAGGTAGACAGATATCTTCAGAAGGAGATTGTAGGTTGATGGACATATTTTGTGCAGGTAATGATAGATAAACAAATTCCAAGGGGTGGTAGTTTAACAGACATCTTCCCAGGGGGGCTGAGTAGATAGACAGACATCATCCAACGTGGGTAGACAGACATATTCCAGGTGGAGTAGACATCCTCCAAGGGGTAGACATCTTCGAATGGTGGTGAGGGTAGGTAGACATCCTATGAGAGTGGGGTTAGAGATTCTCTGAGAGGGAGGTGTAGATAGCTACCAAGAGTGGAGGTAGATAGACATATTCCGAGTGGGGGGGGGGTTGGATAGAAATCTTCGGGGGGTTGAAATTTGGCAGTTGGTAGACTGGGCGTTTCTGAGACTGTGTTTGGAAGACATTTTCCGAGGTGGGAGGTAGACAGATATATTCCGAGGCAGTTGGTAGGTAGACAGACTAATTCCAGGGTGGTTGGTATGCTGACAGACATCTTCTGAGGGGGGGGGGGGGGGTAGACAGACATCGCCTGAGGGGCTGGAAGACACCTTCCAAAGTTTGGGGGTCTCTAGACATCTTCCGAGACAGGGGTAAACAACTTCCGAGTGGGGGGGCTGAGTAGGGGTTGGGATAGGTAGACAGACAAATTCCGAGAGGGCAGGTAGGTAGATAGACTTCTCCTTAGTGTGGGGGGGGGGGGGTGTTGAGAGACATCTTTCAGGGTGATAGACATCTTACGAGGTGGGGAGAGAGTTTTTGTGGGGGTATAGATAGACATCTTCACAGGGTGAGGTAGGTGGACAAACATCTTCCTTAGGGGGGTGAGGTAGGCAGACATCTGACGAGGGGGCAGGTAGACAGACATCTCCTGTGGAGAGTTACGTAGACTGACATTTTATAAGGAGCAAGTAGGTAGAATTACATATTAGGTGGTGGGGCGATGAGAGACAGACAGCTTTCGATGGGGTAGAGGTAGTATGAAATCTTCCGATGTGGGAGGTGTAGGTAGATATCATCTTAGAGGGGTAGGTACACAGACATCTCCCGAGGGGTGGGGTAGGTAGACATTCATATTCTGTGGGGAGGGGTAGGTAGTCATACATATTCTAAGGGGGGGGGGGGGGTTTAGGTAGACAGACATATTCCAAGGGTGTGGGTAGGTACACAGACATCATCTGAGGGGGGAGGGGAGGTGCAGGTTGACAGAGATCTTCCATGGATGGGTAGCTCGGTAGATATCTTCTGAGGGGGATAGATAGGCATATTTCGAAGGTGGGGTAGATAGCCACCTTCCCAGGGGGGGGGGGGGGGCAGATCATCATGGGTGTGACGTCACGTGAGCTGCACTGCTGTTGAAATAGCTTGTTAATGTTTTATAAATTTTAGACTTCATTTACGGATTTTAAAGTTTTTTGTGTTATTATTTTTGCCGTAAAAGCAAATTATTAGTGGATATTCATTTATCTCAGTGTTTCTTCCTGTGGTATTGACTCGAGTGGTATATTATGTGTAAGTGTGCTTCCATGGTTCGTCTAAGCCTCGCGCCTCATCAGCGTGTTTACATTTTGCGGCGTGCACTGCATCTGCAGCGGTTATAAGCTAAGTACTGACGAACTTGTTTGTGCTCTGTAATACGTTATTAAACTGAATAGATTGCAGTGGTGTTGCTTGCCATTTTTGGCGAAATAATGACTTAATAAACTCTTGTAATCGTTCGCTCGCTGTGTTTTATAGAGTTTTCAGTGTGTTGAAGTCGTTTAGTAAATTTCGTGCTTTAGTTTTCAACTGGCGTTTAGTTTAAATTTTTTGGTTTTAGCCAATAATTTTGTGAAGTTTTGCTGGTATTGGTATCGGCTGTGTTGTAGTAGTATTAATACAAGTAGCTGCTTTCTTAGTAGGCAGAGAATTTCGAGACCATAGTTGTTAGTTCTTAAATAGTGCTGCTTTTGTAACTGAACTTTGGTAACGTAGACGTATAGTTTTTTTTAGTAACTGTAAAATTTTATCGTGAGTGAGAAGTGATTGCTATGTCGTAGGTTTGTGAGTAGTGGATTAAGCTGTGGGATTTGTTCAAAGTATTTTCATTGGGGGGAATGCGGTGGGGAAGCCAGTGGTCATTTGAGGGTGATCCTGTCCTGGGAATGTAGAATCTGTAATAGAAACAAGTTAATAGAGGAGCAGGAGCGTAAGATCTGTGCCCTTCAGGTGCAGTTACAATGCGCAAAGGAGGAACTAGATAAGTTGAGGAGGGTGAAGGGTGCTGGGGAATGGGAACTGGCAGTTGACAAGAAGATAGATAGGAAAAGGAGGTAGTCAGACAGTTTTACTTTGCATACATGCAATAGATACGACAAACTGTCAAAGTTGAGCGGAGAGGAGCCTCGTGTAGCTGTATATGGAGGTAACTTGCAGCCGTCCTCAGCAATTAGGAGGCCTAGGTTCTGCTGCTAGGTAGTTACCGGGTAGAGGTGTGGGCCAGCATTTGCAAGAAGTTTTGTGGAGTGAGTACCAGGTCACAAGCATTGTGAAGCCTAATGCAGGGTTGGCTCAGGTGGCTGAAAGCATAGGGGAGTTATGTAAGAATTTTACAAAGGAGGATCAGGTAGTGATAGTGGGTGGTGCTGGGAGCAGTCGCAATAGGGACAGGGGGTATGATGTCAGTGGTGACTTGGTTAAGATAGCTACTCAAACTGGTGGCACTAATGTGCTTTTCGTGCAACTGTTTCAGCATAATGAGCGGCCACACCTTAATGCGGCTGTTGGGGGCGTAATTGTGGGGCTGGGGAGTGCAGTGATGGGAGAGGGCATGGATCACATCTCAGTGGTGCCAGTTGGGTCTATCAGTAGATGGGGTTTCACTAGGCATGGCCTGCACCTCAATAGGTATGCGAAGGAGAGGCTACCTAAGCTTATAGGTGACAGTGTAGTGGGTGGTGGTGGCGGTAGTGGTGTCACTCATGGAAAAATTCCTGTAGTATTTGGTGTTAGAGCTGCACCTTTTTAATACTGAAGTCAGCTGATTGGTATACCAGCTTAAAGGAAGTGCCTCTAAGGTTCAAAAATGGTTCTAATGGCTCTGAGCACTATGCAAATTAACATATGGGGTCATCAGTCGCCTAGAACTTAGAACTAATTAAACCTAACTAACCTAAGGACGTCACACACATCCATGCCCGAGGCAGGATTCGAACCTGCGACCGTAGCAGTCGCGCGGTTCCGAACTGAGCGCTTAGAACCGCAAGACCACCGCGGCCGGCGTGCCTCTAAGGGCTCTCCTCCAGAGGATGTAATGTTTCCAAGTAGAGAAGGAATTGGCATATTTCATCAGAATATAAGAGTTATTAGAGATAAAGTTAGTGAACTGCTAACAGATGTTAACGCTGAAATTATTTGTATATCAGAGCACCACTTCAATAAATTGATAATTTATAGGCTTCCTTTACCAGGCTACATATTACCTGGCTGTTTCTCAAGGAGTTCCTTGCGGGGTGGGGAGGTGTCTCCGTACATAAAAAACAGTACGTTATTTGAGTCCATAGACTTATCACGACACTGCACTGAACAGATATTTGAAAGTTGTGCAGCATTTGTTGAATTTAGTGAAACTCAACTTCTAATTGCTGGTGTTTATAGGGCCTCTAACTCAAACTTCAGAGCATTTTTGCTTAAGCTAGAGAGGGTTCTTGATTCACTTTGTAGGAAGTACCAGAAAGTAGTTATATGTGGGGAATTCAATATTAATTTTGTATATGATTGTGCAAGAAAAAGGGGGGTTGGGTTGTTTGGGGAAGGAGACCAGACAGCGATGTCATTGGTCTCATCGGATTAGGGAAGGATGGGGAAGGAAGTCGGCCATGCCCTTTGAGAGGAACTAACCCAGAATTTGCCGGGAGTGATTTAGGGAAATCACGGAAAACCTGAATCAAGATGGCTGAACGCGGGACTGAACCGTCGTCCTCCCGAATGTGAGTCCAGTGCCTTAACCACTGCGCCACCTCGCTCGGTCCCAAGAAAAATGATGTTGGTAGATCTCCTAAATTCATATGATCTGATGCCAACTGTGTTTTGTTTTTTTTTTTTTTTCAAACTAGGGTGCAGGCGAATAGTAGCACAATTATAGACAATATTTTTATTCGTTCTTCAATACTAGATGGGCATCCTGTTAGTAAAAAAGGGAATGGCCTTTCAGACCATAATGCACAAATTTTAACACTAAAAGGTTTTTGTACTCAACCCAATGTCATATTTAGTTACAAAGAACGTAGGAAAGTCAATCCAACAGCAATAGAGTGTTTTTAAAACTTGTCAAGGAACAAGAGTGGCAAGATGTTTATAGTGCCAATAATACAGATGATAAATACAATGCTTTCCATGGCACATTTCTCATGCTCTTTGAGAGTTGTTTTCCATTAGAACATTCTGAATGGGGTACTAGCAGTAATAGACAGCACAGTTGGCTGACTAGTGGGATAATGATTTCATGTAGAACATAGGGCGAATTATATCAAAATGTTAGAAGTAGTCACAATCAAGCTAAATAAAAATTTAGTTTCAACAGGAAATCATACAAATTTCTTCGCAAATACCTTTCTGAGATTGACGTCTGAAATACTCCTCTGTGATACAAACAAGAGAGAGATTGAGTCAATAACTATATCACTGAAGACTAAGGACTCTCATGGATATGATGGAGTGCCTAGAAGCATATTAAAGTACTGTGCTGCACATGTTAGCCCTGTATTTAGCCATATTTGCAATTTTTCCTTTAGAGTTGGTCAGTTTCCTGACCGATTAAAGTACTCATCAGTAAAGCCGCTTTATGAAAAGGGAGAAAGGGATAATATAGATAATTTTAGACCTACTTCTATGCCATCAGTGTTTGCAAAAGTTACCGAAAAGGCTGTGCATGTAAGGTTAATTGATCACTTGATATCACACAATTTGCTGTCAAATGAACAGTTCGGTTTTAGAAGCCGTCTGACAACTGAAAATGCTGTATTCTGGCGTACAGACGTACTTTTATGCAAAATCGTAAGGTCCTAGCTCTTGTCCAATGCACCAAAGCCGACAAATAAGGGAATAACCGATAACTAAAACTTGAATAGTACTGCTTCTTACTGGCTACTACATCTTCTTAGAAGATATTTCTGTGTTATAATATGATGTTTTCAGTTTTCTCCGCATACCGCAACACGCGACATAATTTTGCAGACGATAAATGTAACCGTTTCAGAGAGAAAAGCGGCCAATGTGAAGATGTGGCAATAAAGTCGATTCGATAGCAAATGACGAAAGCGGGCGGATTTCTGAAGTTTTTACTACGTATGAACAGTTTCCACATTCTCCCGTGCAACGTGGTTTCCAGACGTGGTTTCATGCTGAATCTTTAGGTCGTCGGTCATGTGCAATGTACCAAAGCCGGCAAATAAGTGAATAACCGATAACTAAAACTTGACTACTACTGCTTGTTACTGGCCGATAACATCTTCTTAGAAGCTTCTTCTGTGTTCTACTATGGTGCTTTTAGTGTCTCCGCATACAGCGGCAAGAGACATAACTTTGCAGACGATGTATGTGACCGATTCAGAGAGAAAATCGACCAATATGACGATCTGGCGTTAAGTCGATTCTTTTGGCAAATGACGAAAACGGGCGGATTTCTCATGGTGTTACTACATATGAAAGCTTTTCTCATTCTCCCGTGCAACGTGGCGTACAGACGTACTTCCATGCAAAATCTTAAGGTCCTAGCTCATGTCCAATGCACCAAGGCGGCAAATAAGTGAATAACCGATAACTAAGCATGTATATTACTGCTTCCTACTTTCGATTATATCTTCTTTGAAGCTTTTTCTTTGTTCTAATATAATGTTTTCAGTTTTTTCCGCATACCCCAACACGCGACATAACTTTACAGACGATAAATGTAACCGTTTCAGAGAGAAAAGTAGCCAATTTGACGATCTGACAATAAGTCGATTCAATGGCAAATGTCGAAAACGGGCGGATTTCTCATGTTGTTAGTACATATGAACACTTTTCACATTCTCCCGTGCAACGTGGCGTACATACGTACTTTCATGCAAAATCTTAAGCTCCTAGCTCATGTCCAACCGTGCGACTGCTAAGGTCGCAGGTTCGAATCATACCTGGGGCATGGATGTGTGTGATCTCCTTGGGTGAGTTAGGTTTAAGTAGTTCTAAGTTCTAGGGGACTAACGACCTCAGCAGTTGAGTCCCATTGTGCTCAGAGCCATTTGAACTGATGTTTAATGCACCAAAGCCGGCAAATAAGTCAATAGTATAGTTCTGCTTGCTACTTTCGATTACATCTTCTTAGAAGCTTTTTTGTGTTCTAATATGATGTTTTCAGTTTCTTCCGCATATTGCAATACGCGACATACATTTCCAGACGATAAATGTAACTGTTTCAGAGAGAAAAGCGGCCAATGTGACGATCTGGCATCAAGTCGATTCGATGGCAAATGACGAAAGCGAGCGGATCTCTCAAATTTTTACTACATATGAACAGTTTTCACATTCCCCCGCGCAATGTGATTTCCAGACGTCGTTTCATGCGAAATCTATAGGTCGTCGGTCATGTCCAATATACCAAACCCGGCAAATAAGTGAATTACCGCTAACTAAATCTAGAATAGTACTGCTTCTTATCGACGATTACATCTTCTTCGAAGCTTTTTCTGTGTTCTAATATAATGTTTTCAGTTTTTTTCCATACCGCAACACGCGACATAATTTTGCAGACGATGGATGTAACCTGTTCAGAGAGAAAAGCGGCCAATGGGACGATCTGGCAATACATTCGACTCTATAGCAAATGATGAAAGCGATCGGGTTTCTTAGGTTTTTACTACATATGAACGCTTTCCACATTCTCCCGTGCAACGTGTCGTACAGACGTACTTTCTTGCAAAATCTTAACGTCCTAGCTCATGTCCAAGGCACAAAAGCCGGCAAATAAGTGAGTAATCGATAACTAGAACTTGACTAGTACTGCTTGTTACTGGCCAATTACATCTTCTTAGAAGCTTCTTCTGTGACTACTATAGTGATTTTAGTATCTGCGCATACCGCGGCAAGCGACATAACTTTGCATACGATGAATGTAACCGTTTCAGAGGGAAAAGCCACCAGTGTGACGATCTGTCATTAAGTCGATTCGATGGCAAATGACGAAAACGGGCGGATTTCTCATGGTGTTACTACATATGAAAACTTTTCTCATTCTCCCGTGCAACGTGGCGTACAGACGTACTTTCATGCAAAATCTTAAGGTCGTAGCTCATGTCCAATGCACCAAAGCCGGCAAATAAGTGAATAAACCGATAACTGAAACTTGAATAGTACTGCTTCTTACTGGCAATTACATCTTCTTTGAAGCTTTTTCTGTATTCTAATATAATGTTTTCAGCTTTTTCCGCATACCGCAACACGCGACATAATTTTGCAGACGATAAATATAACCGTTTCAGAGAGAAAAGTGACCAATGTGAAGATGTGGCAATAAAGTCGATTCGATAGCAAATGACGAAAGCGGGCGGATTTCTGAAGTTTTTACTACGTATGAACAGTTTCCACATTCTCCCGTGCAACGTGGTTTCCAGACGTGGTTTCATGCTGAATCTTTAGGTCGTCGGTCATGTGCAATGTACCAAAGCCGGCAAATAAGTGAATAACCGATAACTAAAACTTGACTACTACTGCTTGTTACTGGCCGATAAAATCTTCTTAGAAGCTTCTTCTGTGTTCTACTATGGTGCTTTTAGTGTCTCCGCATACCGCGGCAAGAGACATAACTTTGCAGACGATGAATGTGACCGATTCAGAGAGAAAATCGACCAATATGACGATCTGGCGTTAAGTCGATTCTTATGGCAAATGACGAAAACGGGCGGATTTCTCATGGTGTTACAACATATGAAAGCTTTTCTCATTCTCCCGTACAACGTGGCGTACAGACGTACTTTCATGCAAAATCTTAAGATCTTAGCTCATGTCCAATGTACCAAAGAAGGCAAATAAGTGAATAAACCGATATTTAAACTTGAATAGTACTGCTTCTTATTGGCTATTACATCTTCTTAGAAGCTTTTTCTGTGTTCTAATATGATGTTTTCAGTTTTTTCTGCATACCGCAACACGCGACATACTTTTGCAGCCGCTAAATGTAACCGTTTCAGAGAGAAAAGCGGCCAATGTGACGATCTGACATTAAGTCGATTCGATGGAAAATGTCGAAAACGGGCGGATTTCTCATGTTGTTACTACATATGAACATTTTTTATATTCTCCCGTGCAACGTGGCGTACAGACGTACTCTCATGCATAATCTTAAGGTCCTAGCTCATGTCCAATGCACCAAGGCGCAAATAAGTGAATAACCTATAACTAAAGCATGTATACTACTGCTTCCTACTTATGATTATATCTTCTTTGAAGCTTTTTCTGTGTTCTAATATAATGTTTTCAGTTTTTTCCGCATACCCCAACACGCGACATAACTTTACAGACGATAAATGTAACCGTTTCAGAGAGAAAAGTAGCCAATATGACGACCTGACAATAAGTCGATTCAATGGCAAATGTCGAAAACGGGCGGATTTCTCATGTTGTTAGTACATATGAACACTTTTCACATTCTCCCGTGCAACGTGGCGTACATACGTACTTTCATGCAAAATCTTAAGGTCCTAGCTCATGTCCAACCGTGCGACTGCTAAGGTCGCAGGTCCGAATCCTGCCTGGGGCATGGATGTGTGTGATCTCCTTGGGTGAGTTAGGTTTAAGTAGTTCTAAGTTCTAGGGGACTAACGACCTCAGCAGTTGAGTCCCATTGTGCTCAGAGCCATTTGAACTGATGTTCAATGCACCAAAGCCGGCAAATAAGTCAATTGTATAGTTCTGGTTGCTACTTTCGATTACATCTTCTTAGAAGCTTTTTTTGTGTTCTAATATGATGTTTTCAGTTTCTTCCGCATATTGCAATACGCGACATACATTTCCAGACGATAAATGTAACTGTTTCAGAGAGAAAAGCGGCCAATGTGACGATCTGGCATCAAGTCGATTCGATGGCAAATGACGAAAGCGAGCGGATCTCTCAAATTTTTACTACATATGAACAGTTTTCACATTCCCCCGCGCAATGTGATTTCCAGACGTCGTTTCATGCGAAATCTATAGGTCGTCGGTCATGTCCAATATACCAAACCCGGCAAATAAGTGAGTTACCGCTAACTAAATCTAGAATAGTACTGCTTCTTATCGGCGATTACATCTTCTTCGAAGCTTTTTCTGTGTTCTAATATAATGTTTTCAGTTTTTTTCCATACCGCAACACGCGACATAATTTTGCAGACGATGGATGTAACCTGTTCAGAGAGAAAAGCGGCCAATGGGACGATCTGGCAATACATTCGACTCTATAGCAAATGATGAAAGCGATCGGGTTTCTTAGGTTTTTACTACATATGAACGCTTTCCACATTCTCCCGTGCAACGTGTCGTACAGACGTACTTTCTTGCAAAATCTTAACGTCCTAGCTCATGTCCAAGGCACAAAAGCCGGCAAATAAGTGAGTAATCGATAACTAGAACTTGACTAGTACTGCTTGTTACTGGCCAATTACATCTTCTTAGAAGCTTCTTCTGTGACTACTATAGTGATTTTAGTATCTGCGCATACCGCGGCAAGCGACATAACTTTGCATACGATGAATGTAACCGTTTCAGAGGGAAAAGCCACCAGTGTGACGATCTGTCATTAAGTCGATTCGATGGCAAATGACGAAAACGGGCGGATTTCTCATGGTGTTACTACATATGAAAACTTTTCTCATTCTCCCGTGCAACGTGGCGTACAGACGTACTTTCATGCAAAATCTTAAGGTCGTAGCTCATGTCCAATGCACCAAAGCCGGCAAATAAGTGAATAAACCGATAACTGAAACTTGAATAGTACTGCTTCTTACTGGCAATTACATCTTCTTTGAAGCTTTTTCTGTATTCTAATATAATGTTTTCAGCTTTTTCCGCATACCGCAACACGCGACATAATTTTGCAGACGATAAATGTAACCGTTTCAGAGAGAAAAGCGGCCAATGTGAAGATGTGGCAATAAAGTCGATTCGATAGAAAATGACGAAAGCGGGCGGATTTCTGAAGTTTTTACTACGTATGAACAGTTTCCACATTCTCCCGTGCAACGTGGTTTCCAGACGTGGTTTCATGCTGAATCTTTAGGTCGTCGGTCATGTGCAATGTACCAAAGCCGGCAAATAAGTGAATAACCGATAACTAAAACTTGACTACTACTGCTTGTTACTGGCCGATAAAATCTTCTTAGAAGCTTCTTCTGTGTTCTACTATGGTGCTTTTAGTGTCTCCGCATACCGCGGCAAGAGACATAACTTTGCAGACGATGAATGTGATCGATTCAGAGAGAAAATCGACCAATATGACGATCTGGCGTTAAGTCGATTCTTATGGCAAATGACGAAAACGGGCGGATTTCTCATGGTGTTACAACATATGAAAGCTTTTCTCATTCTCCCGTACAACGTGGCGTACAGACGTACTTTCATGCAAAATCTTAAGATCTTAGCTCATGTCCAATGTACCAAAGAAGGCAAATAAGTGAATAAACCGATATTTAAACTTGAATAGTACTGCTTCTTATTGGCTATTACATCTTCTTAGAAGCTTTTTCTGTGTTCTAATATGATGTTTTCAGTTTTTTCTGCATACCGCAACACGCGACATACTTTTGCTGCCGCTAAATGTAACCGTTTCAGAGAGAAAAGCGGCCAATGTGACGATCTGACATTAAGTCGATTCGATGGAAAATGTCGAAAACGGGCGGATTTCTCATGTTGTTACTACATATGAACATTTTTTATATTCTCCCGTGCAACGTGGCGTACAGACGTACTCTCATGCATAATCTTAAGGTCCTAGCTCATGTCCAATGCACCAAGGCGCAAATAAGTGAATAACCGATAACTAAAGCATGTATACTACTGCTTCCTACTTATGATTATATCTTCTTTGAAGCTTTTTCTGTGTTCTAATATAATGTTTTCAGTTTTTTCCGCATACCCCAACACGCGACATAACTTTACAGATGATAAATGTAACCGTTTCAGAGAGAAAAGTAGCCAATATGACGACCTGACAATAAGTCGATTCAATGGCAAATGTCGAAAACGGGCGGATTTCTCATGTTGTTAGTACATATGCACACTTTTCACATTCTCCCGTGCAACGTGGCGTACATACGTACTTTCATGCAAAATCTTAAGGTCCTAGCTCATGTCCAACCGTGCGACTGCTAAGGTCGCAGGTCCGAATCCTGCCTGGGGCATGGATGTGTGTGATCTCCTTGGGTGAGTTAGGTTTAAGTAGATCTAAGTTCTAGGGGACTAACGACCTCAGCAGTTGAGTCCCATTGTGCTCAGAGCCATTTGAACTGATGTTCAATGCACCAAAGCCGGCAAATAAGTCAATAGTATAGTTCTGGTTGCTACTTTCGATTACATCTTCTTAGAAGCTTTTTTTGTGTTCTAATATGATGTTTTCAGTTTCTTCCGCATATTGCAATACGCGACATACATTTCCAGACGATAAATGTAACTGCTTCAGAGAGAAAAGCGGCCAATGTGACGATCTGGCATCAAGTCGATTCGATGGCAAATGACGAAAGCGAGCGGATCTCTCAAATTTTTACTACATATGAACAGTTTTCACATTCCCCCGCGCAATGTGATTTCCAGACGTCGTTTCATGCGAAGTCTATAGGTCGTCGGTCATGTCCAATATACCAAACCCGGCAAATAAGTGAATTACCGCTAACTAAATCTAGAATAGTACTGCTTCTTATTGGCGATTACATCTTCTTCGAAGCTTTTTCTGTGTTCTAATATAATGTTTTCAGTTTTTTTCCATACCGCAACACGCGACATAATTTTGCAGACGATGGATGTAACCTGTTCTGAGAGAAAAGTGGCCAATGGGACGATCTGGATATACATTCGACTCTATAGCAAATGACGAAAGCGATCGGGTTTCTCAGGTTTTTACTACATATGAACGCTTTCCACATTCTCCCGTGCAACGTGTCGTACAGACGTACTTTCTTGCAAAATCTTAAGGTCCTAGCTCATGTCCAATGCACAAAAGCCGGAAAATAAGTGAGTAACCGATAACTAGAACTTGACTAGTACTGCTTGTTACTGGCCAATTACATCTTCTTAGAAGCTTCTTCTGTGACTACTATAGTGATTTTAGTATCTGCGCATACCGCGGCAAGCGACATAACTTTGCATACGATGAATGTAACCGTTTCAGAGAGAAAAGCCACCAGTGTGACGATCTGTCATTAAGTCGATTCGACGGCAAATGACGAAAACGGGCGGATTTCTCATGGTGTTACTACATATGAAAACTTTTCTCATTCTCCCGTGCAACGTGGCGTACAGACGTACTTTCATGCAAAATCTTAAGGTCGTAGCTCATGTCCAATGCACCAAAGCCGGCAAATAAGTGAATAAACCGATAACTGAAACTTGAATAGTACTGCTTCTTACTGGCAATTACATCTTCTTTGAAGCTTTTTCTGTATTCTAATATAATGTTTTCAGTTTTTTCCGCATACCGCAACACGCGACTTAATTTTGCATACGATAAATGTAACCGTTTCAGAGAGAAAAGCGGCCAATGTTACGATCTGGCATTAAGTCGATTCGAACGCAAATGACGAAAACGGGCCGACTTCTCATGTTGTTACTATTATGTACACCTTTGTCATTCTCCCGTGCAACGTGGCGTACAGACGTAGTTTCATGCAAAATCTTAAGGTTATAGCTCACGTCCAATGCACCAAGCTTGCAAATAAGTGAATAACCGATAGCAAAAACTTGAAAGTACTGCTTCCTACTTTCGATTACATCTTCTTAGAAGCTTTTTTGTGTTCTGATATGATGTTTTCAGTTTTTTCCACATATTGCAAACACTTGGCACAAATTTTCAGACGATAAATGTAACCGTTTCAGAGAGAAAAGCGGCCAATGGGACGATCTGGCAATACATTCGATTCGTTAGCAAATGACGAAAGCGATGGATTTCTCTGGTTTTTACTACATATGAACACTTTCTACATTCTCCCGTGCAACGTGGCGTACAGACGTACTTTCATGCAAAATCCTAAGGTCCTAGCTCATGTCCAATGCAATAAAGCCGCAAGTAAGTGAATAACCGATCGCTTAAACTTGAATAGTACTGCTTCCTACTTTCGATTACATCTTCTTAGAAGCTTTTTTTGTGTTCTAATAAGATGTTTTCAGTTTTTTCCGCATATTGCAATACGCGACATACATTTCCAGACGATAAATGTAACTGTTTCAGAGAGAAAAGCAGCCAATGTGAAGATGTTGCAATAAAATAGATTCGGTAGCAAATGACGAAAGCGGGCGGTTTTCTCCAGTTTTTACTACATATGAACAGTTTCCACATTTCCCCGTGCAATGTGGTTTCCAGACGTCGTTTCATGCAAAATCTTTACGTCGTCGGTCATGTCCAATGTACCAAAGGCGGCAAATAAGTGAATAACCGATAACTAAAACTTGAATAGTACTGCTTCTTATTGGCGATTACATCTTCTTAGAAGCTTTTTCTGTGTTCTAATATGATGTTTTCAGTTCTTTTCCGCATATTGCAACACACGACATAAATTTCCAGACGGTAAATGTAACCTTTTCAGTGAGAAAAGCGGCCAATATGACGCTCTATCATTAATTCGATTAGATGGCAAATGTCGAAAACGGGCGGATTTTTCATGTGGTTACTACATGTGAACACTTTTCACATCCTCCTGTGCATCGTGGTTTCCAGACGTCGTTTCATGCAAAATCATTAGGTCGTCGGTCATGTCCAATGTACCAAAGCCGGCAAATATGTGAATAACTGATAACTAACACCTGAATAACACTGCTTGTTACTGGCCGATTACATTTTCTTAGAAGCATCCTCTGTGTTCTACTATTTTGCCTTTAGTGTCTGCGCATACCGCGGCAATCGACGTAACTTTGCAGACGATGAATGTAACAGTTTCAAAGAGAAAAGCGGCCAATGTGACGATCTGGCATTAAGTCGATTCGAAGGATAATGTCGAAAACGGTCGGATTTCTCATGTTGTTACTACATATGAACATCTTTTACATTCACCCGTGCAACGTGGCGTACAGACGTACTCTCATGCAAAATCTTAAGGTCCTTGCTCATGTCCAATGCACCAAGGCGGAAAATAAGTGAATAACCGATAACTAAAGCTTGTATATTACTGCTTCCTACTTTCGATTACATCTTCTTAGAAGCTTTTTCTGTGTTCTAATATTATGTTTTCAGTTTTTTCCGCATATTGCAATAAGCGACATAAATTTCCAGGCGATAAATGTAACTGTTTCAGAGAGAAAAGCGGCCAATGTGAAGATCTGGTATTACTTTCGATTCGATAGCAAACGACGAAAGCGATTGAATTCCTCAGGTTATTACTACGTATTAACACTTTCCACATTCTCCCGTGCAACGTGGCGTACAGACGTACTTTCATGCAAAATCTTAAGGTCCTAGTTCATGTCCAACCGTGCGACTGCTAAGGTCGCAGGTTCGAATCCTGCCTGGGGCATGGATGTGTGTGATCTCCTTAGGTGCGTTAGGTTTAAGTAGTTCTAAGTTGTAGGGGACTAATGATCTCAGCAGTTGAGTCCCATTGTGCTCAGAGCCATTTAAACTGATGTCCAATGCACCAAAGCCGGCAAATTAGTAAATAACCGATAGCTAAAACGTGAATAGTACTGCTTCCTACATTCGATTATATCTTCTTAGAAGCTTTTTTCGTGATCTAATATGATTTCTTCAGTTTTTTCCTCATATTGCAATACGCGACATACATTTCCAGACGATAAATGTAATTGTGTCAGAGAGAAAAGCTGCCAATGTGAAGATGTGGCAATATAATAGATTCGGTAGCAAATGACGAAAGCTGGCGGTTTTCTGTAGTTTTTACTACATATGAACAGTTTCCACATTCCCCCGTGCAAAGTGGTTTCCAGACGTCGTTTCATGCAAAACTTTAGGTCGTCGGTCATGTCCAATGTACCAAAGGTGGCAAATATGTGAATAACCGACAACTAAATCTTGAATAGTGCTGCTTCTTATTGGCGATTACATCTTCGTAGAATGTGCTTCTCTATTATACTATGTTGCTTTTGTGTCTCCACATACTGCGGCAAGTGACATATCTTTGCAGACGATGAATGTCTTTACTACATATGAACACTTTTCACATTTTCATATGCAACGCGTCTGCTAGACCTCCCCTCATGCAAAATCTTAAGGTACTAACTCATGTACAAGGCACCAAAGTCGGCTAAATATTCAATTTTCGGTAATTAAAACTTGAATTGTATTGCTTCTTGCCGGCTACTACATCAACTTAGAAGCTTCTTCTGTGTTCTACTATGGTGCTTTTAGTGTCTCCGCATACCTCAGAACGCAACATAGCTTTGCACACGATAAATGTAACCGTTTCAGAGAGAAGAGCAGCCAATGTGACGATCTGGCATAAAGTAGATTCGATAGCAAATGACGAAAACGAACGAATTTCTCTGGTTTTTACTACATATGAACAATCTTCACATTCTCCCATGCAACGTGGCTGCTAGTCCTCCCTTCATGCAAAATCTTAAAGTTCTAGCTCATGTCTAAGGCACCAAAGCCGGCTAAAATATCACAAGTCGATAACTGATTTTGAGTCGTACTGCTTCTTACTGGTTATTAATTCAACTTAAAAGCTTCTTCTGTGTTCTACTATGGTACTTTTAGTGTCTTCGCATTCCGCAGCACGCGACATAGTTTTGCACACGATAAATGTAACCGTTTCATACAGAAGAGCGGCAAATGTGACTATCTGACACTAAGTCGATTCGATAGCAAATGACGAAAACGGGCGGATCTCTTACGTTTTTACTACATATGAATTCTTTTCACATTCTCCCGTACAACGGGCTGATAGTCCTCCCTTCATGCAACATCTTAAGGTTCTTGCTCATGTCCAAGGCACCAAAACCGGCTAAAAATCCAAAATCGATAACTAAAACTTAAATTGTACTGCTTCTTACTGTCTATTACATAAACTTAGAAGTTTCTTCTGTGTTCCACTACTGTGCTTTCAGTGTATCCGCATATCGCAGCACGCGACATAGCTTTGCACACGATACATGTAACCGTTTCAGAGAGAAGTGTGGCCAAAGTAAGGATCTGACATTAAGTCGATTCAATAGCAAATGACCAAAACGGGCGGATTTCTCAGGTTTTTACTACATATGAACACTCTTCACATTGTCCCGTGCAACGTGGCTGCTAGTCCTCCATTCATGAAAAATCTTAATGTCCAAGCTCATGTCCAAGGCACCAAAGCCGGCTAAAAAGTCAAAAATCGATAACTAAACTTGAGTTGTACTGCTTCTTACTTGCTATTACATCAACTTATAATCTTATTCTGTGTTCTACTATGGTGCTTTTAGTGTCTCCGCATATCGCAGCACGCAACATAGCTTTGCACACGATAAATGTAACCGTTTGAGAGAGAATAGCGGCCAAAGTGACCATCTGACATTAACTCGATCCGATAGCAAATGACGAAACGGGCAGATTTATTAGGTTGTTTCTACATATGAACACTTTTCACATTCCCACGCACAACGTGGCTGCTAGTCATCCCTTCATGCAACATCTTAAGGTACTAACTCAAGTCCAAGTCACCAAACCAGGCTAGTGAGTAAATAATCGGTAACTAAAACTAGAATTGTAGTACTCCTTACTACCCGATTATATCAACTTAGAAACTTTTTCTGTGTACGACCATGATTCATTTAGTGTCTCCGCATACTTCAAAACGCTACATAGTTTGGAAGACGATAAATGAAACCGTTTCAGAGATATGAGCCTCCAATGATTCGATCGTTCATTAAGTCGATTCGATAGCAAATGAAGAAAACGGGAGGATTTCTGAGGGTTTTACAACATATGAACACATTTCACATTCACCCGTGCAACGCGGATGCTAGTCCTCCCTTCATGCAAAATCTTAAGGTCCTAGCTCATTTCCAAGGCACCGAAGAAGGGAAAAACGTCAGTAATCGATAACTAAAACTTAGATTTTACTGCTTCTTACTGGCTATTACATCAACTTAGAAGTTTCTTCTGTGTTCTACTATGGTGCTTTCATTGTCTCCGCATTCCGCATTTCCGAGAGAAGAGCGGCCACTGTGACGATGTGACATTAAGTCGTTTGGAAAGCTAATGACGAAAACTGGCAAATTTTTCAGGTTTTTACTACATATGAACACCTTTCACATTCTCCCTTGCAACGTGGCTGCTATTCCTCCATTCATACAAAATTTTAAGGTCCTAGCTAATGTCCAAGGCACCAAAGCCGGCTAAAAAGTCAAAAATCAATAACTAAAACTTGAATTGTAAAGCTTCTTACTGGCTATTACATCACCTTAGAAGCTTCTTCTGTGTTCTACTATGGGGCTTTTAGTGTCTCCGCATTCCGCAGCACGCGACATATCTTTGCACACGATAAATGTAACCGTTTCAGGGAGAAGGGGAGCCAATGTGACGATCTGACATTAAGACGATTCGATAGCAAGTGAAGAAAACGGGCGGATTTCTTAGGTTTTTACTACATATGAACAATTTTCACATTCTCCCGTGCACCAAAGCCGCCTTAAAAGTAAAAAATCGTTAACTAAAACTTGAATTGTACTGCTTCATATTGGCTATTACATCAACGTAGAAGCTTCTTCTGCGGTCTACTATGGTGTTTTAGTGTCTCCGCATTCCGCAGCACGCGACATAGCTTTTCACACGTTAAATGTAACCGTTTTAGAGAGAATAGCGGCCAATGTGACCATTTGCCATTAAGTCGATTCGATAGGAAATGACGAAAACGGGCAGATTTATTAGGTTGTTACTACATATGAACACTTTTCACAATCTCCCGTGCGACGTGGCTGCGAGTCCTCCCTTCATGCAAAATCTTAAAGTTCTAGCTCATGTCTAAGGCACCAAAGCCGGCTAAAAAATCCAAAATCGATAACTAAACTTGAGTTGTACTGCTTCTTACTTGCTATTACATCAACTTATAATCTTATTCTGTGTTCTACTATGGTGCTTTAAGTGTCTCCGCATATCGCAGCACGCGACATAGCTTTGCACACGATACATGTAACCGTTTCAGAGAGAAGTGTGGCCAAGGTAAGGATCTGACATTAAGTCGATTCAATAGCAAATGACCAAAACGGGCGGATTTCTCAGGTTTTTACTACATATGAACACTCTTCACATTGTCCCGTGCAACGTGGCCTCTAGTGCTCCATTCATGAAAAATCTTAATGTCCAAGCTAATGTCCAAGGCACCAAAGCCGGCTAAAAAGTCAAAAATCGATAACTAAACTTGTGTTGTACTGCTTCTTACTTGCTATTACATCAACTTATAATCTTATTCTGTGTTCTACTATGGTGCTTTTAGTGTCTCCGCATATCGCAGCACGCAACATAGCTTAGCACACGATAAATGTAACCGTTTGAGAGAGAATAGCGGCCAATGTGACCATCTGACATTAAGACGATTCGATAGCAAATGACGAAAACGGGCGGATTTCCTAGGTTTTTACTACATATGAACACACTCCACATTCTCCCGTGCAACGTGGCTGCTAGTCCTCCCTTCATGCAAAATCTTAAGGTCCTAGATAATGTCCAAGGCACCAAAGCTGGCTAAAAAGTCAAAACTCGTTAACTAAAACTTGAAATGTACTGCTTCTTATTGGCTATTACATCAACATAGAAGCTTCTTCTGTGGTCTACTATGGTGCTTTTAGTGTCTCCGCTTTCCACAGCAAGCGACATAGCTTTGCACACGTTAAATGTAACCGTTTCAGAGAAAAGAGCGGCCAATGTGACCATCTGACATTAAGTCGATTCAATAGCAAATGACGAAAACGGGCGGATTTATTAGGTTGTTATTAGATATGAAAACTTTTCACATTCACCCGTGCAACGTTTCTGCTAGTCCTCCCTGCATGCAAAATCGTAAGGTCCTAGCTCATGTCCAAGGCACCGAAGCCGGCTAAAAAGTCAAAAATCGATAATTAAATTTTATTTGTACTGCTTCTTACTGGCCATTACATCAACTTAGAAGCTTCTTCTGTGTTCTACTATGGTGCTTTTAGTGTCTCCGTATATCGCAGCACGCGACATAGCTTTGCACGCGATAAATGTAACCGTTTCTCAGAGAAGAGCGGCCAATGTGACTATATGACATTAAGTTGATTCGATAGCAAATGACGAAAACGGGCGGATTTCTTAGGTTTTTACTACATATGAACACTTTTCACATTCTTTCGTGCAACGTTGGTGCTAGTCCTCCCTTCATGCAAAATCTTAAGGTCCTACCTCATTTGTAAGGCGCCAAAGCCGGCTAAAAAGCCAAAAATCGAAAACTAAACTTTCATTGTACTGCTTTATACTGGCTATTACTTCAACTTAGAAGCTTCTTCTGTGTTCTACTATGGGGATTTTGGTGTCTCCGCATTCCGCAGCACGCGACATAGCTTTGCACCCGATAAATGTAACCGTTTCGGAGAGAAGAGCGGCCAATGTGACGATCTGACATTAAGTCGAGTCGATAGCAAGTGACGAAAACGGACGAATTTCTCAGGTTTTTACTACATATGAACACTTTTCACATTCTCCCGTGCGAGATGGCTGCTAGTCCTCCCTTCATGCAAAATCGTAAGGTCCTAGCTCATGTCCAAGGCACCAAATCCGGCTGTAAAGTCAACAATCGATAATTAAAACTTGTATTGTACTGCTTCTTACTGGTTATTACATCAACTTAGAAGCTCCTTCTGTGTTCTACTGTTGTGCTTTAATGGCTCCGAGTTTCGCAGCACGCAACAAAGCTTTGCGCACGATAAATGTAACCGTTTCAGAGAGAAGAGCGGCCAATGTGACGATCTGATATAAAATCGAATCGATAGCAAACGACGAAAACGGGCGGATGTCTTAGGTTTTTACTACATATGAACACTTTTCACATTCTCCCGTGCAACGTGGCTGCTAGTCCTCCCTTAATACAAATTCTTAATTTCCTAGCTCATGTCCAAGGCACCAAAGACGACTAAAAAGTCAATAATCGATAGCTGAAACAATTATTTTACGGCTTCTTACTGTCTATTACGTCAACTTAGAAGCTTGTTCTGTGTTCTACTATGGTGCTTGTAGTGTCTCCGCATTCCGCAGCACGCGACATAGCTTAGAACACGATAAATGTAACCGTTTCAGAGAGAAGAGCGACCAGTGTGACGATCTGACATTAAGTCTTTTCGATAGCAAATGACGACAACGGGCGGATTCCTTAGGTTTTTACTACATGCGATCTCTTTTCACATTCTCCAGTGCAACGTGGCTGTTAGTCCTCCCTTCATGCAAAATATTAAGTTCCTACCTCATGTCCAAGGCACCAAAGCCGGCTAAAAATTCAAAAATCGATAGCTAAATTTGAGTTCTTCTGCTTCTTACTGGCTACTACATCAACTTAGAAGCTTTTTCTGTGTTCTACTATGGTGCTTTTAGTGTCTCCGCATATCGCAGCACGCAACATAGCTTTGCACACGATAAATGTAACCGTTTCAGAGAGAAGAGCGGCCAATGTGACGATCTGACATTAAGTCGAGTCGATAGCAAATGACGAAAACGGGCGGATTTCTTAGTTTCTTACTACATATGGACACGTTTCACATTCTCCCGTGCAACGTGGTTGCGAGTCCTCCCTTCATGCAAAATCTTAAGGTACTAGTTCATGTCCAAGGCACCAAAGCCGGCTAAAAATTTAAAAATCGATCGCTAAAACTTAAATTGTACTGCTCCTTGCTGGCTATTACATCAACTTAGAAGCTTCTTCTTTGTTCTACTATGGGGATTTTGGTGTCTCCGCATTCCGCAGCACGCGACATAGCTTTGCACCCGATAAATGTAACCGTTTCGGAGAGAAGAGCGGCCAATGTGACGATCTGACATTAAGTCGAGTCGATAGCAAGTGACGAAAACGGACGAATTTCTCAGGTTTTTACTACATATGAACACTTTTCACATTCTCCCGTGCGAGATGGCTGCTAGTCCTCCCATAATACAAATTCTTAATTTCTTAGCTCATGTCCAAGGCACCAAAGACGACTAAAAAGTCAATAATCGATAGCTGAAACAATTATTTTACGGCTTCTTACTGTCTATTACGTCAACTTAGAAGCTTGTTCTGTGTTCTACTATGGTGCTTGTAGTGTCTCCGCATTCCGCAGCACGCGACATAGCTTAGAACACGATAAATGTAACCGTTTCAGAGAGAAGAGCGACCAGTGTGACGATCTGACATTAAGTCTTTTCGATAGCAAATGACGACAACGGGCGGATTCCTTAGATTTTTACTACATGCGATCTCTTTTCACATTCTCCAGTGCAACGTGGCTGTTAGTCCTCCCTTCATGCAAAATATTAAGATCCTACCTCATGTCCAAGGCACCAAAGCCGGCTAAAAATTCAAAAATCGATAGCTAAATTTGAGTTCTTCTGCTTCTTACTGGCTATTACATCAACTTAGAAGCTTTTTCTGTGTTCTACTATGGTGCTTTTAGTGTCTCCGCATATCGCAGCACGCAACATAGCTTTGCACACGATAAATGTAACCGTTTCAGAGAGAAGAGCGGCCAATGTGACCATCTATTATAAAGTCGAATCGATGGCAAATGACGAAAACAAGCGGATTACTTAGTTTTTTACTACATTCGATCACTTTTCACATTCTCCCGTGCAACGTGGCTGCTAGTGCTCCCTTTATAGACATTCTTAAGGTCCTAGCTCATGTTCAAGGCACCAAAGCCGGCTAGAAAGTTAATAATCGATAACTAAAACGATTATTTTACGGCTTCTTACTGGCTATTACGTCAACTTGGAAGCTTCTTCTGTGTTCTACTATGGTGCTTTTAGTGTCTCCGCATATCGCAGCACGCGACGTAGCTTTCCACACGATAAATGTAACCGTTTCATATAGAACAGCCTCCAATGTGACCATCTGACATTAAGTCGATTCGATAGCAAATGACGAAAGCGTTCGGATTTCTTAGGTTTTTACTACATATGAACACGTTTCACATTCTCCCGTGCAACGTGGCTGCTAGTCCTTCCTGCATGTAAATTCTTAAGTTCCTACCTCATGTCCAAGGCACCAAAGCCGGCTAAAAATTCAAAAATCGATAACTAAATTTGAGTTCTACTGCTTCTTAATGTCTATTACATCAACTTACAAGCTTTTTTGTGTTCTACTATGGTGCTTTTAGAGTCTCCGCATATCGCAGCACGCAACATAGCTTTGCACACGATATATGTAACCGTTTCGGAGAGAAGAGCGGCCAATGTGACGATCTGACATTAAGTCGAGTCGATAGCAAGTGACGAAAACGGACGAATTTCTCATGTTTTTACTACATATGAACACTTTTCACATTCTCCCGTGCGAGATGGCTGCTAGTCCTCCCTTCATGCAAAATCATAAGGTCCTAGCTCATGTCCAAGGCACCAAATCCGGCTGTAAAGTCAACAATCGATAATTAAAACTTGTATTGTACTGCTTCTTACTGGTTATTACATCAACTTAGAAGCTCCTTCTGTGTTCTACTATTGTGCTTTAATGGCTCCGAGTTTCGCAGCACGCAACAAAGCTTTGCGCACGATAAATGTAACCGTTTCAGAGAGAAGAGCGGCCAATGTGACGATCTGATATAAAATCGAATCGATAGCAAACGACGAAAACGGGCGGATGTCTTAGGTTTTTACTACATATGAACACTTTTCACATTCTCCCGTGCAACGTGGCTGCTAGTCCTCCCATAATACAAATTCTTAATTTCCTAGCTCATGTCCAAGGCACCAAAGACGACTAAAAAGTCAATAATCGATAGCTGAAACAATTATTTTACGGCTTCTTACTGTCTATTACGTCAACTTAGAAGCTTGTTCTGTGTTCTACTATGGTGCTTGTAGTGTCTCCGCATTCCGCAGCACGCGACATAGCTTAGAACACGATAAATGTAACCGTTTCAGAGAGAAGAGCGACCAGTGTGACGATCTGACATTAAGTCTTTTCGATAGCAAATGACGACAACGGGCGGATTCCTTAGGTTTTTACTACATGCGATCTCTTTTCACATTCTCCAGTGCAACGTGGCTGTTAGTCCTCCCTTCATGCAAAATATTAAGATCCTACCTCATGTCCAAGGCACCAAAGCCGGCTAAAAATTCAAAAATCGATAGCTAAATTTGAGTTCTTCTGCTTCTTACTGGCTATTACATCAACTTAGAAGCTTTTTCTGTGTTCTACTATGATGCTTTTAGTGTCTCCGCATATCGCAGCACGCAACATAGCTTTGTACACGATAAATGTAACCGTTTCAGAGAGAAGAGCGGCCAATGTGACGATCTGATATAAAATCGAATCGATAGCAAACGACGAAAACGGGCGGATGTCTTAGGTTTTTACTACATATGAACACTTTTCACATTCTCCCGTGCAACGTGGCTGCTAGTCCTCCCATAATACAAATTCTTAATTTCCTAGCTCATGTCCAAGGCACCAAAGACGACTAAAAAGTCAATAATCGATAGCTGCAACAATTATTTTACGGCTTCTTACTGTCTATTACGTCAACTTAGAAGCTAGTTCTGTGTTCTACTATGGTGCTTGTAGTGTCTCCGCATTCCGCAGCACGCGACATAGCTTAGAACACGATAAATGTAACCGTTTCAGAGAGAAGAGCGACCAGTGTGACGATCTGACATTAAGTCTTTTCGATAGCAAATGACGACAACGGGCGGATTCCTTAGGTTTTTACTACATGCGATCTCTTTTCACGTTCTCCAGTGCAACGTGGCTGTTAGTCCTCCCTTCATGCAAAATATTAAGATCCTACCTCATGTCCAAGGCACCAAAGCCGGCTAAAAATTCAAAAATCGATAGCTAAATTTGAGTTGTTCTGCTTCTTACTGGCTATTACATCAACTTAGAAGCTTTTTCTGTGTTCTACTATGGTGCTTTTAGTGTCTCCGCATATCGCAGCACGCAACATAGCTTTGCACACGATAAATGTAACCGTTTCAGAGAGAAGAGCGGCCAATGTGACCATCTATTATAAAGTCGAATCGATGGCAAATGACGAAAACAAGCGGATTACTTAGTTTTTTACTACATTCGATCACTTTTCACATTCTCCCGTGCAACGTGGCTGCTAGTCCTCCCTTTATAGACATTCTTAAGGTCCTAGCTCATGATCAAGGCACCAAAGCCGGCTAAAAAGTTAATAATCGATAACTAAAACGATTATTTTACGGCTTCTTACTGGCTATTACGTCAACTTGGAAGCTTCTTCTGTGTTCTACTATGGTGCTTGTAGTGTCTCCGCATATCGCAGCACGCGACGTAGCTTTCCACACGATAAATGTAACCGTTTCATATAGAACAGCCTCCAATGTGACCATCTGACATTAAGTCGATTCGATAGCAAATGACGAAAGCGTTCGGATTTCTTAGGTTTTTACTACATATGAACACGTTTCACATTCTCCCGTGCAACGTGGCTGCTAGTCCTTCCTGCATGTAAATTCTTAAGTTCCTACCTCATGTCCAAGGCACCAAAGCCGGCTAAAAATTCAAAAATCGATAACTAAATTTGAGTTCTACTGCTTCTTAATGTCTATTACATCAACTTACAAGCTTTTTTGTGTTCTACTATGGTGCTTTTAGAGTCTCCGCATATCGCAGCACGCAACATAGCTTTGCACACGATATATGTAACCGTTTCGGAGAGAAGAGCGGCCAATGTGACGATCTGACATTAAGTCGAGTCGATAGCAAATGACGAAAACGGGCGGATTTCTTAGTTTCTTACTACATATGGACACGTTTCACATTCTCCCGTGCAACGTGGTTGCGAGTCCTCCCTTCATGCAAAATCTTAAGGTACTAGTTCATGTCCAAGGCACCAAAGCCGGCTAAAAATTTAAAAATCGATCGCTAAAACTTAAATTGTACTGCTCCTTGCTGGCTATTACATCAACTTAGAAGCTTCTTCTGTGTTCTACTATGGGTATTTTGGTGTCTCCGCATTCCGCAGCACGCGATATAGCTTTGCACCCGATAAATGTAACCGTTTCGGAGAGAAGAGCGGCCAATGTGACGATCTGATATAAAGTCGAATCGATAGCAAACGACGAAAACGGGCGGATGTCTTAGGTTTTTACTACATATGAACACTTTTCACATTCTCCCGTGCAACGTGGCTGCTAGTCCTCCCATAATACAAATTCTTAATTTCCTAGCTCATGTCCAAGGCACCAAAGACGACTAAAAAGTCAATAATCGATAGCTGAAACAATTATTTTACGGCTTCTTACTGTCTATTACGTCAACTTAGAATCTTGTTCTGTGTTCTACTATGGTGCTTGTAGTGTCTCCGCATTCCGCAGCACGCGACATAGCTTAGAACACGATAAATGTAACCGTTTCAGAGAGAAGAGCAACCAGTGTGACGATCTGACATTAAGTCTTTTCGATAGCAAATGACGACAACGGGCGGATTCCTTAGGTTTTTACTACATATGAACACCTTTCACAGTCTCCCGTGCAACGTGGCTGCTAGTCCTCCCTTCATGCAAAATCGTAAGGTCCTAGCTAATTTCCAAGGCACCAAAGCTGTCTAAAATGTCAAAAACCGATAACTAAACTTGAATTGTACTGCTTCTTACTGGCTATTACATCAACTTAGAAGTTTCATTTGTGTTCTACTGCGGCGCTTTTAGTGTCTCCGCATATCGCAGCACGCGACATAGCTTTGCACACGATAAATGTAACCATTTCAGAGAGAAGAGCAGCCAATGTGACGATTTGTTATTAAGTCAATTCGACAGCAAATGACGAAAACTTTCGGATTTCTTAGATTTTTACTACATTTGAACACATATCATATTCTCCCGTGCAAGGTGGCTTCTAGTCCTCCCTTCATACAAATTCTTAAGGTCCTAGCTCATGTCCAAGGCACCAAAGCCGGCTAAAAAGTCAATAATCGATAGCTAAAACTATTATTTTACTTCTTCTTACTGGCTATTACGTCAACTTAGAAGCTTCTTCTGTGTTCTACTATGGTGCTTGTAATGTCTCCGCATTCCGCAGCACGCGACATAGCTTTGCACACGATAAATGTAACCGTTACAGAGAGAAGAGCGGCCAATGTGACGATCTGACATTAAGTCGGTTCGATAGCAAATGACGAAAACGGGCGGATGTCTTAGTTTTTTACAACATATGAACACTTTTCACATTCTCCCGTGCATCGTGGCTGCTAGTCCACTCTTCATGCAAATTCCTAAGGTCCTAGCTCAGTCAAGGCACCAAAGCCGTCTAAAAAGTCAAAAATCGATAACTAAAACTTGAATTGTTATGCCTCTTAGTGTTTTTTACATCAACTTAGAAACTACTTCTGTGTTCTACTATGGTACGTTTAGTGTCTGCGCATTCCGCAGCACGCCACATAGTTTTGCACACGATAAATATAACCGTTTCATTGTGAAGAGCGTCCAATGTGACGACCTGACATTAAGTGGATTCGATATCAAATGACGAAAACGAGCGGATTTCTTAGGTTTTTACTATATTCGATCACTTTTCACATTCTCCCGTGCAACGTGGCTGCTAGTCCTTCCTTCATGCAAAATCTTAAGCTCCTAGCTCATGTCCAAGGCACCAAAGCCGGATAAAAAGTCAAAGATTGATAACTAAAACTTGAATTATACTGCTTCTTACTGGTTATTACGTCAACTTAGAAGCTCCTTCTGTGTTCTACTATGGTGCTTTTAGTGTCTCCGAATTTTGCAGCACTCAATATAGCTTTGCACACGATAAAAGTAACCGTTTCAGAGAGAAGAGCGGCCAATGTGACGATCTGATATAAAGTCGAATCGATAGCAAACGACGAAAACGGGCGGATTTCTTAGGTTTTTACTACATATGAACACTTTGCACATACTTTCGTGCAACGTGGCTGAAAATCTTCCCATCATGCAAAATCGTAAGGTCCTAGCTGATGCACAAGGCACCAAAGCCGCCTAAAAATTTAAAAATCTATCACTAAAGCTTCAATTGTACTCCTCCTTACTGGCTATTACACCAACTTAGAAGGGTCTTCTGTGTTCTACTATGGGGCTTTTGGTGTCTCCGCATTCCTCAGCACGCGACATAGCTTTGAACACGATAAATGTAACCGTTTCAGTGAGAAGAGCGGCCAATGTGACGGCTGACATTAAGTCGATTCGATAGCAAATGACGAAAACGGACGAATTTTTCAGGTTTTTACTACATATGAACTCTTTTCACATTCTCTCGTGCAACGTGGCTGCTAGTCCTCGCATCATGCAAAATCTTAAGATCCTAGCTCATGTCCAAGGCACCAAAGCCAGCTAAAAAGTCAATAATCGATAGCTAAAACTTTTATTTTACGTCTTCTTACTGGCTATTACGTCAACTTAGAAGCATCTTCTCTGTTCTACTATGGTGCTTTTAGTGTCTCCGAATTCCGCAGTATGCGACATAGTATTGCACACGATAAATGTAACCGTTTCAGAGAGAAGAGCGGCCAATGTGACGATCTGACATTAAGTCGATTAGATAGTAAATGACGAAAACGGGCGGATTTCTATGTTTTTACTACATATGTACACTTTTCACATTCTCCCGTGTAACGTAGCTAATAGTCCTCCCTTCATGCAAAATCTTAAGTTCCTAGCTCATGTCCAAGGCACCAAAGCCGTCTAAACAGTTAATAATCGATAGCTAAAACTATTATTTTACGGCTTCTTACTGGCTATTACGTCAACTTGGAAGCTTCTTCTCTGTTCTACTATGGTGCTTGTAGTGTCTCCGCATATCGCAGCACGCGACATAGCTTTGCACACGATAAATGTAACCATTTCAGAGAGAAGAGCATCCAATGTGACGATCTGACATTACGTCGATACGATAGCAAAAGATGAAAACGAGCGGATTTCTTAGGTTTTTACTACATATGAACACTTTTCACATTCTCCCGTGCAACGTGGCTGCTAGTCCTCCCTTCATGCAAAATCGTAATTTCCTAACTCATGGCCAAGACACCAAAGCCGGCTAAAAAGTCAAATATCGATAACTAAACTTGAATTGTACTGCTTCTTACTCGCTGTTACATCAACTTAGAAGCTTCTTCTGTGTTCTGCTATGGTGCTTTTAGTGTCTCCGCATATCGCAGCACGCAACATAGCTTTGCACACGATAAATGTAACCGTTTCAGAGAAAAGAGCGGCCAATGTGACGATCTGACATTAAGACAAATCGACAGCAAATGACGAAGACGGGGTGATTTCTTAAGTTTTTTCTACATATGAACACTTTTCACATTCTCACGTGCAACGTGGCTGCTAGTCCTCCTTTTATACAAATTCTTAAGGTCCTAGCTCATGCCCAAGGCACCAAAGCCGGCTACAAAGTTAATAATCGATAGCTAAAACTACATTCCTGGAAATGGAAAAAAGAACACATTGTCACCGGTGTGTCAGACCCACCATACGTGCTCCTGACATTGCGAGACGGCTGTACAAGCAATGATCACACGCACGGCACAGCGGACACACCAGGAATTGCGGTGTTGGCCGTCGAATGGCGCTAGCTGCGCAGCATTTGTGCACCGCCGCCGTCAGTGTCAGCCAGTTTGCCGTGGCATACGGAGCTCCATCGCAGTCTTTAACACTGGTAGCATGCCGCGACAGCGTGGACGTGAACCGTATGTGCAGTTGACGGACTTTGAGCGAGGGCGTATAGTGGGCATGAGGGAGGCCGGGTGGCCGTACCGCCGAATTGCTCAACACGTGGGGCGTGAGGTCTCCACAGTACATCGATGTTGTCGCCAGTGGTCGGCGGAAGGTGCACGTGCCCGTCGACCTGGGACCGGACCGCAGCGACGCACGGATGCACGCCAAGACCGTAGGATCCTACGCAGTGCCGTAGGGGACCGCACCGCCACTTCCCAGCAAATTGGGGACACTGTTGCTCCTGGGGTATCGGCGAGCACCATTCGCAACCGTCTCCATGAAGCTGGGCTGCGGTCCCGCACACCGTTAGGCCGTCTTCCGCTCACGCCCCAACATCGTGCAGCCCGCCTCCAGTGGTGTCGCGACAGTCGTGAATAGAGGGACGAATGGAGACGTGTCGTCTTCAGCGATGAGAGTCGCTTCTGCCTTGGTGCCAATGATGGTCGTATACGTGTTTGGCGCCATGCAGGTGAGCGCCACAATCAGGACTGCATATGACCGAGGCACACAGGGCCAACACCCGGCAACATGGTGTGGGGAGCGATCTCCTACACTGCCCGTACACCTCTGTGATCGTCGAGGGGACACTGAATAGTGCACGCTACATCCAAACCGTCATCGAACCCATCGTTCTACCACTCCTAGACCGGCAAGGGAACTAGCTGTTCCAACAGGACAATGCACGTCCGCATGAATCCCGTACCACCCTACGTGCTCTAGAAGGTGTAAGTCAACTACCCTGGCCAGCAAGATCTCCGGATCTGTCCCCCATTGAGCATGTTTGAGACTGGATGAAGCGTCGTCTCACGCGGTCTGCACGTCCAGCACGAACGCTGGTCCAACTGAGGCGCCAGGTGGAAATGGCATGGCAAGCCGTTCCACAGGACTACATCCAGCATCTCTATGATCGTCTCCATGGGAGAATAGCAGCCTGCATTGCTGTGAAAGGTGGATATACAATGTACTAGTGCCGACATTGAGCCCGATCTGTTGCCTGTGTCTATGTGCCTGTGGTTCTGTCAGTGTGATCATGTGATGTACCTGACCCCCAGTAATGTGTCAATAAAGTTTCCCCTTCCTGGGACAATGAATTCACGGTGTTCTTATTTCAATTTCCAGGAGTGTATTATTTTACCGCTTCTTACTGGCTATTACTTCAACTTAGAAGCTTTACTGTGTTCTACTATGGTGCTTTTTGTGTCTCTGCATATTGCAGCACGCAACATAGCTTTGCACACGATTAATGTAACCGTTTCAGAGACAAGAGCGGTCAATTTGACGATCTGATATAAAGTCGAATCGATAGCAAATGACGAAAACGGGTGGATTTCTTAGGTTTTTACTACATATGAACACTTTTCACAATCTCCCGTGCAACGTGGCGGCTAGTCCTCCCTTCATGCAAAATCTTAAAGTCGTAGCTCATGTCCAAGGCACCAAAGCCGGCTAAAAAGTCAAAAATCGATAACTAAAACTTGAATGGTACTGCTTCTTACTGGTTATTACATCAACTTAGAAGCTACTTCTGTGTTCTACTATGGTGCTTTTAGTGTCTCCGCATATCGCAGCTCGCAACATAGCTTTGCACACGATAAATGTATCCGTTTCAGAGTGAAGAGCGGCCAATGTGACGATCTGACATTAAGTCGATTCGATAGCAAATGACGAAAACGGCGGATTTCTTAGGTTTTTACTACATATGAACACTCTTCACATGCTCCCGTGCCACGTGGCTGCTAGTGCTCCCTTCATGCAAAATCGTAAAGTCCTAGCTCAGTCCAGATCACCAAAGCCGGCTAAAAAGTCAAAAATCGGTAACTGAACTTGAATTGCACTGCTGCTTACTGGCTATTACATCAACTTAAAAGCTTCTTCTGTGTTCTACTGTGGTGCTTTTAGTGTCCCCGCATATGGCAGCACGCGACATAGCTTTGCACACGATAAATGTAGCCGTTTCAAAGAGAAGAGCGGCCAATGTGACGATCTGACATTAAGTCAATTCGATAGCAAATGTTGAGAACGGACGAATTTCTTAGGTTTTTACTACATATGAACACTTTTCACATTCTCCCGTGCAACGTGGCTGCTAGTCCTCCCTTCATGCAAAATCGTAAGGTCCTAGCTCATGTCCAAGGCACCAAAGCTGGCTAAAAATTAAAAAATCGATCACTAAAACTGAAATTGTACTGCTATTTACTGGCTATTACATCAACTTAGAAGCTTATTCTGTGTACTACAATGGGGCTTTTAGTGTCTCCACATATCGCAGCACGCCACATAGTTTTGCACACGATAAATGTATCCGTTTCAGAGAGAAGAGCGGCCAATGTGACGATCTGACATTAAGTCGATTCGATAGCAAATGACGAAAACGGTTGGATATCTGTGGTTTGTATTACATATGAACACTTTTCACATTCTCCTGTGCAACGTGGCTGCTAGTCTTCCATTCTTGCAAAATCGTAAGGTCCTAGGTCATGTCCAAGGCACCAAAGACGGCTAAAAATTTAAAAATCGATCACTAAAACTTAAATAATACTGCTCCTTACTCGCTATTACATCAACTTAGAAGATTCTTCTGTGTTCTACTACGGGGCTTTTGGTGTCTCCGCATTCCGCAGCACGCGACATAGCTTTGCACACGATAAATGTAACCGTTTCAGGGAGAAGTGCGGGTAATGTGACGATATGACATTAAGTAGAATCGATAGCAAATGACGAAAACGGGCGGATGTCTTAGGTTTTTACAACATATGAACATTTTTCACATTGTCCCGTGCAACGTGGCTGTAATTCTTAACTTCATGCAAAATCGTAACGTCCTAGCTCATGTCCAAGGCACCAAAGCCGGCTAAAAAGTCAATAATCGGTAGCTAAAACTAATATTTTACGGCGTCTTACTGGCTATTACGTCAACTTAGAAGCTTCATCTGTGTTCTACTATGGTGCTTTTAGTGTCTCCGCATTCCGCATCACGCGACATAGCTTTGCACACGATAAATGTAACCGTTACAGAGAGAAGAGCGGCCAGTGTGACGATCTGACATTAAGTCGATTCAAAGACAAATGACGAAAACTGGCGGATTTCTCAGGTTCTTACTACATATGAATACTTTTCACATTCTCCTGTGCAACGTGACTGCTAGTCCACCCTGCATGCAAAATCTTAAGGCCCTTGCTCAAGTCCAACGCACCAAAGCCGGCTAAAAAGTCAAAAATCGGTAAGTAAACTTGAATGGTACTGCTTCTTACTGGCTATTACATCGACTTAGAAGCTTCTTCTGTGTTCTACTATGGTGCTTTTAGTGTCTCCGCATTCCGCAGCACGCGACCGTTTCAGAGAGAAGAGGGGCCAATGTGACCATCTAACATGAAGCCGAATAGATAGCAAATGACGAAAACGGGCTGATTTCTTAGGTTATTACTACATATTCACACTTATGAAATACTCCCGTGCAACGGGGTTGCTAGTCCTCCCTTTATGCAAAATCTTAAGGTACTAGCTCATGTCCAAGGCACCGAACCAGGCTAAATATTCTATAACCTGTAACTAAAACTTGAATTGTACTGCTTCTTACTCTCTATTACTTTAACTTGGAAGATTCTTCTGTGTTCTATTATGGTGCTTTTAGTGTCTCCGCATTCCGCAGCACGCGACATAGCTTTTCACACGTTAAATGTAACCGTTTTAGAGAGAATAGCGGCCAATGTGACCATTTGCCATTAAGTCGATTCGATAGGAAATGACGAAAACGGGCAGATTTATTAGGTTGTTACTACATATGAACACTTTTCACAATCTCCCGTGCGACGTGGCTGCGAGTCCTCCCTTCATGCAAAATCTTAAAGTTCTAGCTCATGTCTAAGGCACCAAAGCCGGCTAAAAAATCCAAAATCGATAACTAAACTTGAGTTGTACTGCTTCTTACTTGCTATTACATCAACTTATAATCTTATTCTGTGTTCTACTATGGTGCTTTAAGTGTCTCCGCATATCGCAGCACGCGACATAGCTTTGCACACGATACATGTAACCGTTTCAGAGAGAAGTGTGGCCAAGGTAAGGATCTGACATTAAGTCTTTTCGATAGCAAATGACGACAACGGGCGGATTCCTTAGGTTTTTACTACATATGAACACCTTTCACAGTCTCCCGTGCAACGTGGCTGCTAGTCCTCCCTTCATGCAAAATCGTAAGGTCCTAGCTAATTTCCAAGGCACCAAAGCTGTCTAAAATGTCAAAAACCGATAACTAAACTTGAATTGTACTGCTTCTTACTGGCTATTACATCAACTTAGAAGTTTCATTTGTGTTCTACTGCGGCGCTTTTAGTGTCTCCGCATATCGCAGCACGCGACATAGCTTTGCACACGATAAATGTAACCATTTCAGAGAGAAGAGCAGCCAATGTGACGATTTGTTATTAAGTCAATTCGACAGCAAATGACGAAAACTTTCGGATTTCTTAGATTTTTACTACATTTGAACACATATCATATTCTCCCGTGCAAGGTGGCTTCTAGTCCTCCCTTCATACAAATTCTTAAGGTCCTAGCTCATGTCCAAGGCACCAAAGCCGGCTAAAAAGTCAATAATCGATAGCTAAAACTATTATTTTACGTCTTCTTACTGGCTATTACGTCAACTTAGAAGCTTCTTCTGTGTTCTACTATGGTGCTTGTAATGTCTCCGCATTCCGCAGCACGCGACATAGCTTTGCACACGATAAATGTAACCGTTACAGAGAGAAGAGCGGCCAATGTGACGATCTGACATTAAGTCGGTTCGATAGCAAATGACGAAAACGGGCGGATGTCTTAGTTTTTTACAACATATGAACACTTTTCACATTCTCCCGTGCATCGTGGCTGCTAGTCCACTCTTCATGCAAATTCCTAAGGTCCTAGCTCAGTCAAGGCACCAAAGCCGTCTAAAAAGTCAAAAATCGATAACTAAAACTTGAATTGTTATGCCTCTTAGTGTTTTTTACATCAACTTAGAAACTACTTCTGTGTTCTACTATGGTACGTTTAGTGTCTGCGCATTCCGCAGCACGCCACATAGTTTTGCACACGATAAATATAACCGTTTCATTGTGAAGAGCGTCCAATGTGACGACCTGACATTAAGTCGATTCGATATCAAATGACGAAAACGAGCGGATTTCTTAGGTTTTTACTATATTCGATCACTTTTCACATTCTCCCGTGCAACGTGGCTGCTAGTCCTTCCTTCATGCAAAATCTTAAGCTCCTAGCTCATGTCCAAGGCACCAAAGCCGGATAAAAAGTCAAAGATTGATAACTAAAACTTGAATTATACTGCTTCTTACTGGTTATTACGTCAACTTAGAAGCTCCTTCTGTGTTCTACTATGGTGCTTTTAGTGTCTCCGAATTTTGCAGCACTCAATATAGCTTTGCACACGATAAAAGTAACCGTTTCAGAGAGAAGAGCGGCCAATGTGACGATCTGATATAAAGTCGAATCGATAGCAAACGACGAAAACGGGCGGATTTCTTAGGTTTTTACTACATATGAACACTTTGCACATACTTTCGTGCAACGTGGCTGAAAATCTTCCCATCATGCAAAATCGTAAGGTCCTAGCTGATGCACAAGGCACCAAAGCCGCCTAAAAATTTAAAAATCTATCACTAAAGCTTCAATTGTACTCCTCCTTACTGGCTATTACACCAACTTAGAAGGGTCTTCTGTGTTCTACTATGGGGCTTTTGGTGTCTCCGCATTCCTCAGCACGCGACATAGCTTTGAACACGATAAATGTAACCGTTTCAGTGAGAAGAGCGGCCAATGTGACGGCTGACATTAAGTCGATTCGATAGCAAATGACGAAAACGGACGAATTTTTCAGGTTTTTACTACATATGAACTCTTTTCACATTCTCTCGTGCAACGTGGCTGCTAGTCCTCGCATCATGCAAAATCTTAAGATCCTAGCTCATGTCCAAGGCACCAAAGCCAGCTAAAAAGTCAATAATCGATAGCTAAAACTTTTATTTTACGTCTTCTTACTGGCTATTACGTCAACTTAGAAGCATCTTCTCTGTTCTACTATGGTGCTTTTAGTGTCTCCGAATTCCGCAGTATGCGACATAGTATTGCACACGATAAATGTAACCGTTTCAGAGAGAAGAGCGGCCAATGTGACGATCTGACATTAAGTCGATTAGATAGTAAATGACGAAAACGGGCGGATTTCTATGTTTTTACTACATATGTACACTTTTCACATTCTCCCGTGTAACGTAGCTAATAGTCCTCCCTTCATGCAAAATCTTAAGTTCCTAGCTCATGTCCAAGGCACCAAAGCCGTCTAAACAGTTAATAATCGATAGCTAAAACTATTATTTTACGGCTTCTTACTGGCTATTACGTCAACTTGGAAGCTTCTTCTCTGTTCTACTATGGTGCTTGTAGTGTCTCCGCATATCGCAGCACGCGACATAGCTTTGCACACGATAAATGTAACCATTTCAGAGAGAAGAGCATCCAATGTGACGATCTGACATTACGTCGATACGATAGCAAAAGATGAAAACGAGCGGATTTCTTAGGTTTTTACTACATATGAACACTTTTCACATTCTCCCGTGCAACGTGGCTGCTAGTCCTCCCTTCATGCAAAATCGTAATTTCCTAACTCATGGCCAAGACACCAAAGCCGGCTAAAAAGTCAAATATCGATAACTAAACTTGAATTGTACTGCTTCTTACTCGCTGTTACATCAACTTAGAAGCTTCTTCTGTGTTCTGCTATGGTGCTTTTAGTGTCTCCGCATATCGCAGCACGCAACATAGCTTTGCACACGATAAATGTAACCGTTTCAGAGAAAAGAGCGGCCAATGTGACGATCTGACATTAAGACAAATCGACAGCAAATGACGAAGACGGGGTGATTTCTTAAGTTTTTTCTACATATGAACACTTTTCACATTCTCACGTGCAACGTGGCTGCTAGTCCTCCTTTTATACAAATTCTTAAGGTCCTAGCTCATGCCCAAGGCACCAAAGCCGGCTACAAAGTTAATAATCGATAGCTAAAACTACATTCCTGGAAATGGAAAAAAGAACACATTGTCACCGGTGTGTCAGACCCACCATACGTGCTCCTGACATTGCGAGACGGCTGTACAAGCAATGATCACACGCACGGCACAGCGGACACACCAGGAATTGCGGTGTTGGCCGTCGAATGGCGCTAGCTGCGCAGCATTTGTGCACCGCCGCCGTCAGTGTCAGCCAGTTTGCCGTGGCATACGGAGCTCCATCGCAGTCTTTAACACTGGTAGCATGCCGCGACAGCGTGGACGTGAACCGTATGTGCAGTTGACGGACTTTGAGCGAGGGCGTATAGTGGGCATGAGGGAGGCCGGGTGGCCGTACCGCCAAATTGCTCAACACGTGGGGCGTGAGGTCTCCACAGTACATCGATGTTGTCGCCAGTGGTCGGCGGAAGGTGCACGTGCCCGTCGACCTGGGACCGGACCGCAGCGACGCACGGATGCACGCCAAGACCGTAGGATCCTACGCAGTGCCGTAGGGGACCGCACCGCCACTTCCCAGCAAATTGGGGACACTGTTGCTCCTGGGGTATCGGCGAGCACCATTCGCAACCGTCTCCATGAAGCTGGGCTGCGGTCCCGCACACCGTTAGGCCGTCTTCCGCTCACGCCCCAACATCGTGCAGCCCGCCTCCAGTGGTGTCGCGACAGTCGTGAATAGAGGGACGAATGGAGACGTGTCGTCTTCAGCGATGAGAGTCGCTTCTGCCTTGGTGCCAATGATGGTCGTATACGTGTTTGGCGCCGTGCAGGTGAGCGCCACAATCAGGACTGCATATGACCGAGGCACACAGGGCCAACACCCGGCAACATGGTGTGGGGAGCGATCTCCTACACTGCCCGTACACCTCTGTGATCGTCGAGGGGACACTGAATAGTGCACGCTACATCCAAACCGTCATCGAACCCATCGTTCTACCACTCCTAGACCGGCAAGGGAACTAGCTGTTCCAACAGGACAATGCACGTCCGCATGAATCCCGTACCACCCTACGTGCTCTAGAAGGTGTAAGTCAACTACCCTGGCCAGCAAGATCTCCGGATCTGTCCCCCATTGAGCATGTTTGAGACTGGATGAAGCGTCGTCTCACGCGGTCTGCACGTCCAGCACGAACGCTGGTCCAACTGAGGCGCCAGGTGGAAATGGCATGGCAAGCCGTTCCACAGGACTACATCCAGCATCTCTATGATCGTCTCCATGGGAGAATAGCAGCCTGCATTGCTGTGAAAGGTGGATATACAATGTACTAGTGCCGACATTGAGCCCGATCTGTTGCCTGTGTCTATGTGCCTGTGGTTCTGTCAGTGTGATCATGTGATGTACCTGACCCCCAGTAATGTGTCAATAAAGTTTCCCCTTCCTGGGACAATGAATTCACGGTGTTCTTATTTCAATTTCCAGGAGTGTATTATTTTACCGCTTCTTACTGGCTATTACTTCAACTTAGAAGCTTCTTCTTTATTCTACTATGGTGCTTGTAGTGTTTCCGCATATCGCAGCACGCGACATAGCTTTGCACACGATAAATGTAACCGTTTCAGAGAGAAGAGAATCCAATGTGACGATCTGACATTAAGTCGATTCGATAGCAACTGACGAAAACGGGCGGATTTCTTATGTTTTTACTACATTTGAACACATTTCACCTTCTCCCGAGCAACGTGGCTGCTAGTCCTCCCAGCATACAAATTCTTAAGGTCCTACCTCATGTCGAAGGCACCAAAGCCGCCTAAAAATTCAAAAATCGATATCTAAATTTGAGTTCTACTGCGACTTACTGGCTATTACATCAACTTAGAAGCTTTACTGTGTTCTACTATGGTGCTTTTTGTGTCTCTGCATATTGCAGCACGCAACATAGCTTTGCACACGATTAATGTAACCGTTTCAGAGACAAGAGCGGTCAATTTGACGATCTGATATAAAGTCGAATCGATAGCAAATGACGAAAACGGGTGGATTTCTTAGGTTTTTACTACATATGAACACTTTTCACATTCTCCCGTGCAACGTGGCGGCTAGTCCTCCCTTCATGCAAAATCTTAAAGTCGTAGCTCATGTCCAAGGCACCAAAGCCGGCTAAAAAGTCAAAAATCGATAACTAAAACTTGAATGGTACTGCTTCTTACTGGTTATTACATCAACTTAGAAGCTACTTCTGTGTTCTACTATGGTGCTTTTAGTGTCTCCGCATATCGCAGCTCGCAACATAGCTTTGCACACGATAAATGTATCCGTTTCAGAGTGAAGAGCGGCCAATGTGACGATCTGACATTAAGTCGATTCGATAGCAAATGACGAAAACGGCGGATTTCTTAGGTTTTTACTACATATGAACACTCTTCACATGCTCCCGTGCCACGTGGCTGCTAGTGCTCCCTTCATGCAAAATCGTAAAGTCCTAGCTCAGTCCAGATCACCAAAGCCGGCTAAAAAGTCAAAAATCGGTAACTGAACTTGAATTGCACTGCTGCTTACTGGCTATTACATCAACTTAAAAGCTTCTTCTGTGTTCTACTGTGGTGCTTTTAGTGTCCCCGCATATGGCAGCACGCGACATAGCTTTGCACACGATAAATGTAGCCGTTTCAAAGAGAAGAGCGGCCAATGTGACGATCTGACATTAAGTCAATTCGATAGCAAATGTTGAGAACGGACGAATTTCTTAGGTTTTTACTACATATGAACACTTTTCACATCCTCCCGTGCAACGTGGCTGCTAGTCCTCCCTTCATGCCAAATCGTAAGGTCCTAGCTCATGTCCAAGGCACCAAAGCTGGCTAAAAATTAAAAAATCGATCACTAAAACTGAAATTGTACTGCTATTTACTGGCTATTACATCAACTTAGAAGCTTATTCTGTGTACTACAATGGGGCTTTTAGTGTCTCCACATATCGCAGCACGCCACATAGTTTTGCACACGATAAATGTATCCGTTTCAGAGAGAAGAGCGGCCAATGTGACGATCTGACATTAAGTCGATTCGATAGCAAATGACGAAAACGGTTGGATATCTGTGGTTTGTATTACATATGAACACTTTTCACATTCTCCTGTGCAACGTGGCTGCTAGTCTTCCATTCTTGCAAAATCGTAAGGTCCTAGGTCATGTCCAAGGCACCAAAGACGGCTAAAAATTTAAAAATCGATCACTAAAACTTAAATAATACTGCTCCTTACTCGCTATTACATCAACTTAGAAGATTCTTCTGTGTTCTACTACGGGGCTTTTGGTGTCTCCGCATTCCGCAGCACGCGACATAGCTTTGCACACGATAAATGTAACCGTTTCAGGGAGAAGTGCGGGTAATGTGACGATATGACATTAAGTAGAATCGATAGCAAATGACGAAAACGGGCGGATGTCTTAGGTTTTTACAACATATGAACATTTTTCACATTGTCCCGTGCAACGTGGCTGTAATTCTTAACTTCATGCAAAATCGTAACGTCCTAGCTCATGTCCAAGGCACCAAAGCCGGCTAAAAAGTCAATAATCGGTAGCTAAAACTAATATTTTACGGCGTCTTACTGGCTATTACGTCAACTTAGAAGCTTCATCTGTGTTCTACTATGGTGCTTTTAGTGTCTCCGCATTCCGCATCACGCGACATAGCTTTGCACACGATAAATGTAACCGTTACAGAGAGAAGAGCGGCCAGTGTGACGATCTGACATTAAGTCGATTCAAAGACAAATGACGAAAACTGGCGGATTTCTCAGGTTCTTACTACATATGAATACTTTTCACATTCTCCTGTGCAACGTGACTGCTAGTCCACCCTGCATGCAAAATCTTAAGGCCCTTGCTCAAGTCCAACGCACCAAAGCCGGCTAAAAAGTCAAAAATCGGTAAGTAAACTTGAATGGTACTGCTTCTTACTGGCTATTACATCGACTTAGAAGCTTCTTCTGTGTTCTACTATGGTGCTTTTAGTGTCTCCGCATTCCGCAGCACGCGACCGTTTCAGAGAGAAGAGGGGCCAATGTGACCATCTAACATGAAGCCGAATAGATAGCAAATGACGAAAACGGGCTGATTTCTTAGGTTATTACTACATATTCACACTTATGAAATACTCCCGTGCAACGGGGTTGCTAGTCCTCCCTTTATGCAAAATCTTAAGGTACTAGCTCATGTCCAAGGCACCGAACCGGGCTAAATATTCTATAACCTGTAACTAAAACTTGAATTGTACTGCTTCTTACTCTCTATTACTTTAACTTGGAAGATTCTTCTGTGTTCTATTATGGTGCTTTTAGTGTCTCCGCATTTCGCAGCAAGAGACATAGCTTTGCACACGTTAAATGTAACCGTTTCAGAGAGAAGAGCGGCCAATGTGACGATCTGACATTAAGTCGACTCGATAGCAAATGACGATAACGGGCTGATTTCTTAGGTTTTTACTACATATGAAATCTTTTCAGATTCTCCCATGCAACGTGGCTGCTAGTCCTCCCTTCATGCAAAATCTTAAGGCCCTTGCTCAAGTCCAACGCACCAAAGCCGGCTAAAAAGTCAAAAATCGGTAAGTAATCTTGAATGGTACTGCTTCTTACTGGCTATTACATCAACTTAGAAGCCTCTTCTGTGTTCTACTATGGTGCTTTTAGTGTCTCCGCATTCGGAAGCACGCGACATAGCTTTGCACACGGTAAATGTAACCGTTTCAGAGAGAAGAGCGGCCAATGTGACGATCAGACATTAACTCGATTCGAAAGCAAATGACGAAAACGGTCGGATTTCTTTGGTTTTTACTACATATGAACACTCTCCACATTCTCCCATGCAAGGTGTTAGCTAGTCCTCCCTTCATGCAAAATCTTAAGGTCCTAGCTCATGTCAAAGTCACCAAAGCCCCCTAAAAAGGCAAAAATCGATAACTAAACTTTAATTGTACTGCTTCTTACAGGCAATTACATCAACTTCGAAGCTTCTTCTGTGCTCTACTAAGGTGCTTTTAGTGTCTCCGCATATCACAGCACGCGACAAAGATTTGCACACGATAAATGTAACTGTTTCAGAGAGAAAAGCTGCCAATTTGACGATCTGACATTAAGTCGATTCGATAGCAAATGACGAAAACGGGCAGATTTCTCAGGTTTTTACTACATATGAACAATTTTCACATTCTGCTGTGCAACGTTTCTGCTAGACCTCCCTTCATGCAAAATCGTAAGGTCCTAGCTCATGTCCAAGGCACCGAAGCCGGTAAAAAAGTCAAAAATCGATAACTAAATTTTATTTGTACTGCTTCTTACTGGCCATTACATCAACTTAGAAGCTTCTTCTGTGTTCTACTATGGTGCTTTTAGTGTCTCCGTATATCGCAGCACGCGACATAGCTTTGCACGCGATAAATGTAACCGTTTCACAGAGAAGAGCGGCCAATGTGACTATATGACATTAAGTTGATTCGATAGCAAATGACGAAAACGGGCGGATTTCTTAGGTTTTTACTACATATGAACACTTTTCACATTCTTTCGTGCAACGTTGGTGCTAGTCCTCACTTCATGCAAAATCTTAAGGTCCTGCCTCATTTGCAAGGCGCCAAAGCCGGCTAAAAAGCCAAAAATCGAAAACTAAACTTTAATTGTACTGCTTTATACTGGCTATTACTTCAACTTAGAAGCTTCTTCTCTGTTCTACTATGGTTCTTTTAGTGTCTCCGCATTTCGCAGCTCGCGACATAGCGTTGCACAAGATAAATGTAACCGTTTCAGAGCGAAGAGCGGCCAATGTGACGATCTGACTTTAAGTCGATTCGATAGCAAATTTATTTATTTATTTATTTATTTTTTTATTTAACCTGACAAGATTAGGGCCATCAGTCCCTCTCTTACATCTAACCAGGCATTCTACTTATTTTACAGTCGTATGTTGTAGTAGGCATGTTAAACTACATCTAATACAAAAAGTGAGATAAACAATTAGAAAGGTACACCTCGAAAAATACATTATTGAAGAGAAAGATTTCAGATAGGAGTGCTGGCAGCAGGGAGTGTGGGGGGAACTCATGGTGAAGGGAGGAGAGGAATAGAGGGACATGATGAAACATAATTAAGGAAAATATAAAGGAAAAGAAGACTGCGTGGCTAATAGAGATAGATGAAGAGGAAGGCATCTCAGAAGCAAGATAGGAGACGCTAGCTTTGCTATTTGACATATGAGAGGATTGGCCTTGCACATTAATTTTGTGGAGAATTTTCATGCGGATGATAGTAGGAAATGCTTCAACTTCTTCTTAAAAGCAACAGGAGATTGAATTTTCCTCAAGGTGAGGGGCAGTTTGTTCCAGAGGCGAACAGCGGCAACTGAGAAGGAGTTTGCAAAAGTTTTTGTTTTGTGAGTGGGCACAGCTAGGATACCAGATAAGAGCGACCTCGTGTTTCGATTATGATGGCATTACACGTTTTTAATCTCTGAAGCTAGGTACTGGGGTGCTTGCGCGACGAGGAGTCGGTGAAGTAGACATATAGTGTGGTAGTCACGCAGTTTGTCCGGCCGCAGCCACCCTAGCTCGGAGTATGAAGCACTAACATGATCATATCGGCGAATGTTGCAGGTGTAACGCACACAGGCATTCATGGTTAGCTCTAGCCGTCTTTTGTTTTCACTACTCATGCCTTGTTGAATCACATCACAATAGTGGAGGTTCGGTAGAACGAGTGCTTGCACGAGCTGGCGTTTCAAGTTCTGTGGGAATATGTTCCGAAACTTTTTGAGAGCATAGAGAGAAGCAGACGTCTTTCGGCACACTGCGACTGTATTCTCCGCCCAGTTGAGATGCTCGTCCAAAGTTACACCCAAGTTTTTCACTGTTTTCAGATATGGTATTGGAGTACCTTCGAGCAGAATAGGAGGTAGCCGTTCGCGGAAATCTGAACTTATTAATTTCTGATGGGCTATTAAGATTACTTGCGTCTTTTTTGCGTTTAATTTAAGCCCCTGGTTTTTCGCCCATGTCACTACTGAAGACAGATCATCATTCATCAGAGCGATTGCAGTGTTTACGTCTTCAGGTCTGACGCTTAGGTAGAGCTGGAGGTCGTCGGCATATGTTTACAGGAGGACAAAACCGACGAAAACAACAGTGGTCCTAAGACTGATCCTTGTGGCACTCCCGAAGAAACATGTTTCGAGGAAGATTTTTCATTTGCGCAGACAACACATTGCTGTCTGTCTTTTAAGTAGCTTTCAAACCATCTCATTGCACTATCAGAGAAATTAAGCTGTTGCATTTTTCTGAGTAATATGTCAAAGTTAACAGTGTCAAAAGCTTTGCTGAAGTCCAGTAGCGTCAATATTGTTGCCTTTCGATTGTCGATGGCATATTTCAAGTCATCAGTTACTTTAATTAGAGCAGTGTTTGTGCTGTGATGTTTACGGAAACCAGATTGAAATTTGTCATATAGACTGAATTCATGCAAGTGTTCAGTGATTTGGTCATGAACAATATATTCAAGTGCTTTGGAAACAGCTGGCTGTATGCTAATTGGTCGGTAATCACTAGGCAGTTGCGGGTTTTCGATCTTAGGGATGGGTCGAATTATGCTTCTTTTCCATGCAGTGGGGTATATTCCGTTCACGAGGGAAAAATTAAATATGTCAGTTAAGACAGGTACTAAGATATCGGCAACATTCTTAATCATGGTTATACCGATAATGTCGTTGCCTATTGCATCAGAAGAGATTCTCATTATTGCTATTCTTGCCGTATTTGTTGTTACATGTTTTAGATGGAAGGTATCGTTGTTAGTTATCCTGTTTGGGGATTCTTGTGGGCGGTAATTATCAGCCGTGCTGGTAATCAGAGGTGCAGAGAAGAATTCATTTAATTCGTTAGCTGACACATGAAAAGTAGTTTCCGATTTTGCCTTTCCGACCCCCAAGCTACGGAGATTCTTCCATAGAGTCGTGGGTTTCAGATCGCTGCTTACAAGGGAGCGAGCGTGCCTGATTTTGGCATTGCGAATGCATTGTTTCACTCTGTTCCGTAGCTTTCTATATTCTTCGAAACGCTCGGTTTTCGGATCTGCCTTGAAACGCCTGTGGGCAGCATCATTATTAGTCATCCTATGACGTAATTCAGCTGTCAGCCATGGAGCAGGAGATTTTCTTACACGGACTGTGTGCGCAGCTGCATGTTTGTCATAGAGGGCAAAGAGTTTATCACCAAGTTCATTAATTTTGCCGTCGATTGAAGGTTCTCTGATTATTTGATGCCATGAGATTTCTGAGCAATCGGCTGTTAGAGCGTCAAGGTCAATACTTTTCATGTTCCTACAAGTTATGTAACGCGTAAAGTCAAAAATCGATAAATAAATTTGAATTGTACTGCTCCTTACTGGCTGTTACATCAACGTAGAATCTTCTTCTGTATTCTACTATGGTGCTTTTTGTGTCTCCGCATATCGCAGCACGCGACATAGCGTTGCACACGATAAATGTAACCGTTTCAGAGTGTAGAGCAGCCAATGCGACGATCTGACATAAACTCGATTCGATAACAAATGACGAAAACGGGCCGATTTCTTATGTTTTTACTACATATGAATATTTTTCACATACTACCGTGCAACGTGGCTGCTAGTCCTCCCTGCATGCAAAATCTTAAGTTCCTAGCTCATGTCCAGTGCCCCAAAGCCGGCTAAAAAGTACAAAATCGATAACTTGAATTGCACTGCTTCTTACTGGCTAGTACATCAACTTAGAAGTTTCTTCTGTGTTCTACTATGGTGCTTTTAGTGTCTCCGCATTCCGCAGTACACGACATAGCTTTGCACACGATAAATGTAACCGTTTCAGAGAGAAGAGCGGCCAATGTGACCATTTGACATTAAGTCGATTCGATAGCAAATGACGAAAAGGGGCGGATTTGTTAGGTTTGTACTACATATGAACACTTTTCTCATTGTCCCCTGCAACGTGGCTGCTAGACCCTGCATGCAAAATCTTAAGGTCCTAGCTCATGTCCAAGGCTCCAAAGAAGGCTAAAAAGTAAAAAATCGATAACTAATCTTGAATTGTCCTGCTTCTTACTGGCTATTACATCAACTTAGTAGCTTCTTCTGTGTTCCACTATGGTGTTTTTAGTGTCTCCGCATATCGCAGCAAGCGACATAGCCTTCCACATGATAAATGTAACCGTTTCAGAGAGTAGAGCGGCCAATGTGACGATGTGACATTAAGTCGATTCGGTAGTAAATGACGAAAACAGTCGGATTTGTTGGATTTTTACTACATATGAACACTTTTCACATTCCCCCGTGCAACGTGGCTGCTAGTCCTCGTTGCATGCAAAATCTTAAGGTCATAGCTTATGTCCAAGGCACCAAAGCCGCCTAAAAATTGAAAAATCGATAACTAAACTTAAATTGTACTGCTTCTTACTGGCTATTACATCAACTAAGAATCTTCTTGTGTTCTACTATAGTGCTTTTAGTGTCTCCGAATATCGCAGCACGCGTCATAGCCGTCCACACGATAAATGTAACCGTTTCAGAGAGTAGAGCTGCCAATGTGACGTTCTGTCATTAAATCGATTCGATAGCATATGACGAAAACGGGCGGATTTGTTAGGTTTTTTCTACATATAAATAGGTTTCAAATACTCCCGTGGGACGTGGCTGCTAGTCCTCCCTGCATGCAAAATCTTAAGTTCGTAGTTCATGTCCAAGCCCCAAAGCCGACTAAAGAGTCAAAATCGATAACCTGAATTGTACTGCTTCTTACTGGATATTACATCAACTTAGAAGCTTCTTCTGTGTTCTACTATGGTGCTTTTAGTGTCTCCGCATATCGCAGTACGCGACATAGCTTTGCACTCGATAAATGTAACCGTTTCAGAGAGAAGAGCGGCCAATGTGACCATCTGACATTAAATCGATTCGATCGCAAATGACGAAAACGGTCGGATTTGTTAGGTTTTTACTACATATGAACTCTTTTCTCATTGTCCCCTGCAACGTGGCTGCTAGACCTCCCTGCATGCAAAATCTTAATGTCCTAGCTCATGTCCAAGGCTCCAGAGAAGGCTAAAAAGTAAAAAAATCGATAACTATACTTGAATTTTACTGCTGCATACAGGCTATTACATCTACTTAGTAGCTTCTTCTGTGTTCTACTATGGTGCTATTAGTGTCTCCGCATATCGCAGCACGCGACATAGCCTTCCACACGATAAATGTAACCGTTTCAAAGTGTAGAGCGGCCAATGTGACGAACTGACATAAAGTCGATTCGATAGCAAATGACGAAACCTGGCGGACTTCTTAGGTTTTTACTACATATGATCACTTTTCACATTCTCCCGTGCAACGTGGATGCTAGTCGTCCCTGCATGCAAAATGGTAAGGACCTAGCTGATATCCAAGGCACCAAAGAAGGCTAAAAAGTCAAAAATCGATAAATAAACTTAAATTGTACTGCTTCTTACTGGCTATTACATCAACTTAGAAGCTTCTTCTGTGTTCTACTATGGTGCTTTTAGTGTCTCCGCATATCGCAGCACACGACATAGCTTTGCCCACGATAAATGTAACCGTTTCAGAGAGAAGAGCGGCCATTGTGGCGATCTGGTATTTCGTCGATTCGATAGTAGATGCCGAAACCGGGAGGATTTCTTAAGTTTTTACTACATATGATCAGTTTTCACACATTCTCGTGTAACGTGGCTCCCAGACCTCGTTTCATGCAAAATCGTAACGTCGTCAGTCATATCCCTGGCGCCATAGGCGGCTAATAAGTCAATAATCGATAGCTAAAACTTGAATTGTACTGCTTCTTACTGGCCGATTACATCAACTTAGAGCCGGCCGCGGTGGTCAAGAAGTTCAGGCGCTCAGTCCGGAACCGCGGGACTGCTACGCTCGGAGGTTCGAATCCTGCTCGGGCATGGATGTGTTTAATGTCCTTTTGTTAGTTAGGTTTAAGGAGTTCTACGGTCTAGGGGACTGATGAAAACAGATGTTAAGTCCCATAGTGCTCAGAGCCATTTGAACCAATAACTTAGAAGCTTCTTCTGTGTTCTATGGAGTTGCTATTAGTGCCTCCGCATGCCGCAGCCAGGGACATAAGTTTCCAGACGATAAATGTAACTGTTTTATAGAGAAAAGCATCCAATGTGACGATATGTCATTACGTCGATTCGACGGCAATTGACGAAAACGGGACGATTTCTTAGGTTTTTACAACACATGAACACTTTTCCAATTCTATCGTGTAACGTGTCTTCCAGACTTCGTTTCATGCCAAATCTTAAGGTCGTCGGACATGTCTGAGGCACCAAAGCCGGATAATAAGTCAATAATCGATTACTAAAACTTGAATTTTACTGCTTCTTACTGGCTGATTACATCAACTTATAAGTTTCTTCTGTGTTTTACTGTGTTGCTATTAGTGCCTCCGCATACCGCAGCACACAAAGTAAGTTTGAAGACGATGAAGGTAACCGCTTCACAGAGAAATTTCAAATTCTGTGTCTGTGTCTATTGCCTGCTCATATTGTTTAAAGCAGGTTGCTCTAAATGCCCAGTGGATCTGATTCCATTGATACCTATTCTAAACAATCTCGGATTGGTAAAGACCAAGCTCTGCTTATACTTATAGTCTGGGAAGTTGACAGTAAAATATGATGGTTAAAGATGTCCACTGAGTATTCCCATATACACTGAAGTTAGCTTTGAACAACAAATTATTAATTGGCCACCTACTCTTGACTCAATAGCTACTAAGATCTTTCACTAGTGAAGGAGGTGACGACGTTGTTATGTCCACTAGAGGCTTCTGTAGTTTGCTGAAAATGATGTGATATAATTGTGCCTTGTGATTTTCTGTGGAGTTCCAGAGTAAGTTCTATACTGGTGCAGGACATTCATTCGTGCTGTTCTCATTCGAGGCAATCCTGGATTCTGAATCTCAAGCACCAGAGGATTATAAACAGCAATGCAACCTCTGTCTTCCTGGCTGTGCAGTATTTCAAAGTGCTCTGGTCGACAGTCTCTTCTCATTGTGCAGTGCTTGTAGATTATTGTAAATGGATTATCTGCATTATTTAGAACATCTCATTCTAAACTTTCTAAAGAACGAGACTTTTCTGTCATTACCACTTTTTGTGTGAGGTGATAAATACCAGGAATTTGATTGCATTTTGAGAACCTAATCGTAACTAACATTATTGTCTATGTAAATTAATGGAACTGGATTTTTCCTGAGGTCAGCAGTTTTCCGAAGGTCGTCGTTTTTCCACGATGTCGTCGTTTTTCCCCAAGGTCGGCGTTTTTCCCCGAGGTCGACGTTTTTTCCCGAGGTCTGCGTTTTTGCCCCGAGGTCGGATCAAAGATTTTTTTTCCCGAGGTCTAGAAATCTATCGATATATTGAAAATCCAAAGTATTTTCATGTATGTAGACTATACCGTTATGTCATGTCATCTTGAAACATTTATCCGACCACTAGATAATGGTATTTATCAAGATAGCGATATATTTCGTTATATCTATTTATTTCGATAATCGTTTTCTTAGGGGTACAGATTTATTTTGAGACGTCCATACTTTTCCCATTATCGATTCAATTCGATATATCGACTTACGTAGATGCGCACATTAAATCATGATATCGATTTATTTCGAGATATCTATCTATATTGAGGAGTCTATTTATTTCGAGATATCGATTGATTTAGAGTATCCGTTATATCGAGATATCGATTTATTTTGATATACCGACACAATTAAGGTTGTCTATATATTTCCAGGTATCGATATATTTCCATGTATTGGTGTACTACAGATATCGATTCTTATCGAGATATCGATATAATTCAAGGTACCTCCATATCTCTAGTAATCCATAAATTTCTAGATATCGCTATTTTGAGAGATATCTTTATATTACGTGGTACCAATATATTTCGAGATATCGATATATTTCTGTACCTCAATTTATCTCGATATGTCGATTAGCATCGAGATTTCGGTCTATATGGTAAGCCGAAATGCGTCTAGATGTCGATATACTTCGGGATATCGACTCATTTCGGTGTAGCGGTTTTTTGGAGGTGTCGATTTATTTCGAGGTTTCGATTTATTTCACGGTGTCGATTTATTTCGAGGTTGCGATTTTTCGAGGGTTGCGATTTATTTCGAGGTGGCGATTTATTTCGAGGTGGCGATTTATTTCGAGGTGTGGATTTATTTCGAGGTGTCGATGTATTTCTAGGTGACGATATATTTCGATGTTACTTGTCGACTGCATCAGCTTAGAACCTATTTCGTACAGAGTGGTGCGACTGCATACCTCAGCAGGCGACATTGATATCCAGACGATCAATTTTACCGTTTCCGAGAGAAAAGCGTGCGATGTGATGAATTGGCACTACTTCATTATGAAAACAAATGACGAAAACGTGAGGTTTTCTTCGGTTTTTCTGCCACTGCTGCCAACTTTCAGCCCACCCCCTCCTCCCCTTCCCCAGTCGTGGCGATCAGCTTTTGTGATGGAAATGGACACAGGAAAGTAATAACGTTCCATGAAATCCCATTCTAGGGACGTTCAAGGGTAAATGTTCCAGACGGTTTATTTGCATTAAGACACGCATACTGCGCATCTACAATGTCACATCTGCCAGATCGTTTCTATTGTCAACAGTGGAAAACAAAACAGCGTACTGAAGAAGCCATAGTGAGACGCGGTTTTTGGTAGACGAAATAATAGGAATACTCTAGCCACTGATAATGATGATCTAATGAGAATTCTGTTATTGTTTTGAAAGATGCATTTAAATATGCATTGAACGTAGCTCCAAATTATTTTGAGAATTATAATTGCGGTATTATGAATCTACATTGGAGATTTTGTAATGCAAAACATTTCGATCTGAGAATACTTTACGTGATAGTACGGCATTGACCTTGTGTGTCATTAGGGTAAAGTTAATTTGCCGCCATTCACATAAAATTTATCCGCCATTAACATAAAATCTATTTTTCAGCGTACTGCAATAAGGACTCACTTCAGATGATTGGACAATTAAAGAGAACTCAAACCGTTATTTTAATAGTATTCGTAGGTCCATTGCAGCATTTACCGTGGACAGTCCCTGAGCCTAGACTGTCAGTTTTATGTAGGGAGTACTACTTTAAAAAAGCACTCCGTGTTCAGATCACAAGTGGCCAATCAGGACCATCCGACCGCCACGTCATTCTCACTGAGGGTGGAGGAGGAGCTGGCTCTCCCACTCGTTGTGGTAGTTTCCTTTGACTGGAGCCGCTACTATTCGGACGAGTAGTTCCTCAATTGGCATCGGAAGGCTGAGTGCAACCCGAAAAATGCCAACAGCGCATAGCGGCCCATATGGTCACCCATCCAAGTGCCGACCACGCCCGAAAGTGCTAAACTTCAGTTATCTGACGGGAACCGGTGTATCCACTGCGGCAAGGCCATTGCCCCTACCACTTTTTATGATATTTTTGATCGTAGTTCAGGTCTGATGGCTGGGAAGAATGGACGTTTACCATGTTATGCACATTTATATTTTCACTACGTCGACACAGCTGGTCCAATTACGACCACAGGTGATGGTAGCCATAATGATCGTGCCAAGCATCCCGTGTACATTAGTTACACCCAAGTGTGTGGGCATCACAGCATTCGTGACATTTAAATTTGTTACTTCTTTGCTACTATATTCGCAATAAATTTTGCAGGCAGTATCCGCATATGACGCTGAATGTACCTACAAAATTATATCATTGTACGACACATGTTTCGGGAGATACGTCATAAAAACTCAGGACAAGGCCAGACGCTGCATAGTACGGACGTGGACGCACAGCTCTAAATAAATGCCTGGTCAACACCAAGCTTTTCCGCTAGTCATCTTTAAAGATAAAAATTCCCAATATTGTCTACCAGCGTATTTTTGAAAAACCTTTATTTTGTCATCCATTTTTTTCCTGTAAAAATCGTAAAAGCCGTGCATCATTGTGTTTTTAAAAAGCGTTTCTTATTGTCATCTCTTTTTATGTATTTTAAACCATCTATCGCTTGTGTAACCTGTGGCTACAAGTCCATTCCCTTTATGGTGTAATCGAAATAATAAACAACGCAAAAAAGTGTGGGTCAATTTCTTCCTCATTTTTCGGAACTTCTGATAATAGTAAATCGTTGGCTCTTTGAGGGCGTGGTAGGTACATACAAGAGATTAGTGTAAGATTAGAATTTGGGTTAGATGCAGTGCCAGGAGGTTCTGTTTCTATCTGGCTAGCTTCAGAGTACTTCACCATCTACTAAGTGATGCGTTTCATTGTGAATGGTGTGTTCTGTGCTAGGTCTACCCTTTTACTGCACAATGCTGTTCCTTCGATGCTATTAAAACCAGGATGTTATCAAAATATATGCACAGTGGCAGACTGGAGTCTGCTGAAATATTTCCAGTGGTGGGGAGGGGGGAAGGCGCGTCGGGGCTGGAGTGCATGATTCTGAAACTGGCACTCTGTGTACAAATCAGCTGGTCAGTTACGAGGTGCATCAAGCTACAAGACCCTAACTCTATAAGCGCTACAACTGGCCAAAGCTAAGGTTTATCAGTATTGTGGAGAATTCTTATCTGGAAGAGTATATTGTAACGAATAAAAACTCTTTACTCCAGATTCCAGGGAGGGTTGGGGGCGATGGGTGAAAGTGCCCTTTTGCCTATCCTCCCCTCCCGACCTCCTCCCCTCCCCCTCCCCTTCACCCTCGCAGACGCTAATGGCTGGCCCGTTCATTTTGAGAACATCAGAGCTCCAGTAACCTTTCTGAGAAACTGTTCTTGTTGTCCTTGTGCGTCAATCTTACCACTCAGAACACCAGTGGGAATGTTGGTTATCGCTGAAATAACTGGTTTTCGGCTCTTATCAGTTTCCCAACCCTTCTTTAAGCTAATTGTTAAAGCCCGTCACAATACCAGTTCTTGTAATAACCGATTTTCAGTCTTTTATTTACATTATTTTCTCTAGTAAACGTAGAAATCAAACAAAGATTAAACAATTTTTACTTTCTCAGTTTCTTGATAAATGGAATCAAAATGTCAAATTAAATACCCTTATGATGACCTGCAGCCGTTCAGAACGAAATTAGAATTATATTAATACCGTCAGCTGCTCACGTGTGTCGATATATATCAACGGCGACAGGTGACAATGTGTGCACGTCTGGGACTCGAACCCGGGATCTCCTGCTTACATGGCAGGTGCTCTGCCCATCTGAGCCACCGAGGGCACAGACGATAGTGTGACTGCAGGTACTATCTCGCGCACGCCTCCCGCGAGACTCACATTCTCACCTTGCATGTCCACACACTACATTCGTAGTGTCCCACACCGACACACTCATTACTCGTGGAACACATTCTTACCAAGTCCAGTTCGGGGAATACGTGTGCATCTTCACAGAAGAAGGTCATGGCTGGTATTGCCAGAACCATATACTTATATTGATATGGACATGTCTTCCACGAGGAATGAGTGTGTTGGAGTGGGACTCTACGACTGTAGTGTATGGACATTCAAGGTGAGAATGTGAGTCTCGCAGGAGGCGTGCGCGAGATAGTCCCTGCAGTCGAACCATACACTCTGTCCTCTGTGCCTCAGATGGATAGAGCGTCTGTCATTTTAGCAAGAGATCCCGGGTTCGAGTCCCGGTCGCGGCACACATTTTCACTTGTCCACGTTGATATTTATCAACGCCCGCGAGCAACTGACGGTATTAATATAATTCTAATTTCTTTAAATTAAATAGTCAAATAAAACTTTGTCCGATCTTCGCTGCTGGCGAGTGCTTCTATACTACAGAAAACTGGCAATATTATCCTACTGATTATAGTTTTTAGAAGCTCTGCTCAAAAATTATATTGTAATCGGTTATCACAGAACTATGCAGGCATTACGTATAGTCCCGCGATAAAGAGTGAAAACTGCGGCAGGAGAACTCTCTTTTTCGTTTTAATTTCTCTGTTTTTAAGGGCTAAAAGCAGATAACGGCATACTACGTAGACACAGCAGCAGATCAGGCACTTTCTACTTTTATCCAGAACTATGAATGATTTGTTAAATTTTAACTTTTTTCCTTGTATGATGTCGCAAGTCGACCAAATCTAACTTTGTTCTTCACTCGTACCGCATATCGTAAAATACTTCCAGACTTCCAGATGGTGCCATTCTATGTTACAACTGACGTTCGACAACAGCGAGAAACTGTGTCCAGTCTCGCGCTCTGCTTGTATAACAGGCACAGTATTGTCTCGGCAATGTTGGACCAATCCATTTGTTGCTCGTTTCTATCAGCAGTGTTATTAAAGTGGCATACATAACTTTTCCCATTTTTTTCTGTAATAACGCCGTATTTCAGTGCTATGGAAATCTTACGAATAAAAATTACTCGTCTTTTTTTAAAAAGGTTTATTTGAAAACTAAAAATTTTACTACGACATCTGTGGCTAATTGATATATCTGTTTTTACGTGGTTATCAGGAAAAAATGAAAAGATACTTGTTATAACCGAGAGCAAACAAATACTGAAAGACATCGGTTATTCAGAACTAAAATACCCATGTCGTTTTAACTGATCGGTTTTTCTATCTATAAACTGCAGTGTCGCCATAGAAAAGTGTGTCGCTCCATCAATGTCCATAGCAACTTTGAGATATGTGTTTATGCGCAATATCGGCAAATGGAAACACGAAGAGGTAATAAGCACCTGAGCGATAGAATTTATTTCACAGTCAGAAAAGTCGAGTGACAGGCAAGACTGAATCACTGTAATAGAAATTATATGGAAAGCTGTGTAAAGGAAAATTTCCAGTTCTTTCGTGGATTCCAAAATTGAAGCAAATTCCGGGACACCAAGGTGACATAGTCTTATACGGATAGTATTCCATGACTAACGTAATTGGCCCATATACTGTACTGGTATACGGATAATATTACACGACTAACGTAATTTACCTGAAATAATTTACAAACATGTTACTGTAACATTCGCTACTACTCATTACGCTAATTCACCTTCAGCCATTAAGCGCAAATCTCAGTTATGATACGTGCGCCAAACAAAAATTTATCAACCTAGTAACTCAAGACAACTACAAACGATCATTGTGTGCAAAATAAATAGAACACTTCATAAGAAGAACATGACGGGTTTGAATCATTCCCACCGCAAAGGATGAAAAATTCAGGCTCGCACACAAGACCACTTGATAACTAACCAGAAATTCAGATTAGTTGTAGCTTCGGTGACAATCGCCTTTTTTACATTTTCCCCGTAAACTAGATAATTATGAAACGTAAGCAACTACTGTAAAATATCTGCGGCAACGGCCTTGCCGCGGAGGTTGCATCGGTTCACGTGGGATCACCGAAGTTAAGTGCGTTGTCGGGCGTTGAAGGCACTTGGATGGGTGATCATCCAGGCCGCCATGCGCTCTTGCCATTTCTCGGGGTGCACTCAGCCTCATGATGCCAATCGAGGAGCTACTCGACCCAATAGTAGCGGCTCCGGTCAAAAAATACCAACATAACGACCGGGAGAGCAGTGTGCTGACCCCCGCCCCTCCTATTCGCAACCTCCACGGATGATGACACGGCGGTCGGATGGTGCTGTCCCAGTAGGTCACTCGTGGCCTGAAGACGGAGTGCTTACAAAGCAAACTACTCTCCAGTGGATGGTCGTACTACTGAGACCTTGATGCCTGGCATCAATAACAGATGGCAGCACAAGAGGTTGGCTTACGCCTACTGCCGAATTTTGCGATCTGTCGTAAGCCTGCGTAAGCACGTGGGGCCTTCCGTCTTAAGTGCAAGCATATCCATTGCGTTTTCTGTCAAGCGACTTGAGTGGAATATTTCATTATTTCTGAAATTTTATAGAAATGTTTTTCTTTGTATATCCTCACCATCGGTACTGAATTTACTGTAAAATTATTTGCTCACTTTTCGGAACTTCCGTTCATAGTAAATCGATACTATTTGAAGCCGTGGTAGACACGAGTCTAGTGTGCTTCACCTTCAGCACCTTCTGTGTCAGTCTCGGTTAATATGTCGCTGATTTCACAACGAACAGTTCGTTGTCTACTGAGTATACTGTCTGTTGCACGACACTATCCCTCCCACGCTGCTAAATGTAGGTCGTCGGCAAAATATGACTGCAGTGGAACAAGGGCGTCTGCAGAAATTTCCCCAGGAGGTGGTGGTGGCATTGGTAGTGGTGTGTGTGTGTGTGTGTGTGTGTGTGTGTGTGTGTGTGTGTGTGTGTGTGTGGAGGACTATTACTATGAAACTCACACAGTCCAGACCGCCAAGGAAAATAAACCTTGAGATTTGGAAAGAGTGTTGATCTTATACCGCTTATACTGCATATTTCAAAATTCCACCTCTAAGGGGGAGACGCAGGACATGAAAGGATTTCTGAATCATGTAGCTATTAAGGTAATTTTGAAGCTAGGCATACGAACATTTGTATCTGGTTTCTAGGTCAGAAATAAAGAAATATGTGTTCCAGTATCTTTGGGAATTTAACCTCTATGAGGTGAAATATTGGATGAACATTTTATTTTGAGATAAATAATTATGGAAGAACTATGAAAGTATTTTTAAGGCTACATCTACGAAAATTGGTATTTGACTTCAAGGCTACAAATAAGAAAATACGTGTTTCGGTGTTTTTGGAAGTTCAACCCCTAAGGGGATGAAATAGAGTGAGCTGGTGCGTTTCTGGCGCCAGTTTCCGTCGATCGTTGTTTTGATCTTTGAGTCGCGGTCCAGAGGACACTGCTCCCTAAGCGACTGTAGTAGTTCTCTGTGCAGCCCAACATCGGGCTTACCACGCTTACACTGGACACAGTTGCCAACAAATCGCCTGCCATCGCGATATAGGTTGGGCCAAAACATGTATTCCTGAACTCGGTTCAAGGTCTTGTAGAACCCAAAATGACCCCCGTCCGCCGACTCGTGGAAATATCTGAGTGCCATGCTAACTCGTTCCTGTGGAATACAGACCTTCACTTGGCCACGGTTGGCTCCCCCTTTACACAAGAGGCCCGCACGAAGGCAACAGCTAGTGACGACGTCGCCATCCACAAACTGCTGCATATACGGTCCCCACCCGGCGTCCTCGGCCTGTTTGCCGGCTAAGTCGAAGAAGAAGCCGGGTGTCTCGGAGAGAAGGAAATTCACCCCCAGATCCGGCTCCACGTTTCTGAAAATGGTTCATTATGAAAGCATTATGAAAGCATATCTGACAATTCGTATTCGGCTAATCTGTTACAATTTTTAAAAACTACGTGTTTCACTGGTTTTTAACTTCGAGCATAAGGGGATGAAAATTTTAATGAAATATTTATTGCGTTATATTAAAATATTTAAAATCTGCATCTACGAAAACCGGTATTTCACTTCTCAGTTAGATATAAAGAAATATGCGTTATACAAGCAAGAATACAAACGGCTTGATTAACAAAAACCTTGGACCCCAGCTGTCAGCATTGCTTTTTGGTCATTCAGCAAAAGACCATGCTTCAACGGCGTTAAGTTTAGAAAAGTTTAGAAAGTGTTGCAGTTTATAAAAGACATAAAAAAACGATTAAAGAAAAAATGCTTTGCAGACCATGAACGGTCTAAGTAAGTAAAGAAGCGGATGATAAGCTAGCTCTTTATGCAAATAAGTTGGTCAGTTTAAGTTCCGAGACATGTCATGCAGCAGGAACGGAATCCTATAGTTGCTACGATTGGCTAAAGGAAAAGTTTTGCAGAATCACGCGAAATCACTTCTGCAAGTGGCTGAGAATCTCGTAATGAATAAAAATTCTGTACTGAGAATTCCAAGGTGGGAGAGGCGAGATTCCTCCCCCCCCCCCTTCCCCCTTCTCAGAATCCTATCCTTCTTTACCTACAGCAAAAAATAAATAAATAAATAAAACTAGAGAAATTTCTACTGTGAAACTATTTGCATACAAGAGAACGGCCATTAAAATTTAACTCTTCAAAGTTTTAAGCCCTGGCCCGTTCGAAAATTCAATTTCTTTGTAGTTGCATTTTTTAAAGGTGTACTTGTCTAGACTCCTGGAACGGAAAGGTTTTTTTTTTTTTAATCCGTGCTTTACAAAAGTTTCTACAGTCCATTGTTTGAAGCAGTGTCACGGCTGCCATGAGCCGCGCGGGGTACCCGCCATGTGTCCAACGCCTTGTCACGGCTCGCGCGGCTCCCCCCGTTGGAGGTTCGAGTCCTCCCTCGGGCATGGTTGTGTGTGTGTTGTCCTTAGCATAAGTTACTGTAAGTAGTGTGCAAACATACGGACTGATGGTTCAAATGGCTCTGAGCACTTTGGGACTTAACATCTGAGGTCATCAGTTTCCTAGAACTTAGAACGACTTAAACGTAACTAAATTAAGGACATCACACACATCCATGCTCGAGGCAGGATTTGAACCTGCGACCGTAGCGGTCGCGTGGCTCCCGACTGAAGTGCCTACAACCGCTCGGCCACATCGGCCGGTCTATCATGTATTCTAGAAGAGCTGCAAGGTCGTCAGTGGCGCCTGTTCTTTCTAGAACAGTTACTATCTTCATATCTATGGTTAAACGTCACCCAGCCATTGACCTTCGTCTGTGCGAATGCGCACAGGCTACCGGAAATCTTACGGGAACCGTCACCTTAGTGTGAGCCAGTAATGAGTGGATGGACAAATACCTAATAAGTACATTACGTAATCGGATTGTGGGCGGTTCGGGGTGTGAGTCTCACGGGAAGCGTGCGAGGGATAAATTCCTGCAGTCGTGCTGTTCATTTGTGCCCTCGATAGCTCAGATGGATTGAGCGTCTGCCTTGTAAGCAGGAGATCCTGGGTTCGAGTTCCAGTAGCGGCACACTTTTCAGCTGTCCCCATCGAAGTATATCAACAACACCTGTCGGCAGCTGAGGGTTTCAATTAATTATCAGTTGTGTAGGTGATTCGATGAACCCTTTGCCAGGCACTTAAATGTGTTTTGCAGGGTATCCATATAGATGTAGATGATAACTCGTCCCGTGTCGCACGTGCTCAAAAGGATTCATACTGCAGAATGCATGCAAACATACTCACCGAAAATACGGACGAATATCAAGTGCAGGCTGCCGAGTGCTGCATATCCAGCTTAGACAGATCGGCTTCTCCTGCCAAGAAGAACAGGAAGTTGCTGTCTAGGAACAATCAGAGGTAGAGGAAGGGCTGATAAATACTCCTTGAATTGCAGACTAAACGTAAATAACGGAAATACATTTTTGGTAAAAATTGGTCAAAACATAATCGTTTGCCCTCCGTATTGGATTAGCTGTTTTGAATATTGAAAATCTGACTTCAGATTCGTTTTCAGCGACATTAAGAATATATGTGTAACACTCAGTTCATGCAAATCGAAGTAATAATATAACTAAATGTTTTCCCTAAACTTTGAACACTTTTTTTTTCGAGTAACGATTTTCTCAGAACGGCATGCAGCATAAATTAAAAGTGGTTCGATCTCTTAACTTCTACCTCTGACCCCTAAAAGTAAACACTTTTCTTAGGAACTTATAGCTATAATATGACATTTGTTAATATTAACTAATTTTTGTGTAGGCATAAGGAGTGAAACAAACCCCTCAAAATCGAACTCAAAGTTCGAATTAGCACTGTATCGTTAAATTTAAGGTTGTTTCATTGCGGTTAGGTATACGCTCCCATTAATTTTATGTATTATCGACTGATGTTATCCATTTTCAAGTTCAGAGAAATAATGTAGTATCAACTGATGTTACCCATTTTTGAATTCAGGTAACATCTGAGGTGCCACACTGCACGCACTCTGCGTACTCCAGTCTCGCAAGCCCTTGATCAAATCATAATTACGGGCGCCATTTTTTATTGAAAATCTAAAATTAAGCTCATAGTATTGTCACTCGTAATTCCCAAACAGATCGTTCGAATGTATTTTCATTGTCTCAAAAAAAATTTCAAATTTACCCTTTTTTGCTCATTTGTATGAGAACCTGGCCGTAACGCCGGAATATAGTCACTAGATTTTTTTTCAGAGACGCTGTACGTTCGCGAGAAGACTTTCGTTCTGCGCGTGTCGAAGGACATTCCTCAGATATTACTGTGTGTGTGCTACTCAGTCGTGCCATTTAAGTGTACATCTTTGCATAGTTTTCCTTTCACGATGTAAACAGTGTTCCGCTCAGTTGCCAACTGGCCAGTGAGTGGTTCCGAAGGTGTCGGATGTGCGGTGCGTTCGGTCTGCTAGGACAACAGCAGACTGGCGTGGTGCGATGGCAGAAGCAGACACTGAGGGAGCTAGCTGCTGGGACGCCAGCGAACAATTTATGCCAAGTAAGACGAAGAGGACTATTCTAAAATTACGAGCCGTCTAAAAAGTGTTTACCATTGGTAAATCTTGCTGTTGAGTCTGACAAAACTGACAGTTTTGCCTAGAGATACAGGAAATCCCCCCACCCCCACTCAATGAATATTTGGTTGTGATGACAGGCCGATTGGTAGTGTAGCCCGAGATCTAAGTTAGGTTGGAAGGTGGTAATTTGATTGAGAGTTGTTTACGCCAACGATTATGAATGCCGACTAAACGTTGTGCGAGCAGATTGCCCTGTAGCGTAGCCTAGTGTTTCCGTCCGCGCCACATTTAACACACTTTCTCTAACTGTGTACAAAAGTCTCACAACAGCCACGATAACTACGTTTCTGGTGGGGGGAGGGTAGAGTCCACTATGTAACTTTCACGGCAAATTTTAGTAACCGCATAAACTAACCGAAATAGAAGCGTCATTTTAACTATATTTCCTTTTGTGGGAAAATAATGGTTCTCCTCTTTTGGCAGCAACTGTAATATGTAGGCGACTTATTAGTTTTTTTTAAACTCTGAATCATGATCTCAATAGACGCAGTGCTTTTTTTACGTTACTTGATTTGTGGTCTATAGTAAACAATGCAACGAATTGGTAAATTCTTTGAAGTTTGACGTGTGTTACATAGCCGACGTCTGCAATGTTCGTAAGGCCAAGTTTGCATATATTCGGTGTCTGTTTTTTTGGCCATGTACTGTATAATTAAGGGGAGGAGGATTATGTTCAAGGAGCAGTGCATCAGCAGTCTATGGAGAAATTGAGAATTTGGATCTAACGAACGGCATGCTCGGGCAGTTCGTGATATTCTGTTGACCACTGTGTAATTCGGACACAGTGATCATTGCCTCTCCCTAGTAACCAGGGGACTCGGGTGCTAATCCTGGTCTGGCACAAATTTTCGACAGTGCCCATTGACTAAAGTCTGTGCCCATTGTCAGCTAATATCATTGTTTCGGTGTTAAATAGTATTTTGTTCGCGATACGTGGTTTAGCTTTTTCATGGATAACAGCTTTGAAAAGCGTACAGGTTATATTGATATTCGCTCGTCGTTAGTCCAAGGCAACTATAGCGATTTATAAACACAGTTGTAGTTCGTATTAAGCCCACATACGTAATTGTGTCCTGTGTTTCTTTACCAAGAACTACTCCGTAAGTAATTCCCCTGTAGTGGTATTTTGTTATAGTATTTTGTTTAAATATTTATAGACTGCAGGCTTGGATGAAATATGAAACACATGTCCGAAGTTCCTGTTGATATTGCAGATACTGTTTCATCCGTACTAGGGGCCAAAACATTTCATCAAATACAGAAGGACACAATTTGTCTCGAGATTTAGCAATTTTTCGTAATAGAGGCCTTGCGTCGATATGTTTTTCTCTAATTCTTGTTTGGACTTAATCTTAAAACACACTAACTCTTCCACCACTTATTCGATATGTGGTTTTATCCATTTCGTAGCCTAGAGTTCCTAAACGGTCGATAATATTAATGATTTCCTTTCTCAATTATATTTTCTGTAAATCTCCTGTTTATGATTATTGCTAACATGTTTCACGTTCTCACTTTTATTATTTTTATTTTTCTAGTTTTGTGCCTTGTAGCCAAATTTTCTTTGAATCTGGTTTTTAATTCTGAAATAGTAACAGTTGAAGGTCAAGAGAAGATTGCGGTCTATTTGAGGAGAGTGGCTTGGAGATTTTTTATAACAGACGTATACAGGTCATGGAGATCCTTACCTATATACATTTACTTCGAGTGTGATGTAGCCCATTCTCTTGTCATGATCTCGGCTGTATCGTAGCACATTGTCTCGGTTAGGTTGGAGATTTCTGTTGAGAGTTGCCGAAGTCAACGAAAGTGATTACAAAGTAAAGACTGTGCTAACAGAACGATCTGTAGCGTAGTCCAACACGTTCTTTCTGTCCTTTTAAAGCCTCTTTTAATTAAAAATAACTAAAGCTGCAAGATACAATCACAAAAACTGTATTACGTAATAGAGTAATCCCAGACTATTGTTGTGTAAGTTGTGTGCGTACACTATTTTTTTTGTCAGTGAATATACATTTTTTTACTCATTTGCTGGGTTTCAATTTTCCCCGTTTTCTGGCAAAAAACCTTTTCCTGTGAAGGGCCCATAAGCTTGTCGGTTATATTTGTGACTTTCTCGACGGTCAGTAATTTCCTGATAGTCCATCCACCGGCGTCATTGTTAACATCGGATATAGATTTTAGTATTAGGAAGGCTAATATGAAGCTAATGCATAAGTAGGTCTAATAATTAATAAAAATAGGAATGCGGGTAAGCTACTACAAACAGCATAGTGAACGCATTGTTGTGGCCAAGATAGCCACGAATCCCACGCCTACCAAAGCCGTAAAAGTAGTCCGCAGATGATGAAGAAATTGATGAAATGTGTGATGAGATAAAGGAAATCATTCGGATAGTGATGGGAGATGAAAATTTAATATTAATGGGTGACTGGAATTCGACAGTAGGAAATGGAAGAAAAGGAAACGTAGTAGGTGAATATGGAATGGGGGTAAAAAATGAAAGAGGAAGCCGCCTGGTAGGTTTTTGCCCAGAGCATAACTTAATCATAGCTAACACTTGGTTCAAAAATCATGAAAGAAGATTGTATACGTGGAAGAGACCTGGAGATACTGCAATATTTCATATATATTATATAATGGTAAGACAGAGATTTAGGAACCAGATTTTAAATTGTAAGACATTTCCAGGGGCAAATGTGGACTCTGATCACAATATATTGATTATGAACTGTAGATTAAACTGAAGAAACTGGAAAAAGGTGGGAATTTAAGGAGATGGGACCTGAAAGAACTGACAGAATCAGAAGTTGTAGAGTGTTTCAGGAAGATCATTAGGGAACGATCTACGGGAATGGGGGAAAGTAATACAGTGTGATGAGGGATCTGAGTGGTGTACTGTCAAGGGGGAGGGGGTTCCTCATGGATCAGTGTTGGGGCCGCTCCAGTTCCTTATTTATATAAATGATATGCCCTCAAGTATTACGGGTAACTCTAAAATATTTTTGTTTGCTGATGACACTAGCTTGGTAGTAAAGGATGTTGTGTGCAACATTGACTCCGTTTCAAGTAGTGCAGTACATGACCTCAGTCAATGGCTTGTAGAAAATAAACTAACGTTAAATCACAGTAAGATTCAGTTTTTACAGTTTCTAACACACAATTCAACAAAACCTGACGTTTTAATATCACAGCATAGGCATATGATTAGTGAAACTGAACGGTTCAAATTCCTAGGTGTTCAAATAAATAGTAAGGTGTTGTGGAAAGCCCACGTTCAGGATCTTGTTCAAAGACTTAATACTGCCATTTTCACTATTCGAACGGTACCGAAAGTGAGTGATACTTCGCCAAGTAAATTGGTCTACTTTGCTTATTTCCATTCACTTATGTCGTATGGTATTATGTTTTTGGGTAACTCTTCCCATTCTAGAACGATATTTTTGGCTCAGAAACGAGAGGTTCGGGCAAAAAGTGGTGTGAGTTCACGAACCTCTTGTCGACCTCTGTTCAGGGAGTCTGGGTATTTTGACATTGGCCTCTCAATATGTATATTCCTTATTGTCGTTTCTTGTTACCAATATTAGTTTATTTCCAACAATAAGCAGCTTTCACTCGGTTAATACTCGGGAGAAATCAAACCTCCATTTGGATCGGACTTCCTTAACTCTTGTGCAAAAATGTGTGCAGTATACTGCTGCATCCATTTTCAATAAGCTGCCACTCGAATACAAAAATCTTAGCAGTAATCCACGCGCTTTCAAATCGAAACTGGAGTGTTTCCTCATGGGTCACTCCTTCTATTCTGTCGAGGAGTTAATTGAAAAATTAAGCTGATTCTCATTGTACTGCTGATAGCGTTTGCTTAAACTTATGGACTGATTTTCTCTCAGGTTCATGAACATGTATTTTTATCTGTTATTACTTTTATGTTGTAAGTTCATGTGTCGCCCTAACCGCCGTCTGCTTCACGTCTGCTGTGCAGCGAGCTACCTTACTTTAAGTATTAACTGTATTTTTCTTACTTGTCACTTCTTCTTCCGTGTGTTTTTGCTTTTGCTGCCTCGGAGTGTAGCGGCAGTGGGGAGTCTAGTGCGTCGCATGGTGCACCCCAGGTGTTAGATGCTTCACCCACTGTCCCTGCTGTCGAGACATCTTCGCGGGTACCGGGCGCGGCTGGCCACCCTCTCCCCAAGGGGAGTGGCGGGTTCAGCGGCGTTCGCGGCGCACGAGGCGGAGGGTCAATGTGGAGGCTGGCCGTGTGGCATCGCCCGCTCTGCCTGTGAATGGACATGTGGCTGCTCCTTCAGCAAGGTCCGAGCAGGCACACGGGGGGAGGGGTTTATTAGTTATTGGGAGCTCCAACGTTAGGCTGGTGATGGAGCCCCTTAGGGAAATAGCGGAAAGGTCGGGGAAGAAGGCCAGTGTTCACTCTGTGTGCTTGCCGGGGGGTCTCATCCGAGATGTGGAGGGGGCCCTACCGGCGGCGATAGAGAGCACTGGGTGCACCCGACTGCAAATTGTTGCTGATGTCGACACCAATGACTCCTGCCGTCTGGGTTCAGAGGTCATCCTCAGTTCGTACAGGCGGTTGGCGGAGTTGGTGAAGGCGGAAAGCCTCGCTCGCGGGGTGGAATCAGAGCTAACTATTTGTAGTATCGTTCCCAGAACCGATCGCGGTCCTCTGGTTTGGATCCGAGTGGAAGGCTTAAACCAGAGGCTCAGACGATTCTTCGGAGAGCTGGGGTGCAAATTTCTCGACCTCCGCAATGGGGTGGAGAAATGTATGGTCCCCCTGAATACGTCAGCCGTGCACTACACGCCGGAAGCGGCTACGAGGGTAGCGGAGTACGTGTGGAGTGCACATGGGCTTTTTATTAGGTTAGAGAATTCCCTCCCTAGGCCCGACAAGACGCCTCCTGAGACGCGGCAAGGCAGGAGTAGGCAAAATGCGACAGGGAATAACAATATTAATGTGCTAATAGTAAACTGCAGGAGCGTCTATAGAAAGGTCCCAGAACTGCTCTAATTAATAAACGGTCACAACGCCCATATAGTACTAGGGACAGAAAGTTGGCTGAAACCACATGTAAACAGTAATGAAATCCTGAACTCCGATTAGAATGTATATCGCAGAGAAAGGCTGGACAGTAAAGGGGGAGGCGTGTTTATAGCGATAAGAAGTGCAATAGTATCGAAGGAAATTGACGGAGATTCTAATTGTGAAATGATTTGGGTGAAGGTCACGGTTAAAGCAGGCTCAGACATGATAATTGGATGTCTCTATAGGCCACCAGGCTCAGCAGCTGTTGTGGCTCAGCACCAGAAGAATAATTTGGAAAATATTTCGAGTAGATTTCCCCACCATGTTATAGTTCTGGGTGGAGATTTTAATTTGCTGGATATAGACTGGGAGACTCAAACGTTCATAACGGGTGGCAGGGACAAAGAATCTAGTGAAATATTTTTAAGTGCTTTATCTGAAAACTACCTTGAGCAGTTAAACAGAGAACCGACTCGTGGCGATAATATATTAGACGTTCTGGTGACAAACAGACCCGAACTATTTGAATCAGTTAATGCAGAACAGGGAATCAGCGATCATAAAGCGGTTACTGCAACGACGATTTCAGCCGTAAATAGAAATATTAAAAAAGGTAATAAGATTTTTCTGTTTAGCAAAAGTGACAAAAAGCAGATTACAGAGTACCTGACGGCTCAACACAAAAGTTTTGTCTCAAGTACAGATAGTGTTGAGGATCAGTGGACAAAGTTCAAAACCATCGTACAATATGCGTTAGATGAGTATGTGCCAAGCAAGATCGTAAGAAATGGAAAAGAGCCACCGTGGTACGACAACCGAGTTAGAAAACTGCTGCGGAAGCAAAGGGAACTTCACAGCAAACATAAACATAGCCAAAGCCTTGCAGACAAACAAAAATTACGCGAAGCGAAATGTAGTGTGAGGAGGGCTATGCGAGAGGCTTTCAGTGAATTCGAAAGTAAAGTTCTATGTACTGAATTGGCAGAAAATCGTAAGAAATTTTGGTCCTATGTCAAAGCGGTAGGTGGATCAAAACAAAATGTCCAGACACTCTGTGGCCAAAATGGTACTGAAACAGAGGATGACAGACTAAAGGCCGAAATACTAAATGTCTTCTTCCAAAGCTGTTTCACAGAGGAAGACTGCACTGTGCTTCCTTCTCTTGAAGTCGCATAGTTGACAAAATGGTAGATATCGAAATAGACGACAGAGGAATAGAGAAACAATTAAAACCGCTCAAAAGAGGAAAGGCCGCTGGTCCTGATGGGATACCAGTTCGGTTTTACACAGTGTACGCGAAGGAACTTGCCCCCCTTCTTGCAGCGGTGTACCGTAGGTCTCTAGAATAGCGAAGCGTTCCAAAGGATTGGAAAAGGGCACAGGTCATCCCCGTTTTCAATAAGGGACGTCGAACAGATGTGCAGAACTATAGACCTATATCTCTAACGTCGATTAGTTGTAGAATTTTGGAACACGTATTATGTTCGAGTATAATGACTTTTCTGGAGACTAGAAATCTACTCTGTAGGAATCAGCATGGGTTTCGAAAAAGACGGCCGTGTGAAACCCAGCTCGCGCTATTCGTCCACGAGACTCAGAGGGTCTTAGACACGGGTTCACAGGTAGATGCCGTGTTTCTTGACTTCCGCAAGGCGTTTGACACAGTACCCCACAGTCGTTTAATTAACAAAGTAGGAGCATACGGACTATCAGATCAGTTGTGTGCTTGGATCGAGGAGTTCCTAGATAACAGAACGCAGCATGTCATTCTCAATGGAGAGAAGTCTTCCGAAGTAAGAGTGATTTCAGGTGTGCCTCACGGGAGTGTCATAGGGCCGTTGCTATTCACAATATTCATAAATGACCTGGTGAGTGACATCGGAAAGTCTCTGAGGCTTTTTGCAGATGATGCTGTGGTGTATCGAGAGGTTGCAATAATGGAAAATTGTACTGATATGCAGGAGGATCTGCAGCGAATTTACGCATGGTGCACGGAATGGCAATTGAATCTCAATGTAGACAAGTGTAATGTGATGCGAATACATAGAACGATAGGTCCCTTATCATTTAGCTACAAAATAGCAGGTCAGCAACTGGAAGCAGTTAATTCCATAAATTATCTGGGAGTACGCATTAGGATTGATTTAAAATGTCGACTGTCAATGGTAAGAAAAGTGTTTCTAAAGAAGAAAAATTTGTTAACATCGAGTATAGCTTTAGGTATCAGGAAGTCTTTTCTCCGAGTATTTGTATGGAGTGTAGCCACGTATGGAAGTGAATAATGGACAATAAATAGTTTGAACAAGAAGAGAATAGAAGCTTTCGAAATGTGGTGCTACAGAAGAATGCTGAAGATTAGATGGGTAGATCACATAACTAATGTGGAGGTATTGAATAGGATACTGGAGAAGAGAACTTTGTGGCACAACTTGACTAGAAGATGGGGTCGGATGGTAGGACACGTTCTGAGACATTAAGGAATCACCAATTTAATATTGGAGGGCAACGTGAAGGGTAAAAATCGAGGAGGGAGACCAGGAGATGAATACACTAAGCAGATTCACAAGGATGTAGGTTGCAGTTGGTACTGGGAGATGAAGCTTCCACACGATACAGTAGCATGGAGAGCTACATCAAACCAGTTTGTGGACTGAAGACAACAACAACAACAACAACAACAACAACAAGGTATTTGTCTCATGTGTAACCTTCAACAGAAGTGGGGCAGACAAGAGGGTTAGATTATATGTACTTTCCATTGAAATTGATCCATAATGGGGAGATACTCAATGGGAAAATAATATGCTAATTTATTATCCACAGACCGCAAATGGACTGATCATGAACGAGGAATGAAAATTTGGTCACACTTCTGATAGTACACGTATTATTTGACCCCCCCCCTCTCTCTCTCTCTCTCTCTCTCTCTCTCTCTCTCTCTCTCTCTCTCTCTCTCTCTCTCTCTCTCTCTCTCTCTCACACACACACACACACACACACACACACACACACACACACACACACACACACACTCAATCGCGCGCGCGCGCTTGTTCTACTAAGTAATTCAATTCATTAATGGTGTCGGAAGAGATGGTTAGCAAGAAATCCTTTAGGCTCCTCGTAAACTGAAATCTGTCAGTAGTAAAGCTTTTTATGGCTGCCGGCAAGTTATTGAAAACATCGTTCTCCTTAATGATGCAGACTTTCTTGCACCAAAGTAATTAACTTACCAATTTTTGTGGAGATTATTCACTTCTAGTTATGACTTCATGAAATGAGCTGTTGATTTGAAAATATTCATTTGTTTTTAAACACAATATTCACGGGGAGAACGTATCTTCCATCTCCACCAGTTAACTGATCTATTTATATGACCCTTATTCTAAGTTGTGTTATATTAACGGTAAAACACAAAACATTTCTTACATGCATTTCCACTATTTTCCAACAAGCTGACAATTTTTCATGAATAATATATTAATAGTGAAATTTTTAGAAAAATTTTGAAAGACAGGTTTTGCGGGCAAATTTCAAAAATTAAAAGACCATAGTGTTCATTATAATACAATTTCTCCATGGTTTTTAATTCCTACTCCGAAGTTTTCTTTTGTTTCCTTTACTGCTTGCTCAGCAAACAGATTGAATAACATCGGGGATAGGCTACAACCCTGTCTCACTCTCTTCCCAACCACTGCTTCCCTTTCATATCCCTCGACTCTTCATGCCCTCGAGTAAGAAAACTGGTCGTTAGAATTCCATGGTTCTGGGATAAATGGTTTGAGAGGAAAGGTACATTTAGTTAGAAAAGGTACGGAAAATTTAAAGTTGTATTGCACTTACCGTCGTACATGCGCTCATTTAAATTCATAGTTTCTTTCACTTTCCAATAGTACGCATGCTGTACATAAACATAACATTTGTTTCATGATATTTACTTTTTTATTTCTTGCAAGTCTTCTAGAACTTCTTTCGAAAACTTTGTGGGTAGATCTTGGCATTTGTTTTGTTCAGAAACGTTATTACTCTAGCAAACAACTGACTACGAGACAAGAAAAAATGTATTCAATAGGTGAAAGCTCAAAGCTACGGGTAAAATGTCCCTAGGCTTATCATCTCAAAGAAGAGATGGCACAGAGAAACAAGTGGGCATGTCTTACATAGCAAGCTGCCATTTAAACCGACATTTAGAACCTTCAAATACGGATTTGGACTAAAATACTTTCATATTCACACTAAGTGTAAATAAAACTGGTACAATCACCAATAAACAAAATTATTTTCATTGTTTTCGGGGTTCCTTTTGCCTTTCGGAATAAATATATTGCGAATCAGCAGTTAACATGCCTGGTTCCCCAAACAGGAGACGACTAGAAACTTCCGAAATGTGGTGGTGTAGAAGAATGCTAAAAAAGTTTTGATCGAATAGCTGATGGGGAGATACGAAATCAGATTAGGGAGCAGAGAAATTAATGGCACAAATTGACAAAAAGAAGCGATCGTGGGTAAATGTCATATTTCGATTCCACCCATCCGCTGTGACCCACGACGTTCTGCATGACGTTGATTAGTTGCATTTCGAAGGATACCAGTGGCCTTATTAAATGTCAACTGCGATTGCCTTCGTTTCTAGAGCAATTTATAATGTTCGTTAACTATGATTTTTTTCGGAATATATCGTGATGAACTCTGGGAGGAACCACAGAACACAGCTTAAATTGTCGTTGAAGAAACGAGTAGTGATTGTATTTTTATCTTTCTTATCCGACACGTTGGGGAATCCAAGGTATAATGGGGTACACAGTTGAAAACTTTGATTAAATGTACAAAATTGATAAATAAGAGAGTTACAAATTTTTATATGAACACATTATGATGTATTAATCACAAAAATACAAGAACATTGCCATAAAATAAAACAACAATATTTTCTCACTCAAAAACAGAAATTTATAACATTTGCACGCGTCACAATGGGGTGGTAAATACAAGTGATTACAAAAACGTATAAAATTATCCGAAATGCAGAAAATATTGGCTTGCTCGTTATTTTTTTTAGTTTAAAGTGAGTATTAATGTCAAACTACAGTTTTCATGAATCGTATCCTTTCCTTGAGGCTGTTTACAAAATTCACACACGGGGAGACACTCATCATCTTCGCTATCTATTCCTGCACAAGAATCGTGTGTCAGTTTTTTGCAGGTGGAACAAGCGACCCAACTTCCAACTGATTTTGAATATAACCCACCACAATATACACATTGACAGTAAGAACTTTCCTCATAATCACTCTCGTTAGTATTGTATTCTCTCCCCTTTTTTCCATTTACCTTCAGAATCTTTCTCTCTTTTTTGAGTTCTTAATTTTATTCTCTTTCGCAGAAAGTTTTCTGTTTGCTCTTTCTTCTTTGTCAATGTTCTTTTTTCTATTTCTCCCATTAATGACTTTTAACTCTTTTTTTGTACGGCGAATCAGTTAAAACAACGTTGTTCCCCCTTTTCAGTCTCGCTCTTTTCTTGCTTTCGTTAACTTTTGACAAGAAAATCAGAATCTCAGGTGAAATATGAAATGAGGAGGTTGTGTTGTCAGTTGTCATCCAAGAGCACCCAAGATTAGAACAATTAGCCCCAATAACTTTGTTATTCTTAGGCGGCAGTTCATTGTAACAATTCGCTGAAACCTCGTCCCCTTGATTATCCAGCCCGTTTGAGTCGTCTTTTTCAGCTGGTGTGCTAGGTGAAGGCAATTCCAATTGTTCAGATATAATAACCTCTTTATCTGACGGCCTATCACGTCCGCTGTCAGTTGTGTGTGCCGGGAGGAAGTGTGCGTCGTGAATATGGATGGGTCCGTGGGCCATATTGCAGTAGCTTCGAAACCTTTAATAGCGGTTTTCATTGTTGCGCTTTAGACGAAAGCTGAACCAAAAAGCGTTGAAATTTCAAAGATAGTTACGACTTTCGCTGCATGGTTCCGTAGCCATTTTCGAAGCTGATCACTATAACGAGGATTTATAAAACAAACATCAAGCGGCTGAAGTCTGTGAGAGCAATGTGGTGGTAAAGAAACGCCACTCTCCCTCGCGTAGTCCATAACGTCAATGTTCGTGGTATGTGCTGAGTGGCCATCTGATATAAGGAGAACTGGGACCTGCTTTGATGCCTTAGAAAATACCACTAATTGTGGAAACCATACAAATAAGGACTCTGTGGCCATACATGCTGTGCTGTGGACCTCAGCGCAACCTCCTGCTGCCTGTCCTAACTCAAATTCTTTCTGCTTCTTCATTCGTGGAAAAATAATCGTAGGAGGAATGTCAGCTCCGCTTGCTGACGTACTAATGAGGCTGGTTGCAGTTTTGCCCCTTTCTGCAGATGTTAACGATCGCACTGGACGGTTCCCTTTGCAAGCTGCGATGTTCGATTAGTTTTTAGCATTAACCGAGACGCCTGTTCCATCACAATTAGTTATTTGAGAAGTCATTAGTTTGTGATTGTCAGTTACATCTGTAAGCAACGAAAAAAACCTATCGACAGCTACTTTATTAAAATCCATGATTCTTGTACCAGATGTTGCTTCGGGCTTGCGAACAAACCCACATTTGCTTCTTCATTGTTTCATGATGTAATAAAGATTTCGATTTGTTTTGCTCGAAATTTTCGAAAAGGTATCTGTGAAACGTGCAAAAATTGAAATGGCAAAACTGTGCACCTGCCGAAATACGAGTGCGTATACTCATTTGAAAAAATGTTCCTAAACTGCTTCTGATACGCTAGAGGTTACCTCACAGTAAACAGCAATTGTAGTTGACCATTTGCCTGCACCGTATAAAGTACGGCCAATAAAATATTTTTGTAGGGAGGACACATCATCTCATCCTAAATGGAGAGTTCATCTATACGTGTAAAAGTAACCACTTGTGCCAGAGGGAAGCGTGTTGGGAGCCTTACTGTTCATGTTGTATATTAACATTACAGATAATATAAGAAAGCTCACATATTTCGAAAATGATGCCGATATCGACATTGAGGTAACAAAGGTCGTGTGAAGCGATATGCACATACAGGGGATAGTAAAAATGTGACCACCTATACTTGCATCTACATGGATACTCTGCAAATCACATTTAAGTGCCTGGCAGGTTGTTCATCGAACCACCTTCACAAGTCTCTATTATTCCAATCTCGCATAGCACCCGGAAAGAATGATCACCTGTGTCTTTCCATACGAGCTCTGACTTCCCTTATTTTATCGTTGTGGTCGTTTCTCCCTACGTAGGTCGGTGTCAACAAAATATTTTCGCATTCGGAGGAAAAAGTTGGTGATTGGAATTTCGTGAGAAGATACTGTCGCAAAGAAAAACGCTTTTCTTTTAATGATGTCCAGCCAAAATCCTGTATCATTTGTGTGACACACTCTCTCATATTTCGCGATAATAGGAGGACGTGCTGCCTTTCTTTGGACTTTTTCGATCTACTCCGTCAGTCCGATCTTTTAAGGATCCCACATTTCCCAGCAGTATTCTAAAAGAGGACGGACAAGCGTAGTGTAGGCAGTGTCCTTTGTAGGTCTGTTACGTTTTCTAAGTGTTGTGCCAATAAAACGCAGTCTTCGGTTAGCCTTAACCGCAACATTTTATATGGGTTCTTTCCAATTTAAGTTGTTCGTTATTGTATAATAATAATGGCGTGTGACGAGGGCCTCCCATCGGGTAGATCGTTCGCCTGGTGCAAGTCTTTCGATTTGACGCCACTTCGGCGACTTGCGCGTCGATGGGGATGAAATGATGATTAGTACAACACAACACCCAGTCCCTGAGCGGAGAAAATCTCCGACCCAGCCGGGAATCTAACCCGGTCTTTTAGGATTGACAGTCTGTCGTGCTGACCACTCAGCTACCGCGGGCGGACGTTAGTTATTGTAACACCTAGTTAGTTAGTTGACTTTACGGCTTTTAGATTAGACTACAACTTCTCTGATAGTGATTCGTCCATTCTGCTTCACCAGCAATATTGCGGGATCAGTAACGACCTGATTTGCGGATATTGCGGGCGTACCTTAACTGGCTTCTGTCTTCATTGATTAGCGGCTACCTTTGAAATGGTTGTACCACTCCTTTAGCCCTGCAGTACCCATTACTTTGTCCACAAACACACGATGGTTTCAACTTGAGAATCGCCAAGCTTGGAGCCAAATGTGATGTAAAGACGTCATTTTGCTCATAATACTAAATCCAACGTGTACGACTTGCAAGTGTTCCGAAGTAGTGGAGAAAATCAGGTATGTGTGCTAAATATGCCTGAAAACATGAGCCCATGCGCGCCCTGATACCATTGTTGATTTCAACAATTAAAAAAGGTCGGATATTTTTTGAACAGCTCATGTATATAAGCCATCGCCAGTGATGTCGAAAGAGCAAGATACCCCTAACTACGCCAGTTGTATAGGTAGTTCGAATGGAGCGGTCTATTGTCTGACGTATCTCCATAACAGCTCTGAACCGAATACCCCAAAGTTCGACAAATGGTTCAAATGGCTCTGAGCACTATGGGTCTTAACATCTATGGTCATCAGTCCCCTAGAACTTACAACTACTTAAACCTAACTAACCTAAGGACATCACAAAACACCCAGCCATCACGAGGCAGACAAAATCCCTGACCCCGCCGTGAATCGAACCCGGGAACCCAGACGCGGAAAGCGAGAACGCTACCTTTACGTCAGGAATCAAGCTGAGCTCAGAAGGGCGCAATTCCGGGGCTGTCTCAGGCCGATACTGATCTTCGGCCTGACGTGGCTGCTTGTCCTGTTCCAGGGGTTGCCCCTCAGTCTGCAAGATCCGAGCAGTCGCAGAGGGTGGTCTCACTGGTAGTTGGGAGCTCCAACGTCAGGCGCGTAATGGGGCCCCTTAGGGATATGGCAGCAAGAGAGGGGAAGAAAACCAATGTGCAATCCGTGTGCATACCGGGGTGAGTCATTCCAGATGTGGAAAGGGTCCTTCCGGATGCCATGAAGGATACAGGTTGCACCCATTTGCAGGTGGTCGCTCATGTCGACACCAATGATGTGTGTCGCTATGGATCGGAGGAAACCCTTCCTGGCTATCTGATTTGGTGAAGACTGCCAGTCTCGCTAGCCGGATGAAAGCAGAGCTCACCGCTCACCATCTGCAGCATCGTCGACAGGACTGACTGCGGGCCTTTGGTAAAGAGCTGAGTAAAGGGTCTGAATCAGAGGCTGAGATTGTTCTGTGACCGTGTGGGCTGCAGATTCCTCGACTTAAGCCATAGGGTGGTGAGGTTTCGGGTTCCGCTGGATAGGTCAGGAGTCAACTACACGCAACAAGCGGGTACACGGGTAGCAGGGGTTGTGTGGCGTGAGCTGGGCGGTTTTTTAGGTTAGATGGCATTGGGCAAGCACAAAAAGGGCGGCAGCCTCAACGAGTTCGGGGCAAAGCAGGACATGAGGGGACCAAGCAGCAATCGGTATTGTAATGGTAAACTGTCGAAACTGCGTTGGTAAAGTACCGGAACTTCAAGCGCTGATAGAAAGTACCGAAGCTGAAATCGTTATAGGTACAGAATGCTGGCTGAAACCAGAGAGGAATTCTGCCGAAATTTTTACAAAGGTACAGACAGATATAAAGGATAGATTGCATGCAACCGGTGGTGGAGAGTTAGTCGCTGTTAGTAGAAGTTTATCCTGTAGTGAAGTAGAAGTGGATAGTTCCTGTGAATTATTATGGGTGGAGGTTACACGCAACAGCCGAGCTAGGTTAATAATTGGCTCCTTTTACCGACCTTCCGACTCAGCAGCATTAGCGGCAGAACAACTGAGAGAAAATTTGGAATACATTTCACATCAATTTTCTCAGCAAGTTATAGTCTTAGGTAGAGATTTCAATTTACCAGATATAGACTGGGACACTCAGATGTTTAGGATGGGTCGTAGGGACAGAGCGTCGAGTGACATTATACTGAGTGCGCTATCCGAAAATTACCTCATGCAATTAAACAGAGAACCGACTCGTGGAGATGACATCTAGGACCTACTGATAACAAACAGACCCAAACTTTTCGACTCTGTATGTGCAGAACAGGGATTAGTGATCATAAGGCTGTTGCAACATCCCTGAATATGGAAGTTAATAGGAATATAAAAAGAGGGAGGAAGGCTTACGTGTTTAGCAAGGGTAATAGAAGGCAGATTTCAGTCTACCTAACAGATCAAAACGAAAATTTCTGTTCTGACACTGACAATGTTGAGTATTTTTGGAAAAAGTTCAAGGCAATCGTAAAATGCGTTTTAGACAGGTACGTGTAGAGTAAAACTGTGAGGGACGGGATAAACCCACCGTGGTTCAACAACAAAGTTAGGAAACTACTGCGAAAGCAAAGACAGCTTCACTCCAAGTATAAACGCAGCCAAAACCTCTCAGACAAACAGAAGCTAAACGATGTCAAAGTTAGCGTAAGGAGGGCTATGCGTGAAGCGTTCAGTGAATTCGAAAGTAAAATTCTATGTACCGACTTGACAGAATATCCTAGAAAGTTCTGGTCTCAATTTAAATCAGTAAGTGGTTGGAAACAGCATGTCCAGACACTCCGGGGTGATGATGGCATTGAAACAGAGGATGACAGGCGTAAAGCTGAAATACTAAACACCTTTTTCCAAAGATGTTTCATAGAGGAAGACCGCACTGCAGTTCCTTCTCTAAATCCTAGCACAAACGAGAAAATGGCTGACATCGAAATAAGTGTCCAAGGAGTAGAAAAGCAACTGGAATCACTCAACAGAGGAAAGTCCACTGGACCTGACGGGGTACCAATTCGATTCTACACAGTACGCGAAAGAACTTGCCCTCCCTTTTAACAGCCGTGTACCGCAAGTCTCTAGGGGAACGGAAGGCTCCAAATGATTGGAAAAGAGCACAGGTAGTCCGAGTCTTCAAGAAGGGTCGTAGAGCAGATGCGCAAAACTATAGACCTATATCTCTGACGTCGATCTGTTGTAGAATTTTAGAACATGTTTTTTGCTCGAGTATCATGTCGTTTTTGGAAACCCAGAATCTACTCTGTAGGAATCAACATGGATTCCGGAAACATCCATCGTGTGAGACCCAACTCACTTTATTTGTTCATGAGACCCAGAAAATATTAGATACAGGCTCCCAGGTATATGCTATTTTTCTCGACTTCCGGAAGGCGTTCGATACAGTTCCGCACTGTCGCCTGATAAATAAGGTAAGAGCCCACGGAATATCAGACCAGCTCTGTGGCTGGATTGAAGAGTTTTAACAAACAGAACACAGCATGTTGTTATCACTGGAGAGACGTCTACAGACGTTAAAATAATATCTGGCGTGCCACAGGGGAGTGTTATGGGACCATTACTTTTCACAATATATATATAAATGAGGTAGTAGATAGTGTCGGAATTCCATGCGGTTTTTCGCGGATGATTCTGTAGCATACACAGAAGTTGCAGCATTAGAAAATTGTAGCGAAATGCCGGAAGATCTGCAGCGAATAGGCCCTTGGTGCAGGGAGTGGAAACTGACCCTTAACATATGCAAATGTAATGTATTGCGAATACATAGAAAGAAGGATCCTTTATTGTATGATTATATGATAGCGGATCAAACACTGGTAGCAGTTACTTCTGTAAAATATCTCGGAGTATGCGTGCGGATCGATTTGAAATGGAATGATCATATAAAATTAACTGTTGGTAAGGCGCGTACCAGGTTGAGATCCATTGGGAGAGTCCTTAGAAACTGTAGTTCATCAACAAAGGAGGTGGCTTACAAAACACTCGTTCGACCTATACTTGAGTATTGCTCATCAGTGTGGGATCCGTACCAGATCGGGTTTGCGGAGGAGATAGAGAAGATTCAAAGAAGAGCGGCTCGTTTCGTCACAGGGTTATTTGGTAACCGTGATAGCGTTACGCAGATGTTTGACAAACTCAAGTGCCAGACTCTGCAAGAGAGCCGCTCTACATCGCGGTGTAGCTTGCTCGCCAGATTTCGAGAGGGTGCGTTTCTGGATGAGGTATCGAATATATTGCTTCCCCTTACTTATACCTCCCGAGGAGATCACGAATGTAAAATTAGAGAGAGGCTTTCAGATAGTCTTTCCTCCCGCGAACCATACGCGACTGGAACAGGAAAGGGAGGTAATGACAGTGGCACGTAAAGTGCCCTCCGCCACACACCGTTGGGTGGCTTGCGGAGTATAAATATAGATGTAGATGAGTGTGGTGCGTGATGCGGCGCTCCCCATCCCTATATACCGATCAAATCAGTCACGACTTGAACCGAGCGTGCCCGAACATTGTCCTACAAAATGATGGCCGCCTCCTGCAGAAACCGACGCTGCTTCTTTCTCTCAGTTGCTTTTCAACTTTGTAACACAGTCTGTTTCGTTTTAGAGTCCAAACCGCTTAACAGATATTGTTCAAATTTGTCATGGAGACAGTTTGAACCCTTAGAAAGAACATAGCCCACTTTAAAAAGCAAGAATTTTTTTTTTGAATCAGTGAACGTAAACTACATTAAAACTTACTTATTTTGGTTGTATAACTTAAGAATTCTATAATGTATAAGTACTTCAGTAGTCGCCGCGCGGGATAGTCTCTCAAACGAAATTGCTCCCACGTCCGAGGCCTTTCAATATCACGTCTTCCATTCCGCTTGTAGTTAAGAATATTTTGGGGAAGTCTTCACGATATTTTTGAATTTTTTAGTTTCTGTTGAAAATACTTAATTTTTCTCTAGTATCTTCATTCCTAATCATTTCTTGTTGTGCAGCTCTTCGAATTTCTTAGGAACCTCATCTCTGCCGTGTGATTTTTTTTTTGCTTTTTTTTAAACCATGTTTTCGCTTTCATAGCATAATACAGGAACCGCGACCACGTTATAGAATTTCGGGACAATCTTTTTGTACTTTATTGCCCAATATTCAGATAATAGTGTCACAAACAGCTTAGAATTTGTGTAATTTATTTTAAGTATCAGAGTAAAAATCAGATCTTACAGCGTAGCCTAAATGAAAGATTAAGAGACCAGTTCTAAAGCAGGATTTTCCAAAACTAGTTTTAAACTGACTGAGTATTTTCCTCGGAGTGCACTTATTTTCGTTTTGTTCCTAGAAATTTTAAAGTTGTATTCATTGCATATTTCGTTCAGGTGGTATATAGATCTTTGGAGGTCATTTCGTGAACGTGAATCATGTCATCTACAAACAGAAGCACAATCAGGTATTTCTCATTCGTTATCCCAATTCCTTTGTCTTGTCATAGTTCCTGCTTTCATTTATGAAGAACGAAGTCAATGTAAATACTAAAAATGCTGACTTAATCTGCTCATTTAAATGTATACCGAACGAGCTGCCGCAGTGGTTATTACATGGTATGATGATGATGATGATGATGATTGGTTTTTGGGGCGCTTAACTGCACGGTTATCAGTGCCTGTACAAAGCTCCAACCTTTACACAGTCCAGTTTCGCCACCTTCACGGATGATGATGAAATGATGACACCACAGACACCTACTTCCCGGGCGGAGAAAGCAACCCAGCCGTGAATCGAACCCGGAATCCCATCACCAACAACGCTAGCTTCTACACGACGAGCTGTCAACTAGTACACTAGACTCGCATTCGGGAGGATGACGTTTAAATCCGCATCCGGCCATCCTGATACGTTTTCCGTAACTTTCCTGAATCGCTCCAAGTAAATGCTGGGATGGTTCCTTTGAAAGGGAACGGCGGACTTCTTTTACCCTTCCCTGACGCAGTGCCAACTCCTGCTCCGTCTCTAATGACCTCGACATCGATAGCACATTAAATGCAATCCTCCTTCCGTCCTTCATTTAAAGGCATAGGTTTACGCAATAAGTCGGGCGTTAAAAGTTAAAAACTGCGTACTCGTCTAAGGCAGCATAATTTCATGGCGCGCAAATTATCGAGACTATATTCACCGAGCATTTGTGAAAGGCAGCACGTGGCGACTTCCAACAAACTTCACACATAATTTCGAAACTTGGCGAAACTTTTTTTCCCCTCTGACATCCCTGACATAATGATGAAAGGAAAAAGACTTTTATCACTTCTACATTTTCGCTGATCGTGCAGTAAGGTGTCAGCATCAGGCTTGATGTTTCACTTTATTACTTCTTTACTACTCACTTTATTCGCAACACATTTGTCAGACAGTATCCACAAACGTCGCCGAATGTACCTGAAAATTATAGAATTGTACAACACCTAGTTCAGTACATAAATATTGAGACGTTTTCGAAAAACTAGCTTCTCTTACAACTGAGGGTCTTCAACTGCAAAGGGTTATGTTTCTTCAGGTCAAGTTTTTAACACATTAACTGATACGGAATGTGAACGAACTTCTGAAGGTGTTTTACGAATGGGACTTCCAGTTTTCAGACAGCAATTTGGAGGGGAGAAGGGGGCCGTGGTTACGCGGTCTATTTGGAACTTCAGTGTTTTCGCAAATGATGCTGTTGCCTGTAATAAAGTTCTGTTTGAAAGAAGTCACGCCTTCATAAGATTTCAGTGTAGTGCAAAGCATGACAACTTAGTTTAAATGTTCCCGAAATGTAAAATTGTTCGGTTCACAAAACGATATAACCTTATCCTACGAGTATAGTGCAGCGAGTCAAACTCGCTATCGCTCAACCCACATGAATACCCGGGTGTAAAAATTTCTAGAGATTTGAAATGGAACCGTCACATAGTCGCAGTCTTAGGGAAATACGGTGGATGGCTGCAATTCGTTGGTAGAATTCTAGGAAAATACAATCAGTGTACAAAAGGAATTGCTTACTAATCACGCTTGCGACCCATCCCCGAATATTGCTCGAGATTCTTGGATCCTAATCAGATACAACTGCCCGGCGATACTGAATGTATACAGAGAAGGGCGGCACGAATGGTCACAGGTTTTTTGACCCGTTGGAGAATGTCACACAGTTTCTGATCAAATTGAACAGGCAGGCGCTTGGAAAGAAACGTAAAATATCTAGAGAAAGTCTACTTGGAATATTTCCGGAGGAATCCTTAACTGTTGAATATAGGCGAATGGTAGTCAATGGAGGGAATGACTGCGAATGATCGTTCGATTTGCGTTCTCTTCCGTAGGCTGCGATGCAAACCAATCCTGGTGATATTCCCGGTGTGAGATGTAGTTGGCAGCTCTGTAAATGCTGACCGGTGAGTCGCTTAAAGCCCAGGTGAAATTAATCTCGGAGGGACACATCACGCTCTCAACCGACTAAGCTTGTCCCCTAAGGATCGCCTAGAGCCTGTGACTAGTGCATTGAATGTAAATACGGAAAACTGCAAAAACTCACTTTTTCAACTATTTGTAATTCCATTAACTAGTTTTGTAACCTTTACAGACTCATCTTCAAATGTGGCACACAGAATTTCCGTCTCTCTGGCGTGGAGACAGAGCGACAGTTACATGGCGACATGTGTCGGAAAACCAGTTATTCCACTTACTGACTAACGGACAGTTCATGGTAGACACAGACTATCCCGTGGAAGAGTAAAGTATCTCGAGGAGACCTAATTAGAAAGTTTCTAGAACTGACGTTACATGATGAAAGTAGGAATGGAATATACTTAAACCGCCTACGTATTGTAACTGTAGGAAGCGTGAAGACCAGAAGAGACTAAGCACAGCACGCACAGAGGCTTTCAAGCAGCCACAGTTCGCACGCTCCATACGTCAGTGGAGTGGGAATAAGTCCTAATAACTGGTATACTGGCAAGTTCCATCTGTCACGCAATTCACGGTCATTTATAGACTACAAATTATAAGCTGCCTATGTTTTGTTTAAATTTGGATTACAAGAAAATGGGCGTTTTGCAAAATGTCCTACATAAGTCTCCTCTTCATCAACACCACCACCATGAGTGTTCTGCCCTAGGGCAGGTCTTCACATGTAGTTCTCCATGCAGTCCCATCATTTGTTACCCTCTTGTTTTCTCACAACTATTTTCTGTTCTTACGCTGTCCACCACCTGGTATGTTCTGCGTCTTCTTCTTCTTCTTCTTCTTCTCCTTCTTCTTCTTCTTGCATTCACCATTTCCTTCATACCATCAATAAACAATCTCTTCTCATTCAGTGTCCATGCCAATTGTGTTTGCTCATCCTGCTACCTTTAAAATTTCTCTCTGTTCTCCCAATCAACACCACCTCATTTCTCACTGTGCCTGCCTATTTTATCCCCTATCAACGCACCCACATAAAAGCCTCCTGTTATGAAACGTCTCGTTGGCAATTGCTATACGTATTTTCACCTCCTTATTACTTCCAATGTCGTCCATAATAGCACGTCGCAGTTATCTAAAAACACTAAATTGTTGTGTATCTTCCTGCCTAACATTATAGTTGTTCTTGCTTTTCTTGCACCTATCACCGGACATTTTGCGTTTTTCTTATTATTTCTCATTCCAATTTACTCACGTCTCTTGTTCAATTCTTTTAACATTTCAGTCATACTTTCGCTCTCTGCCAATAACACCACATGATCCGCGAGTCTAATACATTCTGCTCTCCTAACAACAACCCGCTCCCGTCTATGTCGTTTCAAACGTTTTTGAATGACATGCTCCAAATATATTTACACACTAGGGAGAATAAACGTACCCCGGAGGACTTACCCCAGCGCGATGGAAATCGATACACGTGATGTTCATTCATGCCCAATAGTATCCGAACGACCTGAATTGAATTTCGCCTGATTCACATGCAACCCACATAGCGCAACTGTCTAGCAGGTCTCCTTATCGCTCCTTGGTACAGTCGTTTGACTATTGAAAGTGGTTCCAACAAGTCACCACGAGAAAAAACTGTTCTGTATTGCAATAACTCAAGATGCAAAGTAATACCACGATACTACAAATATCACCTTATCACAGATAAGATTGCCCTTAAGGCTTGTAGCTCACATTTATTACAATAAATGACATACCTGACATTTTACCACTCTCATTATTACGTCAGATAGGTAATGCACGTGGTAAATTCGTCGTATTCATGATTTACTCTTCAAAGTAACATACCGTACTTATTATTTAACACAAAATAAGATTAAAAATTAAAGATATTCACGAGCAGCTAATTGAGAATATTTATGAACTTCAAATGACACGACGAACCGTCTCGTTCTGCATATGGATGCAAACTCAGGTCATGCAGACTAAGCAATGATTTCGTGCCTGACGGATACTGACTGTCACTCCTGATTAGGCATACAGAGAGTGATATACCTCGATTTTAGACAGAGCCAGTTTGCAAATTCCAACTTTAAATTACATATCGCAAGTATTTTTGCCGGACGCGAATTCCTACCCAGCACCTATTTTCACTGTTAACGAACGACGAGAGATGTTGAATCTTGGTTCTTAACAAGTAACTTATTTGAATTGCCGTGAGGTAAGGCTTTGTGTTGGACAGGGGTTCGAACTCAGAACTTAATCGGATAGATATCGACGCACAATCAACTGTGACATTTCGGGTTTTCTCGGCAGTAGCTAGATGTTTTAACTGAAATGACGAGACGAAACATACATTTTTTTCCTTCCCAAGACTCCAACCCGGCATCTATCGCTGTTATATTCTAGAGAAAACGAACGTTAAATATGGGTTTGTTGCACCAGCAGCGACATGTGAGCGTGTTTGAACTAGAAATAATATGACGAAGAGTTCAGTGCTCACTGGGAATACAGCTCCACACATCATATCGCTTTTGACTACACACAAAGATACGTCAGCTTCCGAATTTTTGTCCAGCTCGGACTAACATCTTGAACTTACAGTGATCTCGCAAATAGTTCTGTGTCTCACTGGGTGTCAAAAACGTCACATATCGTTAGTGTTGACAAAGAATGAAAATACATTAAACATTAAAATAATTATCCACCAGCAGATAGGTGTTCTCATGCTAGAGCTTGATAATACATAATGAAATCTATAGTGCCGGGCCAGGATTCGAACCCATTCACGCGCAGTATGTGGAGATGTTGAGGAATCTGCAGTTCTGAACAAACAACAAATTGTAGACGTGCTGTATTCTCACGAAGGGATCAAATTCAGCGTTAAGTACGGTCTAAGTTGCATTCCCAGATCAGAACCGATTTTATCGACATACAGAAGCTCATATAAAATATGGACTAAATGTCCTGTGAGCCTACATAGCGTTTGTTTCGTCACTAGAAATAAATAACAAGTATAAGAAAGGTTTCTACGTGTCGCCGCTCCAGTCTTTATTGTGATTCATCCTAACGTCTACTTTGTAGTAAAGGAATATTATTTTTCATGTTAATTTCAGACCACAATGTCATTATATCTTCTTCACTTGGTGTAGCCAGAAGAGAATGGAATCTGTCTCTTCTTATCTAAAATCATTGACAGAAGTTGGAATCGAACCCAGTCCATAGATATACAAGCATATTATAAGTATGTGGCTCATTTTTCTATCGTAACGCCGTTGCACCTCTCTGGATGAGAATTGACACACAGGCTTCCTGTAGTAATTTGCAGCAGGTTCAGTAAATTCATTTACTTGGTTGACCGAATCACAATGAACTAGCTGCCTCGACTACCCAGTGCATAAATTCGACTTTATTTTGTAATCACCGAAATAAAATCACGTACCTGCCACCTACACAGAACAGCCAACAGTGTAGGATGCACAAATTTGAAAAGGAAGTGTTTCTTTCCACTTGAGCTACTGTATTGCGCCATCTCTTTGTTGAAAACGTCGTGCATTGCAAATGTCGCATTTCATAAGTAAAGTTTTGTATTCCTAGAAACCCAAAATTTGTTTGTCAGCTGCGGGAAGAGGAGTTACCCGTTGTGCAGCATTGTAAGTTTTCACCATTGAACTATGAGCCGAAAGTATTTTTTTGCGATTTCCTTATCGATGTTTTATCTGACTGCTTGTAGCTCTTTCACAGAAGGGATAAAAACGTTACAGTCAGCGAGACTGGAAGTGCGAACCATAACAGATGCTATTTCTCAGGTCAGCGCATTACCATAGAGCTGGCGTAGAAGTACGTGTCTTAGCTTACTCTTACGAGTTCGATAATGTCTAGCACTCGTAAACCGCTATTTAAAGGACGAGATTAGTTGCGAATTTCCACGTGCAACGACTTTTCTGGGCTGAAAACCGTAAATTTACAATCTTTTGTTACACCTAACGTGATAATAAATCAGATTATTCAATGGAAATGACAGGTAAAATCAAGTGAACTTTGAGGATAAATTCCGTGCGCACCAGGAAGGAACTCGTCGAACACAGAGTTGCAAAACATACGTTGCCTTGTTGTCAAATCTCAGTTACAGTACCAGCAGAAAGAAGACGAACCGATGTGATCGTACAGCGGGCTGGGAAGTGACCATAGCTGGTGTCTCCAAGTCGCGGTTGCTACGGCCTGGAATACGTAATGCGTCTGATTCGCATTTCTGTAACTAGGTTTAGGGACTGGAGCGTGGTTACTAATAATACTCCAAACTAACTGAAAACTAAGCATCATATACCAGTAACTCTCACAGTTGTTTTTATATTTATTTCGTAAGTGTACTAAAAACTAAGAAGCTCATTCAGAGACGTTTTGATGCCTCGCCGATAGTCGAGCAAAACAAACAAATAAAGAAAAAAAGAATGTGTGTGTGTATGAGAGAGAGAGAGAGAGAGAGAGAGAGAGAGAGAGAGAGAGAGAGAGAGAGAGAGAGAGAGAGAAATCAAAAAGAATGAGAGAGAGTAAGAAATTGTTGTAAAGAAATTGAATCATGGTATGTAAAGAAATCTTTCATTAAAATTACACGTTACACATCATTACGAAATATCGTATTCATGATCTATGAAACAAAAATTGATCTAATGTAATCTAATCATATCATATTGATGGCTATCCATGAAGAGTCATGAATTACCGAAATTTTTGCCAATACCAGTAATGAAATCTAAACTTGAAAATAAAAGACGACAATTTTTGTAATAAACCTGGACTCCTAACAAGACAATTTCGTCCCTGTTAACTAACCACGAAAGATGTCTGATATACCTCCAAGCTCAAGTAACTAAGTGCGCATGCATTTAAAGATTAAGTGCATGATGTGAATTTATATGACGGAGATACGAACCCAACACGTAATCGTATTGTTAATTAAGTAAAATCAAATGTTACGTATCGCTTTTCCTTACCAGCTGCTAGGTGTTTGAATCTAAACTAAGGATACAAACTTTTGTACCTAAGTGACAATCTAACTACACGCCTACCGTGCATCCACAAATATAGCTTAAATATCAGTTGCTTACTCACCAACGGTAAGGTGTGTGCGTGTTTGACAAGAAATAATGACACCTATTGCGATTGTTGGCAACACATGAATAGACATTAAAAGCGTACGTTGGTTTTCACTAGCGGGACGGTGTGCACGTTATAGGGCTTGAACTGAAACTATGAATATTTTTGTATTGGATCAGGATTCGGACCCACATCCTTACCTTTGGAGGAGACCTAGAGAAGGTTGCAGTCTTGCGAAAAGGGACGAAATGGTTGAACTATAATGTCCCGAGAGCTTCAGATCCTCGAAAGAGGAGAAACGAATTCGAATCACAGTCCAGCACCAAATTTTTCAACGTCTCTAGTTGAACCAATTACAAGTAAAATAAGAGCCCCATCCTTTAAATGGCTATCGGTTCATAAAATAAAATAAAATTTTCTAATGTAAGTAAGTTTACTGGCGACTGTATTTCTGTTTACGATGACTTCCGCTATGTCATTTCCCAACGTAACCTGGCTCTGCCCAGTTGGTAATGATGGAACGTGATTTGTATTGCGAATTCTGGATTATAACGTCTTTCTTTTGAGGTTACCAGACGCAAAGTAAATCTGTTTGTGCTTCTTAAAAGTAAATGTCTGAACCCACGCATTGCTCCTGTGATAGTTCCACCAGGCCACTGTGCCCACATTTCCCAGCCCCAGGAGTGAGCTGCAATGGATGATGTGCTGAGCTTACAAAAGTAGTCACGGTGGATAAAACGCGAGTCTATTAAATGTTTAAGTAGAAAAAAGCTTCTGACGCGGAGATTATGCTATTCTCATGTCAGCAGGATGTAAAGACCCTTGTAGACATCATAGGCTCGATGTGAAGCCATTTTGAAATGTTCACAAATTCAGATATTTTCTTAGTTCGTGAAGATCCACTGGGAAGTGTGAAGTTACCGGATAATTGGATTATTACCGACATTATTACTATCATTTTCTTCATGCCGCTGCTGGAACACTGTACTTGAATATAAGTTCGTGCCTTTTGGTCACTATACAAGTAGTTTCCCAAGAAGAGGTTCTTTCTCTGTCTACAGAATTCTTTTCATGTTAATATCAAACATCAGCAATTACTCATAGATTACATTAAAACTAAAGTAATCGATGAAGACGTTACTTGATAACAAAAACGCGCTGCCATTCTTCTATTACTTGCGCCTAGAAATGGCTGTCGAGTGCTGCCAAACCAAAAGCTAAGAGATGTTACTGCCTGCCGATATACGTTCGAATCCCTGCCCAGTACAAAGCCTTACCTCACGGCAATTCAAGTAAGTTACTTGTTAAGAACCAAGATTCAACATCTCTCGTCGTTCGTTAACAGTGAAAATAGGTGCTGGGTAGGAATTCGCGTCCGGCAAAAATACTTGCGATATGTAATTTAAAGTTGAAATTTGAAAACTGGCTCTGTCTAAAATCGAGGTATATCACTCTCTGTACGCCTAATCAGGAGTGACAGTTAGTATCCGTCAGGCACGAAATCATTGCTTAGTCTGCATGACCTGAGTTTGCATCCATAAGCAGAACGAGACGGTTCGTCGTGTCATTTGAAGTTCATACATATTCTCAACTGGTTGCCCGTGAATAACTTCAATTTTTAATCTCATTTTGTGTTCAATGATAAGTACGGTATGTTACTTTGAAGAGTAAATCATGAATTCGACGAATTTACAATGTGCATTACCTATATGACGTAATAATAATGAGAGTGGTAAAATGTCAGGTATGTCATTTATTGTAATAAATGTGAGCTACAAGCCTTAAGGGCAGTCTTATCTGTGGTAAGGTGTTCCGTGATATTTGTAGTATCGTGGTATTACTTTACGTCTTGAGTTATTGCGATACAGAACAGTGTTTTCTTGTGGTGATTTGTTGGAACCATTTTCAATAGTCAAACGACTGTACCAAGGAGCGATAAGGGGACCTGCTAGACAGTTGCGTTATGTGGGTTGCATGTGAATCAGGCGAAATTCAATTCGGGCGTTAGGATAGTTTTGAGCATGACTGTACGTGTAGGGTCAAATGAATGATTAGAGTTGAAGAAAAACTGGATGATTAATTCAAGACAAAGAGCTTCACAAATTGATAAGTCGATAACGTGTTGGGCCACCCCTGGCCTTTCCGCGGTCAGTTACTAGGCTTGACATTCACTGATAAAGTTAGTTTATACCCTTCTGACGGATATCGTACCAAATTCAGTTCAGTTGGTTCGTTACATCCTCAAAATCGCGACCTGCTTTAAAGAACCTGCCCATTGTGCTCCAGATGTTGAAAATTGATGAGAGATATGGCGATCTTGCTGAGCAATTTATTGCCTTGCGTGTACAAACACGTAGATACGATATCCGTGTGTGGTGCGTAAATTGTCGGTAGGCACCTCACTTAGTGTCCCGAGCAGAGTTCAAGCCGCCATAAAGACAAAGGGTGGACGCACTGCATATTAATGTCCACTAACAGGTGTCTGTACACTCACTGATAGGATAGTGTATTTCGAAATGTTAGCAGAGGCCAGAAGTTGGAGCATTTGGTCTTCCTTTTTAAAGCTTACGTGGGGCGAGTCGTAGAATCTCTAAAAAGAGACACCTCTGGCAACACTAGTTGAAAGTGGCCTTCAAACTAGCCGTCAGAGCTGCCGTAGCCGAGACGCCCCCTGGGTAAACGCTACGGATTTCTGCAGTCGCGCCTCGCGATCTGTCACGAATTATGGAATGTATTCGCAGATACCAATTGTAATACGACAACGGCTATACAGTTTGCTGGAAACGTACAGGATGTTCTGAAATTCCCATCACTACCTGCTACAACTTGTAGAGGGGACTGAGTACATAATACTCTTATTTTAAATTGTAACCTGTCTCCCGAGACGTACCGTATACTAGAACCACTTGAAAACATGTTGGTAACGCTGTCACTTTGATAAGTAATTTGTTACATTGAGGAGCCAAAGAAATATCGTTTAAGGTCCCCGCGAGCACGCAGAAGTGCCTCAACACGCCGTGGCATGGACTCTACTGATGGCTGAAGTCGCGCTGCCGGGAACTGACACCATAAAACCTGCAGAGCTGCCCATAAATCCGTAACAGTAAGAGGGAGCAGAGATCTCTTCTGATCAACACGTTGCAAGGCATTCCAGATATGCTAGTTAATGCTATAAAATTTACTAGAAACGTACAGTATGTTTGGGGAGTTTGGTGGCCAGCGAAAGTGTTTAGGCTCGGAAGAGTGTTCCTGCAGCCACTCTGTAGCAACTGTGGTTGTGTGGGCCGCTCCATTGTCCTGCTGGAATTACCCACTTCCGTCGGAATCCACAATGGACACGAATGGATTCAGGTGATCAGACAGGATGTATCTAGACGTATCAGGGATCCCACATCACTCCGAATGCGCACGCTCTACAACGTCACAGAGCCTCCACCAGATTGAACAGTCCGCAGTTGACATGCGGGGTCCATGGAGTCATGATGTTGTCTTCATACCCATACACGTCCATACTGTATATACATTTTGAAATGAGACACGTCCAACCAGGGATTATGTTACGAGTCATCAACAGTCCAATGTTCGTACCGATGGGCCCAAATGAGGCGTAAAGCTTTGTGCTGTGCAGTCAGCAAGGGTACACGAGTGGGCCTTCGGCTCTGAAAGGCCATGTAGATGATGTTTCCATGAATGGTTCGCATGCTGATACTTGTTGATGGTCAAGCATTGAAATTTTCAGTTATTTTCGGAAGGGTTGCACTTTCGCCACTCTGAACGATTCTCTTCAGATTCCATTCTTGCAGGATTTTTTTTCTGGCCGCAGAGATGTTGGAGATTTATTGTTTTACTGGATTGCTGATATTCACGGTGCCCTCGTGAAATGGTCGTACAGGAAAATCCCCACTTCATCGCTACCTCGTAGATGCTGTGTCCCATCGGCCTTGCGCCAAGTATAAAACCACGTTCAAAGTCATTTAAATCTTGATAACCTGCCATTGTAGCAGCAGTAACCGATCTAACAACTACGGTAGACACATGTCTTACATAGGCGTTGCCGGCGGCAGCACCATATTAAGCCTGTTTACATATCTCTGTGTTTGAATACGTATTATTATAATAGTTTCTTTGGCATTTCAGTGTAGATGTGACCGAGTACATCTATTGTTCTACAGTTTCACTCTTTAATAACCAAAGAATCAAAAAAATCGGTCTTCAGAGACACTGGTTTTACAGGAGGGCGTTTTCCAATTTGAAATTACAATGATATTATTTCCTTCAGCTGCTGACGGGCGTTAATAGATATCAACGAAGACAGGTGAAAATGTGTGCCCCGACCGGAACTTGAACCAGGGATCTCCTGCTTAGATGGCAGTCGCTCTATCCATCTGAGCCACAGACGGCACAGAGGATAGTGAGACTACAGGGACTGTCTCGCGCACGCCTCCCGCGAGACCCACATTCTCACCTTTGTATGTCCACACACTACATTCGTAGCGTCCTTTCGCACATGTCCGGAAGAACAGACACAATATCCATATAAATATATTTTCCAATTCGCGTGCGCTGCGTCTCCACGGGGCACCACAGACGCACCTGCTGACGGTGAAGACACCCATAGTCGAAGACGTTGTGCAATGGCAACGAAAAGCGTGTGGGGAGGAGTCAGACGTTGTGGACAACGATCTTGATAAAGGCGACCAGCAGCTCTTCCAGTACTGTGCGCTTTGGCCACACAGGATACTCGTGTCGGTGTATTCGGCAAAAGTGTACTCAGAAATGTTGCTCTAACACTCACAGTCACATGAACGAGACTCGATCCAGGTCAGAGAGGAGACAGCCGTCAAATGACAGCATAGGATCAGACGTAAGTAACCCCCCCCCCCCTCCAGTGATTATAACCCTGTTGCATACCACATTAGCGAAGGTGTATTTATACGGCTGTAGCACGGATATACCTTTCCATACATGGGCTCCTCTTCAGAATATCGTCACTCAGTTCCCTAGAAGTTTTTAACGGGAATTTTGCAACATCCTGTATCTCTCCACTAACTATACAGTTCTTTCCAGAATTAGATCCCTCTGCAGTGGAGTGTGCGCCGATATGAAATTTCCCGGCAAATTAAAACTGTGTGCGGGACCGAGACTTGAACTCGGGACCTTTGCCTTTCGTGGGCGAGTGCTCTACCATCTGAGCTACCCAAACACGACTCACGTCCCGTCTAAACAGCTTTACTTCTGCAGTACCCCGTCTCCTACCTACAGCTGTTGCACGACATTCGAAATATACGGATGTATTTCAGAATTTCGGCGTAATGCAACTTCGCAGAAACATGGCTGAATTTTCCTGTATATTGTTATCATTAAAACCAAGCACCGTCTCTGTCTCCATATCAAAAAGTATTAGGTAATATTTTCATCATTTCTAGCACTATTAAAGTTGGTAGGTGTAGGAAAAAATACTACTATCATTCTGAAAATATCGTTGAGAAGCGATAGAATTCCTACAAACAAATTTAAGAAAATCATTTTGGGTACTAGGCCATGTCATTATACAACAGTGAAACAACTAAAATAACGACATTTCGACCATCATTTGAACGATCCTCTTCAGAGCGAATAAATGCCACGAAATTTCAAATCAGCAGCAGCGAAATGAAAGGTCGATTTGGAAACAGTTCCTATTTCTTCTTTCTTATCTTCGATTAATTTCCCAAATATCTCGTTCGTTTCGTATGTTGCTTTCTTTATACAAGGTGTTCAACATTTCTAGAGCTTGCAATTTTACCTAGTAACTCATGCATGCAAACGTCATCTAACGAGGCTACAGAGCATCAAAATACAGGCACCAGCCCCGGCGAATGTATGTAAGTAGAGTGTGATGCCGTGATTATTTATCAATTTGATCATGTATCATGTTCCGGAAGTTACAAGGGAATATCGTTATCATACCTCTGACGGCGGAATACAAGTACTGGTACTGTTGTTGCTAACTTTCATAGGTGGTAGTATGGATCAAAGTAAGAAAAAAATGTCCGGTAAACATGGGCTACAAAATGCATACCTGAGGCGCTATGAGCACTTGTTCAACAGTGGAGATATGTTTTATGCTAGCGAAGATGAACAAGTCCTCACAGCTCTTAAGGTATGCATTTTACAGCCCATGTGTACTGGACATTCGGTCCATACTACCACCTCTGAAAGTTTCCTGCCCTACATCTTAGCTGCAACACTACTGGTACATACTGTCACACGCAACAGGAATGTCTTCTCTTCCAATTTTCCGTTATAGGGACATAACCTCAAATTTATACATTTATCCATCTCCATCATCATAGAAAATTGGTAACATCTTCATTGAATCTTTCTGTGTACACATATTTTACAGACTCCAGCGCCTGTAACTTCGATACCCTGTAGCGTCGCTGGATGACGTTTCCAGACATCGATTCCTATGTAAAACTTCATCTGGTAGGTCCCCTCTACAGACGCGATAAGTGTGTAGCACGACGTGTGAAACATTCTGTATGCAAAGTGAATAACATGGGTGAATGGGCTAGAACCGAACCGCCCCCCCCCCCTCCCATTATCTCTCTCTCTCTCTCTCTCTCTCTCTCTCTCTCTCTCTCTCTCTCTCTCTCTCTCTCTCTGTCTCTCTCATTCTCTCACTTTCATTCTCTCACTCTCTCTTCTCAACTATCAACTGCCAGCTTTCCTTTATGTCTTTTAAGTCTTAAAATTGCTGTCTGATTTCTGGCAGAGCTCTAGATAACATGCCGCTCACTGTATTTTGTCGCTGGTTGCATCATCTTAAATTCAAACTGTATATTTTGCTCAAAATTGTCAGAAGTTATTTTGTAACATCTATAGATGTTATAAATATGGGTTGAATTTCTTCAACCGATCTCTAGCGGCTAGTGTGTTCTCTCAAAATCGATTTTCCTCTAGCTCGTCTCCTCTAATTCCTGTGTAAATATTTTGGATCAGTATTTTCAGCCAGGACGTATGAAAGTGATGGTTCGATAGTATCCGCACTTATCACTATTTGCCTTATTTGGTGTTGGTGTTATTTTTTTCGTTTAGTCTGAAAATTTAGCAGTCACGTCAGTTAGCATAGATGTTGAGGAGTGAAGCAGCAAACGTCGACAGAGTGAGTCCTCGCCGGTGCTGATAGAACCTTCTGGTGGCGGAGCCCTGCACTACAGACAACTGAGTTTGTGAGGAACTAGTAGCGACATCTAGCAGCGAAGTGATGAACAGCAAAATGGCCGCGAAAATTGAGTGACTTAAATGTCTAGTTGCTGTTTATTTCTTCCTTTACACTATTATTACAAAACAGATTACGGCATCACTGCTCGGTTTGTCTGTTACCGTATTTTTGTGTATTTCACACATTACAAAATAGTTCTGTTCTGATAACATATAATGCAAACTACATCTCGAGCGACATTAATGTACGCAGCATGTTACATTCATCATTCCCTCTTCGTAATTTAGTATTACTAATAGTTTTGTCCACACTTTTAAGCATTAAAAATGGATATGTGGCTCGGAACAGGACTACTGTTACATTAAATGTTAACAACATAATCGCACAGTATAGTGAGTTAAAGAATATTGAACAGCAACGAGAACTGTAAGTAAGTTTATGCAGTGCAACGTTAGTGATATAATAGTACAACAGTAATAGGCGTTTTTCAGCCCTTATTTCTATTTTACAGTTTCACTCATTACTGATGGCAAATGCCTTGCAGAGAACGTAATATTCTGCATCTTCGGTCCGGCCTTTACAATCTCTTTCATTGAACTGCACTTAACCTGGAGAGGTAGTAATACAATTTTTTCTCTGATCTACAAGATACTTTTACAAAAAGTAGTGGCAGAGAGGTAGTCATGTAACTATTAATCGAAATATTATATGAACTATATGGGCGTGTTAGTAAAATCACCAAGAAATTCCTCTCATTAATTTTAAGTGTTATCTGTTTGATACAGCATTCAGCTCACATAAAACCACGAGAAATATCGTTTTTATAAAAAAAACAGTTTATGTCATTAGTGACCTGTGTAAAATCAAACATCTCATTTTGACACTAGAATAATTTGAGAAAAAAAGGCCTGTTTTAGTTTTTGAAAATGCAATAAGTGAAAACAATGTATTTTTAAAAGGTATTGTCAATTGTTACGAAACGATTTATTATACAGAATTTATTAATCGCATAGTAAATCATGATACAAAAAAGAACACCTTGTTGGCTTGTGATACAATATTTTGCATTTTCTTATGACTTTGAAATAATTACTGCTTTTTCAGCACTGAGAATGAGTAAAATACATTATGTAATATATGAATCAGTATGATAAACTTTTTTCGAATATTCATTGTTAACTACAAGAAAATGGCAGATGTTTGGGTATTTACCTCAGAAGTATTCAGCACACGAAGGATAACAAAAATCATTTTTTTGGTAAGGTTTTTGTTTCATAGTTTCCTACAAATATTACTGATACCACAGTGAGATATATTAAGTACCTTAAAATATATGTAGATGTGGTCTGGTGAAGAAAGTGTGTGAATTAAAATTTAAAATGCTTGCACCAGCATAATCAGGTTTAGTTTGTAGTGTGGGAGTGAGCTCCACGTGGGACCCGAAGCACGGACCCCACGGGGGTGCCCGGCATGCGCCACATGCCAAGGCAGAGGTGGAGGCTAGTGTTCGGAAATCTGAAAATTCCAGCGCCGGCCGGGGATTGAACCCCGGCCCGGCTGGGGCGAATAGCCCCAGCCGAGGCGCTGGAACGTTCCAGACCCCCTTACCACTAGACCACCGGGGACCCCGGCTGTTTCTTGCTCCATAGTCCAGCTAGTGGTCGTAGAGCACTTCCTGTTGTCCCCCGTGTTTACACCGAGGCAGCAGTGGCGTGGTGTAACAGGAAGTGTTTACTTGCGTCCGCTGGATGTCCACTTAGTGTACGACTTATTTACCCGGCTGACGTTCGTGTCGCTATAATCTCCTTAGTTCCGTTACAATTACATGCAGGGACTGAAAATCTGCCTATGCAGTTGCACGCAGTCGCATCTCACTATTTGAACCTCTGTAATTCGATCGTGTTGTCAAGACCCATGTCAGAACTGTTTATCGAAGAATGCTCATGTGTTCGGTACATTTCATAAACGGAAGCGACTGGGATAACAGACAGCCCGTAAACATTTTGTAATGAAGTGTCAGCCGGTACGTAATACTCGATATCTGGAGTTGTTTTATCGGTTATTAAGATAATCGTTTCACCCCTATACACTTAAAAAATTCCCGTGTTTTCTTAATAAAGCATAAGCACAGTACATAAATCCCTCGCGAAAATGACATCGGAGAAGTACAAGTGTTCGAGTGCCACAGAAAACAAGTGGGTCCTTGAAGGTGTGGAACGGAGAGCAGAACTAAAATAAGATGTAACGTTTCGGGATTCCCTCATAGTCGCGTAGACACTCCAGAAGCAGGAAGATCCGTTTGATGACGTCTCTTGAGGAGCGAGGAAAAAATTCACTCTCAAATAACTACTGTACAAGATGCCTCGCCGCCTCTTGAAGGGTGTCATGGGATTCTGCAGCCGTGGACTCGGCGACCTGTGAGCCAACGCGGTGTTTCTGACCACATACATTTTAGCTGCGGGTTCTCCGACGTGCAAAGGAAGCCGCGACAATGGGGAGGCTCTGCGTGCCGTTTTGTAATAAGAACGCCTCTCCACATTTTATCGTAGGAATGATATAAATTTTAAACTTCTTAGATCCACCGAGTCATTATGTATTCTTAAAATATCTTTTAACTCTTTTTCAACACATATGTATCTTTTACCTCTTTCACTGAAGAAGCTGACCAACAGATTTTTTTTCAATTTCAGGTATTGGTTTTATTGCATTCTCCTTTAGCGTATTGGTCAGAAATTGTAGGTTAAGATACCTTTGCCTTATTGAGTATCGTTTGCTATGCCAAACTTCGACAGCATTCATGGTCCTGTGCATCGAATTGATGACGGTAGATAGCTGACCGAAATCACTTTGAAATAAATTCTCTGAACGCAGATAACTTTGATACAGTAGTGTTAGGTATCGAAGTATTATCTAACGCAACTGAAGCCAACCTAAGAGTGAATTTATTTCGAAATAATTTTAGTCGACTGTCTGTCTTCACCAATTCCACATTTCAGGTTGTGTACTAGCATTTTCCATCTATTGACTGATTAAATAGTCTACGCCACTGGGCACTTGCTACGCTGTTACTCTCCATGCTTCATCAAGGCAGTCCGGTGGAAGATGGACTCTACAGCACACGTGCGGCAAGACAAACGAACTACTTCTTCATCCCTGTATTGCTCCACTAATCGCAGTTCTTGTATGTCTTCCACAGGCATTGCTTGAAATGAAAATTACAACTGTAAAATAAATGTCTCGGATAACACTGTTTTCATAGTTTAATTTGCAATCATTTCGAAGTAAAGCAATGCAGTTTTAAATGACAACCAAGTTATGACATTTCTCGGTTGAGAAAAAATATTTCACAATTATTTTGACTTTCCTCTGGTAAAAAAGCTAGTCTTCCGTGCTTCAGGTATCAACAAGTTGTTTCGAACACCTCTGAAACGTCCGTCCATAAGAAGAGCTTTATTTTCAAACATTTTCTCCCCTTCTTCGTAACTGATCACCAGGATTCATTTGTCAGGAACAGGGTTATTATCAGTCTCCAAAAAAACTTCAGTCACTTTCAAAATATCTTCGTGCTGCCGAATCCCTGAACTACTGCCACGGTTATGGGACATCCCAGAAGCTTCCCTTACACAGTGCAGTCTTTCTCATAATTCGTTATACTTGCGACGTAATCTAAACCTTTATCTCGCAAATCTTGAAATTGCTCTTTAAACCCTCCGAAAAAAGGCACTGTCTACTCACCGCAGACTGTTTCCCAGCAGTTATGCATTCGTTTCTCAATCTCCACATCTGTTTCGTCAGGTTGGGCGAGAAACTTACAGTTGAGCCGTGATTCTACCATTTACAATTTTTAAACTGCTGCTGCTCCTATTCCGTTCGGAGTTCCTGTACAAGCAATTCGTATAATTACCACATTTCCGGTGCTCCTGGCACCGCTTACCATCCTTTCCCCTTTCTGTTTCCTTTTCCTTTCCTTTTTCTAACCACAGGCTCCAGTCACATTAACGTGATCACCGCCTGTGTCCGACGCTAATGAGTAGGGTATGCGTAACGCGGAAACTCAGCCACTTATGTGACATCCAAAAGGACGTGATCATTGCCTTTCGGGCCACAGATGGATGCATTTTCGAAACGGCAGAGTTCGTAAAATGTTGGCGTGTTGCCATATTTAAAGCACTCCGCGCATGGCGCTGTCGAGAGCCGACGCTGAGGCCGTTGTGGTGCCCCACGGTCCACAGAGGACAGGAGTTAAAGGAGACCGCAGGTGAATAACGTGCAACTGCTGAGCAACTGACCATGCACGTGAACCGAAGAGCCTACCGACAGTGTCTCCTCTAAGACCACTCAGCGAAAAATGCTATGTGTGGGTCTCCACAGCAGACTCCTGGTCCACACACCTATGCTGACTGCTGTTCGTCCGCGACGAAGGCTGGAATTTTCACGCCAGTTCTGCGACTGGGCGTCCACTGAACGGTGACCTGCGGGCTTTCCAAGTGACAGACAGGCGTCGGCGTGTAGGGCGCGATTCACCTGAAAGTGAACACCCTGCAACAGTCGGCGGCAGGGTTAGGACAGGAGGAAGGATCGTTACGATCTCACAAACGTTATCGTGACACTCCCGTCGTTCTGGAAGGCACAGTGGATGAGCAGAAATATCGGTCGGAACCGTTGCCACACCTACATCGAGTCTTTTTTCCCTCGGTATCTACCAGCAGAACAACTAAATCTGTGACACAGCTTGCAGTGTGAAAAGCACCAGGATGAGTTTGCTGTACTCCGCCGACCACCAGGCTTCCCGGAATCGAGAATATGTGGGACCACCTCGATGAAGCTCTTCCTATCCTGGGTCCTCAACCGAAAAACGTAGCGCAGCTAACTAAGGCACCGGCGTCGGCATGGCTCAGTACCTCACTGACTCCTACGCGTTTCTCAGTTGTCCGCGCTTCCCGTTAATCGTACCCCCCTACAGTAACTCAATGACGACACTCTCCCGTACACGTCAGCATCATCAACAGCCGCAGACTGCTGTTCACTCAGCCTGTCACCTCATTTATGTCTATACAGCATAACAGCTGTCTGTTACACTTCCTGGGACACTCCTGACGATATCCTTGTGTCTGATCAACGCTCGCCGTCGAGAACGTACTGGTATCTGTTGTAGACTTGAAGCCGCTCTCATATCTGGGAACCGACTCCGTATGCTCATACGTGCCAAAGGCTTTTCTCAAATATAGGAGAGTGCAATGTGCTTGGGACCTTTCATCCGTGGTTCGCAGTATATAATGTGCGAAAAGGGCAAGCTGCGTTTCACACGAGCTTTCTAAAACCGTGCTGATTTCTGGACGTAAGCTTTTCGGTGTCTAGGAAATTTATTATAATCATATTTAGAATACGTTCTAGGATTCTGCAGAAAATCGATGTCTGTAATTTTGCACATCCTTTCTGTTACTCTTCTTTTACACGAGTGTCACCTGCGATTTTTTAAACTGCCTTAGGTTGGACCCATTACAGGTGTAATATTCAGAAGGCAAATGTATATTGATCTCGTTATATACGGCTGCAACTTGCGCTTTTGCCAGTCCTTTGCGAAATACTGCTGGGCAAGAGAAAGGCGATAAATGCGAATGAAGTAAGTAAAACTGAAATTGTTTTAATTTCTTCGCTGTCCCCGAATCCTTTCCAAGCGATGCGTCCTTGAGCGGGTCAAACAGGTAGCAATAAATGCTCTACAAGTGAGGTTGACTTTTGAAGTTTTTCTTACCAGTCAAGTACAATGCAGACAGCTTCCATTCTCCATAATATCAGCAATATGAAAATGAAAATTCACGAAAGTCAAATCTGGACTGTAGCGATAATGACGCAGAGTCTCCCAACCCATTACTGTTTCTTTTCCCTTCCAGTGGTTTCTTGGATCAGCTGCGCTATGTTTGGGCGAGCGTTGTTGTGTAATAGTATCACGTCTTTTCTTTGACATTGGCGACCCTTTCCTCTCGTTTTCGGCTTTACTTTGCTCATCACTATGTGTGAGTGGTCAGCGCTGCATCCTGTACGCTGATCTTCCAAATAATCACCAAAATACAACTACTTTGGCATCCAAATGATGGCCAGCATCACTTTCCTCGCTGATGCTCCAGTTTGAATTCCTTTCGGACAGGTGAACTAGTGTGCTTCCATTTCACTCCTTGTCTTTTCGAGTCGGGTTCCCCATTTTGAACGAAAGTTTAATCACACGTTAAAATCTCGTTCGAAAAAGGTTCACCTTCACGTTCATAGCACTCTTTGTTTCCTTGTGTTGTGTGAATTCTCTCGGGACCCACGTTGGACTTGTTTCGCTGTACTTGAGCATGTCAATGACGACGTTGTGGACTGTGCCACTACCTGTTGCAGCTATTTTGCTATTCAGTTCTACTGCAACACGTCGGCCATCAGGAGTAATGTCGTCAGAGCCGGCTTTAAGCGAAGGAGGAGACAGTTCAATTGGCCGGCCACGGTGTTTTTTTATTAGTCACTGAAGTTAGATTGTTTTTGAACTGTCCTACTTATTTATCAAAAATTTCCGTCGTTCGCACAGCTTCGACCATACTGAAAAAACGTTAGAGAAAATATTTCGGCCGTTTTCCGTCTTCTGAAAGGGAAAACGCATCGTTGAACGTTGTTCAGTTAATGTGGAAACTTCAACCAGATACGCCATTCTCAATTGCAACATTAAGGTTATAAATAAAACAATTATTTTTTGTCAGCCGCTCTTAGCTCATCACAGTCATGCCATCCTAAAGTCATGAAACTACAAAAATTCTTCCTACGGACTATTCGACTTCATTAATTTGCTTTGCAGGGGAAACTCACGAAGGAGTATGCGCTTAGTATTTAGTCGGTCATTTCTAGTTGATGAGAAAGTTAAAACAAACAAGTAGCAAACCATTGCTCATTTATTTAGGAACAACATTTATCAGATACAGCTGAGTAACGTTTAACCCAAACCTTAAATGTCATATATATGACACTGCTCGTAGCTGCATCATCTGGCAAGAGTACGCACTAACACCAATAACAAGAAAATGCACCATGACTTTCGTAAACTGTGCATTCTTCATGCCACTGTTGGGAGCAGACATCACACTCAATACAGTCTTCCGTGACAGACTCGTTTTAGTCTTCACCACACCTTGGGCAGTTCAAGACATGAAGTTGGAATAATAGACAATTGTGAAGGTGATTCGATAAACCCTATGCCTGGCACTTAGATATGATTTGCACAATATCCATGTGGGTGTAGATCCCTCCTTGGATTGTGCCCTGGTTGTTGCTGAAGATGATGGAGCAGTTTAATCCAGATTAGCCACAGAGATTCTACGTTGTTCGTTACTGATATTTTGTCCCTCCTTGGTTTAGTTTGTTTTCCTAACAATGCATTTTTGTACGTAGACTCAAACAGAATTCCGGATGTTTTTGCAGCTTGCTTTAGATGTTCGAAAACCTAAAATTGTGCAGTTCACAAAACGAAAAATCATAGTGTCCTATGACTACAGCATCAATAACTCTCATTTTCAGTCGGTCAGCTCACACAAATACCTCGGTGTAACACATTGTAAGGATACGGAATGGAAGCAGGACTGAATAAAACTCAAACGATTTCTACACCTGGATAAGCGTTCGACAATGTAAAATGGTGCAAGATCGAAGTTGTGAAGAAAATAGCTCTAGGCAGAGACGGGTATATATTAGTACAAGACCCAAGAGGAAATAAGAGTGGAAGATCAAGAACGAAGTGCAAGGATTAAAAAGAGAGTAAGACTTTGATGTAGTTATTCGCCTATACTGTTCAATGTTTGTATCAAAGAAGCAATGAAGAAAATAAGAGAGAGGTTCAAGATTCGCACTGAAATACGGGTTGAAAGGATATCAGTGACAGTGTTTGCTGATAATATTATCGTTGTCAGTGAAAGTGAATTACTACAGGATCTGATGAATGAAATATACAATATAATGAGTGTAGAATTAGGGGTCAGAGTAAATCAAAGACAATAGTGATGAGATGAAGCATAATCGGGAAAAGCGAGAGTCTTAACATTGGTGATAACGAAGTAAGAAATGGAACCATCACATCGTGTCGGTCAAAGATAATGGTGGTGGCGAACTGTAATTTATTGTTAGAATTAAAGAGAAATATAATCAGTGCACAAAGATGATCTTTTTTGAACTATTGGTGCGACCCATACTCTAATATTGCTCCATGGTGTGGGACCTGTCCCATATACGAGTAGCAGGGGATATTGAACTGTTCATAATAAAGACAGCACAGGTTTGTTTGGCTCACAGGAGAATGTAACAGAGATGCTGAAGAAATTGGGAGATGCCTGAAGATACAAATAAGCTATCCCGAGAAAGCTTACTTGCCAAATTTCTAGAACATACCGTAAATTTTGAATATACGAGGTGTGTTAAAAAAAATTGGGAACGTTCGTAATTTCGCGCCAATGGCGTGTTGGGGCGAAATGCAGTTGACATCCCTGCACGCGCGTGTGCTTAATGTGTAACTGCGGGAAGTTTCACTGTTGTATGTCTGTTAGCTTATTGTTCAGTGCTGTATTGACTAGAACGTTGTGTCGCACAGTTGGCGAACTTCGAGAGGGTATAGTTAGAGGAGCAAAGCGCCTGCAATAAATTTTGCGTGAAACTCAAGAAAACCGCCGCTCGGGGTAGCTGCGCAGTCTAGGGGCCTTGCCACGGTTCGTGTGGCTCCCCTCTGTCGGAGGTTAGAGTCCTCCCTCGGGCGTGGGTGTGTGTAAGTGGTGCAAGCCTAGGGACTGATGACATCAGCAGTTGGTCCCATAGGAACATAAGAGCTAAACTCAAGAACACCTCTACAGAGACACGCCAAATGATGCAGGAAGCCTACGGTGATGAGTGCTTAAGCCGCACTCGGTGTTACGGATGGTTCACACGGTGTAAGAACGGCCGGACGGAAGCTAAAGACGACGCTCGTTCTCCGACTTCTGCCAGCAACGCTTGTGTCAGGAACGTCAACGATCCTGTGCGTGCTGAACGAAGACTGACTGTCCGAGAGATTGCAGAAGAATGTAACATTGCAGTTGGATCGTGAAATCCTAATACAGCGTCTTGCAATGTATCGTGTTGCCGCCAAGTTCGTGCCACGGCTCACGAGTCAAGAGCAGAAAGACCTCCACCTCCCAATCTGAGAAGAGCCTTAGGATCACCCAAATGAGAACGAGATGTTCCTTAAGAAAATTATAACTGGTGATGGGTCTGCAGTTATGACGTTGTCATGAAGGTTCAATCTTCACAATGTGTAGGGAAATGTTCTGAACGATCAACATATAAAATAGCTTGTCAGGTCAGCTTGGCCCTTGCAGACATTTATTTTCAAAGTTGAAAACCAAGTTGAGAGGACGAAGATTTGTAACGATAGACGCACGGTCCAGCGAATGGCGAACCAAGTCTGCTCCCAGAAGTGGAAACGGTTTATCAGTCGTGGGGGTGATCATATACAAATATGTGAAGGTAAGCGTAGAAAATTTTTGTGGACAAAGTTCCGGAATTTTTTAAACAGACCTCTTAGACGAAAGGTAATGAATACAGGCAAGTGGTCTGCAAATGTTCGTACGCTTGAGTTCGCTTCCATTCGCTGCTGTTGAAACTGGGCTTAATAATAATATTCCCTGTGTGAGATGTAATTGGAAAACTATGTAAACGCTGAGCTGTGCGCCGCTTACAGCCCACGCGAAATTATTCTCGGAGGGACACATCATTATCCCCTTCGTGCCTAAAGTTGCTTCGGCCAAACTCAAACTCAAACTCAATTGCCAGGCCGATAGCTCGTTATCCTACTGCTCTGCAAGTAACACTTGGTCTGAAACCATCTGTACGGTTATGTAGGTTAAGACACTGCAGCCACTCAAAATGGTGGCTCCACGTTTGCGAGTAACTGACGAGAAAAGAAATTCTGAATTTTCTGTGACACTCCGTAGCATTAAGAAAGCTGAGTGACGTTAGTTGGTTGTGAGGTGTAATGGAAAGGATAATAGCTTCACATGTTGTGTTCGGATACCAAGATTTAAAAGCCTGAAGTCTTATATTTCAGAAGCAAGGAGCGTAACAATCAAGTGATTTATGAACAGTACGTGCACACATTTTTGCTCGGTTGATTTTAATTGAGGTTGCAACGTGCAGATCAAGCAAGTACCGTACTGTAGAGAGGTTGAGCAAGAGAAGCGTTTGGAACATGTGTTTACCCTTATTTTGGATAGTTAGCTTTCTTATCTGAGAAGTAATTGTGGCTAGCCCTTGACATGCATCACGAATTCCTTCGTCGTTCAGTCTAATATCGCCTTCCCCCCCCCCCCCCCCCACACACACAATACCCTCCACCTCTCATGATTTTGAAAATAAAAGTGTTCCTAGAAAAGTTGTTCACTGTACAGTTTATTTATGTGCCAAAGTTAGTGATAATGTGGGGGAGGGAAGGCCACAGACCTCAGGGAGGGGGGGGGGGGGGGGGGTAGGACAGGGGGTACTGGCAAATGTCTGATGACACTCAGGAGCAACGGTCTAAGAAAGGCTGGGAACCACTGTTCAACTGCCTGTGAATGTATACTGAACATAAATGTGGAAAACTGACACAACCCACTTTTTGAATTTTTTTTAATTCGAGTTAACTAGTTTTGGAACCGTTTGAGGGACATCTGAAAATGTGGCGCACAGAATTCGCGTCTTTATTTCTTTAGATTGAATCTGGGTACTGGCTCTTTGACAATAAGACAGAGCACTCTTTAATGTATCGCCACGAGCGGCAGTTAAACGGCGACATGTATCGCGAAACCAAAACACCTACTTACCGTGGCAGCGTGGGCGCTATTGCAGTTAATATCCATCTAGCAACTTGCGTTTTAGTTGTCTGTTGGCCAATGGTCAATCTCTTTCCATTGTAAATATAAATACGAATTGTCACCATATATCACAAGCATAACGTTTACCACAGATGTACGTTACAAAGATCTTCACTTAAAAATACAGCATACTTTGCTCTGAAACAATTTTTTTGGATTTTTGTGCTTATAACACGACGGCGTGCTGAGAAGATAATGACTCGGTCTGTTTTATTTGAAGTCAGTAACATTCCACATCTTTACTATGGATATCTGCAGCCCTCTGCTTCGTACCGCGTTACATAGCGGTGTGTGACGTGACTATGTTGGGGGTGAGAAAAAGCTCACAACACTAAAAGCACGAATTCGAAGACTTCGTCCGCATGTGGAGCACACTCTCCTTGAGCACGGCAGTGCCAAACTACACACGATCGCTGCGGCATCTGCAGCAAGCCGACGTCCTTGGTTCACTGCCGTCGATCATCCTACACACAGTCTCGATTTTCGTCTATGTGCAAAACTAAGAAAACCTTCGAGCACTTCAATTATTTCAAGCGGTGCAAGCAGAGGTAAGGTTGTGGCTCTGTTAACATAGTCGAACAATATACTGTGACGGTGTCAACAAAATAGTATCTAGTTGGGGAAATTGTGCTGGTTCCGAGGGTGAGTGTGTTGAAAACTAAATTTATTGACGTGAAGAATACCGATGCAGAATGTTCATGAAGTTTGTTTTATTTAAAAATCTTTGTGACTTTTCACTCAAAACTTGTCAACATTACTTTTCTGTACGTCCTCGTACAATGGATGTCTCAAAAAATACGTACATTGATCAAAATAAGTGTTAACATGAATGCTTTTAACAGCACTAGGTTCAAAAAATTTTAACTCTATGCCAATTGCAGATTAATTTTAATGGCAGCTAGCGCGATTATATGAGTGGACTATTAGATTTAATGGTGAGCATTTATGTAATTTTTAAACATTCTCTGCCTTGTCATTCTTCCTCTCTTAAGTGCCTCGTCTTCCAGTAACACTGTCGATCGATAGCATGATCTGTTGTCCGTCCATGGTTTTTCAGACCATTGATTCAGTGCTGAACCCAAACTGCTGGTCTGAGTTATTTAGCCTGGATAATCCTGTGCGTCGTGGGTCACGTATGCCATTAATCTTTCAAAGAAATGGTTCAAATGGCTCTGAGCACTATGGGACTTAACATCTGAGGTCATCAGTCCCTTAGAACTTAGGTTTAAGTAGTTCTAACTAACCTAAGGACATCACACACACACACACACACACACACACACACACACACACACACACACACACACACACACACACACACACACCCGAGTCTGGATTCGAACCTGCGACCGTAGCGGTCGCGCGGTTCGAGACTGAAGCGCCTAGAACAGCTCGTCCACAATGGCCGGCCATTAATGTTTCATTGAATTATTAATTTCAACAAGTTTTATTTATTGTTGCGAAATTGCGCTACCAAAACAATCGAGTTTTGCTATGTGGATGCTGTTGAGAATTTCTGCATTTTCGTACCGCTATATTTTTGACTATATCTGTCGATGGTGTTGTTGTTGTCTTCAGTCCTGAGACTGGTGTGATGCAGCTCTCCATGCTACTCTATCCTGTGAAAGCTGCTTCATCTCCCAGTACCTACTGCAACCTACATCCTTCTGAATCTGCTTAGTGTATTCATCTCTTGGTCTCCCTCTACGATTTTTACCCTGCACGCTGCCCTCCAATGCTAAATTTGTGATCCCTTGATGCCTCAAAACATGTCCTACCAACCGATCCCTTCTTCTAGTCAAGTTGTGCCACAAACTTCTCTTCTCTCCAATCCTATTCAATACCTCCTCATTAGTTACGTGATCTACCCATCAAATCTTCAGCATTCTTCTGTAGCATCACATTTCGAAAGCTTCTATTCTCTTCTTGTCCAAACTAGTTATCGTCCATGTTTCACTTTCATACATGGTTACACTCCAAACAAATACTCGGAGAAACGACTTCCTGATACATAAATCTGTATTCGATATTAACAAATTTCTCTTCTTCAGAAACGCTTTCCTTGCCATTGCCAGTCTACATTTTATATCCTCTCTACTTCGACCATCATCAGTTATTTTACTTCCTAAATAGCAAAACTCCTTTACTAATTTAAGTGTCTCATTTCCTAATCTAATCCCCTCAGCATCACCCGATTTAATTTGACTACATTCCATTATCCTCGTTTTGCTTTTGTTGATGTTCATCTTATATCCTCTTTTCAAGACACTGTCCATTCCGTTCAACTGCTCTTCCAAGTCCTTTGCCGTCTCTGACAGAATTACTATTTCATCGGCGAACCTCAAAGTTTTTACTTCTTCTCCATGAATTTTAATACCTACTCCAAATTTTTCTTTTGTTTCCTTCACTGCTTGCTCAATATACAGATTGAATAACATCGGGAGAGGCTACAACCCTGTCTCACTCCTTTTCCAATCACTGCTTCCCTTTCATGCCCCTCGACTCTAATAATTGCCATCTGGTTTCTGTACAAATTGTAAATATCCTTTCGCTCCCTGTATTTTACCCCTCTGTCGATGGTATCCTTAATATTTTTCGATACGATCGCATTTCAAATGCCTAATAGAGTCCATGACTCAGCTCCATAGAGTAGGACACCGAATGTGTAACATCGAAGTAGTCGACTGCTCTGAAGGTTCTCAGCAGTCGCCGCGGACTAAATGACTGCAGGGGACTCGATGCATTGGCCATAAGTTTTCTAGTAATTCTGGAGATTTTCCTTTGGACTAAGTATGAAGTCGTTCCTTGTTGCTTAGATCGTGCAGGTTTCAGACCGATTGTGTTAGTATTGCTACACTACTAAATGTGTATCCACCACCATATCAGGGTATATAATGAAACGGCGGCCCTCTTTCGTCATGCCTTACAAGGAGATATCTCCAGCGGTAGGATCGACTTTTTGGAACCATCTATACGGTTATGTAGGTTAAGCACCCAAGTATCGCACACTGCAGCCATTCATCCTGTTGAGTCGACGTTAGCGAGGAAGTGACGAGAAAAGAAATTCGGAATTTTGTGTGAGACTCGATAGTATGAAGAAAGCCGAATGACATCAGTTGGTTATGAGGATAATTGAAAGGATACTAGCTTCACATGCATGAGGTTGTGGGTTCGAATCTCACCAGAGAAATAAATCTATTTTAGGTCTTTATCGAAGTGACATTGATAATCATATTCCTTCAACTGATGTAAATATATATATAGATTTTTAGTTCCACTCCTGGGTCACGTGATTCAATAGTGATATGAACTTCTTCATTTGGTCTGGTTTTTCTTCTTATCATCCCTTCTCCACTGGAAATATTTGTTTGTGAACTTTTAATTATCTTCATGTATCAATTCCGATTTAATGCCTCCTGTTTTTATTACCCTGTATTTTCATCTACGTTATTGTGTACATTATATCGATTTCTCACTTTGCTTGAATTTTATTTTACTTAGAAAACATTCTCTCATTTATGTCCTCATCTACACTATAATTTCCATAGTGCACAAAGATTTTATGTTATGTTTTAAATATTTGTATATCGATTACCATGCAAAAAAAGGCACGTCTCCCAAAGAAAAACGTTTTTCACATTAATGCACAGTCAATATAAATAGATTATTTCGTCTTTTGTTTTTTAATTCATTTATCGGAGTTTTGAAGTAATTCAATAGTCAAACAGATAGGTGTAATAAATTACACATTCACAAAAATTCCGATTGGAAGAAAAATTAAACAAATGGAAAAGTTCATACGGTGACTAAAACGATGTGACAAAAGAATAGAACGAAATAAATTACATTTAAACCAATAAATAGAGTACAAATAAACATCAAAGTCATTTCTATAAAGATTTAAAAAAAATTACTGCACCTGACGAGGCATGGTTAAGCTTCTATCGTAACCATTATGACACGTAACCAGACTGTGGAATACGACTTCCTTCACGCTATGTAGCATCACGCAAAATTTTGAAATCTTTTCCGTCAGTTACTTTCAAACTGAGGGCCACCTGGATGCAGGGATCTTAAGTTGCACTACGGCTTATTTGGATTCAAAAAGTCGATCCCACCGCTGGGGGCTCTCCTTGTTAGTTTTAAGAGTAACAAACGGCTCATTTTGAAATAACAGTAATATCGCAGTCCAGTAGCGCCGGACCCTGCAAACTTGAAAGACAACTCCAGCAAAGGCAAAGAAAATGTTACTGTAGCAAGTAAATTACTGTAGGCAACTGAACAACAACGAAATAATAATTGGTTCGCAGGAGAGCTTCTGTAAAGTTTGCAAGGTAGGAGACGAGGCACTGGTAAAGCTGTGAGGACAGGGCGTGAGTCGTGCTGGGGTGGCTCAGTTGGTAGAGCACTTGCCAGCGAAAGGCAAGGGTCCTGAGTTCGAGTCTCGGTGCGGCACCCATTTTCAGTCTGCCAGGAAGTTTCAATAATAATAATAATAGATCCAGTCATATTAATATGACCAACTCCTATTTTCGAGGTCAACGTGTAATAACCCATAGACTCCAGGAGATAGCATTAGTAGGTGATGAATGGGGGTGGGGGGAGGAGGCTGGAAACAGTGAAGTCGTTGTCATAATGCGTAAAAGGGGCGATTTATGTGACGTCCAACAGGGCATAATCGTTGGCTTTCTTCCCAAGGGTGGAAGCATTTCCGAAACGGCAAAATCTGTAATCTTTTCACATGCCACTGTATGTAAAGTAAACCGTGAGTGGCAAAATCTCGGTATTCTAATCCGGCTCCAAGGCAAGTGTGTTGGACTACGGGCAGTAGGCGACACAGGTGAACGATAGCTGCAGATGTGTGTGCTGGCGAGAAGACGTGCAACTTTTGTGCAGCTGACAGCCCAGGCGAACCGAGGGCTGCCACCAATGTTTCCTCAACAACTTATGGGCTTCCGCAGTGGGCACCTGGTCCCTGCACCCACGCTGACTGCTCTTCATTGGCGTTGAAAGCTTCCATTTGCACGCCGGTACCACAACTGAAAGTCCACTGAGTGCTACAGGTGGCCTCTCCATATTCATCACATTTTGTGCTCCATCGGACAGATTGAAAGCAAACGCCCTGCAACCCTGAGGGAGTGTTATGGTGTGGGCAATGTTTTCGTGGCACTCCCTGGGTGATCTCGTTGTTCTGAAAGGCACAATTGATCAACCCTAGTACGCACCTATCCTTGGGGACCAAATACACCCCTAGATGCACGTGTAACATAGCTCGCAGTGTATGTGCGTGGTTCTGAAAGCTCTAGGATGAATTTACCGTACTGCCCTCACCACCAAATTTTCCGCCTTTAAACCCAATCGAGAATCTGAAAGGTCACCTCGATCGAGTAGTTTGTGCCACGGATCCTCAATCGATAGAATTCTATCGCAGCATGACAAGTACTGGGGTAGGAATGGCTTCTTATGACTGTCGTTACATCATTGACTCTATTCCTGTACGTCTCGTGCTGCAGAAGGTGTTTATTCGGTATTTTAACACGTGGTCAGATTACTGCGACTGGACAGTGTAATAATAATAATAAATTTCGCTTATTTCAGTGCCCTCGTTTAAGTCTTTCAATTGGACGGCACTTTGAAGACATGCTTATCATTAACGTACTCCAGTTGTCCAACCGGGGAAAGGGAATCGGCAGTTTAACGTGGAATCCGCACCACATGTTGTTTCTACCGACTCCTCATATCATTGAGAGGTGAAGGCTGTATTAAAAGCAGACAGAAAAATTTATTTGTTCATCTGGGATTCGATCCCGAGATTCTCGATTTGCAGGCACGCGCTGTGCCGGTAGACCACCAGGTCCAACAGTTACGAGACGGTAATCGAACTGTATTGGCAGAGTATTTCGTCGTATTTTGCGTCAAGTAAATGTGCTGTGGTGCAAGCCAAAGTACATTCACGCTAAGGGCATCAGTTCCGATCCCAGAAAAATGTGCAGCCAGAGCAGTATTGTAAGTAAAAATCAAACTCTTCCATTTTTCTTACCGAATTGCTATACATCTAGAAAACAAACCAAAATTGTGAAAACATTTCATACAAGATTACTGACAAATTTTTATGAGTAAAAATAAACGGGTATGGTAATATACATGGAGGTGAATGAAAAGTAGTGGCAGTTTGGCTATAATTCATGTCAGTCTTCATTGACTAAAATTCACTTTATCACATTTCCGTCTCGCGTCTCGATCACTTTCCACACCCACATGAAAGATGTCATACACTGTCTGTGCATCCATCTGTGATGATGTCTCGCTAGGACCGCCATATGGTGTCTTATCATTTGCTGTAAGACGTGCCATGAAATACTTCGTTCATTTGGGTGATCAGGCCATAATTGGGGGGACTCTACCGGATGAATACGGTGGATGTCCCAGTATGTCCCGCTGCCACGTATGCGGTGCTCCTGCACAGGGCTCGTCCTTTGGCGTCGTGTAAGTTGGTAGAATGCAGCACTGGAGGGAAAGATTGTTGCGCGCTCCGACCACGTGCCCTTCCAGTCTGCACCCAAGCACGTTTTTCGTGTTTCCCAAACATACTATTAAGGCACTCGAGCTAGCCTCTCCAACTCTGAGAGAGTACACACTGCAACTGACTCAAACACGACTTGTGCTGCTGACTTTACTACTTCAGCCCACCATCTGTCAGCAACAGAAAGTGTGCGTACCGAATGACTCACATCCGTCATATTATGGCATTGTGCTACCACTTTTTATCCAACACATGCAAAGACGCATGTGTGACTACTTGTTGTCTCCCATCTTGGTAGTGGCCTAATTATTGGGAGATTTTGAAGTGCATTATCTATACGTGGTGTATCAAAAACAATCATCCGACCTGGGCCGTCTATATTTCTGGAACTAAGAAACATATACAATGAATACAATGAATTTTGTCCTTTGATGTACGAAAACTAAAAAAGTTATTTTCATCCTTTTCATTGGTGTTCAATATGCATCGTTGAGATGCACGGAACATGTCAATGCGGTGTTCAAATTGTACCAACACTGCAGCAAGCATGTCTGGAGTTACAGTTTCCACAGGTGCTGTTATGCGATGTCTCAGTTCATTTATTGCTGTTGGTAATGTAGGTACATAAAGAGTCTCTTACAAAACCATACATATATAATCACATATAGTCGGGTGCGGTGACCTTGGAGTCTAGTAGTCTAAGGGTGAGTGATTTAGTCCAGTGTGAACGATCCATCGTTCAGCAATCGTTTGATTTAGAAATTCCCACACTTCCAGATGCCACTGTCGCGGTGCCCCATCGCATTGGAAAATGAAGTCGTTCGAATCAAACTGTGGGAAGAGAAAGTTTTCAGGCATATCGAGATATATGCTTACTGTAACAGTGTTTCCGGCAAAGAAATATGAATCATACACATTTTCCCTCTAAACTGTACAAAATACATTAAATTTAGGAGAGTCTATTTTATGTTGTACACCTTCATGTGGTTGTCCCGTACCTCATATTGTCACATTATGACAGTTCACCTCTCTGTGTAAATGGAGTGTTGCCTCGTCACTAAACACTAACTGTGGGAGAAAACGGCCATCCTCCACCTTGACAAGAGTGAAATTATGGAACTTCACACGATGTATCGCCCTCACGAACAGCTCGCATTAGCTGAATTTAATATTGTTTGATGCATAAACGTCGACGCAGAGACGCCAGACGGACATCGGGGACGTGCTGAGCTCTCGAGCTGCACGGCGAACGGATTTCTGCGGACCCCTCGTGAAACTGTGGCGGATGCGTTTGACGTCTGTGTCAGGCATTCGGGGACGGCCCGGCGATTCGCCTTTCCGCAAACCTTCTCTTTCTCTTAATCGTTGATGCCATCATCTAATGCTCTGTGCTGTAGGAGGATCATCATCGTACCTTGTACGAAAGTCACGTCGAACACTTATTAGTGCCCACACTGCGCAAAATGCAGAACACAAAACGCTTCCTGACGCCGCGACACCATTTTTACTAGGACTGAAATGGTCGGACAGTGCTGCTGCCAAGCGGTAACCATGTAAAGCCGTAGGGTTTGCTCTTTCCAGCAGTACGCTATTCACGCACATATGTCGAATAACATAATAGTTACTTTTTTTAAAAAAATCGGTTGATCCTTTTTGATACACCCTGCATATTTACACCCTAAGCAGTACCACCAATAAATTATCCCAGTGTGAAGGAAATCGTTAGATGTGATGTACGTGTAAAGGCAAACAAATGATAACAATTGCTGTTAAATTGGGTGACTCATTCAGGAGAAAGTCATAACGCGTTGGGCCACCTCTGGCCCTTAAGGAAGCAGCTATTCGACTTGATCTTCATTGATAAAGTTGGTGGATGTCCTCCTGACGGATGTCGTACCATATTCAGTTCAATTGATTTGTTACATCGTCAAAATCTCGACCTGGTTGCAAGGATAATCCCATATAGCTCCAAAATTGGGGAGAGAGGTGGAGATCTTGTTGGCCAGTGTATTGTCACGTACGTACACACAGATGAAACTCTCAACATGTGTGATGCATAAAATATCGTCTACACTGAAAGCGTTCCCAGCAGAGGTTAACCCCTCGTAATGGCAAAAGGTGGTCATACCGCATATTGAAGTCCACTACCAGGTGTCTGGATACTTTTGATCCGATAGTGTATTTCAGAATGTTAGCAGTGGCCAGAATTTGGGACATTCGGCTTTGAGCTTAAAGCTGGTGCGAGGCGGTTCAAGATACCTCTAAAAATAGACACATCTGGCAGCATTAGAGTGAAATGTCCATCAAAGAAGCTGTGTTGCGCTCTCTACCTACAGTTGTTCTCGTGGGCGTCAGAGCCCCCGTACGCAAGAGGCCCCCTGGGTTTTATACTGCGGACACGGTAGTCGCGCCTGATGAGCTCTCAGAAATTATGAAATGTATTCGAAATTTCTATTATGGTGGAACAACAACTGTACAATATACCGGAAACATGCACGATGTTCCGAAATTTCCGTTACAAACTCCTAGTGTAGATGGGGAATCAGTACACAGTACTCGTATTCTGAATTGGAACCCATCTCCTGTAACGCACCGTTTCCTCGCTACAGCCGTCGGAAAACATGTTAGTAACGCTACCACTTGTACAAGTAAGTCATTAGCTGTGACCCAGTACATCGATAGTCCCACAATTCCACTCATTGAAAGGAAACTTGATAAGTTTTTAGAAACACTCTTCTTTACAATACGGCCTTTTGAAACTTAGGTGCGCTGCGTCTCTTTGTAGCACTGCAGTCACCCGTGCTGACGGTGAACGCACCATTATCTCAAAGTCGTTGCGCAGTTGTGGCGAAAAGCGTATGCCGTGAAGTTGGACGCTGCTGAGAACGAGCTTGATAAAGGCGACGAACTTCGCCATACAGTAGGATCATATCGGTGTATTCGGCAAAAGTGCACTCCGCAATATTGCTCTAATACTGACAGACACTTGAGTGACGCACGAGCCTTGTCAGAGTGGCAGGGCTGACGGTGAATGACATCCGACGTAACCATCTTCCCCCACCCCTTCCGCCATCCCACGATGGCTACCCTGTTGCATACCCACCTAGCAAACATGTATTCAAACGGCTGTAGCACGGAAAGTATACGTTTCCGTACGGGGTTCAAATTAAAAATATTGTTGCTTAGTTCCCTCTAAAAGTGCTAGAATTTCGGAAAACTCTGTATCTGTCCAGTAAACTGTACAGCTGGTGTCGTACCACATTCGAAATATCCGATTATGTTTCAGGATTTGGGTGTTATGGCATTTTGCAGAAACATTACTGAATATTGTTATCATTAAAGTGAACTACCGTTTCTGTCTCCATACCATAAATCATAAGTACCATTTATATCGTTTCAAGCACTATTCAGCTGCTAGGTTTTAGGAAAAAATAATTGTATCATTCTCAAAATATCGGACAGAAGCGATATAGTTCCTACAAAGAACGCTAGCGAAGATGAACAAGTGCTCATGGTTCCTGATGTATGCATGTAACAGCCTATGTGTACTGCACATTGTTTTCTTCTCTCGTTCCGTACCACCACACCTGAAAGTTTCCTGTCCTACATCTTAGCAACAACGATAACGGTACATACTGAGGTAACAGAAAGGTTCTCTGTTATAATTTTCCGGTACAAGGACATAATCTCAAATTTATGCATTTTTCCATCTGCATCATCTTAGAAAGGTTGTAACATCTTCGTGGGATCCCTCTATTTTTGTAGGCACCGGTATCTATAACTTTGACGCTCTGTAGCGTCGCTGGCTGACGTTTTCAGAAGTAGATTCCTATGTAAAACTTCATCAGTTACGTCCCCTGAACAGCCCTGAGTAGTGTGAAGCATGATTTGTGAAACACCCTGTATAAAGAATGAATAACATCAGGGAATGGACTAGAATCCTGTCTCACTCACTTGTCACGTATTTCCTTTCTTTCATGTCCTTCAACTCGTACAGCTGCTGTCTCGTTTCTGGTGGAGTTCTAAGTAATGCTTCGCTCGCTATATTTTATTCCTGGTTGCATCTTAAATTCAAACTGTATATTCTGGTCAACATCGTCAAAAGTTTTTTCTGTATCGAAAGATGTTATAAATATGGGTGAAGTACCCTCCAAATTGATTTTCCTCTAAATCAGCTTCTGTAAGGTGCTCCATTCCTCTGCAAATAGTTTGTATCAGTATTTTCAGCTAGGAGTTATCATAGTGGTGGTTTGAAAATATTCGCACTGACCACGAGTTGCCTTATTTGGTATTGGTGCTATTACGCTTCTCGTTTAGTGTGAGGATTTAGCGGGTATTTCAGCCGGCGTACTCGTTCAGGAATGAAGCAGCAAATCCCGGCAGAGTGAGTCGTCGCCAGCTCCGCTAGAGTCCACTGGTAGCGAAGCCCTGCGCTACAGACAACTGACTGTGTGAGGGACCAGTAGCGACACCTAGCAGCGATGTGGTGAAAAGGAAATAGTATTGCTAAAAGTTTATCCACGATTTTTAGCATTTAGAATGGAGTTATGGCACGGAATTTCATAGAAAAAGAAAACAGCTATAGTAGCAGTCTCTCTCTCGCAATGCAACAATAGTACAACAACAATAGACCAACTGAATCTGTAGAGGTAGTAATAAAATTTATTTTCTGACCTGCAAGATACTTTCATATAAAGCTGAGCCTGAGAGGATGTCAGCTAACTACCGTCAGAAATATAATATGAAACATGTAGACCTGTCAGTAAAATCGTCAAGAAATTCGTTTTTTAAATGTTAAATGTTATCTGTTTAATTTAACATTTAGCTCACATAAAACCAGGATAATTATCCTCTTTCATACAAAGAAAGAGAGTACCTCATTAGTGACCTGAGTCATATCATAATCTCATTTTGACTCTTGAATAATTAAAAAAAAAATTGATATAATATTTTGCATTTCTTTTGACATTGAAACAATTTATCCTGTTCCTGCACTGAGAATGTACTAAGTAAATATGTAATATATGTATCAGTATTATAGCCAAATTTATTTTTCTAATTACTGATTATTAAATACCAAAACAGCTTCCAATTTCTTGTAGTTATCTTAGCAGCATTTAGAACAAAAACGAAAATAAAACGTATTAGTTTTTTTAGTAAGGATATTATTTCATTGTTGTAATCCTACAAATGTTCATGATACTATGCTGTTTCTTTTGACAGTGAGATATAATATGTAGAAAGTACCTGGAAAATATATGCAGATGTGGTCTGGTGAAGAAAGTGTGCGTATTAAAATTTAAAATAAGTGATTGCAGCAGCATAATGAGGTATATTTTGTAGTGTGGGAGTGAGCTCCACGTGGGATCCGAAGCACGGACCCCACGGGGGTGCCCGGCATGCGCCACATGCCAGGGCAGAGGTGGAGGCTAGTGTTCGGAAATCTGAAAATTCCAGCGCCGGCCGGGGATTGAACCCCGGCCCAGCTGGGGCGAATAGCCCCAGCCGAGGCGCTGGAACGTTCCAGACCCCCTTACCACTAGACCACCGGGGACCCCGGCCGTTTCCTGCTCTGAACTCGGTTTGGTAGTCCTGTCACACTTCCTGTTGTCGGCTGTGTTTACATCGGACGCTGAGTGGCATAGTGTAGCCGGCAACATTAGAACGCTGTGAGGGGGAAGTGTTTACCTCCGACTAGTAGCTGTCCCCCCCTACCCAGGTGAAGTAGCTTTACAGTTACCAAAGACATTTGAAATCAGCCTTTGCGACTGTATGCAGTCGACGGTTGTTAATCGTTTGTTTCAACCTGTTCCCAAATGCCTCGAGAAAACCGAAGCAACTTCTTCACTAATCGAGTCGACTGTCATAACAGAGCGCCCCGCAGACATTCTGTAATTACAAGTCAACGCCTAGCTTACACCAGATAATTCTGTCTGTTTCATCAGTTGTTTTAACAGTGCACGAAATACCACAGCATATTATTAATCCGTTGCAAATAAATTTCTGTGTGTGCAGTTCAGGTCTGCGCCGTAGATTTTTCGTGAGAACGTCGGGATAAAATCGTAACATGTGTTTCATATTAATATGAAATTTAGTTATCAATATCTTTATCACAGTGTTCACACTCACAATTTTGGACTTTTCAGTGGCTGGGGTACGATATAGCCTTTGAGTACGTTATCGCGTTGCGCAATTTCTTCCTTTTTTTCCGACTCTGAGGGAGCTGTCGCCTTCTCTCAGCGCTGCCCTTTTTAGGCTTTTCTCGCGTTTTCTGTAATTTAGAGCATATTTACAAGTCCTGAGACGAACTCTTCCTGTGTGTCGTAGGTTTAAACTCAATATAGATTTTCGTTTATATTCCGGCAAATACTTTTATTTTCTATTACTCCTAGCGGCGCTCCCTAAGCTGTTCATCGCAATGACACACGAATGAGAATCCTAGCTTACAACTTTACACTAAGATGATTCCTAACAATGACCCGCATATGCCAACACAGGCAATAAGCGACAACCACGTGACTTAACCTTTGTTTGCGCACTGTCGGTCTCGTAATTAATAGTGATTCAAATCTGACGCCATTTTGTCATATAAGAGACTCCGACCAAGGAGAAACGAGACCTTTTAATTTCAGAATACCTTCCAGGAAGTTTTCGACTTTCGTAAAACAGAAACGAGTTTCGACGCTGTGGAATGCTTCGAGAAGTAGTAGGTGACGAATTGTTTCGGGATTTTACTATCCATGCTGCAAACGATCATCGAGCAGAAAGATAATGTTGCTGATAATTGTTAAAAGGCGGGAGCAAGCAGACCGGCGAGGCGAGTTCCCGCCTCTTGCTGAAAGCTTATGGAATTGGCTTACTCAATGCAGGGTAGCAAGGGTATTTGTCTGAGGTTATAGCTTAACGGAACGCTAAATCATTAACGGTTAGTCTGGGAACCGAAGTCTCAGATACAAATAAGAAGTGACACGCTAAATCCAAAGACATAAGGTGGTTTATAAGAAATTTAGTTCACAAAATGCATCCATTCGTAACAGTTTGTTCAATATTGAAAAATGAATGAAGCTGAATTTATGTATTTTTGAAGATTTGTGCGTACCTTCCGTTTCAAATACAAAAGGAAATAACATGTAAGAAAACTGGGGACACAATTGAAAAAAAGTCGCAATTTTATTTCGATTTTTCCTGATTCCATCTGGAATAAAGGCGAGTTAAATAGAATAATTAATTCTAACTTTTTCTTACATCCTTCGAATTGTGCGGACTCGATTGTAACTGGCCCTTGGGCTTCGAATTTTTTAGAGTCTGCAAAGTAAAAATAAATCTCCTCGTGCTACTATCCACTTTTCAGCGGATGCTGATTTGGTTGTCCTTCTTAGTATATCAATATGATTCTAGAGTCCTAATCCACGTACGCAACGCTGTTACGGTATAAACGTACGTTTATTTTTACCAAATTTGCGTAAGAATGCGCTTTTGCTATGCATACCCACTCCTTAAATCCGCCATCAGGCAAAAGAAAGTGAATACATTTCCTTTGTTTTTCACCCTTCATCGATGACAAGTGATAATGACTTGGCAGCAGAGACCTGTTTAGCTTGAGTGAGTGCTTAAACGAAAGGCATGGACGAATAAAAATACAAAACAGATATATACGTAACGTCACGTAACCATGAAGAAAAGCAGACTTGGTTTATTTTACCATATAAGTTAATTCTTTTAGAATCTCATAAGTGGAATTAACAATTTCGGTCGCTTTCTACATCTAGGAACGTTCTTTATAATAGATAAGTCTCTGATATTCACTTACAGCATTGTTGTGTCTTTTCCCCTTGCATTTGTGAATTGTCTTCTCAGACTGCAGATTTCTGAGCAGCACTGGTGCCATTAGCCTAAATTTATGTTGGTCTACAGCGCTGAGGTTGATCCCTCACCTGTGGTCGAGTGAGAGATCATTCCAAAGTGTGGCAGGCAGCGAACGACTTTGCGAGGGGCTGATCGTAGGGCCTCCAGAGGAAGCTTCTTGGAACGCAAATTCTGGGCGTTCACAGAAGGTGAATTTGCTGGTAGTTCGGAACTCCAATAATAGGCGAGTAATTGGGCCCCCTTAATAACATGGCTGCCAAGGAGGGGAAGGACGGCAGTGTGCACAAGGTGAGGGAGTCATTCCTGATTTGTAAAGAGTGTTCCGGATGCCATGAAGAGTACAGGGCGCAGCCAATAGCAGGTGGTGGCCCCAGTCGGTTCCAATGGCGTGTGTCGCTTTGGATTGGAGGAGATTCTCTCTGGTTTTGTTTAGCGGATATGGTTAAGCGAGTTTAAGGCGGAGCTCACAATCTGCACCATCATCGACAGAACTGACTGTGATCCTTCGGTGCAGAGCCGAGTGAAAGGTATGAACCATAGGCTCGGGTGGTTATCTTACTGTGTAGGCCTCAGAGTCCTTGACTTGTGCCATAGGGTAGTGGGTTTCTGGATTCCGCTTAATAGGTCAGGAGTCCACTATACACAGGAAGCGGCTACACGGGTAGCGGGGGCGGATTTGTAGGTTAGAGGGTCTCAGGAAAACATAGAAATGGCGTCTGTCTAAAAGGGGGCAGGTAACACACAGTAAGGTGGTTGTAGAAACGATCGGTGTTGTAAATTATCGTAAGTGTTGGGAAAGAACCAGAGCTCCAGGCCCTAATAGAAAGCACTGAAGCTCTCAAACAGTTATAGGTACGGAAAGCTGGCTAAAGCCGGAAATAAGTTAAGCCGAAATTTTTTCAAACGACCTAACAACGTTCAGAAGGGATAGATTAAACATAGTTGGTGCTGGAGTATTTATTGCTGTCAGAAGTAGTTTACCTTGTAGTGAAACTGAAGTAGATAGTTCCTGCGAAATAGTTTGGGTAGAGGCTGTACTTGTCAATCGGACTAAACTGGATCGTTTTACCGACCCCCGAGTGAGAGGATATAGTTGCTGAACAGTTCAAAGAAAACGTGAGTCTCATTTCAAAAGGTACCCCACTCACACAATTATAGTCGGTGGTGATTTCAATGTATCCTCGATATGCTGGAAAATTTACACGTTTAAAGGCGGCGGCAGGCTTAAAACGTCACCTGAAATAGTACTGAATGCTTTCTAAAAAAGGTATTTTGAACTATTAGTTCGTGAGCCCACTCGAAGCATAAATGGTTACGAAAGCGTACTTGACGAATACAGGGATTGGCGACCACAAGGCAGTTGCCTGTACACTGAATACTGTAACACCTATAACCATCAAAAAGAAACTTAAAGTACATCTGTTTAAAAAAAGCTGACAATGCTCTTAACGATTTTTAAGGAAACAGCCTCCACTCCTTCCGATCTGATCATGTAAGCGTAGAAAAGATGTGGAATGATTTCAGAGAAATAGTATCGATTGCAATTGAGAGATATATATACCACATAGATTAATAAGTGATGGTACTGATCCCCCATGGACAAAACGGGTGAAATCGCTGTTGCAGAAGTAACGAAAAAGCATGCCAAATCTAAAAGAATCCAAAATCCGGAAGACTGGCAATGTTTTGCAGAAGTTCTAAATATAGCGGTTACTACAGTGCGAGATGCTCTTGATAATTTCCGCAACAAAACTCTGTTTCGAAATCTGGCGAAAAACCCAGAGATTCTGTTCATGCATAGAGTACACCAGTGTCAAGACGCAATCCGTACCTTCACTGCGCGAAAGTAACGGTGGAGTTACTGATGACAGTGCCACTAAAGTAGAGTTAAGAAACGTGGTTTTCCGAAACTCCTTCAGCAAAGAATACGAAGTAAGCCTTCCCGAAGCCCAGTCAACAGAAAGTGCCAAAATGAGAAGCATATGTCCTCGGTGTAGCAAAGCAGCTTAAATCACTTATTAAAGGCAAGGTTTCCGTTCCAGATTGTATACCAGTCAAGTTCCTCTGAGTGTGCTGATACAATAGCTCCATGTTTAGTAATTATATACAACCGCTCACAGAAAGATCCGTACCTAAAGACTGGAAAATTGCTCAGGCCACACCAATTTGTTAAAGTACTGCCTTTTGTGATGTTAACAATACTGTTGGCAAGCGTACTTGTTATACAAATGGGCACGGCATAGGCTTACGGTCGTAAAATATATTTCAGCGTTAAACTGGAAATAGTTGTAGGAGAGTATCAGAAGTAATAACCTAATGAGATCTTTAATTTCTTGTACATTAGGTTTATGTGTTGGAGAAGATTCTCATCAGTAATTTTAATAGTCTCAAAAATGTGAATGTTAGCAAGTAAATTAACTACGTTAAAGGATACGAAATTACCATCATTAGGAATTGGAAATGTTTTTAATTTTAGCTGTTAGTTAAAGGGAATTTTTGACAGTGTAGTTTTCTTCAAAGACATAATACTCTTTAAATGGTGTATGAGATTTTTTGCCGATTTCATAGAAGCGCCGTCTGTATAGTTAACACTGTGGACAGGAAGCGAAGGCGGTGTGCAGTCGGAGGCGATGCTGGGTTCGTAGCGGTGGGCACCAATTGTCGGCTACGACGGGACTGCCCGGGAGGCACACTCACGTGGCCGCACGTGTCACGGTGGATGCAGCAGAAGGTCCATAGCAGCAGTGACCCTGTCGCGGATGCGTGCACCACCTGTTCTAGTGTCTCGTGTACACGAAGGACCTCTGCGGACCGAGCTGCAACTTTCTTAGCTCGCTGGACTGTGCAGTTACTGATATACAGGGGCTATGCTCTATGCAGCCTGCCTGGCAGAGGTGTGTTGCAGGGTGGCATTAGAGCCTGACGGCTTCCGCGACTGGACAAATGAACTGGCGATAAAAAAAAATCATAGCAACAAACGAACAAAAAATCATGTAGAGTAATGAAATTTCGGGAATACGTCTGTCTATGTAGGATATTTAAGTAATTAACATTGCAGCATCACAGGGCAACGTAAGCGCGAAATAAGCCGTTGCAAAAGTGACATGCTGGTAAGTTAATAACAGATGTAACGATCAGAATGTTGAATGCAAGCATTGAAACGGGCACGCATTGTGTTGTAATGGTGTGCGATGTCAGTTTTGTGTCGCAAATGCCGGTGGTTTGGGGGTCAGTGAAATGCATGCTACTGGGCCCCTTGGCTCGGGGCTGTCCCTGAAGTAATCGATTTTTAATTCGTTATGTCGCCGACTGCTGTTCGAATTGCTACTGCAGAAGAAATGTGATGTGCCAGAGACGTACGCCAGACACGACTGCCTTCCCTCTTGGTAGCGCCACGTGACCGGTCGGAGCTCGAGCTTTTTGCGACCGTACATTCTCGCGGTCACCGCTGCCAGTATACAGTGCTAAATTTCTGCCAAGTCTCCTGCGAAATCGCTGGAGGAACATCCAGCTTCTCGTGTCCCTATTACACGACCTCGTTCAAACTCATTAAGATGATCGTAATGGCGCCTCTGTCTCCTCAAAGGCATTCTTGGCTAAGATCAAACCACCACGTCCAATCTAGAAGGTAACTAACGCTCACAACCGCCACGGCGTGTATTTACAGCAGACCTGATCTGCACCCTCACAGTGCCCCTACTAACACCATTCTTATGCGAATGGCGCGAAATTTAAATCGACACCATTTTTCAATTGTAGAAACACGCCTACCAACTTTCGTTTATCTCTCACAACTGCTTGTGGTGTTGCGATTTTTTCCGTAGCTGTATGTTCAAGAATTCTGCAGCAAATGGATGTCAACGATATTGGACTGTAATTTTGCAGGTCCGTCCTATTACTGTTCTTATACACTACTGGCCATTAAAATTGCTACAGATGATTAACGGGTATTCATTGGACAAATATATTATACTAGAACTGACATGTGATTACATTTTCACGCAATTTGGGTCCATAGATCCAGAGAAATCAGTACCCAGAACAACCACCCCTGGCCGTAATAACGGCCTTGATACGCCTGGGCATTGAGTCAAACAGAGCTTGGATGGCGTGTACAGGTACAGCTGCCCATGCAGCTTCAACACGATACCACAGTTCATCAACAGTAGTGACTGGAGTATTGTGACGAGCCCGTTGCTCGGCTACCATTGACCAGGCCTTTTCAGTTGGTGAGAGATCTGGAGAATGTGCTGGCCAGGGCATCAGTCGAAAATTTTCTGTATCCAGAAAGGCCAGTACAGGACCTGTAACATGTGGTAACTATTTGCCTGAAATTCTTTACATTGTATGCTATAGCATACAACTGTAGCTATTGTTATTTTCCTGGTTACCTTACTCGCTCACCTACTCGGTTTAAACTGCCGAGAGAAATATCGCAATCACTATTATTGTAGTAATTCCTAACTTGTTGGCATTCTTCGTTAATTTTATAGCGAACTGCTTTTCGTCCCCTGACACATCGTATCTATTCTCGACGGCACCCCTTCACAACGAATACTCTCCGCTCCTCTCTACTCCGTACTGTAACTGGGTTTTCTCTGTTTGTGATGGTCATCTGTCAGGATGAGCACTACTGCAAAGGGCATTTGATTCTAAAGCATTATGTCAGGGTGAAAAACACTAAATAAATTACTTTTTCTCTCTTAACAACATTTTTGCAGGGTGGGTTCATCCTTGCCTCAGGTATGAGGTAGAATGAAACAGCAGTTTTACATAAGATAACTTTTATTGAAAGTTTTGTACAAGGGTTTCTGGCTGGGATACTGGCAACTGTGTCGTTTGCGAAGCCTTCTGCTTGCGTGAGCGGCGGCGTCTGATTACGCACGGCGGTGTGTATCTCGTGTCGCCGTTTCGCCCAGTTGACTGGAGACGCGCATCGCGAGGTGGTCCGTTTAATTATTGAGGAAGAAGTCGTGAATCGGACGGTGACGACTCGGATGTGCGCTGTCTCCTTCCCGTCCTCACGAGTCACTCGGGTACATAAAAATCTGGCCTCAAATACCTTCTGTCTTCTGGCGCCGAGGCTGCTGCTTGCTATTCCATTACAGCGGCGGACTCGGTGCTTCTGTGTACGATGTAGTATCTTCCTGCATGACGGTCTTGAGCACCGACTGTACCGGAACTGAACTGAAAGCTACTCCTGTCGGGCCCACTGCGTCTCGCGTACTTATTCACTTCACTTCACTGGAGGTGAACAACATCGCTGTCGTTGCCTCTTTTGTCACGTCGAAAAGCTTCGCGAAGAATCTTCTTAACGTCGGTCATTGGCTCTCGGAATGTAGGCGAGAGCCTTTGATCACGTGTGACAATTGAGGAACACGTGAGCCGGACGGGCGATGCCCTGACGGCTGAATCGACAGCTTCTGCTTACGTGGGGGAGGACGATAGCTTCTCCTGAATGTGCTGACTTCGCGGTCATTGCCTCCTCTGCTCTGCCCGTTGTTTGCCAGAGTGTAACTCTTCTAAGCTAAACGAAGTTTCTCATTAATTTTAAATTTCTACTTCACTTCACCTTGATTTCACTAATTTATTTCCCTATCTTAAGTACCACTCAACAGTATTTACGCCGATCTCCGTGCACTGTTTTAGGAAAGTGTAATGCCGTCACTACACGGACGGTGTTGTGAACGTCAGTCTTGAGCGTGCCAAGTTGAAAGTGCTGCCGAACGCTCTGACTTGTGCATACAGCATGTGCGTGTCAACGTGGTACACGCGACCGCAGCGGCAGCATCTGGGTCACACATCACCCGGTTGTCCGCCCCGGTAGCTGAGTGGTCAGCGTGACAGACGGGTTCGATTCCTGGCTGGGTTGGAGATTTTCTCTGCTCAGGGACTGGGTGTCGTGTTGTCCTAATCGTCATCATTTCATCTCCAACTACGCGCATGTCACCGAAGTGGCGTCAAGTCGAAAGACCTGCACCAGGCGAGCGGTCGGGAGGCCCTCGTCACACGTTTCTCTCTATCACCCACTTTACAAAATGCATGGGCGTAAAATTCTTAAGCTAGCGCTATTAAAACGCGCCTTTCCTCTCTTGTCCACGTGAGAGTCACGTTGTTCTGCGTGTAGTGTCCACGGACATGTTATAAGGCAGAAAGAGAAGCTCCGTAACAAATAGCGCGATTCAAAGTCTTACTTTATATTTGTTCCTATTCAGCAGCAGAATCTTCACAACATGTGAAATAAAAAAGAATTGTTTTACACTTTCTTGTTATATCTTACTGCATGTAGTGCAATCTGTCTTGTAGATTAAACCATTCGAACAAACTCCATCCTCAGATGGAACGTACATATGTAACATCGAATATTAGAGAATATACTTTCTTTTCGGTGCAATAAAAGTATCAGATCCTAACAGAAAAAGCGAAGACTAGTAATAAAAATATTCGGATCCACTGAGGCGCAAACAAGAATCACATTACCAGCTACCTCATCATTTCGCTCTACCGACTGTGACTGTCGAATGGTCATACATTGAATCTGACCTATTGAAAGTTTTAATGGTAGATACGTTATTAACTGACACTGAAATATGACAGATTGTATCAACGACAATGCGTTTCTTATGGATCCTCACTGTGCCCGTTTACAGTCTGTCCCCACTCTGGCTACCCAGCCACGTCACCGGGCGCCTCCACAGGCTGTCTCACGACGCAGTACCGCCCTGCCGCGGCGCGCGCTTTAAGTCGGCGGCGACGCCGTCTGCATACACGGCCCGGCAGCGTTAATTTTTAGACGAGTGTTTTAGTACCGTAAAGAATACAAAAGACGATAGCTTCTTCCGAAACATAACGCTATAGAGTAAATAATATTAACATATGAACGTAAGTCGGGATTTTACTACAAACATGGAACCGAATGCCTGTTCATGTGAATGTACGTTCCTCTACTTCTACCCCATAAAGCGCAATGAAACTGTAGAATTTAAGAATTATTCTCACTTTGTGTTTCTACTAAAGGATAGAAGTTTTCTTTGAAGGATTGCGTTGAAACTTAACAGGTCTTGCAACACGATGAGTGTTTAAAAAGTAACAAGAAATTTACAATTTCTTGTGTTGTACTAGTCCGATTTGCACTACATTTTTTGTCACTGCCTTCGTAAACGTACGTGAAAAGTATGTGGACAATGTTATATCCATTGGCTATTTGCTCTATTGTCAGCTGTCAAAAAGGATACATGTGTTTTGGTAGCATCAACGATTATTTGTTTTGTGTAAAAACAGATTAGAGAATCTTTCTTACATAAAGAGTATGGAATTTTAGAAAAGTTAAATATTCCTTTTGGCGAGCCTGTTACGAGTAAAACTGGAGTTTTTTGTTTCACGACAATTTGTAGTTTCCGTAATGTCGGCACTATTTTTAGATTGATGTAAAAGCCCTCCATCGTTTGTGGAAGGATCGATTTTATGAAATTGTCTACGACGACGGGTTTCCTCCCAAAATTACTAGTTTTCCTTCGTGGCGATCCCTGTAAACCACGCGGTTTATTTTTGCTTTCCTTCCTTAGGCGTGACAGACGTTTGCATAAATTGGAGCCCTTTGCTTGGAACGGGTAACAGTTCTTTTCGTGTCACCTCCTTAACACACGCTCGTTACATCTACATCTACATCCATTCTCTGCAAGCTACCTGACGGTGTGTGGCGGAGGGTACCTTGAGTATCTCTATCAGTTGTCCCTTCTATTCCAGTCTCGTATTGTTCGTGGAAAGAAGGATTGTCGGTATGCCTCTGTGTGACCTCTAATCTCTCTGATTTTATCCTCATGTCTCTTCGCGAGACCTACGTAGGAGGGAGCAATATACTGCTTGACTCCTCGGTGAAGGTATGTTCTAGAAACTTCAACAGAAGCCCATACAGAGCTACTGAGCGTCTCCGTGCAGAGTCTTCGAGTTTATCTGTCATCTCTGTAACGCTTTCGCGATTACTAAATCGTCCTGTAACGAAGCGCGCGGCTCTCCGTTGGATCTTCTCTATCTCTTCTATCAACCCTATCTGGTGCGGATCCCACACTGCTGAGCAGTATTGAAGCAGTGGGCGAACAAGGGTACTGTAACCTACTTCCTTTGTTGTCGGATTGCATTTCCTTAGGATTCTTCCAATGAATTTCAGTCTGGCATCTGCTTTACCGACGATCAACTTCATATGATCATTCCATTTTAAATCACTCCTAATGCGTTCTCCCAGTTGCTGACCTGCTATATTGTAGCTAAATGATAAGGGATTTATCTTTCTATGTATTCGCAGCACATTACACTTGTCCACATTGAGATTCAATTGCCATTCCCTGCAGCATGCGTCAATTCGTTGCAGATCCTTCTTCATTTCGGTACAATTTTCCATTGTTACAACCTCTGGATATACTACAGCGTCATCCGCAAAAAGCCTCAGTGATCTTCCGATGATATCCTCAAGGTCATTTATGTATATTGTGAATAGCAACGGTCCTATGACACTCCCCTGCGGCACACCTGAAATCACTCTTACTTCGGAAGACTTCTCTCCATTGAGAACGACATGCTGCGTTCTGTCATGTAGGAACTCTTCAATCCAATCACACAATTGGTCTGATAGTCCGTATGCTCTTACTTTGTTCATTAAACGATTGTGGGGAACTGTATCAAAAGCCTTGCGGAAGTCAAGAAACACGGCATCTACCTGTGAACCCGTGTCTATGCCCTTCTGAGTCTCATGGACGAATAGCGAGAGCTGGGTATCACACGACCGTCTTTTCCGAAACCCGTGCTGATTCCTACAGAGTAGATTTCTAGTCTCCAGAAAAGTCATTATACTCGAACATAATACGTGTTCCAAAATTCTACAACTGATTGACGTTAGAGATATAGGTCTATAGTTCTGCACATTTGTTTGAAGTCCCTTCTTGAAAACGTGGATGACCTGTGCCCTTTTCCAATCTTTCGGAACGCTACACCGCTGCAAGAAGGGGGGCAAGTTCCTTCGCGTACTCTGTGTAAAATCGAACTGGTATCCCATAAGGTCCAGCGGCCTTTCCTCTTTTGAGCGATTTTAATTGTTTCTCTATCCCTCTGCCATCTCTTTCGACATCTACTATTTTGTCATATGTGCGACAGTGTAGAGAAGGAACTACAGTGCAGTCTTCCTCTGTGAATTAGCCATTTAGTAGTTCGGCCTTCAGTCTGTTTCAGTACCATTTTGGTCACAGAGTGTCTGAACATTTCGTTTTGCTCCACCTACTGCTTTGACATAAGACCAAAATTTCTTAGGGTTTTCTGCCAATCAGTACATAGAGCTTTACTTTCGAATTCATTGAATGCCTCTCGCATAGCCCTCCTCACATTACATTTCGCTTCGCGTAATTTTTGTTTGTCTGCAAGGCTTTGGCTATGTTCATGTTTGCTGTGAAGTTCCCTTTGCTTCCGCAGCAGTTTTCAAACTCGGTTGTTGTACCACGGTGGCTCTTTTCCATTTCTTACGATCTTGCTTGGCACGTACTCATCTAACGCATATTGTACGATGGTTTTGAACTTTGTCCACTGATCCTCAACACTATCTGTACTTGAGACAAAACTTTTGTGTTGAGCCGTCAGGTACTCTGTAATCTGCTTTTTGTCACTTTTGCTAAACAGAAAAATCTTCCTACCTTCTTTAATATTTCTACTTATGGCTGAAATCAGTGATGCAGTAACCGCTTTATGATCGCTGATTCCGTGTTCTGCGTTAACTGTTTCGGGTCTGTTTGTCGCCAGAATGTCCAATATGTTATCGCCACGAGTCGGTTCTCTGTTTAACTGCTCAAGGTAGTTTTTCAGATAAAGCACTTTAAAAAAATTTCACTGGATTCTTTGTCAAAAAGTCAGTATAAATTGGAAAAAGTGATAAACCATGGAATAATGTAGATAGAGAGTTAAAAATTGAGACACATGCTTGGAATGACATGGGGATTTATTAGAAAAAACAAATTCACAAAATGTCTGACAGATCTCTTATGCGCGTCGTTTGGTGATGATCGTGTGCTGAGCCGCCACTTTCGTCACACTTGGCCTCCTAGGTCCCCAGACCTCAGTCCGTGCTATTGTTGGCTTTGGGGTTACCTGAAGTCGCAAGTGTATCGTGATCGAGCGACATCTCTAGGGATGCTGAAAGACAACATCCAACGCCAATGCCTCACCACATACTCCGGACATGCTTTACAGTGCTTTTCACAACATTATTCCTCGATTACAATTACTGTTGAGGAATGATGGTGGACATATTGAGCATTTCCTGTAAAGAACATCATTTTTGCTTTGTCATGCTATTCTGATCTGATGAAGCGCCACCTGTCGGACATTTTTTGAGCTTTTGTATTTTTTTTTTTTTTTGTTCTAATCAAATCCCATGTCATTCCAAGCATGTGTGTCAATTTGTACCTCCCTATCTACATTATTCCGTGATTTATTCAGTTTTCAAATTTATACTGACTTCTTGGTCACCTGGTGTATCTGGCAAATTAAAATCTCCACCCAGAACTAGAACATGATGGGGAAATGTACTCCGCAAATAGCTCCTCTTCGTCTTCTGCAATTTTCTTGCAATGCAACGCTGTTATCCAGCACTTCCAGATACCGAAGTATGTCAGTGACTGATGCTGGCAACAAGGATCTCACGAACAGAAACGACGTATTGTACACCACTGCACGCCGATCTACGCCGCTAGACAGGTAACAGGCAACTGATTTTGGGTGCCCCTGGTGAGACAAGCCTCTACATCCTTACATTTGTCCTCTATCCATCCCTGCTTAGCCATTTTGCACTTCCTGTCGATTTCATTTTTGAGACGTTTGTATTCCTTTTTGCCTGCTTCACTTACTGTATTTTCATATTTTCTCCTTTCATCAGTTAGATTCAATATCTCTTCTGTTACCCAAGGATTTCTAGCAGCCCTCATCTTTTTACCTACTTGATCCTCTGCTGCCTTCACTATTTCATCTCTGAAAGCTACCCATTCTTCTTCTACTGTATTTCTTTCCCCCATTACTATCAATTGTTCCTTTATGCTCTCACTGAAACTCTGTACAACCTCTTGTTCTTTCTCTTTATCGAGGTCCCATCTCCTTAAATTCCCACCTGTTTGCAGTTTTAATCTACAGGACATAACCAATAGATTGTGGTCAGAGTCCACATTTGCCCCTGGAAATGTCTTACAATTTAAAACCTGGTTCCTTAATCTCTGCCTTATCATTATATAATCTATCTGATACCTTTTAGTATCTCCAGGGTTCTTCCATGTATACAACCTCCTTTCATGATTCTGAAACCAAGTGTTAGCTACGATTAAGTTGTGCTGTGTGCAAAATTCTACCAGGCAGCTTCCTCTTTCATTTCTTAACCCCAATCCATATTCACCTACTACGTTTCCTTCTCTTCCTTTTCCCACTATCGTGTTCCAGTCACGGCGTAGCGTGCCATCATCATCAGATTACTCCTGTTGACTGACGTCCAATGCCGGCGGGCGGTGTGGTATATATACCTGTCGCCTCTCCCCTCCGTATGGACTCCGCGTATGGACCGAGGGATGTGCAGGCCGCGGTGGTCTTTCAAATTTCAACGCTTTTTTCATCAAAAGTGCAACAATGCTATTTGCTATTAAAGGTTTGAAAGCTACTGGAGTATGGCCCACGGACCAGTCCGTATTCACCGATGCAGATTTCCTCCCGGAAGACAAAACTGACATCGGACTTGAGAGGCCGTCAGATAAAGAGGTTATTGTATCTGGAGCTGAACAGGTAAAAAGACGACGCCAACAGGTTGGGTGATCAAGCTGGCAGGTTTCAGCGAATTGTAACTATGAACTGCCGCCCAAGAATGACGAAGTTATTGAGGCTAATTGTTCTAGTCCTGCAACTGCTAGATCGTACATTTATGGGTGCACTTAAGACTCACTACAGCGAGAATATTTGGCAGTGGATGCTCCATGAAAGCAAACTTGTTGGATCCTATGATATAGTGTGTTTCTTTGGCAAGGGAAGGAAATACAGTAGAAGGATGAAGTAGTGAAGGCAGCAGAGGATCAAATAGGTAAAAAGACGAGGGCTATTAGAAATCCTTGGATAACAGAAGAGATATTGAATTTAATTGATGAAGGGAGAAAATATAAAAATGCAATAAATGAAGCAGCCAACAAGGTACACAGACGTCTCAAAAATGAGATCGACAGGAAGCGCAAAATGGCTAAGCAGACATGGATGGCTAGAGGACAAATGTAAGGATGTAGAAGCTTATCTCACTAGGGGGTCTTTGGCAAAGTTCTTTTCCGCTCTTTTCTTTAATAATGACTTCTAACTCTTTTTTGTACAGCAAATCAGTTGAAACAATGGTCTTTCCCCTCATCCATTCTCGGGAATACGAACATCAGGGCAACATAAGAACCTCCTGCACTCAGCAAACAGACGACCATTACTAGAGACCCACACTCAGCAGCAGTCAGAGAACAAATTTGGCGTTTACCTCTGCTTGCAGTATCAGTCTGAACTACACTAAGGCCTGTTTCCTCAACGTTCCATACACGATCTTCTGGATATTTATGTTTCCAGAATTCAGCTTATAGCAAGTCGTAGAATGAGTTAACTCTCTCATGCGAAAAGCGTTTTGCTCGAGCATATGATGTTCCAGTTGGCTTTCTAATCGAAAGCTTATCTTGATGACGTCGAAGAAAATGGCCAAGACAAGCCCTTCCATTCACAACTGCAAGTTGGTAGGCCATTTTTCTAACATGCATACTAGTAAAAGCATAGAATTTGGCCTCCATATAGTGTATGTAAACCACTAGTTCTCTTTCTAGGGCAGCTGGTTTTCTTCCAAACTTTTTAGTTTCAACATCTGTCAGGTATTAGCCTCATACACATACTGGCACAGAGTTGTTTTTGGGACAGTGCAATGTTTGCTTTTTTAACTCCCATGATTTTTACTACAACAGCAGACACTGCCTCTCGCATTTTGTTTTTATCCCACACCTGCCTTTTACGGGTTCATTTAGGTGCCAGATTAGTCCTAGGCATCTGAAAACAGAAATAAAAACATTTTACGGTCTGCTTATAATATGGACCCTGAGGTCCACATTACACTTACACCTTGTAAACTAGTGTAGACAGCTTAAAAATGCAATAATACCATACTTTTAATCTATTTGAAACTGTTGCCAATACTTAGATGCAACCTACTAAGTATTAACCAATAATGGTATGTTAATACACTACTAGAGTTCAGCTAAATATTATTAAGATATTAAGGGGGGGGGGGGGGTGCATATTACCACCACTTACTCTACATGGTAATGCAAAGCAGGTGAAACATTTGGATAAAGGTGTACTTGCATTCACGTTGCTTGTAACAGCAAATCTGTTTGACAGGCTCATTGTCATTGTAAAAGCAAAACTAACAAGTAAAATGAAAACATCCACCATAAGCACGAATCCAGTATTTTGATGAATAAGGACTCAACTAGAAAGGTAGGCTGAGGTTGGAAAGTACCAGCCACAAAATCACTTGAAGTTTACCTTGTGGAAGAAAATATTATCCACTGTAACTCCAAATTAGTGTGCACTGACTGTAAAGTAAGAATTAATAGATATTACTATGCATGTATTGGTTATAGCATTAAGTTAAATACGTGCAAGCATATACATAATGTTTATGAAGTAGAGAGTATAGAAGAAAAACCGTTTGAAATTTCTGAATTACCAGATGTACTACTTATGAATGTTGGAGAGGAAAATTCTGAAGCCAGTTTGTTCCTGTGACACAGAGGTACTGGCAGAAATTGTTTCTGGTATTTCAGTTACTGAAGTTTAGCTGGCCAACAAAATGGTAACTTCACTGAAGGCTAGTGTAGGTGCTGTTCATGCCAGTAGTGGCGTCTCTTTCAATAGCCCACAAAGGAGTCACAAGAGAAAACTTGCAGTACAGAGGAGACTGTTTTGAGCAAAGAAAACAAATTCCTCAAGCTGCATACTCATGGCAGTTCCTGATACAGAAGAAACTGTGAACACTTCTGGATGAAGGTTTACACCACATTAGCTAGTGTGTTGATCTCACATTCAGGAACATGATGGCTTTATTCCGTGTCCTGCCATCCAGTTTTAGGTTTTCCATTATTTCCCTAGATCAATCAAGGCAAATTCTGGGATGGTTCCTTTGAAAGGCCAAGGCCAATTTTCTCCCCCATCCTTGAAACAGTCAGAGCTTATGCTCTGTCTCTGACGGCCTCACTGTTGACAGAATGTCAGATGTCGATATTCCTTCCTTCTTCACTGGCCTCTGGTGCGGCAGTTCTGCTGACACATGGGACCACCAGAAACTGCTGCGGCTTGTGCCAGCAGCCTAGAATGCTGGCATCACTGGGTCAGCCCCCTCCCAAGCCGTGCTGGGCAGTGATGACTGTGACTGAGGCTCAGCGCACTGCTGGTGATGGCCACACATTTGACAACTGTCCCAACGTGACAACAGAGTGAGTTGCAATCGTCAACTTGTAATATATATTTATTTTTGATCTAGCTAGATGGGTAACACTAGTGCAACTGTTAAACAGATTAAATATTTTCATATTCTAGCAAGGAATACACTAACATCTGATTGTTCACAATCAATTTTCCTGATAATGTAACTCATTTACCAAAAAAAAAATTTGGTGAATAAATAATAATTTCAGTATCAGTACAAACACATGCAGTTGGAATTAGGAATGAGTAATTATGAATTAGCAATATAACCCAACTGAAAGCCTTTCAGGTTCCAATTTGCAGTATAATTTTACTTTTTTTAAAAAAAATCCCCTTTTTGAAAAGTTATCTGTAACCAAATAACTCATATTCCAGAATTTTCTGTTTTTAGCGGGCCATTATTTCCTAAATTTAAGCATATAATTTTGTAGTTCTAATTTACCAGGGCACAAAAGTGGCTGTTTTTATTTGGAAACAAGTAATAAACTTGTCATTAATGCTAGTAACACCCTGACACAGATGCTAAGAGAGCAGATACCAAGTCTCACTGCTTGCCTGCTGGCTGCAGATGTTGATTGATTGTCTGAATGAGGAGAGGAACGAAACAGTGACATCATTTGTCCCAAGATCCAAAGTGGCAGAGACTGTGGGAGCAGCAAACCAACAGCACAATCTATTTGATGGCGAAGCAAAACAGGCAAATGGAGATGGAACACTGGGGTGGCAGGAAGATTAAAGAACTGGAGGGAGGAAGGGGGAGATCATAAGACACCCCAATGGTGCTATGTGTGACATGGTGCTGGAATCACTGCTAACCCACCCCAGTTCCCACTTCATACCATGATTGCGACACAATGGGGGATGACACAAGAAGAGGGGGTGGTGATGAAACAGCACAAAATGGAGAGGAAAACCTGACCAGCATGAAAGCAATGATGAAAGCCTTCAATTGTGGAAGACAATTCAGGTACTTAAATCCATGGAACAAACCACTTTTATGATGAAAACCAAGGACAGATGTAACTATGTAAGGTTGTATGCTACCATCTGTGATAATGGAGAATGGAAGAGTGTGTTTAGTGCAAAAGGCCAAATGGTAGGGGAGTCTCATAAAATGTGGGGGTTACAGATCATTATGGAGTAAGAGGCTTAGATTCAACCTTGTATGACCAATACGAAGTTCGCAGAGGATGGTAGATCCCCAGTGGGCCATGTGGCAAGAGTCCCCTTATCGCAATAAGTTTATTAGGCAGGGGGTTGGCCTCCAAGAGTCAGCTCAAGGCTGAGCAAAAAGGAATTGGACATGAGGCTGCAAACCCAGCACCAGAGAGGTCACACAAAAGGGGCACACCCTCCAGCCACAGGATCAGCAGTTCATTACCTGGGATACCCACATGAGTGGGAACCCAAAGAAAGTCATCTGAACAACCAGCGTGGTCAAGATTGGTAAGGTGGTCTTAGATGTCATAGACCAAGAAGAGGAAGGGAAAACCACTGCCTGATAGCCTCAAGGGCAGTTATCGAGTCTGCACATAACGTGGGTGGGAGAGGACTGTTAAACATACTAAAGAACCTGGTAAATGGCCATTAGCTATGCAGTACACATGCTACATGGGGCAGGTAAGAGATGGTGTTACTTGCCAGCAGAAGGCACATTCCTTCTAATTAGCAGATTTAGAGCCTAGAGCCATTCCATTAAAACACAACAGCAGCCTGAAACTCCCATAAAAGCTGGCAGAACAAACAATGAAACACAGACCCCTCTGAATCTGGGATCAAGGAACTAACCAAGGGGGAGGAGGTTTTTGGAGAGAACGGGGAACAGGACAAAGAGGGAAGATAAAAATCATGGCAAAGGACTGCAAGCTGGAGCCCAACTGTTAAACTCACCTGAAGAGCGAGCAATTTCCTGCTGCTAAAGTATAAAATATAAGGGATGTGTGGGGAAAGAGAAGATGGTGATGGCATAGGAAACAAGAAGCTTAGACTGTTGAACCAGAAGGGCAGTGAGTGGGGGACAATCCCAGCTTCAACCAGGAAACAATACGGTTAGTGCAAAAGGTACTGATGATCAGACAGATACCACAATGGTGGACCTGCTCCAAGAGGATCAGTATGGAAGGAGCAACTGAGCCCTAAATTTGGCTACCATGCCCCCCTCCCCCTCCCCACACACACACACACACACACACACACACACACACACACACACACACACACACACACACACAAGTAAATGTCATAAGACGACCCAAGAAATGGAAGTGGTGGACCACAATCAGAAATTGGGTCTCGAGATAGAGCTCCAGTAGGTATCGTACACAATATGGTGACAGAAATGCACCACCCACAATTTAAGAGGAGAAAACTGAAAACTGTGTGAGAAGGTCCATGCAGAAGCATACCACATGGCACCCTGGAACTGTCACTTCACAAAAGCCACCAAGTATTAAATAACTCAGACACAGAAGTCATCCACATGCAGAGCAGGGGTGACCAACAACAGTTTGACGGAGGTCACAAGTCCTTTAATAGTGATGAGGAAAAGGATACTTAACACTGAACCCTATGGAATGCCATCCTCCTCAGCAATGGAGTGTCCTCATCCCAGGACTTATGTCCCTTCTTCTCTTTCATAAGTAGAGGAGGACACACGCTAGATGCCAGAGAGGTAAGGGGGGAGAGAGGGTTCTGCTAGTTCTATAAAGAGAGACCAGGCAACCTTGGGGGATGCTAGAGCTGACGGTTCCATGGCCAATGTGTACCAGCAGACTCTTGGACTGAGAGGAGGCCCTAATGGCAGCAGACACCAGAGAAGAGGCACTTCTCTGGTGGATGAAAGGAGCAACAGTTGGAGGGGAGGAAGATGTAAGTTGAGGGGAGAGGGAGAGAAGAGTGAGGCATCACTGGGATAAGGTGGGGGAAAGGATGTAACAGAGTCAATAGTAGATTTTTGTAGACACAAGGCGAAGCTGATCGTAAACCCCAATATATTCTTTCCTTCTTACAAACCAGCGACAGTTGTGACAATGAATACATGTGGTCAGTAGAACAAAGGCACACCTGGGCATCCTCATTCATTGCATACAGGATTAATACATGTGTACAAATCATAAACACCAAAAACATTTTAGCAGTGGCAGGACATACATCACAGTGCACAGTGATAAGCCATAACCTTGACCTTGTCTTGGGGGTATCCACTTCAAAGACCAGAATAAAGTGGTCATTATCAGTGTGGTTGTCCTTAGTGCCTTTCTGAATATGATGAACAAAATGAATGCCTTGCCACTCCAGACTGGCCCATGCTTCACCAGTTTGGAAGATGAGGTCTCTATGAAAAAGACATCCTGAAGCATATTCAAAGGCTAGTGAGGAGTAATGGTTTGCCAAACTTGTCTTTGATAGTTTCTACCAAAATAATGGGTTCATGGTGGGAAGGTGTCCTTGTCAGTCTTGATGCAGACCAGGTAATGGGGAAAAGATTTGACCCCAAGCAAGCGAGTCTGACCCTCCTCCCATGAGGGGATAGTTGTAAGTTGAAAAGTCGTTCCTGACTAAAGGTCCGCCAAAGACGGCCGGTTTTTTAAGTCTGATACGTTTGATACACAAAGTGTAGACCCTAATAACACCAAAACCAATCAGGGGCTCTCCCCTTGTGCACTACTCAGCCACACCAAGGGCCAATGCCATAGGGGCTGCTGCTGGGAGTTCCAATGCTCCAGAATGACAAGCCACTACTCATAGGCATACACAGGGAGGTAGCAGCTCATGTATCAGAACTGTCATCCCTGTTTTCAGAGGACTCCATCAAAAGAGTACATAACACCCCAAGCACACGAAATGACTACTGTGCTAGTGGTACAGCACAAAAAGGACAATGGCTTCAGGTAAAAAATGGAAGAGGTGGTAAGCCCACATGCCAAAGACTTCATGTATGGTGTTGTTCCACAGCTGGCTCACACCATGGAGACAAAATTTAGAGTAGTTCAATCCCCAAAGAGGGACCAAAAATTCCAAAAAGGGAATTGTAAAGCAAGAGGAATGATAGTGTAAGGGATAGCAACAAAAAAAAGATAGCCAGGCCAATGTAAGCAAGGGAAAGGATTGAGGACAGGGATGGATGAGCACGGGAAAGTTAATGCAGTTTTGAAAAGTAGAAAGGATCCAATTACTAGCAGACTCATGTGCACAAAATAATTGTTACCCCCCTTCCACTGGGGAATGGGGATGGAGCAGATATAGAAACATGATTCTGTGATGTTAAAGATAAACAAATCTTCATATGTGAGTATTACTGGATTTGCTCCAAGTACCCACTGGCCAACATGCAAACATGTAGTACTGAGGTCAGACTGGCCATTGTGACAGCTCTATTTCTCATGCAGTGAAGTAGACAACACTACCCAGTGCTGTTGGCACTGTTGCAGTCGCATGTTGTATTGCCATGCTAGGTGACACGACAACTCACCATAGTGCACACAACTACACACTGCTTACTCTAGAGCCCTGCAAATTAATATTAAACCGACTGAGCATATACAAATTAAGAGATGACTCACAATTCAATAATGTGCATATCAGAGAATCAGTTTCATACCTAGCGTGAAATGAAATGACAGTATGGCATTTCTGGCCGGGAGATCGTATGCAGGAGAAATCGGCTGCCTACTGCAAGTCTACATCAGTTGATACTGCTTATTTTTGCATCTAAAGAAATGGTAAAATGGTGATAAGCACAACACAACACCCAACCTCTGAGAGGATAAATTCTCAAATTGGCCAGTAATTGCACCTGGAGCCCCTGCACAGCTGTTGGTCTCTCTATCCGACAGCCACAGTGATGGACAGAGCTGGCGTCCAGCACACTCATTTACTGACAGTCCTGTAAGGCATTGTGTATCGGAAGAGGAAAGCAACATTGGGCATATGAATATAGGGATGACTCACAAGGCATTTCAGTATTGTGCTTACACACAATCAGTTGCATATATGGTGTGCTGTTTGGATGCTCTTGCTGCCATGGTATGCCAAAAGCTTATCCCTCACACCCAGTGACAGGTCCTATAAGTAAACACTAAATCAGAATGCAGGCATTGTGTACTGAAACAGGAAAGTAACATTGAGCATATTTGAATTTATAGACGTCTCACAAGACATTTCAGTATAGTGCATATTACATAATGATCCTCATACCTGGTGTGCTGTGTGGAATCTCCAGCTACCTTTTTTAAGCCAAAAGCTTACCCTTCACGCCCAGTAAGTAAACAAACATTAAAACAGACAGGAAGACAAGATGTCCAGTGAGTGAGATCACAGGTGTTTTCTTCGTCCACTAAAAGAACTTATTTGAGAGGAAATAGTGTCAAATTTAAATTTCCTTTGTTTTGTATATTTGCTGTAGTGTCCATTCTTGTCACAAAACTGAATATTTGCGTCCCCATAGAGATGATTCTTGAAAAAAAAAAAAAAAAAAAAAACTTTGTGTAATCTGAAGTCACGATAATTGTGACATAATGCGAAATTTTCCATTCCAAAACACAAAAAATTCTATTCAAATTTTCCTGATAGCGGAAAATTCGTTTAAGAAAGGCAGCTACTAGTTTCATCAGTGCCTATTGTTACTATAAAAGTATAATTAAAAGTTTTTTAAATTGTATTTAACTAACACATTTCATATTGTTCACTAGTTAGAGGTGATCTAGGTATAAATTTAAAACCTGACCAAACACTAAAGTAAATTCTCTAAAAGCAAAGTAATTACTAATTCATTCTTCTGTCATTGTATCTCTAAATCATTACAAAAACAACAACAATAGCATGTAAGACCTCCATGTCATTTTTGCATACATATAGCCAATCTCGTGTCCTGGACAAATTTAAAACTTAATTATTCTTTTGAAACTGATCATGAGTGGGAAATGTGGAAGCTGTTATAGCATTGTGAGTAAAGGGATTTGTTGCTAACCTTGTAGGAAATATTTTCACTGGGGGAGGGAGAGGTGGGGGGAGAACAGAAGAGGCTCTCTCCTGGAACTGCAGAGTATGCAGTAGGAACATTTTGGTTGGGGTACAGGAAAGGAAAATCTGTGTCCTTGTGGCACAGTTGAAGGAAGCAAGGAAGGAACTGATAAGGATCAAGAGAGATAGGGAGGAGGAGGGTGGTTGTGAACTGGCAGCTTGTAGGAGGGTAGGAAGAAAGAGAACATGATCTGATGTTTTTGGCGTTGATGATAAAACTGTGTGTCTACCACTGCCAGAGCCTCTGGTAGAACACGGAGCAAGAAATGTGCAGCACACTTCAACTGAGGCCAAGAAGCTTAGAAATATACAAAATGTTAGGAAGAAGAAAGTGCTGCTGCTAGGTATTAGGCATGGGTGAGTTGTAGGCCCCGAGTTACAGGAATGTTTAGGGGCAACATACCAGGCCACCAGTATGTTCCAGCCAAATGCAGGGCTAAGTCATGTGATAGAGGACTTAAGGTCTTTACAAAAGAAGACCATGTAGTGATAGTGGGTGGGGCAGGAAACAGTTTACACAGGGATAGGGCACATGACATAGGTGGTGACCTGGGCAAGATAGCTTCCCTGACTTGTGGCAGTACACTTTGTTGAGCTGTTCCGGTGTCACGATTGGCCAAACCTTGATGGAGATGTGAGGCGAATCAATTTGGGGTTAGGGAAGCCAACTTTGCTCACATGCCCGTCTGGACTATCGACAGATGGGGTTTCACTGGGTGTGGCCTATACCTAAACAGGACTGGCAAAGGAAGATTGGTACAGCTGATTCGTGAAAGTATAGGGGGTGGATCTCGGGCCACACATGGTCAAATACCTGTTGTCATCAGTATGAGAAGTAGGTCTTTTTTAGGATAAATCCAGACAACAGGTTCCCCTGCCTAAAGAGTGTCTCCAGCAGTTTGAATTAACAGGGCTTGATATCACCAAGATATTAATAATTTTGTGTTTGTATGGATCTCCCAGAGATAGTGTGGACACTGTTTTTCAATAAATTAACAGAATTTCTATATAAAGTCTCAAGTACAAAGCTCAGCACAATTCTGTGTGGGGACATTAAAATCAACATGAATATCATAAATGAATCCAGCAGCACCTTCATAAATATACTTCAAAGTTTTGGCCTCTCCCTATTGGTCAATAGTGCAACAAGGGTTGCTACAATGACTTCATCAGTAATTGACCATGTTGCCACAAATATGGGCAGGGAAAAATGTGATGTAGCTGTAAAAGATCTCGGATTATCAGACCATCTCTGTCAAACAACAACAGTAATATGAGACATGAAATCATCCCATAAACTACAAGCCTACAAATGACATCCATTGGAAATGAAAATAAAAGATTTTTCAAAGGAACTAGCAAAAAAAAAAAAAACAAAAAAAAAAACGCTGGGATGAAGTGTATAGGGAAACCAATGTGAATAAGAATCCACATTATTTAAATTGAACTTTGAAAAGGCATTTACAAAAGTATGCATGTCTGTATCAACGTCACACAAAAGTAGATGGATAACAGCAGGTACTAAGAAGTCCTCCCAAACAATTAAATACCTCACTTCCATGGAAAAGAGTCACAATGATCCATAGGAAGGTGCTGATAGCTGCAACAAAATCGTTTAATGACACAGTAATATATAATGCAGGGAATAAAAGCAAAGCAGTCTGGGATGTTATAAAAACGGGAACGGGAACAGGGAGAGGCAAAGAAAGACAGACAGAATAACATATTCCTAAGGGAGGAGGATAAGGTAATAAATAAGCCACAACACTTATCAAAGTATGTAAATGAGCATTTTTCAAGTATTTTAGGGAAGTTACGGCAAGAATTCCCCAAAACAAATATAACCCCTGTAAAAAATGTTGCACTAAATACAATGATGTTACTTCAAATCACAGATAATGAAGCCAGTAAAACTGTTGGAAAACTAAAAAGCCAGTAGGCTTATATGAAGTATCAATGTGTGTACTAAAACAATGCATAGAGGTTGTACAAGGTCCCTTAACACACATAATAAATGAATCCTGTACACCAGGGACATTTCCACAGCAGTTAAAACAGGCAAGAGTTGTGCCTTTGTTTAAGAAAGGTAATGCAGAAAATTACAAGCTGTCACCATTCTCAAAAATAATAGAAGCAATTATGAAAAACAGATTAATGAATTACCTGAATAAATACAATCTTTTAAGTGAATCACAGTTTTGATTGTGATGTGGCAAAAATACGGAGTCAGCTGTCGTAGAATGCACAAAAGTTGTACTTGATGCTCTTGATAAAGAAGAGTCTGTCAGAGGGTTCCTTTATGATCTTTCTAAGCCCTTTGATGCAGTCGACCACAAGATTCAATTAAATCAATTAGAAGCATTAGGAGAAAGAGTGGTAGCTAAGGACTGGTTTTGATCATACCTAGCAGATAGGGTACAAAGAATAGTGATAACACATACTTCAAATAGAGCTTAACATTTAGTAAAACACTTACCCGAACAAATGTAAGCACATTACACACATCCATGCCCGAGGCAGGATTTCAACCTGCGACCGTAGCAGTCGTGCGGTTCTGGACTGAACTGCTCGGCCACCACGGCCGGCGAAAAATACATTAATATGGGGTTTCCGCAAGGTATCAAATGAGGACCAATAGTATTCCTGATGTACATCAATGACTTTCCCAGTAGTGTTACTCATGGTGAAAAAATTCTTTTCACTGATGACAGCAATATTATAGTCAGTGAGAAAACAAGAGAACTCCTCTAAGAGAAAGCAAATGAAACTCTCAAGGAAGTCTACAATTGATTGATTTTTATTGTTGTAGAGACCTCAGAGGCATTACAAAACAGAGAAACTTCTGGTACAAATTGATATTGCATAGTAATTTTAGCCAATTACAGACTTACTCATGTATAGAAGCATGTAAAAACTGATCACAAAGTGTGGTCATACCATATTCTTTGCCTCCCTTCAAAATTCATCCGTTTCATAAATGTTGAGTTCAAGAAGAAATTCTTTTACTTTTTTTTTTATTGGAAGATCTGTGATATGTTGGGGTATGGCATTAAAAAATTTTATGGGCTTGTATAAAGAGCACTTTTGTGTTTTTTTATAGTTACATCAGAAAGAAACTAGGTCTTGCTTGTTTCTTGTGTTATAATTATGCCGCATGTCATACTGTTGATACTTCGGATAGATATCCTTGGTATGCATTACACACAATGGTATAAATATTGACAGCAGGGTCATAATCTGTAATTTTTTAAAGCTTGGTCTACAGTGAGCTCTGGGTGCCAAGCTACATATCAGTCTTATTGCCTTATTTTGTAGTTTGAAGACATTAGCTGCCTTGCTTTGATGTCCCCACAGTAAATGTGACTGTGGTTTCTTTTGCTTTAAGTACTGGCACATTTAGACAAAGACACAGCTTCCTTGGAGAAAATATTCCTTTGCTAATGCTGCTTCCCACCTTTTTGAATCAATTGAGATTCCTAGGAAATCAACAGCATTTGAGCTCTGCTCAAGTTCAGTGTTATTATTCCACGATACATACAGGTATTGATTTTTTTTTTTTTTGACACAAAGGGAATTAGCTTTACACCAGTTTTCAACTTTGACAGTGCACTGGTCTGCTTAATATTTGACCTTCTGTGCTGTTTCTGCAGTTATACAGACTGCAAGATCATCTGCAAATAAGTAACTCCTAGCTGATGGCCCAACTATGTTACATGATAAGTCATATATATAAATAATAAATAGAATTGGGCCAAGTACAGAACATGCCCACAAGTAAGTAATCTGATTCTGTACCATTAAAAACCACCTTCTGCACTCTATTACTTAGATAGGATTTTATCAATTCCCGAGCACTTCGTGTAAAGCCATAGAATTGCACTTTGTTCAATAAGATTTCATGAGACACAGTGTCAAAAGCTTTTCATAAATCACAGAGTCTATTATGAACCATGAGCTTGCTTTCTAGTTGCTTCACACACTGTGTTAAAAGTGATAAGGCAGATTTAACAGTTCCTAACCCTGATCTGAAGCCAAATTGTCTATCACTGAAGATATAGTTTCCTTCAAAGTATTTTACTATTTAATATAGCTTCTATCACTTTAGACAAGACTGGCACAATTGAAACAGGCCTAAAATTATCACAACTTTGGAGGCTGCCTTTTTTGTGTTTTCGAGTGACTTTACTGCCCTGGGGAACTGAGCCTCCAAAATACATGTATTTACTACATGTGTTATCAATTCTGGCAGCTGAACTGAATCACATTTAACATGGCTGAACTTAAACCATAAACGTCATCAGTAAAACTGTTCTTCATTTTCCTCAGTATATAGGTAACATCCTGTACCTTGACAAATTTAAAGCTAAATGTACTTCCAGGTTTTGTGGTGTTTCTCAGGCAGTATTTATGGTCAGTGACTATATTGTAAGTGCCAATCACCTTCTCAGTGAAGGATGTATTTAACTGTGCAGCATTCAGATTGCTGCCTTCAGCTTGTGAAGTCATTTTCCTGTTGCATTGACTGTTAATGATATTATTTTCTGATGTTAGTATTATATCTTCATTTTTTCATACACCTAGCTTCCTTTAAGGCCTGTCTTAATCTTTCCTTTTTCACTGTGAGCATGTCTTTAAATACTTGAGAACCTGTACTTCTGTACAGGCATAATATTGATCACACTCCCTCTTGATCTCCAACACCTTTTCACCCTTGACCTTATTTACTCTTAGTGCCTTTTTATTATTTGGTACGTTAATGGGAAACGACATCTTAGCATATACAGAAAGAGTAGATATGAGTTCTTCCACCTTTCTACCTATTGCATGTTCTCGATAAACTTGCAACCAATAACTTTTATCAATATTAGACTTAAACATATTTAGATTATCATAATTGACCACACATACACTCTTTCCTGCCATGTGCACTGAGTCAGTGGCCACATACCCAGGTCTTAATTACGTCTGACTTCAGATGCACTAACTCATTTGATACAAATATATTGTCAATACATGTACCAGTACCTTTATAATGAAGCCTTGTTATTTCAGTGGTTGTAATATAAAGAACAAATGAATTTAATAAATTATTTGCATATGAGTTACAGATAGTGGACAACTGAAAATTCAAATTTAAATCTCCACAGACTGTCAGTATTGCCTCACGTGTTCCAATATTTCTACGGAATCCAAACTGACCTTCCCCAAGGTCGGCTTCAACTAGTTTTTCCATTTGTCTGTAAAGAATTCACATTAGTATTTTGCAGCAGTGACTTATTAAACTGATAGTTTGGTAATTTTCTCATCTGTCAACGCTTGCTCTCTTTGGGATTGGAATTATTATACTCTTCTTGAGGTCTGAGGGTATTTCGCCTGTCTCATACACCTTGCTCACCAGATGGTAGAGTTCTGTCAGGACTGGCTCTGCCAAGGCCGTCAGTAGTTCTAATGTAATGTTGTCTACTCCTGGGGCTTTGGTTCGACTCAGGTCTTTCAGTGCTCTGTCAAACTCTTCACACAGTATCATATCTCCCACTTCATTTTCATCTACATTCTCTTCCATTTCCATAATATTGTCCTCAAGTACATTGGCCTTGTATAGACCCTCTATATACTCCTTCCACCTTTCTGCTTAGAACTGGGTTTCCATCTGAGCTCTTGATGTTCATACAAGTGGTTCTCTTTTCTTCAAAGGTCTCTCAAATTTTCCTGTAGGCAGTATCTATCTTACCCCTAGTGAGATCAGCCCCTACAGCCTTACATTTGTCCTCTAGCCATCTTGCACTTCCTGACAATCACATTTTTGAGACGTTTGTATTCCTTTTTGCCTGCATTTTTATGTTTTTTCCTTTCATCAATTAAATTCAATATTTCTTCTGTTACCCAACGGTTTCTACTAGACCTCTTCTTTTTACATATTTGATCTTCTGCTGCCTTTACTGTTTCATCCCTCAATGCTACCCATTCTTCTTCTACTGTATTTCCTTCCCCCATTGGTTCCCTTATGCTCTCCCTGAAACTCTGTACCACCTCTGCTTCTTTCAGTTTATCCAGGTCCCATCTCCTTAAATTCCCACCTTTTTGCAGTTTCTTCAGTTTTAATCTACAGGTCCTAACCAATAGATTGTGGTCAGAGTCCACATCTGCCCCTGGAAATGTCTTACAATGTTTCCTTTCCTCCCTACCGAATTCCATTCACCCATGACTATTAAATTTTCGTCTCCCTTCACTACCTGAATAATTTCTTTTACCTCATCATACATTTTATCAATTTCTTCATCATGTGCAGAGCTAGTTGGCATATAAACTTGTACTACTGTAGTAGCGTTCACTATGCTGTTTGTAGTAGCTTACCCGCATTCCTATTCATTATTAAACCTACTCCTGCATTACCCCTATTTGACTTTGTGTTTATAACCCTGTATTCAACTCACCAAAGTCTTGTTCCTCTTGCCACCGAACTTTACTAATTCTCACTATATCTAACTTTAACCTATCCATTTCTCTTTTTAAATTTTCTTACATACCTGCCCGATTAAGGGATCTGACATTACACGCTGCGATCCGTAGAATGCCAGTTTTCTTTCTCCTGATAACGACATCCTCGAGTAGGCCCCTCCTGGAGATTATAATGGGGGACTATTTTACCCAAGAAGACACCATCATTTAACCATACAGTAAAGCTGCATGCCCTCAGGAAAAATTATGGCTGTAGTTTCCCCTTGCTTTCAACTGTTTGCAGTACCAGCACAGCAGGGCCATTTTGATTAGTGTTTCAAGACCAGATCATTCAATCATCCAGACTGTTGCTCCTGCAACTACTGAAAAGGCTGCTGCCCCTCTTCAGGAACCACATGTTTGTCGGGCCTCTCAACAGATACCCCTCCGTTGTGGTTGCTCCTACAGTACGGCTATCTGTATCGCTGAGGCACGCAAGCCTCCACACCAATGGCAAGGTCCATGTTTCTTGGGGTGGGGGGGGGTGTACTTTTCATTAATAATCCAAATTATTAGCATTGATATTGTTGTGTCTTAACGTATTATTATAATACATTATTAATGTTAGTGTTATTATTATTTTGTTTTCTGTGTAATATTGTTCCTGGTCATGTGTAAGTTAGCGCCTGAAGCATCTAATCTAGTCAGGGTAAATAAGCCATAAATAAATAAGTTTGGGAATTTTGTTGCAAAAACTACAACAGTTAACTGATAAAATTTGTCAAAGTGTCTTCACTCTGAATGCTGTCTGATTTTGTTATCTGTATGTCAACTGCTTTGTGTTCATCAGAGTATCTCAGACTACCATGTAGGCTAAAAACCACCATGTGCACCCCGCAAGTACTTACCTAACTGAGTAGCTGCTTCCTTTGTGTAGTGTACCCTGACGTGTCTAGGAGAGTCCTACAATTATCCACCCAATAATGGAGGTCCAGCCAAGACTGTCAGACTCAACAAAGCCTCTGGCCGAGATTGTCCACTCGGCTCCAGACCTTAGGACCCCAGTCAACTCTGGAAACTGTGCTGCAAATCGTGAGCTGTTCTTGCACTCGATATGAGAGGCCAGCAGCCTCCACCAGTCATCTGAATGAACTGAGGATGACCTCGGAACCCTCGCAAAAGGCACTGTCAGAACTGATGCCACTCCTCGGAGATGACTGCACCCTGCAAGCTCGATAGCCACAGGCAAAGATGCCCCATCTCGGATGAGGCTCCCTGACAGACCTACTGAGTGCATATTGGCTATCTTTCTGGCTCTGAACAATATTTCCCTAATGTGTCCAACACTTGTGAACCCCTCCTCCAGTGAGCTCGCTCAGATGCCGTCGGAGGAGTGACTCACAGACGAGTGGGCGTGGCCGGACAGCCAGCCTCCACATGCCTAACCTAGTAGTGTAGTTAGTCGTTCAAGAGAAATGACGACTGTGCTACACACTACTTGAATTTCCACTTTAAAGTTACAAAAATGTGAGACTACACCTCTTAAATACAAGAAAACTCATGGAATTTAAGAATTAATCTATGAAGAAAACAGAAAAATCTAAAGACATAACTAGCTGTTGTCCACATCTGGAACCAGTGTGTAACTCAGCTTTACTTGTTTCTTGTCAAGACAAGATTTAAAAAAGATTGTGCTCTGGGTTGATCTATATTTATTTTTGTCGTTATGAAATTTTGAACTTTATTTATAAGCCAGTCAGTGCCCCATTGTGAATTTACGGAAAAGCTGAATAATGCAGCAATACTGAGCATTAGCTGAAGTTTAGATATATTAGGAACCTGTGCATACTGTCAGTCTTTTAGCCTCCTTCTTTTAGAGAGTCTTTGTACATATGATGGACTACAAGCACACTTTTATAACAACAGCTTAATAATCATATATTTTACTCTTCCATAAAAAAAAGAAATTTAAATAACAATCAGTACTTTTCAGCCATGACTAGAACCCCCCCCAAAAAAAGATCTATGCAAAGAGGCATCGGACGTCTCAACAGTGATGACTGACAACTGTGTCACCCTCAGCTAACCAAATTAATTGGAGGGGCACGTGGTCAGCACACCTCTGTCCCGGACCTTGCCAGTTTTTGGCAACGGCGATGCTACTTCTCAGTCGAGTAGCTCCTCAGTTGGCCTTACAAGGACTGCGTGCACCCTTATTGAACCTTGCCCACACAGCACAGTCCAGAGAGCTTCACTCACAATGTTTCATCGAGATGTGCGTCGGTTAAAATCACACGTGGTTTCTTACAGGGCTCAGAATTTTGCTGCCAAGCTGGATAACAGACATGTCTAATCCCACAACCATAGTTTTTTATTACAGTCCCAATGTATTTGACTAAATTGCTCGCTAACAAATGAATACTTCACTTACAGGCTTTGTGAAAATTGGCTACATCTTTCAACAGAACTTGCCCACTTCATCATAGCTTGATGTGAGGAGTAAGAATATTGTGGTCAAAATTTTGTGTTTGCTTCCAATAACAGTATGCTATTAATCACTTAACTTAAACCATATGCTAGTACATTTGTATGTCATCCTGATACCAAGTTCCCACCATATATTTCATTCCCTTGAGAACCAGCTAGCAAATCTCCTTACACTCTATTCGTGCATGGTACGACGTATGACCAGCTGTCTGCTATCCTGAATGGACTCTTCCAAACTGTGACCAACAACCACCTAAACTGACTCGTGTGATGGAATGGGGCATTTACACAACATTTTAAAATATTTCACATTCCAAGCTAAAATTTCAATTGAAACAGGAACTTTCTTTCTGTGGCCATAAAATGATGTAGACCTAACTATGAAGCTATTATATTCGTTACAGGACAACTTTTCAACACTGTCATACAACATACACAAGTTCTTGTGAGTTCATAGTAGAGGTCCACCTTGAGCCGTGCAATTAATTACGAATGAAGCACGGTATTGATATTAAATGTCTGAGTGATAGTCAGTTTAGAGAGTAATTTAAAACAGATTTGTACATTAGCTGGGAATAAGGGGATCTGGCTGAGCTCGTCTGGAAAGCGGCGGTGAGGGGAAACTTTCACTGTGGCAGCCTGGCCCAGTAAGTGTCTTTGTGATCCCTAATGGCACCACCGTGCAGATGGACAAGAGTCAAGACATTCTGCATTGTTCACTCACACAAATATTTTACGTGTTGGAGTGAGAAGTAATGTTTGTGAAAGATGCAATTGCCTGCCAAATGCAGAAAATCTGGCTTTGGGATGTGTGCCAGAGATTGCTGTCTTACAGGTGAACTCCCAGCTAGGCCTTTTAAATGCCACCAAACACATAACTCTTACAAAAATTTTGTTTAGGGATTTAAGACCTTTGGACAGTGGTTCATCTTGATGTTTTTCAGAGTGACAGAGAGCTAAAAGGAAGCTGCCTCACTGACACGGGAGAGAGGTACGAATAGTGAGGCATGACTTTTTCCAAGGGGTATAGCAGAAATGGAAGCAATGGTTGCCCGAGTAAAACATAGCCCAGGGAAGGGGAGTTGTGCTCTCTGAGGAGCATTTTTCCCAGTCAGAGCTTGGAAGATCCAGAGCACAGCCAGTAAAATTAAGCACATATAGAAAAATTTGGCAATTTGAGGTTTCTCTCCTCACAGTTGCTACACTGATGTGTAAGGAGACTTGTCAAATATTTGGCCAGCCACAGAAGTGGTCTGCTGCTACTGAATGGTATCAAGGGAACTTCAAGTCATCTTGTAAATACAATGTCAGAGATTCATTCGGAATATTTGTATTGCAAAGTCGTTAACACTCTGCTTCTAAAATCCACAAAAAGTGTGACAAATTACCTCCAATAACTTATTAGTTTCAGTAGTTCTATTCTGTGCTCATAAACCAACTAATCACAATACATGTTCCACAGTCGTAAAACACTCCTTCCCACCCAAACACACAACCTCTCAAAGCTTCCAGAATGAAATTTTCTCTCTGCAGTAAAGTGTACACAGATTTAAAACTATGTGCTGTACTGAGACTCTATCTCAGTACCTTTGCCTTCTGTGGGAAAGTGCTCTACCAACTGAGCCACCTAAGCATGACTCATGACCCATCCTCACAGCTTTACTTCCTCCAGTACCTCATCTCCTACCATCCAAACTTCAGAGAAGCTGTCCTGCAATGCTGGAAGAAAGGATATAGCAAAGACATGGCTTGTCACAGCGTGGGGGATGTTTACAGAATGAAATTTTCACTCTGCAGTGGAATGTGTGCTGATGTGAAACTTCCTGGCAGATTAAAACTGAGACTCAAACTCAGATCCTTTGCCTTTAGCAGGCAAGTGCTCTCAAAGCTTGTCACAGTTTGGAGCTACCATGTACACAAAGCCATTGCTGCTAATTTTGGCTAACAATAAAAGACAAGCTGCTCCATTACACTGAGTCCAATACATTATTGATAGAGT